>NC_139518.1:90878499-92232249 GCF_947247035.1 Vipera ursinii | reverse complement strand
TGCTTCAGCGATGCTCCTGGCCCCTCCGTAAAAGGATGGGAACGTTCTGTGCAGAGGCTAACTGGTTGCGCTGCCATCCAAGCACAGATCCACTCCAATTGCCTTGGGAACACATTGCTGCTGTCATCAGCACCTTTTGTCCGGAATCTAAGCCTACTCCTGGGTTCTTCCTGAGACATCACAGTTAGCTGGGTGATTAGCAGCTCAGATCCACCGCACACATTCATTGCAGCCCGGAAAGAGGCTCCAATCAGCAGGAGTGGCTTGTTGATCAAGGGAAGCATGATGAGGTTCATGGCCATCAGATGCTGACTGACAGGTTTGCTAATGACAGAGGCACGTTGATTTTTTGTTCCCCATCAGAGGAGGTGGGACATTTTGAAATGGGTCTTTCTCCCACCCTCCCTCCAGGGGGAGAACCAGATAGCTTCCCTCGCTTCTCTGCCTTTCAGCTTTAAGGCCTGCACTGACTTTTGCTATTCAGCCTTGACCTTCCTTTGTTGTTGTTGTTGTTGTTAGTTGCGAAGTCATGTCCGACCCATCGCGCCCCATGGACAACGTTCCTCTAGGCCTTCCTGTCCTCTACCATCTTCTGGAGTCCATTTAGGCTCACACCTACTGCTTCAGGGACTCCATCCAGCCACCTCATTCTCTGTCGTCCCCTTCTTCTATTGCCCTCAATCTTTCCCAGCATTCGGCTCTTCTCCAGTGAGTCCTTCCTTCTCATTAGGTGGCCAAAGTATTTGAGTTTTAGCTTCAGGATCTGGCCTTCTAAAGAGCAATCAGGGTTGATCTCCACTAGGACTGACCGGTTTGACCGCCTTGCAGTCCAAGGGACTCGCAGGAGTCTTTTCCAGCACCAGAGTTCAAAGGCCTCAATTCTTTGGCGCTCAGCCTTTCTTATGGTTGACCTTCCTTATTTCTCTTTAATTCTCTTTCCTTCTTCTCTGCCTGGGGGTGGGGGATGGCCAGTGTCTTCTGAAGACGGTCAGTGAGGGCCACCACCATATACATTTTGCTTCTCTATCCATCTTCAGCAGTGGTAAACATGCCCTCGACTTGTTCTTTAATCAATATTGCTAAGTGTTAATATTTAATCATTATTATTTTTTTAAAAAATAATGTTGCTAAACAAATCTGAGGAATGAGGCTATCCTTGTAGTAGAATCATCTGCAGTGTGTAGTCAAGCAAATCAAGATGGTGGCCACAAAAATGGGTGGTCAAAGCTCTTGCAGGACAACAGAGTACCCAGACAAGGTCACCAGGAAGTTCTTTTGAAACTTTCTTAAAATAAGTTTGCAGCAGAATATGTTGCAGATAAACATCACCTGATCCCTATTGAAAATTAAGCTGAAGGTTTTAGAGGCCAGAATGTGCCTTAAAAGCAACATGTATGCTGCAGAAGAGAAAAATATAATGCAATTTGCTCATTATTTTGTGAGTGAGACAATTCTAATCTTTTTCTGGAATGTATCCATGGGCATGCTTTATGTGCTTTATATAATAATTTTTCCTAGTGTAAAGCTCTTTATTGCCTTTTTTGAATTCAACTGAACAAGAGATTAATAATTAAACCAGGAAATTGGGAAAAGGAGAGAGAGAGGGAGATGGAGAAGTGCCAAATCAGAAAATGTCAAAAGCCATTTTCTTCTGATTATATTATTAAATCATTTTCCAATTTTGTTTTCATATTCTTAATATTAATAACAAAGACATAATCAATATTGGGGGAAAACAGGTATCTGACGATGTGCTTTAAAGATAAAAAGCAACAAAGCATTTGCTTTTTTATGATCTTTAAATTGGCTTAATTAATATGGGTTAGCATTGATTTTGGATTTTTACTCATGGTCAGCCTAGCTACTTGTGTTTTTTATAGACGAATAATTCAGCATATTATTTCATATGTCTGAGGAAGCACCCTCCCACATTTTTTCCTCTCCATAACAAATTGTTACTCCTTCATTGATCACAAGATTCTTTTGTGTTGTTTTTCTTTAACCGAGAAACATAGCTATCATTCCAAAAATGGCTATAAGTTTCGTTTTAATCTTTCTTACTTACTGTCTTGAGAAAACAAGTATACCAAAGTTCAGCACACCATGTTTAGTGAAGGCTCTTTTCAATTCAATTTTCTTTCATTTAGAAATATTCAGCCTGACCTTCCAGGAGATTCAAAAGAGAAGCCTTTTCTTAAATAACTCATGAAGCTCTATTGTGAACTGATCTTAAACCTACAAGTGTCAACATGGGTATCTTCAGGGTTATTAAGAACGATTTTTCTTTTAAAACACAATTATGTAATATAAATTGACCTCTGCATGACATGCTCAACCAACAGATCTTATGTATAGTAGAGGTGATGGGTAGATGGTTCCAATAAGGAATGAATCTTTTTAAGACCCTTGACCAAATAAAGAGAAATAAACATATACTTCACACAGGCAAGCAAATAACCCATGTTCAAACAGCAACGGCCCTCAGAAATCATAGCAACATGGAATTACATAACAGCCACGCCAACATAGAAAAAATATATATTTGATTTGCCTGTTTCCCAAGTTCCAAGGACTGTGATCAATCCATAAAGATGTGTATATATAATGCATTTTAGCAAAAGATGGGAGGATGTGAACCATCTAAGAATCATACCGATATTAATAGATCTGATGCAACCATTCTGAGGAGAGAGATGGGAAGGTTCGCAAAGATTTTGAAAGCTAACGTCCAAACTGCACCTTTTATTTTTATATACACACAGCACAGTTGTGTAAACAAAACACTGACTCTGTAAAACACGCCTTTCAGAAACAGGTCAAGGACAAAAGGACTGGGGAAAAAAAGAAATCAACAGAGTGAGCCCCAGAGAGTTGAGTGAGAAAGAGAAGCGTGATCACAATCCGTGCCTTTTTTGGAATCTGGAAGACTGGTTGGTGTAAATATCAAGTCTCTGGCAAACAATGAGAGTGTCTCACCACCCTCTTTAATGAGCTGGGTGAGCCATCAGAGTTGCCGAGTTGCCTCAGGGTCACCAGCCAAGGCCACCTGCCTCTGCCTGGCCAGAGCTTCTGTTCTGCCATTCAGGGAATAGGCACGGCAGCTCCTCCCACAAGGGGTCAGGGGCAGGACTGAGCGGAGGTTGCTGAACAGTTGCACTTCAGACAATGTGCCCGTGAAGAACACAACAGGCACACCCGCACAGAGCAAATCTCATGCATTGCATCAACTAAGGCCAGGTGGTGAACCTATGGCACGTGTGCCACAGGTGGCACGCAGAGCCCTCTCTGTGGGCACATGCACCGTCGTCCCAGTTCTAGGCCTTCAGCTGGGTTTCATAAAACCTTTTCGCTTTAGGCCTCCGCTGCCATGTGAAAAAAAAAGGTTCAATCAATCAATCATTTTCAACTTCTCGCAGGGAAAAAAAGATCTCACAGAGTTGGAATTGATTGATTGAACTTTTTAGTCCCACCCAGTCAGCCGTTACCACCACAGCCATGCTCACCCAATGGGCCATGCCCACCCAATGGGTCATGCCCACCCAATAGGCCACACCCAACCAGCACCCGATGATACATAAGTGGGTTTTGGGTTGCAGTTTGGACACTCGGTCTCTAAAAGGTTCTCCATCACTGAACTAAGGTATTTCCAACATTGGGTTGTGCATCCAGCAACCATCTCCAGTTCTCCAAATGTGGCTGATGATGTTGGGTGACAGATTGAAGAACAACAGGCTGGATGACAGAGGTGGCCTTTGGACAGAGCACATGTACACTCTACAATCTGTGCTAATTCTTGTTGCAGTGTAGATTTTGCCCTCCTCCCCACCCCACCCCCCAAAAATGGAACGAATTCATGATGTTATAAACTTCATCTGATGGCATTATGAATTTCTTCTGACTCTGACTAACATCAACCCATCCTAAATTCCTCCCTGAATAGGCACCAAAAATGGATAATTTCTTTCATAGTCACACCATTCACTGGTATGTGCACCCCTACAGGGCATGTCTGTGCACACACAAACAGTGGCAAGTTGGGTGACAGACACATTTGAAAGCAGATGTTTAATTATCACCATCCAAGAGTTCAGATCTGGGCATCTCTGTCCATGAAAAGAGATCCTGCAGCAACAAAAAGCAGGCAAAAAAGGCTTCTTGCTAAATCAAGGCTCACTCAGCCAATTTAAATCTAGCAGGCCACTTTTACAGCCTCACAGTGGCCTGGCAGAGTTTGGCCTGAAAATCCCCTGCTGGCTCTCTGCCTACAACCTTATCTAGTAAGCATCTTTTGGTCAGTTTCTGATCCAGGCAAGTAATCTTTATGGATCTGGGGATATATATTTTTTTCTCCTTTATCCGCACAAAGGAAATGAAAGCCAACTGTACGCATCCAGTTCCAACCTGAGTTCAGAGACTGCATCTTTCAAACCGAGAGGGGAAAGAGATGAGCCAGGGCAGTATTTCTCAACCGTGTCAACTTTAAGAGATGTGGATTTCTACTTCCATCCTTCCCCAGCCAGCAGTATTCTGGGAGTTGAAATCCGCATCTCTTAAAAGTTGACGAGGTTGAGAAACACCGACCCAATGCACTTACAGAGGCATGCCTAGGAGGCAGTGAAGAGAATGAAAACATGTGAGTCATTTCTAAGCAGGTGCCAGTATGTATAAACACACTCCTTTTCCATAGATACTGCTCTCCTTTGTCACTCACAGTGAGAAAACACACTTCTGTCTGTCGTTTCGGTCTTGATCAAAGCAAAAGAACTTTTTGTGGCAGGAAGGCAGACATCAGTTTTGTAATATCTGGAGTTCAGTCAGGGGAAAAACAAGGCTAACTTCAAGGCTTCAATTATTTTGTTTACCTTTCCTATAAAGAGAAGACTCTGTTCCTTAGGAACAAACAGAACATATGCTGGGTTCAAACATTATACTTGACCTGTTTGAAATTCTGAGTGGGAGAAGGGGACTTTATCAGTCCACTAGAGGTATTCAATGAGTCGAGGCAACTGACGTTAGAATATTCGTGACAACTGTCAGGAACTCATCCAATACAATTGTTAAGGATGATGGAAGATATAGTTTCCACACATCTGGAAGCACCGTGGCAGGAAAGTCACTGAAATGAACTCCTAACTTACAACATCATGTGTTCTTCTGAGGTTAGATTTAAAATGTCAAGCTGCGTCCCCCACTCCTGAGAGTGGAAGTCACTCTATTTATTATTTATTTATTAATTTTATTTGTATACCGCCCTTCTCCCGAAGGACTCAGGGCGGTGAACAGGGCAGTACATGTTATTAGACAAAATACAAAAATTAAAAAAGATTAAACAAAATGCCCACAACTCTTACAATAAGTTAAAACACATTTAAAAAGTAGGTTAAAACACATTAATAAAACCCAACCCCATCCCATCAGGCCAGGCCAGCTTGTTCGAAGAGGTAAGTTTTTAGATCGCACCGGAAGGAGCGGAGGTCAGGCGCCATCCGGAGCTCGACCGGAAGATGGTTCCATAAATCCGGTGCGCCCACAGAGAACGCCCTCCCCCTGGGGGCCACCAGTCGGCATTCTTTGACTGGTGGCACCCTGAGGAGGCCCTCTCTGTGGGAGCGTACTGGGCGGAGGGAAGTTGACGCCGGCCGCAGGTGCTCCCCAAGGTATTCTGGACCCATGCCATGTAGGGCTTTGTAGGTCATTACCAGCACCTTGAATCTCTAGCCAAAGGTCAGTGAGCAAATGACTCAGGCAAGCAGATTCCTCCTGTCCTTTGTCATTGTCCTCTTTTCAGAAACAATGCAGGGAAAACCTTCGACTACGCCACCTTTGGCACCCTATTCTGGACTCAAAAGGCCTCCAGATGGTAGATGTGTGGGGAGCAGCAGAAGAGGTGGCAGATTTCTCTGAGAACAACTGAAAGGAAGTACTGGCAAAAAGTTCCAGAAGCTTCTTTCTACATGTCTCAGTTAAGACAGTGATAGCTTAATTTTACCTAGACAGGTTTCTCTTGAGCATACTCACAGGGGGATGATTGAGTTAGACGGACTTACAATATTTGTTCACATCTCAATATGCAACCTCAGAAGGCAGTCAAAGCCAACTGGCCTTGACTAGTCTCAGAAACTAAGCAGCAAAAACCCCTGGTGTCAACTCTGCCTCAGAGTTCTGTTTTAGTTGGTCTCATCTATCGGGACCATGACACCTGGTTTGCACTGAGACGAAAAGCTGCCTGGGAAATCCTGGGCTGTTGGCTAGTCTGGTGAGGTGAAAAGCACCTGAAAGTAGGTCCTGGTCAACCACTTTAGAAGCGCATCCCAAAAGCTACATCTGGACAAGCCACAAGGAGACCTACTAGTGGACCTGAAAATGTCATTTCTCCTTTCCTCAAAGTCTGATTTTCATTCTGCTCAAATATCTCACCTCCCTACTTTCTTTCCAAGGTATAGTACAATTCGAGGATAGATATTGAAATCTGTATTTTATAACTTTGTATGTAAAAAAATAGATCAATTCTAACTGGAAATCACTTTGGGACTACAAATTTATATGCAGAATTGGATTTTAGAGTTTGTACCTTAATTTGATGTACAATTTACAGTATTAATTTAATGTATTGTTTACTGCCTACTACTCAGAGTTGTTTTTGAACTGTGTTAACCAAGCATTTCTACTTTATAGTTCAACAGGGACATGCAGGTTTAATTAGAAATACCTGATAATAACGCAAGCTTTGAATGATGCATGGAGAGTGATATATTAATGTAATGGTATGTCAGGTTTGTTTTTTATCCATCCATAATTCATTACCTGTATGTGATTTTTCTATTAGTATTCTTTATTTCCTCTGTGTGTGTGTGTGTGTGTGTGTGTGTGTGTGTGTGTGTGTGTGTAATATATTTCTCATATTTTGCTCAGCAAGCACTAAACATGGTAGTGTGAAACGGCAGTGACACCAAGTCGCCATATGATAAATAATGTAGAAACATCTATCAGGGGCCACTTTAGCTGACCTTTAAATGAAATCGCAGAACACAGCATTACTGCCCCACTGTCAACATCTTTTTAAAGAAAACTTTTTAGAAAGAGAATGGTCTCAACTGTAAAATTAACACTGACATGTAAGGCAAAGTGCATGAAAGTAATCAGAACCAAATACTAGTGACATCTATGGATTCCACACCAAAAACCTCACTAACGGAGTCAAAAACCTCTACAAGGCATTTCTAACTTTTAATTGCCAGTCTTAATCTGCCCACTCTCTCATGTTTTAAGCATTACAAAGTAAGGCTGCCTGTATCCATTAAGTAAAATGGAGCGTGGGTGTGAATTGGAGGAATGGACCGGAACTCTTCAAACTACTGGAGAGGTTGAAGTCTGTGAGTCATAAAAGAGCCAAGGTTGCCTACCCCTGTGTTAAGTCGTGGGGTCTTGGGTGCAGGAATAATGACACGAGGCCGAGTACAGGATAACTCATACTTTATTCTTGCTGGAACTGTACTGGAACTTGGCTGCTACCAGCCACACAATATATAGTCTAGCACACAGGTCTGCAACCCGCGGCTCCGGAGCCGTATGCGGCTCTTTCAGCCGTCTCCTGCGGCTCCCAGTCCTCTGCCATGTGCAGTTCAAAAAAAAAAGTGGGACTAAAAAAGTTCAACCAATCAATTCAAATATGCAGGGTAGGTGCATATCTCGCTTTGGTTCCACTCTTCAGTCAAACCCTGTTCTGCGCATGCGCGCATGTACGCGCATGCACACACATTTTTTGCAGCTCCCAGTTTTTCCTTTTGTGAGGGAACCGGTTCCGAGTGGCTCTTTCACTGTTTCAGGTTGCTGACCTCTGGTCTAGCCCCTAGGTGGCAGCCAATAGGTTTGAACCCACTCAAGCCGTCTGGGGCTAGCCCAGGGGTCAGCAACCCGAAACAGCAAAAGAGCCACTTGGAACTGGTTCTGTCACACACAAAAAAAAGTGGGAGCCGCAAAATATGCACATGCATGTGGGCACGCATGCACATGCGCAGAACAAGCAAAACCATGCACCACCCTGACATCCACGCCGCATCCTGAGCCGCACGCACCTGTTGCTGCCCAGTGCCGCCAGCTTATGGGGGGAGGGAGGGAGGGACTTGCAGGCCGAGATGACCGCGGAGGGCCGTGCAAAGACGAGGAAGGAAACGACCTTTCAGAGGATCCCGCCTGGCCCCCCTGGGAGGCAAAGGGCCCTTCCCCGGCCGAAGGAAGCCTCGCGCGCGTCTCCTGCAGTGCGGCTCCCTCAAGCCATGAGGCACCTGCGCAACGGCGGCGATGGGTCTCCCTGGCGACGGACGCTGGGTTGCGGTGGCGCCTTCAGTCCGGGCGCCGCTGGAGTCACCCGAGCACCCTGCCCCTCCCCCGGGACCTCCAAACCTCTGTGTTTGATGAACGCAGCAGCTCTCCAAATGGGGAGGCGGAGGTTTGGAGAGCTGCTCAGCTCTCCAAACTGCTGCCGCCCCGTTTGCAGAGCTGCTGCATTCCTCTGCATTTGAAAGAAACATGGACGAACGCAGCAGCTGTGCAAACGGGATGGTGGCAGTTTGGAGAGTGCGCACGAACCTCTCCAAACCTCCACCATTCCGTTTGGAGATCTGCCGCGTTCTTCAAACATGAGCAAACGCGGCAGCTGTGCAAACGGGACAGTGGCGGTTTGAAGAGTGCGCGTGCACCTCTCCAAACCGCCACCACCCATTTGGAGATCTGCCGCGTTCAAACATGAGCGAATGAGGCAGCTGTACGAACGGGTTGGTGGAGGTTTGGAGAGGTGCGTGCGCACCTCTCCAAACTTCCACCATCCCATTTGGAGGTCTGCTGTGTTTGTCAAACATGGATGAATGCGGCAGCTGTGCAAACAGGACAGTGGACGTTTGGAGAGGTGCGCACGCACCTCTCCAAACCTCCGCCGCAGGCAGCAGCTCTGTTCGGAGAGCTGCTGTCTTCGGCAAACATGGACGAAGGCAGCATCTCTGCAAATGGGGCAGTGGAGGTTTGGAGAGCTACATGCGCAGCTCCCCAAACCTCTGCCGGCATAGGAGGACTGGGAGCCGCAGGAGACGGCTTAAAGAGCCTCATGCACCTCCGGAGCCACAGGTTGCCGACCCGTGGGCTAGCCAATTGCAGGTGAGGAAACAGCAGGTCTGGAATACTGGAGAGCCGTTAGACGCTCCAGCAACGCACGTGGTGTATCACCACAAGCCCAGTACATAACACCCTGGTCTATGCTTTGACAGTGCATTGAGCTCCCCCCAGATTTTCTAAGATTTCTAAATCTATCTGGAACTCTGCCAAAGCAATGGAAATTCTGGTCCCAGTTGTCTTAAGTCGAGGACTAAATATATGCGGGCATTAAGTCATTAGAAGAATGCAAGGCTGGCTGGGTACGACTCATGAGGGAACACAACTATTCCCTTTTGCCAGCTCTCTTTTATTTATTCAGTGTTATGTATTTATTCAATTTCTGTGGCTGTCCATCTCAAACAAATGGCTCTGGGAGGCTCAGAGTCATAAAATCAATTCAAAAGTCACAATGCTAAAAATTAAAAACATTACGGTCCATTGATGTCAACATAAGCAGGAAACGAGGCCCTCTGCCCACTTGGGATACCAGGTGAGGCACAGACCCAGGTCTTCAAGGCCTTGTGGAAAAGCCAAGAGGGCAGGAGGGCAACCAGCACCTCAGGGCTCTGAAGTGGTGGAAGTGCTGGGATTAAGTCGGTTATTTCAACCCTTTACCGGATGAAACATCATGCCCTGTTTATAAATCTTCCTGTCACGTTCAGGAGGCATGGAAGGTGTGTGTCTGAAAATAAAACGTTGCTTTATAGCCTGTCTAGAGTTTAAGAGCCACCCAGCACTTTGAGCACTTGGCATTAGAGTCCCCCTTGAAAAGTGTATTTATTTACCCACTGCTATCCCGAGTGCCGCGTAACAGAGTGAGCACCTGTTACTCGTCCCAGCTTCTGCCAACCTAGCAGTTCGAAAGCACGTAAAAATGCAAGTAGACAAATAGGGACCACTCCGGTGGGAAGGTACCAGCGTTCTGTGCGCCTTTGGCGTCTAGTCATGCCGGCCACATGACCACGGAGACGTCCTCAGACAAGCGCTGGCTCTTCGGCTTTGAAACGGAGATGAGCACCGGCCCCTAGAGTTGGAAATGACTAGCACGCATGTGCGGGGGAACCATTACCATTACCTTATTTATGGCATTTTATATCTCATTTTTCTATACGGAATCAAAGCACTGGCAACACTCACTCCCCTAATTAAAGAACAAGAGCTACTGTCAGTAGCTGTAAATTGACCACCCCAAAAACATTTCCTTCTAAAGTTTGCTTTTTAAAAAGGATTCTGGAATAAATCCTTCAGCTCAAAGGAGGATCTCCTGGAAGAAAGGAACCCTGTGGCTCCACAAGCGTCGCTCCACCAGTGTGCCCACCAGCCGAGCAGGCCCTTCAGGCCTTTGAGAGGACGAGGGTCCCAGCCCCAGTTTGTGCCACCTGGAGTGATGGAGATGAGGGAGGACCACCCTTTTCAGATATCTTTACAGAGCGACTGGCCAAAAGGAGACAGGATCATTTGCCTCTCAGGGCTTAAGGCTTCACACTGAGGGATCCAGTATTAAGACCTTCACTAAGAACAGGAAAGGCAACACCCCCATTTCTGCTGGAATTCAGCATCCCATTTAAAACAGTGTCCATTTTATGACAAGATTGCATTGGCACTATTAATAGCTTCCTAATTAAAGGCGACAGGTGGGTGCACATGCAAGAATAATCCCATTTGCCTCATGACTGGAAAAATGATCCTTTGCGGGATTTGTGGAGACAATGTTGGGTATTTATTTCTCGTAAAAGTAGGGCTACATTGCTTTGCTACTTGCCACAATCTGCAATGCGAAGGCATCCTTCTCACTGCCGTAAGATTTTCTGAAAAGTCCAATTGGGAACCGAGCTGGGAGCAATTAAGTAAATGAAAGAAGAGCTAACCCTCTCACCTATCTCTTCAACTGAAATGATCATCCATTTTTGTAACCTTAATGAGCGTAACTTAGCCTGCAGCAAACAAAGTGATCCTTTTAATACTATGTGGTATTAGTATTTATGCAAAAATTGAACCCGTGTGCAAATCACAGCGTGAGTCATATTTGCATAATTCATGAATATTGTCTTAACAAAGAATTTCTTCCCTCGTGAATGATGAATATTATATGTTTATTTAAATCATTTTGCCAATTTTTGTAAAATTAATCTCTTCAACTTTTTCCCTAAAAAAAATCATATTCCAAATGTCTAAACCTTCCTTGCTATGTGGTATATCATCTAAAGCAGGGGTGTCAAACTCAATTTCATTGAGGGCTGCATCAGCATTGAGGTTGCCCTCAGGGGGCCGAGTGGGTGTGTCCAGGGTGGGCGTGGCCTACTGGGTGGGCGTGGCTAGAGTGCCTATGGCCCACTGGGTGGGCATGGCCAGCTCTACATCCTTCGCATCAAGGGTGCCTATGGGGGCCTGGGCAGGAGTGGGACAGATCTGAGGGTCTCTGTTGGAAGGAGGGTCTCTGGGCCAGGGCCAAGGCAGTGGGGGCCGTTCCCTCGCTGTTTCCAGGATGGCTTTGTGGGCCACATGAAACCACTTTGCGGGCCGGATCTGGTCCCCGGGCCTTGTCTTTGATATGTCTGATCTAAAGGGAGCCATTCCTGTTTGCATTTAGTTAAACTGTTACGATGAAGATGGGTGGATGGATGGATGAACTGGGTCAATTTTTGCCATGGCTGCACATTCTCCAGTTTTGGCCTCTCGTTCTTATATTCCTGGCAGGGTTTCACTTCTCCAAAGTTGTGCCAAACTGGTTCTTTCCACTGTCAGCACGTATCTTAGTTGATTGTGATATTTTTTCCCTTTATGCTCTCTGGAATTATTCCTAGTAAAATATTATGATTCCAATTCACATTTTAGTTTCAATATTTTCTGAATGACTTGATGTATTTTCTCCATCTTATTTGTCTTGTTAATCCCACACTGATAAGATAAGATAACCTTTACTGTCATTTTTTTTAATGTGGGCACAACGGCGCACATCAAAAATGAAATTTAGTTGCCTGCTCTCAAAGTGAAACATACATGACACATGCCTAAAACATACTATATACAACATATGTATAGACCCACACCACTACATGATATACATAACAATAAAATATTAATCACTATCCATCTTGAATATATATACATTCCCATCAAGAGGCCCCTGATTAAGTTCTTAGCTAAGTTTTTTGTGGGGTTAGGGAGGGGGGAGGGAGGAGACTATGGTTGCGCGGGAAAGGCACACCTTCCAGCCACCATAACGCATGCCAGGCCCACGGCCGTTCGCGACGGCGTACAACGAGGGCCAGTCGCCGATAACACCCAGTGGCGTACTGACGAACGTCCCATCCCTAGGATGGTGGGGAATGGCAGAAGGTGCACAGACAGAGGGCCGTATCGTCACCGGGAGTGTCATCTCCGCTCTCTAAAGGCGGTGAGACGCTCCGACCCTCTGTTCTCCCCCGGAGGACCCGGGAGCAAAGGTGCGCACCCTCCCATGCTGAGGCTGGTCTACCTGAATGCAAGGTCCGCAGCCAACAAAGCTCACCTCATTCGTGACCTATTGGAGAGTGAGCATGCGGACCTGGCCTGCATCACGGAAACCTGGCTGGGCCCAGAGGGGGGTGTTCCTCTGGTTGACCTCTGCCCGCCAGGTTTCCAGGTACTGCACCAGCCCCGGGCTCATGGGAGGGGCGGGGGAGTGGCAGTTATCATCAGGGAATCCCTTAGCCCGCGAGAGACCACCGTCCCTCAGATGGTCGGGTGTGAGTCTCTCCTACTGAGATTCGGCCCAGGGGCGCAGCTGGGTCTGCTGCTGGCGTACCTACCACCTAATCGTGCAGCGGCGGCCCTACCCGAGCTACTCGATGTCCTCTCAGGGTTGGTGGTTGAATTCCCAAGACTCATGGTCTTGGGCGACTTTAATCTACCGTCCCTGGGAGGATCGTCCGAACTGGCTCGGGAGTTCATGGCTTCCATGACGGCCATGGACCTGTTGCAAATAATTTCTGGGCCGACTCATGAGAGAGGCCACAACCCAGACTTGGTGTTCTTGTCTGGACGGTGGCGTGATGATGTCGGTGGGGGTGCCACAACTGTTACGCCCCTGTCATGGACCGATCACCACCTCCTGCGGCTAGACTTCCCCCTTGCCACCCCCCACCGTGGGTGCACGGTGCCAGTCAGATGGTACCGCCCTAGGCGCCTAATGGACCCTGATAAGTTCCAGGCAGCGCTTAGGGACTCGCATGCACCCCCTGCTCACAGCTCGGCGGAAGCCTTAGTGGAAGCCTGGGAAAAGGCAGCCACGGAGGCTCTGGACCGAGTTGTACCCTTGCGGCCTCTGACCCGGCGCAGATCCCAGCGAGCCCCATGGTTCACCGAGGAGCTCCGGGAGATGAAGCGTCGGAGACGGGGCCTAGAGAGCCGTTGGAGGTCCAGTCGATCCGAATCCGACCGATTGCGACTAAGAATCCTCACCAGGTCTTATCTCGCTGCGATAAGGGTGGCAAAATCCAACTACTTTTCCACCCTCATCGCGTCCGCAGATAATCGCCCAGCTGCCTTGTTCAGGGTGACTCGCTCCCTATTAAACCAAGAGGTGAGGGAGGAACCCTTGCAGGGTCGAGCCGAGGAATTTGGTCAATATCTGCTGGATAAAATCGCTCGGATTCGAACTGGTCTGGACTCCAACTGGGCTGAGATGGAAGAACAAGACATGGACAGTCTTGTCGACGTCATCTGGGAAGAATTTGATCCTGTAACTCCTAAGGAAGTGGACAGGATTATGAGAAGGTTAAGCTCCTCCACATGCTTACTGGACCCGTGCCCTTCCTGGCTGGCCTATGCAGCTCGAGAGGTGACACGAGGCTGGTTCCTAGCGGTCATCTCTGCTTCTCTGAGTGAGGGTCACTTCCCCACCGCCTTGAAGGAGGCGGTGGTGAGACCTCTCCTCAAGAAGCCCACCTTGGACCCATCCTCTTTGAATAACTTTCGTCCAGTCTCCAATCTTCGCTTCCTTGCGAAGGTTGTTGAGAGCGTGGTGGCGCACCAACTTCCTCAGATCCTGGATGAAGCGGTTTATCTAGACCCGTACCAATCGGGTTTCAGGCCGGGCTACAGCACGGAGACGGCATTGGTCGCTCTGATGAATGATCTCTGGAGAGCCCGGGACAGGGGCCATTCCTCTGTCCTAGTCTTATTAGACCTCTCGGCGGCTTTCGATACCATCGACCATGGTATCTTGCTGCGACGCCTCAGGGGACTGGGAGTGGGAGGCACGGTTCTGCGTTGGTTCTCCTCCTTTCTCCAGGGTCGCTCGCAGTCGGTGCTGACAGGGGGACAGAGGTCGACCCCGAGGCCTCTCGCTTGCGGAGTCCCTCAGGGGTCGGTCCTCTCGCCTCTCCTGTTCAACATCTACATGAAACCGCTGGGTGAGATCATTCGCAGTTTTGGAGTAGGGTACCATCAGTATGCTGATGACACCCAGCTTTTTATCTCAACTCCAAACAATATCAGTGATGCCCTAGACGTGATGTCCCGCTGCCTGAAAGCGGTCCGGGAATGGATGGGGAGAAACAGGCTTCAACTGAACCCGGACAAGACTGAATGGCTGTACGTACCGGGAAGCCAGGAGATTCAGAACGTCCCACTGCTTAACATTGGGGACAAGTTACTTCCCCCTGTTGATAGGGCCCGCAACCTGGGTGTCCTCCTAGACTCGCAGCTCTCCCTGGAAGACCACATTGGAGCTGTGACCAAGGGGGCCTTCTCCCGGGTTCGACTAATTCGCCAACTACGGCCTTATCTGGACCTGGATTCCTTACGTACAGTCACCCATGCCCTTGTGACATCTCGCCTAGACTATTGTAACGCTCTCTACATGGGGCTGCCCTTGAGATCCACTCGGAAGCTTCAACTGGTGCAAAGTGCGGCGGCACGGACACTCTTGGGAGCCTCCCGATACTCCCATATCACACCTCTCCTCCGTGCGCTGCACTGGCTTCCGGCTGCCTTCCGTGTGAAGTTCAAGGTGCTAACGATGACTTACAAAGCCCTACATGGCATGGGTCCGGACTACCTTCGGGAGCACCTTCTGCCGATGTCAGCACCCCACCGTCCTGTGCGCTCCCACAGAGAGGGCCTCCTCAGGGTGCCACCGCTCAAGGAATGTCGGCTGGTGGCCCCCAGGGGGAGGGCATTCTCAGTGGGTGCGCCAGCCCTCTGGAACACCTTACCAACAGAAATCCGGATGGCCCCTGACCTCCGTACCTTCCGTCGCGACTTAAAAACTTTCCTGTTTCAGCAGGCTGGCCTGGCATGATAGCGTTAATTGGGGTCCCAGTTTGTGTTCATTAGTGTTTCTTATTATCTTTATTGTTCGATCTGTATACCTTCCTTCCTCTGTACACCGCCCCGAGTCCCTCGGGAGAAGGGCGGTTTATAAAAACTAATAAATAAATAAATAAATAAATAAATAAATATATAACGGAAGGAGGAACCTGAGAGTTCACAAGGTTAATGCTGTATGGAATGAAACTGTGGATGTTCTGCTGCGGGTACCACGAAGCCCCCTCCTCCCAGAAGGGAACAAGGAAAACAGGTCGTGAAGAGGATGTGTCGTGTCCCAGATAATCTCACGGAACCTGCTCAAGCAACACTAAGGCAATATTCTAAAGTATATGAGAAAACTGAGGTCTTATGTAAAACCGTACTGTTGCCACATAAAAGTACTGTGTAGTTTTGATCCAAATGGTGCATAAAATGGCAATAGCATGTCAGTGATTCGAATACCCTTGACTATTAAAGAACAGAAAACAAACCCATTTAAATAGAAAATGAAAAGAAGAAACATTATAACCTGTAAACTGTAAACCTGAAATTACAGACAGATACAGCCAGCTGCAGTTGAAACACAACCAATTCTCTTGCAACTGGTTAAAGAAAAGAGCTTTGGGCTGAGCACATCAATCCCAGCCTCCAAGTGAGTAAGAGTAAACTAGACAAAGCTTAGGAATTGCCACCACTCTAAATGTGGGGGGGGGGAGGTGAGTGGGTGGTGGGATTTTCCTAAAGTTCCTTGATTCACTGCCCAGTCCTCCATGCCAGGCTGAAAATCAGGCTTCAAAGAGAGCTAAGAGGCACATCCTGGGAGCAAAGTTGCTCTATGCCAGACATGTCAAACACAAGGCCCGGGGGCCAGATCTGGCCCGCAAAGTGGTTTCATGTGGCCCGCGAAGCCATCCTGGAAACAGTGAGGGAACGGCCACCGCTGCCTTGGCTCCGGCCCAGGCTGTCAGGAGCCAATGTACAATTTTTTGGTGGTCATCTATACATTCAGTCTTAGCTCCACAAAGCCATCTGGAAACAGTGAGGGACCGGCCCCTGCCGCATCGGCCCCACCCCCTGGGTGCACGCTAGGGAGATATCACCCTTTGTGAGGAATGAAGAAATGAACCATCGCCTGGAAGTGGCCAGGACATGGCCCTGGCTACTTTAGGCAGGCTAGGGGCTGGGCAGCGTTGTGCTTCTCTTCAGATTTGTGCCTCTCAGCGCTGTGAGGAGAGGGCCATGTGCTGGCCACTTCCAAGCGATGGTGCATTTCTTCATTCCTCATGAAGGATGACACTTCCCCAGCTGCGTTTCTTGCCTGTTTTTCTCCCTCCCTCATCTCAAATATTTTCCCATCACTCTGTTCTTAGGAAGGAAGGAAGGAAGGAAGGAAGGAAGGAAGGAAGGAAGGAAGGAAGGAAGGAAGGAGAGGGAGGGTCTGAGGGAAGTCCTGCCTTAGTCCCTCCTTGCTGCCCTTTCACCATCCCCTTGCCCCCTCCTCCTGGCCTAACCTGGGTGGTCTCCCATCCTATTGCTAAGGAAGCTTTGGATACAAAGCCAGGTCTCCTCACATGGAGAGGAAGTGGGCCTCCCTCTTGACGTTGCCCTCATAGGTATCATGAGCAACTTGGCAAAGGAGAGCAACCAAAGCAGCTGGGCACCCCTTTGGGGAAGTGGGGCTGGGCTTAGTGCTGCGGGTGCTTGAGGGCTAGGCTGGGCATTTGACCTCCGCACCACCCTCCAGCCTCCCCCCCTCCCCGCATGGCCTGAGAGGAACAGTGAGGCTCCTCCAGTGAACCATGCCTTGGCACTTGCCCCAGTCCCATCTCCTTCTGCCAGAGACCCTCAGATTTGTCCCACTCCTGCCCAGGCCCCCATAGGCACCATTGATGCGAACAATGTAGAGCTGGCCATGCCCACCCAGTAGGTCCCACACACTCCAGCCATGCCCACCCAGTAGGCCACACCCACCCTGACCACACCCACCCGGCCCCTCAAGGGTAACCGCAATGCTGATGCGGCCTTCAATGAAATTGAGTTTGACACCCCTGCTCTATGCCCAAAGACAGAAAGAAGGAAATAAAGCGACAATGGAAGCATGGATTTTGAAACGGATGGAGCTGGCCGAGATGGCAAAATTAACTGCTCTGCTTAGAGAGAATAACTTGACTGAATTCCTTATGACTTTCTTTCCTAGGCAAGGAGAAAAATAAGGTTTTGATTTTGGGAATCTGAGGATTAGATTGAATTGGACTGGAGAAATGTTGAGCTTTTTAAATATAAGGTTGACAACTGATTGTTAAATTAAAAAGAATGTTTTATAAACATTGGCATTTTAGAACTTTGATTATTAGGATTTTAAGGTATTGATAGCACTTGTTAAAATTTATAGAGAGGTTGTTGTATTATCTCTGGACCAAGAAAACGTCGGAGTTATCTTTGTTATACTTTCATTTGTTGTTGTGGGGTTTTTTTTTGTCATTTTCAGTTTGTTTTTCACTACTGGGGCTAGATAGAAAGAAGTCAACATTATTCGTGCTAACAGCATGGACGCAACAGCAAAAGTGGATCAGGAGGGCTTGTGAAGACCACGGAGCCTGCACCAGTGTGTTATCTTGCTTGGCCTTGAAGAAGCAGGGCTGTGATCCCTCCCAGAAACCGTTTCAACATCTGATGATATTACACACACATACACACAGACAGACACACACACACACACACACACACACACACATCTTCGCCTGGGGGTGAATAATACCATTGATTTCCAAGACAGAATCACAGCTTTTAAAACTTTCTCTCTGGCACTTTGCTTCACAGTCATTTAAGAAAATATTCCAGAAGAGCTATTTAATTTGAAACCATTCGGGATACAATTAAAGGGTCTCCAACTGCTGCTTTTCAAACAACCTTCTCTTTTTTGTAAGGGAAGGTCCATCCAAACTCTAAGCTCATTTTGTAAAAGGCCTGGAAGCCTCTCACCCGCTCCTGAACACCTGCAGCTGAGCACAGAAACCAAAGCAAGAGAAAGAAAAGGACTTCTGCTCTGTGAGCAAAATCCACAACTCACAACGTAATTTTCATTGTAGGCCTGCACCTGCCTAGGGGTAGTTAGCAATGTGGCCCCTGGTCGGGCCCCACCATTCATGCTTAAGGGCTAGTCCAGGGGTAGGCAACCTTGGCTCTTTTATGACTCATGGACTTCAACTCCCAGAATTCCTGACTCAGGAATTCTGGGAGATGAAGTCCATGAGTCATGAAAGAGCCGAGGTTGCCTACCCCTGGGCTAGTCCATGTTTCTCAACCTTAGAAACTTTCAGATGTATGAACTTCCTCTCCCAGAATTCCCCAGCTGACATGGTGAAGTTGACGTCTGCCCATCTGAACGTTGCTAAGGTTGAGAAACACTGCAATAGACAGAAACCAGCTTCAAATCAGGCATAGCCAAATCCCATTGACAGGCAGGCATCCCAAGGGTCTTCTAAGTGGAGGTGAAGATCCCTCCAGACACAATAGACTCTTGATGAATTCACAGACCCCAACGACTTGTTCTCCTGGCAACTAAATGAAGATTTCTTGCTTTGTCATGGTCTGCCATTCCATAAACATAAGGCCTCCCAAGTTGATGTTAGCTACATGCGGTTCCCTGGCACAATGCAAGTTCGCCTAAGAGGAGAGCCAACTGATCATGATGACTGCTGTCAGGTAATTCCCTGATGCCTCTGGGCAACAATAAAAGCATCTCCTCATTCTTCCTGTACAAAATGGGAGAACAGGAAGTTCTGAGCAGCCAGAACAAAAGTAGCAAGCAAGTAGCTGAAGAAAATGGAGGAGGAGGAGGAGGAGGAGGAGTAGGAGTGGTACATGGCAACCTCTGATCGGCCAACTCCAGGATTAGCTGGAAATTGGTCTCCAATCAAACCCTTGAGCCAACATCCCTCCCTTCACATTTTATGGCTGTGGTTACAACAACATCACAAAAAGGTAAGGGCTCTAGAAATATGTTAAGGCCAAGAGAAGGACAATTAAAGGTTGACTGCTTTCCCCATTTATGTCCAACAAACTGTCAGCTTCTAATTCAAAGTGGAAGACCATCTGATTCAAGTAAACTATGGCTTATTGAATTGTACGTATCTTATTTACTTACTTACTTTATTTGTACGTCATCTATTCCCAAAGGCCTTGGGTGGCTATTGGTCCAAAACAATCTGTTCTTCAAAACTAATACACAGATCCATACATAAAATAAACAGAATAATCAATGATAGGAAAATTATGCCCCAATAGAAACTATACAATATAGGAACATTTTGTATACAAAACATACAAAACGATGAGTCCTTCAGGTTCGAGCTTAAAGCCCCTTATCTTGAAATAAAGCCTACTGCTTTCACCAGAACCTCCAACCAAAGATATTTCCAAAACAGATCCCAAACATTTTGTTGAACACTGGAGGGCAATTTGGGAAATGGAATTATATCAGTGTGACATGGACCTGGTGGCTTTGATGCACTAATTAATGGCAGTGCCTGCCTTGGCAGGTGGATTTTTAAAATGTCTTTGTGGGGTACAGCATGCCTGATCAATATCATAAAGAATAAAATGTTATTGATAGCTGCGATCTAGCCAATGGCAGCACCTATAACATCTTGGCTGATTTTGGTAAGTGAGGAAAAGTCAGAACTTGCTCCTATGGACCAAGAAAGCCCAGGTTTCTAAGCCAGATGAGGAGATCAAAAAACCATCCAAAAATAAGGCAATGACAAACTGCAGAAGTGGAGAGTCTGGGAAGACCCAACCTTAACCAAGGATCTATTCTGGCTAAGAAACTTAAATCAGGGGTATCCCTGAACTTCCAAAATGTGTTTTAAGTGCAAGGATATCTTCTGTTCTTCTCTTGTTGTAGACACTGCAGTTTCCTGGCAAGTTGACACTTATCTGAACTCTTAAAAATATGCAGACATATTTTAAAAGCCACCATTACCATATTGCAGCAGACTCATCCTAATTAACAATCTCCTACTCATCACCAATCTTTTAGTTAAAAGAATGTTTCCCACAATAGCGTTAGGGAGGTAGTGTTGGGTTCTGATGTTTGTTTCTGTTTTGGTCCATTAATTGCACAGGTCTCCTTAGCTATTTCAAAGAATCAATTAAATATTTGTACACAAATGGTTAAAGATAATACAATCTAGTGAACGCTACATAAATATTCTGTATTTGATACGAATTCCTAAACTTGTCTTGGCTGAGGAGCTCAGGTGGGGTCCTTACCTTAAGACAGGGGTAGGCAACCTTGGCTCTTTTATGACTTGAGGACTTCAACTCCCAGAATTCCTGAGCCAGCCATGCTTGCTCAAGAATTCTGGGAATTGAAGTCCACAAGTCATAAAAGGGCCAAGGTTGCCTACCCCTGCCTTAAGAGGAAGAGAAATCTGAGTTTTGTCAGGACCTTGGAGAGTTCAGCTTAGGTTGGGCTCACCCTCGGGATAAAAGCCATTGTTTTAGCACTTGCCTGTGCTCAGCTCAAGCCTTAAGAAAGCAACTTTGCAGTAGCTGATTCCTTAACTTCAACCCTGGCTACTACCCAAATCTGGGCTCAAACAGCCCTTGATCCTTTCCGAAATGTAAGACTTTTTTTCAGAAGCTAGGGGAAAATCTGAAGCTGAGTTTTTAAATGAAGAGCACACCCACAGGCTGGAAAGGCAACACATAGAGGTGTTGAGGGCTTCATTTGAACTAAGATTTATCACATTTGGATCTCAAGGAGTAACATGTATTTATTTTGCAAGTAACATGTATTTATTTGCAAAAAATTCAACTGTGAAAAGTAATGACAGCCCTCCACAAACTTCATCTTATTTGTGAATCCATTACTTGACTAGAGGAAAATATTCCTGGCATGCATTATGTTCTTCTTGAGGATGAAATAAAAAATACCCATTTAGTTGAGATGAAGTATGACTGAAAAAAAGGTAACTATAAATTATTTTTTCTGGCATCAAATGGAGCGATGACAACTTCATCTGAAAAGTCTCTTATAAGAATGCATGCCAATTTTGCTGAACTACACCCAAGGCCCATTTGACCTATCATCCACCATGTAATAATGGTCAGTTAGATGCTAAATCAAGTGTACACCACAGACTTACAGTGGAATAAATATCCCCACTGAAGGTCTTCAACCAAGTGAGCAGCATAACCAGTGCGTTTGTTAAAGAATGTGGAACTGGGCTTGGGAAAGGGGAGGAACACTCAAACACTACTACAGGAGTTTCAGAAAATATTATCTTGAAAGTGAAAAGGGTGATGCAGAAGCTGAAAACAACCCTGCCTGGATTTTGTTCAGAGTAGAGAGAAACTCCTGCAGGCTTTCAAGTTTCTTTCATTCTTCTCTACGTCGCTGAAGCCATGTTTGACTTGGCCTACCTCACATGACTGTCAGTGTTAAATAACCACAGCCCTCTATGAAGTTAGGCAGCAACTCAACCCATAGGCTGTTGGGACCTATTTCAAAATGTGCCCCTGAAAAGCAGATCCCTTGATCTGCTAAATCCAGCTAAATCATGGAAAGAGCTACCTGCTCAATAAGAAGAGACATACTTCTTCACTGTGAAGGGTGTCTTCCCTTTGTCAAAAATGTTCTGCAACTGCTCTCCCTTGGACCCTGTCATTCCTTCTCCTGCCAAATTCCCAAATGCTAACAAATTGCTTTAATTCCATCATGTCAACCTAAACATTCTCTTTTGGTGACAACAGATCGTTGTCCCCACCCAGGACCCGCTCTTCCCACACGTGAGCAAAATTTATATCCATGCTACTTGTTGTTAACAGAAGGACATGAAGGCAGGCAGGTATAGCCATGGGGGGCAATTTCCTCCACTCTGCTTGGAAGAAATATTTGCGTGGGGAATCATAGGGCAGAAACCATGGGGGGGCCCCCAGCAACGTTGGGCGAAAAGCCTAGTTAAAATTTGGCTTTATGTTGCAGACTGGCTTAATGATCGTGGTTTCTGATGAGCATCTTTCTGTTCATAAGGGTGTTCCAACAAGAGAATCCTCCAGGCCTTCCTGTGTCTGTATCAATGCATAACAGCAAATTTATGTAATTTCCCATGAAACTGGCATTTTAATGCATCATCATCTTTTCCTGCCATTTAAATAACACACAGCAGGAAAGCAGATGCTTCAAGAAACTGGTCCTGAACCAATTTATATTTCAAGTAATCTTTGCACATTATACTTCTATCACCGAAGAAACTCATTCATGTGCACATTCCTTGCCATCAAAACAACAGAGTTGGAAGGGACCTTGGAGGTCTTCTAGTCCAACCCCCTGCTCAGGCAGGAAACCCTATACCATTTCAGACAAATGGCTTCTGATGTTTTCTTAAAAACTTCCAGTATTGGAGCATTCACAACTTCTGGAGGCAAGTTGTTCCACTGGTTAATTGTTCTAACAGTCAGGAAGTTTCTCCTTAGTTCTAGGTTGGTTCTCTCCTTGGCTAGTTTCCATCCATTGCTTCTTGTCCTGCCTTCGGGTGCTTTGGAGAATAGCTTGGCTCCCTCTTCTTTGGGGCAGCCCCTGAGATACTGGAACACTGCTATCATGTCACCCCTCGTCCTTCTCTTCATTAAACTACTAGACATACCCAATTCCAGCAACTGTTCTTTATATGTTTTAGCCTCCGGTCCCCTGATCATCTTTGTTGCTCTTCTCTGGACTTTTTCTAGAGCCTCAACATCTTTTTTACAATGTGGTGACCAAAACTGGATGCAGTATTCCAGGTGTGGCCTTACCAAGGGATTGTAAAGTGGCATTAATACTTCACGTGATCTCGATTCTGTTCCTCTGTTAATGCAGCCTAGCACTGTGTTGGCTTTTTTGGCATCTGCAGCACACGGCTGGCTCATATTTAAGTGATTGTCCACTAGGATCCCGAGATCCCTCTCATAGTTACTAGTATTGAGCAAGGTATACTATACTATACTGTACTAATCCTAAAAATCAACAGCAAATAGCAACTCTTTCATAGCTTCCAGATTACATCCCCCCCCAGTGTTACTTGTGCATACCCAACTTAATCTCTTGTATGGTTGGATGAAGCATTGAGGAACTCTAGGATGACCTTATTTCTGAGCAGGGTTTATCAGCATGATTGCAGGTCCTCAAACACAAATGGGACTGGGGTGGGGGGGACATTTGAAGGCTGTGGAAAAAAACCAAGCATTTAGCCCACTGCCCTCTTTTAAAGGACAAAAAGGCCCCTCACCCCCCTTCACGAGAAACATTTTACATGAAAGTTTAGGCTGTAACCCTTCACCTCCTCTCTCCACTTCTATTCCACTGCTGCCGAGGGGAGCATCAGAGTGCCGGTGGTATCAAATGGCCGGTGGGAGGTCTGAACTTCACTCTGCCCCAGGCCGTGTCCCTCACCTAAAACCAGAGGGCTTTATTGGAATCTGGCACTTCCGAGAAAGCTGCCCGTCAGCCTTCCCTCCCGCGTACTCTTTACCAGCCCTGCCTGCTCTTAAGTCTCTGCCAAATGGCTTCTCCTGTTTCTGATGAGAGCTAGAAATTTTCTTGCCTGACTTTCTAAAACACCGTTTCTCCTCCTCCTCCTCCTCCTCCTGGGCCCGGCCTCTTGTCGTGACTTTGCACTCTGTCTAAAAAGGCTGAATTATTAAAACCAGATCCAGAAAGGGACAAAGCACAGCCTTAAAACATGCCTAGTTTCTCACCCATCCTACTAAGTAAAATGCCGTTTGCACCTTAAAATCTGTCACATAATAGCGTGACCCAAAGCGTTCAGTAAGTCAAAAGCATCCTTGTCCATTTCCCTCCATGCTGTGCAGGCCTAAAACCTAAAATGAAATTAAAACCAGAATAGATGCGAAGAAAATTTAGTTCTCACATTCCCTCATTTGGCACGCTGGTATTAGATTAGGAAGCACCCGCGCGATGCGCCAACTATGTCATGCGAGTATCATATCTCCTTTTATAAATAAACCACAGGAAATTGCTGTAGGTTCCGCTTGATTCAGGTCTGGACATTTCTGGAATGCCAATTTCATAAAATAAGCTTATTAATTTGGCTCTCAGATATGCAGCTTCCTTCCAAAGACTTTGGGAAAATTTCTTCTGTTAATTAAAGTAAGTGCTTCAGTACATCATCCATTAACATTCATCACTCTTTTCCAAGATTCGAAAAAAGAGCAAAGTCAACTAGGCATAGAACTATCGTAACTAACCTCAATATTATGAAGGAGAAACTGCTGGACTTTCTACCAAAGGATTAATCCAGTTCTCACAACCCTCAGATAACAAGCTGGGCTTATGAGAAGAACCAAGTCCCTGACAGCATCATTCCAAGTCAAGGGTGCAAAATGCAACATCCCAGAGTTTTCTGTTTTAAAGAGAGAGAAAGACTCTTCCTTAGATCTTGAAATACTGCGACATGTTAAAATGAACATGTTAATGAGCCTTGATCAAATATTCCTTGCTGGCCAACTCCCCCAGCCAACCTCTCCCAGCTCCGCTCAATGGGCCCTCCATGACATGCAAGAGGGAGAAAAGGGTATGGCAAGGCTGGAAAACAATGACTAAGCACCTCATTCTGGGCACTTTCCTACTGGTAATAGCACAAAACCTCACAAGTTCACAAGTGAGGACACACAGGAGACCGCAGGAAGAAAAGAGGTTCTCAAAGATCACGAAATCCAGGTGTCCAATTTGGCGTTGGGACTTTGTCTCTGGAGCTCCAGAGGGTCACATTTTGACATTGAATATGACCTTGGTCCTAACCAGTCAGTGGCCATCCATTCTTCCCAAAGAAAGCACCCTGAGCTAGGAGAACATGATGTCTACTGGTTAGATCCATCTAAAACCCAAAGAACTGAGTTTGGACGATAAGGTCAGGGCTGCTCTTGGATTCGAATTAACCTCAAGGCAACCAGACATTCAGGAGCATGGATCAGAAACCCCTCCATGTTTAATGGACGTAGCCACCCTTCCTCAAAGCTCAGAGATATTTCTCCAGGGCACTGGGATTTCTAGCAGAGAGATTTGATTCGTGTTATTTTAAGTGTGAAAAAACAGCTGTAAACCCTTACAGTGACAGACTTTAAAGAAAAACATACACGATCTTTCAAAATACGTAAGCCCACAGCAAGCAGTTTGCTCAGTCCTTAAAAGACTGCCATGCTCTCAAGAGAAATAGATTGACCGTTAAGAATGTTCTCTAGCTTTTTCCTATCAAACAAAATATAAAATACGTTTTTAAAGTGTTTAGGGGTAGGTATACATCTAATTTCCTTTTCAAATGCCGTCGATGCTTCTGCAAAATGCGCATTTTCCCGCACTATTTTTTTTGTTATGTAGGCGATTCCACCTGTGGAATAGATCAGTTAAATCCCACTATTTGGATTTATTCTGAGCGGTTGACTCCAACTTGCTGGCAAAATAAATAAATAAATAAATAATAGCCCACCGTGTTTACCATGGAGCTCCAGCAGGCGTATCTACACCTAGGTGTCCATGGGAATTGAGACCTTCCTTCAGATAAGGTGGCTTGTAGGAAGAAAGACCACCCAGTGCAGTCATTTTTATCTCTAGGTAGCCCCATTTACTGGAATTGCATGGACTGATAAGGGCTTGACCGTTGCAACTCACTAACATATTTACCCCCTTGTAAGTATACCGAATATTTCAAAGAAGGGGTCCAGCTCAAGCAAAGCCAAGTATCCATATGGAAAACAAACCCTAACCTTTCTGGCAAATTCATTGAAGAGACATCTGTGAGATTTTCCACCATAAAAAAAACGCCCATCCTCAACCCAGGTTTTGGAGAGAAAGTTGCCTTTCCTCTCTATTCAGAAGGGGGGGAGGGGAGGGGGGGGGAAGAAAAGCCCTCCTCAAATTAAGAAGGCTTTGCTGATGGAAGGTCCGGTTGAGTGGGGGGGTGTCTTCACCCAGGCAGATCTCCCCTTCCTGAAGCCTCTCCCGAGCCTTTCGTGTCAGCCATTCGAGCACACAAAGCCATCGCAAAGCAACACTTGTTTCCCGGCAGGGAACACACCCATCGGGGGCCTCCTTGCACAAACAACCGCCAGCGTCTTGTCTTCTCCGGCTAGAAAAGCCGAGGCGATGCCCTGCCACTCCAGTCGACAGGAGAGAATAAAAGACAAGGAAAAAGAGGACGAGGGGATGATTATTATTATTAATAATAATAATAATATTTACCTTTTTGCCCTTCTTCTTCCGATGGGCTGGTTTGGCAGGCTTCTCTTTGGCTTCTTCACTCATTTTTCAGCCCAGGAAAATACCCCTCCACCGATCTCTCCGGGCATTCCAAGATCCAGAGACCGCTGGAAAGCCGAGCCCATCCGCCGACGTCGTTCCTCAGACGAGGGACGGGGGGTGAAGTCTGCTGGAGCCCGGCCTCGGCTCTTCTTCCCAGGCGAGCCCACAGCCTCCCTCTCGCGGGTAGCCGGTGCCTTCTTCGTTCGTTGGCTCGTTCGTTGACCACCCGCCCGCCCTCTCGGTTGGGAAGAAGCCGAGAGAAGCCACGATTCCTCCTCCTCCTCCTCCCACCTGCTGGGTTCGCCTGCCGTCCCCGGGTCGGGGCGCTGGCCGGGAGTCCGCCGCTCGTTCCGCTCGTTCTGGCTGCCGAGCGCTCTCCCCGAGCAGAGCGATCGGCGGCAGGGCGCTGGCAGGTCTCCGAAGCTCCTCCGGCCGGCCAATGATCGGCTGCTTCGGAGCGATGGTGAAGCCGGCGGGCGGCGCTCCGGTTGCCCAGCGCGCAAACGCCCAGCCCGTGTGCCGAAGCTCTCCGGGTGCCGAGCCAGACAGGGGAGCCTCCGGGAGACGGGCGGGGCCCGGGGCGCGGGGAGGAGGAGGGGGAGAAAAACCTGCAGCCGGATCTTTTACCGCTGCCTGATGGATGCCACGTTGTGGATGTGGAAGATCAGACGCCCAGAGAGCCATGGCCGAAAGGGCGCTTCCATCTCCCACCAGCCCTGGCACCGGCTCTCCCTGCCTACCCTGGTTAATAGCTGGTTGGATATTCCCATCGAACAGGTGGCTCGGTCAGTGAGATGTTTCCTGAGGGTCTTCCTTGGCTCCCATCTCACTGCGCGCCATCTTCCCTGGGGGAAAGGGCCATGGAGGGAGCCTGGCGTCTCCAGACATGTGGGGGGGGGAGGAAATGGCAGCCCCAAAGACCCACAGAATTTCTTTGGGAAAACTGCTTCTGCAAAGCGGTTCACGACTCTCCGGTAATCCAGAAAATGGACAGCAGCAGCACCGTGTCGCTTCTAGACTCTGTCCCCTTTCAAAAGTGGGTTGGTATATCCCATGTTCCTTATATTCTGCGGACAGGACCCAAAGCGCTGTGAATAGGCACTGCTCCAGCATGCACCTTACAAGAGTTTTTCCCCTGGCCCACATTCAGGACCCTCCAGACGGGCAAGGCAGAGGGAGGCCACCACTGTAATGCAGGTCTGCTTATTGGCCTCCAGCTGGATGCATCCAATCCTCGCCTCATCTGAAGGCCAGCATGCCACCAGCCCAGGTCACAAAGCGAAGGCATCCGGACAATAACATCTGGGTTAGTTTTTTTTGCCTCCAAGACACTTTACACCAAAGGATTGACTACCCTTTCACTGACAGGCTGAACCTAGATCAGGGGTAGGCAACCTTGGCTCTTTTATGACTCGTGGACTTCAAATCCCAGAATTCCTGAGCCAGCCAGGAATTCTGGGAGTTGAAATCCACGAGTCATAAAAGAGCCAAGGCTGCCTACCCCTGATTTAGATTATTATTGTTGCTGCTGCTCCTGTTTCAACTAGACATTGACTTCCATGGTATCCGCAGGGCTTCCTTTGAGCTCATCTGTCTGACAAATTTTGGAACTAAGTTTCAAGGCCTTCCTAGACAGACGTTCTACTGCTCTGCTCCTCTCCTAGGCCAACCTGTGAGTAGAATAGCCCACACATTCAACCCACTCACCCTCTCCAGCTCTAGGTCAGCTGGTTCCCTTCAGAAGGTCCAGTTGGCCATGCCAAAGGCTCTGAGGCCTGGGAGGGGAGGGGAGTTGAAGATCAAGACTTCTGCATGGCATCACCTTGGGCCAGCTGCTCAACATCTTGTGAGACTCCAATTCCTTAATAATCTGGCAGAGTAAGTACCGATTGAAGGGTGTGCAATATACCCTGTATACATACTCTTTGCTACACTGTACTTCCCTGATTACAATAAACAACTGTATTCAGCACTAGGTATGTAGCTCTAAGAAGACCGACGGCATTTTCACACACAAAACTCATTTATGATGTGACCACTGCAACCAGTGTATTTGCTAGAGTCAGAAAAAGCTGTAGAGATGGACATTGTTATATGCAATCTATTTGTCACTGAATCTTCTAACAATGGATTAAATACTATCACCAGCCATGGTGGTGCAGTGGTTAGAATGCAGTACTTCTGCTTCTGCTGACTGCAGTTTGGCAGTTCAATTCTCATCGGCTCAAGGTTGACTCAGTCTTCCATCATTCCGAGGTGGGTAAAATGAGGACCCAGATTGTTGGGGTCAAATATGCTGACTCTGTAAACCGCTTAAAGAGGGCTGTAAAGCACTGTGAAGTGGTATATAAGTAACTGCTATTGCAATTACTATCTTCTACAGATGATTTTTATCCAAAGAAGAAAAACTCAAAAGCACTTAGTGAAAACCAAGTGCCCTGCCTACAGGACTGGAGACTAGTTTGTGGGTCAAAGTAGATCAAGAAACACTTCAGCTGAAGAACCAAGAACAAAAAAAGTTGATATTCTCCTGAATTATCGTTCCCAGCCCCACCATAACTGTGGCAAAAGAGATAAAATCTCTAACCTTTGACAAAAAAAAAAGAACTTGATCTTACTCAGTTCCAACAGTCCAGAATGCATCTGGTCTGGAATCTCTCTCCTCTATCCTCTTTATGTGTTTTTCCATCTCCATCCCTAGAAAGATCAGTCTGCAGGTGGAAAACCAAACATCAGACAAGAACTACTGTATCCACTCTAGCCTTACACACCCAACTACTAGCCATTGGTGCTGCATGGGAACATCCACACCTATAGGAGGAAGGGGCATAGTCCAAAGCAGTGTGTCTCTTGGATGGGGAATTCTGGGAGATGAAGTCCACCCATCTTCAAGCGGCCAAGGTTGAAGGAAGCTTCATCCTCTCATGATGAAAGAAATGGACAAAGCCATTTATTCTGCCTTCCTTTTCACCCTTTAACAGACTGAAAACAGAAGAAATCCAGTCTCTTCCCTTGGTTTGCTTCCTTGCTTCTAATGATAAGCTGTAGAAAGAAAAGTGCTCTCTGCTGGCTGATTTGGGGAAAAAAATAATACTTAAAATAAAGCTGCGAACTCAAAAAACCAACAACACCCAAATGACTTTGCTGTGAAAAAGCAGGGAGGCCACTTTCTACTGGGCATCCTAAAATATTTTTGGTGTGTACATGGAAAAAGGTGTAAATGGCTGAAAACGACGGAGAGAGTTACCCAAGTCATATCTGCAAACCTGCAAAGAAAGGCTCCTTGTTAAACGCAGACTTTATTTAAACCAACCAGATACATAACTTGGTCTTAAAGGTAAAGGTAAAGGGTACCCCCCCGCGCACGTGTGTGCTAGTTGTTTCCGACTCTAGGGGCCGGTGCTCATCTCCATTTCAAAGCCGAAGAGCCAGCGCTTGTCCAAGGATGTCTCCGTGGTCATGTGGCCGGCATGACCAGACGCCAAAGGCGCACGGAACGCTGTTACCTTCCCACCGTAGTGGTCCCTATTTTTCTACTTGCATTTTTATGTGCTTTCGAACTGCTAGGTTGGCAGAAGCTGGGACGAGTAACAGGCGCTCACTCTGTTTTGTGGCACTCGGGATTCGACCCGCCAAACTGCCGACCTTCTGATCGACAAGCTCAGCGTCCTAACCCACTGAGCCACTGCGTCCCTCTAACTTGGCCTTAAGAAACATTGAAACTAGTGTGTTTAAATACATTTCAAGTCGATAAAATCCAACACACAAACAGACACAAAGACTCACAGTGCTGTGTGCGCCTTAGAAGTACAATTTCCAGAGCTGCTGACTAAATTAAACTTGTGATCTTTACATTCAGATTTCCTTAAGCATGCACAGATTTTCTTTTTTTACAAGAAGACCCATCTGTCTTGGAGGATGCTTTGGTTATAATTGTTTTTTTAAATGTCCTGCCACGAGGTCCCACATGTTCCATCTCTCTCTGGGCCTCACAAGGCCCCAGTTCCCCAAAGGGCAAGCATAAATGGCAGTCATTTGCTTTGCTAAGACGTAGCGTGATTGCAACTTGGTTTATGCATGAACCTTTCAAAATCCCGGCGATGCAGATCCACTGGCAGATTTCTATTTTGAGATCAAACATAACTCGCCTAAGAGGACAACAGGGGAAGCCAAATGAAGTCCACCAGGACAGTTCTATTTATAAAACTGGGCACATGGAGAAGAGAGAGGTATGTTATCTCTGGAAGGAGAAGGCGGCTTTGTGGGAGAGAAATGCGCCTTGGACCAACTCCACCCACAACAAGGGGGCACCTTCATCACTGGGGTAAGAGAGGGAGGTGATGAACAGCTTCTTCCCAGGGTGGCTGAAGCCCCACCAGGGGTTGGGCTGAATTCCTTGGAAGGCCCAATGTCCTTGCAGAAACTCCTTTGCTGGTAGCCTGAGTGGACCCAGCTGCCACGTGTCCCCAATGCCATCTGCTGCCCTCGGCTATTTGCTTAGCCTGGTGGGGGGCGAGGCCTCCCTCCCAATGGCTGTGACGAGCTTCCCAGAGGGAAGAGGTGGCAGGCAGGCAAGGAGCCAGCCCAATAAAATTGACTTTCTTCATTAACCCAAATACATTGTTCTGTGAAATTGAGTTTACTCATTATAAAGAAACACTAAAATCTGAACACTTGAAACTAGCTAGATGCATTTTTGACTCAGAATTCCATTATTACCTGTATGTAACATTCAGATTTCCCACTCATTTAAACTGTTCCATTATTCAGTTAAACATTGACTGATCACGCAAACTCTGGCCAAGATCCCTCCACATTTATTCTGGAAAGGCAGAGCTGTAAAATTCTGAGTCAGAAGGATCATTTCATTCAACCCTCTGCAAAGTTCAGGAAAACCCACAAAACCATTCATCCGTGGGGGCTGCATAGCTATTCACGGGGAGACTATGACTGTTAACCAATGTCTTCGATCACAGAAAGTGCAGGTAGATCTCTGGATGATTTGCATAAAATCCCAAAATAAATAAGTAAAGACAAAGAAACTATCCTGACTGACTAACCTTATGCTAACCTGTTCTCCTTCCAACTTTTTTGTCATATACATATATATATATACACATAAACATACATACATATATACACATACATACATATATATAAACACACACACTGTATATATATATATACAAATTTACAGAGACAGAGAAAAACAGAGACAGAGAGACAGATTTGATTGAGTCTGTTTGGCTTTTCCAGAGCTCTGCTATTCAATTTTAGAATGTTGCTTATATCCTTGTTTTTTATTGTTAATTTATATAATTTAGAAGGCACCTAATTCCAATGTCTTTGAACAGCTTAGAATTTAAAAGCAAGGAACAGTAAAATAATAATAAAAAATAAGAAATCCTTCTTGGCTTCATGGTCTGCTTTCATAATCATTAAAAACATTTTGTGATTTATTTATTTTTTTTTGGAAAAGCCAAGTGGCACTTTCAATTAATGAATAAAAAATGACGATGCCAGGCTGCGAGCATTCTTGTGCATTTTTGTAGGAAATAATTAGTTCTATGGTCTCCTACAGAAGTCTGCCTCCTCTCAGCCTCTGCTTATCCCTGTTTCTGATTGGTGAGTCTGCAAGAGTCAATGAACTGCCCAACCCTCCCTTGGAGACTGTCAACATGTCCCTCGGACCACCGTCTTTGGATCCCCAGCCCCAAAAGAAATGCACCCCATCAGTCTGTGTACAATGCCCATCAAAGACATTGTCCTCTTAAATTAAAATTTTACCAAGATCACCCGTTATATAAGATATAAAAAGTCTACTTGCTTTTAGCACTTTTATTGCATATCTGATCAAATCACAGAATAAACTGAGAATCCTGCGTCGCCATTGGCCTTAATTAATTCTGCCCTTTCCTGTGTTTGTGGTCATCGTTCTTTGGGGCAGGAAGAATGCAGCCTCCAAGCCAGCCTGACTCAGAGTAATACAGTAATTCAAATCCAACTTTAAAAGGTATAAAAGTATTTGACCTACTGATTCAGGGCCATTTACCAAAATGAGTCTGCTAGCTTAAAAAAATGGCCTGAACTAATACATTTCGTAGGTTTCCTTCACTAAAAGAAAATAACCATGAAGTTTCACACCACGTTATATGCTGTTGTAGAGATCATAGCATTCCTCAATTCTTGTCATGCCCCCAAATCAAGGAAGGCATGCAGGATAACCTCTAAGCCAGACATGTCAAACACAAGGCCCGGGGGCCAGATCCGGCCCTCGAAGTAGTTTCATGCGGCCCGCGAAGCCATCCTGGAAACAGTGAGGGAATGGCCCCCACTGCCTTGGCCCTGGCCCAGAGACCCTCCTTCTGCCAGAGACCCTCAGATCTGTCCCACTCCTGCCCAGGCCCCCATAGGCACCCTTGATGCAAATGATATAGAGCTGGCCACGCCCACCCAGTAGGCCATACATACTCTAGCCACGCCCAGCCAGTAGGCCACACCCACCGTGACCATACCCACCCGGCCCCCTGAGGGCAACCGCAATGCTGATGTGGCCCTCAATGAAATTGAGTTTGACGCCCCTGCTCTAAGCAGTTTCCCTTATTGTTCCTCGCCTACACACAAAAATCCTGCCAAACGGAGGCAACAAGTTTCATTATTAAAGATACACTCTGAGAATTGCTATGGAGGAGCCATCTTAACTCTCTTCCTCCCAACCAGACTGTCAGTATCTCTTGCGCCTCTGGAACGCGGCCCCTCTCTTTGGGAATCCAGACTTCATTCCACCACAGTTCTGTACTGCTCAATGGGAGGACTGTGACAATTCTGACATACCTCTACTTTATTAAACTCTAGATTTCTCTTTCTTGAATTTGCCGTCCCTAAATTTGCATGTCTCTTTATAAAACATCATAAAACATTTAAGAAAATCACCTTTGCCACAACAAAGTACATTATGTCCTCCTTCAGCATAGAGATTTTTCAGAAAGTGTAAATTTGTGTGTAAAACAAAACAGGAAATCACTGTGGAGTTGTTTACTTTGTGCTTACAATAATAATAACTGAATCCTTCAGGTTGCATGGGTGCGCAAATGTTGGTCTGCCTTTGTTTTCTAGCAAAGCACCAATAACTGTTCCAGCAAAGCACGTTAATTGTCCAGACCCTCTTTTTGCGTCGTTAAAAATGACTGAGAACCCCAAGCAGTCTTAGGTGGTTTATATCTGTCAACATTTATTATGTTAAAAATTAAAACTCAGACATTTTAAAATGTTTGTTCCTTTGACTTCATGGACCCCCCCTCCTTAAAGGGCCTCAGGGACCCCCTGAGACCCCAGACCACACTTTGAGTGTCGCCAGGCTTGAAGAAACTACATTGCAACTTTCAAAACTTGAAACACCCAGGTTTTCATTTTAGCCTTAAAGGGACTAACAGTCCCAGTGCAACAGGTGGATATTTCAGAAAATGGCTAGTCCTTGACTTCTGACCCCATTGTGACTTGAACTTCCACTGCTGAGTGATGTGGTTGTTATGTGAGTTATGCCTATTCTTGCCACCTTTCTTTGCCATAGTCAAGCCATGGCTCAGTGAATCCAATTTTCCCCATAGCGACTTTGCTTTTGGAAGGATGGAAATGGTGACCCTGGGACTCTGGGTAGCTGTTGGACATGCCTGCCAGTGGTCACGCCTCTCTGGATCACGTGACCAAGTGACCACAGGGATGCTTGTAACAGTCATAAGTGGAAGGACTTGTTGTAAGTTACATTTGAGTGCCATCGTAACTTTTCTCTTTCTTCTCCATTTTTTTTCTTTGCACCTTTTTTCACATACTTCATATTTAACTTTCTTATCTATTTCCTTTCGAAATATGTCTGGTCTTTACTCTTTTTTTTTTTTTTAAAAAAAAGTCTTTTAATAAAAATTATACCCAGTGGGCGAGTTTAAGACTTCCGGCAAAGTCAGTCCACGGATGATGTTATAAAGGGAAGGTTTTCACAAAATCTAAGGCAGTTAAACTTGCCTTGCACTTCGCTGCCTGCAGCCAGTTGACAGGAGCTATTTGGGGAGGGAAAATCACAGAAGCAGGTGCTCAAAAGCAAAGAACTACACAGAAGAAATAAGAAAAAATGAAAACTTGGGCCGCTGGTTCCTCGTAGTTTGCTAGGGAAAACTCACCGTGCATAGGCTCTGTTATACAAAGCGCCTCTTTATTAGGCAAATAATCTACTAAATTAGGCAAACTGTGCTCAGAGACAAGGGCAGGCCAGGTTGTTATTGCCCAGCACAAAAAGGAGGTACCTGTGGAGCTTTACAGGCAAGTTGCCAAAAACAAAAAATTATGCTGCACCACTACGTACGTTATGGAGGCATCAAAAGTCAGAAATGTGTTTTTGCGGTTGTTTTGTTATTCATGGCCTGCGCTGAAGTGCCTCCATTGCTGTTGCATCTTTATTCAAGCTCCACGTTAGGGACTTTATGTTCAGACTGACAGACTGCGAGACATGTGGTTAGCTGTGGCTTCCACCGTTTGCTAGGATATGATTTTACAAAATGTAGATTTTGAAAAACCTATTCCTTTGGCCTTGTTTTTCTTGTGAACGGTGCATTAGGAAGCCCTCAGCAAAAAACAACAACATCACCCCGCCTACCTCGGTGGCCTTGATGCAAAAGGATGGGCTTCTTTCATCCTTTCACTGTGGCATATATGAGAGAATGCACAAAATATTTCAAGCATTCCACCACGACCCGATTCATTTGAAGCCTTTCTGTGCATCTGTCGTAGCGGAAGCTATTAAAAATTCCAAGTCAACAAACAGAAGCTCAGATCCCAGCCTCTTCCCATGGGGACAAGGATCTTGGAAGCGTCGGGCTCTTTTCTTTAAAAGAAAAAGAAAAAATAAACTAGCTGATTCTCAGGAGCCTCTGGACTTTGCTGATGTGTTGGTCCTCCTCCAAGATTGAAAGCTCTCCCTTGGATCTCGTAAACAGCAATAAGCTCACCTAGGAATCTGAGGTGTCCTCAACTGACTGTTTCAGGAAGCAGAGATCCATTTCTCTGCCCCTCTGCAATCAGCAAAGCACTGTGGAGCTATAAGAGAATGATTACATAATGGACATCTGGAGGAAAGCCCAACTGTCTCCACATTTCCAGAGCAGAATTAATCATTTTTCTCCAAGAGAAGGCTGAAGCCACCACAGCTCTACTGCTCTCGCCAGACTCCGAAGCAGCTGTTTTCATAAAGACTGGAGTGGCTACAGAGAAATTAAGAACACAGCTTAGAACTTGGAAGTACTGTGTGTGGCCAGAATGGCAGTAAATAAAAATATAGCAAAACAAAGATTTGTGGTTTTTAAAAAAAAAACAGAACAAATTAAAGAAATAAAGAAACAAATTTTTTTAAAAACTTGATTTTTTCCCCCTCATACGTGCTGATTGCAGCAGATCAAACTGGGCCCATGAAGATGAGAATCAGGCCGTCCTCTCTCCACTAAACCGGGCTCCTGACAGCTAGAAGTACAGAGAGAAGCTGAACCAGGACTGGCGGCAGTCAAGCCATTGTAGGCAGCTCTTCGGGGACCTTGCTCTTCGTTGGCCCTGGCTCAAATCAAGACAACCCTCCCCTTCCTTGTGAGTGTGGCAGAGCAGGAATGAGAGCCGTTTGCGCAGCATCACAAGGCAGAGTGAAACTTATCCACAGTCTACTCCCCCTCTCCCCCCCATCAAAGCAGGCTTGATTTTTGGCATTCGACACCAAAATAAAGAGTTGCGACATTAAGAGATGGAAAGTGGCATTTCTCGCCTTAATAGCCCAATCTACGAACAAAGACGTGCTAGTCCTGATTACACAATTTGCAGAGGCACCAGAGCGCACAGTCTCTGAGTGTCAGGCTGCAACTTGGTCACCTCTTCCTTAATGAGCAGAATAAGTGTGTTGACTGTCAGTCAAAAAAAGAAAAAGAAAAAAAGAACAACTGCCAGGCGGAAAAGACGGAGCCATAAAAATTGACCCTGGTGGGGCTTCCAGGAAGGGTCCCCTCCCAACCAGAGACCCAGCCGTCTGCAGACCCTCTACGAAGGGGTGCCTATCGTTTCTCCTCTTTGACCCTCCACAGGGCCATCAAAGTGGTTTAAGTGGGATCTGGGGTTAAAACGTTGAACAGCATGCAAGATTAGAGGGGCCCTCGGTTCTCCAGGGACTTTTGCTGCCACTGCTTTCCCAAGGAAGAAGTTATTATTTTTGCTACGCCATTCTGGGTTTTCCAGCTTTCTTGTCGCCGATTTATGTTTTCAACGTTCATTATCACAAGCCACTTGGAGTCTTGGGAGCCGGGGAGGATGTATCAGATGCATAAATGCAGGAAATTGAAAATGATTTCCTTGGCCTTTCGCTGTACCTTTATGATTATGATTATGATTATGATTATGATTATGATTATTATTATTATTATTATTATTATTATTATTATTATTATTATTATTATTATTATTATGCCAAGCTGCTTGGCATTGGGGAACGTGCAAAGTGCTAACAATCTTTTAGAGAACTACTCCTCTGCAAAATTATTTAACACATTTCTTACATTCCTTAAACTATTCAGCAGTGTGGAAATCAAAAAAACATAAAATATAAGCTCAGAATAAAACCACAAGACTGAAGCAAAATAAAAGCAGAAGTTGTGCTTTTTAAAAACTCCAAACCAACCAGGAGCCGGATGCAAGGTGAGCCTCTTCCAAGGCTTTCCCTGGTGCTGAAAGGCGGCTTGGCTCAGGGAGAGACCCCAGCCCAAAAGTGGCTCCCCCCTCTCCTTAGATCCTTATGCAGAAATCGCTTCTCCAATCAGGGACCGTAACCCCCACTCCCACCCCACACACAGACAAACAACCCCATCTTTCCAGGATTTCACAAACCGCTTAAAGACAGAAATGCAACAATCTGCAAGACCATAGCAGAGCCAGGTTTATCTGGTCACTTTAGAAATAGGTTGCGTATCTTTGGGGGCCCGTCGCAGCTGAATTCGCCTCTCATTTGTCTGTCTCCCTTTCCCTTCATGAGCACAGAAGGGATGAAGGGCTTCTGCCTGTGCCTCGTAGAGCTTACGCAAGAGGCTGGGTGGGTTCGCAGAAGCCCGCCCGAAAGTTCCGCAGCTTTTGAAACAATTAAAAATATTGTTTCAAAAGAGAAAAGGTTCGGGTGTTTAAAGTCATGTCGTGAGAAATGCAACAGAACCAAAGCAATTCAATCAGACATGTGTCTTATGGTCAGCCCCACTGGCCATCTGGGAAGGCAGGTGGTGGTGGTGGAGGAGGAGGAGGAGGAGGAGGAGGAGGAGGAGGGTGAAGACTCCCAAAATGGGTAGGTGCAACTGAGTGTTTGAAAACCTCACCCCTTTTTTCGGGCATGTTACACAACTTACATGCACCTAAAAGGGAGGACGTCAGTCAAGGAGGACCTTTTATTTATTTTTATTTATTTATCTAATTATTCGATTATTCCTCCCCTGTTGACCTCCCCTCCCCTTGCCCCTGTTATCAAGGGGAGATTTGGGCTATTCTCCTCCTCAGGGGAGTATCAAGCAGAGAGTTCCTAATGGGAGTTGAAATTATTTTAAGAAATGCTATTTATTTCCCAAACCTCAACCGTGCAGATTGGCTCAACTCGGCTTAGCGTACACTTTCATTCACCGTCTAAAAATTGTTCACCTCTAATGCTGAAGAGTGAAAGCAGAGAGAGAAAGCACGGAGGCTGATTTTTAAAAGAAGCATCATTTATTCATTTACTTACTTTTCTAGTGTTTCCAGGAGGGTAGAACCTGTGATAAACCTATAATAAAGAAAGAGAGCTTTAGCAAAAAGGATGGGGGAGGGGGGAATGAAAACCTGTTGTTAAACAAGAACGCTAAAGTCACGTCACTGTGGCCTTCTAGTGAATAAACCTTACATTCACAGGAATTAAAATGGTGGACATCAACCATGGCTCTAAAGCAGGCGTGTCAAACCCTGGCAACTTTAAGACCTGTGGACGTCAAGCTGAGAAATTCTGGGAACTGAAGTCCACACATTTTAAAGTGGCCAGAGTTGGATATTCCCGCTCTAAAGAGAGAGGAAGATGGACTTTTTCAGGGAACCCAAGGAGAATCCATGGGTCCAACCCCTATCTAGGCTTCTCCGTCCCCTTCCCCCCCAGTTTCACTCCTGTCCTTGCCTTGTTTAGTTTTTCCTCGGTGCAGAGTAACACCACAGATCCATCTGTGCAACATGCATCTCTTATAAATCATATGGGGAACCCACAGACCTGCAATGTCTACTTGTGTTTTTTTGATAAGGCAGAATGCACGTAGGCACCTTGAACGATGCTGGCCTGAGCAGGTGTGAATGACGGCATGCAACCGGTCACGTCACAGCCATGCTCTTCTTAAGGAAGGGAGGCATCAACAAGAGGTCTCTGGTGTTCTTGGAGCTTGGTTGTTTTCTTGCAGATGTTTCACTGATGGTGTTTTTCCTAGTAGGGTCATGAAAGGTCTTGCAAGAAAGCAACCAAGCTCAAAGAACGCCAAGGATCCCTCATTTCAACCCTCAGTTACAAATATTCTCCTTTATTGGAGGAATCAATTCTTGCATTCCTGCTGCCAACATTTTTGATACTCCATTCCTAGGCTAACCCCAGGAGTGCAATTCCTGCCTGCTCCTTGTTTCAGGAGGAAGAACAATAACTTCAGCAAGCCTAAGATAAAGTCTCATCTGGAGAAGGACCAGGCAGGGCCTTTGAAATCCTGGCACAGATGCCATACGTCAGACATGTCAAACACAAGGCCCGGGGCCCGGATCCGGCCCGCGAAGTGGTTTCATGTGGCCCGTGAAGCCATCCTGGAAACAGTGAGGGAACGGCCCCCACTGCCTTGGCCCTGGCCCAGAGACCCTCCTTCTGCCAGAGACCCTCAGATCTGTCCCACTCCTGCCCAGGCCCCCATAGGCACCCTTGATGCAAATTATGTAGAGTTGGCCACGCCCACCCAGTAGGCTATACGCACTCTAGCCACACCCACCCAGTAGGCCACGCCCCCCCGGCCATACCCACCCGGCCCCTGAGGGCAACCGCAATGCTGATGTGGCCCTCAATGAAATTGAGTTTGACACCCCTGCCATACGTGATGTCTTCTCACCTTCCAAACAATCAACCATTTGGAATCAATAGGCTCAAACTGTATTGTCTGCCTTGCAAGGCAGACCAGCCTGGAAACATGGCCATGTAAGCTAATTCTCCTTCATTGTAAGGCTCCATTCAATCTTGCGACTCTGAAAGGACAATTCTCTCCCCTCCCGTGTCCTTTACAGCCCACAAAATTAGGGAGGGTCCCTTCTGATCTGCTTGTCCCACCCACATTCCTGCTGTGTGCTGCTCTGCCTTTTGTCTAAGTGCTCCCTTGGCTGTGTCTCTTTGCTCTGTCTTCCCAAGGTCATTCATTCCTATGTACCATTACATGCATAGTGTAAATTCTAATTAGGGAAGAAAAATACAACATGTTCCCTTTTTTTTTAACAAAAGCTATTATGGGTGAGAGATGAGGAATTTGAACTAGTTTTCTAAATTTAATATTCTGGCATTCAGAGGCAAACTCAAGCAAGGATTCTTTTAAAAATATCAAAGCATAAAATGCATCTGCATAAGATTTTCCAGTCCCTATTATAAAGATCATTCAGCTAAGTAGATTAATTTCATCAGGTTCCCTAGAAATGGCTTATTCTACGCTGCTGGCATGGAAATAATCTTCAGGATAATTTTAGAGAAAGCCGTTCACCCACATCTACTTTTTCATCCATGTGCCTCTGAACTGGTGTGGTGCTGCTTTAGCCAACAAGGTGCAGAAGACAGATTCATTTTCTCAGAGAAATGATTTCTCAAAATTTCCACTGAGCTTTTCCTTTTCAGCCTGCTTTGATGCCTTTTTTTAAAAAATCCAGCATTCTCACCCTGATAGCCTGATCATCTGCTTGAAGAACTTGGGTTGAAACTAATTAAATTAAGAAAACCAAGATCATGGCATCCGGCCCTCTCAATTCCTGGCAAATAGATGGGGAAGAAATGGAGGTAGTGACAGATTTTATTTTCCTGGGCTCCAAGATCACCGCAGACGGGGACTGTAGCCAAGAAATTAAAAGACGCTTGCTCCTGGAGAAAAAAGCAGAGACATCACCCTGTCAACAAAACTGCTTATAGTCAAGGCCATGGTCTTCCCAGTTGCAATGTATGGCAGTGAAAGCTGGACCATAAGAAAGGCTGAGCGCCAAAGAATTGAGGCCTTTGAACTCTGGTGCTGGAGAAGACTCCTGCGAGTCCCTTGGACTGCAAGGCAATCAAACCGGTCAGTCCTAGAGGAGATCAACCCTGACTGCTCTTTAGAAGGCCAGATCCTGAAGCTAAAACTCAAATACTTTGGCCACCTAACGAGAAGGAAGGACTCACTGGAGAAGAGCCTAATGCTGGGAAAGATTGAGGGCAAGAGAAGAAAGGGACGACAGAGAATGAGGTGGTTGGATGGAGTCACTGAAGCAGTAGGCTTGAGCCTAAATGGACTCCAGAAGATGGTAGAGGACAGGAAGGCCTAGAGGAATGTTGTCCATTGGGTCACAATGGGTCAGACACGACTTCGCAACTAACAACAACAACAAATGGGGTTCTTGATGTTCTCTGGAGCAAACTAGGTAACATCATCAATCACTTAAAGGTCGCAATCAAAAGCCTAGGAAGGAAACAAAGTGAGCGCATCTCCTCCACCATCTCCTCAGAAACGGTGTCAATCTCCAGAGAAGCAGGAAATAGCGCGAAATAAACAGGAGGAAAGAAGCCTACTTTAATCCAGGAACCATCAGGGAGAAGTCCGCAGCCCATCAAGACTGGAAGGTCAAGGTAACTCTACAAAAAAACCAGCAAACTCCCCTTTCCCATGGACTGATGGTATTGCCTGTCTGGTAATGAAATGTCTGCAGGAAAAGAGTCCAGCTCAGAGGACACCGAGGGCTCAAACTCTTCTTCCCATTTTGTTCATGATTCTTAAATGCATTCTCACATTATATTAATAAATCTACACGAGCCAGAGTATACAGGTGAAACTCGAAAAATTAAAATATCGTGCAAAAGTTCATTTATTTCAGTAATGCAACTTAAAAGGGGAAACTAATATATGAGATAGACTCATTACGTGCAAAGCAAGATAGTTCAAGCCGTGATTTGTCATAATTGTGATGATTATGGCTTACAGCTCATGAAAACCCCAAATCCACAGAAAATTAGAATATTGTGAAAAGGTGCAATATTCTAGGCTCAAAGTGTCCCACTCTAATCAGCTAATTAAGACATAACACCTGCAAAGGGTTCCTGAGCCTTTAAATGGTCTCTCAGTCTGGTTCAGTAGGAATCACAATCATGGGGAAGACTGCTGACCTGACAGTTGTGCAGAAAACCATCATTGACACCTTCCATAAGGAGGGAAAGCCTCAAAAGGTAATTGCAAAAGAATTTGGATGTTCCCAAAGTGCTGTATCAAAGCACATTAATAGAAAGTTATGTGGAAGGGAAAAGTGTGGAAGAAAAAGGTGCACAAGCAGCAGGGATGACGCAGCCTGGAGAGGATTGTCAGGAAAAGGCCATTCAAAAGTGTTGGGGACTTTCACAAGGAGTGGACTGAGGCTGGAGTCAGTGCATCAAGAGCCACCACACACAGACGCATCCTGGACATGGGCTTCAAATGTCGCATTCCTCTTGTCAAGCCGCTCCTGAACAACAAACATCAGAAGCGTCTTACCTGGGCTAAAGAAAAACAGACCTGGTCTGTTGCTCAGTGGTCCAAAGTCCTCTTTTCTGATGAGAGCAACTTTTGCATCTCATTTGGAAACCAAGGACCCAGAGTCTGGAGGAAGAATGGAGAGGCACACACTGCAAGATGCTTGAAGTCCAGTGTGAAGTTTCCACAGTCTGTGTTGATTTGGGGAGCCATGTCATCTGCTGGTGTTGGTCTACTGTGCTTCATTAAGTCCAGGGTCAACGCAGCCGTCTACCAGGAGATTTTGGAGCACTTCATGCTTCCTTCCGCAGATGAACTTTATGGGGGTGCTGACTTCATTTTCCAGCAGGACTTGGCACCTGCCCACACTGCCAAAAGCACCAAAACCTGGTTCAATGACCGTGGGATTACTGTGCTTGATTGGCCAGCAAACTCGCCTGACCTGAACCCCATAGAGAATCTATGGGGCATTGCCAAGAGAAAGATGAGAGACATGAGACCGAACAATGCAGAAGAGCTGAAGGCCGCTATTGAAGCATCCTGGTCTTCCATAACACCTCAGCAGTGCCACAGGCTGATAGCTTCCATGCCACGCCGCATTGAAGCAGTAATTGCTGCAAAAGGGGCCCAAACCAAGTACTGAGTACATATGCATGCTTATACTTTTCAGAGGTCCAATACTGTTCTATGTACACTCCTTGTTTTATTGATTGCATGTAATATTCTAATTTTCTGAGATTGTGGATTTGGGGTTTTCATGAGCTGTACGCCATAATCATCATAATTATGACAAATCATGGCTTGAACTATCTTGCTTTGCATGTAATGAGTCTATCTCATATATTAGTTTCCCCTTTTAAGTTGCATTACTGAAATAAATGAACTTTTGCACGATATTCTAATTTTTCGAGTTTCACCTGTAATCCTTTTATCACATTGGCATTTATTCAACTTTTCCCAATATTCCAATATTTGGAAGGCCCCTTCCAAATATTAATCCCACTTAAGGGTAAAATCTGAACCGCTTTCTGGACCAGATCCAGAGGGAGACCACTGCAAGACCCTCCAGCTAGCCAGATTTAATGACAATGTCACCAGCTTCGGAGATAGTTTGCCTCCTAACAAAGAGACCCCACTTAGATTCATTCATTCAGCATTTTGTTTTATTTTCATTCTTATCATACAGCCATGATCGTCTCATTCACAACTGCTGTTGATGGCTTGAAAGGCTTCCAGAACCTTTTCCATCTCCATCCTAAAAATCTTTTCCTTACTAACTGCCGCCTGCAGGGTGATTTTCTTTTATCACCCCCCCCCTGAGGTCAGAGACAGACACACACCCCATACACACACACACAGGCCGTGACAACTGAATTGCTCCGAGCAACAAAGTCTTCCAGGGACTAACCAGGATTCCAGGATAAAGGGAAGAGATGCAGCCTTCTTGGATGTGTCTCCTCCACCCTTTTATAGCTCCTAATCCCGTAGGATTTTTGCTTTGAAAAATTCCAGGAGAATATCATCCCAGACAGGGTTCACCTGAGGGCTTCTCTCATCCCTTGCCCTCCCCACTCCTGACTCAGGGCCCCTCTGGCATGGGAAAGGGCCACACCAACCAAGACTGACAGCCAGCAACTGCCGTGTGAATAGTCAAGGACCCCGAATGCAGCACAGCGTTCAGAAAAGATGTGGAAGCAACCCGCATTAAATGTAAATGTAGGTTGAAATCCCAACTGTGAAGCCATTTCTGAAAGCCTTATTTTTAGCATGGCTGTTTCTGCCCTCAAACCTTTTCCCTTGGAGTCTAAAGATACATATCCGAGCTGCAGATTGAACACCCCACCTTAATTGCTCGGGCTTTAAATACTACTGTAATATTTCAGGCTTACCCAAACAGATCTGCTAGCTGATATATCAAAAGGTTCGTAAGGATGGAGGGTAACTATGGAAACCTTGTACAACTACACATTTTTCCATGGCAACCAGGTCTCCACGGAATACTAATGAGTGACCATGGCAACAGCAAGTTAAAACGAGGATGTCTCGAGACCAAAATATTTCATGTCTCATTTATAAAGAAAAACTGATATACTTAATTTATACAAATCTCCATTTCTGAAGCAAAACATAGATAACCCTCCCGTGAAATGCGAAGCTCTATTTTAAGTGAAGCAGAAAGCAAAAATATCTCGCTGCTGTATTAAATCAGAATTTTCATATTTTTTAAAAAAAATTTCAGTTAAGCCAAGAGAGAAAAAGCTCGCTTCCGTGGAACAAAATGCCTTCCACATATGCTCCATACGTGGAAGGTTGCAAAGTCATCTGAGGTCCAGGCTGGGACTGCAAAGGGTTTAAAAAGAAGCCAACTGGTCAATTTCAGCTGCCCAGACTCCAGCTATTTCCTGCTTCCACCCACCCCATTCTAGACACTGGATGAGAGACAGGCTCTCCGACTGTCAGGAAGCAATTTCTCATGAGTCCCAAAACAAAGAGAGAAACTCTCCCCTCCCCATTGGTTGGGCAAACTTTGGCCTGGTCATCAATGCTCTCCTTCCTTTCCATGATTGAAGGTCACTCTTGTCCTACTTATTGATTTCTTAAGTGTCACCAATACATTAATGCATTCATTCATCTCCTATTAATTTTCAAAGGAACTTTTAAAAGGAGGCAGTTATACGGAGCTTCTTCGGTCCCTAAACAGCTGGATGGGCAGGAACGATCTCAGCTGCCCAAGAGGCTCAATGTTAGAAAAAAAATTATGCCGAATGGAATACCATGAGAACCTTTCTGGAATTCTCTGAATGCAACATAAGGAACTGTGCGCTTGTGCAAGCATGGACACAACTGCTGCGTCCTTCATCCAAGCCCCACAGCCCTCCAAGCCCCACTGGCCCCTCCCAGAAGCATCCAGTAGCCCATAAAAGCACATGTTTTTCTCTCTCCCTCTTTTTCCCTCTAAAACACTCACACTTGCCTAATAATAATAATAATAATAATAATAATAATAATAATAATAATAATAATAATAATAATAATAATAATAATAATAATAAAGTTGGAAGGGACCTTGGAGGTCATCTAGTCCAACCCCCTGCTCAGGCAGGAAACCCTATACCATTTCAGACAAATGGCTGTCCAGTCTCTTCTTAAAAACCTCCAGTGTTGGAGGATTCACCGCTTCTGGAGGCAGGTTGTTCCACTGATTAATTGTTCTAACAGTCAGGAAGTTTCTCCTTAGTTCCAGGTTGCTTCTCTCCTTGAATAGTTTCCATCCTTTGCTTCTTGTCCTGCCTTCGGGTGCTTTGGAGAATCGCTTGACTCCCTCCTCTTTGTGGCAGCCCCTGAGATATTTAAAGCTCTTTGCCAAAATTCTCCTTATTGGACCTCAGCTGAGAAGGGGAGTTCTCCTGTAAAGATACAGCCCATCGGGTCACAGAGCACCCAAAGCAAAATCAGGCCCAGAGTTCCCAATTCCTCCTTTTCTCTTCCAACTTTCCATTTCATCCCCTCACCTAATCCCAGCCTCTCTCAGATTCCCAGACACCAGTCAGAATCCTTGCCTTCCACCCTCGGTTGATTATTCTAGTTGCTTTACAGCAGACATGTCAAACACAAGGCCCGGGGGGCGGATCCAGCCCGCAAAGTGGTTTCATGCGGCCCACGAAGCCATCCTGTAAACAGTGAGGGAACGGCCCCCACTGCCTTGGCCCTGGCCCAGAGACCCTCCTTCTGCCAGAGACCCTCAGATCTGTCCCACTCCCGCCCAGGCCCCATAGGCACCCTTGATGCGAACGATGTAGAGCTGGCCACGCCCACCCAGTAGGCCATACACACTCTGGCCACACCTACCCAGTAGGCCACGCCCACCCTGGCTATACCCACTCAGCCCCCTGAGGGCAACCACAATGCTGATGCGGCCCTCAATGAAATTGAGTTTGACACCCCTGCTTTATAGGGTTCATATCTGCCCCAAGCCAAGGACTGGGTGGGTTAGCCATTCCCCTAGAAGGCCTCACAGCTCAAGCGAAGACAAAAAGGCCCATTCAAAACAGTCTCCCATAGGAAGGTCATCCATCCTCCCTGTGTGTTTGTGCCTCCAAGTCTGCGTCGACTCCTCCCCGCTCCCAGAATCTTTCTTGGCAGCATTTTCAGAGGTGGCTTGCCCTGGTCTCCGTTTGAGGGAGAGGCTCTGTGCCCAAGGCGGGACTTGAACCAGGCCTTTCAATGGATGCTACTTTAGAAAGATGGCTTACTCACACGGTGAATTCTTTAACAAACATCTAGCCAAGAGACACTCCTGTATCGAGCATAATTACCAGGGAAGGCCCTCTTGGGATGGAGGATACAATATGGTCAATAAAGTGGGTGTCCGGATGAAGAATTTCCACTACCTCCCCACCAGGAGGAGCCAGTGATAGCTAGAGGTCTGTAATATTGGGCATCCACGTTGCGTGGGCCAAGGTAGAGTGGGGGTATGAAAAGATATAAAGTTCTATTACTCTTCCTTTGAAAAGTGAATTCCTATCCAACCGCACTCTTTGTGCACAAAGATTCAGGGAACGGAGAAGTACGAAAGAACCGTTAAGACTGAAACCTTCTTTAAGTCCTGAGAAGTAAGACAGGATCCAGAAATGATTTAGGGATGCTGCCCTGTTCTGTTTTTTATTGAACGTCTGTGTGAACCACCCAGGACTATCGTGCATAATACAGATATACACACACCATATACATCTTCTAAATAAATCAGAATAAAAGGAAGACTCTCATTAAGTGATACAGAGATTCCACAAAGGCAGAATTCCAGAAGGCACCTTTGGAAAAGGCCCATTTTCTGAAACTGGCCTCCTGTGTGGGGGATTTCCACCACTGGGCAGGTTGCCCGTCTCCATCCCTTGAAGAGGATCGTTCATCTTATAACAGGCAAAATCTAAATGTCGGTGCACAATTTCAAAAATTCATCTGTGCTGCTGAAATCCATGAATTTTGATAGCGACGCCTAGTGCCAGCAACTGCTTTTTTACATACGGTAAGTTAAAATTCTGCTTATCAGGTTAAGGATTCAAACTCTTGCTTCCTGGAGTTGTCTAAATGAGGACGAATCTATCCTGATTTCTTCCAGTCCAATCCGAAAAAGTAGTAGGCTGGTATTTAGCCCCTGCCCCCACCCACCCCGAATTCCCTTCCTGATACCAGGAAGGATTTTGGTAGGCCCAGATCCCACCACACTGTATTTCATCTTCCGCAGTTCTTCGGAGTGAGGGACAGATGAACTCCTGGAGAAAAGTGAAGCGAACCTCTACGGTTTAAAGCATCCACCAAGCCTGCTCTTCCATCCGGTCTCCTGACCAGAAGGAAGACAGAACACAATAACACCAGTGAAGTTGGAGCCAAAATCTATCAGAGCTGAAGAAGCGGGAGAGGCCAATGCAGCTTCAGCTGCTTCTCCAATCCTCCTCTTTGCCTACCGCCTCTGAGTGCTTGCATGAGGCAAGGGCGCCCCCTGCTGGTCCCTGCCTCATCTTGCACAGCTCTTCTTTCCTAGGGCACATTATCGCCCAGCACTCAACGCTGACCATGCTTGAAAACAAAGGAGCAAAACCAACAAGGAAGGAACTTCTGCCTTGCAGTTGCCATCCCAGAGACAAAATTCTGGTAGGTAGGTAGGTAGGTAGAGGAGGAGGGAGAAGGGAAGGAGGGAGGGAGGGAGGGAGGAAGGAAGAGAGGGAAGGGGAGGAGGAGGGAAGAAGGAAGGAAGAAGAGGAGGGGGGAGGGAGGGAGGGAGAGAGGAGGAAGGAGAGAGGGGAGGAGGGGGGAGGGAGGGAGGGGAGGGAGGAGGGAAGGAGGGAGGAAGGAGGGGGGAGGGAGGGAGGGAAGGGGGATGAAGAAGGGAGGGGAGGAGGGAGGAGGGAGGGAAGAAGGAAGGAAGAAGAGGGGGAGGGAGGGAGGAGGAAGGAGGGAGGCAGAGAATGGAGGAGGAGACGGAGGGAGGGAGAGAGGGAGGAGGGAAGGGAGGGAGGGAGGGAGGGGAGGAGGGGGAGAGAAGGAGGAAAGAAGGGAGAGAGGGAGGAGGGGAGGAAGGGAGGGAAAGAGGAAGGGAGGGAGGGGAGGGAGGGGGAAGTTGGGAGGGAGGGAGGGAGGAAGGAAGGGAGGAAATCAAAGATTATCCACATCTGCTTAGTTTTTCTGAGATCACCCAAGAATGTCTCAGTTTTCCCATGTAGTTATTTTATAAGATCTCTGGATATAAAAATCTGCATGATCAGCACAGGCCCTCTCGTAAAGCTACTGATCTAATGTATTAGAAAACCTCCATGCGTTTCCCACCCCCCTCAAGTCATGCCTTTAGTTCAGCTGCGCATTCCCTGCTCAGTTGGGGAAAGTTCTCCTCAGAGGGGGGCTCTTGTTACCAGAGTAGCAGCACCTGGCAGATGAATTCTCCGCATGCCCAAAGGGCTTCGGCAAACGACAGGCCCCCTTAGTCCAGTAACGGAGATAGCCAGCAGCTCAACGTCCAGGACTCAGGCCTTATTTATCTTCTGTGTTCCCTCGCTCAGCGGACGCAGGTTGCCTGGCCTGGATCTTTCCTAGCAGGCTCCTGTTGTGTCACATGTTTTGTGTAGGACTGTGAGGCGGGCGGCAGAATTTGCCCCAGAAGAGTGATATATCCTGCTCACAATAATGAAGGGTCATAACAAGGCCAGCAGTCTGATAAGGCAGACCGGTCTTGGACTGGCCAAAGCACATTTGACCAAGTGACCAGCCATCCATGAATCTCACCGGAGCACAAGAGGCTGGCAAGGGATCTGAATCTCATGCTACGAAAGCAAAATATTACAAAACAGCAACAACAATGCCATTTCAAAATAATTGCTTTAGCACGGTAGTCATTCAACTACAAAGTTTCTAAAAATACGAATGACTCACTCAACAGTTTTGGGTTTCAACTTAAAACTGAAGTAAAGCTACCTCCTGCTCAAAACTGAAATTAAAGCGGAGATAAAGTAGCTGCCCCTGAAGGCAAACAGAATTCCTTTTTAGAAGACGGTTCTGCTCTTACACTAACAAGCCGGTTCTTCGGAGAACGTGTTGATCTGTCAGATTGGCAAAAGTAGATCCTTCCGAGCTGAGCTTCACTCCCATTGATTAGATGGTTCCATAGCTGTGGTGGTGACAACAGCACAGAAAGGGTTGCTGTGGCCTTCTGGGACTTTTGCTTTCATTGGTCAGTGATCTTTCCCCTAACCCCATCCCAGTCAGGTCTCTCAAAATAACATGGAGGACAAGACCTTAAATTCCCCTTTTGCTCCTAGTGGTGTGGGAAGACCTGGAGAGGAGCAGTCAAGTGGACTTACTGTACTTTTAGCCATTACTTCATGCTTTCCTTCTGGTCCAGCTGCAAGGGCACACAGGGTGAGAAGGTGGGCATCCTTGTCTAGCTTGAAGCCCCCCCCACCCCAGAGCATCTGTGCTGATGCGGAATCAGCCTTGTTCTGATCTAGCAGGCCCAGCCTTACGTTCTTCTAAAGACTGGGACACTGTAAGGAAAATGTCTCTTGCCTTAACTTTCCTCCTTCTTAGGGCCAAACTCCCACCGCTGTACCAACACCGCCCTGGAGAACTGGTTTTTCATGGCTTTCTCACTCAGGATCTGCCTTGGGGTATCCCAGGTTGTAGCTGTCTTCTGCAGCCTCATTAAAATTCCCATTGACTCATTACACTACTGGGTGGCCTTCAGAGGCTTCTGGCTCCCCGCCCACAACCCACAATCCAACCTGCCAGTTTAGGTGTAACTTGACATGTTATACAAGGCATGGTGATCAGCACTGAATTCTGGAGACATTCAAATTTACTTTCAGAATCCATTTATATTTCATTTCTTAACTCCCTCTCTGTGCAAACCCAAATCTCACCCCCCCCCCCTTTACTGGATTCTGCCATTCCCAAGGAGGAAAGAGAAGACAGGGGTGTTTATTGCCACATCTCTTTCCCTTAGATGTAATGTTTGTTTATTCACAAAAAGACCAATGGAAGAAACTCTCTCTCTTTGAACTACGAACAACTAAGAAAGGGGTTGGGGAGACTTCTGGCTCTTGCGATGAAAGGAAATCTTCTCCCTATCTGATTACGAGCAAACAAGAAAGATGGTGGTAGTGGGGGGGTAATTCTGGTTTGTATCTCCAGATGGAATGTGAAGGGGAGGAGGTAATTATGTTGCAAATGTACTGGTGGTTCTCGTTTTCCCACGAGGGGTTTGACACCTGAGACTTGACTGATCCGGGACTGACCAAATGGACTGAGGGGTGGGGTGTTTGCTCAGGGACACTTTAAAAATATCTATCTGTGAGACAGTTTTCAGATCCTGTCTATTATATCCTCTGTCATCTATGTCTTAGGAAAAGTTCCTGTTTGGACAATCTTGTCTCCAAGAGTTTTTCTTTCCTAAGATGTGGATTGGAGTGGGTTCTGACATTTACCATTAACACATATTTATCGCCATCTCCGTCTTGTTGCAAGGTCTGTGCAGAGAATGTTTCAAGAGCTAAAGGCCCTAATCTAGAAATAGCCATTACTTTGATGGCTTCCTTGTTCAAGAACTGTCACCCTATTTCACATGGAAGAAAGAAACACAAGACATGGCCTATATAACATCTTCATTTTTATCAAATAGAATAAAACGGCACGGAAATTCCTCAAACAATGCTGATTGAAAGGCTAGATATACATATATACATACATACATACATATATATATATATATATATATATATATATATATATATATATATAATGCTTTGTTGTTTTGAGATGGTCTTGAATGAATTTGCAGCAGCAATAACAACGGCTTCTCTCATAAGGAATATCTGCAGTAAAGTTCAGAAAAAGTAGCTATACAAAGAAAATGAACGGTGAGGGAAAAAAATTACCCTGTTCCAATGCAGGAGGGCAACTTCTGGGAGAAATCAGCTTGGTGATCCTTCCCAGATGACAGACAAGTTGTGAAGCCAGTCGGCAATTTAAAATTGCTGACAAGTGGAGTCTTCTGATGAGATGCTGGGAAATAACCATCAGCCCAACCTTCCCAAGACACTGTTATTGTTGCAGCTGATGGCTGTGTTTTCTCAAGGACCTTCTGAGTTAAGAAGAGGCCTGCAGATCCCCCAGCTCAACCGTCTCCTTCCTCGTCACCTCATTGTGTCACAGTTGCCTAAACACTGACCATGTTGACAAGTCATCAGGCAACGTTGCATACGTCGCCAAACACAACTGGAGAGCTGTCCACAGTGCTATGTAGGACGCAAGCTTATGCAATAGTTTGGCCTCAGTTTGGAAGAGACCTGGGAACGCAAACACACTCGCTATTTGTATCGAAAGGAATTCAGAATTGATCTTGAGGAAGGCAAGAGAGAGCTGTTAAGGAAAGACTTGGAGAAAAGATTCCACAGCCCAGAGATAGGAAGAAATGTGAGAAAGAAACTCACAACAACCCAGCCCTGACCGTACTTCATTTGAGATGGGATCCAGAGAAGCCTGGACCTAATTTCACAGTTCTGTTACTACACCCTACAGTGGTAGAATAACATTCCTGGCATGCCTGTGGTGTTTCCACCTGCCCCGCCCTGAAGGCTCATTAAAGCAGCCATATCCGTTTCTAGGACTCCATGGCTGCTGCAGAACGGATTTCTCTTCCCAATCCAATCTGACATTCTGCAGGCCTCCAGGTCCCTCCTAGCTGCTGACTTCCCAGCCTGAGATGAGGAGGACACTCACACAATTTAACCTTCAGGAATTTAACCTTGTGAATCTTTACTGCTGTTCTGCAAAACAAATGGATCAAAAACGTCAAAACCTGGCTTATTTTCCTGTAATCAGGCATAAACAACTAAAGACAATAATAAAAAATAACTTTTTAAGTCTGATATATCTTCTCTAGAGCAGGGGTTCCCAACCTTTCTGGTTTGGTGCCCAGGGTGGGGGGTTGGAGGTGCCTTTATGCATGCGAGCATGCGGACGCACAAACGGGGCTGCGCATGCACGAATGGGGCCATAATTGCGCATGTGATGCAAATGGGGCCACGAGTGCCTGCGTGAAGCTTGGGTGATGCCAGCACCCACATAATTCCATAATGCTAGCGCAAGTGTGGATGTTGCGCTTGCAGCGATGATAGCGCCCATGCAGTGCTTATGGCATTGCTAGTGCCCAGGCAACGGCACGATGCTAGCACGAATGGAGGGGGGTATGCTCATGCCAATACTAGTACCTGCCCGATACTTAGGACATTGCTACTGCCCATGCAACACCACAATGCTAGTGCAAGTGGGGGGGGTGAGCACACACATGCCCGTGCACTGGCCAGCCACTCACGTGGCCCAATAGCCAACAGCCCACAGCCCGGTAGCGAGCCACGGACAACAGGTTAGTGACCCTTGCTCTTGAGGTGTGCAAACAAACATACGCACTAAGTCAGAGAGCAAGTAATTAACATTTTGAGGGACCTTAAATATCATATACTTATTTCCTCAAAAAGGTGGCTGAATTTCAGAGCAACTGGCAGCCTAGAAAAATGCTGAAAAAAATATTCAAGGAATTCTTCATCTTCTCTCTCTCTCTCTCTCTCTCTCTCTGTATGTTGTCATCTGGCAACTACATGGCAACATTTTTGGAAATGGTTTGCCTCCGCCTCCTTCTTTCCAAGGCTTGCCCAAATTCCAGTCTCCCAGCTCATCTCCAGTGCCTTTAACTGCTGCACCGACCTGGTTTTCTAAGTCGTCACATTAATTTAAAAGCATGTAGCATCCTCCACATTCTCTTTCAAATATTAATAATGTGGACGCAGTGATAATTCTGATGCAGTTTCCAAGCTTTTCAACAATGGCATTCAAGTTTTTAAATCAGGGCTCCTGGTGGCAGGAGAACCCTTAAGCCGGGGCTAGGCAACTTTGGCTCTTTTAGGACTCATGGACTTCAACTCAGGAATTCTGGGAGTTGATGTCCACGAGTCGTAAAAGAGCCAAGGTTGCCTACCCCTGCCTTAGACAGATGACGGAGCTGCAGCTAAGGCGGAGCAGCAGAGAACCCTGGAGAGATCCCAGGCCTGACTCTACTCCGGCTCCAGAGCAGGTGCTGCGGAAGAACAAAAAGGAACTTGTTATCTCGGAGAGAAGAGCAGAGCCAACGTGGGGGCTCTTCCACTTAGAGCTGCCACCAAGAGTTTAAAAATGACCGTCTCCTTCCGCTTTCCTCTTCTGAACTGGAAGCCTTATTTTGTTTTGCTGTTCAGTCTCCAAGGTGGGACGAATCGAGGAAGAAGCACACAGAGCAGAGCTGCAGATTTCTCCGTTTCATTATCCTGCCACGAATCCTTTGAGTTGTTCTAACTTTGGATTGGTGGCTGATTGGACAAGTTCTGAATGGGCTCCTGAAGGGTTTCTGCCCTGATTTTGTGTATTAGAAGAGCACTGTTGTCCAGCCTTGCCGGTCTAACATTCCCAGCCATCACGCTTTTCATCTGCAAAGGACAACCGTCTTCACAACCGAGTGGGGAAATTTCTGCTGCAACTCCTGAAGTTTCCCAAGCTTGCCAGTTTCTCTTCCTGATGACCTCCGATTCTCCCGGCTGGCTGGCTCCCGAAGCAACCAGGCATCAGCTGGGAATTGCCCAGGGCAAGGGGAGGGAGGAATCTGGGCAAGTGCACAGCCACGTGTTTCAACCGAGGCTCCTGGGATCTCCATTGCATCAGCCAGGTTTGGAAAGCTACAGGATCTCTGCAGAGAGCCCTGAGGTGGCTCAGCAGATCAAGAGGCCGAAAGGAGTTTTCTACAAGGGCGGGGCTTTAAGGCCCCTCAACACCAGAATGCATATTTGGGTCAGAATGACCCTGACTACAATGGGAACGAAATCAGGAGCGTATTGGGAATGGCAGAAGAAATAGAAACCAGAGTGACCTTCAGGAATGGAACAGCTTCTTCTTCTTCTTCTTCTTCTTCTTCTTCTTCTTCTTCTTCTTCTTCTTCTTCTTCTTCTTCTTCTTCTTCTTCTTCTTCTTCTTTTCCTTCTCCTTCTCCTTCCTCCTCCTCCTCCTCCTCCTCCTCCTCCTCCTCCTCCTCACTCTCTCTTTCCACCCTGCAAGTCAATGGTTCAGTTTGGCTTTATGCTCCACAGCAAAACTCTGACTCACAACATCACGACATTGTACAATTAGAAGGGATCACAAGATCATGTAGTGCAGTGTACACAAGATCATGTAGTGCAGAGTAGTGCAGTGTACAATTAGAAGGGATCACAAGATCATGTAGTGACACTCTAGAAAGAGTACAGAGAAGAGCAACAAAGATGATTGGGGGACTGGAGGCTAAAACATATAAGGAACGGTTGCTGGAATTGGGTATGTGTAGTTTAATGAAGAGAAGGGTGAGGGGTGACATGATAGCAGTGTTCCAATATCTCAGGGGCTGCCCCAAAGAAGAGGGAGCCAAGCTATTTTCCAAAGCACCCGAAGGCAGGACAAGAAGCAACGGATGGAAACTAGTCAAGGAGAGAAGCAACCTAGAACTAAGGAGAAACTTCCTGACTGTTAGAACAGTTAACCAGTGGAACAACCTGCCTCCAGAAGCTGTGAATGCTCCAACACTGGAAGCTTTTAAAAAAAGGCTGGACAGCCATTTGCCTGAAATGGTATAGGGTTTCCTGCTTGAGCAGGGGGTTGGACTAGATGACCTCCAAGGTCCCTTCCAACTTATTATTATTATTAAAAGTAATGAAAGCAGCCATTAGACATTTAACTCCCATCACAAGGAATAAGCAACAAAACAAAACAAAAACAAAACCTCATTTCAATATTGAGTTAAATTTCTCAATTTGATAGCTTAGATTCCTGTCTTGCCTCTTCTCCAGGAGTGCCTAAGGTGAGTTCTCCTTGCTGTGCTTGAAGGAACGTGATTTGGTATGAAGCACAGAACCGTCTCAGGAGTCTGTGAAAGATTTTCTTCCTGAGCAACTTTTAAAAAACATGCAACACGTGCGCTTTGCTCACAGCCCCTTTCAACCTCCCACAACAGAGTATAAATAAGCCAACCTGACTTAGTCCCCATGTGGACATAGCTGCAACCTTATCCCAACAAGGAGATCAGCCCCTCCCCCCACCCGACACACAAACACACACAACACACAGACACACCCTTGAGCAATACAAACAATGCTCAGAAACAGCCCATCTAAGGCCCTGATGGTGTCTTCCTTGAGTGCTTCATTGCCTGCCTGATGAGGACCTTCAGCATCTCCTGGGCGTGGAGAAGAGTCCTTCTGCATTTCACCTTCCTATCCAAGCCACACCAGTTCTGGATGTTCCTCTCCTCCCTGACCTAAGGCAGAAAAAGGAGGAGGGCAGGGGTAGGCAACCTGGGCTCTTTTGTGACTCCCAGAATTCCTGAGCCAGCTGTTGAAGTCCAGGACTCATAAAAGAGCCAAGGTTGCCTAGCCCTGCTCTAGGGTCAGTAAAGGCCAGGCCCTCTTCTGCTGAGCTGCCCTCCAGTTGGCTTCAAGCACACGTCTTTGGCAGCGAGACGGGCATGGCTTATCCTGATCTGGCTGATCAGAAAAACTTCCCAGTCTAGGCTACAGCACTGGGATTCAACACTGGCTTAACCTCAAAAAACCCGCACCACATCTGACCCCGTTGGGATGTTTTCCTTCTGAGTCGTGTTTAGATGACCTTAACAATTACAAATAATTTGACTTAAATATTGGTTTCTATGGAGTCTAGAATAACTCAAAAATTAATGAGGAAATCTAACAAACAAATGCAGTTAGTGTACAGATTATCAAGTGGCCAGATTGTCCTCCCTCCTTCTCAACAAGATGTCTTAATCAGGGCTTTTCAACCACTGGTACAGGTGCAACCCGTGGTACATTGGCACCTGGCAGGTGGTATGCAACCATCCTAGAAAAGTGGTAGCAGGGGAGGGGAATGAGCTGAACAGGTGGCAGCACCGCACAAGCCTGAGCGAGGGACAGTTGGAGCTGCAGGGCTGTCAGGGCTCAGGGGAAGCGCCAGGATCAGCGCCAGGCTCCAGCTGGAGCTCGACACTGATCCTGGTGCTTCTGCTAAGCCCAAAAGAAGTGCCGATCAGCTGGAATGTTGCAGCATCTCCAGGGTCTTGTGATTTACATTCAGATGCTTGGCAACTGATTCATATTTATGACGGTCACAGTGTCCCAGGGCCATGTGAAGTTACCAAAACCTGCTGCAACCACGCAGCAGACAGGGGGGGAATAAAAACCAAACACCTCCCCACCCCACCCCTATTGCCAATCCTCAACAGAAATGCTCACAATGAAAACCTCGGACAGGAGAAAGAGCGCCGCCAGGTGGGCAGGCAGGTGTCTTGCTCGGCTGTGGCTTGGGGGGCATTTTTTTCAGTGCCAATGTAACTTCGAAGAGTCACCAAGCGAACTGTTGTAAGTCGAGGACTACCTGTACTTCATCACTTTTTTCCCTTTTTTTTGTTCATCAAGTTTTTGACACCTTGCTAGGCGACTGGTGGTACTCGGATGTTGCCATATCCTAAAAGTGGTACAGTGGGTGAAAAGGTTGAAAAGCCCTGGTCTTAATAACTTTTAAACAGTCACTGGAAAGAAAAGGGTTCAAACCAGGATCGGTCTTGAAGCTCTCCCAGTATCTCCTCTATCTCCTCTCCTATACCCCAAAGTGTGGGTGATTTTTAAGTCTCACCTGTTTACTGTTTTCCCAGGGCTGGGATTTCACTTAAGGCCTCTTTCTTGCACTGTCTTCTCTCCCCTCCCTCTCTGCAAAATCAATCTGTTTTGTGTACAGTATATATTTTTGCACCATGTTTTGTCGTGCATCAAAACAACAGGAGTTTCGCATGTTTACATCCTACTCTCCTCTTTAGATACTTCTAACCAAACGTGAATTAATACCTTCCGGCTGTTTACAAGAGAGCAAACGCATAAGAAGATTCGACGAACTGAAGCCAGTTTCACGGGAAAAGCGAGTTCTAACATGCTGGGCTGCAGCGCCACCGTGTGGGAAGAGAGCAAAGTGAAGGGGGAAAGCGCTGGCATTCGAAAACTTGGACAGGTTTTTTTTTTTTTCAATTTGCTAAAAGTTGCTTTTATGAGAAACTCGTGCATTTCTAAATTGTTTTATGAAAGACATAAAACACGATTTTACGGTGTTTTTTTCATAAAACACTTTTTTTTTAAAAAAAATGAAAAACACGTGTCTTTCGCAACCCCTCACAAGGAAAAACTCCCCAAAGGATTCGGCATCCCTTGAACTCTAAACGCGCCGGCTACATAATTCGGGGGAGACGGAGCGGCCCGGCAAAGGGAAAACGGGGTATTTCCAGCAACGGGAACGCAGGTCGGTCGCCTCGACGCTCCAGGCGGAGCCGCTTGGCTTACGAAGCGGCGGCCCGTTGGCAGAGAAAGCCGCCCGCCCAGCCAGCCCGAGCCAGAGAGCCGCAGAGGAGGCGGGCCGGGCGTCCGGGGAAGCGCGGGCCAGTTTCAGGGACGGCCAGAAGCACCTCGCCGCGCAGCTTCTTCTGCCGGGGCCGCCACAGGTGGCGGGGGCCGGGATTCCCCCCCCCAACTCCTCCCTCGGCCGCCTCAGACCGGCGAGCTGGCGGGACTTCCTCGGGCCGGACGGCGGGGCAGCTTCTCTCGGGGCTCCGGGTCCAGCTCCGGCCCTCGCCCTGCCAGCCGGGCTGCGAGGAGGGGCCGCCCGACGACAGCCCCTCGCGGGGTCGCCCGCGCCGCCGGACCGGGGAAGCGCCCCGCGAGGAACTCCGTCCGTCCCGTCCCGTCCCGCCGCCAGGCTCCGCAGAGGCGCAAAGGGGCACCGGCGGGCAGAGGCCGGGCGTGGCGAGCCCTCCTCCCTCCGGAGCTGCCAGAGGCGTCGCTGCGCCGCCTGCCCGCTCGCCGAGCGGCCGTCGGAGCCCGGAGCGACGCGGCTCCCCCGAGCGGGCGGGCGGGCGAAGGGCGGCCCCCGGCTCCCTCCCCTCTTTATCCCGGAGGATCGCGGGCCGCGGCTCACCTGGTCTGCACCCGAGGCCATGGCCGCCGGGAAGACCCGCCGGGACCCCCGAGGAGCGGAGCCGCTCCCGCCTGCCCGGCCCGCGGACCCACAGGTGGCGACGGCGGCGAAGGCAGCGGCGACCTCCGAGCGGCCGCGAGCAACCGGCAGATGCCAGCCAGGCGCCCCGCCCGAAATCGGGGGGGGGGAGGCGTGGCGTGGCTGGCCCTGCCCGGGGAGTCCTGGCCGGGCCGCCAGCCGGGCGCCCGTGGGCAGCCCCTCCGGCCTCGGAAGGAGGGCAGGGCGGGCCGGGCCGGGCTGAAGGGTCCCGGGGGCGGGCAGCGGGTGGGCAAAGCCGCTTGGCCCGGGCGGTTCCCAACTGCGGCTCCCCTGATTAAAGCCCTGGGGGGGCAAGGGGGGGTGAACCGGCTCGGCTCCCGGCCCTCCGTCGCCCGCCACATGACCTGGATGAACGAGAACCTCCGTAGGCATCAAAGCAGAGCCTCTGCCGGTTTACAACCGGTCGAGATTTACTGCCAGAAATGCCGCGGGGTCAGACGGGGCCTTCGGGGCTGAAGGTCGTTTGGCTTCGGTCTTGCAAAGGTGTAACTGCTGCGAGTTCTCTGCGGGGAAGAGAGAGGCTCTCCCCGCTTGGCCCTGGAGAGGCGGCGGTGCCTTTCACGCGGCGCCTGCTTTGTTTGTGGCACCGACACGGGTCGGGTTACCTGCCTAGCTACCCGAGGCAACAAAAGAACCCCCATTGTGTTGGGTTCTGCTGTGCCCAGCTGGGCAAACCCAGCCTTTAGAGGCAGAGAATCGCACCTGCCTTTCATCGGCCACCTGCACCTGGCAGGGAGGGAGAGAGGCGCCCTCCCCCTCCCCCTTTCTCAGGTCGTCCTCCAAGCTGCTCCCCTGAGCGAGAGGGAAGGTGTAGTTTCCCACAAACCACACGCGCACACACACTCAGCTGGGTTCCCACGCGGGAGAGGCAGCTTTTGCAAAGCACAGATTCGTTTTGGGGGTGGGCGCCCATTTTGGCCAGCTTCCAAATGGAGCCATCGCTTTGACGGTTCCTCCAATAGCCTGTCCAGGAAACTGGGAGAAAATGAAAGCCGCCTGAAAGCGTCCTGGATAAGAGGCAAAAGCCCTGCGCAAAACAGGCAAAGCAAACCCGGGAGCTAGAACGGTTACAGCAGTGAAGAAAGAGTGCAAAACGCTTCCTGCATTTCCAATTTGGGTGTGCAGATTCCGGCTGTGTTTGTCTTGTCCCAAAGCGAAGAAGCTGGGAAGGGAAGGTTTGCGAGTCCTTTCCTATCCTGTAAATAAGTCTTCAGCAGCCTCCAAAGCCCCTTCAGTGTGTTTAGAAACAAATAAATATATGCATGCCCGCAACAATATGCCTACGATTGAGGATTCAGACAACTACTGGAGACTCTGTGGGAGTAGGAGACTGCTGGGTGAACCAGGACTTCCCCAGAGCCAGGCAGAATGGAAATGCAGGCCTGAGGAGGGGGGGGGGGGAAGGCGGCAGGGAAAGACTGATTAAAGGCTTGGCCCGGCTTGTAATTGGCACCTGGAAGGACACAGAGATTTGACTGTGAAAGTGTAACCAGGGGAATTCTCTCAGCCTTGCTAAATGTCCCTCCCACTCACCCATCGGCAGACTTGCTGGGGTCAGCAGCCGTCCCACGTCCCTAGGCAGAGATGTTGGGAGAGGCACATGGGCTGCTGCCCTGAGGCCTCTCAGCCAGGTAGGACCAGGCTAGGCGGGCGCCTCATTGAAGGCAACGGTGATAGTGCCAGGGGCCCTGATGGCACCACCAACTTGGCCATTTGCATTATTTCAGGCTGCCTGCGATGACACCCCGAGGCCCTGGTGTCAGCACTAGGGGGTCGCCCTCAACTTAAAAGAGTGCATTTGGGACCAGATTTCTGGCAGTAGGATCCCACGGTGACCACACCCGATTTTATGACCTTTCATTTGTGACAGTCGTTAAGTGAAGCCACACACGTTCAGCCAATGCCGTGGCCGTGACGTGCAGATCTACTCTTTTGAATGGGCGTATTTTGCCTGAAAGGGACGCAGTGGCTCAGTGGGTTAAGATGCTGAGCTTGTCAATCAGAAGGTCAGCAGTTTGGTGGGTCGAATCCCGAGTGCCGCGTAACAGAGTGAGCGCCTGTTACCCGTCCCAGCTTCTGCCAACCTAGCAGTTCGAAAGCACGTAAAAATGCAAGTAGAAAAATAGGGACCACTACGGTGGGAAGGTAAGTGTTCCGTGCGCCTTTGGCATCTAGTCATGCCTGCCACATGACCACGGAGACGTCCTCGGACAAACGTTGGCTCTTCGGCTTTGAAACAGAGATGAGCACCAGCCCCTAGAGTTGGAAACGACTAGCACGCATGTGCAGGGGAAACTTTACCTTTACCTATTTTGCCTGAAATGCGGTCAGGTGAACATTACGGGGCGGGGAAGGTGGCCTGATGACATTTGATGACCACCAGAGGTGCTTTACGGGCTGTCGTAAAGGGTCATTAAGTAACCGGTGGTAGGTCAAGGACTGCCTGTATCGTTTTTTTGTTGCATCGCCCACTTTTACAATAGGTAACTCAGCATTTCCGAAATTAGGCTAACCTGCCATTTGCTTTACCACAGATGGCAGAGCCCCTCCCCACCCCCCACCCCAGGCCTGGTCATCAATCCCAGGGTCCTGGTCGTCTCCTGGGCCAAACCACAGCAGAAGCAAAACCTGCCAGAGAGCAGAGCAGCGCCAACCACACAGGCAGCTCTTTCCCAACTGCTCTCGGCTTGCGCAAGGGAGAAGCCGCCCCTTTGGGCTGCCTGGCTCAGCCTCTCCCTTCCAAGCCTTACCTGCTGCTTCAGCTGGCAGGTGCCTCTCCCTGTCCTGGGCATGCAAAAACGCAGGAACAGGTGGAGATGGAAGTCTCTTCAGAGAGGTGGAAAAAGCAGGCGGGTAATTTCTTCTGCCTTGTCTCTCTAAGGCGGGTAGGCAACCTTGGCTCTTTTATGACTCATGGACTTCCACTCCAGGCGAGGACCTGCACCCTCCTCAGCTGAACATGCTGGATTTCACAGCCCTTCCAGTTTCCCCACCCAGCATAGGGGCTTCGTTTCTAAGAGGAAAAAAAAGCAGGTTCCTTCACCTATGTGGGTGGGAGAGAAGATACCAGCAGCTCTTTTAGCAAAGCCTATCGCCAAGAACTGCCGGAGTAGGGTTTGGGGTGGCAGCCTTGCGCCCAGGCGACACGGAACAAATTCCCTGAACGTGGCTTTTGGTAGCAGGCAGCCTTTTCTGCCCCTCCCTCCCTCCCCCTTCACTAACATTTCCCCTCCATCCAACCCCTTCACTTCCAACGTCTTCGGCTCCCGTCAGCCTCAGCCAGGAGAAGGAAAGCTTAGCTGGAAACTCCTCTGGGAGTCGATCATTTCCCTTCTCATCGTCCATGAAGGAGCTCTGAGAGCTGCTGGGAGCTTCTGTCTTCTGCTAAGCCAGCATAGAAAGAAGAGGGGGAAACGATGCCCTTGCTTTTGTCCTGGTTTCTGCACTGAGGTTTTATTCTTGGAAGCCACCAAGAGTCACCAACGATGAGTTGGGCAGTCATATAGATTTTCTAAATAATAAATCAATGAAAACAATCTTCCCTTTACTACAGTTCCATTCCAGTTTGGGTGTTTCATTACGTTAGAGTTAGAGGCTAAATCCCTTGAGATCAGAATTTTCCATACAAAATGAATCCTCCAATTGCTTATCTAGCTACAACATTGAAAGAAATGTGGAAATAGTTGGACAGGAGGGGTTGCATTTGCATAACCTATAGACATAGCAGCAGCACGTAGATTTATATACCGCTTCACAGTGCTCTATTACAGCCCCCCCCCCCTAAGCGGTTAACGGAGCCAGCATATTTGCCCCCACCAATCTGGGTCCTCATTTTACTGACTTTGGAAGGATGGAAGTCATGAGTATCAAACTCCTGGCACTCAGCTTAGTTAGCCTGCAATACTGCATTCTAACCCCTGTGCCATTAATCATAATCCATGATACCGCTTCTCTTACTGAATGCAACCTATTCTGATTTTGATTATTGGTCATCTCCTCCACACCATTTGCCACCCAACACTTTACCCTTTCAGGGATTATGTTGCAAATACTCCAATGCAGTTAGGTCAATCTATGAGCAACACAAATGGATTTTTTAAAATGGCTTCATTTGGCCAGCCCCCCCCCCCTTTATCTTTGTTCACTATCATGTACAGGAAATTTTCCAAGATTTGTTGGCCAATCTATCCAAATGTAGCATGATACTTTAAAAGGTAAGAGTTACGCAACACCCAGAACTGTTTTACAATAACTCAGCTATAGGGATTGAGCCTCACAACTGCAAAGCAGGAAGTTTCTGAATGCCTCAGTGAGGAATATATTGTGTGATGATGTGGTGCGTGGTGCTCACGCTATGTCAGTTTTCTAGTAATTTTGCAGAAGTTGTGAAATCCTGCTTAATTACATGCCCCGCCTTGCTGCCAAAATGAACCAGCGAATAATAACAAGTTTTACTTCAGTTTTGCCATTGAAGTTGTAAAAATCAAAACACATAACTAAAAAAGGAATAAGCAGTACAACTCTTTGATACAGTACAGTATGTAGCTCATCAAGCCAATTAACTCAGCCAGAGAACCGGGGGGAGGAGGGGGAACTGGATCCCAGTTGGGATCCTGGAGGAAGCTGAAAAACAGCGTTCCACTCCAGTGAAATAGCAAGGAAGGGCCCTGGTCAGTGGCAATGTCCCAAATTTGACTTCCAAAGGCCCTTCCAGTTTCCACCCCAGATTGTCCATCAAGGTGAAGACAGATGGAAATAAAGGGGAAAAAGTCCATAATATCCAGGAAACCTGGAACTGATATATCACTACCTACTCTAGACCAGGGCTTTTCAACCAGTGGTACGGGTACCACCTGTGGTACATTGGCACCTGGCAGGTGGTATGCAAGCATCCTAGAAAAGTGGTATCGGGGGAGGGGAATGAGCTGAACCGGTGGCAGCACCGCACAAGCCTGAGCAAGAGACGGCTGGAGCTGCAGGGCTGTCAGGGCTCAGTGGAAGCGCCAGGATCAGCGCTACTTCGGGGCTGTCAGGGCTCAGCGGAAGCGCCAGGATCCAGCTGGAGCTCGGCGCTGATCCTGGCACTTTTGCTGAGCCCAGAAGAAGCGCCGATCAGCTGGAAAGTTGCAGCATCTCCAGGATCTTGTGACTTACATTCAGACGCTTGGCAACTGATTCATATTTATGACGGTCACAGTGTCCCAGGGTCATGTGAAGTGACCAAAACCTGCTGCAACCACCCAGCAGATGGGGGGGGGGGAATAAAAACCAAACACCCTGCCACCCCCACCCCCCACTGCCAATCCTCAACAGAAATGCTCACAACAATGAAAACCTCGGACAGGAGGAAGAGTGCCGCCGGGCGGGCAGGCAGGTGTCTTGCTCGGCTGTGGCTTGGGGGGCACTTTTTTCAGTGCCGTTATAACTTTGAACAGTCACTAAGCGAACTGTTGTAAATCGAGGACTACCTGTACTTCATCACTTTTTTCCTTTTTTTTTTTTTGGTCATCAAGTTTTTGACACCTTGCTAGGCGACTGGTGGTACTCGGATGTTGCCATATCCTAAAAGTGGTACAATGGGTGAAAAGGTTGAAAAGCCCTGCTCTAGACAAGTCATAGAAGAGTGGTGTTTTCGGAGATAGCCAAAAATGATCCCATTCAGGAATTTTTATTTTTATTTTTGAAACCAAAGTCCTCACTAGTGTCTTTGTGGTAAAGAGGCTTCCCTGCTCCTCACCCATTTTTGTGACAATGGTCTTGAAAACAAAACAAACCAGTAATTCTCCCTGGGTTGATATCTCTACATAGTTTGTCTCTGTGTCTTCTGCCACAGCAAGTGCAATGGACCTGTAAACTCTTTTTTTTTGAACCCGCCCGGTTCAGATTCTTCAATAGGCCATCTTTGCTTAGGCCTCAACATTGTGTAAGAAGCAAAATATACTTTCTGTTTCTTTTACAGAAGCATCATTACTGCAAGGGAATATAATATGCAGATTAGAGACAAGACTACATTGAATCCTGCAGCTGCTGGTGGTCAGAACAAAAGTCCCTTGTGATGGTGAATCCTGGAGGATTCTTGGTCATCAGTAGAAGGACTTTCCTATGTTGGGCTGGTGGCTGATAGGGGAACAAGGTCCACAGTGTTTATGCCTTCAAGAAGTGCCACCACATGGAACCACCACCAAGAACATACCACCACAAGCAGAAAGACCTGGAAAGATTCAGCCTAAAAGCCCGCATCTATACTACAGATTTAAGTCTATGCTTCAGACAAGAACATACATAGATACATACATACATGTTGTTGTTAGTTGCGAAGTCGTGTCTGACCCATTGTAACCCCATGGACAACATTCCTCCAGGCCTTCCTGTCCTCTACCATCTTCTGGAGTCCCTTTAAGCTCATGCCTACTGCTTCAGTGACTCCATCCAGCCACCTCATTCTCTGTCATCCCATTCTTCTATTGCCCTCAATTTTCCCCAGCATTAGGCTCTTCTCCAGTGAGTCCTTCCTTCTCATTAGGTGGCCAAAGTATTTGAGTTTCAACTTCAGGATCTGCCCTTCTAAAGAGCAGTCAGGGTTGATCTCCTCTACGACTGACCGGTTTGATCGCCTTGCAGTCCGAGGGACTCGCAGGAGTCTTCTCCAGCACCACAGTTCAAAGGCCTCCATTCTTTGGCACTCATACATACATACATCCTGCCCTCTACTGGACAACCAGATCAACTGTTCTGTTCTTGTTAATTTCTGTAAAATTGGGTCCGCCTAATCTATATCTGGGGGTCAGTGTGTACAATTAATGGTACATCGCAACTGACATCAACATTGGGTTGCAAGGGTCTGCACCTTGTTTAGAAGTTACTACCTTGAGGGGGGGTGTTAATCCTTCACATTTAGTCCGGAATGTAGAAGTGGGACTGTAAATATGTTTTGCATAAGTTATATTGTTTAATCCTTAAAAGGGGGAGGGGTGTTGTGTATTGGTTTAAAGCATTGTATAACAGTCACTACCAGTATGCATTTGAACTGTAACCCTTTTGGTGGGAGTCCATTATGGTGGGAGATTTAGGTTCAATCTGATTGGTTGGCTGTGTACTCAGAAAGGTATATAAAGAGCGCAAGTATCCCCTAACCCCTCAGTACAGTTTGGTCAACCAAATAAAGAGCTGTTTAACTGTACTCATCTGCCTGGCACCATTCACCCCGAACCAACCCAGTGATGCCCTCGATGTGATGTCCCGTTGCCTGGAAGCAGTACAGATTTGGATGGGAAAGAACAGGCTCCGGCTCAACCCGGCCAAGACTGAATGGCTTTACATACCGGTATCTCATTTAGTCCATGAGGTTCCATCTTTGGTTATGGGAGGAGAGGTGTTACCTCCCGTTGATAGAGCACGCAATCTAGGCGTCCTCCTGGATTCACGACTCAGTTTTGAAGATCATATTGGAGTCGTGGCTAGGGGGGCATTTGCCCAGGTTCACCTGGTACAACAGTTGCGCCCCTTTCTGGACCGAGATGCCCTATGTACAGTCACCCACGCACTCGTTACCTCCCGTATAGACTACTGCAATGCTCTCTACATGGGGCTGCCCTTGAAGACCACCCGGAAGCTTCAACTGGTGCAGAGTGCAGCTGCACGGGTTGTGATGGGAGCACCCCGATACTCCCATATTACACCCCTCCTGCGTGAGCTGCATTGGCTACCGGTTGTCCTCCGGGTGAGATTTAAGGTGCTGGTACTTACCTTTAAAGCCCTACATGGCTTAGGCCCGGGATACTTGCAGGACCATCTGCTGCCGGGAACGACTTCCCATCGCCCAGTACGCTCACACAGAGAAGGCCTCCTCAGGGTACCGTCGGCTAGACAATGACGGCTGGTGACCCCCAGGGGAAGAGCCTTCTCTGTGGGAGCGCCAACCCTATGGAATCAGCTCCCCCCTGAGCTTCGGATGGCCCCAGATCTCCAGTCCTTTCGCCGCGGCCTCAAAACACTCCTTTTCCACCTGGCCGACCTGGACTGACAGGGATTTTAATTATGTTTTTAATTTTTAACTCTAATTTTTAATTTATTTTAATTTATTGTACAGAGGCCTTTAATTTTAATTTTACCTTAACTTCTGCATTTATTATATGTTATTGTTGTTAGCCGCCCTGAGTCCTTCGGGAGATAGAGCGGCATATAAGTCCCAATAATAAATAAATAATAAATAAATAATAAATAAATAAATAAATTCATACTCTTCAGAACCCACTACACAACAGGCAACAACAATTACGCCACCTTTACACAACTCTCAACTTTCTAGAAAAGTTGTCCAACTTTGCAAACTTCTGCTTGCAAGGCCGGCCCATGCAGAAGCTCCTCGGAAAGTTTCGGCGGCCCCTCAAGAGGCTGGCTTTTAAGCCAACCTCCCCGGCTGGAGCTCCGCGCCCATCATCCCCAACCCTGCCGTCGGGAGCTCAGCTTAGGGGCAGAGGCACGTGGGAGCGACGGCCGGAAGAGGCGGGAAGGAGCGCAGCAGCACCGGCGGCGGCGGCTGCCCGACTCCTCGCTCGGTTCTTCGGGAAGCGCCCAGGAGGGAGCCAAGAGCCGTGCACGGGTTAGTTCGCCCCGCCTGGCCTGGCGTCTGAATGCAGGGAGGGAGGCTGGGGCGGGGAGGGTCGCGCGGGCCAGCTGGGCGAGGCGGCCCCTCCATCCAGCCAAACCATTGGGGAGGGGGCGGGAGGTACAGCTGTCCTCCCGGCGGACGGGGGACTCCAGGGGCTGCCCAGAGCCGGGGCGCGCCAGGAGGCATCGGGGCAACTTGAGACCAGCCTCCGGGGGTCTCCTTCCAGGCGGCAGGGGGGAGCCACGGCCCGGCGGGGTCCCAGCCGGCCCGGTGGGAGGAGGGGCACAAGCGCCCCCGGCCCTCTCTCGCCTGCCCGTGGCGGCCTTTCCCGGACCGGGAGCTGCAGCGCCGCCGCCTGCGCCCGCCCGGGCCGGAATCCTCCGGGGGCGGAGACGAGGACCAGCGCCCGCTCGCCTTGCCGAGCCCGCCCGCTCGCTCGCTCGCCTTGCCGAGCCCGCTCCGGGCCCCCGCTTTGGCGCCGCGCGCCGATTGGCCCGTTTGAAAGCGGCGGCGCGGCGTCATTGGCGGGCGGGCGAGTGCGACTGCGGCGCGGTTAATTTGAATCTGCCGGCGGGGCTTTTTGGGTCCGGAAGGAGGCTCTTGCGCCGCGGAGGCACCGGCGGAGGAGCGGTAAGGCGAGAGGCGCCCGCGGGAGCCCTGCTGCAAGGCCCGGGGGACCGGCTGGGCGGGGACAAGCGCAACCGCCCCCACCCACCCCCCATCCAGGCCAGCGGTGGAGCTCCGGCCCCGGGGTGGGAGGGCTCCAAAAGGCTTCCGTGGGGGCGGGGGGGGGACCGCTTTTCTGTGCAGCTCTTAGCTGAAGGCGAAGGGGTCAAAGGGAGGAAAATCAGCCGACTGGGAGTGGGCTGAGTTGGGTTCAGGCGCATGGAGGAGGGCCTGTGGCCTTCCCGGGTGGGGGAAAAGGGAAAGTATCCAAAGGGAGGGGGACGTTTGCTACAAATGGTTACTCTCCTCGCTTTCTTTCAGCTCGAGAATCCTTTGGAGCGATGGACGACTACACCAAGATAGAAAAGATTGGCGAAGGTAGGTGCCCCCTGACCTCTGATGAGGGGGGGAGGGGAGGAGCTCCCAGTGCCCTCGCGTGAGGCCTCCTTCATGTCTCCCATTGAATTATGCTAGAGAGAAACTTATGGGATGAAGGTTTTTTGAAATATGTAAAGCAGACAAAACGGGAGGCTGTACCAGCCAAACGTTGCCTCTCTTCCCCTTGGAGATGTTGTGGAGCTTTGCAGCTTTTAAGAAAGCAGAGATCCACATCGGCCTTCACACTCCTAGCACCCAGGGTTCTCCCAGGAGCTCATCGTTTAAAAACCAAACAACCCAAACTGTGGGACATTGACACACATCACATGATTGAGGACTGACTACCCACCAAAAATCTTGCAAGAGAAAATGCGAGGTAGTTGCTTTGGGGAACAGAACGATCATCTTTGTGCCCGACATCTTTAGTTCCTTGGAGACAATGTTTTGGCCTTGGTGGGTTTGTCTTGGGCTCTTGGTGCACAATACCTGAAGAGGAATCGACTTCTATTTTGCAAAACTGTCCCTCAGCAATACCTCTTAATCTGGTAAATAAGATGCCTTTTCTCTTCTTGTGAGCTTCTGGAAAGAATTGGAGGCCGTTGTGTGTTCTCTGAGCATCCAAGTTCATCCCTCTAGTGTGCCAAGTTGCTTTGTTTGGTGTTCTTTCTTGGCTTCCCTCTTCCAAGCCTTGGCAACCCCTTCCCTCGCTTCATTCACAATTTAAAAATTCAACAGCTTCCCCTCCCCGGTTGCCTTTTCCCCTTGCGCTAGGAACATACGGCGTGGTGTACAAAGGCAAGCACAAGGCCACTGGCCAAGTGGTGGCCATGAAGAAAATCCGTCTGGAAAGCGATGAAGAGGGTGTTCCCAGCACGGCCATCAGGGAGGTTTCCCTGCTGAAAGAGCTACACCATCCCAATATAGTGTGGTGAGTACAACCCTGTGGTTCACTGTGACAAAAAGGATGCTTTGCGTATGTGGAGAGACGGGAAGGAAGCTACGTCACTCTTATTGTTCCACATCGTTTGCACACACACACAAACACACACCCAAAATAGGCCTTTCATGAAATACAGGCAATATCAGTAAATGCCTAGGTACTGATGGTCCTCGACTTATGGCCACAATTGGGACCAGAATTTCTGTTGCTAAGAAGGGCAGTTGGTTAAGTGAATGGTGACCAATTTTACTAGCCTTTTGGCCATGTTTGTTGAGCAAACGATTGTAGTGACTTATGCAGGGCAGAAGCGAACCCAGCTTCCCCCATTGACTTCACTTGTCAGATGCTGGCTGGGAAGGTTGCAAATGGTGATCATAGGACCCTGGCACACTACAACCATGCTGATCCACCCATTTCTCAAGCCTTCAGATCTCCAACTGCAAAAACAATATGGCTTAGCTCAGGACTTGAGTTTCTGAGATTGTGATGCTCTTCCTTGGAACTCGGCTCCAGTGCGCTTAAGCGAGGCTTCTTTCCAGGTGGAGGGGCTGGGGGGGGGGTGTTGCTGCATTGGGTTGATTTTTATGGATAAAGATGCTTGCTAGTTGATCCCACCATGTCTATTTGCACCTGGTGAAGTCTAGCTAGTCTGGTCTCATTGCTTATTGCTACAAAATGCTCATTTAGTTAAGAGGAACATTAACAGGGATACATCTAATGGGCTAGTAAAATTTCTTGCTTTTGAATGTTTATGTTAGCCTTTCCAGGGAAAATGCAGGGAATTTTAAGCGGGACAGAAGTTTTCATGATACGAAAAAATAAATGAAAATGTCTACACTATTGCTGTAACAGCTTTTAGACATCATGCTATACCAGATTTTTTTTAAATCAGTGGGAGCATCTGAACAAACTAGAGAAAAGTACTAATTAATGATACAATTAGATAATTATTAATTTGGCATTTTGTGGGGAATGGGAGCTTGCAGAGCAGTTAGAGTAGGGGTAGGCAACCTTGGCTCTTTTATGACTCGTGGACTTCAACTCCCAGAATTCCTGCTGGCTCAGGAATTCTGAGAGTTGAAGTCCACGAGTCATAAAAGAGCCAAGGTTGCCTACCCCTGGGTTAGAGGGAGCTGTTGTGCTGGCTAGCGTGAAGGAGTTTTGAGTTGTCTTCACTTGTTCAAACAAATCTCTTTAGTCTTCAGGATGTTCTTATGCAAGACTCAAGGCTTTACCTTATCTTTGAATTTCTTTCCATGGATCTCAAGAAATACTTGGATTCTATCCCATCGGGACAATATTTAGATCGTATGCTCGTTAAGGTAAGAAAGAGTAAAATAAAACAAAAAAAAGAAGGTCTGGAAAAAAAATTTCTAGCTCATTTCTGCCCTGAGCCTCCTATGGTTGAGATTGGTGGAAGCAGCATAAAAGCATGCGAGTGTGTATAAAAAGTTGTGGGGTTTTTTTGAGGGGTTTTGGCCAAGGAATCCCTGCTTGTGAACTGCAAAGTGCACCATCTGTTAAAGACAGCTGTTGTGAAGTTCAGCATGTGCCAAATAAGCTTAGATTTTCCTACTGCTTTTGCAAGTATCTTGTCTACGCTCAGGGACATCCATAATGACCCTTTTCTGACAAAAGTCATCGTGCAATCCTAGGACTTACCGACTTGCATCAGAAATGCAAGTATGTAAGCTCTGTGTTGGATGATGCATGGCTGTGCATCGTTGAATGACGCTGATTGGCTATGGATGCTACGGATAGTTCTCTTGGGAGAAGATGTTAACCATTCTCTGAAGCGGAAGTCTTTGCTCTTCTCATTCTTTCAGAGCTACTTGTACCAAATCTTGCAAGGTATTGTGTTCTGCCACTCAAGAAGGGTTCTTCACAGAGATCTGAAACCTCAGAACTTGTTAATCGATGACAATGGTGTGATTAAGCTAGCCGACTTTGGGCTGGCGCGCGCTTTCGGCATCCCTGTGCGTGTCTACACACACGAGGTAAGGGCTCCTCCTTCAGGCAGGACCAGATCTCTGAAGAGGTTGAAGCACTTCCCTTTTGGGGTGGGGGGCGTGTGGGTGTGAAAGGGTCCTGTGGGGATAATATAGGGGCGGCCTGCTGATGGGGCTGTTGGGAGTGGAAGGCGCTTCCCAAGATGGCCCTGTGTGAACAGAGGTTTGGCAGCAATTTGTGTTCAACTAGAAACCGCTTGAAAACAACCTTCCTTTTTCTTTTGGTGGCAACGGTGCTAACGTGGGCTCACTGAGGGAGCAAATGGGTCTTGAGTGCCTCTTCATCCTGAAGAGTTTAGGTCAGTGATGGCGAACCAATGGCAAGCGTGCCAGAGGCGGCACTCAGAGCCCTCTCTGTGGGCACACCTGCCGCCACCACTGGCAGCTTGCGCAGGTCCATTAGGCTACCGCCAGTGCCCAGAACGGCAGCTCTGCCCAGCACAAAGGAAGCAAAGCCAGCTAGCAAGCTCAATTATAGGTGGTAGAGCACACCCCTATGCGCTCAGCCGCCCCTGCCTCGCCTTGCCTTCCTTTCCCCACAGGACGAGCCTCCTGCCCACCACCCCACCCACCAGAGACCCCCTGGATCTCCCCCAATCCTGCCCAGCCCCCACAGGCAACCCCCCTGTGAGCAACATCAAGGTGGCCATGACTGGCCACGCCCACCAAATCTGCCATGACCACATCAGCCAATGGGCCATGCCCCCACCCTCCCAGTCTCTGAGGGCACCACAATGCTGATGCTGCCCTGGCACTTTGCTATAAATAAGTGGGTCTTGGGTTGCGGTTTGGGCACTCAGTCTCTAAAAGGTTGGCCATCACTGGTTTAGGTAGTAGCCGGTCAGCCCCAAACCTGGCACTTAAATTTATGAGATTCAAGCAGAAGGGTGCTTGCTACCAATATTCCTTCTGTGAGTGGATGATCGCCCTACCTAGAACTTCCAAAAGGTGTTGAAGCTTTTTTCTTGTTGAAATAGGTAAAATCCAATCGCCGATTTCCTTTCTAGGTGGTAACCTTGTGGTACAGATCCCCAGAGGTCTTGCTTGGCTCTGCCCGCTACTCGACGCCCGTAGACGTATGGAGCATTGGGACCATCTTTGCAGAAATGGCCACCAAGAAGCCACTGTTCCACGGGGATTCAGAAATCGACCAGCTCTTCCGGATCTTCAGGTATCAAGACTGGGATAAACAATCAACTGGGGAAATTAAAATCTGTCGCTTGGGTGTCACCTCTGCATGCTCCACACTTGAGATAGACATCTGTGGGGTTCCCTAATGAATTAGGACTGCTCTGCTCAGGGTTCCTGGCTGTTCTCATGACAGACAACTCTACAGTAGTGGCCAAAATGGTGGAAACCTTTTGGGAAAAGTGTATTTTTGAGTTTTGATGGCTAATGACACCACTACTTTTTTTTTTTTTGGAGTAGTACCATAAAATTATATATCAGTGGAAAGGTAATTTAATCAAGAATGTAATGTGACATAGTTTGTTCAATTATCTGTACTGTATTCTATGAAAAGTTGTAGCCAAATAACCAGAAAAAAGGAAGCACAACTTGCTTAGGTTGATCTCAGGTAGCTTTCCTTCGTCCGATTGTAGCCAATGAGCATGAGTGTTTAGAGAGCCAATTGGGTGTCATCTTGTTTTGGCAATGAGCCAATCAGATCGCAGTAGGATTCATTTATTGATGTCCTGTACTGAAGCTGAGAGGAGGACATTTGTCAGTGTGTTATGTGATCGCTATGAAGATGGTTGGGGTTTTTTTCCCCTTTCATTTAATGAGCTTGTAAAACGTAATAAAATCAAAGTAATGGTGCAAAGAGTTGACTGGTTGCCCAGAAAGCGATGTAAAATAGTATTATTAAGTGAACAAGGCTACATGTCATGTTTCCGACAGATGAAACTCTTCAAAGAACTTTGAGGCGTTCCTTGCTTTAAATAATCTTTATTTGAGTAGCACAGCATTGGCACTAACATAATTGAAGCCAAAAACTGAGTTCCCCTCCCTTGAGCACGTAGTATCAAAGCACAATTCTCTCCCCCTGTTAACAGCCATAAATCACATTCCCCAATTAGTTTAAAACAGACATGTAAAACTTGCGACGTCACATGACGTCGCGCAACGGATGGTTTTGTCATTGCTGGCAATGGGGTGGGCGCGGCATCCTTGTGACGCATCCAGCCCACGGGCCGGCAGTTTGACACCCCTGGTTTAAAACGAGGGCTTCTTCTCCAGCCCACCAATTCTTTATCATCTCTTATTTCAATAACCTTGGTTCTCACACTAAGATTCAACATTATTATGTCTAGCTAGACTCTCGTGCACATTCGCCTCCCCAGCATCATCTAACTGTAAAAGCCAAAAGAAGAAAATGGCTGCATCTCCATCTGTTGTCAATGCAAAAACATCCAATGTTAGCAGTGTTGACACTACAGTTGTAAAAAAATTAGAAGAAAAATTGGTGAAAACCTAACCAAAGGTGGCATTTCTACAATTTTCCACAATTTTGGCCCCTATTATACAGGTGGTTGGAGTATGTCTCTGCTGACCTGCTGTTATGTATGGCTAGAACTACAGATGAGTTTAGGAGCGCGAAACAGCATTTTCTTTACAGTTTTTTCCCCCCCCCCAAAAAAAATCAGTCCGCTGTGCATTGAGTGGAACCCACTCAAATGCATTTGCCAACTTACCTTAAAAGGGGATTGCTTTTGGTGCCGATGGGCTGATCCAAAGCTCTGCAAAGTTCAGAGCAGTAAAGGAAGTGGACTCACACACACACACACACACACCTGTTGTGTCCTATTACATCCCTCCTGCTGGGCCAATGGAAGCAAAATGATATTTTCCAGCCTGAAGGTGGTTCCCCTATTTCTTCCCAGTCCTGGGGTGCCCAGATGAAATGGGAAGGCAGACCCACACAGGCACAGCCAAAGGACAGCCTCTTTTTTTTCCCCTGCTGTTGCCAAGGCCACAAAGTTTCTATGTCAGTTTGTGAACAGGTGATGGCAGGGGAGTCTTAGCCAGCTGGTCTTCACCCTCCGAGGGTGGGACTCCGAAAGCCTCCCTCCTTCTGAGGTCTCCTAGGAGGGCAGATTCAACCCACCCTTTTCTCCTCTTCCCGACAGAGCGTTGGGGACCCCCAACAATGACGTGTGGCCAGAAGTAGAATCCTTGCAGGATTACAAGAACACCTTCCCCAAATGGAAACCGAGCAGTCTGGCATCGCATGTGAAGAATTTGGACGATGAAGGCCTGGATCTGCTCTCCGTAAGTGAATGCATCGCTCTTCTGCGGGATCTGGAAGTTGGGTCGTGTGCCAAGTGGGCTTCTTTTGAGTTTGAGTTTGAAACCTTTCCCTGCTTATCCAGCTACCTTCTTGAGTCTGACCCATGGGGGGGGTTCCCCCCTAACCAACTTACTGAAAAGACTATTTGGATAAGCGGTGAAACGTTTCAAACTAAAAAAGGATAGTCCAGTTATACCTCAGCTTCCAGACAGTTTGAGCTGGATGACTGAGGGTCTTCGTCAACATCTGCACACCCTTCAAGGGCCTCAAGGTGGCCCTTTGGATTCTTCTGAAGGGGAAATAAGATGTCTCTCTTGGCTGTTAGACCGGATGGCGGAGGCATTGGACAGAAAGCAGGGTGGCCAGGCTTGAGGAAATAGCTGCAGGTCTGCAACTTGGTTTGGTGAACTGTTGCTGGGAGAAGCCAGGATTTTATGGTAGTTTATCTTCACAAACAGTTCTTGATGTAGCCGTTTGTTTCAAATCCAAATGTGTCCCTAATGCAAGTCTGCTGTTCGGATAACAATTTGTTTGGCTTGTACCTTCTGGATTAAGGGACAACTGCTGGTTGTCCACACAGTTATTCTAACGGGTAAAATAGGGTATTCCTGAGCCAGGTGCATGCAAATGAGTTGCATTCGTATAATCTGCCAGAGGGAAGGTGCCAGGAAGGGTTTTGCCAGATGAGATTCGGTCCTGCGTTTTCCTTGCTTCAACATTTTTCTAGCATCTACCATCTTCCCACAATCGGACGGTCTTGAGCATGTTATCTGTACTGAGTTCGATCCTGTTTCCCCCGATGATGTGGACAGGATTATGGGGAGGCTGAGCTCCACCACCTGTTTGTTGGACCCATGCCCCTCCTGGCTGGTTTATGCGGCCCAGGAGGAGACACAAAGCTGGTTCCAGGCAGTAATAACTGCTTCTTTGAAGGAGGGTATCTTCCCCGCCACCTTGAAGGAGGCGGTGGTGAGACCCCTCCTCAAGAAGCCTGCCCTGGACCCGGCTGTTTTAAATAACGATCGTCCGGTCTCCAACCTTCGCTTTTTGGCGAAGGTTGTTGAGAGTGTGGTGGCGCATCAGCTTCCTCCGTTCCTGGAGGAAACTGATTATCTGGACCCGTACCAATCGGGTTTCAGGCCCAGGCACAGCACGGAGACGGCATTGGTCGTGCTGGTGAATGATCTCTGGCGGGCTCGGGACGGGTTGTTCCTCTGTCCTAGTCCTATTAGATCTCTCAGCGGCTTTTGATACCATCGACCATGGTATCCTACTGTGACGTCTCAGGGGGTTGGGAGTGGGAGGCACCGTTTTACGGTGATTCTCCTCCTATCTCCTGGGCCGCTCGCAGTCGGTGTTGACGGAAGGGCAGAGATCCGCCCCGAGGCCTCTCATTTGTGGAGTTCCTCAGGGGTCGGTTCTCTCTCCTCTCCTGTTCAACATCTATATGAAGCCGCTGGGTGAGATCATTGGTGGTTTTGGGGTGGGGTATCAGTATGCTGATGATACCCAACTTTTTTTCTCCACCCCGAACCAACCCAGCGATGCCCTCGCCGTGATGTCCTGTTGCCTGGAGGTGGTCCAGGTCTGGATGGGGAGAAACAGGCTTTGTCTCAATCCTGCCAAGACTGAGTGGCTGTGCATACCGGCATCTCGGGGTCACCAGACTATTCCATCTTTAACGATGGGGGGGGTGAGGTGTTCTCTCCCCCCCCCCCCCCGTTGGGTGTCCTCCTGGATTCACGGCCCAATTTTGAAGATCACATAGGAGCCGTGACCAGAGGGGCTTTTGCACAGGTTCGCCTGGTGCGCCAGTTGCGACCCTATCTGGACCGCGATGTCACCCATGCACTCGTGACCTCCCAGTTAGACTACTGCAACGCTCTACACAGGGCTGCCCTTGAGGACCACTCGGAGGCTTCAGCTGGTGCAGAATGCGGCCACACAAGTTGTGATGGGGGTTTCCCGATACTCCCATGTAACATCTCTACTCCGCGAGCTGCATTGGCTTCCGGTTGCCCTCCGGGTGAGATTCAAGGTGCTGGTGATGACCTATAAAGCCCTAAATGGCTTGGGTCCGGGATATCTGAGGGAACACCTGCTGCCGGCATCAAGTTCCCTTCGTCCTGTGCACTCCCACAGGGAGGGCCTTCTCAGGGTGCCGCCGGTAAAAGATTGCCGGCGGATAACACCCAGGGGGAGGGCCTTCTCAGTGGGTGCACCTGCCCTTTGGAACCAGCTACCTGTAGAGCTTAGGACTGCCCCCGACCTTCCGTCATTCCGCCAGGACCTGAAGACCTGGCTCTTTGAGCTTTCCGGCCCAGGCTGAGAGTTTTTAATTGGGGGTTTTATATTTTTCAGGGATCAAATTTAATTATTTTTAATTATTTTTAACTTTTGTATTGTATTGACGTTTTTAAATACCTTGTAAACCGCCCTGAGTCCTACGGGAAAAGGGCGGTATATAAATTCAATAAACTTAAACTTAAACTGCAGGGTCTGCTCCCCTCCCCCTCCCCCCCCCGCAAAAGGATGTCATTCTGATCAGTGATGGAGAACCATTTAGAGACCAAGTGCCCAAACTGCAACCCAATACCCACTTATGTATCGGGTGCTAGGTGGGTGTGGCCCATTGGGTGGGCAGACTGGGTAGGACTAAAAAATTCAATCAATACCAACTGTGCGAGAACTTTTTTTTCCCCCGTGGGAAGTTGAAATTAATTGATTGAACCTTTTTTTCTTTTTCTTTTTTGCACACGGCGGTGGAAGCGAAAAAGTTTTATAAAACCCAGCTGAAGGCCTAGGACTGGGGCGACGGTGCGCGTGCCCACAGAGAGGGCTCTGTGTGGCACGCGTGCCATAAGTTCGCCACCATGGCTCTAGATCAGACATGTCAAACTCGTAATGTCGCATGACGTATTGGGATTGTCTGGCCTGCGGGCTGGCAGCTTGACACCCCTGCTCTAGTTGCAGAGTGGTCATCAGGATTACTCAGTAGGTTGCTAGTTGTCTAGTATATATTTGTGATTCTGGCTTTCCACGGCCCAACTTGTTTTGAGGTACTTCTCATGAAGTTGTGTAGGACAGCAGTCCCCAACCTTTTTGGCACCAGGGACCAGTTTCATGGGAGACAGTTTTCCACAGACCGGGGCAGGGGGAGAAATGTTCAACCTAGATCCCACATATGGACAGTTTCCCTCGCCCACCGCTCACCTCTAACTGTGCAGCCCAGTTCCTAACTGGCCAATACCGGCCGGCATCCCAGGGGATGAGGACCCCTGGGTAGGACCCCTGTGATCTATTGTTTGTTCTAATGTCCAGAAGACATAGTATTTCTCACCTTGCATTAAATGGTTAAGGAGATGACCGGTAGGTCTAGAGTGGGCATCTCTCCCCTTTCTCTTCTTAACATCCACGTAGGGAGACTCTGATTCAGCCATAGGGACCAGACCCCACTGAATATAATAGCTACCCACCACCTTTCCCATGGCAACCAATGGCTTTCCTGCCGTACTTTATTTGGGTTAACAGTTAAGGCCCTTTGAATTAACAGATTACAATCCTTCTTGCCTGTGGATTGTCGGTGGGTGATGTGTCCCTTTGTTCTGACTTGCAGAAAATGTTGATCTACGATCCCGCAAAAAGGATTTCTGGCCGTATGGCCCTGAATCACCCATACTTTGACGATCTGGACAAATCGAAACTCCCAGCCAACCGGCTCAAGAAATGCTAACTGTTGGTTTGTTGAAGAAGCTGCTGAGTTTTCTAGGAGAGTATGCGCAAATTGTAGCTCATCTTTTTTTATATGTGTCTTGTCTTGATCTAAAATTATAGCCCTGTTTAGAGTACCCTAATGTAAAATCCTCCTCAAATGTAAATATTAATCAATTTAGCCCTCAATAAAATTGTGCACTGTTAATTATTCCCACCGAGATATAAACAAATCCTTCAAAACTAGGATGGAATATTTCTTCCAGATGCTTGCAGATGCTCGGCTGACTACCAAAAGGGGCTAAAGGATTTTAGCCTTGGGGCTAAAGTGGAGAACACGTGGGCAGCCCCTGCTGTGATCTGCAACTCCTTTCGGGTCAGTGAGGGTCAACCTCTAGTCCACCAGCAGACTGGGGAGTGGTCTCATCGCATCTGCCTCATCTTGAGGTGCAGCAATAGAAGTTGCAGCAGACCATAGTTCCATTAAATATTTGTTTTCTTGTATGAAACCTGAGATTTCAGATACCAGCTGCTTCCTGAGGATCTCAAGCCATGGAAACTCAGACTTTTTTGTCTCGGCTGACAGGCAGACATTCCACCGAAGGAGCTCTGTTTACTGAGCTCACTTTGTCGTGTTCTGAAGCAGAGGAGGAAATGAGGTCATCATAAATGTAATCAATTCAAGTGAGAAATATGGTGGCTGCTGCGTCCATGACTCAACAAACCGACTTGTCAGCCTGCCATTTCCGCTTGAACCACAAGATGTCAGCACAGTCTCTGCACAATCATAGAGAAATCAAGGCGTGGTGGGAGACACTGCAGAATACAGCTGAATCACACTGGAATAGCTTGCAGGATGATTAGAGGGGCGTGTGTAGTTGTATGTGAGTTTATGGGGCAGAATTACTACACTTAAAAATGATTGTTTAAAGGATGGCAAACTGTTTAAAACCCTATCTCCATTCTCTCATCTTGGGTTTTGCTTTCTGGGAGTAGCTGGTGGATAGGAAGATGATTGCTTTTCTGAAAGGAGTGTTCATCATATTTGCCAAATCTGTTGAAATCATATTTACTTAATATAAATCTAATATCTAATGTTTTGCACTGTTAGACTGAAAAGTGCTACTACATGTTTTGTTTTGGCATCAGCATCTTCTGCTTTCTCCTTCAACCACAAGCAAATTTGTGCGTTCACTTGACCTGTGAAGGAACAAACCCTTTTCTCAACTCCAAAGCATCTTGAACTCAAGAAATAAGTATAGGAATGCTTTTCCGCTTCCACTCACGGCTTCCCATCTTTGGCCAAGTGTGAAACCCAAACACTTTCAACATATGTGGATACAATTCATTTGCATTTAATGCAGGTGAGAAAATTCTGCTGGTGCATCTCTGCTCTTCCCCTTAATTAGAAGTGTGATACAGAAAATATTGTGCTTCCAGCTGGCCATTCATTACCACAAAATGTTCATAAATTTCTGAACAAAATTAAAAGGAGGAAATTTAATCCAATATAAGTAAATTATGCCTCAATTCCAGGCTTTTTCTGTCTGCCTTAGAAGAAAGGTCTTGTGTAAACAATCCATAGAAAGAAATATTTTGGGAAATATTAAAAAGGCAGAATATATTTCCCCAAAGGATTTTAAAGGCAGAAACCAACCCCCCCTCTCTGCCCCAGACGGAAACCAGGTCTGCAAAAATGCAGATGTGATAATCATGTCAGAAAGATTGGAGTTAGGAAACTGGGATTAGAAAGATCCCTAGAATCAACAATCCCTCACCAAAAAATTCCAACAGTCATCAGCCACAGCTACAAGGAACCAGGATATGACCTTGGGGATATAATAGGATTAACCCACCACCATCAGAATACCAGGAAGGCACACTCAGACTCAGGTCAAAGTTCATGCCACAGGAACAACTCCAAACAAAAGCTCAAGAAGGTATAAATACCCACCATACTCTACTACATGTGGTTAGTTTTTCCAGAGCCATCTTTCTGTCTGGCTCTCCTCTTCAATAAACTACAACCTTCTTTCTAAAGCAATCTCCATTTTGCTTATTCCCTGCTTGGACTGGACCCTGATGAAGATTTTTCTTTCTACAGTATATATAACTTTGGTTTTATTTGTTATCCACATCTTAACACCTGGCAATAACCAACTGGTGAACTCTGGCTATGGCAGTTAAAACTCATCCAAAAGGTGAGACCACCTTCTAAATCTTTCATTTGCCACTTTAACTGCCTAGAGTTGGGATGGATTATCAGACCGTCCTTGTCTCAAGCCATCCTAAACACATAGGGTCTCTCCTTTACATATGGCCATCTTGTGACCAGAGTCATTCTGTGGAGAAATACACACGTATGAATGCGTACAACATTTTTTTTGCGTGTGGGGGGCGGGTTTAGTCAATCAGAAAAGACATGCACATGTCCACTTCAAACTTCAGCAAGATGTAGAGGTAGGAAACAGCAGCAGAACTTTTTAACGTCTCAATTCAAATTAAATTTTCAAAGTTGATCCATTCTTAAGAAAGGCTTAAAGGATGCATTCCCTGTCTAAGAGCAGGTCTGCAGCCACCAATGTGTTTTTAGATATTTTACACTGGGCCCAATCCTCAACCCCTCCGTAGACTTTGCCTTCTTCTAGGACATTCTTTTCATGAACAAATTTAGGAAGACAAGATGCAAGGTGAAGTCATGGCCAGCGGGAGGAAATGGTGGATTTGGAGGGCTTCCTTGGTGCCTGCACTGTGCTACCAGAATAACAGGTCCTCAGTTGCAAAGGGGAACCTGTAATTAGTGGAGGGCGGGGGAGAGAAAGGAAGGGCTCTGAACTGTCCAAAAGGGCACCAGGACCTGCACCTGAAGTGCTCTGTATGGCTTAGGACAGGTGCCTGTGCAACAAACACAAGGCAGCAAAGGTGGCTTTAGATCCCTGGGATGAAAACTTTATACTCCGGTTCTGTGTCTTTGTAAGCCTTGCAATCATACATGGCCGTGTGACCAAGTTGGGTCCAGGCTCAAGAGTTCTAGAAAGACTGGAAAGAAGCGTGAATGGCTTTTAACACATTCTTTAAAATGAGAGAGTCGAGGCAAGATTGTATAGCTAAACCATTTTATTGAGATGCTTTTCCCAAAATAGAAACAAAAGTAAGTCCCACCAAGCTTAAAGGCCACAGGCAGAATTAAACCAAATGAACCAGCCATTTGGTTCTAGAAGCTCTTGAGTAGTTCAACCACCGTTGGGTATTGCAAATAACTGGTTCAATGACTCCTCTCCATTGATTTTGTCAGGCGTTTCTACAACACGCTGGGTGCAAACATTTTGCCATAGGCTGCCTCTTCTGTGTATTGGAGCATTGATTCATGGGACAGGTAAGAAGCTGAGCGCAGAGCTTCCCTGTCCAGAGGTGGTTGCTAAATTGGACTCCAGAAGGATGCCATAAGCAGCCTTAGGCTCTCCTCCACAGGAACAAACCTCCCTTTGCGCGCATCCCTCTTGCTCTTGAGAGCCGAAGGGATGAAATCTGAGCCACAGATTTTTCCTCAGCTTGCTCTGCCTTTCCTCTTGTGAACCTTGACCAAACATGATAGATAACGTGCAAATACCCTTTGCCTTCCCAGCCCTTGGTAACAAACAGTACCGTGAGTTTTTGAAAATATGGATTATTTAATGTATACAGTGGAGAGATTTCCGAGTCTCCTGGTGTCCGAAGCAGAGCCGGCGGCCTCCGCTTCTGGGCCCTGGGAAGGTGGAAAAGGTTTCCTGATTCAGCAGCAGCTGAGAAAGATTCCTTGAGAAATCTGCCTCGCTGATGGGGGATTATTTATTCACCTGCTTTACCTGTAAATATATAGTTGAAGGAGCAGGCTTTGAAAAAAGGTCTTTATACCCCTCTAAGGAACTGAGAGAATACAGATGGGAGCGTCACATTGACTCCCCACAATCTCCTTGTCTGGTAGGGAATGAGCCACCCTGGTTCACCTCTGCCCAAAGGGGAGGTGGGTAGTCTTCGACTTACGACCATAATTGAGCCTTATAATTACAGTGGTAAATTGTGACAGTCATAAAGCAGATAACCATGTGACTGGGCCAGCTTCAATTGCCTTTTTTTGCAGTGATAATGTTAAGTGAGTGCCATGGTTGTAAAGTAACCATCCCGATTGCTAAACAAACACCACTGGTCATGGTTGACTCTGGGTGCTTTCCGACGGAAACTGGAAGTAAACACAGGTTTCTGGCAAACATCGTAAATTGTGGCCTATGTGGGACTGGCTGCCAACCATCCCGAATGACATCTGACTGCAGGGGAGGGGGAAGGCGTTGGAACTTTGGAACCGGCTCTAAGTGCCTTTTGCAGGGGGGGGGGGTGTCCATTGTAACTTTGGTCACTAAGCGAGTGGTTGTAAGTCGAGGACTACCCCTACAACCTCAGGTCTCCCAATCCAGCCCCCTCTGTCCTGTCCCAGGTGGTAGCCCATTTACTCCTAAAGCAGGGGTGTCAAACTCAAATTTCATTGAGGGCCGCATCAGCATTGCGGTTGCCCTCAGGGGGCCGGGTGGGCGTGGCCTACTGGGTGGGCGTGGCTAGAGTGCATATGGCCTACTGGGTGGGCGTGGCCAGCTCTACATCGTTCGCATCAAGGGTGCCTATGGGGGTCTGGGCAGGAGGGGGACAGATCTGAGGGTCTCTGGCAGAAGGAGGGTCTCTGGGCCAGGGCCAAGGCAGTGGGGGCCGTTCCCTCACTCTTTCCAGGATGGCTTCGTGGGCCGCATGAAATCACTTCGCGGGCCACATCCGGCCCCCGGGCCTTGTGTTTGACATGTCTGTCCTAAAGTATTTTTGAAAAACTGCTAATATAAAACACCCCAAAATGCTGGGAATCTGATGTCTGCGTATATGTCTTCAGCAGAAGATATTTACCAAAACGTCAGGGGTTTAGAGGAAAGATTTCCTAGCATTTTTAGAAGCAACAAGACACCCAGACAACTTAGTTAAGAAGCTGTCATTTTTTTAAAAAAATGGGATTATTTGGGCCAGAGTGACACTATTGAAATGCGGCTGGACGGTTGTTGTTTCGTAGAGTAATAAAAATGGAAGACGTCATTTTATTTAAGGAGCCCTTCACGTGTGAATATGTATAATGAACCAAAGAATATTATGCAGACGTTTTTCCAAAGAAAATTAGCAAAGAGTGTTCCTGCCTTTGGATTTGAAAGAGAAAAAGATACTTTCCTTAATTTCATTCCTGAACTAGATAAAAAGGAGAGAGTTACACTTGGCAGTTGCCTCCTGCCCTAAAAGGGCAAATATTCAACATACATATTGGATCACCTAACTGGAAAAAAAATTGTACACTTTGTGTTCTTTGGCTGATTGACAGTTACAATCCTAATGACATCAGTTGCTAATGGATCTCATTTTTTTCAGACAAAAGGAACAAGGATTTAATTATTACAAATGCAGTCCTTGGGGAAGGAAAAACATCATTCACCTAGCAGAATTGGACATGTTGCTAGGTTATCAATTTCAGGGAAATTTTAAAGCCATTGTTTTGCTTTCAGCACTACGGTGACCGAAGGGTGGCGAAAAGAAACGATTTAAAGATGATTTAAAGGCTTGGCTAATTTTGCAATCTCACAGAGAGAAAATGTCACAGACATATTATTTAAAGACCTTCCCCTACAGACCCCCCCCGCACAGAAATGCTCATTCACAAGTATAAAAAAATAGGTTCACGTCAGAGATCAAAACACTGATGTTGAATTTTTTGTTCTTGAATATAAAAGGGGTGTGTGTGTGTGTGTGTGTGTGTGTGTGTGCCAATTTCAGCTTATGGAAATGGCAGAGTTAGGGTCTAAGAAAGAGATGTACACTACTGAGGTGAGCTTGTGCTTCCTAACCTTTGGTGATCCCTGAATTCAGGTGGAATACAAGTGGTGCCTCCCGGTCTCTCTTGCCCAATCTGCTACGCCTTTGGTCTGGGGAGAGACCCACTGAAACGAAGGGGAGCATAGTCTTTGCGGGTCCCACCAGGTCCAGCTGTGCCCAGGAGCAATGCTAGAGCTATTTTTTTTCCCCAGGTGAGCCAAGATGGGTTGGCTTTCTCTCCATTCAGGCAACGACAGTTGAGGAACTCCAGAAGCACCACTTCCTTTTTGAGTGATGTTTATTGAGGGCCAGTTCTTCCTTGTCTCGCTCCTTCTTAACCCGCTGGAAATGATCTTCCTCCTTGAGGTACCAAATGGGAGGCCAGCGGTGCTTCTCAAAGTATTCCTGATTGTCTGGGGAACAAACGATACACTCAGTAAGTTTTGTCAATATTTTGAACCAGCAAAGTCTTAAAAACCTGTCTACTTTCTGGAAGGATAAAGAGCTAGGGCAATGCGTTATCTATTCACACACAAAAGTCACGGAATGCGGAATCTGAAATCTTGTGCTGATTTCTTGTGTGTGTGTGTGTGGGGGGGGGAATCTCTTTTCAAAAGTCCACCAAGTTTCAAGTTGTTATAGGATAAGGGATGAGAACTTCTGAGATTTCTTATTTGTGGTGGAGGGCATAGCTGTCTGTGTCTACTTTTGGATATTCTCCAATAGAAAACTCAGAAGAGACACTGTGTTTCCCCCAAAATAAGACCCAATCGGAAAATAAGCTCTACCATGATTTTTCAGGATGCTCGTAATATAAGCCCCACCCCCAAAATGAACCCCAGTGAAGATCGTCAGTCAGATGGACACATTTAGTACCTTATTTTCCCCGAATATAAGCCCTAACTGGAGAATATAAGCCCTAATGTGTGTTTTGGAGCAAACATTAATATAAAACCCAGTCTTATTTTCCAGGAAACACAGTAGTTCATTTTATGAAAGACACAAAACGCTAGACTGCCGTAACTCAAAATGGACCTTCCTAGTTTACAGAAGAGATCATCAAAATGTGTGAAATTGAAGCGTCCCAAAGACAGCATAGGAAGCTTCAGGGGTGGGATCATTTCTGCAGCTGAATATTATGCGTTCTTAGATTACAGTGATTCTGCAGCTATGTATATATAAAAAAAGGTCTTTAAAGTTATGTTATCATAAGCAGTAAACCATATAAATGTCTGCAGGTGGACTTCAAATGCAGACATAAAATATTGAGAAAAGGTTGGGGAGAAAGTTTGCCAGAATTTCTTACCAGGAGACTTCATTTTAATTTCCTTTCGGAACTTCGAACAAACACTGTTATAGTTAGTGCAGATGTAATGCAAGCACCAAGCTGCCAGCTGTTTAGCATTGTGGAACTGGAAAAGAAGCAGAGGGGAGTGAGTCAAGGCAAGAGAACATTCCAGGGGTGTAGCCTTCTCCACTGCTGAAGCTTTGGGGGACCTCTTGGGAAGCAGGCATTCAGGCTGGACATTTCACTGGAGCAGGGACTGCTTCTCAAACCATCCTGATAACCCAGTGAGTGTTTCCAAGGGGCATTTTCTGAGAGGACAGATGTTACTCTCAGAGGAAACGAGGAGATATTGGCAGTAGGAAACTGATGGGCCAAAAAAGGGAGGGATTTCACTTAGGAAAATGTCCCTCGGCCACCTCGTATTTGGTCCTGAAACTGCTCTCAGTCATCCCAACCAGGCTGACCACAAGTTGATTCTTGTAGTCCAGAGCATCGGGGCGTTCCTCTTTTTTCCCCCCATCTCCCACTCTGGAGAAGCTGGAATCTGCTCTTATTCTGCCTGCCGATCTCCCTCCCTCAAAAACATTCCCCTTCTCATTAAGGACAGATTGAAAACGGGGGTTTTAAGGTGGTGAGAAGTCGTGTCCTCAGCCTTTCAAAAGGAACAGGTTGAGGAGCACAAAAACCACTGGGGACGTATCTTATACGTCCCCAGGTCATTTGCAATTGTTACCCCAAAAGTAATGTTGAAGAAAAAGGAATCTTCTTTTCACCCATGGGGAAGAACACAGTAGCTCTCCATCCATAAATTCTTCACCAAAAGGAAATACGGGCAGTCCTCGATTTACCACTCTTATATAAGTCACCTTTTTTGAGTCCTGTTGTACTGTAGGCGAATGGTTTTAAGTCGGGGACTACCTGTGCATAATTTTTACACTGTCACCAGCATGGAAAGTATTTACAGTAGAGTGACACCAACCTGGGCTATTTCCAAAACACACAACACTTCTCCATCTACGCAAACACCGCTTGCAGCTGTCCTGGTGAGTGCCTGTACCATGTGTTGCTCTGTTGAGGGAGAGAAGCCAGCGTGAGCTGCACTTGTGAAATCACTCCCCTGTGTTTCCCACCTGGCCCTCCTTCCCTTCCCGGCCCAGCCTTTGCCGTGTCTGCTGCTGCAACCGCTCTCTCTCTCTCAGCCAGCCCCTTCTCCTTGAGGCCAGGGGAGAGGAGGGATAACTATTATGATAGTTAATTTCAAGAACACTAACACAATAATTAACAAAGTCAGGCTAGAGTAATAAACGGGTCTTGGGCTGCTTCTGTCTGCAGGATTTGCTGAAACTCAATTGCTTAAGATGTTATTAGGCTCTCAAAGTAGAGATTTACAATGGAAGCTTTAATATTCACACTCTTTCAATTAAGAATAATCAGGCTGCCTAAAGGGCATTGTGAACTGCAGCCTGTTATTTGCTTTCGGTCTCTTAAGCAGGCACACGTATTTCGGGGAGGGGGGAGGACTCAATTAATTCAGCACAGAGAGATCGGGTGGAGGCAACCGACGTTTCCCTCACTGGAAATGTAGATTGAGATTCAGAACACAAAGCGGCCAAGAGCTGGTCCTTCCCGGGTGCCTAGCAGGGAGGGGGGAAGGCGAAAGGCTGGAGAGGCTCACCTGCCAGCGCGGCCAAGTGGGGCAGGCAGAATCGGTTGGCCAGGGCAATTAATTCAAGGGGGTCCAGATCCTGGCTGCAGGACAGTTGCTTGGTGTACAGGTAATCCAGGACGGCTTGCATGGAAGTCTTAGTGATGTTGGGGAGAACAACCTGAAACGTTGGGGAAGGTATTTTTAAATGTTCAGAGCGAGAAATAATCCAGTCTAGGAGAAAGAGGGCTGTGTTAAATTTTCCACCTAGGTCAGTGGTGCTGAACCTATGACACGCGTGCCAGAGGCGGCACGCAGAGCCCTCCCTATGGGCACACGCGCCGTCGCCCCAGCCCCGCTTCCACCTGCGGCCCCCTCCTCACCAGCAGCCCCCCCCGGAGGAGAGTCACCCCTGGGTGTGGCCCACACAGAGCAGCGCAGCCAAGGACATGGCAGCCGGAGTGGGGCGGGGGAGGAACAGGGCAGAGTGGTTTTTGGACACTGAGTGTCTAAAAGGTTCACCATCACTGACCTAGGTTGTAAGATGTTTAGAAAAAGAGGGGAGGGGTAGGGGAAGGAGTGGCAGAACCTGGGGGAGGAGTTAAAAGAGGACTCAATCTCAAAACGTAGGTAGCCACAAGCTACCAATCATTATTCTTTAAAAAAATCTCATCTCAGACATGCAGAACATTTACTTGGGTCTATGGGAAACTATGCAGGATTAAAATCTAAATTAAGATTGGAGACCACCAAAATACAAACACCCCTAACCCAACGCTATGATGCTCCCTCATGAGTAATAGCTGTTCTTATGGAATTTGTACATACACACACACTCACGTACAAACATGTTCTGAAGCTTAAGGCTGGAGCTGTAGAAACAGTTCCCACTGTAAATTTGCGCTACAGCAGGCTTGCTATTTAGTTGATTTACTAAGCCGTTGCTCAAAGTCCTGAACATAAAACACAGACCTGATTCCCATTAATGAACCACACTTTCAGTGGAATGCATCATCCCCAAAGGCAGCTTGTTCTACTACCAAGCCTACAATTATTAGAATGAAAAATCTACCATCCCATCAGGAGGAGCCTTGTGTTAAATTAATACTACCTTTTTACAATCTTTCTTCTGCATATAATTCTGCTTTCATGCGGTTAGAGTAAAATTGGTTCTTTGGCCTTGCAAAGTATCTTGGCAGCAATTCAGCCATTTATTGCTTCATTGAGTCATCTTGGCCTTCCTTCTTCGAAAGTTTTGCTTCATCAAGGCAATGCACTAATCAGGATCTCATCTTATACAAGATGAAATCAAATATGTTAGCATACCTCTTACCCTCTTTGTGTTCTTTGTGGCAAAATCATTTTCTAGAGACCAAGAGAAAACCCACAGCTCTACACTGGACATCCCAGAAGGTGTACCATTTGTAAATGGTAAATTTACAAATGTAAAATTTGTAAATTTTAATTTGTAAATGGTAAACTTGCAAATGGCAAATGGAAAGCCATTTCCAAAACCACCTGTATAGATACAAGCTAGGCAAAACTTGGCTTAATGCCAGTAATTGTGAGAGGGATCTTGGAGTTTTAGTGGACAATCATTTAAATATGATTGTTTTTTGGCTTTGCGGCAACAGCCAAAAAAAGTCAATGCAGTCCTAGGCTGCATTAACATAAGGATAGAATCAAGATTAAATGAAGTTCTAGTACTGTTATACAAAGCCTTAGTAAGACCACACTTGGAATACTGCATCCAGTTCTGGTCGCCATAATATAAAAAAGATGATGAGACTCTGGAAAGAGTACAGAGAAGAGCAACAAAGATGACTAGGGGTTGGAGGCTAAAACATATGAAAAACACTTACAGGAACTGGGTATGTCTAGTCTAATGAAAAGAAGGAGCAGGGGTGACAGGATAGCAATGTTCACATATTTGAGGGGCTCCTACAAACTATTTTCCAAAGCATCAAATGACAAGATGAGAAACAATGGATGGAAACTAACCAAGGAGAGAATCAACCTAGATCTAAGGAAAAAATTCCTAATGATGAGAGCAATCAAGCAATGGAACAGGTTGACTTCAGAGGTTTTGGCTTCTGGAGGCTTTCCAAAAGAGACTGGACAATCATTTATCTGAAATGGTATAGGGTCCCCTGCTCGAGCAGGGGGTTGGACTAGAAGATCTCCAAGGCCCCTTCCAACTCTGTTATTCTATGTTCTATATGCTAAGAAAATGACATGGTTATGTCCATACAGTGGGCAGAGTTGACCTCAACTTCAAGGAGGCTGATAGAATAGATGAAGGTTGTCTATGGAAAGCTCTACACTAAAGTATCCAATTTGGGGGGAGCTGATAGATATATTTCAAAATCTGAGGAACTATTATGATGCCAAAACAAAATGGCTGTGCTGGAGGCAAACCTTGGGTGAAACACGTAATGAAACAGTTCTCAGAGGAGGAAGAGAGAAGGAACTCTGGGCATCTGCTTCAAAGACCTGGTTGTTCTATGCCAGATGCTCCCAGCTCTTCCTCAAGCACAAATAAGTCTCATCAAAATGCAGCTGAAGGCAACCTGTGATGGACTCACTTTTAGAGCTCCTCAACAGCAAAGGAAACAATGGCTTGAAAGCAAGTGATGGAGCTTGAAGTTTCATGGGAGAAGAAAACCACCACAGGAGGCAGCAGGGCAACAAAATTCTCTTGATACAGTAATTCAGTTTTGCTAAATCCTGAACTGCTATTCTTGCTGGTTTGCATTCCTATGCCTTCTTCTCATTTTTGGGAGACTTGACTGTCTCAAGAGCCCAATTTATGACTCAGTTCTAAGTTATTTTCCTAATCCTCCCAACTTGATGGCTAAACGATGAGCAGCAAAGCTCTGACTTCCATCACTCACAATACATTTTATTAGAAAGCTGCAGCATCAGGCCAGACAACAAAATCATTGTAAAGATGGACAAATCATCCATCACTTCCCTTCCGCATGGAAGCCTCCTGCCAAGGTATCATTTGTATCTTCGAAAAGTGGTACCCTGGACCCTCAGCTCCCTAAGTTCTCATCCACTGCCCTTTAGCAACTGAAATAAAATATTGGAGCTCATGAAAAGTGCCCATAGAGGTGTCCAAGTGGCACAACCAGAAGCATCAATCTAATTGTGGACCAGAAGCATAAGCCTGGCTGATTGTGGAAAATCCGAGCAGGGTCAGATCTTTGATAAGAGGCAATTGCCCAGTTCCCCAAATGAACAATGCAAAGAGCCTTTCCTCATTTGTTATGTGTGCACAGGCAGACATATATCCACACATTAGGGATCTATGCCAAATGTCCCTGCAAGGAAGGGGACGAAGCTGGAAAATGATGAAGAATGCATAGGCACACAGTGTGCAAACAAGGTCAAGGACTCTATTCTGGGGCCCTGTGTTAGCAATTTTCTACCCTTAATATAAAGACCATGAAGCTAAAAATAATTCAGAGATGCTTTCTGGGAAGCTGTTTATTTTTCAGCCCTTTGCAGTATTACCTTTCCTAGGACAACTGCTTTCAATAATTCCCCAATGGTTTGGTTTTTTTTCTTCCCACTTTCAAAGTCATGTTCTCCAAAGAATCAATGCTTATGCTGGGGAGTGGAAGGAACAGAGTGAAGCAAGAGCAGAAGCTCCCTCAAAACACATTGATGCATCAGGTTTTCAAGATTTTTGTTACTTACTGCCCATCTTCCCTCCTTCTGAATTAAACCCAGAAAGCCAGGTTGAAGTCCAAGAAGGAGAAAGTATTGGCAAAGGTCAATCCAGATAATCAAGCCTGGACTTGTTCGATATCCCGTTACTCGTTGCATTGTTCTGTTGAGACAAATGGCTCCTCTCCTACAGAAGAACCATATGTCCTCATCACAGCCCATGGCTGATTGTGGAAAAACAGAGCAGGCTCAGATCTTAGATGAGAGGCAGTCACAAAGTTACATGTGCTTTGAGTCCAAACTCTTCTCCAGGGTTTCTGCTCTGGTGGAGATGACCCCCGCACAAAGTTCTTGCATTACCCATGCAATTTAATAATAATAATAATAAAGTTGGAAGGGACCTTGGAGGTCATCTAGTCCAACCCCCTGTTCAGGCAGGAAACCTTATACCATTTCAGGCAAATGGCTGTCCAGTCTCTTCTTAAAAGCTTCCAGTGTTGGAGCATTCACCACTTCTGGAGGCAGGTTGTTCCACTGGTTAATTGTTCTTACTGTCATAAAATTTCTCCTTAGTTCTAGGTTGCTTCTCTCCTTGACTAGTTTCCATCCGTTGCTTCTTGTCCTGCTTTCAGGTGCTTTGGAGAATAGCTTGACTCCCTCTTCTTTGTGGCAGCCCCTGAGATATTGGAACACTGCTATCATGTCACCCCTCACCCTTCTCTTCGTTAAACTACACATACCCAATTCCAGCAACCGTTCCCTAATTTCTTAGAGGACATTCCACTAGACACAAGCATTCATGACAACCACTTTATAAAACATACAAAGCCAGGGAGAACATGTAGAGTTGCCACTAGAGGAGGATCAAGACCCACCATCTCAGCAATGATTCAGGAGAGGAGATTTCCTCCTCCCCCACTTTTTTTTTTACTGGCTGTTACAGAGACTGAGCACAAATGCCTAACTTAATGCTGCAAATAACCTGTTCTTCCTGCAGAATTTCAGAACAATAAATAAATTAGAAGGGGCTCATTATATTTATGTGGAACTACCTCAGTCTTCACATACTGCCCACTTCTTGAACCAGCCTCTGCTCCTTCCTTTCCCATCACTCACCCCAAACAAGGCAGCGAAAGACGATGGGCACAGAGACCTTCATGTGCTATGAAAAAATACGGCTTTGCAATTAATATTTAAGATTACCAAGAAGAATGCACGTTATTAGTGGTTATAATTAGGAACCAGATTGTGTGTGTGTGTGTGTGTGTGTGTGTGTGTGTGTTTTAGAGCACAGCTTACTGAATCAAGGTATGTATTTTTAATGAACCACCTGCTGGGGGTGCCTCCAGGGAGGGAATTATGCTTACTGCTGTTTCAAAAGTAATGAGAGTTTTTTTTTAGTGGAAAACAGCTTCCAGAATATTAAGTATATAATATCTCCCTCCCTCCCTCCCTCCCTCCCTCCCTCTCTCTCTCTCTTTCTCTTTCCCTCCCTCTCTCCCTCTCTCCCTCCCTTGAAATATAAGGAATAATGAGAAGATAATTTTAGATGGTGCTAAAAATTCACCAAAGCTGCTATTGCCGTTCTTTGAGGTCATTAATAAGCACAGTGGCTTCTTTCCTTCTGCTCCTCGTCTTTCAATGCTTCACTCCAATACTTCATGCCAAGGTAGGAAATGAAAATTGTTCTCTTGGATAGCCTGGTGACCCACTGATCTTTCTAACATTTCACGTTTAAGGCAGCGCCAGTTTTACAAATTAGGCAGAATTGAATGAAGAGGAGGTTCAACCGGTTCACCATGGTGTTTGGCTTTTTTCACTCCTGGGACTGAGATCTGATGGGAGACCAGCTTTTCCACTTCCAACCTCCCCATCCCACCAACTCCAGACTGGAGAAGAGGGGTCCCCAAAGAGACATCACCAAGGGACCCCCATGCCCTTTGAGTCCTTGCAACCTAAAGCAAGTTCCTTCTCCAGACCAAAGCTTGGAGGTTACAGGCCAAAGAGGACAAATACGGTACCTCACTGTTCGAGCTTTCCACAAAGGATCCTCCAAACATTGCAGACATCCATTCACAGCTACAGATTAGAAGTGGTTTATGAGCATTTATCTTTCCATCTTCCAACACAAATTTCACATCTGTTAAGGGATCAAAGGAACACAATCACAACCTGTGACTGCTGGTGCTTGCAGTCAAATGTGTGAGTCAGAAAGAACATGGAAGAAAGCACACGATCTGCTATTTTACAGAATTCCTGCAAAGAAGGGCCTTCATTGAGGACATCCGGAAGGGCAAATATTAATGTTTAAATGAGCAACAAGGCAATTAAACTCTGAGCTTCCATCACAGGAACCATGCCAGGAGTTCTTGTTTACTGAGGTTATCAAGAGTTTCACTGGCAAAAATTAAAATGTGTCAAATGTATCACAGTTTCATGGGCAATGTAAATGCCACAACACAGTAGTAGTATTGCTAATAATAATATTTATATTCTGTCTTGAGGTGGCTTAGATGGGGATCTCCCTTTGTTCCTGTCTGAAATCACAACCCTGTGAAGTAGGTTGAGTGGAGGGTGGCTGGCCCCAAATCAACCAGGGGACCATCATGGACTTGATCCTGGTCTCCCCAGTTGCAGTTCAAGTCCCCCAAATGCGGGTTCTAACATTAAAGCTTCTTAACCTTAGTTGCAAAACTCCATATGGCCACTAGATGACACATGTACCTTGTATTTTCCATATTCTTTGGCTGCTAAGCTCCTGTAGCCCCAAATACTTGTTATTTAATTATCTTTCAATCTACACTCATATACTGTTGTTCTGTCTCAAGCAAAGGGGGCTACTGTTGCTTGATACAGGCAGATAAACTCCACAGAAAGGGTTTCATGCAGATTACTTGAATTCATCAGGCATTCTCTAAACACTAACTCACAGTTACTGATGAGATTCTTCTGAAGCACATTTCATAATCTTTTCACACATAGGTGAAAAGAAGTAGTATTTCCCATATTGAAGGAGCAAACAGCTCCCATGGCTGGAATTCATAACAACCCTGCTGGCCTGCACGTAGCTAGTAATCCCAGGTAGCCAATCAGAAGTCCCTCCCAATGGCCAATCCCAAAACACAGATGTGACCAAGTAACTTAAAACTACATTACCCAAAAGGCTAGCCCTTAAGGGGACAGTTCTTAATTCCTAAAGTAGCTGTTTACTCTGACCAGCACAACTGTATTCCACTCAAACAGCTGCAAGTCCCAGAATTAGCTGAAGAGAAAGACAGCTCATCAGTCGAGCAGCTGTGTCATGGCAGAGAGACTCAGATGTAGCCCAGAAGAGCTGGGAAGATCTCCTGTCTGAAGGACTACTGACGGAGACCCTCTTGAATCAAATGGACCATAACTGTACTTGATAAAACATCATTTCCCATATACTGAAAGCTAAGGGCTAGAGAGTTACACCGCTATCCTTGCAAACAAAACAGCCCTTGTAAACCGTTGGAGGCGGAGGCTTCCATCCCTCACCCCCTCACCTCCCAAAAGCTAAAATTTTAATTCTGGCAGTGGAAGAATAAAAGAGAAAGGGGAAACAAAACTGGATTAAGATGAAGCAAAAGAAGAAGGAAGCGGACAGAGAAGAAAGAAAAGAAAGGAAGCCCTATCCAGTTATCACCAAAGGAGCTAAAATTCATCAGGAGCCCAAGCACGGTCACCCGCTAGATGCCTTGAGGAGCTGACAGTCAAAGGCACCCACACCTCCTGCAACAGGGCCAGCAAAGAAGGAAAGCAGGAAGAGGTCTCCTATTTCTGCCCGTCTCCCTGTGAATTCTGACTTTTCCCCAAAGCTTGAACAGAATCAGACTGCCTTCCAAGCAGAGGAAGAGACCCACACTTGCATCTCTCTTTCAACAGCATCTGCACCTTCCTCCCATTCTACAACTGGAGGACAACGCTCTCCAGGTTTCGAAAATGATTGGGTGGAGGGGCAGATTTGCCTTTTTATGTAAAGATGTATTGTGTTAAGGTAAAGGTAAAGGTTCCCCCGCACATGTGTGCTAGTCGTTTCCGACTCTAGGGGCCGGTGCTCATCTCCGTTTCAAAGCCGAAGAGCCAGCGCTTGTCCAAGGACGTCTCCGCGGTCATGTGGCCGGCATGACTAGATGCCAAAGGTGCACGGAGTGCTGTTACCTTCCCACTGTAGTGGTCCCTATTTTTCTACTTGCATTTTTACGTGCTTTCGAACTGCTAGGTTGGCAGAAGCTGGGACGAGTAACAGGCGCTCGCTCTGTTACGCGGCACTCGGGATTCGACCCGCCAAACTGCCGACCGTCTGATCGACAAGCTCAGCGTCCTAACCCTCTGAGCCACCGCATCCCTATGTGTTAGCATCAAGGAATACATCATTACCTGTCGTAGGGCACAATTTTAGGCCGTGGGCACCAAACTTCCCTTCCCGAACCCTTCAGAATGTTCGAATTGCATCTTGGTTTGCACAAAACTATCCCAGGTGTCCTTATTAGCATCGTAACAAATGCAAGGTAGAAGGATATTTCTGTGTAGACTCACCAGAAAATGTCTCCTTACAGAGGCATTCTTTTATTCTGTTCGCCTTCCGGACATGGAAAGCCTTTGTAATTTCCTGGTTCATGAAGGCTTCCTTGTTGGTAATATTTTCTACCATCATCCGCAAGTCAAACACTTCCAGGATCTCAGCAATTTGAGCTACCCGGGTGAGGTCCCTTTCGTTTTCATCCAGCTGCCCGGTGTATAAAAAATGCAGGACGGTTTTAAAAGGTCCTGGTTGGATGGAAGCCTCCATCTTGACAACCGTCACTGCACAGACCCTCTTTGAAACAGGGTTAATCTGCATCTCTTGATGTAGGCTAATGAAACCTTTTCCCCAGAGCGTGGGACCCTGTTTTGGGCAGGTGGCTTCTCCTGCTTCAGGCTCCACCTGGAGGCCCTCAGCCGAAACAGAAGGTGGTGCAGCTGCCCCTTCAGCGCCCTGATCAACTGCTTCAAGGCTACAGATTCTGGTTGGGAGATTGCTACCTTTGCTACAAAAGCTTTCAGTCAAGCCTGGTGTTTCTTCACATTCCATTAAGAAAAGGTCATAAAACTTGGATGAAGAGGTAGCTAAGTAGATTTTGTGAGCAAAAATCTGAGTCTGTTCCTGAAGAATAAAGAGCACATCTGCACACAGGGGATTGTCCAGTAAGTATCCCACATCATTGATCTTGAGGATGGGACACTCTGGGATCTTTATAACAGGGGGAGGAGCCTTTGGAGGTAGAAATGGAGCTTGGAGCAGAGGTTTCTGGACTTTCTTCAAATGGGATTTCCAGAACTGCAGATGTCTCCTGGAAATCAGGGCCGCTCGGATTGCATTATCAAACACATCCTTGATGCCAAACTGATCAAAGACGCTGGTTTCATAATAGGGTATTCCAAGCTCTTTAGCAACTTCCCTCCCTCTTTCTGGTGGCAGGATGTCTCCCCTCTTGATAGGCCTGCAAACAAAATGGAGTGAAAAAGAAGAGGACACCTTGGTCAGGCTCACTGAATAGAACTAGTGGACCCCACCCATCAAAGGATGCAGTCTTGTGATCCTTTGGCCTTCATGCTTTCCCTTTCTGGATGCACCATGAAGGCCACAGGTGTTGATGCCCAAAGTCTTCAACATCTGAGAAGACCTCCTGCCCATTTGAAAGGCCCCTTCCCAAGGTATGGAATGGTTAATTCATTTGCTATTAATTTTGTTCTTATCTTGATGTATTGTATTATAAAGTAAAGAAATTAGACATGCAAGGCCATTTCAAATGCTTCCTTTAGGAGCCAAGATGTGGCCTTTTCTGCAAAGGTCCAGCTTTGCCTTGCCACTGGGGAAAAAAGTTTTATCTGCATTCAACTCTACCTTGCCAATGGCCTCCTGGCTCGATTGACGGCTTCCAGATCAGCATAGCGAAGGTCCAGTTGGCAGCCCACCAGAATCACAGGGGTCCGAGGACAGAAGTGCTTGATCTCTTGACACCACATCGTCTTCACATGATTCAGGGAGTTAGGATTAGCAATGGAGAAGCACAACACCACAACGTCAGATCTGCAAGACAAAATATTATTTGTTTTAAATAAACTTTATATCTCAATTGCTTTGTTCAAAAATGGGTGGAGAGAGGGAAAATTCAAGGTTCAGGGTTCACAGGGGGAAAAAATTAATAAATCTTACTCTCCCCGCACCCTTCCAACCCAAAGTGTGACTCAGGCACCGTGTTTCTCTGTTCAGGTGTTTTTATGGAGACGAGTATTTACAAAGCAGCGTTTTCCTTCTTTCTGCATTAGGAATATATTTTAGAGCCCCTCCTTCCCTCCCTTCCTGAATCGAGAAAAGGGAGTTGGGAAAAGAATGTGATTTGGACCTCTTCTCAATACACAAACTGCTGTGACAACCAATTGCTTGGCTTTGTTTTGAAATGCTTGCTGGTGGCCCTCAAAATCCACCACACAAGTAGCGTCCCCTGAAATCTGAGCCCAGGAGGATCATATCTGACTTTGAATGGGTCATCAGCTGCTCCCTAGGAGGACATTTTTACTAGTCACCAACTATCTCTGGCTTGAACCATTTGTTGTTGTTAGTTGCGGAGTCATGTCCGACCCATTGCGACCCTATGGACAATGTTCGTCCAGGCCTTCCTGTCCTCTACCATCTTCTGGAGTCTATTTAAGCTCATGCCTACTGCTTCAGTGACTCCATCCAGCCACCTGGCTCTGTCCTCCCGTCTCAACCCAACTGCTTAGTGACAATGTGTTTCATTGTGTATCAGAAGGCGCCTCCAGGAGGAGAATCAAGGATCCACATAACCCTGCCGAATCAATAAGACTGAATTTTAAGCATACAGGTATTTGGCAAAGGGGCAATGTCTCTGCCATCTATTTTGCAACCTTTAGAAAAGGCATTTAAATGTTGTTTAAATATTTAACTGTATTTGTTAACCAAGGCTGGGAAGGCTGTTAAACCTGGTTGTTAAATTACTTATTCCCCAGAAGGTACTATGAGCTGAGCCAGAGAAGGCAAATGGTCAACATTCCTGAGACGTCTGTTCCACCAAAATCCTTTGTGCCTTTTATGACCTTGGCTACTCTTCCTGCTCCCCATGATACACCACTTTGGTGAACTGGAAGCAGCTGAAGGCCCCATCTCCCTGCACCAGCCCCACCACCACCACTTTGGTGTTCTGCCCTGGTTGTAGGGTTCCCAAGACTGTGGCATTGCTGCGAAGAATTCCTGCAGCTGCATCTCATTTTGGAGCTTCTCCCAAAGCAACTCTTGGAAATATTAAGCCAGAAATGTGGTACTGATGAGGGAGGTGATGCACACTCGGAGCTCAATGGATTGGGGTTGCTTTTGGAAGGAAATCCACAAATATTCCCAATCTCCCCTCCTACTTGATTCTCAACCTAATGCTGTATAGATGCGTCAGACTTCAACTCCTGATTGGCACAGCAATTAGCCCTATTGCTTGGGAATTATGGGAGCTGAAGCCCAATGGACTGAGTGGGCACTGAGTTAGGGAAGCCTGTTTAACCTTCTGCAGATTAGAGCACCATCTTCTAGAACAAAGAAATCAATATTAAACCAAAAGTATTAATGTCAATGAAGCTTCAGCAGCCGAACATCTGCTTGGGCACAAAAGCCTATGAGGCCAATCTGATCAGCCTTTGTGCTTCATCCTCTTCTGTGGCACATAACAAATCACTTTTGAGACCTGTTCAAAAAGAATTTCTGGATCTCAATTTTCTGTTGCCAAGATTGATGTTAATGTATTTGACATGCGTGCAATTAGGACATAAAGGAGTTTCAGACTCATCCACAAAGTCTGTTCTTTTTGGTAACTTTTAAATTAAAAAGGAACCAAAACAGGGAGAAAGTCTGAAAGAGTTTCAATGAATCTCAAATTCATTGTTTGCAGGAATTTTAAACTAGCGTTGATTTCTGGTCCTATAAAGACTATAAAGATGCGGTGGCTCAGTGGGTTAGGATGCTGAGCTTGTCGATCAGAAGGTCGGCAGTTTGGCGGGTCGAATCCCAAGTGCCGCGTAGCAGAGTGAGCGTCTGTTACTCGTCCCAGCTTCTGCCAACCTAGCAGTTCGAAAGCACGTAAAAAAATGCAAGTAGTAAAATAGGGACCACTATGGTGGGAAGGTAACAGCGTTCCATGTGCCTTTGGCATCTAGTCATGCTGGCCACATGACCATGGAGACATCCTCGGACAAACGCTGGCTCTTCGGCTTTGAAATGGAGATGAGCACCAGCCTTTACTTATAAAGACTATACTGTATATCATCTAATGCAGGGGTGTCAAACTCAATTTCATTGAGGGCCACATCAGCATTGTGGTTGCCCTCAGGGGGCCGGGTGGGTATGGCCAGGGTGGGTGTGGCCTACTGGGTGGGCGTGGCTAGAGTGCGTATGGCCTACTGGGTGGGCGTGGCCAGCTCTACATCGTTCGTATCAAGGGTGCCTATGGGGGCCTGGGCAGGAGTGGGACAGATCTGAGGGTCTCTGGCAGAAGGAGGCTCTCTGGGCCAGGGCCAAGGCAGTGGGGGCCGTTCCCTCACTGTTTCCAGGATGGCTTCGCGGGCCACATGAAACCACTTCGCGGGCCGGATTTGGCCCCCGGGCCTTGTGTTTGACATGTCTGATCTAATGCATTTAGAATGACCAAATATTCTTCATTTATACCAGGGATGTCAAACTGCCGGCCCACGGGCCGGACGTGTCATCTGGAAGCCACTCTCACCCCATTGCCGGCAATGGCAAAACTGTCCCAATACATTGCGCGATGTCACGTAACGTCGCGAGTTTGACATGTCTGATTTATACTAACATGGAATTTAGTTAATAACCAAGCTAGACCTTCCTCATTAGTCTGATCCCACTTTTCTGAAAATGATAAGCAAGGTTTCTCCCTTCACAGTTTTTCAAAACTCTCCCAGTTCAGCAGTAACTGTTCTTTATGATCAGCCAAGTAAATAAAAATAGTAAATGTAGTCATTAATTTAATTATGCAATAGTTAATTTAATTATTCATTTAATAGTGCTGTTTCTTCTTCACACTGTTTGTGGATTACCCATGAAATATATAGTATTTTGTTCAGATTCATTATTCTCCTATTAGCTTGCTTGCCACAAAAGGGGCACCTAACTTAGACTGACCTTCCGTAAGCGAAACGTCGGTCTTTGTGGTGGTCTCCAAATGTGTCCCAGAGCCTGAGAGAAACACTCACTTCGTCAACTACATCACGGGATCGTTCAAGAACCTGGAATGGAGACACGTCTGTAAGATAAAGGTTTGCGGTAGAAGCAGAAAAAAATTTCATGCCAGCCAAGTTATAGTCAGGGATGGAAGATGATCCTAACAGTAGTAAGTTGCGAAGATGCCAACTTCTGGTTGGAGACCAGATGTTCAGTTCAGATAACCTGCCAAATTTTGATCGGAAGGAGCTCAAAGCAAGAAATCATTATATCAACCAAGAAAATAGATGATGGGACTTACCAGAGAGAACACTTAAAAAGAAAACATTTGTTTGAATATGGTTAAAGAAATAGAAAGGTTTTGGAATATATATGTCATTCTAAGAGGGATGAAAGGGACGCGGTGGCTCAGTGGGTTAGGACGCTGAGCTTGTTGATCAGAAGGTTGGCAGTTTGGCAGGTCAAATCCCGAGTGCCACGTAACAGAGTGAGCGCCTGTTACTCGTCCCAGCTTCTGCCAACCTAGCAGTTCAAAAGCACATAAAAATGCAAGTAGAAAAATAGGGACCACTACGGTGGGAAGGTAACAGCGTTCCGTGCGCCTTTGGCGTCTAGTCATGCCGGCCACATGACCACGGAGACGTCCTCGGACAAGCGCTGGCTCTTCGGCTTTGAAACGGAGATGAGCACCGGCCCCTAGAGTCGGAAACAACTAGCACGCATGTGCGGGGGAACCTTTACCTTTTAAGAGGGATGAATTCCCTAAATAGTTTAGTATGCTTTTCCCCCTTTTTTGTTTTCTTTCTTGATATGAGTAATATAAAAAAGTTGAAATAACTTAGATAAAGGAAACGTTTTAGATACTTAAATGTGATTGAACTTAAGAAAATTATAACGGATAAAAATGTTTTGAATAAGAGTTAAAGGACTAGATGACTAGATGTATTAAATGGAACGTTTAAACATTAAAGATATTTTTAATTGTGGTTAAAAAAGTAGGAAATTTAGGAAATAAATATATATTAGCTTAGGAGGCATATATATTTTAAGTAGTATGTTATTTTTTATGTTTCTTTACTCTTGCTCTCCTTTTTTCATTGTTTTATCTATTCCTTAAGAAATGTAAAAGTGTGAGATGGTTCATATGGAAAAATAGAGTTAAATTTTTAAATGTAATTAATTTTTGAGAAAATCTTAACCAGTAAGAATACCTAGAATTTGGTGGGAGAAACAAATTAAAATAAGGACTGTAACAGGATCTATGATAAGGCAACCAGAATGATTGGATAGAAAAGAAATATTATATTGATGTGATTATTTTTAGGAATATTGGGGGGAAATTATATATTTAATTGTTATCTAACAAAACAATAAGAATTGTATTAACTCAATGTTTGCAAAAGAAGATATTTTGAGAAAAGAGGAAATCAACTAAAATCATTATGTGGATTATGGATTATAGAAATCAATTGTTAATGCTTGTTTTACAAATGTAACCCCGACAGCACACTGTTCACCAATTATTAAATGATTTATGTTTTAAAAAATCAATAAAATGTATTACAAAAAAGAAATCATTATTTGTGATCAGCTGCCAAAACCCAGCAAGTATTATTTGAAATAAATATTGTTCTATTGTTCGAATCCCCAGTGCCGCATAACAGAGTGAGCGCCTGTTACTCGTCCCAGCTTCTGCCAACCTAGCAGTTCGAAAGCACGTAAAAAATGCAAGTAGAAAAATAGGGACCACTACGGTGGGAAGGTAACAGCGTTCTGTGAGCCTTTGGTGTCTAGTCATGCCGGCCACATGACCACGGAGACGTCCTCGGACAAGCGCTGGCTCTTCGGCTTTGAAACGGAGATGAGCACCGGCCCCTAGAGTTGGAAACAACTAGCACGCACGTGCAGGGGAACCTTTACCTTTACCTTTATAACACATGGCCATCAGTCTTTCTCCAGAGTTTACTGTGCTATGCAGAAGAATTTATAAAGCTTAAATGAAGCAGACATGCATAATAAAATGTTGACTTTCAGATACAATCTAAACTGTGGTCAGCAGCAGTCATGGTTTAATCTGGGGCTAAGATGAGAGATTTCATGTATTTATACATAACACAATTTCTTAACAAAAGATTTAAGCCTAGAGTCTAACACCAGCCTCCGATGAAATCAGTGCAACAAATGATTAGTGAAATGAGCAATAATTATGCAACATTTTAATATATCTGTGGGGAACACAAAAGAAAACTACATCATTAAAGTCTGGCATGAAGGTAATATACGGTTGCAAAGAGTATGATGGATGGATGGCAGATTGAAGACCCAGCATAGAGTTTATGAAGAAGACCAATCAGCTGGGGTAGAATTGCTGGACTATAACAGTTGCACAAAAAATGCAACCCTATAAATTTTTAGATCACACAGGTTGGAATGCCTTCTTTACCAACTATTTTTGCATACAACGATTTGGGGGGAATTTCTTTGGACAGTTAACTGCAGCTAAAAAGATGGAAAAGGGAGATTAGGTTGGCCAGAAGATCTGAATCTTCAATAGCACAGGTTTGCAAGAATAGGATGCACCTTCCACCAGGTAGCAATGATATAGCAGGGCTTTTTTTCTCATAGAACGCTCCGAACGGAGTTCCGGCACCTTTTTTGGGATGGAACCTTGTAGGGTAGGCAAGGTGGGTTGTATGACATGTGTGAGTTCCGGCACCTTTTTCTTTTACAAAAAAAAACCACTGGATATAAGCATGCAAAGGCAGCAGGTAAGTACTTGAAGTATTTCCACATACATTTTCTAAGTACAGTAGAAGTAAGTACTAAGTACTCTGGCCTGCTTTAATCCAATACAGGGCTTTTCAACCTTTTCACCCATTGTACCACTTTTAGGATATGGCAACATCCGAGTACCACCAGTCGGCAAGCAAGGTGTCAAAAACTTGATGACCAAAAAAAAAAAAAAGGAAAAAAGTGACAAAGTACAGGTAGTCCTCGACTTACAACAGTTCGCATAGTGACTGTTCAAAGTTACAATGGCACTGAAAAAATTGCCCCCCAAGCCACAGCCGAGCAAGACACCTGCCTGCCCGCCCGGCGGTGCTCTTCCTCCTGTCCGAAGTTTTCATTGTTGTGAGCATTTCTGTTGAGGATTGGCAGCAGGGGTGGGGTGGGGGATTTGGTTTTTATCCCCCCCCATCTGCTGGGTGGTTGCAGCAGGTTTTGGTCACTTCACATGACCCTGGGACACTGTGACTGTCATAAATATGAATCAGTTGCCAAGCATCTGAATGTAAATCACAAGACCCTGGAGATGCTGCAACATTCCAGCTGATCGGCGCTTCTTTTGGGCTCAGCAGAAGCGCCAGGATCAGCGCCGAGCTCCAGCTGGAGCCTGGCACTGATCCCAGCACTTCCCTGAGCCCTGACAGCCCCGAAGAAGCACTGATCCTGGAACTTCCACTGAGCCCTGACAGCCCTGCAGCTCCAACCATCTCTCAGTCAGGCTTGCGCTGTGTTGCCACCGGTTCAGCTCATTCCCCTCCCCCACTACCACTTTTCTGGGATGCTTGCGTACCACCTGCCAGGTGCCAATGTACCACAGGTGGTACCCATACCCCTGGTTGAAAAGCCCTGATCTAATGTACTCCTCTCTCTGGAATTCCTTCCATCCAGCCCATTCTTTCCATCCATATCCCTTCTAGACGGGGCCTCAAAATTAAAGCCACACCTACCTCTTGGCAGACTCGATACTGATCAATTGCCCAGACCGTTGGGACGTGGGTTGCCAGCAGTTGGTACTGGTTCAAGGTAGTGTTGCAGGCTCTTGCACAGATCAGACGAGTTTTGCCCACTGCATTATCCCCGACAACCACGCATTTGATGGTTTCAACATTTGGTCTTTCGTAGTCCATGTCAATATCCATCTACCAGGGCCTGCAAGAAGACCAGAACTCTGGTTACCACCTCAGAGAAGCTTCTCAATTGGCTAGCACCCTCTTTGACTTTTTGAAGGCCAAAATGGGAGCTGCATCTTGTCAAGGCTGACTTATAAACCTCACCCAGCTCATAAACCAGGCAGGCCCGTCCCTGGCCTTCATTCAGTTTCCTATAAACACAGGCTTGCTTAGAGAAGAGAAAACAGGACCGAGTGCAGGTTACTGGCCGGACAGCAGAAGTCTCAGCCTGCAAGCTGCTCGACGCTTGAAGTTTCAGTCATGTTTATACCCGTCCTCAGGAGTATGCCTCCAAGGCAAAATCAAAAGGCAAAGTTAGGAAGTTACAAAACGAAACAGCTGCATATTACCAGAGAAAACAAATCAAGAATCTTCATTAGCACAAGATTCTGAGCAAGCCCCAAACTGGTGATTAAAAAAAATAACCCAACGTACTTCTGAATGTTATAGAACCCCCTCCCCCCACAAGAGCCCCCCTCCCCCATCCCCCCCCCGAGAGATTTTCCTGGCCCAAGTCATGCACTTCAGCTACAAGGCTGCAATGCTCTGAACTTGGGTCAATGAAATTAATACACAAATATAACATTTTGGAGGATTCACCTCTAGCCTTTTGAAAGAGCAGAAAGAAACAAACGAAATTCACCTCTATTTAAGATTAGGAGAAAATCCAATTTGTTGTGTCGTACAATACACTAATGTTAAAATTGTCTTAAACAGAAATACTTTGGGTAATATTTGATGGGTGTCCGAACCTTTTACTGTTACAATTTATTTTCCTACACAGACAATCAATTTCAAAATTAAGAAACATGTATAATTGCAGAGTTGAGAAATTTCTGTTTTATTGGTGGCATTTTTTCACTTATCAGAGATATGGAAAAAGCATTCCTCACTATTTTGCTCTTAGTATTTACTGTGTCTCATCAAATATATTTTCTAAGGTACATATGAATGTTCTAATAATGGATGGACCGTAATTTTAATTACATCCTACCTTTGTTTGCCATGACTTTAGAGATACTGAACAGTTAAACATAGCTGGTCAAGAAGAATGAAGTGAAATTAAGGGTTTTGATCTATAATTAATTTTAGTCTTTGTTGGAGCAATATCTTTGTCCTAGCTTGACTCCACAGAAAAGTTGATGAGGAAACTGTTATGTACTGGGTTCTTTGAGGGAATACCACATGGGTTGCTGGAGCAGCTAACAGCTCTCCAGCAACCCAGACTACAAGTCTCCTGTGCTGCAATTGGCTATCTCCAGGCGGCAATGGTTGATTCAAACCTATTGGCTGCCGCCTAGGGGCTAGACTATATATTGTGGCTAGTTACAACCATTCCCCCAGTACAGTTCCAGCACGAAATAAACAATGAGTTACCCTGTACTCCGTTCCGCGTCTTCATTCCTGCGCCAAAGAACCCGCTATTTAACAGAAGCGCTGCTGAATATGATTTCCAGTGAGTCTTCTGTGGATGACTTAACCTTCTACAATGTTCTCCAACCTGATGGGGTGCTAGACTATATAGGTCTAAAATTCTTACTTCCTAAAGTAGTATCCAAGACATTTGGCGAACATCAAGTCATGGAAGGCTAACTTATTGCAGAACACACAAATATGTGTTCAGGGAATGTTTAAGAGCCAAAGTACTCTCGACAGCAGAATAAAATAATCCTAAAAGTCACATGGACAGGACTGGGACTAATGTTATCTAGTAAGCTTATATTTAGGACATGCCATTTCAGTCTGCAGATAGAGTTGTTGGGCAGAACACTCCACCACACTTGAAAAATAATTAAGGCAGGTGAAAAGGTGTCTTATGACTCTTCATAGGCCAATGTTGTTATCATGAAGAAAAATGAGTTTGAACAAGACAGTTGCAAAGTAAATTCACAATCGAGAACAAAGAGAACCAGATGGGAGTGGTGATTCAACCACACCAAATTCAAAATAACCCAGCCTATGAGGAGCATGAGAACAGCTGTTGACTGAGTTGACCATCTGCCAAGAGAGCCTGGATGAGATCCAAGGTCAGGCATGTCAGAAAAAGATACAGTGTGTTGAACCTCTCTTACCTTGAGAATGCCTACAGACTCGCTGGCAGCTGCCACGGAGAAATATTTTCAAGAGACGTTTCAATGGGAGTATGGTGATTTTATTGACACAACGGTTGGAGTTTACATAAAGCTTAAACACCTTGTCATGCGGTAGGTTTTTTTTTTTTTTTTTTTTGAGATCCAGCCATAATCACATTGTGCAGCTATACAGAAAAGCAAACACCCAGGACTTTGCTGGGGGAAAATAATGGTATTTCCTGACTTGCCACCAAGAGTTTTAAGCAAGCACAAAGAATTTATTCAAGTCCTTGTCATGGCCAAGCAACACAGGATAAATGTCAGGGAATTGTGCAACCGGTGACCAAATAAAGTCAGAAACCCTGGCACGGACTTGTTGTTTTATGTAAATAAATATATTTACAGTAAATAAGATAGGCAAACAGGAGCACCATCAGGTAAATCAACACAGCAGGAACATCATGAGGTAAATCACAGAGCAAACAGAGGTAAAAGGCGGGAAACAAGGAAACTCCCCCTTTGTACCCACAGCAACCAATCACAGCTTAGATTGCCTCATGCAGGAGCCAGCTCTCACCAATCAATCAGCTATAACTGTGTGTTCTGACTTATTACACACTTCACTGTCCCAGCTATTAATTTAAATACCTTAACAATAAATATTTCTTTTCTCTGGCAGGTCATCCCTCAGTTACCATTTGGGTGATTTCTGAGGCTCATGGACAATTCTCCTAGCAGACAATTACTTCATATTAAAACTTTGACCATAAAAATCTGACAAACTTAGCTTCTACTTGCTTCAGTGGAAGAGTAATTCCACATCACTTCCAGACCCTAAGTTTCAATCTGGTTCCACACTAATATGTGCACAATCTTACCCACTGGAGGAGAAGCTGAGAATTTCTCCAACTTACAGTAGCCTTGCTTGGTCTTGACCGTAAAGGTGCGCACGGGTGTTCTACATGCATTTTTCTGGGAGTTGACTTGAAAAGCTCCTGGCAAGCTCTGCCCTAGAAATCACAATGGGAAACACCCACTTTGGAGGACTTTGCCCAAACAGCCTCAGAAGAGGGGAAACTCCCTACACACGGCTACATGTCTGGCTAGGGAGCCACCCGTAACTATTTGTTATTAGAGATTTGTACACAAGCACACCTTCCTTCGATGGTTTGGCTTCCCCTGGAAACTGACATAAGGACATTGCATGATCCAGACATGACTGTCGACTCTCGTAAACAAGGGACTATACATGTCACAATGGTAACATGTTACACCACAAAACTAAGCTTATTTTACACCCATCATTGGAGGGGACTGATATTATCACACCTTCTTGGCTTTCATTTTCTCTTATTTTCACAGATCAGGAAAAAGGGCGGGGGGACACACGTTTGGGGTTTTTTCCCCCCGAGAGAATGAAACTTGCATACATTCATGGCAGCATTGCTGAGAGTCAGTAACACAGTACACCACAAAAGTAAGCTTATTTTATATTGTACACCCCTTGTTGAAGGGGACTGGTATTATCACACCTTATTGGCTTTCATTTTCTCTTATTTTCACAGCTCAGGAAAAAGAGGGGGTGGACACACATTTGGTTTTTTTTTTCAAGAAAATGAAATTGGCATACATTCATGGCAGCACTGCTGAGAGTCAGAGAGACCAGGAGAGGCTGTGAAGGGAGTTACAATTGCTCCTGTCCCAAAAGGTGAATCGTGAGGATTCTCACAAAGAAAAAAAAATCCATTTCCTTTGACAGGAGGTGACTAGCTTTTAAGCTCCCAGTGGCTCAGTGGGTTAGGACGCTGAGCAGGTCGGCAGTTTGGCGGGTCGAATCCCGAGTGCCGCGTAACAGAGTGAGCGCCTGTTACTCGTCCCAGCTTCTGCCAACCTAGCAGTTCAAAAGCACAAAAAAATGCAAGTAGAAAAATAGGGACCACTACGGTGGGAAGGTAACAGCGTTCCGTGCGCCTTTGGTGTCTAGTCATGCCGGCCACATGACCACGGAGATGTCCTCGGACAAGCGCTGGCTCTTCGGCTTTGAAACGGAGATGAGCACCGGCCCCTAGAGTTGGAAACGACTAGCACGCATGTGCAGGGGAACCTTTACCTTTACTTTTTTACTTGGGAAATAATAAAACTTTTGCAGTTATGTTTCTTTCTCCTGTAATGTTTGGTCCCCTTAATTTCAAATACACAGTAAATTTCCTTTAAAATTACATGAATGTTCTGGCTGATGTCAGCCAATGGAAAACACGAAATATGAGTTGAAAATAAGAAGTGTGCAGCCACGATCAAATGCAATAACTCAGTGAAGCTTTGACTTACCAAAAAACTCTGCTTGAATGGCTCTTATTATTAACTGGTGTGTATTATTAAAGTATAACGCATTTAAGTCCTCACCTTTCTTTAGAAAACTGATATAGCTCTAAGTGATGAAGAAGAAAAAGAGCTCATGATTAAAAGCCATACGCCCAAGCAGAATCTGCATTCACACCCTCAGAATGTATATTTATCTCTGGATTTTCTATTTTTAATCCTCAAAGGAGCTGACTTTCTGATTAAAACTCTAACAAGGAGCCAGACAAATGCAGAACCAGGCAACACACACTCTGATGTGCATGGTTAATATCCCTTTCCCTCTCTCTTTTTTTATTTCCCTGGACATGACATCCTTTTACTGAATTCTTTATATCTTCACAGTTTATGCAGGGGTTCATCAGAGTCAGAAAAACCGATGATAAAGCAGCCTGGTCTTCTGAAAGAAAGTCCCCACAAAGAGGAAGAATAAGACTGAACCAATGGATGAGTTAAGGGATGCGGTGGCTCAGTGGGTTAGGACACTGAGCTTGTTGACCAGATGGTCAGCAGTTTGGCGGGTCGAATCCCGAGTGCCGCGTAACAGAGTGAGCACCTGTTACTCGTCCCAGCTTCTACCAACCTAGCAGTTTGAAAGCACGTAAAAATGCAAGTAGAAAAATAGGGACCACTATGGTGGGAAGGTAACAGCGTTCCGTGCACCTTTGGCATCTAGTCACGCCGGCCACATGACCACGGAGACGTCCTAGGACAAGCGCTGTTTTCTTTGGCTTTGAAACGGAGATGAGCACCGGCCCCTAGAGTCAGAAAGGACTAGCACGCATGTGCGGGGGAACCTTTACCTTTACCTTTAATGGATGAGTTAATTCAATCAACAGCCTAATATTTCATTCTTCGTTGTCACAAAACCACATAATCTGACCAGGGAATGGAAAGCAGGGCCACCCAGGAGGAGCAGAGAGGAAATGTTTAAGAGGAAGATCTTCTTCCTTTGAGGCTACAACTCCCATTCTTATGAGACAGCTGGATACCAGGCAGCACTTAGAGGCCGCCAACTACAGAGGGTCCTTGATTTACAACCATTTGTTTAAGGACTCCTTGAAATGACAGTGTCACTGATACAATGGTTGCAATATCCTGCAGCCAAATCATCAAAATTTGGGAGTTTGGCAACCAGCATATATTTACAATGGTTGCAGCATCCCAGGTTCACATGATCACCATTTGTGACCTTCTCATCCAGCTTCTGACAATCAAAGTCAATTTTTCATTGCTTGAAAAGAGCAACCTTATCCGTTTCACAAAGACACACAATCTTTTGGCCTGGTGAATTGTTTAAAAGCTCAGTATGTCCCTTAACAACATGGCAAAAAAGGTTGTAAAATTGGGTGTGATTCATTTAACAACTGTCTTATTTAGCAACAGAAATTGTGGTCATATGTCGAGTCTACCTGTACAGAAAAACAACTGGCAAAGGGAGGCAAATGGGATTAATCATTATGCATTTGTGCTGTGCAATCACAGCATCAGTTGTGAAAACAGGCAGTCTGGATGCATAAAATATTTCAGGATTCCCCTCCTGCAGAAAGCATTCCAGAAAGTAAATAAATAAATGACATTGGGAAGAATAACTACATTCAAAGGCTGAGCTTTTAAAAAAAATTCACCAGGCCAAAAGATTGTGTGTCTTTGCCAGAACTGATAAGGTTACTCTTTTCAAGCAATGAAAAATAAAACTTCAGAAAAAGTAGCAGGTTGCATTGTAGAATAAGCAAAATAAGCAGATTGAAGAAGAATGATGGGAAATCATACGGGTGCCTCCTTGGGTCCCTTACAGATGCTTCTCTGTATTTCTGAACAAGCAATGCATAAATAAATAAAGAAAACCCCCACAGTGATCTCAAAGTAATAGATACAACAAGATCTTGATGTTGCCTCACCCAAGACTGATATGAGTAGGGGAAGAAGACATTGCTAGTAAAGCCACAGTCTTCCCTGGGACCCAGAGAGCATCATATCCAGACCTTTGAGGATCAAAGAGAAAGAAGATAAAGAATATTTTCAAACATGGAATTTGTTTTATCGACAGTTGGAAAAAAGGGGTACAGACTAAGAAGGTAGCTTGTACTATTAAGCAAACAAATTAACCCAGACAACACGATGTTTATTAAGCACTAATCAAATATAATAACAGAAAATTAATTTTAAAAAATTGAAAAAAAAAACCCAGACCTTCACTTCTTTTTTAACGGAGGTTGGCATTCCTTCCCACGTTCAAGCTTCACCTGATGGATGCACAGAGAGGAAGGTCCCCCGTATGGCTGGTTTCAATTGGTCCATCCTTTGCCATTTTCCCAGTCTGGGAGAGCCTCCTTCAAGTCTTTCACACATGAGAGTCTGGCCTGCCAACTCCTCTAAAGAGGATTTGCTAAGAGTGCAGCGAAGCAAAACCATCAGGTAAGAAGAACCTCAAAGAGACCTGCTCTGGTTGCCTGCCAGCCACCATGGCCTAATTCAAAGTCCAAACATCTGAAGGACTCTGTACTCCGTTATCATCACCAGTGGGAAGAGCCCTGCACAGGCTCCCATCTATGAGGGAAGGTGGCTCAGTGGGTTAGGACACTGAGCTTGTCGATCAGAAGATCAACAGTTTGGCAGGTCGAATCCCGAGTGCCGCGTAGCAGAGTGAGTGCCTGTTACTCGTCCCAGCTTCTGCCAACCTAGCAGTTCGAAAGCACGTAAAAATGCAAGTAGAAAAATAGGGACCACTACGGTGGGAAGGTAACAGCGTTCCGTGCGCCTTTGGCGTCTAGTCATGCCGGCCACATGACCACGGAGACGTCCTCGGACAAGCGCTGGCTTTTCGGCTTTGAAATAGAAATGACTAGCACGCATGTAATAATAATAATAATGTAATCATTTTATATGAGCTAGAGGGTGATAGAATTAATAGTTTATTGTTGTTAGCATATGGATGCTTATGATTGTTCTTTGTTCTTATACCCTGTATTTAGCTCTGGGAAGTCGGGGAGGGAGGGGGGAATGGGTGGGAGGGATAGGGAGGGTTAGGTAGGGGTGGGGGGAGGGGGGATGGTTAAGGTTAAAATGTACTGTAAAACTTTTCTAATAATAATAATAATAATAATAATAATAATAATAATAATAATAATAATAATAATAATAATAATAATAATAATAATAAAAAGTTGGAAGGGACCTTGGAGGTCATCTAGTCCAACCCCCTGCTCAGGCAGGAAACCTTATACCATTTCAGGCAAATGGCTGTCCAGTCTCTTCTTAAAAACTTCCAGTGTTGGAGCATTCACCACTTCTGGAGGCAGGTTGTTCCACTGGTTAGTTGTTCTTACTGTCAGGAAGTTTCTCCTTAGTTCTAGGTTGCTTCTCTCCTTGACTAGTTTCCATCCGTTGCTTCTTGTCCTGCTTTCAGGTGCTTTGGAGAATAGCTTGACTCCCTCTTCTTTGGGGCAGCCCCTGAGATATTGGAACACTGCTATCATGTCACCCCTCACCCTTCTCTTCATTAAACTACACATACCCAATTCCAGCAACCGTTCCCTATATGTTTTAGCCTCCAGCCCCCTAATCCTCTTTGTTGCTCTTCTCTGTACCCTTTCTAGAGTCTCGACATCTTTTTTACATCGTGGTGACCAAAACTGGATGCGGTATTCCAGGTGTGGCCTTACCAAAGCATTGTAAAGTGGTATTAGTACTTCACTTGATCTTGATTCTATCCCTCTGTTAATGCAGCCTAGCACTGTGTTGGCTTTTTTGGCAGCTGCAGCACACTGCTGGCTCATATTGAAGTGATTGTCTACTAAGACTCCGAGATCCCTCTCACAGTTACTACTATTGAGCAAGGTACCACCTATACTATACCTATGCATTTGATTTTTCCTGCCTAAGTGTAGAACCTTACTTTTTTCACCATTGAATTTCATTTTGTTAGATAGTGCCCAGTGTTCGAGTCTGTCCAGATCCTTCTGTATCTTAAGCCTATCTTCTGGAGTATTGGCTATTCCTGCCAGCTTGGTGTCGTCTGCAAATTTGATGAGTTCCCCATCTATCCCCTCATCCAAATCATTAATGAAGATATTGAAAAGCACTGGGGAACCTTTTCCTTAGAACTTAGAGGCCATGGCCACAGTCATCTTCTCGGAGGTATGGTCACAGGGCAAAGTCTGAGCCAAGAGTAAAGCACAACTTAGAGGGTGGAATGTGCTTTATTTGAACTGCACAGATTTTAAGAATCCAATTTCATGATTGCCACCCTGTCAAGCACAGCTTCTTTAAGTTGTTGGATGTTCATCTTTGATTCGGCTTTGATGGTATCAAGCCAGCATGTTCTTTGCTTGCCCCTTCTTGTTGTTCCACTAGCCTTTCCTAGCATCGCTGACTTCTCCGATGAACTTGCACGCATGACATGGCCAGAGTAAATCAGATGTAGCCTTGTGATTTTGGCTTCTAGTGATGTTTTTGGTTATATATATTTAGTATATAAATGTATTCCTTAACCTGCTGTATTCTGTGTAAATAAATCCCATGTTTCATTATACTTGCCTATATTATGTCTATAAATAATCCACTTGTAAGTGGCAAGTTTAATCAGGTCCTCAATCCACTGGGTGAAAGAGAGCATTCATTTGTCTTTGCAGGGCTGGCAGTGCTGCAGTATTACACTTTTATGTTGCTTAGTTGCCAGATTTCAAGTACTTGGTATGTATTATTTTCCTCTGAAAATACTAACCTTTGTCACACAATTATATTTATATAACCCCATCACCTCTATAGCAAGTGCATAAATGGATCTCAAATCACCACTTAGACACAAAAAAATAATATTTAGAATTCACTGAACTCTGTTAACGTTTATATAGAAAAGCTTTGTCAAAATTGGTTAAGATTAAGAATAACGTTTCTTAAAAATACTTTTTTTTACAGTGCCTTACACTTACCACGTTTTGGGAGAAAGCATCTGATTTTATAAATGATGACTTCAACTTCAGTGAAAATACTAAGTAATGAATGTCAAAAACTAAACATTGGACAATATCAGTGAGTTCATGAGAATTTTGTGCTCACTCTCTTCTGGAGAACAACAGATATTCTTGCAGTTCTCACATATTTTCCTTTTAGTATCTGTTAATCCTGCACAGTGGCAGCTTTTTCCCTACTTAGCTTTGAGAAAAACTGCTCAGCGCAGCAAAGGTTGCCAAACAGAGAGAGAGATACTCCTGGCCTGGAAATCTCGCTCCATTTGTAAAATTTACAAAATTCCACCAGGCTCATTTCAAGGGCAGCTCTCGCTGGAGCCCCATTAGAAGGGACCATCTGCATCTACATTATCCCTGCAAGGGTCAGTTCTACGTTATTGGGCTCCAAGGTATGAAAGCCAAAGTCTGCAGAATAACAGAGTTGGAAGGGACCTTGGAGGTCATCTAGTCCAACCCCCTGCTCAGGCACAAAACCTTATACTATTTCAGACAAATGGTTGTCTAATCTCTTCTTTAAAACTGTGTTGGAGCACTCACAACTTCTGGAGGAAGGTGTTCCACTGGTTAATTTTTCTAACAATCAGGAAATTTCTCCTTAGTTCTAGGTTGCTTCTCTCCTTGATTAGTTTCCAGCCGTTGCTTCTTGTTCTGCCTTCAGGCACGTTGGAGAATAGCTTGACTCCCTCTTCTTTGTGGCAGCCCCTGAGATATTGGAACGCTGCTATCATGTCACCCCTCACCCTTCTCTTCATTTAACTAGACGTACCCAATTCCTTATATGTTTTAGCCTCCAGTCCCCTAATCATCTTCTCTGTACTCTTTCTAGAGTCTCAACATCTTTTTTACATTGTGGTGACCAAAACTGGATGCAGTATTCCAAGGGTGGCCTCACCACGGCATTGTAAAGTTTCAAAAATATTTGAGCCCTTTATGGGTTAAGATAACAGCACATTGCTTTTAAAAGAGCCTTGGTGGAGCAGTGGGCTAAAGCCTCCTTAAGTAACACCAGCTGCCTGCAATTAGTGCAGGTTCTCATCCCACCAGGCTCAAGGTTGACTCATCCTTCCATCCTTCTGAGGTAGGTAAAATGAGGACCCAGATTGTTGGGGGCATTAAGCTGACTTTGTAATAATGCCGCTTGGGGTGTGTGTGAAAGCCCTAATAAGCAGGCATATACATAGAATGAAGGCTACTGCTAAGCTTGTAAGCCGCCCTGAGTCTTCGGAGAAGGGCGGGATATAAATGGAATTAAAATAAAAAATAAATAAAATAATGTGTGTTCTGCTTATTTTGAAAAAAAAAAACCTGGCTCAATTTTGAAAGGCTAAGCGGTCAAAAATTCCAACCCCCCTCCCCCCAAATCAGAAAGCAGAGGAAAAATTTTTGGTTTTGCGCCCCACCCCGGGATATTTGGGGCAGTCACAGAGGCAGGGACAGCGATGCTTATGGTTGGTGAGAGGGTCACCTTCAGCCCCTCAAAGGCACCCCTGTTTACTCCCCCCTTCTGCAACCCTCCACTCTGCCCATTGGTGGCGCCCTGCCCATGGACAATAGCAGAGTTTGAAAAATTAATCCCAAAGATGCCACGAAGGAGGAAATGTCCTACAAAGACTGTCTTTTAGGATCTCTTTGTCCGCCCCACAAATAGCCTCTCTTCCTCTTTATCTGAGTGCCTATTTGATCCCTGCTGTAAATAGTTCCTCTCCCATATGAACAGGCTCCAGAGTCCAATGTAAACATTCTTAAAACAGCTCACTCGGCCATGGAGGTCAATGGCCACTGGCTTAGACAAACACTCCAGCGTCCAGGAATATGCTACAGATATGAAAGTACACACAACTCTGCTTCCTTAGAGGACTTGCCTTAAATTGTAGAGCTGAGATGAACCCCTGGGGATGCCAGGGATAGGGTTTGTAGTTCTCTTGGCAACAAACTGGAAGAGGTGTGCCAAACTGGAAGAGGTGCGCCTGAGATTGCCGGCGGGTGACACCCAGGGATAGGGCCTTCTCAGTGGGGGCGCCTGCCCTTTGGAACCAGCTGCCAGTGGAGCTGAGGACTGCCCCCGACCTCCGTTCATTCCGCCGGGGCCTGAAGACCTGGCTCTTTCGAGCTCTCTGGCCAAGGCTGAGGATTAATTTATTTTAATTGGGGTTTTATTTATACAGGGATAAATTTAATCTTTTTTAAACTTGGTTCTTAACTTTTGTATTTTTGGTTTTTAATTACCCTGTAAACCGCCCTGAGTCCTTCGGGAAAGGGCGGTATATAAATGTAATAAAATAAATAAATAAATAAATTTCTTTCTTCCTGCCCTCAGCTATTCCCTGAGATCTTTAGCCACCAGGTCCAGCTCTGCTTAGCTTTCCCAGATCAGCCAAGGTTGGCAAAGGACCACCACAGGCTGAGCGTCCAGGCATCACTCTGGTCTTGGCTAAGTTAGTCTCCTGCATGTCTACTTTTAACTGTCCACAATAACCAGAAAAGGTGCAATAACCATGCCTTTCAACCCTTTAAGATGTTTAGCTGAGGCTAGGAGAAGAACGCAGTGGCTCAGTGGGACGCTGAGCTTGTCGATTAGAAGATTGGCAGTTTAGCGGGTCAAATCCCGAGTGCCGCGTAGCAGAGTGAGCGCCTGTTACTCGTCCCAGCTTCTGCCAACCTAGCAGTTCGAAAGCACGTAAAAATGCAAGTAGAAAAATAGGGACCACTACGGTGGGAAGGTAACAGCGTTCCTTGCGCCTTTGGCGTCTAGTCATGCCAGCCACATGACCACGGAGACGTCCTCGGACAAATGCTGGCTCTTCGGCTTTGAAACGGAGATGAGCACCGGCCTCTAGAGTCGGAAACGACTAGCATGCACGTGCGGTGGAACCTTTACCTTTACTTTTAGGAGAAGAACAAATGTCTTTCAGAATACCAAAAAAGAGCCCATTTTAACCACTCAGGATTCATTTTAACCCAGGCCAGATTTCTTCACAAAACACACTAAATTAATTCTACACTCTCGGTTGTGTTTCAAGGAGACCTGCAATCAGCCCACTCACCCTTTCAATATATGTGCCCATGACTGAAGAAGACCTCTACGTTATTGATTGGAATGTGTTCCAGGCACTGATTGGCTAGTTAGGCAGAGGTGGGTGGGACCTATCCATCCTGTGGACAAGGGCTAGTAATGCCCTGAAGCCTTTCCTGGGCATCATGACAGAATTGGCTTTTCCTAGAGCACAGGGACGTGGTGGCTCAGTGGGTTAGGACGCTGAGCTTGTCGATCAGAAGATCGGCAGTTTGTCGGGTGAAATCCAGAGTGCCACGTAGCAGAGTGAGCGCCTGTTACTCGTCCCAGCTTCTGCCAACTTAGCAGTTCGAAAGCACGTAAAAATGCAAGTAGAAAAATAGGGACCACTACGGTGGGAAGGTAACAGCGTTCCGTGCGCCTTTGGCGTCTAGTCATGCCAGCCACATGACCACGGAGACGTCCTCGGACAAGCGCTGGCTCTTCGGCTTTGAAACGGAGTTGAGCACTGGCCCCTAGAGTCGGAAACGACTAGCACGCATGTGCGGGGGAACCTTTACCTTTACTTTACCTAGAGCACAGAGTTGTGCTCCGCAGTTGATGCTTTTAACCCAGTTAATGTGACTATTTGCTACCACAGCCTCTGGTAAAAAGGCCTGGCATAGTTAAGGGCTGAGCAGAAACGAGGTCTTTTAATTCAAGAACCCCCAATAACTGCTAAGACATCAGAGTTTTCAGGCGTCCCTCGCAGCTACTAGTAACTGCAAAACTATTATTACAGATTTAAACAGCATAGGAAATAAGATTTAAAATAAGTTCATCTTCTTGCTCGGGGCTCACCAAAGGGGCACGCACGTAGAACCGAGTTCTGCTCTTAGACCAGCAAAGGAAGACAAGTTAAAGAAAGGAATGTTAGGCTAAAGCAAACCACCATTCCTTGGGATTCAAAATAGCCAAGCCAGGCAGGTCACAAGGGTGCCCTGCAAACCGCGGGCAGAGCAATGATTAATTACGCAAAGCTCCATAACGGCGGCGGGCTGGGATCCAAACCTACCGGGCCGAGCAAATGAGCCAGATCCGCAGCGTCTCCTGCTTTCGTCTTTTCCCGAGCGGCCCCGGGCCGCCCACCTCGGTCGAGGCCCCAAAGCCTCCAGCGCTACATGTCTGGCTGCCGTTCAACAGAACATCCAGGAACAGAAAACAGACCGCGGGAGCGCCTGTCAGTCACGGACGCCGTCCTGGCCCCGCCGCCGCCGCCGCCGCCGGGCAAGAGGCAGCGGAGCTGGGACCAGATGCGCCCTGGCTGCCAAGGGCTCCGCCCGCCTCGCCGGACCGGTCTTGCGCCCGAAAGTTTGTCTTGCTTCGGGATAAGGCACCCCGGCGGGGAAAGCGCGCAACTCCCGAGTGGGAGCCCAGAGCATCTCTCGGGAAGCAACTGAGCACCCGACGGCCCGGACAGCTCCCCCTCCCTTGCAAAGCAGCGCCCAGAAGCGGCTGCGCCGGTCGGGCCGGTCGGCGAGGCTTTCAGCACCCCAGGCAGTCCCGCCGAGATCTTCTCTCTCCTCGCCGCGCTTGCCGCCGCCCGCCCGCCGCCCCTCGCAGCGCCCTTGCCATCGGTGGGGGGGGAGGGGGGAGACCGCCCGCCCCGCGCCCCAACTTTCCGCCCCGCGGATCGGGGGTGGGTGGCTGGGTGGGCTGCAGGCGGCAAGCACGTGGCGGGCCGCTCCCGAGCACTTACCGGCACCGAGCGACCCTCGCAACCGGCGCGGCGACCGGGCGTCTCGCAGAGCGGCGGGGCGCGCGGAGGCAGCCGTCAGCTCTGCCGCCGTCCAGGCTGCATGGCGCCGGGCTCCGGCCGCTCCTTTTGCAGCTGCAGCCGCCGCCGAGGCGCTGGCTCGCTCGCTCGCTCGCTCAACAACCGGCCGGCCGGCCAGCTCCTCCTCCTCCTCCTCCTTCCCGCGGGCAGCTCAGCTCCCGAGCAGCTCCTCTGGAGGTGACGTCGCCGCCGCCGCCTCCCCGCGCTATTTATACCCCGGCCTGGCGGTTCATTGAGGCAAAAGAGGCCGGCCGGCTGGCCGGCCAGCCAGCGAAGCCCGGGCGTGGCGCTCGCTCCGCACATCTTCGGCGGACTGGAGGCCGCTCCTCCCGGGAGGCTCTGGCTGAAGAGCCGGGCGCACGTCTGGAAGGCGGGCGTGTGTTGGGCAATGCCGAGCCAGGAGGGACTTCTCCCAGCTCCTGCGTGACCCCTCCGTGTGACATCATCGCTGAGACCCATTACGAGAAATTCACGGCGAGCGCGATGTTGCTGCTTGCCCCCCCCCCGGGAATGAATGAATGAATGAACGAACGAACGAATGAATGAATGAATGAATGAATGAATGAATGAACGGTCCTTAACCCAAGAGGACCAGCCGGCGTGTTTCCTTCAACAGCAGGAAGCGTGCAGGTGCCAAGGCAGACGTTATCCCAGCTCTAGCAATACATCAGAGGTGGTCACCTAGTTTCATCTAGACATGTCCCACTGACTTATCACATACCCATGGGGCAGAAATCCAGCGAGTGAAACTGAATCCCATTCCTATTCCTATTTTATTGTATACCACCCAGCGTCCTTCTGTGAGGGAGATGGGCAGTTTTTAAACATGGTGACAGATTTTTCTGCAACTCTTTGCTGGAAAAGGTCTGCATCCCGCTATTACAAGATGCTGAGGGGAAAAAAGGGCATTGATCCTTGACCTCTAAAAGGCTGTTAGCATGAGAGGGGTTGCTTTTTAGAACTTTGTTGTATTTTTCTGCTAACATGACTCTCAAAGCAGCTCAGGTAAATATTTGAAGAAGCAAAAATATCATATGTCTGTAAATTATCATAGGTAAAGGTAAAGGTTCCCCCGCACATGCGTGCTAGTCGTTTGCAACTCTAGGGGCCGGTGCTCATCTCCGTTTCAAAGCTGAAGAGCCAGCGCTTGTCTGAGGACGTCTCCGTGGTCATGTGGCTGGCATGACTAGACGCCAAACACTGTTACCTTCCCACCGGAGTGGTCCCTATTTTTCTACTTGCATTTTACATGCTTTCGAACTGCTAGGTTAGCAGAAGCTGGGATGAGTAACAGGCACTCACTCTGTTATGCGGCACTCGGGATTCGACCCACCAAACTGCCGACCATCTGATCGACAAGCTCAGCGTCTTAATCCACTGAGCCACTGCGTCCCTAAATTATCATACTGTACACCAAAAACCAGGGAGTGAGTGTTATAGGTGCCTTCCTTTCTCTTCTCTTCCTCCACATCCCTTTAGGACAGCTGTCCTCAACACTGCCTGGAGAAGGATAATGTTTTCCAAGAAGTGACTTCCACACCAAAACACCAGATTGAGGGTTCACAACTTTTAAACCTGGCAAGAAGCACTAACCAAAGAAATAACTTTGGTGCCTTCCTTATTAATTTTATGAACTCCTTTGATGCCATTGTAGCCAACACTGTTTCCTTTCTTAAAATATTTCAGTTTTCTTTCTAATCTGAGATGAACCATTCACCTTTTCCAAAATGACTTGCACTTTTATCTGCAACTATAATTCTAGAAACGTGTTTCCTTTGCACAGGTGTTTGTGCTTGAGGGAGAATGTAGGAGCTGTTGCTGCACATTCACAAAAGTCTTGGGGCCACATTTAAAACAATGCCTGTCTAGACAGTGGCTGTTTTCGCTCACCAATCCTACTATTTTAATGTAATCACACATGCCTCCCAAAAGATAAGCATGCAATTTACATGCAGTTACTCAGCATCTTGAAAATAAGGCATATTTTATATTTCTGAGAACTATCTAGCTCTGGTTTTGTTCTGTCAGAACTTGCCCATCCTCCGCACAGAGGGATATTTAAGATTAATGTTTCTCTTTGAAATGGAAGCTGAAAACTTAAGGGATGGCCCACGTATACTCCTAGGAGATGTATCTCAGAATGAGTAACTGTTGTGCACACGGTAATATTGATCACAAGCTCATTTAGTAAAAAGCTTTTGGAGCTGGGATACAATATCCTTGTGACAATCTGCTTCAAACAATAGCGAACCACAAAACTGCATCTTGTCAGATGAAACTGATGTGTTTTGCATGTTAGGTCGACCCTGAAGTAGGTTCTAATCCTGCAACCAGCTAGGATCTCTCCAAACACCAGCAACGACTTTCACCTTTTGTGAATTTACTTGGAGTGGAGGGTGTGTGTGGCTTGGAAAATGGCATCTGTTCCACAGGCGTCCCACCTGGAAAAATCTGCCACAAAAGTCAGGATGAAGCTAGAGGGAATCTTCTTCAAAATTCTTGTGATAGTTGTAGTACAACAAGCTGGTGTCCTCCAGATAATTAGACCACATCTCATATTATCATAGCTAGGAGTGTGGTGTGTGTGTGTGAGGGGGGGATCAAGATAATTCAAAGAGCAGCACAGGCATATGTAGATTATCATAGCTAGGAGTGTGTGGGGGGGTGTGTGAGTGGGGGGGATCAAGATATTTCAAAGAGCAGCACAGGCATATGTAGATTAGGAAGGAGAACCAGCAACGTTCTGGAGATCTTCCTTCTTCACTGCTTTGCTTAAGTCACAGATTAAGCTTTAATGTGCAGCAGCCTCAGGTGTTTTTTTGCAGAAAACTGGGTGGGTCTAAGCACGACAATTCATGCTACCTATGTGAAAGTGCCAATTTTCATTGGTTTAAATGAACCACGGACGTTAGAAAAACAAGAGCCCTTGTAAATCCTAGCAGTCAATGGGGCTTCCTGGTTCTGCACATTTTGGGTAGATGATTACAGAGGAAGGCAGATGACAGAAACTGTAACAACTAAAGGTCTGAAAATCTATTAGCAATCATGCCTTCTACAATTTATCCAACATTTATATACTGTACATTATTGAATTAAGCTTTCTCTAGCACAGAATATCTGGAGAGTGGATTGCTCTCCTTATGGACTCAGACAGCATCTAAAATTATTCAATGACTTTGGGGCAGGGCATTGGCTTCCAAGCCCCCAAAGCTCAGTCCAAGATCCCAGTTGACAACAGATGGTTAATGAGGTCTACAGTGGAGAAGAGGAAAGAGGTGCCTGTTATTTTTGTCAACTTCAAAGGACTAAAATGGGCTGGCTTAAATGGTAAAATCAAGGACATCTTAATCTAACCCCTGTTAATCTTTGCAGGGTAGCCTTGTTAAAAACAGTTTACTCTGCAAACAGACATCACAAAGATACAGAGCAGTAAAAGACAATCAGCTGTTTCTTTCGGAGGCCCACCCAAAGATCCTTTAAGTTGTATGCAACTGTATCCCTTTGCTGATTTCCCAGAGTTTGGGATACAGTATTTTAATGTCTGGAGCACTTAGTTATCACTCAAACTGTCTTCACAGTCAAAAAGAAACAAACAGAGGTACTAATGAAATTGCAGTAGCTTTCCTTAGGTCTGCAGTGTTCAGAAGTGCATTTTGGCTTGCAAAATATATATCAGTATGAAACCTGTTTTCAGTCAACCGACCTTGGAAACATTCTGATGAAGTGGAGTTTTCCCCCTACACATTCTTGAACTTAGAAAAAAAACCTTTTGTGTTGACATGTACTCTTGGTGCCCTGGTTTTATCTCTCCAGATATTTGCTTTGCTCTTCTGGGCCCCAGAAGATGTCCATCCCATTTTCTGATGACCAAGGAAGAGGCGAAGCATTTTACTTCCACCTCATCCCCTCCACACCAACAGTTAGGTAGGAAGATAGAGAGGTGCTTTCCATTGATTACAGCACCCTGGTTTCCACCATGGTCCATTTATCTGTCCATTCATGCACCCATTCATACCTCCAATTTGTAATTCCCCCCAGTTCCATTTTTATCTCAAAGTGTATTGGAATGTCCAGGGTTGGACACACAGACAGGAGATAAAACCAGTGAACAATGCAAATAAAAGAAACAAAGCTGAAATCAAGATAACATTTACGCAGCCACGCAATTTGTTTAAAAAGTGGTTGACCAGTTTTCATAATATTGCAAAGTGGATCAGTGTTCTTCTTCTGAAACTCCTCAGATACCAAAGCCACGTGAGAGAAAATGCTCTTTCAAGATTTTCTCCTTGCAGATCAGATCCATATGGACTCCATATGGGAATCTCAGTCTGCAAGACACCTGCTGAGGGGGGAAAAAGCTTCATCTTCGTTTCAAAAGGTCCACAGACGGCGCTGTAAACATGTTGTCAGAATCCATTTATATTTCATTTCTAACTCTCTTTTCTGTGCAAACCCAAATCTCACCCCCACCCTTGGATTCTGCCATTTCCAAAGAGGAGAGGGAATAAACATAGGGTTTATTGCTTTCCTTTCCTTAAAGGTAAAGGTTCCCCTGCACATGTGTGCTAGTCATTTCCGACTCTAGGGGCCGGTGCTCATCTCCGTTTCAAAGCTGAAGAGCCAGCGCTTGTCCGAGGACGTCTCCGTGGTCATGTGGCCGGCATGACTAGACGCCAAAGGCGCACGGAACGGTGTTACCTTCCCACCGTAGTGGTGCCTATTTTTCTACTTGCATTTTTACGTGCTTTCAAACTGCTAGGTTGGCAGAAGCTGGGACGAGTAACAGGCGCTCACTCTGTGATGCAGCACTCAGGATTCGACCCACCAAACTGCCGACCCTCTGATCGACAAGCTCAGCATCCTAACCCACTGAGCCACTGCGTCCCTTTCCTTTCCTTAGATGTATCTTTTTGTTTATTCTGCCTGCCTGCTATCCATCACAATAATATCAATGAGAGGCATTTTCCCTCTCATCTTATGGGCAACTAAGAAAGGGGGTGGAAAAAAAACCCCTCCGGAATCTGGTTTGTTTCTCCGGATGGAATGTGAGGGGGTGGGAATAATTCTGCTAGGAATGGACTGATGGTTCTCCTTTTCCCATGAGGGGCTTATCACCTAGAACATGGGTCTTCAAACTCGGCCCTTTTATGACTCATGGACTTCAACTCCCAGAATTCCTCAGTCAGGCACACTGGCTGAGGAATTCTGGGAGTTGAAGTCCATGAGTCATAAAAGGGCCGAGTTTGAAGACCCCTGACCTAGAACTTGGCTGATCCGGAACTGACCGAATGAACTGTGGGGTGGGGCTTGCTTGGGGACATTTAAAAATATTGATCTGTGAAGGGATTTCTCAGATCCTGTCTATTATGCCCTCTATCATCTCTATCTTAGTAAAAGTTCCTGCTTGGATAATCTTGTCTCCAAGAGTCCTTCTTTCTTAAGAGGTGGATTGAAGTGGATTCGGACACGTGTATTTGTATGTACACACATTCAATTAAAAGGATTTACTCAGATAATCTACGGAGTTGATGGATGTGCCCCGTAAACTCTGCCTATTCCTTATTTTAATCCACCACGGAGTGGTCACCCTCTTAGCCTTTCTGTGTCTCCAAGGGATGGGGTCACATGCTCAAAAACAGCCTGGCTTGCAGGAAGCAGAAACCCAGCCCGATCGCTGCTCCTGCCTGACTGGGCCTTCGCAGTCCTCAGCCATTAACTAAACAATCTGCTCTCCTGCCTTCGTTTAGAGCCCCTCCGGTCACTGGGAAGCCCCCCTGCCAGTCAGGAACTCCCAGACATGTGTGTGGCTCCCTGGGCAGAGGAGGATGTTGGGGGAGGGGCACGGAATGGCAGCTGTAGCACCAGAAAGGGCAGGAGGTCTCATTTGACCACATAAGGAGAGAAGTTTTAAAAGCAGATTTTCTTCCTTTGTGTTTTTTTTAAAGGAAGAGAGGAACAGATTGGGGGGGGGTAGAAGGGGGGGGGAGAGGAAGTACAAGGCCCAGGAAATGAGAAAAGAGCAGCTGCTTGGAGGGAACATAAACTAAACTCCTTGATGATAAGCTAACGAGGGAACGGATGTTGGTCCCAGCCATTTGATGTTGTCCCTTTTATTAGTCGGGCTGGGACTTTCCACCTCAAGGCAGGCTTCCCGCTTCCCGCTCTTTCTTGAGGGCAGGAGGGGCAAATGTTGTCCTCAGGGCTGCTCCCAGCCTGAGGGGAAGGCAAATCTGCCCCAGGGGTTTCTCTCTCTGCACCAGACATTCACTCTGCAGAGGGGCCTCCATTCCCAGTGGCTGCTGCTCCAAGGACAGGGACACCCCACCTGCTCTCCGCCTGGGACACCTGTGAAAAGGCGCAGTCCCACAAAAGGTGGGGGCTTGTCTTCCTTCCTTCCTTCCTTCCTTCCTTCCTTTCTTCCTTCCTTCCTTCCTTCCTTCCTTCTCTCCCTCCCTCCCTCCCTCCCTCCCTTCCTCTTCCTTCCTTCCTTCCTTCCTTCCTTCTCTCCCTCCCTTCCTCTTTCTTCCTTCCTTCCTTCCTTCCCTCCTTTCTTTCTTTCTTTCTTTCTTTCTTTCTTTCTTTCTTTCTTTCTTTCTTTCTTTCTTTCTTTCTTTCTCTTTCTTTCTTTCTTTCTTTCTTTCTTTTCCTTTTTTCCTTCCTTCCTTCCTTCCTTCCTTCCCTCCCTCCCTCCCTCCCTCCCTCCTTTCCTCTTTCTTTCTTTCTTTCTTTCTTTCTTTCTTTCTTTCTTTCTTTCTTTCTTTCTTTCTTTCTTTCTTTTCCTTTCTTTCTTTCTTTCTTTTCCTTTTTTCCTTCCTTCCTTCCTTCCTTCCTTCCTTCCTTCCCTCCCTCCCTCCCTCCCTCCCTCCTTTCCTCTTTCGTTCTTTCTTTCTTTCTTTCTTTCTTTCTTTCTTTCTTTCTTTCTTTCTTCCTTCCTTCCTTCCTTCCTTCCTTCCTTTCCTTCCTTCTTTCTTTCTTTTTCTTCCTCCCCACCCTTCCCTTCCCTTCTTCCCTTCCCTTTTCCCCAGGTTCAGTAGCAGAGCCACCAAATACTGGCTGCCTGCTTTTCCCCCTCCCTTTTAACAGGGTAAAATTGATCAAGAGTTCTGAGGAGGTTCCCCTTCATTCCCAAGTTATAGGGAAGATTGTAAACTTCTTGCTGTCTTCTCATCTGTCTCCCAAAGTCTTACCTGCAAAAGGGGAACGCAGCTGGCATGGCCGGGGAAAGGGGAGAAGAAGCAAAATCACCACCTGGGGGTTATTTTAACCACACCTAGCCAGCATGGAAGCAGGCATCGTTTGAACTGGTTTCATTTCCAGCAAGTTATGCAAGAGAAAAAGGTTCTCTGCCTTGGAAATATTGAACATATAGAGCTAGCAAGTTTCTGATTGGTCTGGTGGGTTCTGGACAGGACTTAAATTCTGCAGATTGCTCTAGGCAGTCTGGAAGAACCGACCGATCTGATTCCTGACCAGCAAATGGGATTGCATAGATCTGGGCTGTGGTTGTGTCCAGAAAAAGTACTTCATTTCAGATTGTGGGGCAAAGGCTTTTGAGATTCTTCTTATCCACTGAGAAATGGATCCAAGACAGCATCCTTCTCTATCAGCTATGAAAACATTGGCAGATGGTGGAGCCAGGCAAATCCTGTGGCAATGCCGTTGAACTGAAGACACGTATTTTCTCTAAAGCTGAAATATTTGGGAATAAATACCAGCTGGAAGAGATTGAAGCCAGATGTGTTCTAGTATCATCAGTGCTGATGGATAGGACCCATTTTAATGCCTCTTTGCATCCCACAAGTAACCTTTCCTTAAGCATGTGCCTGCTTCTCTTTCTTCATGGTCCAAATTAAACACTCTCTTTGCAGCCATCTTCATTTTTTGAGATCTCAAGAATTCCAGAAAGTTCCCCATGGCTTTTCTTTACCGATCACTGATTTCCTTTCCTGGCATTCTCAGAATGTCTCCTTCATATTCTTGCTTTCTTGGCCTTTTCCAGCACATACCCTGTTTTAAGTATAATATTTTTATTTATTTTTTTTATTTTAATTCCATTTATATCCCGCCCTTCTCTGAAGACTCAGGGCGGCTTACAAGCTTAGCAGTAGCCTTCATTCTATGTATATGCCTGCTTATTAGGGCTTTCACACACACCCCAAGCGGCATTATTACAAAGTCAGCTTAATTGCCCCCAACAATCTGGGTCCTCATTTTACCTACCTCGGAAGGATGGAAGGCTGAGTCAACCTTGAGCCTGGTGGGACTCGAACCTGCACTAATTGCAGGCAGCTGGTGTTACTTAAGGAGGCATTAGCCCACTGCTCCACCAAGGCTCTATGCATAATTTCTTATTATTTGTATATATTATGCAAAATAATATTTTGTATTCTTGTGTTGGTGATTTGGTCTAAGTTTGATATTCTTCTATCACTATATCTTTACAATGGCGTGATGTGTTTTTTTTCTCTCAAAAAACTTTGGGACAAATATCCTTAGGATCAGACATTTGGCTTATAAACTCACCCAATATGGCTAAAGCTAGAACAGAATTTTCTGTAAATGTTCACCTGCTATTTAACCTAGGAAGAATGGTCCCTAATTCAATTTACTGTTCCCATTAGCCACTTACTTGCACTGTTGCTTCTTTCAATGTGCTTATTAATATTTAATTCCCTGCCCCAAATTTTAAAGCAATTAGACTGCAGTCTCCTTGTCCAACTGGATATACTGTAAGCTCCTTTGAACTCAATAGGACTAACTTCTGAATAGACAGGTATAGGATTGCACTGCATTGTCTTTAGACTCCTCAGCTCATCCGCAGCAGAATCCTGTAATGGCACACTCAGAAATGACGTCCACTAACTTCAAGAGGAAATGCAATTTGATCAGCCTCGAGAGAGAACTCATTTTCAAAAACCCTGCTCCCAGTGGTGGGATTCAGCCAGTTCGCACCGGTTCGGTAATACCGGTAGCTAAATTTTGTTGAGTTCGGAGAACTGGCTGAACCCATGTGACTTCTGGAAGTCCATTCTAGGCCTGGGAGGCCTCCGAGGCCTAGAATGGCCCACCAGAAGGGCATTGGTGTCATTTCCGGAAGTCCATTCTAGGCTTTGGAATGCATTCATGCAGAGAACCGGATGTTCGTGTATTTGAATCCTACCACTGCCTGCTCCTATCCATGCATGTTAACATAGCTGAGTCCTATTCCAGGCACTACATATCTTAAGAACAAAATGTCAGAGAAATGGTATAGAAAACATAGTAGACCTTATGGTTTATTTTCTCCTAGCAATTTTTTCATTCATTTCAGAGATTCTGGATACAATCAAACTAATTCAGTGGAAGAGAGCGTCGCATCAAAAACCCAAGAGAGACTAGGTTTATTTTAAGCTTTTTGGTTAGCGCTTGTGTGCCCGCTCACTTCTGAGTCCTCTCTTTCTCTTGAAGGAGGAAGACAGAAGAAGTGGGGAACTTACAGGAAAGGGGGATTTAAGAAGGAAAATGAGGTGGGACTACTACACAGATGAGGTCTTGACTCCTTTACCCCTTTGCGAGAAAATAAACCTCATAGAACTTAATGGAGCTTAGTTCAGAGTGTGTTATATTCAGGTCTGCAATTTTTAAAAAAGTTTTTAAAATCTGAAATGCTCATAATTGATTCCCCTTCCCCATCTCTCAGGAGTTGGTGGCACCTGCTGGATGAAACCATTATTGTCGTGATTTATCTCCAATAAATTCATGAATTACTGAATGCCAGACGGGCTGCAAACTTTCATGCATGTGATCCCCCAAATCCCCAAATCTTAGAGTTTCCTGCCTCTCTTTGCCGCCTGGAGGGGCTGCTTGATCTGAGCAACCCAGATAAGATAATCCACCCTCCACAGCCCCCGTGGACCCGTGGCCTCACACAGTGCTCACGAAGAAGGTCATCTTGCCTGCTGCGTAAAAGCATCTGAGAGAGAAGCTCAAGGTAAACCCCCAGAGGAGGCAGCATGCAGGAGTTACATCAGGAAGGGAATAGTTACATTCCATAGTTACATCAGGAAGGGAATTGCGTCAGGACAGTAAATGTTTGGAGGAGCAAGATTGTCATGAAATCACAAGGATCTGATAATAAATTTGGAGGATACACAAGGATGAAATGGGGCTTAAAAATTGATTGGAATCCTGTCTTAACTGTTCCCTAATGGAACTGACCTATCAGTTGCTGCCCATAATCTTTCTGGCTCTTAAAATTTTATTTAGTTGTAGCCCCACAAATGGTGCCTAAGGAGTTGTAGATTAATTTAAAAAAAATTCAAAGCCATAAAGTCATAATTGGAGTATCAACTGTCAAATGATTTGAGCAATAGTTCCAACAATATAATTGTTGTTGTTCTTTGTCCATCATTAGTGATGCTGACCTCAACATCATAAGTCACTAGAAAACTTAGTGTGGGGTGTCTGAAGTTGATTGGTCAGGCCATTCAGGCACAGAATGTCCAGGTACAGGTTGGGCAAACGTGTGCAGACACAGCAATCATTCCACTGATGCCTCTAGGTGCCAACGCTGCTAACATCGGATGTTCTTGCTTTGACAACAGATGGAAATGCAGCCATTTTCTCTATTGCTTTTAGAATTAGTTGCTGCTGGAAGGGGGGATGTGGATGAGAGTCCAGCTAGTCATAACAATAATAACTCAGCCGTGGGAACCCAAGGTTATTGCGCCCAGAGCTGATAGTGTTTTGGTGGGCTGGAGAGCTGGGGAGAAAGCACGATTTCAAGCTAATTGGGGAATGTGATTTATGACTGTTAATTGGAGGAGGGAATTGTGCTTTGCTACTTTATGCCCAGGTGGTGGGTGGGGGGAATTCAGTTTTTGGCTTCGACTATGTAGTGCCGATACTGTGTTTCCCGAAGAAAAGATTATTTAAGGTAAGCAATGCCTCGAAGTTCCTTTGAAGAGATTCATCTGTTGGAACCATGACACTAGGCTTGTGCAGCTCGTGCTTAGTTATGCTACTGCAGTGTGCTCTACTTTGGCAGCCTTTTGGCAGCTCTTATGGATGAGGCAACGCCAGGTAGAGCAATTTTTTGCTGGCATTGTCCAGGTGGTTGTGCCTATGTTAAATAATTTCATAAAAGGTCTTCTGCCCTTCATGGAAGCCTTTTCCAGCACAGAGTTCCCCAAAAGGGAGATGCTTGTCAGGCATACGGATGACTTGATCTGCCCAGTGGGTCTGTGCTCTCATCAGCAGGGGCAGACATGCTCCAGGAGAGAACTCCAGTGTCTGGAACTTCATCTGGGATGCCTAATATTCTGTGAAGACAAGTCACGTGGGAAGGGTTGAGCTGTTTTACGTGCTTTAGATATACAGTCTCCATTTCACAGGCATACAGAAGGGTAGTGAGCACCAGGGGTCTATACAACTTCAGTTTTGTTGCTGGACCTTCGTCATAATACGCCAAAACTAAACAAGTCATGTTGCATCAGACCGTAATGCAAAAACCATGTTATTAGGAATGACAAATTTAGTCTCCTTTGGCCACATTGGTAGACAGGGCGTTATCATCCAAATCCCACCAATTTTGCTTAAATAAACAAAACTGATTTAATCAGGACTTCATGACCTGTGACGATAAAGCAGACCAACTCGGCATCTGCCTGCTGCCCTGTGCACCTTTGTCATGAGAAATTGGGCAAGTCTAAGGAGGCAGCTGATGCTGCAGGTTATCTTTGGGTCATCCCAGAGGGCAAGGAGACAACCTTGCTTCAGTCTGGGCTGCTTTGAAGAAAAACCAACAACAAGCTAATGAGATTGTTCTATGAACTTTAAACAACAGGCCTGCGTTAATGTTTAATTATTTTTATCTACTTATGCTTCCGAGATGTGCAGGATCAGGGTGATTAAAAACAGTCTCCTTATGGCCTTTTCTTAAGAGCAATGGCAAGTCCAAAGAGAGACGACACTTTTATGACCACAAAAATCTTGCAAGGGAGTCTTCATTTTTTGTGTTGCTTTTTGATGATCTGAAGCAGATGTCTAATCTCTCTGTCTGGGGCAATGCTGCCAAGTACTTCCCAGTATGTCCATTGGTGCATAGCTTGATGAGGATGGGAAAAAAACCTAAGGAGAAGCCACTGGATGACAAGATGCCCCATCTCATTGGCTCTTCAGATACTTTTGGAGGCAGGATGCCACTCTCTGGGTCCAAAAAGGACCCTCCTGACTGCAGACAAGCACCCACTTAGGTGGGCGCAAGGGGGCTTCTCTTCTGCTTCTCAATACAGTAGCTTCCTTTCTGGTATAAACACAAGACAAAAATCTATGCCTCAAATTAAGTTTGGTTCCAAGATGTGCATGAGTCCATGTTTCCTTTGCAAGGTGATGGAAAAGGTTGGTAATTGCCTTCTTAAGTTTTTTTTTAAAAAACTCCCAGCCTAGACCATGGTCCAAGGACAGTGGTGGCAAACCTATGGCATGTGTGCCAGAGGCGGCACTCAGAGCCCTCTCTGTGGGCACACACGCTGTCACCCCAGCAGAGTTCGCCAGAGTAGCAAGCATGTGGCATTTGGAAGAGACGGGGCAGGACGTCAGCGGCGTTGGCCCCCTGGGGATGCCATGGAGATGGCAAGGGACTGGTCCCCACCACCCTGGTCCCAGCCCACTCACCCCGGCCACCACACCCACCCAGTCTACCGTGAAGACCGCAGCTGTGACCACCGCAGCTATGCCCACCGGCAGCCATGCCCCCTCCCCCCGCTGTCCTTGAGAGCACCACAATGCTGATGCAGCCCTGGCACTTTGCAATAAATAAATGGGTTTTGGGTTGTAGTTTGGGCAGTCGGTCTCTCAAAGGTTCGCCATCCCTGTCCTGGGATTTTCTGCTGGCCTCTCATCAGAAAGGATAGCGCTTCCCTTTTTGAAGATCACCCAGAGGATCAGCTATTCACGCTTAAAATTAGTAATAATGAAAAAGAAACAATTGTGTGAGAAGTCACTTCAGTTTGGAAAGGTACAGCAAAGTATCCCTCCAGGAAGCAGGACGTTGAGAAGAGCCCTACTGGATGAGATAAACATTCTGCTCCTCACCAGAACAAACAAAGTCTCTGTGGGATTTGATCAGCTCATGTTCCTCAGCAGATGGACTCCCAGCGCATAGCAGGACGATAATATTTAGCCATGTGACAAGTCTCACTACTACCATCAATCATCTAATCCCCTTTGGAAGCCACCTGAAGTGGTGGCCACCCACGCCACATTCCCACTTGAGCCTTTTGCATAACTGGAATGGCATGTGTGCACACAGACCAGTTCACAAAACATTGGCAGCAAATCAGGGGTGACCCATTGCAAAATTTCAAATACTCCTCATCCTTGTAAAGTTCAAGGGTTTAGTTGCCTGGATATTATTTGTTATCCTATATTTGTTTGATGTCATTTTGGTCACTTTTTAACTTGTCTTGCCATTCCTCTCCCATTTCTCCCTTTATATTAGTTTTTATTTTAATGTTTGCTTATGAAATATAATAAAAAAGGATATGGTTGGTTATTTGTTTGTTTGTTTGGTTGGTTGGTTAATCATTTGGTTGGTTGGTTAGTTGGCTTCCCCTGCCCTCATTTAATGCACATTTAACTTGAATCAACTCTTGGGTGCACATATTTTCATCCACCAATGTGGAGAGATATTCAGGAATCTTGCGTTCTCACAAATTCATAGGGTGGTAATGCAGTTTTAATTTTGATCCCAGGTAGATTTTTCATTTTTCAGCTGCCGTGCACTAACCTGGTGTTTTGTCACAATTTACAGTCTCTTTTCTTGGTCACTCATTACAGGTTTCTCCCCACGGATATGTGAAGTTAGGTTTCTTCCACAGCAGTGTTCATCCGAATGCAAGGATTGACAGTGAACTGAATGTCCTGCTCTCTTGCCTCGTTGGCAGAGATTCTTTGCAATGCCTTTCCGGGTCTGAATAATTTACTAGCTCATGGTCCTCTAAAACGTCTTTCATGCAGGAAGGCTGATAACTGCAATCTCACAAAAGTCAAGAGCCACAATCATTAGGAAGCAGGATGTTGTTTTCTCTAGGACCAGCCCATAGTTCCTCATTCCACACTGAAGGTGATTCATCTTACGGGACAGGGGATCTGGGATGAAGTCAGGAGCATTTTCCAAAAGGCAAAAGCTGGTCAGCAGAGAAGGGGGGAGGGGCTCCCTGTCACTCAACATGTTCAAGCAGAGGACGGTCAGCCATTACCTGGACTGTCCTGAGAGACGGAGGGACCGAATGATTTTAATGGCTCCTCTCTGCTCTAAGGTTCTACGGAGAACCACACAGCCAGCAGCTATTGCAGGATCATGAGTAGTGGTTCGATTGTAACACATTGTAACACATTTTCAGATCTCCCTGACTTAGTTATGAAAATCTCCGTGCCCACCACGCTGTGCTGGGGTAACAACCTCGAGACACCCGATTGGGCTGTGGCTCTATGCAGTTCCCAGTCCTTTGAGGAACTTGTCAACCCCAGAGTTGGCTTGGCCCCCTTTGCAGGGGCTGCTGGGCTGGTCAGCTCATGACTTCTGGCTGGCTGGCTCCTCCTCCCACCCCTCCCCCCACCCCACCCCCAAAAAACCCAAATCCATGAGCATCACATGATAGTTTTCACTCTACATTTCCGTATTCAAAGCCAGTCCTGAAGACTTATCTGACTGGGGAGAAAATCCCTGACCTTGGCAGCAGCGGAGATCATGGCAACATACAATTAATTGTCTCCGGCACCACCCAAGCTGATTGCTTTGCTGCTTGGCCAGAAGGCTGGCCCTGTAAAAACCTGCAACAGGCTGCATTTCAAGAGGTGCATTTGGGAGCCCTTTTGTCCTAGTGAGCAACCAGCTTTGCTAGCTGCCATGAAAGATGATTTATTCCCTCCAGGGCCGAAAGACAGAAATTCTCCACCGTGATTTGATTCCTGGTTCTATATCAGTTCCTGCTATCTATGCATCTCATTCCTCAGAGGGCTGCAGGGACATTTTGTCTCAGCGTCCAGTCACCCGCCTTTTTAAAGGCCACTCTGCAGCGCCTCGGAGCGAACTCAATGCTCTGCCTAGAGTGGAGGTCATCGGGGGTTTTAGGGAATTATCCGTTTTCTCGGGACCCTTTTTCTGCAAGGATTCTGCTGTGAGATGTTGATAATCCTGGAGAGCATTTGGGGCTGCCCATTCAGGTCCAACTTTGCTCCTGGTGCTCTCATTATACATCCAGAATGCAGCCAGAACCACATAAGGGGCCGCTGGTGGGTACAACTCCTCTTCCTGGTCTCTGTGGCGCAAAGGAGCTTTTCCCAAGGACAGAGCGCAAATTCTGGAGCTCCAAACGAGGCGTGTTTTGCTCAGGACTCTCCCTGAAGCCTGCAAAGAATTTCCGAAGCTGTAGAAAATGCAGCCAAGGCCTGAAAAGAGCCGGGTCTTTCTGCTGAATGAGGTGGGTTCTTGGGGATGCGCTACCGATCATGCTGCACCCTGCATGCTCTTATTTTTAACCTCATTTCAGCTGCATGCTATACTTCTCACACTGAACCCATTCTTGACTTAAAACAAAGAGTAGAGGATATTGAAGGGACTGACATCTTTCATCTTTCAAGCTGAGCTCTCCAAGCCAAAGTCACCTGGCTAGGATAAGGCAATCTGTGGAATTACAATTTGTCTCCTCCTCCTCCTCCTCCCTCCCACCCCCCCAGCTTTCTAAACCTTTGGTCCCTGCCTCCCTTCAGTAATTCTTTCCCAGGGTCTACAAGTCTGCAAAGATGCCCCCCCCCCGATTTGATAATCGCTAAGTCTGCTGAAAGGAAGCAGCCTATATATAGCTTCCTGCATGCTTTGTAATCTTCTTATGGGTGGCTTTTCATTTGTTCATTCTCTTTAACTTTGTTTGCAGCTAAATTAGAATTTTAAAAATCAGTATTTAGTCTTTTTGGATAAAAAGGAAGGAAGAAAGGAGAAAAAAATAAGAGAGGTTACACCCAAAAGTATCCAATTTCATCCAGTATAAAATATAACGCAGCCTAACTTTAGAGTCAATAATTGAATCTCAACCACATGGAATCATATTCCTCCCTCTTCACACAGCCCTGGCCAGAAAGCCAGGTCATCCATGGAACGTGAGCATGTGAGAGTGAGGAAAGACTGGGGGTTGATCTCAATGGTGTAGAATGTATATTGTTAAGCTATGGATGCAAATGCAGACCGAATATCATCTGCAATGTCTGTGAATTTATATGACGGCCCCCATACTTGAGCAGTGGCCACTTCAGCTGCTGAGGTCAGAAAGTTGCCAGCACTTTTGCAAGCTCCAGCAGACAGCAGCCCAGCTCCTGAAGGAGGCCAGCAGATTGCTGGTGCTAATCCTGGCTTCAGGATTTACCTTTATTGCCTAAAAGCCTCTCTTCTCAGCAACTGAGGATTAGCCAGGATCATCCCCATCCTTAAAAGGCAGCAAGGCTAATCTAGGGGCATCTGGGACAGTCTCTGGAGCTTCCTGTGCAGGGCTGTTGAGTGGACCATCTCAGGACTGGCTGGAGCAGGGGCACATCCAGGCCAAAGGAACTGGCAGGATTTAAAGATGCCCCAATCTGTGGAATTACTGCTGGGGAAGGGAATTGACTAGCATGCTGCAGGCAGTGCTATAAGCAGCAGGACATGGATGTCCATCTAGTGGGATAAGCTTAAGACTTCTGCCTCAGACAAATGTCTGCTCCGATCTCAAGGCTCTGAAAAGAAGAGGCAGGCCCCTGGGAGATCCGATGACCTCTACCCCAGTTCAGGGTGGAGAGGCCAAAAATGGCAGGTGGGCGGGCTATGGGCCTTTGCAATTTTCAGCCTCCTGATGACAACTTTGCCAGGTCTGGACATAGCTCCTCTGAGCTGCAATACGATGCAAAATCAAAAATCAACATGACAAGGAGTGCAAGTCCGGTAGGAAAAGAGAATGCTGAGAAGTGGTGGTTCTTCCTTACACAATTCCCAACCTGTGTACACAATGTTGTGCTGCAGGACAGGGCAAGAAGTGACTCATTGTCTGAAGCACGACATTCCAAACAGATGGGTCTTCAAGTGAGGCTCATTGGAGGAAACCTCCATGCCAAAAGTTGGCGCTTACTACGTGGCTGAGAGAACCCTTCATTCATGGGAAAGATGGAGTCTGATGTCCCAAATGCCACACAGTCCCCAGGCCACCTGCTATTGATTTTTTTGGGGTGGGGGGTGGGGGGGAAGGGGTTTTCTTAAAAATGACTCACTCTCTCCTGTTTGACTACTGGGATGATCCTGGAGACAAGAGGCGCCAGCCTGCCATAAATAGGTAGAATATCCCCTTCTCAGCTATGATGGTGTCAAGTGAGGCCTAAAATGTCAATATATTTCTTACCATTATGTAACATGGATGCCAGCTGAGGAGCTTTAATCTTCCTTGTTTCAGGGGCCTGTCTGTGTTTTAAATTTGGTTGCTTTTCTGATGAATTTAGTTTATTCAGCCATGGCTCCTCTGTTGCTTTTGAAGCTCTGTTGTTTTCATATTTTTCTGATTTCCTTCTCATTTTTGATTCTTTGAAAATCACCTTGTTCTAGCAGAGAAGAAGGAATAACCCATCCTCTGAGCCAATGGAGAAGCACAGGCACCCAGAGACTCACTGAGGGCATGGAGCCAAGCGTCCCTGGCATGGCCACAGCTACCAGTGCTGTGGCCCCAGGCTCACTGCTTGTGGCTTGGGCAATTTGCGTCTTTTCTCCTCTGTAGATAGTTAGTAATGTAAAGCAGCACAATGGCCATGCACAATAAATTATGCACGAAGATTGTGCAAAGTAACTCTGCTCTGATACAGCTTACATTAAATTGTTAATCACGACCATAATCCTCCACAGGGAGGAACTGAACTCCAAGGCAAACAAACGGTTGCCTTTAAATGAAACCTCTTGCAAATCTCCTTGGTGCCCAGAAGAAAAAGCACCCCATTAAAATCAAGGCTTTGGAGAAAAAAAGCCTCTGCAAATTGCAGCCAAAGTTAGCCTGCTCTCAAAACGGGCCACCTCTTCAGATGAGGAGGAGGAAGATGATGATGATGAGGAGGAGGAGGAGGTGGTGTTTATTTTCCAGGGTGTTCTCCAATATGTGCAAGAGAAGGTGGCACCCAACAGCAGAAGAGTTCTGATATCAGAGGCCTGGTGAACATTCAGAGGACCCCAGTGTTTCCTTTCAGAATAGCACTTCTTATTCAGGGAGTGAGTTTCCTCCTTTCTGGCCTGGGGATGGGGCCCTCCTCCACTGCCTAGAGCCTGGGTGCCTTGCCTGGGTGGGTCAGGGTGGAGAGGTCCACAGGTTACGGCCCCTTCTACAGTTTGCCCAGTGGAGAAATGCTGCACAGCACCAACCAAAGCCTCTCTTTGTTACATAACAGTCAGCTGAATTGCAGCAGAATTGCTGGGGAAATTGCTTCCAAGGTCAGGAACTGTTCTTTTGTGGCCATTCCTGCTTCCTGGCTCCTGTTTAGGGATTGCTGGCTTAATTAAACTGGTAATTGAAGAGCCGGCAAAGAAGGTGGAGGAGTGTTCCTTAAATTATAACCAACTCACTTGTAATTGACTGACTTCAAGGCTGAACAAATCCCCTGGTAGTCTGCCAAGGGAGACCATTAATCTGTGAGCCCTGGAGGCAAATCTCTTGCATGCAAGATGGCCTCTGCTTCCCCCTTGGAATGGCTGCTGAGCCAGGCAGCCCAGCACTCTAGGCTGTGGCCATGCAGGCTTTGGGGTTCCTCCCTTGGAGGTGCTGAGCATCCCATTCCACCCACCGTCTGAAACTCACTTTCCTTCTGACCGTCATGCTCATTTGGTCCTTCCTTTTGTAGCCTGGCCAGGAATTCTCTTCTTTTCCTTTGGCCTTTCTGGGGTGTGAGCAGAGAATCGTATCCATCCCCGCTGTTCTTTCATTTGATATCAGGGTTTGCAAAGGAAAAGCATGTTCTCTAAATCTTGGGCTTCCTTGCAGAGGCCATTCTGTCTGCATATCACCTTTGTTAATCATTTAAAAGCCACTGTTGGGTTTTACGGGCTTAAATGGAGCATTACAGCATAAACCCCGGTGACATTTGAGATGTAAAGGAAGTCTTACCTTTAATAAAATATTTCAAAAGTGCCATAAATATAGAGAATGCTTCTTTCATTCTTTGTTTTGGATGTGGAAATCAGGGACTGGTTCCTGCCTTTTGCGGAGGGGATGAGAAGCCACTCCTGGTAAGATTCCCTTCTGTGAAAAAAAGGAAAAATTTTGGGGGGGCCGTCAGGGCTATTACTGCACCCCAACTTCCAGGGATACGCCTCCCCCACCCCACCCCCATGGGCCATGCTCCCTAGGGATCCAGGGAGGGGCTGCTTGCCAAGAGCATCTCTACAGCACAGACCCTCCTGAGTAGATGCTGCAGCTGTCATGATTTGGAGCCTGAACAAATAAATCCTCATCTTGGGCTGCAGCTTTTCTGAATCTGAGTTGAAAGGTGAAGAGGGGAGGGCCTGAAATCAACAAGGCTGGAGCTTGAGATTTGGGGGTGGGGAAGCTGGAATCCTTCAAAGTAGGAAGTGTGGAAGGAAAAGTCTTCATCATGGTTCAGTCCAAGCCGGGAATAAACAACATGGCGGCTGCTTTAGAAAGAAGTTTGCAGTTTATTGAAGAGGAGAGCCAGACAGGAAGATGGCTCTGGAAGAAATAGAGAGTGAGCACGTGTAGGGAGTGGGTTTTTATACCCCCTGGAGCCTTTTGTTTGGAGTTGTTCCTGTGGCATGAACTTTGACCTGAGTCTGAGTGTGCCTTTCTGGTATTCTGATGGTGGTGGGTTAATCCTATTATGTCCCAAGGGTCATATCCTGCTTCCCTGGGGCTGGGGCTGATAACTCTTAGATTTTTGGTGTTGATTCTAGGGATCTTTCTTCCTAATCCCAGTTTCCTGATTCCAGTCTTTCTGACAAGATTGTCACATCTGCAGTTCTCCAGACTTGGTTTCTGATTGGGACAGAGAGAGACTTGGGGGCAGGGTTGGTTTCTGCTTTTAAAATCCTTTAGGGAAATATATTCTGCTCTTTTAATATTTCCTTCTCTGGGGGCGGGGGTGACTTTCCACAGAAGTAAGCTGGTTCTGACCTTTCTTGGGCTTCCTTCTCACAGATCACAGAATGGAAGGTTTTACCCACAGACAGGATGGAGCAGAATAGTCGGCTGCCCAAAGAGGATTGTGAAATGCACTCAGCAGCCCAAGGACAAGCTTTGAACCCTGCCCAAAAGGAGGCACGGAGGCAGAGAAGCATTAAGGGGTGGCTTGGCAGTCATAAAGCCCATTGGATAGATAAAGGTTGGAGCATCTTGACCCAGACGTGGCCTGGAGTTGCTGGGAGGAATGGAAAGAAAGCTGCAGGGATGGTTTTGACTTGGCCACAGATCCTGGAGCCTCTCTTCTAGGGGGACCTTTCTGGGAATTCAGCTCTGTGTTGTGACCCAATCCTCCACCAGCAGGTGGCAGAGTATTTGTATGATCAGTGAAGGGATGTCAGCTACAGGCCAGAACTTGAGAATAAAGTTGAAATGCCCTGAACCAGGGCTAGGCAACCTTGGCTCTTTTATGACTCATAGACTTCAACTCCCAGAATTCCTGAGCCAGCATGGCTCAGCTTGGAAACCTCTCCATTTCTCCTCAGCATGGCTGGCTCAGGAATTCTGGGAGTTGAAGTCCACCAGTCATAAAAGAGCCAAGGTTGCCTACCCCTGCCCTGAATGAACAAATCCATGTTTTAAATGAAATACATTTTTATGGTTTTAAGATAAGAATAATTCAACACAAGTTTTCATCCACGTTTATTGGAAATCTCAAAGAGGATTTTAAAAGGTTGGTTGTCAATTCCACTATGCTGGAAGAATAAAATGGTGAGAAGGATACTCCATGATAGGTCATGGGCTTGTACGGCTATGTTCCATTTTGGTTTAACAAGCTTGAGGTTGTTAGTATGGCTTTGTGTGATTGACATATTGATTACTGCTTTGTTTAAATGAGTTTTATGGCCACCCAGCTTGCAGCTGGGCGGCATATCTTTAACATATTCCTATGTCACCAAATTTACCAACATTCCCGGTGGTTTATGGCTAAGCAATAAAACATTTATAATAAAATAATTTAAATGTCAACAGTGAAAAAGTTACTTCAAATAATAAAATCCACATATAATGAGGTCATAAAATAGCATAACATGAAATAATAAGGTGATAAAATATTTAACTAAAAACTGTTACAAAACAATTACTGTGGTGGAATAGAATGAAAATCTGGAATGTATCAATATATACCAGAAACTGTAGTTTAATCTAGTGTTCTTTTGTGACGGAAAGACTATCCCTCACCCTGGATTGACATCTGATCTGTGTTTGCTCTCTGTTCTTCGGGCTATCTCTCAATATAACAGAGAAACTGATCAATAATACTTAGTAGGGTAAAGCTTTAATGCTGTGTCCAGCTGTTATTTTATAAGTATCATAACATATTTTGCCCTTGCCTCTTTATTATTTTATTTCTGCTTATCGAAGTGTTTTCCTTTCTTGTAGATTACATTTGTTTGTATGTTTTCTCTAAATGAAGGAATAATTTCAATGGGAAAGGAGACAAGGCCTACCACCCCCGCCCCCGCCCCCCCCAGCCTGGACCAGAACACACTGGACATCAATGTGGGGGAGGAGACTGGGCAGAGGGACCGTAACGGCCATTTGTCTGCAAAGCAAGGTCCACAATTCATGGTGATAGGAGAGACTTGGGAATAGTCTGCGGCCAAGCACTTGCAGGAAGTCTGACATGCAGAGATCCCCTTCTCTGCTGGGATTATTCTGCAGCCCACCGCCCCCCCCCTCCAACGAGCAAATGCCACCTCTCCCAAAAAAACAAACTGCACTAACTGTAGAAACGTAGCCAGTGTGGCCCTGAATTGAAAAGTCTTTGGCCAAGTCTTTACAAGATCTGCTCTCAAACATTTCACAGCTGTCCAGCCGAAAGAAATTGAGTAGAAATCATTCACAGGGAATTTATCAGGCCGTAAAAGGCTGTATTGTCTAAATTCTTTAAAAGCCAGGCAGATGGTAAAAAACGGCAGATGAGAGCCAGAAATACTTGCCCAATTAAATATCGTATTTAAAAATCATCTACTGAAAAACGGAGCCCTTAGTGGTGTTTCCCTGTTCTGCACTTTATTGCTATGTTGTTGCCATTTACATAGGATTGTGCGCGGACGGTGTGCTTAGCTTGCAGTCCTTAAACGATTTAAGCTAGTCTCATTTCCCCTAAGAGGACTTTGTAGCAAAAAGCTTCCTGGGCTGTCAATTAAAACGTCCCTGCTTCGGCTTGCATCCTTGCCTTTGTGCTCGATTATTATGGCGTGTTTCCCATTCGGTGCCAGTAGAGAGTGGCATCCTGCCCTCTTTCCTTCTGCCACTGAGGCCACTTTGCCAGTCACCGTCTTGATTCAGCTCCCCTCCCGAACTACGAAGAGAGGAAGGCCGTCCCTTCAGACCTGCCTGGACACATTATCAGGAAGGACACTGTTGCCTGTGGGATCCAGGCTTTGACCCACAAAGCCCTGACAAGGGAGTAAGGGGCTGCTGAAACGGTCACTTCCTTTTCTTTCGTCCTGTGTCTTCCTTGAGAGCCGAAGGAAAACTCCTCGGAGCAGCCCCATTGGAAGTGATTCTGCCAGGGTTCCTACAGCTGAAGCTTTCACAGAACTGATGAAGCTTCTCCTGGAACTGGGCAGGTGCCACGAAAACAAGATGCTGTGGACAAACTCTGCTCGTTGCTCACAGACCACAAGTGGCGTGGGCTGCGCTATTTTTTTTTATTGAAAAGTTTTACAGTACATTTTTGAATACAAAACCCCTCCCCTCTCCCCAAACCTCCCCAACTCTCCCCTCCCCGACTTCCCAGAGCTAAATACAGGGTATAAAAATACAAACAAACATAATCTAAAATATGCAAACAACAATAAAATATTAAATTCTATCGCACTTTAACTCTTAATAAAATAATTACAAGCTAGTTATACATCATATAAATCCACTACTTATTCAAATGCTAAATGAAACTTTTTAGTCCCATATTTATTCTGGATATAATCAATCCATCTTCTCCACTCCACAATATATCTCTGTTGCGATTGGTCTTTCAAATACGCTGAGATCTTTGCCATTTCCGCCAGATTGGAGACTTTTAAAGTCCACTCTTCTATAGTCGGCAGTTCTTCCTTCTTCCAATATTGCGCTACTAAAAGTCTCGCTGCCGTAATTAAATTCAACATCAGCCTAGTGTTCACAACGGTAGTATCTGTGATAATGCCCAGTAAAAACAATTGTGGAGAAAACTTTATCCTTTTCTTAAATATTTTTTGCATATTCCACCAAATTTTAATCCAAAAAGCTTGAACCCTTTTACAAGTCCACCATATATGAAAATACGTTGCATCCTCACAACCACACCTCCAACATTTGGGCTGGTAGTTCGGATACATACTTGCTAATTTTTTGGGATCTAAGTGCCACCTATAAAACATTTTGTAAAGGTTCTGTCTTAAGTTTTGGGCCTGTGTAAATTTTACATTTCTCACCCAGATCTTTTCCCAAGTGGCTGCGCTATTAACTCTATGCACGTTCATTCACCCTGGTCCACATTCAGTGCCGTGTGTGCGAAGGAGATCAAGGCACAACTGGCCAATCCCATAGCAGACTCTGCGCTGACTTGTCACCTTTCACAGCTGGCTGTGGTGGGGCTAGTTGGGAGTTCCAGTCCTTTCAGTCCAGATGGTTTGGGATGGGGAGAGCAGGAGTGTGAGAGATCACACAATAATAATAATAATAATAATAATAATAATAATAATAATAATAATAATAATAATAACAACAACAACAACAACAACAACAACAACAATAATGTTGGAAGGGACCTTGGAGGTCATCTAGTCCAACCCCCTGCTTAGGCAGGAAACCCTATACCATTTCAGACAAATGTCTGTCCAGTTTCTTCTTAAAAATTTCCAGTGTTGGAGCTTCTGGAGGCAGGTTGTTCCTCTTGGCCATGGGTTGTGGGATGAGGGGGAGAATCCCATTCCAGACTGGGCCCAAGAGGCAAGACAAAGGTAGCATGGCAGGGCCAGGGGGAGGCCCACCCGTGGCTTCTTGCGCCACTGGCTGACCAAACATGAGGAAGGGAGTCCCACCCTCATTTTATCTTCCAGGCCTCTCAGGTGCTTGAAAGTGACCCCTGTGCTGACCACGGTTCAGCCTAAATCCCAGCTATGAGGACTCCTGTGGCCAAGCTGCCACCACAGACACATCTGTGGCTGGATAGGCCTCATCCCGTGTTCAAGGGAAGCTCCAGAATTGGAAAGCTGCACTTTCTACCACCAGGACTTTGTTTAACCCTGGTGGCTATTCTTTACATCCCCCAAACTAGTCCTTTAATGAAGTAGGGTTCTCTCCCCCCCCTTTGGAGGGTATTCAAACAGTTTCTGTAAACATCTGTTCCCATTTTCAATGGTTTTAAAGCATCCCACATATAGCCCAGACTGTTATGGCAAGGACTTGTTGTGCTTTCAAACATAAACAGTGAATATCTTCAAGATGATCTCATGACTGGAGAGATGAATCAAATCAAACCAGCCCCAATAAAGGTCCATAGATGGCCCAACGTGGAAATCTTTTGCCGTGAATTCAGAAGCGTCCTAGGGCTACGGCCCTTGCATCCTTGGCAGATTCACCATTCCCTTCCTTGAAACATTGAAGCGAAGACATAATTGTTGCTGGTGCACAGCTCTGCTTCTTCACTTTCTCCATCACTTTGAAAGAGCCTTCAGGCTTGATGCTTGATTCACCCAGCCTGGATGAGCTCAAAGTTTTGTTAGTGGCCCAGTCCTTCAGATCTGATTTCTCTTGGGCAGAAGAATGGGTGCCAGAAGAGATGAGATTCTACACTGACTTCCTTCTCATGTTCAGATGAGTTCCTGTTGAGTTGTGGACTCGCAGCAACAGTTTTTATCTGTAGGAATCCAGGGACCATTTAGGTAGGATGAGGAACAAGGGTGATGCAGATAGAGAAAAACATGAATTCTTGGAGAAGCTCCTTAGAAGCTTATTCTGTGGCAGTGATGCTGATGAAGGAACATTTCTTCACCTCATGATCCCCAGGGGTGCTTCTGGAAGATGTTCAAGGCCTCTGAGGACCTGCCCTAGCTGGAGATCACTTAGATCTCTCGGTCACACACTGCGACAACATTGGACCATGTTTGTTATGTTGATGACATCGCAGCTTTGACTGTGCAGCCTGCAGAGGTCCCAAGGACACTGTGTGATCAAAAAGCTTTTAGTTCGGTGGTGCAGCCTGTTGCAATTTGGAATCACAATTCTGATTTTGTGGCTTTAAGGCTGTAGTATAAACCCCTTTCAGAAAACCTGGTTCTAAAGATTTTAGAAATGATTTAAAAAATAAAATAAAAAAAATAATCACAAATAAATGAAACATTTTTACACATGTAATGTAATTAGGACTGTTCACATATTCCTTTTTACTTCCTAATGCGAGGCTTCAATTAATTTCATTTGTATACATTTGCATACTTTCAATACCTCTATATAGAGAGGTTGTTTCTTTTAGGATGCTTCAGTGTCAACCTCTTTTTTCATTTCTTATTGAAAGAAAATGCTGTTATATGTATTCATACATATGCAGAGAGAAAAAGTGCTATTAATTCCCAGTTTTGCCAGTAAAAAAAAATCATGCTTTTCTTACTAATCAACTGAAATTTAAGCTGATTGTTGATTAGTGGTGCAAGTTTTAATCAGAAACGTTGCACCTTGATTTATTTTTTATTTTGTTTAGAGAGGGAACCACCCAGATTCCTACAGGGTGCAATCCATGCCTAGGAACTCTTATTTCTGGGGCCCCACCTGTCCCCAGTTTAATTACTGTGAAAGCATCTGGGGAGAACAGAAGCTGCAGGAGCACGAATGAGCGCTTATGCCGGAAAGGACATGGCTGCTTTAAAGAGTTGGAGAGCTGCTTCACTCCATGCTGGGGTTCACTACAGAACCTTTTGGGAATCAGTCCAAACAACCGCACAGCCACAATATGCATGTGTCAGAACTGCCCCAGTCTGATCCCTTATAGAAGAAGAAAAACCCGCAATTCCATTTACTAAGAGATGCTGGTTGCAGTAAAGTCAGGCGGAATCTGAGTTTCCGTGCAAAAAACCCCGAAACTATTCCCTTCAGTCCCGCCCCTCCCCCCCAGGACCAGTCCAAACCCAGCCAATGTTTTGAGAACTCTGAGGTGTTTCAGCTGGTAACTTTCCACATTCAGGGCAAATGGCCTTGGCACAAGCCCTGGACCCACGGTGATCTGCTTTTCCTCAGCTGTCATGGCCCCTGCCAAACTCCCACACAAGAATGCATACAGATTTATTGCTGCCCATTTGGTTCTCCCCCATGACTCTTTCCCCCCTCACCCCGTCTTTTGATGGCAGGATGCCAGAAAGGCGCCAAGCCAAAGATGGTTGGTCTGACAGCATGAGAGTGGCAGGCTTCGAATAATCTCCCACCCAACAGAAAGAAAATCAGCACGTGAGGGGGGGGGATTTTTTTGTTGTTGTTCAGCTCTCTGAAAGCCCAGTTTTCTACCTGCAGGAAGAGCTTCTGCCTCCCTTTGTGGTAGAGAATCCAGCCTATAATCTCTACTGAACTATTCACACCCCTCCATTTGGTGATTCAGGGAGATTTTTTTCAGATTACGCTCACTGGTGTATCTTTGTGATTTGTTTCAATAGAAAGTGATATATCTGGCCTGACATTTTAGCCAGTGAACTGCCTTATTATAATATAAAGGATGATGCCCTATCATTTCCTACCACGCCAGGGCAGCAGGAAAGAGTCGTCCATCTGCAGCCATCCAGGCATCTTCCGGCTGAATGGATGGAAGTGAAGCTGTGACATCATGCGCTCGCCCTGTGCCCGGCCAAAAATAACTGCCTAAACTCGAAAAACATCAAGACCTTCCTGCTGGGATAAAAATAACGGGATGCGGCCATCTGGGCTTGGCTGTTAGTAAACTTCTCTACCTGCTCCTTGCCAGCTGGTTCTCTCTTACAGCACAAAGCAAGGTTCGATTTGTGGAAGGTGGGATGGAATGTCTTAAGACCTTTGATGGAAACCTTCCACCTCCTGAAAATGTGTAAAGGTAAAGGTAAAGGTTCCCCCGCACATGCATGCTAGTCGTTTCCAACTCTAGGGGCCGGTGCTCATCTCCGTTTCAAAGCCGAAGAGCCAGCGCTTGTCCGAGGACGTCTCTGTGGTCATGTGGCCGGCATGACTAGACACCAAAGGCACACAGAATGCTGTTACCTTCCCACCGTAGTGGTCCCTATTTTTCTACTTGCATTTTTACATGCTTTCGAACTGCTAGGTTGGCAGAAGCTGGGACGAGTAACAGGCGCTCACTCTGTTACGCGGCACTCAGGATTCGACCTGCCAGACTGCCAACCTTCTGATTGACAAGCTCAGCGTCCTAACCCACTGAGCCACTGCGTCCCATTTTACCCATTGTCCATTGACTTTCCTTGGACTACAAGGCCAGCGCGCCTAAGGAAGATGCAGTTGGCTGGCTTGAAATCTTGTTGGTGTGACGTCAAGCTGTGGGCGGTTGCGCACCAGTTAAGGTTTTACTCAGGAATGTTTTGTGCCTTGTTCAGGCTCTATTTCTCCATCCTCAGTGCATTTCCTGAAAAGCCAGTGTGCAAATTTTAAGGTTAGTCCTCTGATGGGAATTGGAGGGAGAGGGGAGCCGTTACTATTCACTAGCAGGGTTTGCCAGACTGGAGTCTTGTGAGATGTCAAAGCAGAGAGGTGGACCCAATGCGTAAGTTAAGTTATCAAACAACCTTCTTTTCCATACGCTCACAAGCGACCGGACTATCTCTCAGCTGGAAAAGGGCACTCGGCTTCCCTCTCACCAGAAACATCAGCAGCTCCAGTTGGGTTTCATCAAAGCCTTGAGAGGCCACAAAGGGTCTGATCGTGGCTGCAACCTGTCTGAGCTTTAAGGGACACTTTTTAAATTTCAATTAATCAAAATGGTATCAACTTATCAGAATAAAAACAGCTTTTAAGTGCTGATTAAAAATTAAATCAGCCATCTGTTATCCCTTGGGAGGTTTTTTTTTTTTTTTTGTAAAGAGCTGGAATTCAGCTGAAAGTCAAACAAGTAATCGTTTTAACCCAAGTAATTCTCAGGCTGGAAAGCACTGATTGAAATTGTTTCTAGGCTCCCAAATAGATTGAAGGGTACAGACCGTTTCACCCTGATTGAGTCCGTGGGTCATCAGAAAAGAACTTCTAGAAATTTGCAAAGGCTTTCAGAATATTTTGTCCAATTGGGGTATTTCCTGAATGAAAGTAAGGGCATTGTGCGATTGTTCTGCATTTCTGTGTCTCTGTGTGTTAATTAGCAAGGCTAAATGGCAAGATATGCAATGAGTGTGTGGCAGGCAGAAGAAATCAAAATTTGCCCGGAGATTGTCATGTTGCAAGAATTCCTTTGGTTGTTTATCTGCCGTCACAGTCAAGTGCTCACATCTTGTGACTGGGTTATTAAGGGTGCTTCGAATTTGGCACAGGAATCCTCGGGAAATGTTTGCCGATGCCAACAAGTCAGCATTAAGCAAGACAGGTGACTTGGACTGGAAAAGCCTAGCCTTTCCCTGGGAGCCAAAGCCTCGGTTTCCCCTTGAGACTCAGCAGCTTGGAGGCCCAAGGAGCACCCGTTGGCCAAAGGAGATGGTCACTGTTGTGTAGTGGGTTCTGGAGAGCAGGAAGGACGCTGAGACGATGACTACAGCATGGCAGATCTTTATTAGGTGGAAGTGACTGTACTGGGGAATAGGGGTTACTTGCCCTCCTTTTATACCTGGCCAGGTGAGCAGCCGGCCAATCGGTTTGAACCTCTGCTTCCCGCCGAAACTGGGTTCCCGCCAAAACAGTTACAGTTCAACGCCCCCTGGTGGTGACTGCTATGTAAGTGTGTATGTGTTCTCCTCACCTGGATACATAACAGTCACTTTTTTGGCCACAGCAGTGCCGAGAAACAGGCGCAGACTGAGAACAGGACAGCTTCATGGGGTGGGAGCCTTCAGAAGGAGTCACCCAACCCTCAGCCATCTTCTCCAAGCCCAAAGGGCAGATGTGGTCCATGGGAAGGCAAAGCCAGACCTGAATGGTGTTGCAGGCAAGGTAGCCGCTTCTGCTTTTGCTTCCCTCCCGGTCATTCATCTATTTATTTTCTTAATTGGCAGCCTTTGTGTCTTCCCAAAAACCCAGAAGGCGGAGATGAGCCAAGGAGGACTGTTTATGCCAGACAAACGGTCCACAATCAGGCACCCTCTAATGAGCTGAATTGTATCACAAGGGAATGATTGATCAAAATGGAGGGAGACTCCGTTTCAAATCAGAAGCTGCTGGCCATGGCTGAGTCAGGGCCTGACTCCTGTCCCACCAGCAACTTCAGGATAGGTGTGATTTTTGAGGGTCCAGAGGGGATCGTAGGGATAAAATCTTCCTTTTTAGAGGGGCTCTGCTGAGAGAACGATGTTCTTTTTTTCCTAATATACAGGTAGTCCTTGACTTACAACAGTTCATTTAGTCACCGTTCAACGTTACAACGGCTCTGGAAAAAGTGGCTTATGACTGTTTTTCACACTTTTTTTCACACACAGCATTGCAGTGGTCACATGATCAAAACTGAGATGCTTGGCAACTGGCTCATATTTATGACGGTTGCCGTGTCTCAGCGTCATGCGATCCCCTTTTGCAATCTTCTGACAAGCAAAGTCTACGGCAGGGGTAGGCAACCCAAGGCTCTTTTATGACTCGTGGACTTCAACTCCCAGAATTCCTGAGCCAGCATGGGGGAACTATGGCCCCTTCATGACTCATGGACTTCAACTCCCAGAATTCCTGAGCCAGCATGGGGGAACCATGGCCCCTTCATGACTCATGGATTTCAACTCCCAGAATTCCTGAGCCATCATGGCTCAGCTTGGAAACCTCTTCCTTTCCCCTCAGCGTGGCTTTCTCAGGAATTCTGGGAGTTGAAGTCCACAAGTCATAAAAGAGCCAAGATTGCCTACCTCTGGTCTATGGGAAAGCCAGATTCACTTAACAGCCATGTTACTAACTTAACAAATGCAATGACTGACTTAACAACTGTGCCAAGAAAAGTCGTAAAATGGAGCAAACTCACTTAACAAAAGTTTCACTTAGTGACATAAAATTTCGGGCTCAGCTGTGAATGTAACTCGAGGACTTCTTGTAATTGGTTTTAGGGGCTGCTTTTATTTTTTTCAGGTGGCTCAGTGGCTCAGTGGTTAACATGCTGGGCTTGTCGGCTGGAAAGCACGCAGCCAAGGTTCGAGACCCAAGCTCCACATGAGGGGGTGAGCTCCCGTCCTCCCGTCCCTTCCTAATGACCTAGCACTTCAAAAGCATGCAAATGCAAGTAGATAAATAGGTACCACTTCGGTGGGAAGGTAGCAGTGCTCTGTGATGTCATGCTGGTTACATAACTGTGGAAATTTCTTCAGACCGTGCTGAGTCAGCGGCCTTGCAAAGGAGATGAGCAAGGGCTAGTGGAGTACAATCCGCAGAGACTCCTTTACCTTTTTTATCTTTTATTTATTCGGCCACCAAATGAATAATGCATCATTCTTTGCATTATAGTTCTTCTTATCTTGAAAAATTGTTGTTAGCTGCCTTGAAGTTTCTTAATATAAACATTTAAGAGAAACTTTAGCTATTCGAGATTTGAGATTGCTTTTAAATGTTAAAAGAAAGAATCCTCAAAAGTATCATTTCACTTGGGGTTGCTAACAATTCTGTTAGAATTTCCCAGACAGAAGTTCTCTCTCTCTCTCTCTCTCTCTCTCTCTCTCTCTCTCTCTCTCTCTCTCTCTCTCTCTCTCTCTCTGTGTGTGTGTGTGTGTGTGCATATAAGCACGCATTCACACTGTTCAAGTGGTGTGTTTTTTTGTAGGTGAACACCAGCTGACACAAGCCATGGTACAAATTCAAATACATACATTCTGTCATTCGAAGTTGCTTTCTCATTCAAAATAAGAACAACCAAATTAGGCAACTATGAAAGTTTAGATGCATTTAGATTAACCCCTCATTGAACACAGATAAGACTTTCCAAGTGTTTCCTGTTGCCAACTCAGAGATTTTTCATTTCTGCTTTCCTGGCTCCCACCTCACAAAAATGCTCCCCCAGGGCTGTGGGTCTCAAGAGAAGGAGAGTACATCAATGGGAACCGCTGAAAAAGACTTATCCCAAGCCTTGAGAAGGTCACTTTAAGTGGATTTTTCCTGAGTGGGCACTCGGAGTTCTCCTTTCCAGAATTACTGGAGCAACCTTACTCCTACTAACACCGCTCTCCAGTTACGCTGGACAATAGCCCAACCAGCAGTTTTAGATTGGCAAGTTTTAAAGATTTAAAATATTATGAAAATGATACACAATTCCTGCTGTGCTTTTCTGCAGGCTGGAGGCACCATTGCGTTTGATTCTTGAAAAGTTCTATTGCAGACAGAACGAAAGGATTAAAGAACCAAAAGGGGAAAGAGAATCATTGCCAGTTGTGTTCCCCCTTTTTTAAAAGTCAAACTATATTTTTAAAAGTCATTGATGGTTTTTTTAATGATCAGATGTATTTATGGGGAAATACCCGCTAAAATTAACACACAAGTGTAGAATGCAGAGAGAAAACAAACTTACACAAACCACAAATACCTAAAAATCACAGAGGTTACAAATAGGCTACTCCAACTGTTATGTATGCAGGCATCTGCATAGCAACAGCCATCAGGGGGCGTTGGCCTGGACAGTTTCGGCGGGAAACCTAGGGCCAACCCCATTGGCTGTTAGCTTACCTGGCCAGGTATATAAGGAGGCCAGGTAGCCCTCATTCCCCAGTTCACTCCCCCTTCCAATAAAGAGCTGAACTCACACACCGGCTGGCGTCTCTCTTGCGTCGGACCCATTACACAATACCAGCTATCCCAGGGCAAGAGCAATGCCCCGGAGAAGCAGCCGTAACCCTAGTTACACACAGTTGCAGAAATCCTCATTTTAGCTCATGTGTGAGAGGGAAAGTCAACTCTGTGATTAATCTTTCCAGACTACCCCAGAGTCTGTCAATCTCCAGAGGTCCAGATCTGAGAGGAAAGAGGCATGGCCTCCGTGTGTGCATCTCCTTCTCCCTTTCGCCTTTCCTCCTCCCCTTCCTCCCCTTCCTCCTCTTCCTCCTCCTCCTCCCTCCTCCTCTTCCTCCTCCTCCCTTCACCAAATACAAAATGCAACTCACTGTCCCTTCCAAACATTTACTGTGAGAAAATCTGATACAAAGACAGAATCATAATCAACCTTGAGCTTCAGGGAATATGCCAGGCTGCAAAATTAAATTTTAAATCCTATCGTAGGGAGATGAATATCTATTAACGCAGTACAGAGAAAGCATTTTCCAGGGCACATGTATAAAATCTTTCTGTCATCTGTCCCAGGAGAATTACGATCGTAAGGCAGGATGGAGGTTTATTTTTAAGCTGCTACATGTAAAATGTCACAAAGCGGGATTCTAATTTTGCATTCTTATTTTTTTCTTCTTCTTCATTTCTTTATAGGCCTTCAGTCCTCCAGGGAGTGTGACAAACCCACATAATGTATCAGAGCACTAAAAAAATACATTCACAACTCCAATATAGCTGAGAGATGTGTTGAAAAGAAAAGAAAAGAAAAAAACACTGTACACGCAGAGAGTGCCGTGTTAACTATTCATCTAAGAAATCTTCAATCTGTGCATTATTCATTGGAAAAGTGGGTTTTAAATTACTCTGCAGGGGTTGTCTTCTGAATAGCTACTCGCCATCTTCTTCCCTGAAGAAGGGGGAGGGCAGGACTTGCAGCAAGAATTTGGTCAAACCATCCTCCCATCCTACCCTGCTACACTTCCCTCTCCAGCTCTGGACACTGATGTGGCACAGAGTTATGGCCTCTGCCTCCACGAAGACGTGGCTGCCCCATTGAGAGTCAAGGCAAGGAGTGGAAGGACAGCTGTCGGATGGCTTGGGCACAGGGGCTTGGGATTCCCAGTCCATTGTAGGGCATCACTGGTAAGCAGCCACATTTCTGCAGCCATCCAAAAGCCCTCCGGTGACTGTCAAGGTCTTTCCATATGTAGGTCTCTGCTTGAGAGCAGCCAAATGCTAGAAAATCTTCTGTAGAACAGTCTAAAACCTTGATTCGGAGTCTCAGAGCTGACCTTTGAATGGACTTGACCAAGCTTTGTCCCCTCTTAGTATCCCATAAATATTCATCTCAAAACTGGCCAGTGTGTTTTGTGTAGTACATGGGAGCATCAGACAAACACATCTGTGCGAACTCGAAAACTGACATTTGGCATGGCTATGGCTGCTCCAGACAATTATTTCCCAGTCCTATGCCTACGATACCCTAAATGCTTGACCGCGTTGTACTGCTTGATATTTGTAACATCTTCTGCATGATGTAAGAGTCTTCTCAAGAAGAGATATGAAGCGTTCACGCCTGGATATTAAAACCACATGTGTCTCAAGCGTGGGAACATTTTCTTTGTTAGTGGAGTAATTTGGTCACACCCCGTCCAGTGCTCTGGGGAGCAGCTGAACCTTCTGCCTTCTTGTTTTGAAAGTAATATGTAGTAGTAGTAGTAGTAGTAGTAGTAATAATAATAATAATAATAATAATAATAATAATAATAATAATAAAATAAAGAGCACATTGTTTAAATCTGCCCATTCCATCAAAGGGTTTTCCAGATGTGTCTTCATGATTATATATATATATATAATATATATATATTATATTATATATATTATATTATATATATATATATATATTATATTTTAACTGCGTGTTCCTACTTTAGCCAACTCTTAGAAGTTTTCTGACACAGCCACAGCTGCTTCATTTCACAATTCATTCCTGCCGGAACAAAAGGGAAAAAAACAATGTTTTTCTCCATGTTTCCTTTTTCTTGTCATTTTATAAGATACTATGAAGATTTCAGGGGACACGGTGTCTCAGTGGGTTAGGACGCTGAGCTTGTCGATCAGAAGGTCGGCAGTTTGGCGGGTCGAATCCTGAGTGCTGCATAACAGAGTGAGCGCCTGTTACTCTTCCCAGCTTCTGCCAACCTAGCAGTTTGAAAGCACGTAAAAAATGCAAGTAGAAAAATAGGGACCACTACGGTGGGAAGGTAACAGCGTTCTGTGCGCCTTTGGCGTCTAGTCATGCCGGCCAAATGACCACGGAGACGTCCTCGGACAAGCGCTGGCTCTTCGGCTTTGAAACGGAGATGAGCACTGGCCCCTAGAGTCGGAAACGACTAGCACGCATGGTGTGGGGGATCCTTTACCTTTACCTTTTATGAAGATTTCAGGCAAAAATGAAATTGGCTATTAGAGGGGGAAGAATGACAAAGGCTCATTGGTCAATCTGGGGAGATTTGGGGAAGGAAGGAAGGAAGGAAGGAAGGAAGGAAGGAAGGAAGGAAGGAAGGAAGGAAGGAAGGAAGGAAGGAAGGAAGGAAGGACCAAGCTTCCGGTCATTCAGGACCAGGAAAAAAAATGCCAATCTCTGCGTTCTAGCATATTCACAAAAAGCAGGGAAGGCATATTCAGGCATCCTTGGCAGGTTTTTGTATTTAAATACCGACTGCATGCATGACCTTCCTCTTGGTGTCTTATGGAGATTACAAAAGCCTGGCTCTGCTTTGTCAGTGTTTGCCTGGTGGTATAGTTTTAGTTATCTGGGAACTATGCAGCAAGATTGAAACTCGGAGTCCCAGGCAAGGAGAGGCCGTGACAGGCAGCACCTGCTGGAGTTTTTGGTCTGCCCAACGTCCCACCGCTTTGGCATAGGTCCCCCTATTATACAGAACTAAATAGCGATAGGTTTATAAATATACTTATATACAAATCAATAAGCAATGTCTTTCTCCCAATCTATTCAACGAATAGCTAAGGGGATTATTTTTTGTTCAGACAACTTCCGTATTTTACTATTTCCCTTTATATACGGGCAGTCCTTCACTTGCAGTCAAGCCTGGAATTTTGGTCACAAATTATTGTGGTTGTTAAGTGAGATGCCCATGTGACTCTCTGGGGTCTTGCATCATTAGCACAAGTCAGGGAGGACCCCTCGCTTCTTCTTGGGTTGGATCAAAGGCGTTCGGAGTAACGCCTGAAGAAGCCTCCTCTCCTCTTATGCTTTTTGTCCATTTAAAACTAATTCAAAATTGCCATAATGAAAGAAGAATCAACCTCTTCCAATTCAACAAACAAGAAATTCTCCTTGTTTCAAAACATCACGATGTACTGTCTTCTGAATTAGCAGCAGCTTTGAACCAAAACAAAGAGTTGTGATACATTAAAGGAATTAATTTATTGCATGACTTTCTGTGAGTTAGGAATCATGTCTGCAGATTCAGTAAACTCTAATTAATCTAGGTGGGTGCTATAATAAATGAGTTACTTTTCAAGGTGATGTAAAATTCTACCCTTGAAGAGTATTCAGGAGCTACTGCTGGTACAGTTCTGGGGACCCCCTAGGGTGACACATATAATACCATCGTTGCACAGGCTGCATTGGTTACCAGTTTGATTCAGGGTCCAATTCAAAATGTTGGTTTGGGCTTGTTAAAAATAAACAGGAATATGAGTAGTGCTCCAGAAAGAAGATTAGTAATTATATATATATTCCTGCTGGGTTTCAAACCAGTGACTGTCAGTCCTGCCCCAGTCAGTCCCCTCAAGAAAGTAAGACTCTCGAATCCGTTGAGTTGAATCAAAAGAACTTTTGCTGAGAGAAATTGGATTGCAGTAAAGTCAGGCAAACCCTGAAGTCCCCTGTAAAGCAGAAAGCAATTATTTCGGTTTCCCAATCCTAACCCCCCTGACTAGCCCATAGGCAGCCAATGTGATGCCGAGAAGATCTTTTGAGAACACTGAGGAGCTAGGCAGATAACAGTTCACGCTCAGGGCTTGATGGCCTTGGAACCTGGTGAAAATCAGCTGGGAAGGAGCCCGTCCCATCTCGGATGACAGTCCCACTCCCTAATTCCCAAGTGAACAGCAGAAGTGGAAAACTCCCAAGCATGCCATCCCCTCATTCCCTCAGCATGATGGCAGAACGCCAGAGAACGATGGTGAACCTGACAGTGACCTTCTGAAAAGCACCAATGAAATGGTCTGTAGCAGAGATGAGAGTGTGCAGGTCAGCAGTGTCGGACCCACCCCTGTGCCCCAGAGTCAAAGAGGGGAGGTTGATCTGGGCCAAAGCAAAGATCAGCAAGTCAACTGGACAAAGACCCTTCAGCCACCACGAGCTGGGAAATGACCCTTTCAAGGTGGAGAAGGAAACCATGGGGAGAGTTCACAGTGGCTTGGAGGGCAGTGGGAGGTGCCTCTAGGGGGCCATCTGTTCCTGCCCTCTAGAAGCACCTGGTGGCTGATGTCAGGTGCCTCCTTTTGATAACCTGACAGGTGAGAGAGAGAAAGAGAGCGCTGAAGGGCACCGTTAGCACTGCATTAATTTTAGTAGTCTAAGAATGATGCTTCTTGCTCATGTCTCTTTTTCAAAGATGGGCCAAGGACAGGGATGCCCAGGGGTTGCGGCCAAAAGAAACAAGATGCTGACAATGACGTGTCTGGTTTTCATGTGCATCTCACAGACAATACACTTAAAAAAATGTCTTTGAATGCACCATCTCAGCTGCCATCTCGACTCCACTGGTGAAGGAGAAAACCTTTCCAGAATTGTTTTGAGAGGGTTTTGAGGGTTGATTCTCTTCCTGACATCTGGCAGAATTTCACTGTTGAATGCAAACAATTGTTGTTTCTAAATATATATTTCTTTTATCATGGTCACTCTGACCACACATCAAAGTCTTTGCCTTCACCTTTCACAGTCTTGCCAGGCTTCTCTCCCACCATTTCCTTAATCTTAAAATAATAATTTGAGATGCATGCAACATCACAGTCAATGACAAACGGTGACAAAGGCTGAACGCAGCGACCCTTCGGGAAAATCGGTGCCAAAGCATCAAAGGAAGAGCTCCGATCTGCAGACATCAGTGCCGCCTGGTGGTCTGGGGTGAACAGTCAGGGACTGCAAAGAGAGAGCTGGTTTACGTTACCAAATGAAGTGAAAAAGTTGTCGTTTGTGGCAAGTCTGAAAATCATAGCCTGTATCATGCTAAAATGATCCCAAATGTAAAATCAAAAGTAATGCATGTTTAATTCAACTAATTGATCTTTTCCCATGCAGTACGAAGTGACAATTGATTTTAACTTGCTCCATCACAGAACCTTATTAACAGTTAAGAAGAGGGGAAAGCGGAAAAGTAGCAGAAATCAACAGCGTGAGAAAAACATGATGGGGGGTGGGGAGGGGTTTACTTTGGGAGAGAGCGGGAAGACCCACAGCCAGGATTTGGTTGGTGGGATCAAAGCCAGGAAACCCTCCCTAGTTTCTCTGGGTTTATAGCGGGTGGGGGTTAAGTGTAGATTGGCCAGATTCTGCAAATGCAGCCTTGCAGTAAAGAAGAAGTGGCTGACCAGGGCGAGCTTCTTGTCTGGACTACCTTGCAAGGCTGACAGGAGTGGCTTGGGAGGGGCCAAACTGTGCAGGAGGGACCGTTGTGCAACTTCAGAGACCCTCTTCTGTTTGCAGAGACTGAGAGGCTGCTTGGACCTCGGAGTCCTCACTGCACACGGAGCATCTTTGATGGCGAAAAGTCACCCTCTAGGAATGCAAAGAGGGAAGAAGGCTGCAAAGAGAGAGAGTCGCCTCTTCCATTTCCTCAGGAAATAGTAATAGTAATAGTAATAATAATAATAATAATAATAATAATAATAATAATAATAATAAGAAGAAGAAGAAGAAGAAGAAGAAGAAGAAGAAGAAGAAGAAGAAGAAGAAGAAGAAGAAGAAGAAGAAGAAGAAGAAGTAGAAGTTGGAAGGGACCTTGGAGGTCATCTAGTCCAACCCCCTGCTCAGGCAGGAAACCCTATACCATTTTGGACAAATGGCTGTCCAGTCTCTTCTTAAAAACTTCCAGTGTTGCAGCATTCACAACTTCTGGAGGCAGGTTGTTCCATTGATTAATTGTTCTAACTATCAGGAAATTTCTCCTTAGTTCTAGGTTGCTTCTCTCCTTGATTAGTTTCTATCCATTGCTTCTTGTCCTGCTTTCAGGTCCTTTGGAGAATAGCTTGACTCCCTCTTCTTTGGGGCAACCCTTGAGATATTGGAACACTGCCATCATGTCACCCCTCACCCTTCTCTTCATTAAACTACACATACCCAATTCCAGCAACCGTTCCCTATATGTTTTAGCCTCCAGTCCCCCAATCATCTTTGTTGCTCTTCTCTGTACCCTTTCTAGAGTCTCGACATCTTTTTTTACATTGTGGTGACCAACACTGGATGCAGTATTCCAGGTGTGTAAGTCCTCTGCAGGAATTAAGGCACAGGGTATAAAACGGCTTGCCTGCAGAGGGACTGAAATGAAATGGGAAATTACCAGCAAAAGCTTTTAATACAGTCATGATTTGTAATCTAGAAACAAACGGGAGGCTGGGGGGGGGGCGGCGCAATCAGCCAAAAAGCAGGGGGAAATGAATCCAGTATTCTTTTAGTGGTCCCCTTCCATTCTGGAGGAGGGAAGCAACAAGGGATTGTGTAGATCCCCGGCGAGCTAAACAGGTGGCTTGAGATGGGGACAACCTCGTTCTACCCAGTGGGGTCAAAAGGCCTTTGGGGGGGGGGCGGATGGAGTTGCAGGGCTCCTACTCCCCCCGCCAAAGAAGCAACCGAAGTCCTCAGAGCCAGGTAGGGTCTGGACACAACTTGCCAACTTTCATCTCCCTCCTGCAGGCTGTGACTGGCTAGCTCACAGGTCTGCAACCCGCGGCTCCAGAGCCGCATGCGGCTCTTTTAGCCGTCTCCTGCGGCTCCCAGTCCTCTGCCATGTGCAGTTCAAAAAAAAAAGTGGGACTAAAAAGTTCAGCCAATCAATTCAAATATGCAGGGTAGGTGCATATCTCGCCTTGGCTCCACTCTTCAGTCAAACCCTGTACTGCGCATGCGTGCATGTACACACATGTGCACACATTTTTTGCGGCTCCCAGTTTTTCCTTTTGTGAGGGAACTGGTTCCGAGTGGCTCTTTCACTGTTTCAGGTTGCTGACCCCTGGGCTAGCTGATTGGGATGCCCCAAAAGGGGAAACTTTTCATTCTTTAAAGTGGTTTTTCTGCCCAGGCTGGGAAAAGATGCTTGCAGGATTTTTAGCCTCAGGTGCCCAAATGCTTGGGCTGTCCTTGGGCACTGCGGTGCAGAGCAGCTTGGCAGCAAGCAGGGCAGGTCAGGGGAGAAAGCCTCCTTCAGCCAGGGATTTCTCTTGAGGAGGGGAATCTGGTGGGTTCCTTTGGGCCAGGCTGGGAAGCCAGGAGAAGCCTTCCCAGGCACGTGATCAACCCCAGCATGGCCGGCATCTTCCCTGAGGCCCACGGAAAGCTTCTCCTGACCCTTCTTCCATTCTCCTAGGATGCTTTCATAGCGTGCTTGCCTGGCAAATGTGTCAGTTAAAAACCTGAGAGGCAATTTTCATGCTTCCTCTGGATGTTAAGGAGATTGCAAATTCACCATCTCTTTCATACTTAAATAACTTTAACCTGAGTACCGACCTTTTAATATGTAAATAGCTCAGTTTTGTGGCAGGTTATGTGCTGGGCTAATTGTGGAAAGGAATAGGGAAGGAATCCGAAGGTTTGAAAGTCAAGGTGATAAGAAACCAGGATTAACTGTGTGTGTGTGTGTGTGTGTGTGTGTGTGTACATGCAAGCACCCCCACCCCACCCCCCACAGATGGAAGACTATTCAGAGCAGTATCTACCCTCAGATTGGAGAGTCTGTAGCAGTAATGAAAACCAGCGGGAGGCTTCGAACGTACAACACCGCCAGCAAATTTGACGAATGCATAATGCATAGCGAAAGAGTTACAGACTTTCAATAGTTCCTTTGGGAGTCATTTTTTATTCTTTGCTTTTAGGACTGTTGAAAACTTTAAGTGCTGCAACACCTGGAAGATTCAACCTGAACATCCTGTTAAAACCCAAAATTTGGAGGATGGAAATAGAAGGGGAGGGGGAGAGACATTGGACTGGACTGTGTTACATCTGCAAGGGGAGGGAAATAGCTAGTCCTTGGAAAAGGGGCCATTATTGCTAATTTTTTACATGCAGACAAATCTTGTTGTTATTCCTTGTGCTCATCAGCGCTCCTTCCCTTACAAGCCAAGGAACACAGATCTCCTTATTAGAAGAATATAAATATTTAAAGTGGGAGAATAAGTGCAGAAGAAACAGAATATCTGCGAGTAGACAACCTTGGCTCTTTTATGACTCGTGGACTTCAACTCCCAGAATTCCTGAGCCAGCCATGCTGAGGGGAAAGGGAGAGGTTTCCAAGCTGAGCCATGCTGGCTCAGGAATTCTGGGAGTTGAAGTCCACAAGTCATAAAAGAGCCAAGGTTGCCTACCCCTGGGCTAGGAGAATAGCTAAGTTTCTAAAATGGAAGCAAGATGGATCTCTAGGGGGGGCGGCATTCCCGAGGGAGGCATGGTGATTGCCAAAATAAGTAAACTCTTCCATAAAACTTCTTGGAAATGTAATAATCAGGTTTGATCCCTCTTTCTCATTTGGTTGCAATGCTGTAAAGCCCAACAATTCTGGAAGATTTTATTGTAGATTGAATCAAATGCTAAAGTTTGAATTTTCTTTCCATCCAACTGTTTTTTTCTATCAACTGCTAAATATTGTATTCCCATTAAGCATATCAACATGGCTTTGTGTAAAGTAACAGCTGGAAGGACACTTGATGCCTTTTATTGGAAAACCTGTATAATTCCTTCTATAAAAGAAGCTAAGTTGTGTGTGAACATGAATCAGTGTAAGAAATAACCTATGATTTCTCTCTTCGGAAGGCTCAGAGTCACCTCATTAGTTCTAATGTTTTTAAACACAGAACAGGACGGAAGGAATTACGAAGCAAGATTGAACGTTCAGATTGCTGATAGAAATTGAAAAACTTATAACAGAAAATTCAGAAAATCCTTTTCTTTGAAATGCTCCTTTGGTTCTGTGGAAATGTCTTGAATGATCTACTTTGACTCTTCCTTGGGCTTTTTTCTCCTCTAAGAATGGCTGGGGAATTTTTTGCTTTTCTCCTCCCAGAAAGTGACAGCCAGTGTGTGCATCTTTCCGGGCAATCTATGCCGCCACCTGCCTTGGGTCCAGGGGTGCAGATGCCGTGAGAGACGCATTCACTTATCACAGGGGTAGGCAACCTTGGCTCTTTGGTGACTCATGGACTTCAACTCCCAGAATTCCTGAGCCAGCTGGCTCAGGAATTCTGGGAGTTGAAGTCCATGAGTCACCAAAGAGCCAAGGTTGCCTACCCCTGACCTAGCACTTCACTGGAACATGTGATGGGCACAGTGCCAAAATCCCATATCTCTGCGCTTAGAAATCCCATTAGGCCGAACAATATTTGTTCTCTAATAGGATTATGGCTTTAGTTACTCAGCCTGTTAAATGTTTGGGTTAGGGAAGAGACTTTTATAAAGAATAAAATGTTTTAGGCTGTGTTTTTTTTAGTACACACATTTAAGTTGTTTGGGCAATAAATAGCAGTTTAATTTAGGAACCACAATAGTTATCTTCAAAGGGACATCTTGATGATAAAATTGTGGCAATAGTATGTGATTATTGCTTCCTGATTGCCGAGCAATGTGATAGCATCTGTGAGCAGACGGCCCACTCAACAGGCTGTCTGTACTTTCTCTGTATGAAACGGTTCCGCTGAGAAAAATGTTCAGGCCCTAGATGATCAACACATTTCCCTCAACCATCAATGAATGATCAAAATTCACTTTTGTTTGGTAATAAAAATTTATAATGACCAAAAGAGAAAAATAAATTCCAGGCACAGCCTAGGCCTCAGCCCACATCATACCGTCCATCTGAGTAACCAGGAAGGCATTAAAATCTCAGCTGATCAGCCAGAAGATGCTGTTTGATAAGATTGTGCCAAAGCTCCTTGCTCTGAGAAAGTGAGGGACACAGCAAAAGGAAAGGAGCGATCAGCTCCTGGATGTGGCTTAGCTCAATTTCTGAGTCATTCATTTTGTCCAAAGAGTGAGAATGAAGCACCAAGAATGTCTTACAAAGATGAGGCAGGACACAGATAGCACCAGATTTGTCTGAATGCCAACCAGCTGTCCAGGGATTCTCTGGCATTTTTGGACTTGGCTTGGTACTATTTCATTATTTTCAGAGCTGCAGATGTCAGAAAAAGCTACCTGAAATGAAGGCCTTCCTGGATGCATTTATGTTTTAGAAAGACGAATTGGAAATTTAGATGAAGGCAAAAATATATTCTAAGCTCTCAGTGCTGATGCTAATGCTGGCCAGGGGGCCTGAAGGCTTACCTAGGCTGCTGATTCCTCCAGACTTCACAAGGCGTATTTAGCACTGAAAATTGTTGAGAAATACAGAAGGACTTACAGAACTTGCAAGAATCATTTCAGATGATTGCATGTAAAGACCACAGGCACCACAATGTGCAGGTAAAATAATGAGTGCCATCCTGCAGCGTCTGCTTGTCTTGCAATAGTGAAACCACCTGGAGCACAAAAAACACACTGGTCATTCCAAAAGCTCCCATTAGTTCCAACATCATCACAGAAGCTAAATTCCTTCCCCTGTCGGATTCTTGCCTGTCACCTCTTAGGCCAATTTTGAAAATTATTTTAGTTCGGCAGCTGAAGCTCATTATCAGATTCACTGCAGGGCTGCACCCTCACACCTTGACCTGGCAAAGGACACCTGGTTGATTGAAGTCGGATTTGGTTTGCTCAAAATTTGCATTAGGTTGTTCTGTGCCAGAAGCAAATCCAGCCGAGTTCCACTGACCTTAGCTGCAGTTCAGCAGAGTTTGGCATGCATCCCAAATCTTCTTAAATTACAGGATGAAAACTTCCTGCAGCGTTTGATAAGATGCAGACCTCTATATAGCCCATGCTTAACCTGACAGGTACCCATTCTGAGAGCTGCATTTTGAAGAATTTGTCCCAAAAGGCAATAGAAATAAAAATAATGGAGTGTCTGCTCCAAAGAACTGAAATGCTGAAAAAAAGAATCTCCAGAAGTAACCAGGTGGAGAAGAAGAAAAAAAAGGATCAAATCTCCTAGAAATCAGGAGGGAAAATCCTCACTCAAAAATGTATCCCAATGTATTTTAGAGAATTTCATTTCTTCTTCAGGGCAATTCTTCTGGTTAACTGAAAGGAATTTGGGATCGATGTGAGCTTGCTCTATCGCCATGCAAGGAGCCGCAGTAAAACATTGGGTTGAGAAGGAAATGCTTGCTAGACTGAGCCATGTCTAGAAACGAGAATGGCATTTGCTAGACTAAATATGGTTTGGCTGAATAAAAGCCTTTGGCTGCTGAATGCTCCAACTGTGGGCACCTCCAGTATGTTTGCCTGTGTTGTCTATTGCCCTCTTGGAGAAAAATAAACTGGGCATTTAATATTGTCTTCTCTCAATCCAACTTTTCCTTCCATTATCCAGTGTGGCTTTTTCCAACCTTTCCCTTCAGGTATGTTGGGTTGCAGCTCCAGAGGGCACCCGGCAGAGAAGATATAACTTCAATTGGAACAGCTTTGAGGGTCCCGGGCAAAGACCTGGCACATCTCTCACTAGCTGGTCCTTTTGAACTGCAGACGCCATCACATTTGATTGACAGCCCCTCAGGATGGCCTTAGGCACTGCAAGGAAAGGTCACAGCAGCGGTCCACAAAAAGCTCTTAGAGTATTTTGTCTTATTTTGTTGAGCCAAGACATGCAACTTCACACTTAATCTCTCATGGATAGATGGCAGTGTGGTCTAGGGTATTTTAAAATAATTTTTGGGGTGGAGATGGCAATTAGCTGAGTTCAAAGAGAAGAAAATAATAGTCATGGAAGATCCTACAGAAATGGCACCTTTTAACTTCTTTTTCAACCCAGCTAATTGGCAGTTGAGGATCCTGACTGCCCCAGCTCTCAGTGTAAAGCTTTTCTTTTATAAATCATGTGCTTTGAATCCAGGAGTCTGTGGAATCTATAAATTGAGTATAAAGGTACAAATTGGCCATCTTCTCTGAAGATCTGAAATGAAGTTTCCATCCACTTACAGCAGTTCTCTGTTCTCTTGCTCTCTTTCTTGTAGCAAAATATCATCCAAACACATAAGAACAATTTACCAGAAAGCAAGCAAGTGAAATTGCTTGAGGCTGTAAAATGTTTCCCTAACAGCAGAGGCTGTCATTGTCTCAAGAATGCTGTAATCCCACACAGGGTTTTTTTCTCTCCTTGAATTACACTAATGGACTATTTTAAAATGAATCTCAGCTAGGGTAAGACATTGTGTGGTATTTCATTGATCCATTGACATTTCACCTGGTTAATCTCTGCTCTTGTGTCTTCTGACATCTGGATAATGTAATTCTGCACCTTGAGCACTAGATGGCAGTAGATTTTGTTACTTCTGATTTCATATCTGTGTTCAAGAGAGATAAAACAGCATTCCTATTTAGTGGTCCACCAGATGCTTTGTCTGAAAATCTCTGAATGCCGATTTGTGTGTGTTCATTGCAACACATAAAGTGCTTCATCCATTTTAAGTGCTGCTTTAATTAAGTGACTAAACAAAAATGAGAATAAAATCTCAGGTTCAAGAGTGTCCCCAGTTCTTCTGAAGTTCCTTTATTGTAGTTGGCATAAACTATATGTGATGTTTGTCAAGGGAACTCCATGGTTTCTTAGTCCTTGATTTGCCCCCTAAAGGTGATAGGTTTTGCTGTTGCCTCTTTTTTCTTTGTAATCTCTGCAGTTTATTGCATCTATTTCTGCTTCCTATTCATACTTCTGTTTTTTATCCTGTAGCTCCGGGAGCATTTCAAAGCCTTAGGGCTTATTACAAATAATTATGTAAGACATGCACAGGTATTGTTTGTGTTATCACTTCATACAATCCGCCACCCCCCTCCTTAGATTTATTAGAAGTGTGATTTATTACGGCCTCAGTTTTGCTCAAATGCCCCCGTCAAACTGGCGCTGCAGAGAAAACAAAAGAAGAGGACAGCTTTTCAGCGTTAACACCTTCACTTCACACCAATGCAGTACTTGGAAGATCCAAGTGGAAACAGCCTTTCATTTGACGTTCTGAGAAACAATGTTCCCCTCCCACCCCTCTCGGCCCCTTTGAAAGCAATTCTGATGTGATGTGTTCCTTCATGCGTGCATGCATGCATTGCATTGCATTCCTGTATCAGTTGAATCAGAGCTGACTATGGAAGTTTACTGCATGCAACTTACAGTTTCCAATCCAACCACAATCCAGCCAAGAACAGAAATAGCACGATTCAACTGTTTCTTCTGCAGGGCTCCCAGCCTGATGATCCGGAAGTCTTCCAGATCAAAGCTCTCCTTCCAATGTCGAGGGGCAGGATGCTTGTGGAGAAGCCCCGTTGGTTGTGTTTTCTGTTGTAGGGAGCGTGTCTATCCAGAGACATGGAATTTCCTTATCATTGCTTTCTATTTTGAGCGCAAGCTTCGGGAGTCAAGCAGCCCCCACATTTTGTAAGATTAATAAAAACAAACCAGAACTCCGGTCAGTTCACAGTGTCAGCCCCCACAGTTCAGTGGCCACGAAACCCGGCAGTCTGTTTTGGCCAACAGGACTGTGATCTCCTTTGTTGTGGAGTTGGAAACTCAGGGGCTAATTTGGGGAAACTTGGGGACTATTGCCAGCAAGCACAACTGGGGCCATTTCAAAAATCACACCCCATCGTATTAACAAAATGGCTCACTAAATAAACCATGGCTGGCCTGAGCAAACCCTGTGGAGCCCATTGGCCTTTACCACCCCATCCTTGGCCCGTCTTCCCATAATTCCCCATCCCTGTTGCACCTACGCAGCAGTGCCTCACATGTGGAAAGCAGAGCTGCCTTTGATTGATGCACTGCACTGCAACATGACACGCGCAATGTCAGAATTGCCATAGTAACGACTCATTTCTTATTGACTAGGTAGATAGAAATTCGCCCCAGAGTCGGGCACAGTCATTTCTGGCAAATGGCCAGAGGCTGTCCTCCAGGGCACCCTCTTTCCTCTGCCTGTTCTCTCCAGATACAGGGACAATCCCGTCTTCTGCTTTTAAATTTGATGAGTCTGTAAAAACACACTGAAGTCTAGAAGCTCCTTTTGTGTGTTTCTTCAGAAAAACGTTGTTCTGTTGCTGATTGTGCGTTCCTCACTCAGCACTAAATGGAGGGCCCAGGCCACGGATTTGAACTGCCATCTTTAATCACGTTCCCCGGAAAGATCCTGCGGCTGACCTGGATTCAATGGTTTTATGGATCTGATTGCCCCTTCCCCCAGCACCCCACGAGGGTGGGAGATGCTGCCACAGCACTTGTCGGGCAATGTCCATGTCGCCTCTTCCTGCCTTCAGGACCTGGCGCTGTCCTCCTCTGGGGAAACACTGGAGGGAGAAGCGTCCCACTAATCCAAGTATTCTGCACCGGGTGCAGCTTCCAGAAGCTTTTAAAGTGTAGCCCCATTGCAGCACATTGCACATTGCAGCAACCCATATGACCTGAGTGTGCGAGTGGCTAAAAGGAAGGGCGTAATTGGTGCACATCATGAATAACATTAACACAGCACTCTGGAAGCTACCTGTGAATGCAAGACTTGGGTTTGGTTGCTGGGGCCCCAACTGCTCACCCTTTGGGACCGTGTCGGAGCGCTTGTTCCTGAGAGAGGGGTCTGCTCTTCCCCCTTAGGGCTTCTCCCACTCCTCCTTTGCAAGCCACCCAAAGGGAAAGAGCCACAAGTATAGCTTAGCTCTGTAGATGGGGTTGAAAGGGGTAGACTGAGTTTCCATGAGTTTGGCCTGACTTATTTGGTTGATGGAAAACTGGCCTGAGATGGGATCTACTTCACAAAGAGAAGGGAAACGGGTTTGGCAAAACATGGCCTTTGACCAAATTCTTTGGGGTGGAGGGGTGATGTATAGAAGGAAGCACAGTGGGAGCCCTGTTAAACCGGTCAGTGAAAAATCCTAATGAAAGTACATTGGCTCATAAATTTCATAGTCTTCCGTGTTTGGTATAATAATCCAAATGATGGAGGAGGAGGAGGAGGAGGAGGAGGAGGAGGAGGAGGAGGAGGAGGAGGAGGAGGAGGAGGAGGAGGAGAATGGAGCCACCAAGGGTCAGGACAAATTCTCTCCTCTTCTCTTAAAGATCAACAAAGACACTGCCAGATTAACATTTCCCAAGCAAATACAAATCTCTTGGTTTATTAAAACATCTCCTCTCTTTGCATTAAGAATTGTGCTCACAGTAACAAAAGACACCGACATTCAGAAATAAAAGGGAAGAAATAGCTGCATATACCATATCAAAACTGAATTCAGCAATGACAAGAACTTTGAACACCTCTTTCACTGCAAATAATAATAAGAGTTATTCTACGCGTGCCAGCCTTTGATAAGCTAGTACAACATTTCATTTCAAGGACTGAAACTATTCCAAACAGACATCATCCTGGCAGCGTTATTGCTTAGACGAAAGACAAAATTTGTGCAACGCTAGAGAGTTGAGAGAGGATTGCTTGTGTTTCCATCAGAACTTTCCTCTGTATTTATTCCTGATGGCAACATCTTGGTTGGGAGAACATGAATAGATCATGTCCTCTTAAAGGAGCTTGCCTGAGAGAGGCCCCGGTCACTTGGTCCCCGGTCTCCCAGAAAAATGCCAGGTTACCTGGATTACTGGAAGGGGCCCCACTGCTTTGTGGAGAAGAGGTAATGTAAACAGGGCAGATGTGGGTGAGCTGGGAATGTCAGTGCTGGTGTAAAATAAAGTAGAACCAGGAGGAAAATGGCCTGTAATCACTAGAACAGAGGTCCCCAACCCCCAGTCCGTGGATCGGTACTGGGCCACGGCTTGCCAGCAACCGGGCCGCACAAAGAAGCAAAGCCTCATCCGAGGGATGCAGGCAGCACACAAAACCAAGCCACTTCCGGTCTGTGGAAAAACATCTTTCCATGTAACCGGTCCCTGGTGCCCAAAAGGTTGGGGACCTCTGGGCTAGAACATACTGTAGCATCACATAAAACTCTGAAATCCTGCTATGGCAAGCCATGCCACCCTCAACCTATACTAGGAAAAGGCAACTGTAAAACTAGCCAGTGTTGCATTCACTGAATACATAATGTGTCCGCGACAGACAGGAAGCAGGAAAATCCTCCCTCCGTTTATTTGAACTTCCCTATCATTGTCATCATGATCTCAGGCTAGATCAAGGGGACCTGCATTATGCCCCAGTCGTAGACCTGAATTTCAGGTAGATTCTGCTGTTCCAGGGCTCTGGAGGCAATCATGGAGTCCACAAATGTCACACATTTTTTTAAAAAAAGAAAGAAAAAAAAGGTCCAACCAGAAAACAGCCTCAGCTGAATATCCATCATTGATACGGTGGATCAATCCCGTGGATCAATCCCGTGGATCAATCAATCTGCCCAATCAATAGAGTGGATTTTGTTTTCTCCTATCTCAAATCTCTCCCCTTTGCTGTTAGGATGGGACCTCTGTCTCACAGTGGAAAAACAGGCTGCTTGCTGAGGCCAGCCCATTCAAACGTGGCCCCTGGAAGGAAGGGCTGGTCCAGATGCAGACGAGACCTTCCCTCACAGGCACTCAACTGAGTCTGGGAAGGTCTCCTCCAGGGCAGTAGAGTCTGCCCCATCCAGCAGGCCATTGGATGGGAGGCTGATGGAGCTGGAGTCACAGGGGCAACTGGAAGGGGCTCCTTGCTGGCTGTTTGCCCTGCGCTGGAGGGAGGCACGGAAGTCGAGCAATAGCACCGCAAGGCGATAGAGCTGCAACATCACGATCAAAATATTCTTGGCTGCAAAAAACACGAGCATCTGGTTCACAACTTGAAAATAGCCCATCAGGATCAAGCGTACCACAAGGAAAGGGCCGTCTTGGATGAACAAGCTGATGCCGATGTTCCACAGATCAGCACTGTGTCTGCAGAGGAGCAGATGAAAAACCTTTGTGGACGAAGCTGCTCGATCACAGTTGAGATGTTGCACTAGAAGGAATTAAAAAAAAAAGAAAGAAAGAAAGCAAAGGGCATTTCTTTCAGGATGTTGAAACCCATGTCATAAATCATCCAAAGACAAAGTTGTCAGACCCAGCAGTGGTTTCTAAGCCAGGCTGAGCCTGTAGCACAGTTCATTCTTTAAATTGTGATTTCCTGACTAAATCACACTTAGCCAAGTTTACTGTTCACATTGTGATGGCTTATAAGCTGTAACTTACAAAACTAGAACCTTGTATGCATAAGGTCAGCATTTCCTAAGTAAATCAATTCTTTCTTTCTTTCTTTCTTTCTTTCTTTCTTTCTTTCTTTCTTTCTTTCTTTCTCTTTCTTTCTTTCTTTCTTTCTTTCTTTCTTTCTTCCTTTCTTTCTTTCTGTCTGTCTATCTATCTATCTATCTATCTATCTATCTATCTATCTATCTATCTATCTATCTATCTATCCATCATCTATTTATAGTTAAAGATGGATCTATTTCCTCATATTCCAACCTCCTTGGCCATCCCTGCATCTGCCCAAGGGTCTCTCCTTCTTTCTTCCACAAAGATGCCTCACCTGCCTTGGCCTTCAGACTGGCCTTTCCACTGTTCCACCCTGCAGGGACCAGCCCAAAGAAAGCCAGCTGAAGCAGCTTCTGAGCAGGAGGAAGGAGGATCATGTGAGGCTGAGCACAATCCTGGGGAAACATTGATGGGACCAACCTGCTAGATCCAGAGGGAATTGTAACATGCTCCAGGTCCACACGGCTAGAATTGCATATACCAGAGCATCCTTGTTCCTGGAAAAAGGAAAGGCAAGCGTTTTAGAAACAAGGCACTGGCACAATTAGGCCAGACACGTTGATTAGATTAAGGAGGTCTCCAGCTATGGAAAACTACAGTTAGTTTCTAGAACTCATAAATTATAGAACATGACCAGTGGGACGTGGGACATGACCACTGAAGTAAAGGCAAGGATTGTTGTGATTCAGGGTCAGCCCGTGGGTTCGGCAGTTGGGTCGGACAACTCAGAGGAGGAGGGGGGTGTTGAAGAGCTTGCTGATGAGAGCCCTCAGACAGGCCCCTCCAACCTGGTCACGACGGAGACCCAGCTGTGTGAGCCTGACAGCGTGGATGAAGATGACCCACAGCTGGCCCTGTTCAAGGACGCCCGACGCAGGAGGCAGTCAATCAGGAGTAAACAGAGGAAGGCAATGGGGCACCTCAGAAGGAGGCAGAGAGAAGCCACGCCCTGAACTGTATAAAAGGGGAATGCGTGGGAGGGCTGGTTTGCTGAAGGCAACCGCTTGAATAGTTCCTGTTTCATAGCTCCTGTTTCATGGTTGGTGTCTTGTTTTGCTCTGTTTTATGTTAATAAATTTGGCAGGCTTAATTCCAGCCTCTTGCCGTTTGTAAAGGGGTTGTCCCTGCCTTTTCTGCAGGGCCGGTAGCAGGCTGGTACAGAACAAGGATACAGAAAGCTTGAAGAGCATTCTCCAAAATGAAAAAGGCCTTCTGCAGTCACGACATAAGCCTAAGATTGAAAATCAGGCTTGTCAAGATGTTGTATTTTTTTCTATCCTGCTCTATCGAGTAGAGAGTTGGTCTCTGACAGAAGGCCACCTAAAGAGACTAGAAGCATTTGAAATGTGGATTTACAAGCGGCTGTTACGGATAAGCTGGGTTGACAAGATCAGAAACGAGGAGGTGATAAGCCGCCTGGGAAAGCCAAGGGAAATCATCAAAACAATTAAAAAATGAAAGTTAGAATATTTCGGACATGTGATGCGACACCCAGAAAAATACGGCCTACTTCATTTAATCCTCCAGGGAAAGACTGAAGGCAAAGGAGGTCCAGGCAAAAGAAGAACATCATGGCTTCAAAATCTAAGGGACTGGTCTGGACAGTGGCATAGCGTGGGGGGTGCAGGGGGGGCCGGCTGCACCGGGCGCAACATCTGGGGGGGGCGCTCGCACTCGCAGCTCTCTGCCCCTGCCTGGCTCACTCACTCTCTCTCACTGCAGTGCTGGCTGTGTGAATCCGATCCAAGCCGCCGGGTTGCCGCCCACTGTGGAGGGGGGGTGCCAGGCGTGCGGTGCGGTGTTGGGAGAGAGTGAGGGACTATCTGGGGGAGGGACAGTGCAGCGGCCGGGTGCTTGCCCCGGGTGCTGACAATCCACGCTACGCCACTGGGTCTGGACAAAACTCAGCAGCACTTTTTTCCTGCGGCTGCTGATAAAAACAGGATCTTCAACATGATCGCCAATGTCCGATAACAGATGTGGCACAAGATGAAGAAGAATTCATAAAATGGGAGTGAGGAATATTGTGGGTTGGAAATAACGAAACTGGGTGAAGGAAATAAGTTTAAAGTTATTTTACTGTACCAAATCATCAATTTTACTGTATAATAGCAGACCAAACTCCAGAAAACGAAACTTCCCATCTGCTGGAGAATAAATTATCTGTATCTCTGTATTTTAACTTGTCTTACTGCCTTGAGTTAAATGAGTTAAAGCCAGTTTTATGGCACCGCTTTTTGAAAAAGCGTGACTAGAGCTAACAAGGACTAAATGCCAGTGACGGCAGAAGATTTCATTTGAGAGTAATAGGAAAAAAATAGCATTGCCTTTTCATAAGAATAAAGATTTCATCTTCCCCTTTTACAAGCCTTTGAAACAGTTAGATTCACCATCCTATCATCCTGGCTTATTCCCAAGTATTGCACGTGTAAGGAAAATCGGGCAGTGGGGCAGCAGGCGACAGCTGGACAGGAGGGCCGACGGACGGAAGGGCAGGCCGTCTCCTCTGTTGTGGGTGCAGCTGCAGGGCCGAGAGCGCCTGAGCCCTACCGGACGTTCTCTATCTCCAGGGTTTCGCTGGTGAACTCAAGGATGTCTGCGGCGGTGCCCACGAAGAGCAGCAGCAGCTGAGACAGCTGGTCCCTGGTGATCTCCCCACCGATGGGAAGCAGCCAGCGGCCCAGGATGAGGAGCAGCAGGAAAGTCTGGTGGAGGCTCAGCGTCCAGATGGGCTCACACATTTTGGAGAGCGTGTTGACAAATTCCTGGGCCTGTTGCAGCTGCAGCAAAAGCAAACGTCAGAAAGCAGAAAAGCGAGGGCAGGGGAGGCAGAGAGGAGGGTTTCTTTGGAGAAAGGGCTTCTGGTCCTTGCCCACCGCGCACACCTGTGCGGGTAAGGGGGGGGCGGGAATTGAATCCAAGACTCTTTTCCCATCTCCCCCAGTTGCCAGAGGAAATTATCTATTAGCTCTTACGCAATTGGCTCTCCTGAGCCTGGTTTTACTTTTATGGAAAAAGATGTTTATCATTTCAGTGCTCCTTGTGGGCATGCCTAACGTGGGGATGGTTTTAATCCCATCTAGTATCTCTGGGACCGCACCGGTGCAATTCTATTTTCTTGCTGCTCCCCCAAGGCCGTCGTTGTTGTGGAAATATATTTTAACTCAAAAAAAAAATAAATAAATCCAAATTGTGATTATGAGATATCAACCACCACCTCCATATTTACCTTTTCCATTATGTTGTTGGCTGTGGTCTCATTTCTGGGTCGGACTTTTTCACCGTGGTTCTTCACAAGCTGCTCATATTCATTGGGACAAAGCTGCAATAAAAACCCAGCTTCAGCTCTGGTCCTGCACAGACCTGATATGGAAGGGCCCCAAAGATTCCCCTTTGACAGTTCACTGGCTCCCCAAAGCCTTGGAGGGGCCCCCTTGCTCTGGACAATCCATATGGGGTTAAAGCAGCGAGGAAGAAGATGCAGTGGGAATCCAGGGAGAAGCGATTCAGATCAGCCTAGACCCACTGAAAAGCACTCACCCATTCCCCTTAGGTGAAATACAGAAAGGCTTCCTATCAAGAAGACACATGACTCTGAAGAAGACAAGTACACCTGACCAGAATATTAGATCTTGCTCTATTTTGGGCCTCCAGCTCTTTGCCTAGAAGTGGTGTTCCACCTCACACATTCTAACCTGGTACCTTGCTTCCCTGGGTTGGCATGTGCATTCCTGGGTTTGATTTAATTTAATTTAATTTAATTTATTAATATTTCTATACCGCCCTTCTCCCAAAGGACTCAGGGCGGTGTACAGGGCAAGAATAAAACACAGAAATTACAAAAGATAAAAAGATTTACTGACTGCAGACAAGTCAGTAAATTTTTGTCACTCTTGGTCCAACTATCTGCAAATGACATGGGGAGCAATGCATCAGCTTGGGGCAGGTGAAGGTCCAGTCCGGGGACCCCCGATAAGCCCTATGAATGTGTCTTCCCTTCACCCACTGGCTCCAGTACTTTGAATCTGCCCTTGGAAGGCAGCTACTAAATAAGCATCTTATTCTCAAATGAAGGTGTGTGAACGATGTGCAAAGGGAGGCACCACTCCAATCAACTTTGAAAACTTCATGCAAATAAATGAATCCCTTGACCTGAGCTGCAAAACTTTCTCTGATGTTAAATCCCCTTAAACCCGAGTAGAAAACATCCTTCCAGGCCTGAGGATCTCCTATGGACCTTGAGTGGCAGCACTTCAAGCCCCAAGGCAGAGAGTAACTACACTCTTCCCTCCTCCATGGCTTAAGCTGTGCCTCTGCTTGGGACTGGGCGCCCCTGAACTGAAAGCATTTTGCTGCTATGTACACAGGACCTGCACGGCTAGGCTGCCCATGGCTCACTTATGCAAGGAAGATGTAGCAGAGTGAAAACAACTGGACAATCTTTGCATTGTGCCATAATTCTCCTGTTGGTGTGACTTCAGTGAATTGGTCAGAATATTAAGCTAATGTTATACAATTCCACAGTCCTACTTAGACGCAACTGCTGTATTGAATGTGCAATGCCAATGAGCCATGACTTGGGGACATTCGTGCAACTGGGGCTGGTAGCGTGTACTAAAACGGCAGCAGGAGAAATGCAAATGAAACACAAAATGCCCCCTTGAAAGGTAATCTAACAAGTGACCGTGCATGAGCATCGCACTCCCTGAAATCTCGGAGGGTGAGATGGATGACCTGCTACAAGGAAGGCCAAAGTCCTCCTAGTTTGCTATACTCTTAAATTCTTTCTGCGTGAGAAAAGAAGGTGTGTTTTTGCGATTGCTGATGCCAAACCTGTTTCTTTCACAGGAGGAAAATCCAGATGATGCATCTGGATACACTTAGGCAACTTTTAGAACCGAGGCTGGGTCTAATGAAGGAACTAAAAAAGAACCATCCAGTCTAACAAAAACTGGACTGTGCAACTAGAACCATCACACATCTGGATAATCTCCCCTTTCTCGGTGGCATTTATTCAGCCGGGGTGCTGATGTGGGGAGTTGACAACTCACATCCTTCAAGGTGCACCGAAAAATGTCGCCGTATTGTTGCCTAATTCTAAATGAATCCATACCCCAGCTAGAAAGCCCAGAGGAAGCTGCTTCTTGAATTCATGATATAAAAACACAGTTAAAAAAGGTAAAGGTAAAGGTTTCCCCACACATGCGTGCTAGTCGTTTCCGACTCTAGGGGCCGGTGCTCATCTCCGTTTCAAAGCCGAAGAGCCAGCGCTTGTCCGAGGACGTCTCCGTGGTCATGTGGCCGGCATGACTAGCACGGAACGCTGTTACCTTCCCACCGTAGTAGTCCCTCTTTTTCTACTTGTATTTTTACATGCTTTCAAACTGCTAGGTGGGCAGAAGCTGGGACGAGTAACAGGCGCTCACTCTGCTACGCGGCACTCGGGATTTGACCCGCCAGACTGCCGACCTTCTGATTGACAGGCTCAGCGTCCTAACCCACTGAGCCACCATGTCCCTTTTAAAAATACAGTAACTGATGCCCAAATTGGCTTCCAGGCAGCTTGGTTTTCATTGCCCAAGCAGTTTCCCTCCTTCTCTGTCATGTATAGTAAGAAACCACAGAACCAGTACCTGATTTTTAGGCTGAAGTTCCAGAATCCACAATGAGGGCACTATGCTGATGAGATAGAGAAAGATCGGGGGTGAAAACCTGAGAAAGGACAAAAAATGTTGGGTTCAGTACACTGAGAAGCCATTACAGAATTCACTGTCAAAACACTGAAGGGATAAGCGGGGTGTCCGAGGCCCTGGGACGGGTGTGGACATTCGTAAGCCCACAGCTGGTGTCCACTAGATTTCCCGTCGCCTAGCAGAATTTTGAAAAAGCCTCTCTTGGAAACAGGCAGGTGGTAAAGCGGCAAGAACAGAGGCAGCCAGTAAAACCTCGGGACTTCCAGCTCTCCAAAGGACCCAGCAGCTTGCTTAGAATATAAGCGGCAGCTCCACGTTTTCTCGGAAGAAAAGGCCGCGCGGAAGAAAGGAAGCTGCAATGGGGCTGGTTGTGGGCTTTTTGAATGGAGCTGTGGGGCCATTTTGTCAGCTGGAAATGGACGGTGAGTAGTCGTTGACACCCCCCCACACACACCTCTTCCACAGCCTGCAATTGAAACCACAAACATGTCGGCCACCCAAACTCTTTGGGGACCCTTTGCAGGAGGAACAGAGGGAAGGAAAAATCCACTGCTCCCCCTCCCTGGCTTACGCATGGCTTCCAACCTTTGCAAAGGGAGGCAGCGTTTAGACGGGGCGAATGCCCCCTTGCTTGCCTTCGCCCCACCCTTCGCAGCACTTCCAAAGCAGCAGCCCTGCCTGTTCTTCCAAGCGAGACAGGATCCTTCCTGCATCCTCCAGAAGGCAGGAGCAGAGGAACCGAAATCAAGCTGGTTCCCTAGCTGCATGTGAGGAAGGGGCTGGTCCAAGGGTGGGTGGGTGGGGGAAGGGCTGCTCAGGAGTTAGAGGCGACCTGTGGACTCCCAGATTGCAACTTGTGGTCTCAACGTTTGAAACGCCCTGCTGGAGGGTCCCAGAGCTTTTATTTGTGGGATTCCTCAACCTTCCTCTTTTCTAGAAAAGCAAGAAAGAGGGGAAGGCAAAAAGGGAGGCGAATTTACAACTCTCTACATAGAAATTCCCTATCCAGCCTGTCAGTGAGAAAATTGTAGCACAGACATGTTTCCATTGTGGAATCATGGAAGATTGGGTGGGTGGGGGGGACACTTTGCAAGCTGCATGAGTGAGGCTGGTCTGGATGCTGAGCCCCACCAGGGTTTCTGCCTCCTCAACCCGGTCCAGCTGGCTGCAAGCGAAGCTGATCTAAACAGGCGTCTTTCACTAAGGGCTTCTCTTCTCTCGCTGCATCATTGAGAGGTGGAGATGCCTCGTGAAAACATTTTTGGCCCGGCTCTGCATTCCTCCTTCCGGGATCCTCATTAAAAGTGACTGTAACACCACCTTCCAGCCTTTTTTGTTAAGGAGGGGAGCAGAAATAACGTCATGGTCGTTTTATATTTCTGTGAAGTGCTGAGTGGGGGAGAGGAGAGTGGGGGAGAGGAGGCATGTAGAGTAACCTGCCTGGGAATTGAACAGGCTGGTCCCAGCATCTACCGGCCTTGGTTTCCTCAGAAAGGCAAGCAAGATGTCTGGAAGGGAGAAAGCTCAACGGGGATCTGAAGAAATACTCTGGAAGAAATACTGATCCCAGAAAAACAGCAGGGTGAGGTCCATGTGATCAGCAGGAATCAAGCACCTCTAAAGGAGCCCCAATGACATGACATCCTCGATCGCACGAATGACATGGCACAGTGATGTCATGGTGCCACGTGCCTCCCATTACCCCAGTTTCATGGATACCTGTTAAGGTAACGGTAAAGGTTCCCCCGCACATGCGTGCTAATCATTTCCAACTCTAGGGGCCGGTGCTCATCTCCATTTCAAAGCCAAAGAGCCAGTGCTTGTCCAAGGACGTCTCCGTGGTCATGTGGCCGGCATGACTAGATGCCAAAGGCGCACGGAACGCTGTTAACTTCCCACCGTAGTTTTGAACTGCTAGGTTGGCAGAAGCTGGGATGAGTAACAGGCGCTCACTCTGTTACGCGGCACTCAGGATTCGACCTGCCAAACTGCCGATCTTCTGATCGACAAGCTCAGCGTTCTAACCCACTGAGCCACCGCGTCCCCTATGCATACCTGTATCAATTGGGACTTCAGGTGGCCACAGTAGGATATAGCAAGCTCAATGATTATCAAGTTAAGTAATTTTTCTGCTGCTGCAATGATTCTTCCTCCAGTCGTGTTTAAAAGTATAATTCAGCAGCAAAGTTAGAGGGTGCAGAGAAGGAAGGAAGGACCACAAGGAAGAGGATGGTCCATGACCACAGGTGGTAGAGCAACACCAGCCTGTGACAGAAAGATGAAAGATAGGCTGCATCCGAAAGGGCAGGAATTGCTTTTACAAAAAGAAAGACAAGGATGTTTTCCTAGACATTTGGGTACACCCTGCTTCCAAGATGGCTGAGATGGCCATGGGAAGAACCTCTTTCTCTGGGTGATATCTGCTGAACGGTGGTCCATATCCAGACCTCTGTGCCTCAGGTTGACCCTTCAGCCATGACTCTAAGTTAGACAAGATGGCATTTTGCAGAGAAGATACAATTCAAAGACCTCCTGGTTGATGTTCAGACATTCAGTCATTTCTGACTTGGGACCTTGTCAAAACTATCTGTCTGTAACAGCACCCTGAGTGCTTGGGATCCCCTGCTGGTCCCTAGACAGGCTGCCTGGCCATCGTGTTCTTCCCAGCCTCTTTCTTGACTGCCTCTGAATCCATTAAGCACCTTCTCCGTTCTCACCTTTGCCTTGTTGTGAGCCTCAACTATCATCGTGGAACATCCAGCCAACAGGAGCTCTGAGGAGTCCATGCTGAGGGAGCCATTTTTATCTTCCCTCCACCCAGGATCAGTATTTTTGTCATTATGCTATTTATGACTGCGACTTTTTAGATTTTTATCAGTTTTATACTGGCTATTGTGTGACATCCAAAGCCTCCTTTGTGGGGAGATGGGTGGCTATGCAAGTGTGTTTAATAAATAAATACATTGAATGAATAAATACAATTCTCTGTCCAAAATATCTCAGCTTTAACTTTCATTAAACAGCTCGGCTTTGCACCATCTGGCACTGACTGTTGATTATTCTAGTTGTCCAAGATAATCTCAATGATTTCTCAAGCCACCAGTAAAAGGCATACTTGGTAGATGATAGTAAATACTTCAATACTTAACTGTCTATTGGAACAGTTTGAATTTAAACTTCAAAGAGGTCAACCCAGATACGAATCCAAGAACTCTGAAGCTTTTCTCAAACAAAAGAGTAGGACACATCGTCAAATAGAAGGAATAGAAGGAGCCTGTATAATTGGTTGGAATTCAAAGGGTTCTTGCTGGACAGGCAGTTTGATGCTGGATTGGAGTTTTCAAATGAACCTGCATCACCAGTGAGAGAGGTGGAGAATAATGCACGGAAGAGTCCATTTTCCGTCAGAAGCACGCCAGTTCCTGACCTGGGTGACTGAGCTGCTGCTCAAAGGACAATCACCAAAAGCCTGAGCGCATCTCTTGAAGGCTCCCCATCCTACTCACACCTGGGCCTCTCTCCACAAAGCAGAGGCGTTCAGTCTGGGAGGGGGAGAGAAGAAATGGATCCCTTCCATTAATCAGGGTTGCTCCTGGAGTCTGGGTCACAGAGAAGACAGGGACAAGACTTTACCCAGGAGCTCCATCAGCAGAATCGTCGTTAGACCTTCTCAACTCTTGAATTGAACACCGTCAAAACCAAGGAAAACCTGTACATAACAAGGAACACCTCTTGGAGATGACTTTGGTGTGACGCAGGCATAACCCGCAGGACTAAAGCAAAGCACGGGTGCCTTTGGCATGTCTGCCTAATAGGCTGGTCCAGAGCAGGGCGGTCAGGTTTGATTAGGACTGCCCAGGCAAAGTGGGAGAACGGTCAAAACTATCTTGGCCTTTTCCAGTCTGCCTCAGCCAAGGGATGGTGGCTGTTCTGCAAAGGCGGAGATATCAGCTGGAGATAATACATTTAGTTCTTGCCCCATCAGAGCCCCACACAAATCGTTGATTTGTTTGGCCCGGGGAGGAGAAGGAAGTGGATTCATTTATCATTTCAGAGGCCTGCAGTCTTGTAAGTTTTGAGAACTCTGGCCTATGGGAATAGCAGTTCCACATATAAGAACAGCCTTTCAGTATGCAGAGGCGGATAAGTTTGAAAACAGGAAGCCGCGCAGACCATCTGCCTCCCATCCTGAAAGGACACCTTTGTTCTCCTTGCAGAGACGATGTGATCCTTTTCCCTGCTGAAAAGTTGAACCAGAGTTTCAGAAGAAGGACTACAAGTCCGTCTCGATGCTGTTGAGATCAGAAGTCAAGAATCTTTCCGCTTTGGGGGGAAAATAGGTCACTTTCCCGCTCCACTTTTTTCTTCTCCTGTCCTGTTTTTAGCAGCACAGTTTTGCCACCCGCAGTGAGACATCAGAGGCATCAGTGTCTCCAGAGTTGGCTTTGCAGCTGTGACTTACAACTATGTGGCTTTTCTTTTGATGAACATTGTCAAGCTATATTCCTTTGAGAGGGGTTGAAACTGCCCTCAGCATTTAGCGCCAATCTCTCCAAGCTGGCAGTCTCTCCGTGCAAAATTCCGGCCAGCAGAAGGTTGCAATCTGAGCATCCGCTGGGCACTCGATTAATAAATGTCTTGTCATTTCAACTTCAATGTGTAGTTTGAGCTGAGAAACTGACTTGCCACTGTTCTGTTGGTGCTCTCCAACAGGGCTCCCGTTAGGGCCCTTCTTGTGAGTCACCAGTTCATTCATCCACTCATACATTCATTCATTCACTCACTCATTCATTTTTTTTTTTAAAATGGAAGCCAAATAACTGGTGTCTGAAGCCACCGTCCTCCCAGCTGAGCACAGCCTGGTTCTGCCGAAGAGGTTCTGCTTGTCTTTTCCAGCTCCTGCTGCTTCTCACCACCCCAGGACAAGAGAAGTCCAGTCACAGGCCAAGCTTCTTCAGCCAGAGAGGCTGTTAGTCACACCCACAAACACGTGTCGGTCACTTCCACAGAGGGTCTTCTCCACTTTTTGTACCCAGAGTTGCACCGGGGCTGTACCGCTGCTCTCCACAGCGCTTAAGCAAACGCCGAGGGCTTCCCTCATGGCAAAAGTCACCCAAGCGCCAGCAGCCCGCCCCAGCGGGCAGAGAAGAAGAGGTCCTGTCTCGGAAACCCCGCCAGGAGGAAGAAGAGAAGGGAGGGAGGGAAGCCTTGGTGGAGCAGTGGGCTAATGCCTCCTTAAGTAACACCAGCTGCCTGCAGGTTCGCATCCCACCAGGCTCAAGGCTGACTCAGCCTTCCATCCTTCCGAGGTAGGTAAAAATGAGGACCCAGATTGTTGGGGGCAATTAAGCTGACTTTGTAAAAATGCCGCTTGGGGTGTGTGTGTGTGTGTGTGAAAGCCCTAACAAGCAGGCATATACATAGAAGGAAGGCTATTGCTAAGCACATTTGATTTGTGCTTCTTAGATTGTAAGCCGCCCTGAGTCTTCAGAGAAGGGCGGGATATAAATGGGATTTTTTTTTTAAAAAAAAAAACTGCTAGAATTCCCCAGCCGGCCTGCTGGAATTCTGGAAGTTGAAGTAATAATTAAAAAAAAAAAGCCAAGAGAAGAGAAGACCAAAGAACCGGAGCCCCGGCGGGACCTGCCACGCTCGCTCACCATTTGTAGCCTCTTCCCCGCTTCAGCTTGAGCGTCAGCGCCGTTTCCAGGCACAGCAAGAGGTTCAGCAGCGCCAGCAGCCAGTACTTGCCCTCCTTCGTCGCCTCGGTCACCCGCCAGACGCCCAGCAGCGAGTGCAGGGCGAAGAGCAGCCGGCTGACCAGCGCGTTCAGCAGCACCAGCGCCTCCATCCTCTCCTGCCCGGCCGGACGCCACGCTTCTCTCTCTCTCCGCGCAGAGGGTCCCGCGGAGCGCAAAAGAGCCCGGCCTCCTCGTCCTTCCCCCCACCCCTACCTCCCTTCCCCGGACTTCCTGAAAGGGGATGGGGGGGTGTGTGGGGGGGGGGAAACGAGGGCGGGGAGGACAAGCTGAGCCAGACGGCCGCAGGCGGGGGGTTCCCACTGCCCCTCCGGCGCGCCAGGGCTGCAAGGAGCGGCGAGGTTCCCACCCCCGTCGGGCGGGCTGTGGCTCTGCTGGGGAGGGGAGGCGAGCCCGTCCCGTGCAACATCCCGGCCAGCCAAGTCTCCCTTAGGGCAAGGGTCTTCAAACTTGGCCCTTTTATGACTTGTGGACTTCAACTCCCAGAATTCCTCAGCCAGCCCTTCGGCGCCCTCCGGCACTGCACCCTCCTTGGCAGCCTCAAAGGCAGGGGTCTTCAAACTTGGCCCTTTTATGACTTATGGACTTCAACTCCCAGAATTTCTTAGCCAGCATACCTGGCTGAGGAATTCTGGGAGTTGAAGTCCACAAGTCATAAAAGGGCCAAGTTTGAAGACCTCTGCCTTAGGGGCTTGCGTGGGCTTCGCATCGGGGGGACTCTCCCCGAAAAGGGCAGCCCCGCGGGCAAACTCTCTTTTCACAGGCAGGAGGGTCAGGGAACCCTTCGGGGAATCTCACAGACACACGCACGCAACTTTGGCTGGACGTGAGTGTGGGTGCAAGGCCACCTGGCCGCTCCCACAGATGAGCAGATCTGGATGTCTCCTCAAGCAAGCCTTGAGATAAAGGCCGGCTGGGATTGTTCCAGGATCCCCAGACATTCGGTGGTTGAAACCACCTCAGTTGCAGCATCTCCCGCAAATCCACCAGGATTTGACCAAGGCAACGCTGGGAAAATGGCCAGCAATCCAGCAGAAACTGCTGGTTCTTACCTGAGATGTTAGCATCCTTGGCCCTCAGGAGGACAAGTGCCAGACAGACTCTTCTCAGACATCTGGATGGGAGACCCATTTCTGCAAGAACACCAGTATGTCTTTGAGATCTCCAGGAGTTAAGCTCTACTTAAAGGAGACCCTATCTTCTACAGCAGAGGTCTCCAACCTTTGCCGGCACCAGGGACTGCTTCCGTGGAGAAAGTTTTTTCCACGGACCGGAGAGTGCGTGGTTTTGTGTGCTACCTGCATCCCACGGATGGGGCTTTGCTTGTTTGTGTGGACCGGTTGTTGGCATGCCACGGCCCGGTACTGGTCCGTGGTCCAGGGGTTATGGACCCCTGTTCTACAGGACCCAGTCTATTCTTTCAAGGGCAGATCCTTTCCTTAGACCAGTGTTACACAACGTTGGCAACTTTAACATGTGTGGACTTCAACTTCCAGAATTCCAGCAGGCCGGCTGGGGAATTCTAGCAGTTTTTTTTAATCCCATTTATATCCCACCCTTCTCTGAAGACTCAGGGCGGCTTACAATCTAAAGCACAAATCAATGTGCTTAGCAATAGCCTTCATTCTATGTATATGCCTGCTTATTAGGGCTTTCGCCCCCCCCCCCCCAAGCGGCATTATTACAAAGTCAGCTTATTGCCCCCAACAATCTGGGTCCTCATTTTTACCTACCTCGGAAGGATGGAAGGCTGAGTCAACCTTGAGCCTGGTGGGATGCGAACCTGCACTAATTGCAGGCAGCTGGTGTTACTTAAGGAAGCATTAGCCCACTGCTCCACCAAGGCTCAAGTTGAAGTCCATACATCTTAAAGTTGTCATGGTTGAGAAATGCTGCCCTAGACCCAAACAAGCTAATGGAGCAGCAACATGGACTCTCCATATGGAGTCGGGCTCAAAACTGGGATTCATTTAGCAACCTCAGAGCTGAGTGTCAATGCTGCTAACATTGGATGTTCTTGCTTGACAACATAGGGAGGTGTAGCCTTTTTCTTTAACCTGTATGTTACTTTTAGAGTTAGAATTAGTGGACGCTAGGGGGAGTAGGGAGAATGTATCTCAAGACTGTTTGTAATAAGAGAAGATAAGAATTGGCGGGTTGAAGAAGGGAGGGAAAGTTTGCATTTTAAATTAATTGGAGAATGTGATTTATGACGTTTAATTAAGGGAGGGAATTGTGCTTTGATACGATGTGTTTGGGGGGGGAGAATTCAGATCTTGGCTTCCACCATGTATCTGTTGAAGCTATGCTACTCTATTAAAAGATTCTTTAAGGTAAACAATGCCTTTTTTAAAAAAAATAAAATTTTAATCCCATTTATATCCCGCCCTTCTCCGAAGACTCAGGGCGGCTTACAATCTAAGAAGCACAACTCAATGTGCTTAGCAATAGCCTTCATTCTATGTATATGCCTGCTTATTAGGGCTTTCGCCCCCCCCAGCGGCATTTTTACAAAGTCAGCTTATTGCCCCCAACAATCTGGGTCCTCATTTTGAAGTTCTTTGAAGTACTGCATTTGTCGGAACCATGACACTGAGCTCTTTAAAGTATATGTCATCTGTACCTACCTGTGCGAAGACAGAGAACCTGTCTGGGGAATGGGGGGGGAGCAAAACAGAGCAGTGGGTGGCACACATCTAAATTTGTAGGGGACCCCTGTTACTTCCAGCTGGTGGTGACGATTCTCTTCTTATTTTCCTTCTCCCTTTTTTTTCTACCCCCATCCACACTGGGCTGCAACGATCTCAGGTTTTTCATCACTTCTCTAGAAGTAAATATTTTGTTAAATTAAGGTGAGGGGAGGGGACCACAGTTGCTATTAGGAGTTTGGGAAAGATGCTGTTGAGCACCAACTTGCCAGTACAGGGCTGCGACTCCCCCTTGAAGATTTTCTGAGGATTAAAATTTTATATCCCCAAACTTTTTTTTTTGAAGTCTTCCACTTTCTCTACTATTAGTAGCTGAGTTAATAACACATGTTCCTGGAGGATTACAGTCAGTGATCAAGAAAATTAGATGTTGTTTGAATTTAATTTAGGTATATAAAGCTGCTACAGTAATTTACAACTTTGATAGTTAATATTTAATAAGCTGGTTCTTCAAAGAATCCTCTCAGTAATTGTCTTGAAATGCTACCCCCAGAAGTCATTTATATTTTCTAGCTGGAAAACCTGTTTGTCAACTCATTTGGCTTGATATGAAGTGTCTGATGAAGATGACAGGCTGGTTTCCTTATATCCAACGTGTCATGAGGTGCTCGAGGAGAAGGCTCGGCAAAGATCTCTGGCAAAGAAGATGCTGCTGGTCTCTTGTTCTCATGGGCTCCTCAGTGGACATGATTTCATCAGAATTGTCTATGAACTGTCACTTCTTTGTGTTCTTGCAAGGTTTTGTTTGTTCATCAATGATGGTATGTGGTCCTCAGATCTTGTCAGCTTCTTTTTCGAGGATCCTCTATTCTCCCAAGCAATAGCAATAGCACAGGGGTCCTCAAACTTGGCCATTTTAAGACTTGTGGACTTCAGCTCCCAGAATTCCCCAGCCAGCATGGGGAGTTGAAGTCCACAAGTCTTAAAGTGGCCAAGTTTGAGGACCCCTGCAATAGGACGTAGACTTATATACCGCTTCACAGTGCTTACAGCCCTCTCTAAGCAGTTTACAGAGTCAGCCTATTGCCCCTAACAATCTGGGTCCTCATTTTACCAACCTCAGAAAAATGGAAGGCTGAATCAAGCTTGAGCCGGAGAGGATCAAACTGTTGAACTGTTGGCAGTCGGCAGAATCAGCCTGCAATACTGCATTCGAACCACTGCACCACCAAGGACCCTTTTGTCTTTGCATTTATGTACCCAAATTAGCTCAGCTTTTGCCTTCGTTGGTAGCGCTTCCAGTTGGCAACCTGGTTTTACTTTTACTAGTATTGGATCATTTGTTCTTCTCGTGGTCCAAGGATTCTCCATACTTCTCTCCGGCACTGCAATTCAAAGGCAATCTGCCTACAATTCTGGGAAAGGTACAAGGCAAGTGTGCGATAAAATCCTAGTCTGAAAAGACCCAGAATCCAAAAGGAAAAGAGAGGAAGCTTGTCCATATTTTTTGCTGATCGGTAGCCCCATCCGGAGGCTCACCTGCCTTTTGTTCCCAGCAGTATTTCAGAGCTGTGTGTTTTCTCTGGTCACTTATGCATTTTATGCTGGTCTCCCCTCTCTGCCTCGTATAGCTCTGGCCAGAGAGGCAGGTGATGCAACACTAGCTACAAGATCTTATGAAACTCATAGCATATTGGAAAGGAAAAAATATCCCTTGGAGAAAATAAGTGTAAAAGCGCTTTTTTTTTGCAAAGGGTTAGCCAGAGGTCATTTCAAAATTGTATTCCCCCCCTCTTTCTTCTCCTCCCCCCCACTATTCAGCTATTCCAAACAGAAGTTGCTTGTCATGACAACCAGAGTGGGGCTGGCTATTCTAATAATTACTGGCAATTTTTTTTCTCTAAGAAAAAACTCAGACCTGTGTATGACTGAATGCCAGTCTACTTGCAGTGAGTTTCCATCCCCACTGAATGCACCAAGAGTTGGGGAGGCTTTAAGGCACCCCTTTTGTGCTCGAGAATGTGGTCATCTGGATGCCCCCCACCCACCCTCACCCCCACCCCAGGAAGCAGCACAAAGCCACCACAGCCCAAAGTCAGAGGGCAAAGCTGAGCAACGCACAAATGTGATATTGGCTGTAAGACTTCTTCTCCAGGAAAAATAACCCAAGAAAAGTAAAGGAAGCCTATTGCTTTTTATATGTTTATATTGTTTTATAAAGCTTTCCTTTTGGGATCTCACACACACATACACACACCCCAAGTGTGGGAAATCATCTTTCCTAATCAAAGGCAAAAATTGGCACAGGTCAGGCTGGACTTGGACAACTTTACGGATACACCCGTGTTGTTTTCTTGGAAACAGCACAGATGTGGCTTCGTGGTGGCCTCCCCCACCCCCCCCCACTCCTGTAGATAGGCCCAACCTCAATCCACACCACAGAGCCTTGCAGTGCAGGCTGCCAGACAGAAGGAGGTTAATTGCAGTCAGTTCAGGTCCTCTGAAACATATTCCTAGTAGGTTTTCCTATGACTGATCCCCATGAAAAGCAGCTTGGAGCGTGGAGATTCCTGGACACCATCATTCTCCTAGGACAGGGGTAGGCAACCTTGGCTCTTTTATGACTCATGGACTTCAACTCCCAGAATTCCTGAGCCAGCCATGCTGAGGGGAAAGGGAGAGGTTTCCATGCTGAGCCATGCTGGCTCAGGAATTCTGGGAGTTGAAGTCCACACCATGAAGGGACCATAGTTCCCCCACACTGGCTCAGAAATTCTGGGAGTTGAAGTCCATGAGTCACAAAAAGAGCCAAAGTTGCCTACCCCTGTCCTAGGAGCATCCAGAGGTGGCAGAGATCAAGCCGGGATTGCCTGGGTTTGCCACCATTAGTTCTGACACACAAGAAGAGGGCCAGTCTTCCCATTCCTGCTCCACTGGCCCCTCTCCTGGAGTTGTCAGATAATCCAACAGAAAGTCTCTAAAGGATTCCTGATCACGAAGAGCTTCTGACTCCGTTTCCAACAATCAGGAGCCCTGAACATCTCCACAACCACTGCACAATTCTGGGGAGAGGGCGGCTGCTTCGAGGAACACTGGCAGCTGCCCGGTCCATCTTTCCATGCTCCCTGAGGCACCTTTGGAGAGTGGATCCCGAGTGATGCTCAGCCGTTATAGCAGAGACCCTTCCCAACTCCTGGTCCCCATTTCACACATGGCTTCATCAAGAGTGCTGAGGTCCTTCTGACCCCGAGTGAATGAAGGGAAGACGGGGGTGGCCTGTTGGTCCCTTCTGGGTGGGGTAGACACAGCACCTTTGCCGCATGAGCGGGAAGCCAAAAGGGTGAGGAAATGAACTGGATTTTCTGTCTGTGAAAGATCAGCTTAAATTTCAAAGGGAGAAAAGGCAGAAAAGAAAGCCATTAATGATCAGAGTAGATTTCAGATTCCCTAGCAAGGAGAAGAGAGGTCTTCTCCTTCTCCTTCTCCTTCACTTGAGAGAGGTCTGGTCCGCAGAACTGAATTACATGCAATTTGAGAAACCAACCAATAACAATATCAGAAGGATACTTGAATTAGATGAAATGATATCAGGAAATTACTTGCTGGGGAGGCTTTTTATGTTTAATATAAGTATTTTACTTCTGTTACCAAGGAGATAAATTGGCTACAGGTGAAGAAAGAATGAGGGGAAGGTGGATTCATTTTGCTTTATAATGTTCCGTTCAGAATTCCACATTCAGCTGGAGCACCCCTTTGAAGAGAGGAAGTCCAACAGGTGTAGCTGATTGCAGGAAAATGAAACTTGAGATCCCCACAGCCCAGGATGGCATCTTTGCTCCTGGGAAGAGGCGGTGGAGAACCCCAGTAAGGAAAGGACCGTCTCTCCCTCCCAAAAAGCTTTTTGCTCGCTTCACATCAGCAACAAATAATAATTCTAATCATCCCCAGGATCTGCAAGGCAGATCTTCGATGTGCAAAAGGGTGAGGCTTGCCTTATTTTGGATATTTAGGGTTAGGATCTTTTTCAACCCTTACCTTGTCCAAGTGTCGTGGTGCTTCCTTGTCCTGAGCAACTTAACAGTGCCCTGTGGAATCCTCTGAGGAGGAGATCAAGGGATCCTTGGTCTCCAAAGCCTTTCTCCAAATTGACATGTCCCCCCTGAGAGTTTTGAAGGATGGAAACAATGGTGGGATTCAGCCGGTTCGCACCACTTCGGCAGAACCAGTAGCTGATTTTTTTGTGGCCCAAGCCCAGAACGGATTTCTGGGAAGCGGAAGTGGAATATAATTGTTAGTTTAGAAGTAGATATAATTTGAAATTTTTGAAATAGTTTTCAATTTTTCGATTTCTTCATTTTCTGTATATTGTAAATGGTTTTTTTTTTGTCTTTGTTGGTGTATGGTGTGTTTTTAACATGAAATGTAAATAAAGATTTATTTCAAAAACAAAACAAAACCACAGAGAGAACTGGTTGTTCACCTATTTGAATCCCACCACTGGATGGGAACCTTTGAAACAGGAAGAATAGTGAACCCAAAAATGGTGGTGTGTGTGTGTGTGTGTGTGTGTGTGTGTGTGTGCGTGTGCAGCCCCCTGGCAGCAGGTAGGGGCCCTTCTGCTCCTCAGGACCAGCGGGCCTGCTGGAAAGAGCGCAGGGCAAGAGCGGAAGGGGACAAGAACGGCTCCGTGGCATCACTTTTCAGTCAGGCTGCCGGAGCAAGTGGCTTTTAGAAGGCGAGTCCCAGTATTGTGACTAATGCTTTGCAAATTGCCATCAACCACAAGCAGAAGAATGACTTCTAGGAGTTTGGAATTTGGAGAGGCTCCTGATTAGTGAACCTGTGAAACTTCCGACTAATAAATTGTTCCTCCCCCAAAATAGCCAGCATAAAAATGGAAGGCTGTGAATCTGGGAGGTGCGAGAATTATTAGGAGTGACAGGCTGCTGACTCGCTCCATTATTGCCACGACTTTTTGAAAATAAGTATCTATTAAAGGTTTTATGAATGCATAAATTATACTAGCGCAAGGACTGTCAGTGAGTATTGGATCCTTATTCAGCTGTAACTAACTGTTCTTCAGACCTCAGCTGCACTGTACAAAAGTACCATTGTGTAGGATGTGTATTTTAAAATATATATATTTTTTTAAAAAAAACACCATGCAACTGATCCAGAGTCTTTTTGTGGGTTGTACACACTTAATGAGAATCTAAACATTTGTGCTTCCTCTCTGAAGCAAGACGAAAATGTGTCTGTGAGCCCGTTTGTGGTAGGTTATAGCTGACCCTGGGCTCCGAGAACAAATTTATACCAGGCACAAAAAGCTACCTAAAAAGCTATGCACAACTGAAGAGGCGGCACAGAAAGACTAAACATCCACTTCTCTAAATAACTGAATGAATCACAAGGCTCCTTTTTCCTTCCCAGCACAAGTTTTAGTGTATTTTGAAAGCTACAGAAAAGTTCTTCTCTGCAATAATATTTTCTTTCCTTGAGGACCTTCTCCGTCTTCAGGCAGAGCTGGCTGGTTGTTCAGGTCTTCGTGGGCCAAGCCAACCCCTGGGACTGTTATGTATGCAGGCACCTGCATAGCAACAGCCACCAGGGGGCGTTGGCCTGAACGGTTTTGGCGGGAAACCTAGTTTTGGCGGGAAACCCAGGTCCAAACCCATTGGCTGTTCACCTACTTGGCTAGGTATTTAAGGAGGCCAGGTAACCCTCATTCCCCAGTATGCTACCCCCCCAATAAAGAGCTGAACACGTACTCCGGCTGGCGTCTCTTCCTTGCGTCAGACCCAGTACATTGCAGGGACGGTGCAGCACAAGAGGTCAGAAGGTAGCAAATCTTTTGGACCCTGGATGCGCCTGGGATTTCAAAAGGGTGACCTGGATTCTGGCTCACTCCCAGACTGCCAGAGAGTGCGGCCAGTCAGAAATTGGAAAGAAAAAAAAAATCAAGGGGGGGGGGGAGCCTGAAGGGCGCCACAGGACAAGTCCATGGACGCTTTGGCCCATGCAGGCACCACACGAGACAGTCCCATCAAGCTGGGGCCATAGTGAATCAGGAAAGTAGAAGTGAAATATGTGTGCCAAGCTTGCCAGAGGTTTCAGGCACAACTTTTATCTGTTTTTGTTTGTTTGTTTTGCTTTTTAAAAATTTCAATGCCCCAGAAAACTTTAAATGCATTTTTGAAAGGAGTGCACATTCCTGTCCCCTCCTCCTCTTCTGCTCTCTTCCTCCCCATGGCTCCAGGGTCTGGGTTTCTGAAGTGAGGATTGAAAGAAGTGGGGAGGTCCCTTCACCATGCCCAGCCCTTCACCATGTCCCCTTCTCTTTGTACCTTTGCAGGACTCGGCCTTCATCCTGTAGCTGCCCCAGAAGAAGAGGGCTGGGGAGAGGCTTGCAAACCACCAGCCCCACTCCTCTGGCTTCCCGGACAAAGATCTGCCCCACCAGTTTTTGACTGAAAAGAGGAGCCACTTGGGGGGCTTGCCAGGGTGCGGTCAAGCATCGGGAACAAGTCCCGCCTGTCCCTCCCAGATGGGGCTGGAATCCCTTTTCCACAATTTAATCAATACCCTGCTGAAGACATGCCAGTTAAACCAGCCCAAACCTTCTTTTAGACAATGGATTCAGTTGTTGTAACATGACAAACCATTAATAATAAAAAGCTTTGCCTGGCTGTGTGTGGAAATTCTAATGTGGACCATTAAAAAAACAGAGCACATTATACAGCCTGCAGCACCATGTAGATACATGTCATTATCTTTCTTCTTTACAATGAACCAGCCTGGGAATTTTTTTTCCCCTCCGTCTCTTCGTACAGAGAAGACTCTGACCTCCCTTTTCCAATCTTGCACTGTGAATAGGATTAATTCCTTTTCTGCCACCTCACTGTGGAACTGAAATGGGTGTCACTGCCTAGGAGGTGGGCGGGTGGGGTGGGTGGGGGTCCATGTGTGTTGTGCCCATTTCCTTCAGTGCAGACAGTGAAGTCAAAAAAGAGATGTCAGTCAAAATCCTCAGTCGCAAACCTGACAATGAAACCAATAATTTGGCTGATGCACGCTGAGTTTTGGAGGAAATGGGTCCAAGCATCCTTTTAAAGACCAGATCCCCTTTTTCCCTGACCTGAGTCATGCAGACTCTTGGACGCCTTTGGTGGAGAGAGGCAGCCTTGGGGCTTGTGGTCAGAAGTCCAGAAGAGGCAGCTTTATCCAGAAAGCCTGCTCCATCAAAAGAAAACAAGGACAAGGAGGAGGCTATGAAAGACAATCCAATACAATGCAGCTTAGAGGTTTATTTCTGTGCTCCACAATGTAATTGGTCACCTGTGGCTCAAACTTGTCATGAGAAGAGGCAAAATCTGGATTCCCACATCCCTCCAACCTAGGATTCATGAAACCAGGATATGTTTTCACTCAACGCTGAGCCACATGTGATCCCAGGCACAGGACTTGGTAAATCACTTGTCCAAAGAGATGACTTTTCAGTTTTTTTCAGATAGAATCCAATCAGCAAATCTATTGGCTGAAGTCCAACTGCCTGCCATCTTCTTTCTCAAGACTTTTTGCGACATCTCTTGCAGATGCCCCAAAGCAACCTATGGAAAGTTCCCTGGGATCTCTCTCTCTCTCTCTCTCTCTCTCCCTCCTTCCCTCTTAAGATCTCTGGGACACAGTCTGGGCAGCTGAGCAGAAAAGATGGTTTGCAGTGGTTGTCTCCCATCCTTAGAAACTCTTCTATGAAGAGATCCCTTGGGCCTTAGAAGGTGTGAACCTGATCCTAAGATACATTTTAGAGTCCCCAATTAAGAGGCTGATTTGCCACCAGCTGAAGAGAGTCTTTGCCATCACCTCCTATGATTACAGCATCTGCTGATTCTGATTTCATCTGTGGGCCTTGGTCTCTGGTTCTTTGCCCTGAAGGCCCATAGAGAGAAAGGTGAAAACCACCCTCTGAGGTTATGGGCCTGTCAAGCAGACCGTGATGTCCTGTGTCTGAAGATTTCTATTTTGCTTTATGTGGTTGATTACCAACCCAACTGCATTTTCACTCTTGAAAAGGGAGTGAACAGACTTTCTCTTCTCTTCCCCAGTGCTACAAGAGGTTCAACCAAACCAATGACTTTAAGCATGAGTCCTGCAGGTTTTATTCACTCTGCAACACAAAGTGGAAATATAACATAAATTCAATATATACACCATATTAACACTCCTTGTTGGAATGGAGCCACACATAAGGAATACCTCCAGGGCTCTTCAGTCACCTCTAAATGTCACATTGAAAGAATGGCTTTTATTCGGTATGGAATTTACACAAAATAAATGCTGCAGGCACTGGAAGAGCTACCAGTTTTTAGATGTACTGTACGTGATGGGATGCTTGGCTACAGGAGACCCAAAGAGCTTTCCCTGAAGCTCAGTGGCACTGAAATGGTGCAAAAAAGGAACACAGGGACTGTCCTCAGGGTGGAGGTCCCCTCTCCCTCCTGAGGGGGCCTCTCCCATTTGGATGCCCTGTTCGTGTGTGCGTCACTGGCACTTCCCTCCACAAACTTCCTCCAGGCCAGACAGAATGATGTGGGATGTTTATGTAAGACAAGAGAGGAAGTCACTCCAACCCTAGCTTGCAGATGACAACTGTGGAAAAGAGGGCAAGATTCTGGGGGAGCAGAGCCACCCAAGTTCAGGAAGAAGTGAGCTTGATGGTGGGGAGACTGAGACACCCGGTGCTCAGGATTTAAGGAGAGGCACCTGTTCAGCCAAAGTTCCTTCATCCAACTCACCTCCGGGACACCTCTATCTCGAGGCAAGAATATAGGAGGAGTTAGCAAGTCTTGTTCCACTTTCAATGTCATCTGTAGCTCTGAGTTTCCCTGGAGGTCTCCTATCCAAGTTCAAGCCAGGCCTAATTATGCTTAGCTTCTGACTCAGCCAAGGGCAACCAGGCGCTACCATCTGCTGAGCAGAGACCCAAACTTCACCTGGATATACCACCTCATTTACATTCAACTGAGTCTTACATTTATATAGAGAGAAAGATGTTTCAGAATCAGAAGAAACCCATGGCTACAAGCCACTTCTGATAAGCATAGGGAATGAACCAAAGGCATCAGATTAGCTTTGCCCTGGACAGTAAACAGCTTACTCTCATGTAAGACAGGTAATTCACACAACGTGAATGATCCAGCCCATCCCCTCTCTTCTTTCCCAATATCCAATCAGATCCAAGAATAAAAATCTTGAGTTCCGATCTTTGTATTAAATTCCTTTTGTTTCCAGAGAGTAAATCACAGTGATTCAGAAGAAGGGGAATCAAGTCATAGACGAATGGTGGGGCTGGAGGACCACATAACGATGCCCCTTGTATTCACCAATGTGTTTTCTTCATGGGTGAAGAGACTTGCATGGGATTTGCATGGTGAATGTGGAAAGGAGAGTTGGCTCCTTCAGTTGAAGGCCACAGTTCCTCTAGGACTTTCTGTAGGCACATCTAACGTGGACCTGGGAATGGCTATTGGCTTCTACCTCTCTCTGGGGCACCTGTCTAATACACAGAATGGAGAAGAAGGTCAGGCCACCTGACATTTGAAGAATGTTGTCTGCTCCTTCACATCTGTTTGTTTGTCCTCGCTACACGTTACCCTGTGTGCAGCTTGAAGTGCAACTAAACTCACCTATCCTACAATAAAACCAACCCTGTGCGTAGATCTGGATGCTTTATTAAAGGAACAGGATGAGTGAAACTGGGAAAAATAGAAATACCTAAAATAAGAACCCAAATACAAAATAAGCTACGTTGGGTTGCTGGTGAGCATAACAATTAACAAATACAGATAAATCTAAATCTCATCAGCGATGCTGAGTGTATGGGATGTGGATTTTAGTCTTCAGTTGAACGTGTGCCACAGATTAGGCTGAATTCTTCTTGGTGCTTCTGTTTCCTCCAAATGCTAAAGGAAATGGGAGTCTGGCTTCCCAGGATGCACTTGTTTTTCAGAGTGAGGGTTGATGGGTAGATGACCCTTAAAGGGCCAGATCAGCTTCCAAACAATACAGATTGGTATTTGGCCCTGAGGCCAGAGAACAACAACAGCATATACACAAATTATATGCTGGGACATGACACTGTTACCTGAGGTGACCATTTCAGGTGAGCTAACCCTGGGAAGCAGGACACATCACACATCACACTCCGACACATCACTCTCTGAACCTGAGTTTCTAGCTGACATAGAAAATGAAAAAGTCAACCATTGCAATAGAATTATATATTTTTGATACAGAACATCTTAGCTCTGTGCATGAAGATGTAGACCTGGAGACAAAAGGATCATCAATCTAATTTTCATGCTTGTTCTACTAGACGTTGAGTTGTGCACTAAGGATTTTTTAACATCTCTGTTTTTCCTGCCCTGGATTATTTTCCAAAAACTCTCCACATTGGCTTGTATGTTCCACTGTGTGTCCATCATGGAGACACACATTAAATCTGTTGGAGTGATCTGCGTACCTGCACAACACTTGTTTGAAGTGATTCAGAAGACCCTATTGTATTCTTCAGAGTGCCTTTTTTTCTCTCTCCAAGTGCACCTTTTTCAAAAACAACATTTACTTATCAGCAGGAGAAATCATGTGGTTAGGTATAGTTCTTAATTACAACAGTCCGAGCTACTAGTTTTATTCTTCACTTCAGGATACAATTCCACAGCAAGGAAGCCATGAAATATAATGTAACTATTAAAATTGACATTTTTTAAAATTCCCTACAATTGCTATAGGGGTTCTTTTTCCACTTGAGAGGAGCTGCTTGCTCAACTTTACAGCCATAATTTGCACTTAAGACAATCATTGCATTTAATGAGAAAAATATTTGTATTACAGTAATACATTTACAGAAACATATCCTTCTGGAGTTATAGGATTACGGTATATTGAATATTCCAGTACATAATAAATGGAACATCTCCCCATTGTCCGTCCTAAGCAATTCCTTCCACACACTCTATCTTACAACATTATCAGTTTCAGCAATATCCAGAAGCATAATTACCATTTTACCAATGATGTCTGAATGCAATTTTTGGCAGGAGATAAAATATTGTACAATAATTAACAATAACGTTAATCATGCCTTGGAAGCCGTATCTGAAATAATTAAAAAGCTACTTTGCTGCTTCCAAGTTTAGCTACACAATAAATCTGAATGCAAAGATCTCCTTGCTTTACATTTAGGAAATCTGCTTTATTGGTGTCCTTTATTGGTAGTATCCATGACCCCCTAATGGGGCTGTGGGATGTGCTCTTCCTTCTGATTCCAGCTGGAGTTGCATCTGCAGAAGTCAGCAGGGCGATAATTGGAGGGGAGGTCCAAGCAGGCTGGGGAAACCCCATCAGGAAGGAGCCAAAGACTAAGGAATAGGGAAGACCAGTGAATATTTGGTTCAGGAAACAGTTTGAAGGCAATTGGTTCAACTCTAAATCAATCTGAGTTTTTGACCTGAAACAAAGATTCAGTTCAGTTTATTGAACCAAACCAGGTGCCTCCAAGTCAATTCAATTCAGATTAATTCTGATACCCCTGTTATGGACCAATATAAATGTTTCCATCCAAACTGGACCAAATCACATTTGACTGATTTAATTCCTTCAAACTGAATCACTCCGGGCATCTGAGCAAACCAGATTGATCTTCCGAATTCAAGTAATTATTCTGATTGGATTAAATCCACAGTACCAATGAACTGAATGATGTGAATGGACTTAAGCCTGACAATTTCCTTTAACCACAAAGGTATTTTGTTGTGGAAAATGTCAGTGCTCATTAAAAACAATTGGTCCTTTACAAAAAAATAAATAAAGCAAAATTGAAACCTAGACTGTGAAAAGGAAACCGTTCAGTTGCTTCTTGCCTTTCTCTAGTCAAGGTAGTCCTATTTCAACTGCAGATACAAAGCATAGGTGAGTCACAAAAAAAGACAGCCACTTCCAAGGTTGCCATTGTGGGTGCAAGCTCTCTCGTCTGAACCCAAACAAGTGGAACTGAAGAAGCCTCTGCGAGACCTGGAGGATCCAACTGTACTCACATTGGGAGCTTTCCATTCTGAAAGACCAGAGCTTTTTTCCTCATAGAACGCTCAGAACGGAGTTCTGGCACCTTTTTTGGAAGGAACCTTCCAAGGCAGGTTGTATAACGTGTGAGTTCCGGCATCTTTTTCTTTTACAAAAAAAGCACTGTGAAAGACAAAATATGTTTCCAAAGCACATGTGAATGTCTTTTAACTGTTCACGAGATCAAACAGTCCTGAAACTCACTCCAAGTGCCAGATCTGTCTTCACTGAGTGAGGTCTTCTCCTCCATGCCTTCATTCCCAGGACACCCTCCCTTCCCCACTTCACTCTTGTCTCAGGAAGAAGGCAAATTCCCACGCCTTCTCTGGGCCTGACAGAGGAACTGACCCCAGAGCCTTTCTCGTGGTGGCCCCTGCCACCTGCAAATTCTCCCCTCTCCTTTGTGAGGTGAGTTTCTCTGGCACTCAGAAGCCCATCGCCTTTTATGCTGCAAATCTTTAGGTTCAGAGTCATTGCGCTGAAAACAAATTTTGTTTGGACTATGCACTTTTTGAACACTTTAATGGAATCTTGCTAGGAAACACAAAATAGATAGGCGCAATACTTTTTAAAGTACACAACATTTATTTTTACAGGTTCTATATAATGTTTTGGAACAGATTTACAGCAGTGCAGCTGACCTAAGTTCTGGGTGTCGCTATATTTTCCTGTGTTGTTGTTAATCGGGATGATAAAGTGCCGGTAGAAAAATCGAGGCGCATTATATATTCAGTTGGAAATTATATTGCAGTGAAGTTGGTGACAGATCCAGAATCTGTTAAAAAAAACCTACAAAAAGAGGTAATTGGCAAGAAAAATGAATACCCAGCATTTGGTTGTTCTTCAAAAAGCAAGCACATAGTTCTTCTTCAGAGGTTTAGATGGGCATAAATATTTCACTTTAATTCTTCAGAATTCATTGACTTTTGAATTGCATTTATGATTCACAATGATGGATGCTTCTTATAGCTGGGGCAGTATTATTTTTAATGATGGTGGCTGCAATGCTGCAGATAGTCAGACATAAAAAAAGCCACTCAAATCAATTGCAATTTGCAATTTGTTAGCTTTATTAGGTTACTGTACAATGCTTAATACAACACATTATTTCAGGACAGAGATCTTTAAAAACAGTTTTAATATCTCGCCTCATTTGTATGAAACACTCTTTGTAATTAAACCCTATTTTTCCCCCTATTTTTGCATAGTCTCTCATTTCCTTGTTTTAAATATCCTGCAATTGCAGCAAGCGTGATTTTTAAGTGTCTTCTCAGGAATTGTTTTGGATTCAGTCACATAATTGTGATGGGAGGGATGGGTTGGATTAATTCTGTAATGACTTGGATTCAGCTGATTCCAAAAAACACAGGATGATTAATATCTGCAAACCACTTCGCAACATACACAGATTGCCAATCATTATTATTCCTGTTTTATACACTGGAAAAGGAAGCTGAGGACTCCCTCCCTCCCTCCCTGCCTCCTCCCTCCCTGCCTCCTCCCTGTCTCCTTTCTATCCTTCTATCCTTCCTTCCTTCCTCCCTCCCTCCCTCCCTCCTCCCTGTCTCCTTTCTATCCTTCCTTCCTTCCTCCCTCCCTTCCTCCCTCCTTCCGTCCCTTCCTGATTGAATTTTCAGGATGGAGTCACACCTAACTATTTCTTAATTTAAAGTATTCTTATCCTGTTTTTCTAAAAATATTTCTTTTTAATCCCAAATTTATTTATTTATTAAAAAGACTTATAATGGCTGCCCATCTTAAGCGACTCCAGATGGCTCTCAACAGCAACGTAAGGTTTGCACTAAAGTTCACGCTAATGATCTTTAAAAGTCCTCCTCAGGTTAAACAAGAGAGCAGAAGCCAACTAAAACCCATAAAGATTTTAGCAATTGTGCAAGGTGAGTTGGGTTAATTTTCCAGGGATTGTCCTGGATTTGCAATGTTGATGAAATCTCCATTATTCTTCCCAAACTCAGCTTCTGCCCAGATCTGAGCTGGAGAGCTGGGGAAGCAAACCTTGTCCCTCGGCTATCTTCCTTCCCAGTTCTCCTTCAAGTCACAGAGAGTTTCCACGAAATTCCCCTGGGTGGCACGAAGCAGGTCCTGAGGACATCGCCCTTCTTCCTCTACCACCCTCCCTCAAGTGGTTCTCCAAGGCCTTGGCTTATGGAACGCTTCCATTGGGGTCTTTTCCAATTGTAAAGGGGGAGAAGGAGGACAAGCAGATGGCCACTGCAGCAATGGCGGCCAGCACCAAATGCCACCAAGATATATATATATATATATATATATATATATATATATATATATATATATATATATATGTATATGTATATGTATATGTATATGTATATGTATATGTATATGTATATGTATATGTATATGTATATGCATATGCATATGTATATGTGTTTATATATACATTATATATATATACATATATACATATATACAAATATGTATATATGTATGTATGTATATATACATATATACATATATACATATATACATATAATAATATATATATATAATATAATATAATATAATATAATAATAATATAATATAATATAATATAATATGTGTAATGTGTAATATGTAATATTATATATATATATATATATATATATATATATATATATATGTATGTATATACGTACGTACGTACGTACGTTAAATGTTTGTTAAGTATTCAGATTACACTTGCTTGGTCCCAGACACGGGACAAATCTTATTTCCTGTTTCAGCCTAGCCCAAGGCCATCTACAGGCAGTAGCCACAGTAGTGGCAGCTCATATTTGTATATATGTATATATATATATATATATATATATAATGTATATATAAACACATATACATATGCATATGCATATACATAGATAGATAGATATAGATATAGATATATATAATTGATTTTTTAATATAAACTCCTTGATATTTGGTAAACAGTGTGTTGTCTGGGTTTATGTTTACAAAGTAATCACTAACAAGTCAGTTTCTGTATTCCAAAGTCCACATAATAGCTTTGCTTGATTTTCTCTTCTTCCAATAATATTCTCTTCGCAACCTTAAATTAATACAGTTCTTATTAATTTGACAGGTAACAATTAAATATAAAGATTTTTCTAGAATTTCTACCAATAATAATCACATCAATATCATGCTTCTTTTCTATCTGGTCAACTTGCCACCAAGGATGTTCTAAGGCAGGGCTTTTCAACCAGTGGTATGGGTACCACCCGTGGTACATTGCCACCTGGCAGGTGGTACACAACCATCCTAGAAACGTGGTATCAGGGAAGGGGAATGAGCTGAACCGGTGGCAGCACCGCACAAGCCTGAGTGAGAGATGGCTGGAGCTGCAGGGCTGTCAGAGCTCAGCTGGAGCTCGGCGCTGATCCCGGCACGTCTGCTAAGCCCAGAAGAAGCGCCGATCAGCTGGAATGTTGCAGCATCTCCAGAGTCTTGTGATTTACATTCAGATGCTTGGCAACTGATTCATATTTATGACAGTCACAGTGTCCCGGGGTCATGTCAAATGACCAAAACCTGCTGCAACCACCCAGCAGATGGGGAGGGAATAAAAACCAACCCCCCCACCCCACCCCCGCTGCCAATCCTCAACAGAAATGCTCACAACAATGAAAACCTCAGTCAGGAGGAAGAGCGCCGCCGGGCGGGCAGGCAGGTGTCTTGCTCGGCTGTGGCATGGAGAGGGACTTTTTTCAGTGCCATTGTAACTTCGAACAGTCACTAAGCAAACTGTTGTAAGTCGAGGACTACCTGTATTTCATCACTTTTTTCCTTTTTTCTTTTTGGTCATCAAGTTTTCGACACCTTGCTAGGCGAGTGGTGGTACCCAGATGTTGCCATATCCTAAAAGTGGTACAGTGGGTGAAAAGGTTGAAAAGCCCTGAGAATCCAGCAGAAAAACAGAAGCCTTCCCAGGCTCTTTGTCTCTGCAGTTCTGCCCTCCTCCCCAAGGAGGCGCATAAATATCTACTACAGGCTTGCTTGGTAACAAGAGAAAATTGGTGAATCCGCTTCACCAATTCCCTGGCTAAAATGCAAAAGGACGGGATGGATCTGCACGGCAGAGGAAGGAGGGGAACTTAACCTGCTATGCAAGAAGCTCCTACTAATATTTGAATCATTCACAGTGTGAAGCTCGAATCATATTATTGATCTGAGAAAGTTGCCTCTTTTTCATGGTTGCTATTAAAAACCCATTAGAATGATGCCACATAGATCCAGTGAGAATCAACACATCTAGCTGTAAAACTAATGATATATTCCATTATAGGAGATAGGCTACAAAATGCTGGTATTGAATTACGCTCACAAAATAGAAAATGAGCTAGAAAAATATCCCTCTAGGAAATAACCCGTCATGACTGAGCAGTTTCCTGTTTATATTTTAGATCAATCATTTCACCCGGGGTCTGATGTAGAAGGCTGCATGGGAAAACCAAGGAATTTCTCATTCTCAACTGAGACAGCAGAAGAATCTTTTTTAAAATGACTAACACTCTCAAGAAATGGGTAGGTTTGCATTACGCTGCCTAATGGCCTGGAAAGATTACAATAGCAGAGATACTTTCCTGTAGACGAGTCCAGTTGTGGTACTATTGCTGTGGTATTAGCTTTGCTAGAATCCCATCCGATCAGTTTCAGCTACAGGTTTCTCTCAACAGCTTCAAAGAAAAAACAGGAAACGATGCATTTGGGGGCCTGAGTTGAAAAATGGCTGGGTCCTACGATGGTTGTTGTCAAGGCAGAGATAGCAAAGGAAAGTGTCTCTTTCTCAGTTTGATCTCCGGTTTTGGAGCCAGGTCAGACATCTAATTAAGAACTGTTTTTGAAGAAAGTCCTTAATGTCAGCCAATTTCATGTTAATGTTAAGAAAATTTCTCTGAGTGGGGCCCTACAAAGCTCCTGAAAGATGGAAATGGTGAGCAGTGGAAACAGACATCAGCCTTAATAGAAGATGAGCCACAAGAAAAAAGATGTTGTGTCTTCTGTGGCTGAAACTCACAAGACTTGGTCAATCCATTTACATATATTGGGATCTCCGATCCGATTCCTTCTATGCAAACATTACGCTGACAATATTTACAGATCTTTCCACACAACCCTTCCTCACAAAGCTTTAAGTATTTTTGTCACATACAAGCAGCAAAGCAATGCATTCAAAAATATCTATGGAATATCTCAATTAGACTGTCTTCTTGGCCTGGAGATGAATTGGATCTCATGGCAAGAATGCACTAAATCAGATCCCAGCCAGACAGGTGTCTGTTTCAAAAGGAGGAACCCGTGTTTGTACAAGTGATTTCAATCAACACCTGATCAGAATGATTGCTTCCAGGTTTACAATGACGCCCATTTTTTTTTCTTAAGACAAATCCGTTGTGCTCCTTTACGAACTGTATGCACCATTTACAATCCATCACAAGATATTTTAATAACAGCATGACAGCACTTTCAATCAGGCAAATGGGGCTGTTTTCCCAGTAATTGCATTTTTGCAACCTAGTTGTTTGCTTGCTTTTCATTTATTTTATTTTATTTCAATCAGTTTTGTGGATTCCTTGAACTGAGAACTGATTCTAAAATTGAACTTCCCAATGAATTCAATTTATTCTTTGGGTGGTTTTTTTTTTAAAAACTCCATATTTAATGCCTTGGAAGGTTTTGTGCTTTGCAAAGCAGGATGTCTCCTGCTCCTAAACCCACCACCAGCTTTGGCACCAGTCAAAACTCCTGATTCTCTCCAATATCTCATTCCTTGGCCGGCTTCTTCCAGCTGCTGGGGTCCCAGGAAGCTTCTGCAAACCTGAAAAGAGGCTTCTGTCTTGTACTGCGATATGCTCCTGCCCAAGATCTGTCTGGCTGCAGGGAAGCTACCAAGCCACAGAAATTAAGTTCTCTACATCAGCTCAAATCAAAGCTGCCTCACTTCTCAGAGCTCATCTGCTCGCTTCCTCAAGAGATGCGTAGAGACCTTGCTTGTTTCCTACCAAACGGTACATTCTGGCCCTTTATTTTTCAAATCTTCCTCTTTATAGTCTTTGTAAAAGGATCAGGAGGACCCTAGCAGGGCCTGTCCCAACCCAAAGAGTCTATGAAAAGGCAACCATTTCCCTGGGCTGAGACTTCCTAAATTTTCTTCCCTTTGGCCCTCCTGTCCCACCTTTTGTGTTAAACCCAACGCTCAACTTTTATCATTGTAGGCTGGGGGTCTCCTCTTCCTCTGCAAGGCTCAAGCTTCTCAGACCCTCTCCCAGCTCCTCCAAAGGCCCAATTCCAACCCCCCCCCTTTGCTACCTAGGAGCTGCGGGATCCTCTGGAGCCTCGCAGAATCAGTTGCGGCATTCTGCTCAATTGTTCGGTGGTGCAGCCCAAACCTTGCCAATTTCTACAAATATATGAATTTCCTACAACACTTTACAGCGGATGGCGGCATCGTGGCTGTTATTTCCTCCTCTGCTAAACAATAAATCTATTATTGTCAATTAAAGGTGCTATTTTAAGCTAGAGACACAGTCCGCTGTGAGACAGAAGAAAAATGGGGAGAATTAAAATGGGATTGCTGGGGAGTTTTCTAACATATTCAGCATTCCTTCTGTAGGTTCCTGAAGACGGTCGGTTCTTCCGGGAGGCTTTTGGCAAGGCCATTATTGGTTTATTTATTGCCCTTTGACTTGATTCCTAGGCCTCATCTGCGTGGTTAACCATCAACAATACCACTGAGCAAAAGTCCCCTCCCTCAAAGTCATAGAGAATTTACTCACCCATCAATTAAATCTAACTTTTCTTTTTGAACAAGCTGGCCTGGTCTGATGGGTTGGGGCTGGGTTTTATAATCGGTTTTAACTTTTAATATGTATTAATTTATTACGGGCATTGTAGTTTAATTACTTTTTAATTTTTGTATCCTGGTTTTTATTATGTATTGCCCTATTCACCGCCCTGAGTCCTTCGGGAGAAGGGCGGTATACAAATTAAATTATTAAATTAAATTAAATTAAATTAATGCACTACCAAAATTGTACAAAAAAGAACACACAGACAAGAGCAGGTGTCTTCCAGATGCCCAGCCTGCTATCACTACCTGCCTTCCTTCTGGGTAAAAGATTGGAGAGCCATGATCTACCTGTTCTCCTGAGCGTTGAGCAGCTCACTTCACAGTCCCACCGGGTCTATAAATGGGATCTGGAGTTCTTCCTCCAGACCTTGAATTGGGGAGAAGATGGCCCTTCAGATAATCTGCTCTGGACCCAGGAAGGACCTTAAAGGGGGGGGGGGGGCAACAGCACCTTGAATCTCACCTGGAAGCCAACCATCAACCCACGCAGCTCTGGGACCTCTTGAGGGCATCGAGAAGGCAGAGCTGGCCCGGCTTTTGCCCTCCATCCCGCTCGCCAGGGGCACTAGAGAGCCCCGGGCATCCCTCGCAGGATCCCCACGCTCAGCCCCGTCGCTCGCTCGGGCCTCGTCCGCCTGGCCGGGCTGCAGGAAGGCGGCGAGCCGGGAGGCTGCGCTGCGGACCCAGCGGCGGCGCGAGGGCGGCTCTCCCGCGGCGGCTGCGTGGCCCGGCTGCCCGGCAACCGAGCGGCGGCGACATGGCGACCAGGCCGGCGGCGGCGTCCGCGGAGCGAGAGCGGGGGAGCGGCCCGGCAGTGCTGCCGGTACGAGTCCCGCTTCCCGGGCAGCCTCCGGGGTCAGGGGAGGCTTGAAGGCAGTCGGGCAGAGCCGCCGCTCTCCTCGCCCGGGTTGGGATTGAGGGGAGTGCTGGCGGGGTGGCCGTTCGGGCCCCGAGCGGAGTTTGGGTTGTCGCCTCGCGGGACGCGCTGCTCTTTCCCGCGCGAAGATTCTGCCCCTTCAGGGCCTTCGCGTGGGACAGAGACGCTTCGCCCTCCAACCTTGGCTTCCTATCCTTGCCCAGTTCGGCTACCCACGCCTGTTAGCAGATTTGGGTGGGAGAGGATATAAACCAGGGGTCTTCAAACTTGGCCCTTTTATGACTTGTGGACTTCAACTCCCAGAATTCCTCAGCCAGCTTGTCTGGCTGAGGAATTCTGGGAGTTGAAGTCCACAAGTCATAAAAGGGCCAAGTTTGAAGACCCCTGATATAAACAAACCAACAGCTTCAAAACTACATTCCCTGTTTTTCATGCTGATATGGTTGAGAGGCGTGGATAGAATTCTCCTAAAAGTGACCAAAAATGATACCAGTGAAGGAAAAAAAAGGCTTGCCTCTTGTAATTTCTCACGTTTTCCATCCCCATTTTGCTGATTGCAGGAGGGACAACAGCTGTTGCCAAAAGTCTGGCCGAGGCCTGCAGGGTGTGTCTGAAATTTGCTCAAGGGCCAGTGGTGACCTAGCAAAAATAAGAATTAATTTCTTTGCTGCATTGAATTGTATTTTTTTTTAAAAAAATCATTTGCAAATGCAAAGCCACTTATTCTTCCCTTATCTGTCTGCTCCTGGTCTAAATCAAGCAAATTGGTGTTGACAGTTGCCATTGTTTTTCTTTATGCCCTAATTTTTTTAAAAAAAAATCCTTGCAATTGAATGTATTGCTGGTGCGTGGATGCTATTGTACTCTAATTCATTGTTTCGCTGTAGGAGGAAGACAAAATTAATAAAGACGAAGAAGCCATGGCTTGGAGATTTCTCTCACTTGCTGAGGTTAGCATTATGTTGGAACAAGACATAGCAGGAATTGAGAAGTAAGTTTGATGGGACATCGACAGATCTTGCCCTGGCCATCATCTGCTGAGGGAGCAGCGAGTTGGTTTGCACATGGAGTGTGTCTGTGCGTGAGGGGAACTGGCCTGGGCTCTTTTGATGTGTGTGTTCTTCCCTTTTAAAGAGAGATGGAGCTTCTGTGGGTAGTCGCAGTGTCATTCTTCACTACTTGATCCAGGGACAAAGTCACATTCCTTGACGTGCCACAGACTGTGGACTTGCTCCTTGGTTCCCAAGTCAGTCTCAGAGGCCCAGATCGTGGCTGGGGGGGGGGTCTTGAAAGGAGACCATCTTGTGATCCCAAAGTGATGCTCAGGAGGAGTAATGCAAACAAGGCCTGTTTTACTGGAACACTGTCTGATGTTCCAAAATATTTTCTCTGTGCTGGTCAGAGTAAACAGCTGTCCCCTTAAGGGATAGCCCTTCGGGTAATGTAGTTTTAAATTATTTGGTCATATCTGTGTTTCGGGATTGGCCATTGGGAGGGACTTCTGATTGGCTACTTGGGATGACTAGCTACGTGCAGGCCAGCGGGGTTGTTATGAATTCCAGCCACGGGAGCTGTTTGCTCCTTCAATATGGGAAATACTACTTCTTTTCACCTACATGTTGGGTCCACATTATGAAATGTGCTTCAGAAGAATCTCCCAGTAACTGTGAGTTAATGTTTAGAGAATGCCTGATGAATTAAAGTAATCTGTATGGAGTTTATCTGCCTGTATCGAGCAACAGTAGCCCCCTTTGGTTGAGACAGAACATTCTTGGACAGGTCAGCTCATAATAAAATGTGAATCAGTTTTAATTTTAAATCCAATGGGGGGAAAATTACATTTTAAAGACCTACAATCATTATCAGATGTCCCAGTTTCTAAACCAGGGGTCTTCAAACTAGGCAACTTTAAGACTTGCGGACTTCAACTCCCAGAATACCTCAGCCAGCCCTGGCTGGCTGAGGAATTCTGGGAGTTGAAGTCCCCAAATCTTAAAGTTGCTGAGTTTGAAGACTCCTGGTCTAGACTATAAACTGTGAGTGTCATTACTACTGTTTTTGAAAATATTTACCGGTAATATTCAGTACAACTACAATGTAGATTTAGTTTTGGACATTGACACTGCCTAGCTGTGGTATTAAAATATTTTCAAAAATTTGACATTCTGCAGTCAGAAAAATCCATGTGGGGAAAACTCGTCCTCCAAAAGCAGCTTAAATTTAAATGGTTAAGTTTCTGGCACCGGTTTTTATTCAAGGTTTGAAGAGCCATCCGATTTCTGCTCATTCCTGGATTTGCAAAAATTTGTCCCATTGAAAGTAAATTGGCACAATTACAGGGAGGTGTCTGCTTTTGTGTTCTGATGTTCTGATATTTTTCAACTGCAGGAGTTTGGAAGAGTTTTTGAATCTGAAGCACCGACTGACTAATTTGAAAGAAGCTGCATTGCTGGATTATTATGTCTCTGGATTTTGGTGGGCCAAAGGATTAGACTTCTCATCTGTGCAAATTGGAGGGTTCATGACTCTCCAGAATTTGCTGCTGGATAATCTGGAGAGTAAGTTCAGCCACACCCTATGAATGTGCCCATTCTCCTTGGGATTATTGTATGCAAGAATATTAGGGGCATAGGTATTTGGGAATGTCTCTGGCCCGCCAAAATTGTAATTTTACCCTGGATTCACTAGCTGCTCTTATTGAAAGGACAATATGCTTATTTATTCCTTGTATTTGTATGCCATTTTCTATGCCAAGACATTTCAAAACTGTTTATGACAACAAAGTCTAGAAATACAGTAGATTGGGACCATTGGGCTCCGTATGACTTTTCCCTGTAATGGGTAGGGTATGGTGGAAGTTGCATCCACCCCTTTTGTATTTGTAACAATGGGAGTGGTCTACAACCACACTAAATAAGTAATAGTCCTGTCCTCAAAGCACGCCTCCACCAGTGCCCCTCCCCCAGGAAGTGGGGAGTTTAAATAGGAGCCTTTTGAATCCTCAGAAGTTGCTCACATCTATGCCAAATAATGGCTTAACATCTGAACCTGGCCACAAACATGGTTCAATTACAGCTGGCATTCCAGCACATGTACCCAATTAACATGGATTTGGAAACCACCATTTGCACTGGCCTTAATTTGCTCTTGTATCTTAAATTATCTTGTCACAAAAATGCCAGGAAAAGAGAGGTGGATCTAACCAGATTGCTTCTGAGATATTTCACAGCTGAAAGAGGCACAGGCTCTTATCAGAGGTTAGTTCAGCCCATGTGGCCATGCAGCTTCTGAAGCCACAGAGTGCCTTGCCTTGCTCAGGAGAGCAGTACCTACCCATCAGCAAGCACTCTGTTTGCACTCATGCTTGGCAAATGCCAGGCATGTTGATTTCTCTCCTGGGATTCGAGCAAAAGCAAAGCCAGAATTGCATGACAGGAATCAGCCAGCCTTTGACAAAGGCAGCTTGGCATTGCATTATAATAAAAACCAGTATTTCTCGTAGAAGAGAGAGTTGTCTAGCCTATGGAGAAATTTGTGACAAGGCACTTTGGCACTTGAACTGAAAAACTCTAGCATTTTAGGATTTCTCTGGAGTGTTTATCTTTTGCAGAAAAGCCCATCTGGAGCTACAGATAGAAAATCAAAATCGCTCTGGTGAATGTTTTCCAAAAAGGGGTTATTACAATCTATATAAAATTAGCTGTATTTTAAAAGTGACATCTGTATAACTTTGTTAATAAATGAATCTCAGCCTTATCTGTAATGTAATGGAAAGTATTAGAGCATCTGCACCAGCTAGAAGGGCAAGGGTGTTGTGGCTGTATCATGTTCCATCTTCCAATTTATCTAACGAACCGGGAGGGATTAAAACATCTTTCAGCAGATGCTGAACGCTTAAGATTCAAGGAAGATCACTGTGTGCCCATTAGGGTAAAGAACTTGGACATCTCTGGTTGTGTACATCTGCTTTATATCCTGAGAATTTACTTTAAAATTCATTTACTCAAACATCATCTTACATCGCCATTGTGTGTGTGTGTGTGTGTGTGTGTGTGTGTATGACCAAAGATCTACATACAAACACCCGCGAAAACCTCAGAAAACATATATATATATATATATATATATATATATATATATATATATATATATATATATATATATATATATATATATATATATATATATATGTATACGGTATATACACACACACATATATATATACATATATATATATATATATATATATATGTGTATGTATAGGTATATATATGTATATATATGAAATGCATATCAGTCTCCCTTTAATTCTTTGTTAGCAATCTAAAAAATTTACACAAATATGAGCTGTCACTGTTGTGACTACTGCCTGTCGATGGCCTTCGGTTAGGCTGAAACAGGAAATAAAGATTTGTCCCATGTTTGGGGCCTAGCAAGGTAATCTAAATAGTTAACACATATCTCCCTTGCTTCTCAGCTAACAAAGTGAGATAGAGCTTGTGGCCTAGAGGTAAAAACAACTGCCTAATCAGCCCAGGTTCGAATCTCAGAAGTGTATGGCTGACTGATGAAAACAAATAAGTTTGAATGCATATCAGTCTCCCTTTAATTCTTTGTTAGCAATCTAAAAAATTATATCCATTTAAACTGAATGAACAAATCCAAGCAATTAAAGACTGGCTTCTCAGCTCTTGGCTGAGGTCAAGCTGCTGCTGCATTAGGTCTAACATCTCCCAACCTACTTGGAGATGGGCCAGGGCAAGCCCCCTTTGCCCCACAGCCCGTGCAGAGGATAAACTTTCTGATGAGCAGGAGAAAAAGGCCCCTTTCAGCTCCTTTGCCACCCAAGCCTCCCTGACTGAACCTCCACTGTGCCACCACAGCTGTTTGACTATCCTATGAGAACATCTGACGCCCAGAGCATCTCACCCATGGAGATGAACAAGGACTGAGAAGTTCTGTGAAACCTGGAAGGAGGTCCAGTCACAGGTTAAATGTCCCCATCATAGAATCTTAGGGCTGGAAGAGATTTTGGAAGTTCTTCAGTCCATCGCTCGGTCTAGTGCAGGAACCCTCAGATTGGCCCAGGCCCCAGACAAATGGTGGTTCAATCTTTTCTCGAAAACTGTTTCGAGTCCAGTGACATTTTTACTTTGAAGGGGTTTGCTTCTGAGTTGCTTTCAGCTGAACTCTCATGCTGAGTCCACCACCACGATCTTCACCAGTGAGGAACTGCAGAGCTTAAATCTTGAGTCCCTGTCCACTAACTGGGACAGTTGGGAGGCAGGGCAATTCATACAGCTCCTAGCCTAGCCAGCCTACTGAAAATAACCCTCCTCTGGTTCCAGCTTTGCCGAGGTCTGCTCCTTCTTTTTCCCAGGAGCCTCAAAACACAAACTTGGGGGTAACCCTAAGAATGTCCCAGCATGTTTGGGAGCATTTTCCTGATAAGCCACACCCTCCGCTGTCACTTTATGTTTACGTTATGTATGCAAAGCCTTTGTCAACGCTGCAAACATTGAATGTTTTTGCTTTGACAATATAAGAGGCAGCCTTTTTCCTTTAAACTGTTTTGCTTTTGAATTAAATGAAGCTGGGGGGAGGAGAATGCTACCCCGATTGTTTTTAATAACATAAGGAACAGGCGCTATAGAATGGAAGCGAAGCTTTGCGTGTTAAACTAATTGGAGAATGTGATTTATGACGTTTCAATTAAGGGAGGGAATTGCGTTTGATGTGATGAGGAGAATTCAGATTCTGGCATCTATCCCTGCCGCGCCGATGTCTTGTTCTCATTATTATAGACTTTTTAGAATAAACAATGCCTGAAGGTCATTTGAAGTGTTTCATTAGTCGGAACCATGACAGCCTTTTCTTTAATGTGCACATTAGTTTTCACCTGATCCATACTAGGAAAACCAGTGCATGTGTGGAGGCTTTTCCTCTGCGTGGGTTTGCTGGAGTCAGGAGAACTCTTTGAATACTGCAGCCCACATGGAACCGCAGGTGCTCACTTCTTCCCCTTGCATTGCAGCCTATCACATGACCCTGGAAGAGAACATCCAGGAACTTGCAAGCACCATGGCTGGCATTGGGCTGAGCAATCCAGAGATAAGCAGCGGGTTCGAGTTCTTCACCATAGATCAAGCCAAAGCCATAATCAGTTACGTGAAGAGCAGGTAGGGCTTCCTCATCCTTTAGCACTGCTAGGAGGAGATGCTGGTTGGGCATTAAAGAGTTGGGGGAGGGATCCCTTGTGTTGTTTTTTCATGAACGAATCAGGTCTGGGTTTTGATTGTGGGCAGCACTTAAAAAAACCCCAGTAATTACACTAACAAAATAAATTGATTATCAGTTGCTACGTGGATGGCATTAATTCTCATAATATGAAACTAAACAGCCTTCAGTGGATAACGGATTAATTAGTCAATTAATCATTAGGGTTTTAATAAATGGAATAAGTGATTAAATGTTTATACACAGCTTACCCTAACATTTCTCATGCAAACATGACACTTTCTAAAAAAAGGTATTTTAAGGGAGCACATTTGGGTTTATACTGTGAAACCAGCGCCTTTAATGTTTGCCTAGATTACAGGGGTAGGCAACCTTGGCCCTTTTATGACTCGTGAACTTCAACTCCCAGAATTCCTGAGCCAGCCATGCTGAGGGGAAAGGGAGAGGTTTCCATACTGAGCCATGCTGGCTCAGGAATTCTGGGAGTTGAAGTCCACGAGTCATGAAGGGCCCATAGTTCCCCCATGCTGGCTCAGGAATTCTGGGAGTTGAAGTCCACGAGTCATAAGCTAAGGTTGCCTACCCCTGAAGGAAGCCCTTTTTGTTTCTCCTCCTCGAAGGTGGAGGGGGTGTCAGCTAGATGGCCTGAGTTGGATGCTTCCTGGACCCCCAACAGAAGCGAAGACCCTTCCCTGCCCTTTGCCTTTGATAAATGGAAATGTTTATTGGCTTTTAAATAGTAGAAGGGACGCAGTGGCTTAGTGGGTTAGGGCGCTGAGCTTGTCGATCAGAAGATCGGCAGTTTGGCGGGTTGAATCCCAAGTGCCACGTAACAGAGTGAGCGCCTGTTACTTGTCCCAGCTTCTGCCAACCTAGCAGTTCGAAAGCACGTAAAAATGCAAGGTGGGAAGGTAACAGCGTTCCGTGTGCCTTTGGCGTCTAGTCATGCCGGCCACATGACCACGGAGACATCCTCAGACAAACGTTGGCTCTTCAGCTTTGAAACAGAGATGAGCACCGGCCCCTAGAGTTAGAAACGACTAGCACGCATGTGCGGGGGAACCTTTATCTTTACCTTTTTAAATATTAGAAGAAGTCTGGATCTGTGGAATTTCCAAGCCTATTTCAGAAAATGAAATGAAGAATTTGCTTCCCATCTTCTAGGAGCTTTGAAAATGGAGAGGATATTTCAGGTTCTTCCACTTTCAGTGGGGGTCTTTGCTAGCGCAGAAACCACAGGATTCCTCAACAGGAAGGTTGCTCGATCTGTTTCCGGTGATGGAGTTTGGGTTTTTCTTTTCCCAAGAATATTCAGAATTTCTTCCTCCCTGTTGCTTTGGTGATTTTTTTTTTGAAAGGAGAAAAGAGAGAAAGGCCCACTTTCCAGGATAGGTGAGGCCAGGGCAGGTGATTGGTAACTGTCTCTCCCCACCACCTCCACCACCCTAGTTCCCTTTGTTATCAGCTGCAGTAACTCCAACATCAGCCTCTTCGATGACATTTTCTTCCAGAAAACAGTCAAATGAGGAATGTCCGTCTGCATTAATCACTTTCAGAAAAGGCCTATCTTGTTGTTTTGCTCACATCTGTAATCCTTTGTCATGTTATGCCAAACGTTTCTCCCTCGACAGCAGCCCAAATGCACGTCAAGGTAAATCTGTTCATATCAGGTTACCCAAGCTGCCTCGTTTCTTAGCTGGAATGATCAGCCTGGATTCAGCGGGGAGAAGGGCAGTCATCAGTTGGCAGATACGTTCTTTTCCCCGGGCAGAAAGCCCAGATCCCAAGGCCATCCTGACGGGATCAACCCAGATCCACCCGGGCCAGCAATATCCGACTGACAAAGGGAGGCCAAGTTCCTTCTGATGTCTTGGTCGCTTTGCAGATGGTGCTGCTCCATCCCAAGGATCTCACCATTTCTCACTACAATGCATTTATTCTTATGGCTTCCTTCCAAGGTGACGGGGCCTCTGGCTTTCCGCCATCACAACAACTCTGTGGATCAGATCCGAAATCACAGCTATTACAATTTTGTTGCAAATTTAGTTCTTCATTTAGTGGGGATTACTAACTCACGGCAGGATTTTATAACAGTGAACGAGAGAGGAAAAAACAGGTTTTGGATTATGAAATTTAGCTAGAGCTTTAGGGTATTAGGTTCTGTGGTCAAAGGATCTCTTTTAAGAAGCAACATGAACCCTGAATGCTCCTAGAAATTTATTGCTTTCAGAGTCCACTTTCTTGTCTTTCAGTTTATTCCAACATTATACATTGTACGAGTATCTTTTCCACAGTCCCAGGGAAGAACTTGTGATTGGAGATGAGGTAAGTAATTCGTAGGACTGGAAATGATTAAGTGGGATATTTTAATGCATATTCTCTGGCATCTGTTTTCTATAGCTCAAAGCAACATTATGTCAAAAATGCTCAAGGTTTAAAAGTTTAGAATAGCGCATAAAAGAATAAAGGGGAATATAGTAATGCCGGTCTCCTTTGGAATTTGAAATTAACAAGAATAAATGATGCCATTGTTGCTTTGGCTGCTGGCTGAAGCGTTAAGCATGTATTTGCTGACAGTGTTTGTAAGAGTAACACATCCCGTTGCTAGGTCTAGTTACGTTGGGTAAGGAAGAATGGGACTAAGCAGTGCCCTTCGCATTGACTGAGGGGGCGTGGCAGCCCAAGGGACAAGGAAGTGGGTGCTCAGAGCAGTGGGTTGTGCCTTGCCGGAGTGGGGGCGGGACACTGATGGCCATGGCAAAAGGCCATTCCTCTAGAAGGGAACCTCCTGCTGAGACCCAACTAGATAACCATCAGTGTTCTTCTGAGCTTCTCGGGAGGAGAATACAGCAGGGATTTTGCAAACCTTTGCTGAACTTCTGCTTCTCTCCAACCATCTGCTTTTACTGAAATTTTAGTGTAGGATCTGATTTTTTATTTTGATCTTTGTAGGAAATCTGTTGTATGTATTAGCCCGGTGGATTGTTCACTTGGGCTGTGATTCTGACCATAACATGGGTCTTATTTCTGTGTAACTGTACACAAAAATTGTACTGCATTAAGGCAATATAACAGAAGTGTCCTTAACTCAGGCGGTGTGAAACTTTGCAATCAGCGATCAACTGATTTAATTTATTTATCAATTTAATGGTGTTGCAGTTTATGTCTCCGGGGAGCTGAAGTGGAATTCGAGAATTCAGCAGAACTGAATTCAACAACTGTATGAACTGGGGGGAACATTTAGAAATGCAACTTTGTGGTTGATGTGGCCCCGCAGTTCTTTGAGGAAACAAGGCGAAAGTGTTTTGGACTGATTCTTGTTTTGAAACATGTCTTAATAACATGGCATGGTTGGCAAATCTAGTTTCATCCCTCTGGGCTTCCATCAGCATGATGGAATAATCTGTGTTTTATGACCCAGCTAACTGGATGTGTGTTTGGTGACCCAGCTGCGAGACCCCTGGTTCAGCCCCTGCCGGAGGAATTTATGGCCCTCGCAAAGCTTGCCAGAGCGTTATACTCTGTGTTTAGACATGGTGTAGATTTTGCTCTTTGTGCGCTCTCTTTCTCTCTCCCCATCACACACACATGTATTATTAAATGTGTTCTGCCATAAAATGTATAGTCATCTAATATCATCTGCTGGAGTTCGGTTTGCAAAACAGAAACTATTTACATTAACTTAATGCTCTCCTCGGTGTTCGCATACTTGGGCTGCTTCCAAACTGGGCTTCATTTCCTTTGGACAGAGTGACTTACTTGTGATGGGGCTTTCTCCCCTCTCTTTCTAGCAGCACCGAAGGGGGCAGAATTATTAAAGGAAAAGCTCATTTTAAAATTATGGAATTTGGCTCCATGTGAGAATTTTGCTGCTAGTATCACCACCACCACCACCAAATGTTGCTTTCAGCCAGCTTCCTTCCTTCCTGGCTCATGGACAATTTTAATTCAGTTTTTCAGATGTCTGTTACTAGAGTCACATTTTGCTGAATTAAATGATCTCATTTTTAGAGCCAATTTTTAGAGTTTTGAAGGATTATCTGCTTACAAAACTGTTCATTTTGCTTTTCTTTCTTTTTCCTTTTTTTAGAGAAACATATTATTAATATTAACCTAAAAAACAGAAATATAAATGCTGAATTCTTTTTTCCAATGCCTTATGAATGCTAATTCAAGCAATATGGTTTCAGTTAACAGAGTTAAAAGTTCATCTATAGTTTAACATTAAAGAAAAATGAAATAAAAAAGAAACTTCCTTGGGATTTCGCTCCTTAGGCGAAACATCTCCAGAAAACTTCACAGGATTGCTCAAAAGTCCTTTTCTTGAACCCTCCGTTGAAAAAAGAATTATTCAGATGTTGATAAACGGCCAGGTTTCTCTTTTCTTCTTGTATCATAATTATTTGAGCTCACTTTGATTATGATACCATGATAGATGCCAAACGTTGGGGATGTAACCCAGAAAAAAACAGTTGTTTTTCTGCATCAGTTGCTGTCTTCACCATGATCCATAAGCAGAAGGGAACCAGCCAACCCAGGTCGTCACTACTTCATCCAGAGATGCAACAGGCAACCTCTCCCAAAGGCAGATGAATTGACTTCATCAAACATGACTGACTCTAGGTTCAAGCACTAGTGGCTAGCCAAGAAGGCAGGTCCACTCAGCGAGGAGACAAAGATGAAGGGATCCTGGGGCTGCAGGCCTGAGGGCCTTGTGGATACTTGGCCAGAAGAGGGACTGAAACAGTCGTGATGGAGAGCAGGTTGTTCTGACCCCCTGAGTCCAAAAAGATCATTCAAATGCTGCTCTTCTTCCTGAAGATGGAATACAATGTAATAACAAATATTTCCCTGTTCCTTTATGGTGCCTCTGGGTAGTAATGGAATCAGTATGGCATCATCTAAAGAAACCCTCTGATTGGCCACCTGGCCCAGTCTCTGAGATGAAACAAAATAAGAGGAAGAATTTTAAAACAGAAAACTTCAAGAAGTGATTGCATCACCACAGAGAAAGCGGGCACCAATTTTGGCATCCCCAAGAGAAACCAGTCGATATTAGGGCAATCAGTCTTGGCTCCAATCACAGAGGAAGGAGAAGTTGGACTCTTCTGAAGTGGCTTCAAGAGCCAGTTGACAGAGTACCGAGCTTATGAGAGAAGCCCAGAAGGAAAACTGCTTCTGGTATTATGGGAAAATGAAACTGCTGACCCATTAAGAGCGTTCGGCCAAGAAAATCCAATGTTGATGGTAAATATCATGACCATCCAGTTGCCTAAGTGGTGGTCCTGTACATAGGTAGCCAGTGGATAGATCATGCTGAAATCAGGCTGATGTTTTGCTCTGCAAGCAATGATATAAAAAGGTAAAGGTTCCCCCGCACATGTGTGCTAGTCGTTTCCGACTCTAGGGGCCGGTGTTCATCTCCGTTTCAAAGCCGAAGAGCCAGCGCTTGTCCGAGGACGTCTCCGTGGTCATGTGGCCGGCATGACTAGACGCCAAAGGCGCACGTAATGCTGTTACCTTCCCACCGTAGTGGTCCCTATTTGTCTACTTGCATTGTTATGTGCTGTCGAACTGCTAGGTTGGCAGAAGCTGGGATGAGTAACAGGCGCTCACACTGTTATGCGGCACTCGGGATTCGACCCGCCAAACTGCCGACCTTCTGATCGACAAGCTCAGCGTCCTAATCCACTGAGCCACCACAAGCAATGATAGAGACCCTCTATTTAGTCAGGCAATAGCCATCTGAAGGCTGCTTTTGGCTCAGATCACAAAAAGCTACGGGTAAAAATATACTGAAACAAAGAAAAGGAAGTCACTCGATCAGCAAGTTCTGACCTTTACAGAATTCACAATGATAATGCGGAGGTGAAAGGTTGATTTAACGGGTTAGATCTGTTAAATGGGATCCCTGGAGAACTGCAGGCTGCAACCTCACAATCTCAGTCAAGAGGAAGCAAAGAGCAGCATCGCCAGATGCAGAGGGGTAAAAGGCACCAAGCAGAAGGCAAACTTCCTGAGTAAAGCTGAGTTCCCCAGAACTAGAAGGGAGCAGGAGTCTTCCCTAAACCAGTCGTGCAAAGAAACAGTGGTGAACAATCAAATGAGAAGGACAAGAGAGAGAAAAATCTAATGGTCTACCATCTTCATGGGCGTCTGAGCACAACGAAATACAAAGAAAGCAAACATCTGAAGATTTAAGGAAAAGAAGGTGTGAACACATGGAAGGTCCAAAGCGATCATATCTACAAATATTCCATCACTGGTCTAGAACCAGACATTCTGGAAAGGGAAGGTTTCTAGGAAATATTGCTGAAAACATCACTACAACAGCTGTGCTAGTTAGAAGGTTGCCAGTGCCGGCGCATTTAAAGTGGTAAATGAAGTTGATAAGCCACTACTTATAAACAGTGGCTAACAGACTGCAGGAGATCAATTTGTATTGATTGGCTTATAAGCATCAAAGGGCCCGGCTAAAGAAGGCTGCAGCTGCAACAGTTGCTCATATCAGACCTGCTAAAAGGGTGGGATTCTGCAGCGCAGGCAGCGCCAGTCCATGCATGGATGCCAGATGTGCAAGCTGGACTGGGAGCTCACAGGAGCTTCACCTGTGATCCCTGTGGCAGAAAATGGGAGAGACAAGAGTGCTCCCCTAAAACGGCTGGTCCTGCTTTATTGATTACACAAGACCTCTTGACTGCAACAAACTTTGGGTCGCTCTTAAAGGCAGGGATGTTTAATAGGCTAGTCATCTTCCTCTTGAAGAATTTATGGGGAGGCCAGAAAGGAAGAGTTTGCACAGAAAATGAAGAAACCAAAGTAGTTCAAAACTGGGAAAGGAGTGATCCAAGGTCATACACTGGCCCTTTATTTGTTTACTCTTTTTTCCAGAATATGTTGAGAAAAGTTGTGTTGGAAAGTCACTCTGGGCTTCAGCTCTGGGTCTTCCGTTCGCTTCCGGGATCCTGGGCTGCTCTCTCTTGTGAAGACATCTGGTTGTCTTGGGCCAGGAGTCCCTCGGTCCCATCTTGCCAACTTCATCCCCTTCTAATGCCCCCAGAGTTTAGGATTCCCCCTAATGAAATTGCATTGTGTGTAAGAGAATGCAAACCTAAGCTAGGTGAAATTGTGTTCATGCAGGCCGTTTGCTGTCTGCTGAATATTTACCTGCAAGAACATGCATTAAATTTGGAGGGAGCTTGCTAAACAGAGGGGTGCTGCTGCTGCTGCTTGTGGGTATCCATTTTATAACTCTTATCAAAGATTTTCATGCCACTATAAGATAAGCATAAAATGTTATCGAGTGAAATTAAAGAAAGGTGAAAGAAGTAGAAAAAAACTGAAGGAAAGAAAAAAAAACCTCTGCAGCAGTTGCCAACAAATTCATTACCTTTCCTCCCAGTTTAAAGTGGCAGCATGTCCCCATATTCAACCTTTTTAAATCAACAAATCCATAAATCAATTCATTTTTTTTTCCATTTTCAGCAAAAAAAAAAGTCCGTAAGAGATTTCTGTGGGTCATGTGTGAAATTGCACTTCACCACCATTGATGACTGTAGTGGAGGTGACATCGTAAGTGTGACCCAGCCATCTGACATTTCCCTGAACAGTTGCGTCACTTAACAATGAAGTTGCCGGTCTGAAATGCAGTCGTTAAGTGAGGACTTTAGTCAATTGAAATGATTGTACAGCCAACAGTGCACCGAACGTGAAAAAACCTATCAAATAACTTTTAGATCTATATTTCTCTGAAACTTTTATCGAAATATGTTTTTTCATATTTCAGTAAAAGATCCATAGCAACATACATGATGTGAACACTAACTGCTCAGAGGAACCCTTAAAAGAAACACTTGCTCAGAGTTAAATATTTGTGGTTTGCTAATCCTGGGTGGTTTTTGACGGGCTGGATTGTCAAAACATAAGTCAATGGAAATGCTTAGGAATGGGAGGAGGAGGGGGAGGAAGAGGAGGAGGAGGAGGAGCAGGGACTTGTAGAAGTCTGAGGAGTTTTCAGCTTTCATTAAGTGTGTTTTGACTTTTAAAGCAGCAAATCTCTGCTCCCTTCTCTAATTAAGGAAATGGGATTCACAAAAGGCCAGCAGTGCAAAATTCAGCCTGATGCTCTTTTGTCTGCAGCTGCCCTAGGATGGGAGAGGTCTTGGCGGGGAGGGGCTCCCCTTGAGTTTGAAACTGCCCTGTCCATCCTCAGATGAGAAAGAGACTTCCTGATGTCTCATAATACTGAATTTAGAAGACCATGAGATGAATTTGATAGACTGTGAAGAAGATGGACCCATCGGGACTGCAAGACTGTCTTCTTCAGGAAGGCAAACATGCCTTCAAAACACATCTGAGGTGCCTGATCACTTGGTAATATTCTCTCCCTAATCTTCTTAGGTCAGTGGTGGTGAACCTATGGCACGCGTGCCAGAGGTGGCACTCAGAGCCCTCTCTGTTGGCACGCACGCCACCGCCCCCAGCAGCAGGTCCATCAGGCCACCACCACTGCCTGGAGCAGGAGCCCCACCCAGCCTTGTAGCTGCACCCCGCAGCATGGTAGCAGCCATTTTTGTGCCTTGCAGCACGGTGGCCCATTTTTGCACCCCTGGGTTTTGCGTGCCAGAGGTGGGACTCAGAAGCGCCTCCCTGCCCCCCCCTCCTGAGGGCACCACAATGCTGATGTGGCCCTGGCACTTTCTGATAAATAAGTGGGTTTTGGGTTGCGGTTTGGGCACTCGGTCTCTAAAAGTTTTGCCATCACTGTCTTAGGTTGATTCTCTCTCTGGATTATTTATGGTGCCCTTTATCAACTCCTTTCCTGGCTGTGATGCTTCCTATCTTGAGGGCATCTTAACTCATAATTGTCTTTCATTGTTCCAGGAGTAATGGCTGCTGGACCTGGGCAGAGTTTTTGCATCCCCTTGCAAAGGGTTTTCAGAGAGGGGAGACTAAATTAACCCATCCTAATCCTTCTTCAAAGAGAGCATTTCACAGGATCATTCTTTCACCTGCATCTGTTGTTAGAGATCTGCAGAGGTGTGAGCTTCCTCCTTGTTTTTTTTAAAATTAAATATTTAGAAAACAAGAAAATAAAGTGTAGAGACTACATTGTTCTGCAAAAATTGCCTAACCAGAAGACCCTCGAGTGCCCTCTTGTGGGAGTCTCAGGACATTCTGTATGTCCCTTCTCCTCCGAAGGTTTCCTGCTAGTTCGCCAGTCCCCAAGACCCGTGCTGTGCCTGTGGGGTGCATCTCAGTGTGGTGAGGGGTTGTGTGGATAATATTTAGAAATCTGTCTTTTGGACTAAAAGGAGACCAAAATACAACTTTTTCTTGAAAAGCCATTTCTTCAAGCAGTTTTGTCTTGTGTGTCCTTCTTGCTTCCAAATCTAAAATTAGACAATCTGCTTGCTTTCAAAAAAAGCCCAGAATAAATTTAATTGCGCAGTGGGAATAGTAAGGGCACAATTTGGCCTTATCTCTGCATTTCCTACTAGCTATAGGGAATCTAACTCCAGGCATTAAAATGCCACAGAGAACACATTTGAATAGTATGATTATTATTATTTCAAATTAGGATAGGATAGGATAGGATAGGATAGGATAGGATAGGATAGGATAGGATAGGATAGGATTCTTTATTGGCCAAGTGTGACTGGATACACAGGGAATTTGTCTCCGGTCCATAAGCTTTCAGTGTACATGCAATCAACAAGTGATAAATCATGATCATAATCATAAAATGCAATCATCATAAATAATAGGATACAACACCAAATGGTAGTCATAGGATACTAAATAAAAGCACTCAACATAAATCATAATAGGATACTAAATAAAAGCAAAATAAGTCATTAGATACAAACAGGAAAATTATAGTCATCTCTATTGTTTGGGAAGAATATTTAAAGAGATGCATAATACAGTAGGTAAATATATCTTTTAAAATTAATAAAATGAAACTCTGGAATATTACAGAGTGGGGCAATAGTGGCAAAATGATCATGGGCATACAGACAGCTGAAGCATTTGTGAGTTTGATCAGCTGTGCTTGTTTCATTGGCTTTTCACAGGCGGTAAGAGATTGCCTCTTCTCAACCACCTTGGCAGTGAATCCTCTCCTGTAGAGTCCTTGGGAGTTTCTCTCTGACCTTCAGAAGCAGGTAGGGCTAAATAACACAGAGGTTCAGGTCAAGGAAGGAAATGGGGTTCTCTTTTTCCTCTTTGTCAATGTCATGCTTTAATCCAAAGCATGAACTAAATTGTGGCAGTATATGTCATTTATTTAAGCTCTCCAATAAAAATTTCAAATGAATCATCACTCTTATTTATTTGTTTCCCATTATTATGTGCCATGAAAATTACAAAATCTCTCAGGAATTCATAGAACCAACTCATTAAAAAAACACCAATAAAGGCCCAAAAAAAAGCATTGCGAAAGTAAGCAAGACATTTTCAAATCATTAAAGCAGCTATAACTCAAAATACGTTCCTGCCTGTTTCTGCTGTACAGAGAGTTGGCAGGAAGGAGAAGACTCTCCATATCATAAAGTCAAGCTTTCTTCAGAAACTGCCTGTCTTTTTTCTGTCTGTGCTGCTGCGGCCATGATCTCTGTGGACATCTCTCTCTGAGCTGGTAACTGGCCGGTTCAACTGGAATCACACACTCAGATCCCAAAGTTTCTGCTCATCTCATTGTAGGTCACAAAGTACAGAATTATTCCATCAAAGAGGATATAATCTGTCCTTTTCTGTAAAGATAGTGAGAGGAAAGAGATGGAGGATACATAAAGATAGACATGATCCGTACACATCCAACTTTATTTATTTATTATTTATTTATTATTGGGACTTATATGCCGCCCTATCTCCCGAAAGACTCAGGGCGGCTAACAACAATAACGTACAATAAATACAGAAGTTAAAATAAAAATTAAAATTAAAGGCCCCTGTAGATTAAATAAAAATTAAAATTAAAATAAATTAAAAATTAGAGTTAAAAATTAAAAACATAATTAAAATGCCTGTCAGTCCAGGTCAGCCAGGTGGAAAAGGAGTGTTTTGAGGCCGCGGCGAAAGGACTGGAGATCTGGGGCCATCCGAAGCTCAGGGGGGAGTTGGTTCCACAGGGCTGGTGCTCCCACAGAGAAGGCCCTCCCCCTGGGGGTCGCCAGCCGACATTGTCTAGCCGACGGTACCCTGAGGAGGCCTTCTCTGTGTTAGCGTACTGGGCGATGGGAATTCGTTCCCGGCAGCAGATGGTCCTGCAAGTGTCCTGGGCCTAAGCCATGTAGGGCTTTAAAGGTAAGTACCAGCACCTTAAATCTCACCCGGAGGACAACCGGTAGCCAATGCAGCTCACGTAGGAGGGGTGTAATGTGGGAGTATCGGGGTGCTCCCATCACTACCCGTGCAGCTGCACTCTGCACCAGTTGAAGCTTCCGGGTGGTCTTCAAGGGCAGCCCCATGTAGAGAGCATTGCAGTAGTCTATACGGGAGGTAACAAGTGCGTGGGTGACTGTACGTAGGGCATCTCGGTTCAGAAAGGGGCGCAACTGTTGTATCAGGCAAATCTGGGCAAATGCCCCCCTAGCTACGACTCCAGTATGATCTTCAAAACTGAGTCGTGACAATCGCGTTTGCATTCGTGACCTGCTTTACTTTCAAAATCTTCCTTGCAAACCAGTTCTTTTGACCAGATGCTCCCTTCATTCCACAGAAGATGTCTGTCAATTTTATGTCAATTTCACCCAGCTTGATCACTAGATGGAGACAAAGCAACCTCCCTTTATGCATTAGATTAGAAGATTTTAGAGGTGGCGATCAGGCCCACAGCCGCTCTGCTATCTCCTGCCCTCAAGGCCATTTGTCATAATTATTGGTAGTGTTTTCACTTGGGACATTTTGATGAAGATTGTGTGTGACTAGGGTGATTTTATTTTGCATAGTGGCAAAGTTATGGGGCTGGGGATTTTTAAGGCAAGGAGATCCAAAGAACCTATCATAATAAATACTGCTTGCCTGCCTCTCATTTAAATACCCACATGAGGGTCGCAAAGAGGGCAGTGTAGAAAGTGGAGACAACTGTCACTTGTGCTATTTTTATGAAACCCCATCAAGCTGAAAGGTGGGAGAATGTCGGACCCAAATAACCAGGAACAAGAGTCAAGGTCAAAGCACAGAAAAGTTTATTATTGATACCTGTACACAAGAATCTAGCCGATTAAGGATAAAATCTAAATTGGCACTAGATAAGGGTCAACAGAAATCGGGGGGCGGGGGGGGCGGGGGGCTGGACTTGGGTCTCTTATGGCAATGCATGGGCAGCAGACTGACCCTAATGCCTTCCAGCTCAGCCTCCCCTTCTGTGACAGAGAAGGAAACAAAATGTATGCTTCTTAAAATTATCCATGTTTAATTGGTAACCTTTTGTTGGAGGTTCAGACATAGGTTGAAATCCACCTGCCACCTTCCCCTGGAAGCCAAGGATGGTTCTTCGAGCTGAGTTGCAGGTCAAGAGTTGTCGCTTTCCATAGTTCAGAGGTCTGCAGGTGTCCCAGACTCAGGCCTAAAAGCCCTGCTTCTCCACCCAGGGCTACGTGCAGGATGGGAATTAGCTGCAGGAGAGACACACAAGTTGAATAATATAATTGCTGTCTGATTGCCATGATGCATCAAAGAAAATAAACCTCCAGGTTAGTCAGCTATTGCAGCTTTGTCATCTTGCTCATTCTGAATAAATAAATTCTAAAACTTATCTTGCGTGGGGAGATAATTTGTCTCATCTGTCACCATCAGAGCTTCTGATTCCTTGAGAAAGCCATTCAGGGCATTAATTTCAGGTCTGATGTGGCTATAAGGCTTCCAAGCACCTTGCTGAACAACATGTAAGATGAAAGAAAATCCTTCCCCCTTTTCAAGAATGTAAAAAATAATGTAAATGTAAATGTAAAAAATGTAAATGTAAAATAAAATAAAATAAATAAATAACCATTGTGTTATTTATCCCCCCTGTAATAACCTCATAGCTCCGTGTTTGGCTGGAAGGGATGTACTTACTTGATGCAACCATCTGTTTATCAGAGGAGTGGAATTACGGCAGAATAGCAAATTACATGGTGGGTTGTGGCACCGCCATAGCTGTTGTGCAAATAGCTACAGCAAGAAGGTCGTTTTCTGGCTTCACTTTTCTTGCACGCTTTTTATTTCTTGTGCTGAAGTGGACTGCAGGGAGAACATCCAGGAGCTGTGGAAGGAACAACAGGAGAAAGTGAAAGCGGCCACATTTCCTGGCCTGGCAGTAAAGCTGGAGAATAGGATGGAGTTTTCCAGATGTAGCTCCAAACAGATACACCTCACATGGGATTTCCTGACCTTGCCTGTCACCTGGGATAGTCTTATTTGTGCCTTGGGAGGAGCCCAGAAGAGCAGAAGTCTGGAGATACTTGAAAGTAAAGCGGAAGACTCCTCTGAACTGGAGGGTTATGACATCAGTTGCCCAATTTTAGGAAGCTTCATGGTCTCCACCTTGATCAGAAACAAAGCCAGGCATGGTCTCTCCAGGAAAGTCCCGAGTTCCTCTTTTCCCTCACAATTGTCCACAGGACTCATTAACTGAGAGATGTGATGGAAGCTGTACTTGTTTTCTAGATACGAGCTTCAGTCATACTGTCTGGTTCCATCTTGACATTTTTTACCCTACCCCGTGAACATCCTTGATTGTTCTTCTCCATGACTTCATATGAACTAAGTTGGCACATGATGTCTTTTGGATTTTAAAGAACAGAGCGAAGGGCAATGAAATACTTATCGGGGGGCGGGGGGGGGCTTCTCGTGACTGGATGTGTTCAGTAATTTTTCAAGGGAAGGAGAATCTGAGAGTTGCAAGGTGCAAAAATGACCTTGAAAATCCAGGGATAAAGTGTGGAAAAAGCTAAAATTTCAAGACTCTTCCCCATTGGTTGCAGGAGAGGGAAGTGCATATTAATAATTTTATTTTAGCAATTCAGACGTGAAAAATGGATGTCTCTCAAATCACTGCTAGTCAGTTTTTTGACAAAATGAATTTTGTATTTCCCCATTTTGATTAAAGTGGGCTATGGCATGACTTTTATTTTTAACTTGGTGTTAATTAGAAAGATGGAAATAGGTTGAAATGCATTGCTCTTCACAGGCAAGGAATATTCACAACCAATGTCTTCACACAATCACATCTATTTTGGAATGTTTAAAAAAAACAACCACCCAGAATTGCATAGTCCTGAATTTGCTGGTTTACGTTGCTGGGCTGGATTGTTGTATAATCAGTAATTGAATTTGCAGCCTGAAGAAGGATGGGTTGTTTTAACAGAAAGTGAGATGCTGTGCAGAAAAGGCCGAAGCACTTTGCCTGCCATATCTGCTGTCACACAGCATCTTATTACAACCTTTATATCTTTTTATTAAACACACATTTAGCTAAAAGCATAATATTTATAAAATAAACTCTAAGGTGCAGTTTCTGTAATTCTGAAGAATTTATGTCCTGCTACTTCTGGTTTTAAGATTCTTAGGTTTATTTTCACATACCGATTTCTTTGAACTAAAGAGCTAGAACTGCTTCATGATTATGCTTGGAAAGGAACTGCCATTGGGCACCTTGGATGGTGCTGGTGAGGAGTCAGAAGAAGTTCAGAACAAACTTTGGAAGAATTTCCCATTCTGGGCCCCTTCCAGATGTGTCAGCTGCATCTTCCAGGATCCCCATCAGAGGCCAGACTGACTGGGGCAGGAATGATGGCAGCTGACCAAGGCTGTCAGACATCTTTAGCACTGGTCCAGTCATGGTCCTTGGAGGATCCAGTTGCAGAATATGCCTTTGGAAAAGAGGGTGATCAATCTGTCATGGACAGTATCAGAGCAAAGTTGGGGCTTTTAGTATGACCCAGTCTGGATCGAGCACCAAGGGTGGAAACTGAGAACATCCTTCTAGGGGGAAGGATAAATCTTGAGGGTAAAGGAAGATTCTTTATGTAATGTAGTGGGTCCGACGCAAGGAAGAGACGCCAGCCGGAGTACGAGTTCAGCTCTTTATTGTGGGGGGGAGGGTTTCGTACTGAAGAACAAGGGCTGCCTGGCCTCCTTATATACCTGGCCAGGTAGGCGGCTAGCCAATGGGGTTGGCCCTAGGTTTCCCGCCAAAACTGGGTTTCCCACCAAAACCGTCCAGGCCAAACGCCCCCTGGTGGCTGCTGCTATGCAGAGGCTGTACCTGGATACATAACACTTTAGTTGGACAGTGGAGGAGAAGAAGACACAGTGCAGAAAGGAAGCAGCCATTTAGGCAGAGGAGGAACATTTCAAAGCTACTGAATATCTTAAATCTCAGAGAAAGTACTGTCACAGTGATGATATTTTTATGGTAGTAATTAATGGGTTAAATATGGAGGAGAGGAAATATAAACCATAGATGGTTGAGCTGATGGTGAACATCTCTTAAAATTGTATGCTGATACTCACTAATAGAGAAGTTTTCACTTTCAATGATTCATTGAATCTTTGGAAAAAGATGCTACCAGCAGACACATTTTTTTTTTTGGATTGTGAATAAAATTCCATAACTAAAGTACATGTGATGAATTCTTTTGTTGCAGGGAGATTCTTTTGTGCTGATCATGGTCTTTAGGAGACCAGAAAAAAAAAACAGTAGTACTTTATGTATCTGTAATTTTAAAAATGGAGGAGCAATAGAAGTTGTGTACGTAGAATAATTCCTAAGCATATCTCTGTGGTCACAAGCTATTTTCAAGCTCTATTTCATTTTGAAAAAGTTTGTAACCCTCATTGTTTTGAAAGAAAGCTTCAGAACACAATGGCGTCTATCTAGAAGGCTGAGAATTGGCCAAGATATTCCATCTGGACTTTGTGGGTGGGAGGCAAACATGGAACTGAATTGAAGAGAGAATAAAACGCTTGCTATCTGCAGATTGGGAGCAGATTTTAATATTACATAAACATCTCCTTGATAACTCATGAGTCACAACACTTTACTGTACTCATCCTTTGAACGAGCCCAGACGTGTCTGGATACTATTTTACTCTCCCCAAACAAAAATGTGTAGCTAGCATGGAGCTTGCAAATAATTGAGCAAGCTTGGCAAAAACTATCCTTATCCAGACTAAATGATTTGGTTTATGTTCTCACTTCTTAGAAATCAATGACTTTTTAAATAATCATTTTAAGCTTTTAACAGATTTTTCAGAAAATAAAAGGCACAAAGCACAAGTAAGAAAAAAAAACAAGTGTATAAAAAAAATTGCAAAAAGAAAGTGATGCTTTCTCTTTCCTTCCTTTCCAATCGTTTCCCAACCACTAACCTAAATATTTGTACTTTGGTCTGAACATGGAGAATTACTGTCCGTATTTATTTGACTCATTTCATCTGTTGCTTTTGATTCATCTCAAGAGCTCTTTTTTCTATAAATCACATTCTGGGCATCCCAGTTTGTTCAGCTCCAGAGGATGGCCACCATCCTCTGCAAATAGCCTAGTTTCTATGGAGGATGGGAGATGTTGCAATTTCATTACAGTTGTGAGATTATGAGGGGATTCTAAATAAAATTAATGCATAAAAGACTGAAGCACAGAAGGAATTCTAAATTGCACAGAGAGTTAAAAGCCAAGTAGAGTTAATTTAGCACAAAGAAAGAAAGAGAAACTTAATAAGAATACATGGCTAGGCTGGTTTCCTATTTCTGCCCAAAACATCAGATTTCCAGACCTTAAGGTTCTCTGCCTCATTCATCTGGATTTCCTCCAGATTTTAAAGGGAGCTTCGACTATGATTAGATGCTGCTGAAATGCTCACCTTGACTTACAGACTTCTGCTGGAGTGACGCCTCCAGTTTCCAAAGGATCCGATCTTTCTGCATCTTTGCTTGATTGACATTGAAAGGCTTTCCTTTTTACCCTGTAGGCCAGGGGTAGGCAACCTTGGCTCTTTTATGACTCGTGGACTTCAACTCCCAGAATTCCTGATCCAGCCATGCTGAGGGAAAAGGGAGAGGTTTCCAGGCTGAGCCATGCTGGCTGAGGAATTCTGGGAGTTGAAGTCCACGAGTCGTAAAAGAGCCAAGGTTGCCTACCCCTGCTGTAGGCTGATCACAGATCCTCTCTTGGGTCCTTGCAAGTGTGGTTGAATGCAAGGCAAGACAAAGGCCAAAACAGGCAAAGGCCAAAATGTAGCTTTTGAGGGTGAAGAGGAACCAAGAAACCCTGATTCCACCGGGAAGCTATGCCGAAATCCCTGGGATGTGCTTCCACCCCTGAGGGATGGGAAACTCATGGCTGTCCACAAAGCTTCTCCTGGAGTGTAGAATTTGGAACTCAGGGCAGCCAGTAACTAAAGGATTCTCAAACCGAGGAAGCAACGTGATGGATGAAATTGCTTTGCTAATATTGAGATGTGTCAATTGGGGGAGGGGGGACTTCAACTCCCAGGATTTCAAAACCAGCCATGCCCTAATCCCGTGGTGGTGAATCTATGGCACGCGTGCCACAGGTGGCACGCAGAGCCCTCTCGGCCACGCGTGCCATCGCCCCAGTCCTAGGCCTTCAGCTGGGTTTTATTTTCTTTTTGCGCCATCATGCGCAAAAAGAAAATAAAAGGGTCAATCAATCAATCAATTTCAAATTCTCGTGGGGGGAAAAAAGATCTCACAAAGTTGGAATTGATTGATTGAACTTTTTAGTCCCACCCAGTCTGCCATTACCACCGCAGCCACGCCCACCCAATGGGCCACGCCCATCCAGTGGGCCGTGCCAGCCCAATGGGCCATGCCCACCCAATGGGCCATGCCCACCCAATGGGCCACATCCACCTTTGGGCCGTGCCAGCCCAATGGGCCATGCCCACCCGGCACCCAACGATAGGTAAGTGGGTTTTGGGTTGCAGTTTGGGCACTCGGTCTCTCAAAGGTTCGCCATCACTGCCCTAATCTGTTGGTGTAAATCAGTGTTCTTCAAACAGGGCAACTGGGTGAGCTGAAGTCCACCCATCTTAAACTTGCTGAGATTGAGAAAAGTGGTCTCGGCTAACATCTGCAGTGGAAATTGCTAGAAGGGCTCTTTCTGGAGGTAGCTTCTTTGTTGTTTTTGAAACACAGAGGTCGCCCTGGGCAGGAGAAGGAGATCTGCAGAATCAACCGATCCAGCATCAGTTCTCTTCTGTTTGAAATATGACGGGTGACAAATGGCCAAGTGAGAGGAAACGCATTCAGCAAATGTGGTGGGGTGGGTGCCTGTGTCTCAGCCATTAAATAAATTAGCAGGATGGATTTTCTTAGAATGTTATTATATGTGAGCTTCGGTTCTCTCACAGCCCCTCCTGTGCTGAACAAACAATACATTTCTCTTTGGAGTGGGGGGGGGGGGAAAGAGTAACTTTAACATAAAAGCAGGATTGTAAGGCTGACCTTGTCTCCTCAGTTTTAAATAGTTTTCACGATATAATCAATGGTAATGGTATACATGAGGTTTTGTTTAAAGGAAATACAACGCCTTAATTGTACTGCTTAAAGAAGAGTATTGCATCAGAAAGATTCATTTAAATATGTTTGGCTCAAGGCTCTCTTCACAATTCATTCATGCTGATTTTTCTCTTGGACTTGTTAGGAATGCAGAATATAAAAAGAAATCAGTCTTGCTGGATCACAACATTCTGTCCCCAAAGCTTACTTTTATTCAGAAATCTCAGCTGCCAACAAACTGCTTCCTTTTTATTGTAAGTTGCATTTAAAACCTGGCCCAGTGTTGCAGAGATTAACAAAACATGTTCGTTTCTGTGATTAAATAGTTGTTTTGTTTGAACTGAGGAGCTGATGGAGGAGACTGACCGAGGAAAAGTCTGTGCACAGAATCGTTGGAAGCCACCAATCCCTGTAAAGGCACATGTGGACGGCACATACAAACCGTGTTTGGGACCAAATTGTTGGACTTTCTCAGTGGCAACTGAATTCAGCTGCCAAGCCAAAAGAATTGAGAAGCTGTTGGGAACAAGCAAAAATTGGGGGGCAGCACTTGGGAAACCCCAACAAGGGAAAAGGCAGGGACGGGACCTCTTGTGCTTAAAGAAGGATGGAGGCTGCTGGGGGATTTATGGCCCAGCTGTATCCTGTCTCCCAGCATCACCCACGTTCAGTCATTTGCCCTTCCAACAAAAGTCTCCACTTTACCATAAGTATGAACATTGCGCTTGTTTTCATATTTTGAGATACACACGGTTGAACCTGAGTGCTCTTTGCTTGACTGGGTTTTGCTAGATCACCCAGAGAGAAGAGTGGATCCCTCTGACGTCTCCCACTCTCCTTTTTACCACCTGTTGTGCCCTGGTGGCTGAACGAATCCGGCTTCCCCCTCCGACAAAAAAGTTGTCACCCAACCTGGGGAGCAGATCTGAGAAGGATCTTGGGCAGTGCTTTTTTTGTCAAAGAAAAAGGTGCCGGAACTCACACATGTCATACAACCCGCCTTGCCTACCCTACAAGCTTCCATCCAAAAAGGTGCCGGAACTCCGTTCGGAGCGTTCTATGACAAAAAAAGCCCTGATTTCTTGGGAGAATAACAGAGAAGAGGCCACGTGGTCTGCCAGCAGCCTGAGCGTTTGACTTCCTTTCTGGAAAAAGCCATCAGCAAATTACGAGCACTGCTGTTCTATAACCTCGCTTGCTTTTTCCCCTGTTTTATTTCTTCTTAACAGAAAGTGGTAGAACTAGTCAATCCCGCAAAGACCCCTTTTCCTGCCCCCTTGGAAGAAGGCTTACCCAGTGACATCTATTCCAAGTACGTAGCGCTGACTCCAGGGGAGGAGGAGCAAGAGGAGGCGACCAAGGTAAGTGGAGTCTCTGGGGAAGGAAGCAAAATGCCATCTTGCCATTTTCCAAGCACCTTTATTCCTTGGCTTGTGTTCCCAGCAGACAGGTTTGGCGGCCTTAACTGAGAGGTTGTTCCCCATGAAACTTGAAGGCCTCTGAGCATCCAAAAGAGGACCTTGCCCCAGCCTTGGGTTCCTTGCATCCCTTCACTCACAGTCACACATGCATTCCCTCCCTCCCTCCCTCCCTCTCTCTCTCTCTCTCTCTCTCTCTCTCTCTCTCTCTCTCTCTCACACACACACACACACACACACACACACACACACACACACACATATACACAGAGCCCTCATCTTTCCTGCTTCTGCCAAAGACTGGACTAAGGCAGGGAATTTGAGAAAGTTTCCAACCATGAGAGACAGCAGGAACCCTATCAGGCATTCCCTCTTGTCCTGCTAAGAAGGCTGAGCATCTCAGTGGGAAAAAGTTGGGGGGGGGGTCTTCAGCTTCCCCTTTTTGTGGCTGGGGGAGGGAGGGGGCATGAGTGGCTCCATCTGCTCTAGCCGGCCATTCACCCTTGTGACGAGACGGCTCGCTTGGCGAGCATTTGCCTGCCCTCTTTTAGGAACCAGAAGGCGTCCTTGCAGAAGAGCCAGCTGAAGAACAAGTGACCGTGGACCCTTTGATGGGCTACACCATCGAGGACATTCGCTCGGTTCTGGGCCCGCTCACCAACGACCTCATCAGCAACATCCAGGTAGTGTTACAAGACTTTGTTCTGCTTTCATGCTGTGCCCCACAATGGGACCCCTTCGCTAGGACGAACTGAACGTTGTCGACCTCAGCAGAGCTGGTGTGCTGCTCTTCCCAGACATGAGTTTCGTTACCCCAGACCGCATGGGGAAATGCCTGTAAAATGGCTTCAGCATGGAAGCTCTCTCCGATGCAGCTTCGTATGCAGTCAAGGCAGCAAAGGCTCCTTGTGCGGATCATTCCTTCGTCTGAGCCAGCGTGTCCCTTTAGGGGACAGCCCCAATGGGGAAGCACAGAAAGTGGGGTGAAGGAGAGGGTCTCCCCTGCCTTCCCGCTGCACGTGCAGTGCCTCTTAAGCCAGGGTCCTTGCCTAGGGACTCCCCACAAGTAAGTGGCCTGAGCAAAGGTCATTTCCGTTCGATTAACGTTTCATATTTGCAGATTTTGGCTGTTCTGATACCTCTTGTGGATTATATCTGAAATTCCATGTGGAATGACCTGTTAACAACCCCATGAAAATACCACTTCCGGCAGGGAAGGAATGCCAGTTTAGTTCCCTTTCACTGTGCCTTTTGTTGCAAATTGAGCTGTTTAACAATAAAAAAAAAAATGAAAAGAAAGATGAAACAAGAAAAACTCAGTGCTGAAAGCCTTTCCCACTTGGGAGAGCTGAAATATTTAAGAGTGATTAAATGGGGGCATGAAAGAATCCTGGGAAAGTTTACATTTTTGCGCAAGGGTCGCCGTTGTCTTTGCTAACCTGCCACTACGGACGGGCAAATGCCTTCCTTGCAGTTTCTCATATTTTCCATTTGTAAATTCCATTTAACCTATTCCCACAGAAGTTCAAGAATATTTGTTAAGCTTTACAGTACAATTTGTGGGTTTGTGCACATTCCTCCAAAGAGAAACATGAAGTTGTTCATAATTTTCCTTAATGGACATGCTGTTTGCAGTTTTCCTCCGCCGCCTTTGAATTAGGCAGCTGTGTAACTCCTTGCAGGGAAGAATGGATTCCACAGGGCAGCCAGGTGTCCAGATAGTTTGCAAGGGGAGTTGGAGAGCCCCCTTTCCTGAGGCCAGAAGCCACCTTCTCTCCACCCCAGATGCCCTCTCGGCCTGCTCAGCCCTAGGCTAGGAAGCCCAGTCTATTAGCTTGGTTGACCCTTATTGTGAACATCGTAGCGAAATTTTGCATTCCGATTCTTCTTTCTAGGATGTTTACTAGCAATTGAGTTTTAGTTAAAAGAGACCGGCACTTAAACTCACTTTTTCCCCTGGACTTTCATTTCACTTCCAGTCAGGTCTTCAGAATGCAATAGTTTCCCCCCACACACACAAAATGAAACTCCACAGCAAACGAAAGAGAACACAGTTAACCTGTAGTATATTGAACGATATCAGCCTTCCCAGCTTGGTGACTTCAGATCTATTGGAGCGAGGCTCTGGCAACTGTGTGCTGGGAAAGGAAGGCAGGAATTTTACCCAACGTATCTGTACAATCTCCATTTCAGGAAGGTCAGGCCATCTGCCTCAACCCCCCACCACCACCACCACCCTCACCCTCCCAGGAAGATGACCCATGTTCCACAAGCACAGGTTGAGTGGTTCAAACACCGGGAAGCCAGGAGGCCTTTGCGGTCCTGCAGTTCAAAGAGAGCTGAGCTACTCAGGGTTGGGACAAAGGGAGCTTGGATGGCTGCAGAAGAAAAGAGTTTATGGGGTCCTGTCCTGCCCCACTGGAAGCTGCAGGGTTTTTATAGCCTTGCCCTTTTTCCCAAGAGGGAGAGCAACTTGCGGACTAACCAGGGTCAGCCTAACACCATACAGTCTGTAGTATCTTTTGGATGTAATGCAAGCAAGATAAAAAGAGGCAGAGGATTACAGAGTTGCTAAATGCTCTTCTTCACAGTCTGAGATCTACGAGAGGCTCCAAATGCAGGAAGACACGTATTCAGCAAGAATAGAGAAGCTGAAGAAAGCCTGAAGCCATCAGAACAGCAGAGCCAAGGTAGGATTTTACACAAGAGCAATTCTTTGGGTTTTGTTGGTAAGGGAAGCAGTGGTGGGATTCAGCCGGGTTCGCACCACTTCGGCAGAACCGGTAGGTAATTTTTTTGTTGCCCAGGCCCAGAATGGACGTCCGGAAGCGGCATCCACATGGAGAACCGGTTGTTCACCTATTTGAATCCCACCACTGGATGGGAAGCATAATTTAGGCAGGAAACACACACACACACACACACACCACCGACTGGGAATCGATCCATTTCTCTCTCTAGAGCTGGACTGGAATAGCCAAGATCTTGAAAGCTAGAGAGCAGTGAGCTCTCCTTTAAAACAATCCCTAATTTTCACACATCTTTTCTAAGCGAATCTATATCAGATCTGTGAAGCTTCTCCTTCCGTGTAGGCTGGTGGAAAATATTGAAGGACTCAGGTATGTGTTTCCAGGGCTTTTTTGGTAAAAAAAAAAGGTGCCGGAACTCACACAGGTCATACAACCCGCCTTGCCTACCCTACAAGGTTTACCTTTGTAGTTGGGAAAAAAAAACCTTCAATTTTTATTGTATCTAAAAGACTAGGATTTTGTTCAAGGTAAGTTAATACTATTAATATTACCATGCACAAATCTGTTGAAAAAAAGCTGCCGGAACTCCATTCTGGTGCGTTCTATGACAAAAAAGCCCTGTGTGTTTCTCTATTGTTGGGACAGTAAGCAAACTTGTCCTGGGTTGTTAAAGGATTATCTCCTTTCTGCTCTTCTCAAGCTACCCAAGCCCGAGGTGGCTGCAAGGAGAGAGGAACAGAAGACATGAGAGATTGTCTGGGGATCAGGGCGTGGGTGCCTCTGCTTGTTCCCTGTGCTGAATGATCAGAACGCTCGCCCTTTGGGACCGTGTCGGAGCGCTTGTTCTTGAGAGAGGGGTCTGCTCTTTCCCCCTTAGGGCTTCTCCCACTCCTCCTTTGCAAGCCACCCAAAGGGAAAGAGCCACAAGTATAGCTTAGCTCTGCAGATGGGGTTGAAAGGGGGAGACTGAGTTTCCATGAGTTTGGCCTGACTTATTTGGTTGATGGAAAACTGGCCTGAGATGGGATCTACTTCACAAAGAGAAGGGAAACGGGTTTGGCAAAACATGGCCTTTGACCAAATTCTTTGGGGTGGAGGGGGTGATGTATAGAAGGAAGTACAGTGGGAGCCCTGTTAAACCGGTCAATGAAAAATCTAATGAAAGTACATTGGCTCATAAATTTCATAGTCTTCCGTGTTTGGTATAGCAATCCAAATGATGGAGGAGGAGGAGGAGGAGGAGGAGGAGGAGGAGGAGGAGGAGGAGGAGGAGGAGGAGGAGTAACCACCATCCTATACTTTGAAAGTGTCCATTCTGGCACAGAATTAATTTGACAGTGATCTGGAGAGTATTCAGATTAAAGTAAACATGGCAACAAATAAAAGCAATTCTGTTGCTGATGGCTGCTGTTGCTCATCAAACCAAGGAGAAGACACGCAATGTTCTTTATTTACAAAACAGAAATAAAATGCAGGGCCAAAGGATGGAAAAAATATGGTTTGGTACAGTATTTTGGAATAGGTCTTCATAAAGGATTTCCATAATCATTTGGATATTTCTTTTCCTCATTCCCAAGGGCATCCACACTTCTCATTACAATGCTCTTCCTGGAACGGGTGGAGCTTAGACTGTTCTGTGTAGGGTTTGAGTGTCTGTATTTGAGCCTCAGAAATAATTGCATGTATGAAAATGATCGTTTGAATAAATTGGATCACAAAGAGGCAAAGGGCACACAAAGCAAAAGCTAATTTTCAAAGCGGCTAGAATAATTTAAAAATAATACGCAGCACATTTTGTCAGTTCAGAAATACTAAAATGGTCATGTAAAGTACAATGAAGAGGCATACTGTCAATTTATTTTACATTATCATATCTAATCAATAATCCTTTCATTTAAATGTTCCTCGATTTTGCTGATTGTCTCAGCAAAATCTCAGAGGCTCAGAAAATGCCTTGAGCTTCTCTGGGTGATCCAAACACAGCTGACCTGGTACTTGGCTGGGGCAAAGCTTTTTCTGATGTCTCTCTTGCGGAAGGTCTCAAGAACCTGTCTAGCTGCAGAGATTGACCAGTTATAGGACATTTCTCAGCATGTCCAATTGGATTCCAGAGCCCCTCCAACCTGCCCCAACCACACGTTCCGTGTTTGCAACCCCCAGGATGTTTTTCTCACAATTTCTTCTATTTCTTTCCTAGGGAAAGCATGTGCGAATAAGGGAAATTTATCAAGGCCTCCTGAAGGCCACCTGTTCATCGCCCTGCAAGTCAACAGAAGAGAAGAAACTTTTCAAAGCAACTAGCAACCCTGCTTTTTTCCCCCTTGCCCCATTTTGTCATTTGACTAAATACAATAAAGAATGTGTTGCTCCTGAAATACTACAAAGTTGGAAGTCGTGAATCTCACCTCTTTCGCTGTGGTTCCTTTACTTGCTTCTCTCTTGCCTGCTTCAGCTTCTTCTAGAGAAATTGATACATTATTGTGGGTTCAGGAAGAAAGAGATTGAGAACATTGCAGAGTTGTTCATGTTTCTCTTGGAATATAATCAAGCTGCATAAGGGTGAATGGAGTTGGGGCATATAGCTGAAAGTCCCAAGACCCTCAAGTTCTACTCCCAGCTGGCCTTCAGCTCTCACTGAAGACCCACACGTTGGTCTTCTTCATCCTGAGGGTATCTTGCGAGGCTTCCATGGTGGCAACCCCACCCCATTTTGGGATCGTTTCCCCAAGAACCTGGTGCGCTGAAGATCAGATCCATTCCCCCCCACCCCGAAACTCTTGCAAGAGTTTCAGTTGTCTGCACATTTTTAAAAAGTCTGTGTGTCTGTGCATATTTATTTCTCATGTAACATTTTATGTTACCTGAGTAATGTATAATGCTTCTCTTACACTGGGAATATAATAATTGATTTGCTGAGCCAGGCCAAAGGACATCCTGGCCAACTGTCTCCAATGAGCAAATGGGGAGCTGAATTCCGAGTCCTCACAAACAGATTATTGAGAGGTGAGTTGAATTTATAGGTGGCGGCTCTGTTTAGCAATTATGATCCTTTACCTAGGCTAGTAAGACAAATAACACTGGTGATGGGCTGATATACAGTAACTGCTACAAGACAAGAATCTTTTATTTTATACTTCTAAAGGCTAATCTGTGTTTGTAGTTATACCTAATCTTTCAGCCCTGCCTTGTAATCCTCTCTTTTGTTCTGGCTGTTAGATATCAGCTCCAAATGTTCCATTCTGTGTTATGGTTAGATTCATGATCTTCCCCTCTAGAGTGTAATATTTAAGTCAAGCATTATCAGGCTACTTATAGAGAATAATTTGGTCCCTTGATTGTGTTCCAGGGAAATGTTTTCAATTCCTTCTGCTGCCAGACACATGATGTGGATCATACTAACCATTTTTCCCAAGCCTCCTTGACCCCCTCCCCCCTCGCCATAATAAACTAATTTGCACGAGGGTGGTGGGGAATTTGGCAGTTGTCTGCAGAGGGAGGGTCTCTCCGCAATGGACCAAATACCAGGCAGAACATTCCTCCATGTAATCCAATCCAAGCAGGGCTGTTTGCAATACGTCCTTGCACCGCTGCCGTTTTGATAGTTCAGCTGAACGTTTGTTTTTTTTAAAAGAGACCCAAGGGAGAGCCAGAAAATGATGAGCTGGTCAGCTGAATGCCTGTTCCAGGCAGATTGATAGAAATGGTGATCAAGGGGAAAGGAAGCCATGCCAGAGAATTAGCCTGGCTTCCTCAAAAGAAAATCCTGCCCTGCCTAATATCCAGGGTTTCTTTGAGGGTGCCAACGGGCACGTGTTGGAGGTGCCCACTGTTGGAGGTGCCCACTTGACTCTGAATGCCTGAGTTTTTAAAAAGCCTTGCTTAAAGTTTGCCACCAAGTCTTACAGTGGTGGGGAAAGGGGCCTATTGTTTTAATGGTTGCTAATTGGTTAAAAAGGGACGCGGTGGCTCAGTGGGTTAGGACGCTGAGCTTGTCGATCAGATCAGCAGTTTGGCGGGTCGAATCCCAAGTAACAGAGTGAGCACCTGTTACTCGTCCCAGCTTCTGCCAACCTAGCAGTTCAAAAGCACGTAAAAATTCAAGTAGGGACCACTACGGTGGGAAGGTAACAGCGTTCCGTGCGCCTTTGGACATCTTCGGCTTTGAAACGGAGATGAGCACCGGCTCGTAGAGTCAGAAACGACTAGCATGCATATGCGGGGGAACCTTTACCTTTACCTTTAATTGGTTAAAAAAAACCAAGAGAAAACAGTGGGAATAAATGTGCAATTTTCCACTTGGAGGGACTGCTGCCTTTTCATTTGTTCATAGTGATCTTGACTTGGGGTTAAGAAATGAGCTCACCAAAACTGGAAATGACGCAAACTGTTCAGTGAACAGCCATTAAGAAGCATCTCTTAAGCTGAGTCAGTGCTCAACCAAATGGCAGATGTGCTTCAGTAGATGTAAAATGATGGGCTTTGGGTCAGAAAACCCTAGCATCCCATGTAGCCTGATGGGAGTAACCTGTAATTAACCAAATACTGTTGGCTCCTGTTAGGAAGCTCAGTGGTGCTATCAGGCTATTTCCTTTCCCAGCTGTGACAAATTCTATGCTAAAGAACATTTGGGAAAGTATTGAAAATAAAGCTTCCTGTTCTGTAGTGACACATCCTTCTGTGAAATGTGGTGTATGGTGTTCACATGATCATCACATGTGAAAAAGGATAATGACAATGCAGGGGAAAATGCAGAAGAAGACAGTCAAAATGGCCATCAAGTTAAAACTTCTTCCATACCAGAAACATTGAGAATGGTGGGATCTGTAGCTTGGAAGGGTGGAGACTGGGGAGGAGGGTGTCCAAGCTCTGTAAAATCACGGAGACAGTTTTCTCCTGTTCTCCACAGAGGATCAGGGTTCATTTGCTTGGTCTCCCTCAAGGAGAATCTTGGGTTCTTAGGCTATCATCTCAGCCTTTGAAAGTTGGCTGTGATATTGGATAGCTGAGGTGAATCAGCCCAGATGTTAACTAGCTCTTCCTGGTTTTCAGTTGGTACTGAAAGGTTAAACCTGTATAATATTTGCATCAGGTACACAAATCTTGGATAAGTCCGTAGCCTATTTAGAGCCAGGAGGTCCCTCCTATGTGCCAGTGGTGGGAAGAGGGGACAGCTCATTTCCTGACATGAACATCTAGACTTGCCAATTTTAAGAGAATGCACTTGTTTTTCCTTGCAAGAAGCTGCAAGGGCCTGGCTTTGGCAGGCCCCAAGACAGAGGGAGAGAATGCTTTTTGTGACTTCATGGAGTGGCCTGAAACAGGAAGGAAGAACTTCTTTAGAAGGACCATCCCTCTTCTCCTCCTTGCTCCTCCTTGCACATGTCTGCTGTGTTGGGGAGAAGGAAGTCACCCCAGGGCTGTCCTCTGGAGCAAAACAGGTTCTGGAACACTCACTTCTTGAGTACTGATGAAGTGTAGACACTGAGCTTGATTGCTCATTGTTCATTCAGGGCTTTTGAAGAATCCTGAAAAGGCTTCATTTGGTGTAAATATCTCCTGGATTACTCCATTGATATCTTCTCCCTTGGGGATCCAACTGGAAACTGTACACCTCCACCACCTATTTACCAGCATCTGGCTTCTTGAAACACATTCGATCAATTTTTCCCCCCTGAATATGAGAGGCGTTATTTGAAATACTGTATTAATAATTGGCCTTTGAGCCTGGACTGATATATTTGGGAGTGTAATCAATTTACAGAAGCTTTAAATTTATGCTTAAGAGTGTGTGTGTTTCTCTGTGTGGGCTTCAGTTCAAGTTGTTCTTTTAAGACGGAATTAGGAACTGTACCTTTCGATGCCCGCGTGCCGGTTATCTTAGCCAAAGTTTTCTCACCAAGACAAAATGCAAGACAACTTCTCCAGCAACTGCAAAGCAGTCATTAAAGAGTGAAATGGGGGTGGTGGGGGTGGGGGTTATACATCTATTGATATGATCCCAGTGTTTCTGCAATACTGTCAAGGATTGTCATGGGAGAACTCTCACACAGAGTGTAGATAGTTAACCAGGACCTGTTACTTATCTCAGATGCTTCTGGTTAGACTTTTACTGCGTAACCCCCTACCTACTTTCTGTGTGGCCTTTTTAACTCCGCACATTGTATTCTTCTACCTGCAGTTCCCCACTGTGTTAGCCCTATCTCTCAGCTCTTGCCAGAGGGAAAAGGGTTAAAGTCAGAGGGAAACATTTGGAGTGAAGGGTTAAGAATATTGTCCTGGGTCCTGCCTAAGCTTACCTGTCCCCCTTCCCAGGCCTTCCCAGACAAAAAATGGCGGTCCAGCTTAGGGGCTCCTGCAGCAGATTCCCAGTGCTAGAGCTACACCCTCAGAGACCCAGGCACGCTCTGCATTTCCCCCGGAACTATCCAGGCCTGACCGTGTATCTTCAGGTGTCCTTCAGGCTCCAGAGTCAGAAGGGGAACCCCAGCCCTCTTCCCCCTTCGCTTCAGGGTGTTCCTGGGTCGAGCTGCGCAGCCAAACGTCCACCTGCTTCCAGGCCTACCAGAGAAAACAGCAAGATCTTCCTTGGGTTGAGCTTGCTAGACTAGAAGAGCCCACTTTGAAGCAGGGGAGATTCATCCTGTATTTGATGGTGCGGATCTTTGTCTTTTATTTCTATTGACAAGAGCGTACTTTGAGCTTATTTTCAGATGCTGTGCCAAGGAGGCTTTGTCATGTTTAAAGCGTAGTTCAGTTCTGGCAGTTCATGTTTTGTGCAGACCCAGCCTCTCATTGGCTCCCCGCTAGCTATTGTTACGGACCTTTCTTTCGTTTGAATGCTGGAACCTTGCAAAGGAACCGTTGCACAGGTGAGAATTCGAGGAGAGCTTTATCCCAAATCTTTTAACAAAGATCAGACTCCTCTTTTGAAACCTTGCCAGTTGAATTGAGAGAAGGAACCGCCGAGATGGATACGGTGAAAGGCTCGCTTATCTGCCTTTCTTGCCAAGAATATCCATCCTCCAGCCTTCTCCAAGCCCTGGCTATTGAGGACTCTCACAAAAGGGACTGAGGTGAGAAAAGGCAGCTTAGTTTTAATGAGGAGAACAAGGGTTTTTTATTATTGTTATATTTTATTGTATTTTTCTAGTGTGCAGCATTCATTTTCTGTTTTCTTACAGTAACTAATTTAGACGCTCAGTTCTTGTGAAACACTGGGGTGGTGGCTCTTCAAGCAGACACAGGCTCACAAGATCTTCTTGGCCTTCCCTTCCCCTCCCTTGACCAGCTCAATAATAACTTGGGTAGGGGAGCTACCCAAGTCTACAAGGTCTACCAAGGTGTGAACTGATATGGGCTGATTCACAGATATGATTACAAAACTACAGTTTGATGCAGTTGAGGAGCCTTAACCCAGAGGCCTGTTTCCTGGGTTCAGCAAGGCCTGTACAAATTGTGGTTCATCTGAAAACAAAATGAAAGCTGGCCAGTGTTAGCCCTTTGGCCAAGGTGAAGAGGGCAGAGGAAGAATGGAAGGTCAGCTCAAGCTCCAATTCTATTCACCAGATTTATTGATAGAAGCTGCTGGATTGTTTTTACTCCAGAATCCCAGTTTAGCTCTTGTAATGGACCAGCTTTTCATCTCCACCCCGAACCAACCCAGTGATGCCCTCGATGTGATGTCCCGTTGCCTGGAAGCAGTACAGATTTGGATGGGGAAGAACAGGCTCCGGCTCAACCTGGCCAAGACTGAGTGGCTTTACGTACCGGCATCTCGTTTAGTCTAAGAGGTTCCATCTTTGGTTATGGGAGGAGAGGTGTTACCTCCCGTTGATAGAGCACGCAATCTAGGCGTCCTCCTGGATTCACAACTCAGTTTTGAAGATCATATTGGAGTCGTGGCCAGGGGGGCATTTGCCCAGGTTCGCCTGGTACGCCAGTTGCACCCCTTTCTGGACCGAGATGCCCTACGTACAGTCACCCACGCACTCGTTACCTCCCGTATAGATTACTGCAATGCTCTCTACATGGGGCTGCCCTTAAAGACCACCTGGAGGCTTCAGCTGGTGCAGAGTGCGGCCGCGCGGGTAGTGATGGGAGCACCCCGATACTCCCATATTACACCCCTCCTGCGTGAGCTGCATTGGTTACCAGTTGTCCTCCGGGTGAGATTTAAGGTGCTGGTACTTACCTTTAAAGCCCTACATGGCTTAGGCCCGGGATACTTGCAGGACCATCTGCTGCCGGTAACGACTTCCCATCACCCAGTGCGCTCACACAGAAAAGGCCTCCTCAGGGTACCATCGGCTAGACGATGTCGGCTGGCGACCCCCAGGGGGAGGGCCTTCTCTGTGGGAGCGCCAGCCCTATGGAACCAGCTCCCCCCTGAGCTTCGGATGGCCCCGGATCTCCGGTCCTTTTGCCACGGCCTCAAAACACTCCTTTTCCACCAGGCTGACCTGGACTGACAGGGATTTTAATTATGTTTTTAATTTTTAACTGTAATTTTTAACTTATTTTAATTTTAATTTTAATTTATTCTACAGGGGCCATTAATTTAATTTTCTTTTAACTTCTGTATTATTGTATGTTATTGTTGTTAGCCGCCCCGAGTCCTTTGGGAGATAGGGCGGCATATAAGCCCCAATAATAAATAAATAAATAATTTTTTTCTTTGGGAGGGGGACACTATTTGAAATGACAGGCGGCTGTTCTCTTACCTGCTCAGTGAGGAATGTCCGGGGCAGAGATGGGTCTGTCTCAGACACATTTGACACACCATGGCACACCCTCTGACTCAATTGGCATTGAGCCCAAGATATCCCAGATTGAGGGGTGGAGGGCTTGCAGACCCCATCAAATTTCAGAATCACCAGAATGTACCTGAACTGATCTGAATTCTCCGTGGCTCCTTTTCTTTAAAAAAAAGAAATAGAACCAGAACGCTTACTGTTCTTCAGAACAGTAAGAAACTATGCAAGACCCCAGCAATGTTACATGTGTAAACAGGATTAGAATAACTTTGTCTCTAAATAGTCCAGTGTAAGTTGTTTCAGATGTTTAATTAAATATCCGCAAAAAAGCTGGATTGGAATAAATCTTTTCCTAAAAAGAGGCAGATTTATTTAGCTAAGTGAGGATGGATGGGTCCTTTTTTATTGCGGAGTTATTTTTATTATTATTTTAACAAACAAAAAAAAGAGCAAGTAATAACATTATGTACCAGATGTTTAGATCTCGGTGAAGATATTGCTGGGAATTATTGTTGGCTAGTATTCCCTTAGTCTACGCCGACATCCTTTGTTTTTCAGCCCTGAGAATGAAGATGGTTTGGCAAGAAAAGAGCCTGAGATGATGTTGGTGGCGATTGGGGTGGGGTATGTAGATGTGGCTGGGGTGGGGGTGGGGTTTGCCTGGGTGGGTTTGTCTGCAGATGTGTTTTCAAATCCTGTGTTCTCAGGGAGAGCCACTTGGGTGCCCCTCTCTTTTCAGTCCTTGCTCGGCTGGTTCAGAAAAAGTCAGGCTTTCAAGCTCTCGAGTCCGTTTCTGATTTCATCAAATCTTTAGTCCTAATTTATGATGCATGGAGAATTGGGCAGGGAATGGTTGAAATCTCTCCTTTTTTCACCCATTTTAAATGGCAAAGGTCCTCAGGAAAAGGGAAACCAGCTGATCAGTGGATTCAGAGAGAAAATGATCAACTATCCCCGCAAAAGGTTAATTGTGAACCAGTAGACCCTCAAGGCCCTCCAAATAGCAGGGATCACACATGGATCAAGAGTTTGCCCTTCGGGGGCCACAAAGGGCCCGTGTTCTGCCTTCACTCTTTACACGTGTCACCTGGCTGGCTGCACTGAGCTCCACAACCGCATCCTGGAGGAGCACAGTGGCCCGTTCCCTCAAGGGGGGGTAGATCCCAGGGCACGTGGAACCCCCTTCAGCCGTAGGGAGAGTCAGGGAGGGGGAGCCGAGGGTTTGGCTGGCCATCTTGGACCAGGCCCCCTCCCTTTCCAAGGGCTAATGCCAGAGAAGGTCAACTGGCTCTGCTGAACCACCTGCTCTGTCTCCTGTCCAAAAACCTATGTGGACAAGGTCTTGTTCCCACATTCTGTTCCCTATTAGACCGGGACTTCTATTTTCTTGCGAATGTTTCAGTGAGCCTTGATTAGCAGGCTAACTTTGCACAAGCAAGGTAATCTAAATAGTTAACAAACATTTAACACATATCTCCCTTGCTTCTCAGCTAACAAAGTGAGATAGAGCTTGTGGCCTAGAGGTAAAAACAACTGCCTAATGTGCAATCAGCCCAGGTTCGAATCTCAGAAGGGTATGGCTGACTGATGAAAACATATAAGTATGAAATGCATATCAGTCTCCCTTTAATTCTTTGTTAGCAATCTAAAAATTTTTTTACAAAAATATGAGCTGTCACTACTGTGACTACTGCCTGTCGATGGCCTTCGGTTAGGCTGAAACAGGAAATAAAGATTTGTCCCATGTTTGGGGCCTAGCAAGGTAATCTAAATAGTTAACAAATATATGTATATATATATATATATATATATATATATATATATATATATATATATATATATATATATATATATATATATATATATATATGTATATGTATGTATATATATGTATATATATATGTGTGTGTGTGTGTGTGTTTTATATTTTAACATTCCATCTTTAAAACATCAAACACCTTATATATTTTTCTAGCTTTAATTTTACATTGATATTGAAATTAAATGTTTAAGATTTCTCATTTGCATATTGCTAAATAACCTCCTTTCCTTTTACACAATTTTCTCCAATACCTAATAATGTAATCCAGTTCTTATTTATCTCATTTCCATATCCATATCAATCATACAATATTTAGAATAGTAGTCATTAAAATACCAATTGCAAGGAGGAGAACTTTTGTAACCCGGACACCACGTTGCTTTTTAAAGATATTATTGTAATATTGGAAAACTAATTTAAAAAAATTAGAAGTTCTTAAAATAAAAATAAAAAATCGAAAACCTGCAGCATCTGTAGGTCCACGTGCTCTACTCCCGGGGCCTGCACGATCCTGACATCCCAGGGAATCTCTGCTCTGAGAACTCAGTCTACATGGCCTGCCTGCACAACCTTCCTTTGGCTGAACCCCACAAAGATCCAAGGTAAGAAATTCAGGCATGTGTTAAAGGGCTGCATTTGGTGCCATTATGCAACATAATCAGCAAAACAAGGGTTCAGCCGCATTTGGCATTTCATACTTATATTAATTCACAGAGGAGTCAGAACTTTAAAAAAACAGACCACTGCTTTCTAAAATGTAGCCTGATCATTCAGATTAATTAACTAAATCAATTAAAATTAAAACAGTGTCATCTTTGGGAACCTGGAGTGGCACCTGCCCTCTGGAATGAGATCACCGCAAGATCTATGCGGGCCTCACCTTGATGACAGTCCAGAAAGACCTGGCTATTTACCCCAGACCATGGTTTAGGGTAGAAGGGACTCTCTCTTTGCGATATTTATGTTTCTATTGTTGTTAGATTGCCATCTGGTGATCGTTCTGTGGCTATTTTTGTATTATTTATTTATTTATTTATTTTATTTTTATTCCATTTATATCCCGCCCTTCTCCAAAGACTCAGGGCGTGGTTAATTGTATTTTCTGGGTTGGTTTTTTTTTGTTATTTATGGTTGTGAGCCACCTAGAAATAGTTAGAGTCAGGTGGCATCCAAATTGAAAAAAAATTAAAACTTAATACACAAACACAAGCTAATTAACTTCACCTTGATTAATCTGTTGATCATCAGTGAAAGGAACTGACTTTGTGGGCTACCAAATTTGAACTGTAAAACTCCAAGCAGCCACCAGATGGCAGCAATGACTTAGAGTTTTCTGATTAACTTTGCTGCCCTCCAGTGAGGATGTGGTTGCTGCGGCCCTGATGTAGGGTTTTGTGGATTATTCACTGATAATTGTGCTGTAATCCTATATACACTTTGGACCGAACAGTGTTTACTTCTAGACCAGCTGAACTTGCTACCTTCTGTGAATAGTGCCAGAGAACGAAAAGCAAAACCCTTTCTTCGTTTGATCAGGTGTAAATTCAGAATGCTGTTTGATGTGATGACTTTTGTAATACTTAATAAGTAGCTTGTGTAACTGTTCTGAAGGGGGAGGGGAGTTTATATAAGGTCAAAAGAATATTAAAGTTTCATTTTGGAAGAAAATATGGCAACTGCCAAGGCTGATTAGTCATAAAATCCACCGCATTATCAAGAGCCATCAATAACTTTTCTTTTAATGACTAATCTAACAAGAAAGACATCAAAGATCTCTTCTAAACATGCACACACACACACACACAGAGAGAGAGAGAGAGAGAGAGAGAGAGAGAGAGAGAGAGAGAGAGAGAGAGAGAGAGAGAGAGAGAGAGAGAGAGAGTAAACAGAAATATTTGGCTAAGCCAGTAAGCATTTAATAAAACAAGTTTTTGAAATTGCACTTTTTGTTTTGTTCTAAAGTTCACAAAGGTTAGGACTACACTTTATTATATTAGCTGCTTAGTTTTTAATGCATTCCTAAATTGCCATGTAATCCAAAACCTTGTTGTCAGTTGCTTGCTATTGGAAAGTCCCTTGAAACAGGCAGGATGATTATAGAGCAGGCTCCAGAACAAAACATGTTTGTATGATTACAAAAATATAGTTCTAATCTACTCTATCTCCTGTATCCTTGCCAAAAAAAAAGAAAAAGAAAGAACTGGGGATCCAAGTTCTTTTTCGTTTAATCCTTTCCTCCCTACCCCCCCCCCAAGCCACCTCCTCCTCCTCCTCCTCAGATACTCCTGACAAAGGGTTTCATTGCAGCCCTTTTAAAAATGCTCGAGACACAAGACAGCTTGGTGTAAAATTTTGTTATGTTCCTTCCTGTGGGGACTTGGCTGTAAATTGCTAAGCCAAAGTTAGCTACAGAGATTTCATTGTCGTATGTACTTACATCATCTTAATGAGATTTTATTTTACTTTGTCAAAGTCCTATTAATGGAAATGTGTTCTTGATTTCAAACAGGCCACTTTTTTATGCAAAACAGGATTCAGCTGACTCTAATAAAAACAGCCTGCACTTCTCTAAGGCAAACCCTTGCAGTAATGGATTGATTGTGTGCGTGTGTGTTGGTGTGTTGTGTGTTTTACTTCCCAAGACAAGACTGTATCAAAGAACACTATAAGCAGATTTCTCTTTTTCTTTGCAGAATAATTGCTTGGGTTGGGTTACATTATGCTTTCTAAATGAATAGTATCACTTAGAACAAACACTTATATCTTTTATCTTCCCCTCTTATATAGGGCTAAGCTTTTCTTTTGAAAAACACCAAAGCTACTTTTCCAGATAAGTCATTAAAATGTTTCCAAAGTATTTTAACTGCCAGATTAACTAAATCTGGAAAACAAAGAAAGATTGCTTACATTCTTGCAGCAGAAAGCTTGCCAATGTGTAATAACAAGCAACAAATTAATTTCTTTTGCAACTGCAGCCCAACAGTACAAAATCTGGAGAGATCCTTCCCAAAGGATTTGAGAATGAAGAGAGGGGATATTTATTAGCCATGCTGCTCTCTCAGCCCATAGTTTTCCTGGGATTCCTTTAAAAAGGACACCTGGGAACCCCAAACCCCACCCCCCCTAACCACCCGGGAGCTTTTCCATGCCAGGTGCACTATGCCAGGTGGGGGGGGTGGCTTTGGTGACCCTCTCCGGACAGGGAGGTCCACAAGGAGGTCCTGTAGGATTTCCCAGAATGCTTTGCACCGAACCAGGGCTCCTGGCCCAAACAAAGCAAGCTTGAAGTGTACCAGCCTGGGCAGTAACAAACACAGGATTGCGTCTACATTTCCCCGAAAAATTTCTGCTCCACTGCAGTCAGTTAAGGGTCACTGTGACCTTCTGGCATTTTTTCCCCCTTAAATCTAGGAAACCTAAGTCTTCCCCTCCTCTCTGCCCCCCCTCCAATTCTTCCTCCCCACAGTGTCTAATATAATCTGCTTCGGGTCAAAGATTGTTTATGTCAGCAGTGTTCGAGCTACATAATTCTAAAATGCTTTAATAAATTTATCAACTGGAAAATATTGCAAACATTTCATTTCCTTTGATACAGACTGAGGGCCTCCCCTCCCTTGCCCTCCCCCCCGCCTGTATTTCATTGCAAATTCCTGCTTGAATGAATCACCCGTCATATTTGCTTTAACTTTCCTGTGGTTCTACAAACAGACTTTATATGGCTGGACTTCAAAGATGGTTGAAATAAAGGTTGGAAATGTGATAGCTATCATCTATTATTAGGCACTTAATGCTAAACCACTTTGCATTTGAAGCCTTAAAACATGAATAATCTTTTTAAAAATGTACGTTCGGTGCATTTTCACCCCCATCGGCATTTATCACAGAGGACTGTTTAGAACACTAATACTTTCCATAAACCACAGTTGGCTCTGATTCCCCCTCCCCAGCCCTAGTATTTTGAAAAACTTGTAGCATTATAACAGGCTTCTCACATGCCAAACCAAAATACTCTACATGATGCTTCTCACAACCTAAAATTAATGTGTTACCGAGATGCTGACCCAGAGGCGTTTCTGGGAGGGGGGGGCAGATAAGATCTAAATTTTGAGAAGGAAGTCAAAGAGCGACCCTGGGGGATGTTACAGTCCACAATCGACATTAAATGATTAGGAAAAAAAAATAAGCTGCATGTGAGCTTGAAAGAATTTATTAGCTTCATCCCAGACTTGCATACATGGCAGGAATGTTAATTGTAAAAATCTGCAAAGTAGCATTTCTGGTAAACAGAGGAGCTGTATGAAACAAAAGACTATGTTTGCCCCACCCCGCCCCCCACTCGCTATTCTATTGGATTCTGAATTTCTTGTGCATTTAGAAGCCTTTGAGAGGCTTTGGGGTCATCGAAGTGGTTGGCTACTAGCAGCAGCTGTTTAAAAAATTAGGAACGTAATTTAACACTGCTAACATTTTGTTCTTAGGTTTGATAAAAAAATCCTGAAAACGTATTAGAATCAGACAATTTTTTTAAAAAAAAAAACACAACAAGGGTTTCAAAACTCTGAAGTCCTGAAGTCCTGACTGTGCTTGGGGAAAGAGACTCGTCTTTTGCCTGCAAGGATGTCTGCCAGGAGTCGTGTTGCCCTTCCCCTTCCAACTCAAAAGCCTGCTTCCTTGTAAGTTTCTCTTGGTTGTGGTTGGTAGAAGCGAAGTCCTAGTTGGTGCGAAAAATGGATTACCTGGAAGCATAACTGATCAATGAAAAGATAGATGAGATAACCTTTATTGTCACTTTTTTTTAATGTGGGCACAACGGCACACATCAAAAATGAAATTTAGTTGCCCGCTCTCAAAGTGAAACACATACATGACACAGACCTAAAACATACTATATACACGTATGTATAGACACGGTGGCTCACTGGGTTAGGACGCTGAGCTTGTCGATCAGATGGTCGGCAGTTTGGCGGGTCAAATCCCGACTGCCGCGTAACAGAGTGAGCGCCTGTTACTTGTCCCAGCTTCTGCCAACCTAGCAGTTCGAAAGCACGTAAAAATGCAAGTAGAAAAATAGGGACCACTCTGGTGGGAAGGTAACAGCGTTCCGTGCGCCTTTGGCGTCTAGTCATGCCGGCCACATGACCATGGAGACGTCCTTGAACAAGCGCTGGCTCTTCGGCTTTGAAATGGAGATGAGCCCCTAGAGTTGGAAACGACTAGCACGCATGTGCGGGGGAACATTTACCTTTACCTTTATAGACCCACACCCCTACATATACATAATAAATGAATATTAAATACTGTCCATCTTGAATATATAACGGAAGGAGGAAGCTTGAGAGTTCACAAAGTTAACGCTGTATGGAATGAAACTGTGGCTGCATCTGGATGTTCTGCTACGGATACCATGAAGCCCCCTCCTCCCAGAAGGTAACAAGGAAAGCAGGTCGTGAACACAATGAGTAGTGTCCCAGATAATCTCACAGACCCTGCTCAAACAAAGCTTCTGTGCTATGTCCTGGATGGGAGGAAGGGAACTGCCAATGATCTTTTCGGGCATCCTCACCACTCTCTGCACCGCCTTCCTGTCTGAAGCAGTGATGCTTCCAAACCAGACTGTGATGTTGTATGACAGGATGCATTCAATCATCCCCCTTAGAAAGTGGTCAGGACAGGGGAAGGAAGATGAGCTTTACTCATGCAATGTAGAAAGTGCAGGAGCTGCTGTGCCCACTTCACCAGTTTCTCACTGCTGAGCGACCAAGCCAGCCTACTCTTTAGCTGCACACCCAGGAATTTGATGCTGGTAACCATCTCCACAGGTGAATCATTTATGGAGGACTATCACTGATCTCCTCCTCATAATGCGGTTTGTGTTTCTGCAGATTCTCCCTTCAACCCTTCCTTGGTGGAAATCATGCCATGCCAAAGCTCCTTCCCCCTCGTGCTCTTGGGGGGGAGGGGTCTTGTTTGCAGGTCTCACCCTGGCCCGGTGAGTCACCCAGGGCCTTCCCCTGCTGAGTTGGCAGCTCCCATTTGGGCAGAAGGTGAAGAGACCCACCTGGTCACCTCTGAATTTGGGTACTTGGATGGGGCCCAAGCTCCTCCTCCAGCGCTGCCACCACTGACTTGGGAGGTTTAAACAGGGATTGGGGTGGTTGGCCTTAAGGGGCAGAGGCACATGGGCAGCAGTGTCAGAGGGTGCAGCCCTCAGCACTTGCACATTTGAGGGACAGTAGCAGCTGCTGTGGATCTGAGTTCCGGCTTCACCAAGCTCTTTGTTCATTTCCAGCTCTGCTTCCAACCTTTCGTGCTATGGCACAGAAATACCATTAAACAATAATAATGATTCAGTATATGCAGTGGTCATGATACATTATTATTTAGCATGAACTGAAGCCAAATATTCTCTTATTTCAAAATGGGGCTTCCTCTTTGGCCTCTTCTACTTCCCGAGCAGAGCGACCTGGGTAGGCCCCCCCCCTGCACATTTCACAGGGTTGCAGGATCATTTCTTCTTCCACCCAGATTTCTGCCCAGGAGAGGCCACTTAACTGCTCCCTGGTTGAAGGGTGGCCTTTTCTCGGTGCACAGGGACCCAGGTGCCTGCATGGCCCCTCTCCCGTCCCCCATTTTTGCCCAAGGTGTAACAGGCACCATTCAGAGAATCGCTTGCAGACGCAGATTGGGAGGACATTAACACTTCTGGGGCAGAGAGCAGAGCTTGGAATTGAAATTGTTCATTCAGAGGCATGCTGTGTTGAAGAACATAATAGTTTCTGGGCAAGAAATACTAGTAACTAATTTGCCAAGCCAGGGTCTTATATAACCTTAATTCACTCTATAAATTAGGTTAGTCAAAGGATATGTAAACATCAAATAACATTCCCGGGTGAGCCATTAAACATTAACTTTTTGCACATTTTTCTTTTAAAAAAAACCCCAGCCTTACTGTCTTGCACAATGTCACGTGAGGAACAGAATACTGTTAGAGTAATTGATGCAACAAGAATGGTGAAAAGAAAAGAAAAGAAAAAAAAGAAAAAAGCTGTGTGCCATTCAGACTTGGCTTATTCACAAAGATAATAGCAATAGATAATAGCAATATATATTTCTATGCTATTCCATAACTTCCTAGCAGGAGGAATTATATTAATGCTGTAAATGGAATTACTTAAAACTTTAAAAAGAGAAACTGTTGAATCTCCTCTCTGTATGAACACACAGATATTTTCAGAGAGATGACATGAGAGATTATTAAGCCCTAATGACAGAACAACCACAACAACACCTGACCTCTGGACTGGGCAGTTTAGGAGCAGCTCTACCCATTATCCTAACTTCTGACTGGCATTTCTTTCTTGGGTTGATCTGAACATGCGTGCCCAAAGTGTGACTTGCTGAAGAGACTGAGTGCTCCCCTTTCCATCTCCATTATACCCCAGATCCACCCAGCAATTAAAAGCAGCTTGCTCTAACCATTAACCAGCTGCTCTTCTTTCATACTGGCTGCATGAAAATTCATGAGCACCCCAGACACAGCCAGGCCTTGAGGGACTTCTGGAACATCAAGAGAGATGGAGCTAACCTATGTTGGGGATGGAGGAGGGAGAGGGTAAATGTAGTGCAACTAGTATTGAGAACATCTAACTTCAGCTGGTGCTTCTTCTCTTGATGCTACGCAATCATGAAGTCTTACCTCAATCGCTGAAAATATGGAGGTCAGGGGTTGCCATATCTGGGCTGCAGTATGCAGAACAGCCAGCGGCTGGCAGCAAAGAGGCACAGAAAACTGGGCATCTCATCATCAGAACATTCCTGAAACAGACATGGCAGCCCTGGCACAGGCCCTCTTTGCTGGGAGAGTTTGTCTTGCCAACTGGCTTATAGAAAGCAACAGCCACCACAACAAAAGGTTGCATCCCACACACTTTGCAATCTTGTTTCTTCCTGAACCCAGCTCCTCTGGCTGAACAACCATTGCACTCACCTTTGTGTTTCAGGTAATTGAACTTTCAACATCAATTAGCTGAGATGTAAATAACGTATCTGCAGAACAAAGCAGTAATTATATACGTGCAAACATGAAAGCTACTGTTTCCCCGGGTAACAGCTGTGAGCCTTATTTTTTAAAATTAATTCTGCTGGCCCAGAGCTAAAGGCAAAATCCCCTGCACTTTTCAGACCTTTTAATGGCATCCTCAGATGCGTTGCTGAGAAGCTCTTTTCTTGCCACTGACTCATCTTTCTCAAGCGTTGTAAGGATTCCAGTTAAAGTTCATAATTCAATTCAGTAGAAGGCTTTGTTGTTGCTGTTGTTGTTGTTGTTGTTGTTGTTGTTTTCCAATTCCCAGCCACCCCAAGAATTCTGGGAGCTTTAAGTGGTCGTCCTTCAAGATCCAGCCAAGGCTGACCCTTCTTAGTTTCTGAAATATGCCAAGACTGCCCAAGGGGTTCCCAGCAGCCAAGGCTCTATTCTCCAATATGGAGAAATACTTTTTTTTAAGCAGATCATAGTTTGGGCTATACCTCCCCACTGATTTTACAAGCCTAATTCTTTACCAGTTTAAGTGGTTAACACCCACCCACCCACACATACACTCTGAAAAATGGATAGAATTGCATAAAATGTGCACGTACCGGTTTATTCATAAACATGCAAAATTAGACATGATTTCAATAATATCAGTGGAAATTGTAGATATTGTACCCTGGTGGGGATAACTGTAGCTAAGTTTGGGCTCCGCTCCTCCTTTTTTATCTTTGCACTAGACTTGGCCAGCCCAGCCCCTTAAATTATGTCAAATATTCTTTTCTGAATCCAGATCCAGCACAGAGAAACTCAGCCACTGCATAAAGGAAGGCGGAAGGTTGTGATTCCTGCCAATTATGCAAGTGTGTTCTTTCTCCTTTTCCTTGTTTGCAGAGCAAGTCTGCACACGTTAATGCAGAAATTGAGTTCATGGGATTTATTCCAAGTATGCAAAACTGTAGGACGAGGCCATTCAGCTCCATTAGGGCAGCGTCTTTTTCTTGGAAAATGAACCTTTTCTAATACATCCAGGTATGGTCCATTAAAGAGGGAGAGAGGTGTTTAACAGCTGTGGTCCTTACCTTGTGCAGTTGTTGGGCTTCCGGGATTAATTAACTTGGCAGAAAGAGGCCATAATCCTGCTGAATATGTCAGATTCTGATAGGAATCGCACTGATTAAATTTAAGTGAGGTATCCGCTCATTAAAAATGAAAATATCAAAGAAATTTAATAGTAAGATGAGACTTCTAAAGTTAATGAAAATGGTCTCCTCAATTCATAGTTTATCTTGCTCTAAATATAAGAGATTATTAGAATCCTTCCCTACTCTGATACGTTTATTTTATTTACTTCTAGTTTGTCATCTAAGGGCCTCTTAAGGGAACACAAATATTTAGAAGCAGGTTTATGAATTTATTAGAAGCCGCAGAATCTGTTAAAGTGTGTGCTCTGAAGTAAGATGAAGAAAACAAAAGAACTCTCTGAATTTCTCATTTTCTCTTTTGGCATCTGGATAAAAAAAAAACTTACATCACAAGGGAGTCTGGGCAATTTTGCAACGGAGGGCAAGAACTGTCTTGTCTTGGTTTATTGGTCAGAACTGTCCAGTATCAGAGTCCCAAGTAGAAAATGGCTAATTATTAATAAAGGAACCCAAAGCAAGATTCAGTTTGGACCAGAGGGCTGAAGAAATGGAGCAGCTCATTTTGGTTCTTCAGGAGCTGCCTGGAACGTGGGGAACACTCTACCCACTGAGAAGCACAGCCACTCAGGATGCAGGAACAGACTAGATGACCATAAGTCCCCCAAAATAACCACAAACTTTCTACAGGGGTCGAGCTGAAAGGTCTTGATCTAGTTTTTCCTCGATTTCCTAGTATCTGGGAGACTGGAATGATTTCCATGAGGCAACCAACCAATTGTCCTTCTTGATCTCTGAAATCCCAAGAAAGCTTGTTCACAAGATCGCTCGGAGCATGTTTTCATTTGAAATATTGCTTTGTTTTGATTCCTGTTGTCAGATTTTTTGTAGTTTTCGTTATGAGCTCTTTTATTTCATATTTTACTGATTTGCACTATCATCTTTGCCCTGTGTTCTGTGTCCACACAAGTGGGATCTTAGTGGATGGCCAAAGAAATCAAAATAATAAATCCACGCATCTGAGAACCCCACCTGAACCAGTCTTTGATTTTTAAAAAAAAAAATTATTGCTTTTATATAAACATATATTTAAACAAAAAAAAATACATATAAAAACAAGACATGACATAAACAATCCAATCAACAACAAAAATACAAAAAGAATATTTAACTTCCATTATTCCTAATCTTTCTAATCATTTTCGGGTGACTTCCTCGAATCCCCCCCTATCTGCGTTTCTTCGTTAATCCTCATTAGCAATTTCTATTTCATAATTTTAAATCGTATTTAATATCTACCTATATTTAATTTCTTATCATTTAACAATCATTATTTCACATTATCCTTAATACTAAACATTAAATTCTAAAACTACAACCTATAAACACCTCCAAGTCCATTTCAAACTAGTTGGTATAGCAATATTTCTTCAAATAATCCTTGAACTTTTTCCAATCTTCTTCCACCGACTCTTCTCTCTGGTCACGGATTTTTCCTGTCAGTTCGGTGAGTTCCATACAGTCCATCATTTTCATCTGCCATTCTTCCACCATTGGTATTTCTTGTGTCTTCCAATTCTTAGCTATCAAAATTCTCGCCGCTGTTGTGGCATACAGAAAGAAAGTAACATCTTTTTTGGGAATTTCTTTTCCGACTATACCCAATAAGAAGGCTTCTGGTTTCTTAATAAATGTATTTTTCAAAACTTTCTTTAATTCACTATAAATCTTTTCCCAGAAGTCTTTTACTATGGGGCAAGTCCACCACATGTGGTGAAAGGTTCCTTCTACAGCTTTACATTTCCAGCATTTGTTATCATATGTATGATAAATTTTTGCAAGCTTAACCGGTGTTAAATACCATCTATACATCATCTTCATCATATTTTCTTTCAAAACAAAACTGAATCAGTCTTTGAGGCTGAGAAGTCCACCCACATGAACTGAAGAGAACTAGAAGAAAGAGATCAACCTTTGAGGTGCTCTACAGTGTGTTAGATATTTTTCTTCGAACCAGTTTGACTTTGGTTGATCTAGGAAGCCACGGGAGGACAATTTGGGAAGCTCAGGGCCAGAGCTAAGAGAGAAATCCCCTCCTGCCAGATAAGGTCATAGCAAACAACCTTGTTTGGATGAAAACATCAGGAGATAAATGGGAACTGGCAGGATGGAATATATTTAATATTTTTCATAGAAGAATGCTGCCTGAATAGATCTTAGTAATCTACCACAGTCTGTTTATTAAGCATGGATGCATTACATCTAGCCTTCAGCCTGATAAGCAGGGAGCTTCTTCTGTCCATTAGCATGTTCAAGCATAATCTTACTTAATTAAATGAAACTTTAATAGTTTTGATGAAGAAGAATATGAGAAAATCAAATTTACCAAATAAATTCATAGATAGCACTTAGGGAAAACTTACCATGTAAGATGCTCATTATATTTGCATATTTCAAGATAGCAGATTGGAATTTAAAAAGCCAACGTTTATTCCTTTAAAAGTTGGAGAAACAACAACTGAGATTTTGCAGATGTTTTCAGATCCATTCAGAAAGAACAGAGATTTGAGGTTTGTGATATCCACTGTCCAAAAAAGAAAAATCAATTATACTTTGGAAAGCAAATCCTTTCTATATCCAACAGACAGTGCCAATAAAATAATTAAGCCATTAACAGTAACAGAACGGGCTAAAAATGATCCAGAATGTCAAAATTAGGTTAGGCAGTAGTTTTTCTTCATAAACTAACCTAACGATGGACGTATTATTGGTAACAAATATTGGTAGACTGAATAGTCGAAATTCTAATATTTTGAAATTTTAAAAAACACATTTATATGTCTTTCAGAGGCCCTTTGTTTAAAAAAAACTAGAACATAAATGTCTCAAACAAAAATATAGATTGTGGGTAAATGAAAAAAAAGATGAGGAATCATATTATATACTACTATGGAATTTGGTAAAACCAATTCAAGATGGAAAAGAATATTTAATTTATTAATACTGAGATCATACTATTAGAACTTCAAACCGTGTGTCACCGTTGTGTAGAATGGGAGTGGGAACGCTTCCTAAGTTATGGTGCTAATGAAAATGCCCTTGTAGATGGATACACACAAACCTGCTGACCAGTCATGATATATAGAGAGTAAAATCAGATTGACTTTGGGTAGGAGCCTTGGTGGAGCAGTGGGCTAATGCCTCCTTAAGTAACACCAGCTGCCTGCCATTAGTGCAGGTTCGCGTCCCACCAGGCTCAAGGTTGACTCAGCCTTCCATCCTTCCCAGGTAGGTAAAATGAGGACCCAGATTGTTGGGGGCAATTAAGCTGACTTTGTAATAATGCTGCTTGGGTGTGTGTGTGTGAAAACCCTAATAAGCAGGCATATACATAGAATGAAGGCTACTGCTAAGCACATTGATTTGTGCTTAAATTGTAAGCCACCCTGAGTCTTCGGAAAAGGGCGGGATATAAATGGGATTAAAATAAAATAAATAAAATAAATATTTTCATGGATGCATCGAGGTTGTTTTCTTGGCAACAAGGCAAACCATGGTTCTGTTATCTTGGGGAAGCGGGGGTGGGAGGGGAGAGTTGACTTTCCCATCTAGCCTACATCCTTCAGTTTTTCTTGGTGTCTCTTATCCAGTTCTAATTAGGATCCGCCCAGCTTAGTTTTTTAATATCAGCCCCCAGTCATCTGGGTGTGTCAAACGTTTGCCCTAATATCACACCTTTATTTTTATTTTTTTGTCTTAGTATGAGCTTTTTTTTTTTTACATAAAAATGAAATATTCTTCTGGCTTGCATAAGCCTTGCCACCTTCCCTGCAGTTGAATTCTTGGCCCACCTGTGCAATTAAGGTGACTTGTGTCCTCTGCTCAGTGGTGGGATTCAAAGAGGTGAACAACCGGTTCTCTGTGTGGATGCCACTTCTGGAAGTCCATTCTGGGCCTGGGCAACAAAAAAATTAGCTACGGCTTCTGCCGAAGTGGTGCGAACCAGCTGAATCCCACCACTGCCTCTGCTGAAAGTACCAGAACTTCCTTGCCTCTTCCTTCTCTCCCCCTCCCTCCCTCCCATTTTCCTATTGCCCAAGTCAGCATGTTTATCATGAGGAACCATTGGAAGCGAGTTGCTTGATACGAAATAAACGTAAAACAGGCTTCAGTGCTTATTTCCTGCAGATTATTTGGAAAAAAATGAAGTGACCTTTGGATGTTGCTAAGAGGTGTCCGTCCTTCCTCCCAGCTCTGAATAAAAGCTTTATGTTCCCTCGTGTTGCAGTTTCCACAAAATGGATTTCTTTAGCCTGCCATTATTGGGTCTTTTGAAGAAAATCATAAAACAAAAGCAATATTTTTTTTTCAGCAAAGGAAGTTAAACATATTTTTCCCCAAAGACAAGCAAGACAGAAAACAGACAGCTTCAAGCACTGGTGGAGTTCCAGCTGTGAAATAATTATTTGGAGGCAAAAAGTCCCTCCATTGTTCTTCATTCCAATTATTCTTTCTCAACATACTTCCAATTTTTTTTTAAAAAAAAAACATCATCAAGCATCATTTTACTACAACCGGCCTCTTCGCCCTCTTTTTTTGTCCTGGCACCTTGGAAGCCTGGGTGCTTTTCAGGACCAGCTTTGCACCACTATCGCCACCATCCCCGTTGCTTAGCTAAAGGGTGTCTGCCCAGGGGAAAGATGAAAGAACATGGGTCGAGGTTCCAGGCTGTCTGCAGGTTTGGTTCAACAAACTGTCTCTCTGCAAAGTGAAAAGCGCAAACATCGAAATCCTCAAAAAAAGGTTGGAGGGAAATAGTTTTGTGCTTAGAACCTGAATCAGAAACCAGACCTGGAGCCGAGTCTTGCTACAAGCAAGGGTCTGCAATGTTTGGGACGATGCAAGGATGCCTGGCTGCACTAAGAAATTTCATCTGGCCACCTCTGAAAACCGTTGAGGGCTCCTATCTGAGACTCATCTGACGGGTCCCAGAGCTGGGGGGAGCCCGGAGGGCAGAGGCCTTAAGCAAGTCCAGTTTTCCAAATGTTGGCATTGGCAGAGAGATGCCATTGGCAGGTCCATCAAGCCAAGAGAACTTGAGAGCAATTGAGCACCTCGTGCCAGGACTGAAAGCTGGCAAAGCGACTGTGTCGCTCTGGACACCTTCTTGGATTTGAAGCTTTTCTGACATTTGCCACGTGCCAGGTGCTGCTCCCTTCCGTTTAACTGGTCTCCTCTCTCCTAAATGTGTTTAACTGTAGATGTTCTTCAGCCTAAGCCGTGAAGCTTATTTGACTTAATAAATTAACGCTGCTTGGGGAACAGCAGGAGATTCTGAGCTTTCAAAAAAGGCCCAATTGCTTTATGGGTTTATTAAGCTGCCACAGTTTCTCTTTCTCGTCTGAAAATAGCATTTTATTAGAAGCTTAACTCTGAAATGTTTGAAGAGGAAAACACAGAAGCATTTCAACATTATCTAAATTTCTTTCACCCTACCTCCTCCCCCACCCCAGGTATTCATACCCAGAACCACAAGCAGGCTCCGCAGGATAAAAGCCAACTTATGATTAAATTGGAATTTAAATCCCTGTGTTGTTGTTGTTTTCCCAGGTAGCACGGAGAGGAGAGGACGTGATGTTGCCAGAGGAACCGTGAATCATATTTTCTTGCAAATTGCCCATTATGTGCAATAATGTCTCTGCATTTTGAGATGGAGATACATCCCCAGCTGGACAGAAGAGACACAGCAGGGTGCAAAGATCCTCTTGGTGAGCCCTAATTCAGGGCCAAGGCACTTCTCAACCTTAAAAATGAGGTGCTGCTATTGACTGCAAAAGGAAATCTTACTGACCTCTTAGGACCCCAACCAGATTGGTCCAGTGGTGAGGCGCAGAATACTTGGGCTGCAGAGCGGTCAGCCAAAGGGAGAGAGGATTAAAAGCAGGATTCAAAGGGAAACCTCCAAGGGGGTTCCTAGAGAAACTGGGGTATCCATTTGTATAAAAGATCTGGCATGGAGGTGGTGTGTTTGCCGATGATCCCGCTCCAATTAGGGTAGGGAAAGAAAAGGGTTGCAAACGGTTCTCTCCAAGGCTCAAAATGGCAAATGTCAATCCAGACAAATAAGGCCAAAGTGGTGCCCACTGGCCCAAAGCGCCCCCTCCCCTTCATTGAGATGGCAGTGATCACTGGGGAAGAGGTCTTGGGAGGCCAGACTGGGGGCTGAGGGACTGCCTGCTGCCAGAAGCTTTCAAGCTTGGGATTCGAAGCAAAGGGCCAGTCCTGAGATCGAGGGTGCAATGACCGCCATTGGGATGCTTAGGGATTATATTCTGGGCATTCAGATGAGGGTCAGGTTGGGAAAAGGGGGAGGGATTTAGGGATTATATTCTGGGCATTCAGATGAGGGTCAGGTTGGGAAAAGGGGAGGGATTTAGGGATTATATTCTGGGGCTCAACAATCCACTTTAGGATACGGATATGGTTAGAAGAAATATCAGGACGGAGAGTAGATTATAGACCAGAATTTCTCCTACTAGGTATAACAACAGAGAAGCATATCAAAGAAGAGTTATATATAACGATACACACCATCAGAGCAGCAAGAATGACATTCACCCAGAAATGGAAAAATAGTGAAATACCAGATGAGAGTGAAGTGATAAATTAAATTTGGGCATGCACAGAAATGGACAAGTTAACTTTGGAAATTAAAAATAAAGATCAGTCAGATTATTACAAAATTTGGAGTAAGTTTTACCTATGGTGGGAACAGAAAGGAAGGTCTCAATAGAAATATACAGGATGCTGATTTCACGTATTACTAGAATAAGGTGGTTGATAAGATTGAATATGGTATAACTGTATCTAAGTGATATGTACATAAAGCGTACATGTGTATAAAAAAACACAAAAATGATGTAAGACAAGAAGGAATGTCAGATCGTTAACACCTTGTCCAAAGTTTTAAATAATAAAATTTGCAATTTAAAAAAACAACAAAAATCAATCCACTTTACTAGGTGGCAGCAAAGGAATTAATTAATTAATTAATTTACTAAGTTGCCCATCTTGCCAGTAAAGCGACTCTGAGTTCTTTGATCCCACCTGAGGTTTTGCAGCCTTGAATGGCTTCCTTGGCAAGAGGAGACGTGGGGGGTGGGGTGGGGGGGGAAAGGCCAGAAACCTTCAATCTTTTGCACTTTCCATAGACGAGTCCCTGTGCTGAAATTCTTGAAAAGTGAAGTGCAAGTTTCCCATCATTTAAAGTGCTTGCAGGTTTTTCAAAAAAAAAAAAAAGATGTCACATTCATTCCCTCCTGTGGCAGTCACTACTCTGAAGGCATCATAAATGCCACCCCCACATCGTGGACACGGGAGATATGACAACAGAGCATCTGCAGCAGACATGTCAAACACAAGGCCCGGGGGCCAGATCCGGCCCGCGAAGTGGTTTCATGCGGCCCGCGAAGCCATCCTGGAAACAGTGAGGGAACGGCCCCCACTGCCTTGGCCCTGGCCCAGAGACCCTCCTTCTGCCAGAGACCCTCAGATCTGCCCCACTCCTGCCCGGGCCCCCATAGGCAACCTTGATGCCAACGATGTAGAGCTGGCCATGCCCACCCAGTAGGCCATACGCGCACTAGCCACGCCCACCCAGTAAGCCACGCCCACCCTGGCCATACCCACCCGGTAGGCCACGCCAACCTAGGCCATACCCACCCGGCCTCCTGAGGGCAACCGCAATGCTGATGTGGCCCTCAGTGAAATTAAGTTTGACACCCCTGATCTGCAGGGAGTCTTTTTGATACAACAGGCAGCTACAACTCCCCTCCCTTTCCCATTTGGGATTTAACTGAAAGCCAGACTTGGGGGTTCACTTTAAAAAAAAAGGAATACAATGCTACTTGCTTATCTATGATTATTTTGCAGCCACAGAGATTCAGGAGTCCACTGTAATTGGATTTCCTTGGTTTGAAGAAAATTTTATTTTTGCAAAAAGGAAAACAAAGCAGTGAAGAAAATACTCAATAACAACAAAAAAATGGGGATGGGGGGAGAAAGGGAGAGCATGAAGCCTATGGTCCTTCAGATGTTCCAGAAACCATCTTCTCCAGACGAGTAACAACGGAGAAGGCAAGACAAGAAACAACGGGTGGAAACTAATCAAGGAGAGAAGCAATCTGGAATTAAGTAGAAACTTCCTAACAGTGAGGGCAATTATTCAGTGGAACAGCTTGCTACCAGAAATCGTGGGAGCTCCATCACTGGAGGCTTTTAAGAAGACACTGGACAACCATTTGTGTGGGATGGTATAGGGCAGGGGTCTTCAAACTTGGCCCTTTTATGACTTGTGGACTTCAACTCCCAGAATTCCTCAGCCAGCTTTTGCTGGCTGAGGAATTCTGGGAGTTGAAGTCCACAAGTCATAAAAGGGCCAAGTTTGAAGACCCCTGGTATAGGGTTTCCTGCTTGTGCAGGGGGTTGGACTAGAACAGGGTTTCAACTTTTTCACCCATTGTACCACTTTTAGGATATGGCAACATCCGAGTACCACCAGTCGCCTAGCAAGGTGTCAAAAACTTGATGGCCAAAAAAAAAAAGAAAAGGAAAAAAGTGATGAAGTACAGGTAGTCCTCAACTTACAACAGTTCGCATAGTGACTGTTCAAAGTTACAATGGCACTGAAAAAAGTGCCCACCCAAGCCACAGCCGAGCAAGACACCTGCCTGCCCGCCCGGCGGCGCTCTTCCTCCTGTCCGCGGTTTTCATTGTTGTGAGCACTTCTGTTGAGGATTGGCAGCAGGGGTGGGGTGGGGTGGTGTTTGGTTTTTATTCCCCCCTCCTCTCTGCTGGGTGGTTGCAGCAGGTTTTGGTCACTTCACATGACCCTGGGACACTGTGACCGTCATACATATGAATCAGTTGCCAAGCATCTGAATGTAAATCACAAGACCCTGGAGATGCTGCCACATTCCAAGTGGAGCCTGGCGCTGATCCTGGCACTTCCGCTGAGGTCTGACAACCCTGAAGAAGCGCCGATCAGCTGGAAAGTGGCACTGATCCTGGCACTTCTGCTGAGCCCTGACAGCCTTGAAGCTCCAGCCATCTCTCGCTCAAGCTTGTGCGGTGCTGCCACCGGTTCAGCTCATTCCCCTCCCCCACTACCACTTTTCTAGGATGGTCGCGTACCACCTGCCAGGTGCCAATGTACCACTGGTGGTGCTCCTACCACTGGTTGAAAAGCCCTGGACTAGATGACCTCAAGGTCCCTTCTAGTTCTGTTCTGATAGATAGACAGACAGATGGACAGACGGACAGACAGACAAGACTCTCAGCCCCTCTGGCCAAGGATGAGGACAGTGAGAATTGGAAGACCAAACCGCCCAGCTCAGAGAGCCTCCACTGAGATGCTTTTACTGAGAGAGATATAGCTCATTGCCCCATCAGGTGGGACAGATATTTTCCATCCCAACCATGTATAAAACTCATCACGAGTCACAGTCTGGCTGAAACTATCCAGAGATGATGTTTCAAGTCAAGAAGGGGGGAACTCAGGGTGCGGGACAGGTGTCCAAGAGCCCCTGGTCACAGCACAGCCAAGCAGGGATGAGGCAGACGCCAGGGGCTTCCCGAAAGAGACAGCAAGGGGGGGCGGGCCTCCCCAAATATACATCGAGGCCCTCCCACCGGTCTCCAGAAGGCGGCTGCCCTAGTTCTCTTCGCCCCTTGACCGCAGCACAGGAGTCTCCCTGGCCAGCTCCAGCCCTTCCCATCTGCCACGGCCGAACGGCCCAGAGGGACCCATCTCCTGGGCCGAGGCAGCCGGGAAGCTGCCCCTCGCCAGGGACTCAGAGCTCCTGCCTCGGGACCGCCGGGCAAGGCGGAGCTCGCCGACCTGCTTCTCCTGGCTCCGAGGAGCCTCGGAGGGACCGAGGGATTTTTCACAGCCGCAGCTCGAGGTTGCTGACAGCCCGCTTGGCTTCGGGGCACCGCGACCAGACGTAGAGAGCTCCCCCATTCATTCCCACCCCCCCCATCTTCCATTCGTGCCGTCTAGATCTCGGTGGAGGCGACGCTCAGCAGTGCTGCAGGGGGCAGAGAGGGGGGGATTGCGCGAGCTCCCCTTCCCCAAACGCTCCTGGTGCCCGGCAGGCCCTCCGCCCCCAGGCAAAAACGCCTGTGCCAAACAGGGACGCGGGGACCACCGATCCCATCAGCTCGACAAATTGGGCTCTCGCTCGCTAAGCGAGCCCAGGAGCCTCCCTCTCAGCCCCGGCTTGCCGGTAGCCTGTCGCCCCTAGCGCCGCCTTGGCAAGAAGGGGCAACAGCGGCCAGCAGGCGCGCCCTTGAAAAGATGCCCCGGTCCGCAGGCAAGAAAGAATCAATCGGCAGCCAGAAAGCCCCGTATCCGATGGGCCGCCCGCCGAAGCTTCTTCCTTATTCGGATGCTCTCGGGTCCCGGAGGCAGAGGAGGCTCCCGCCGGTCCTTGCTCTGCTCGAGCCCCGGGCGTCCTCGGGCAGCGCGGGAGGGCGAGAGGGCGAGCGCAAAAGACGCTCCCGGCGCCGCGCCGCTTCTGCCAGACTCCCGGCTCCACGGCGGGGAAGGCAGGAAGGGGCGCGAGGAGAGGCGGGACGTTTCTCGGTACTATAGACCAGCGTTTCCCAACCTTAGGAACTTGAAGATGCGTGGACTTCAACTCCCAGAATTCCCCAGCCAGCTATGCTGGCTGGGGAATTCTGGGAGTTGAAGTCCACGCATCTTCAAGTTCCTAAGGTTGGGAAACGCTGCTATAGACGCTCTTGGTCCGTTCTCCAGACCGGCTGCCCCGGGGAAGACTTCCGCGCGGGGTCCTATGAGGTTCCCGAGCGGTCGCAGCGCTCTGCAACCTCGCGCGACGGCTGGGGGCTGTGGGGACGCGGGGGGGGGAGGGAGCGCTGCCCGAGCCGAGTCCGTCCCGAGGGGGCTTGCTTCTCCTTAGGGAGGGCGAGCTTGCTTGCCTCATCGCTGGTCACGTCCGCGGCAGTAGTCACGTCCACCCGAGTTCTTGCTCGGAGGGTCCCTACCGGCGATGAGCGCAGGCGGTCAGCCCCGTCCCTCCTCTTCCTCTCGCTCCGCTTCGCTCCTTTTCTAGTCCAGCCGGACTCTGCAAGGGAAGCTCGGCTGCACTGCTGGCTGCGTCGTCCGGCGGTTCTCGTAGGCGCAACTCTGCGATAGTTCTCCCGCAGCCCTGCGTAGGGGGCTGCCAGCCCCAAATCTCACCCCCCCAGCGCCACAGCCGAGAGAGGCTTGCACGTCCCCCGCCCCGTCCGCCCCGAAACGGAGGGAACGAGGCGTCTGTCTGGCACCCGTGCCTGGCACTCTCTTCGCTGGACCACGAGCAGTGCTGAAATCCGGCCGGGTCAGCGACAAACTGGACACCTTAAACCTCGTCAAAGCTACGGCGATACCCTGGATCGAATGCGAAGCAAAGAGCGGGACAGCCGCCTTCCGCCACGTGGGAATCACCAAATACCAACCTCTTCTTAGCTTCCCTAGCGCGAGAGATGAAGCTCCCGTCTAACGCCGTCTAATTGAACCCGGGGCCGTTTTGGGAAAGGGGTCGAGGAGCGCAGACCGCGCCCTTAAACACTCCCCAGCTCCCAAGTCCCACTGGCGGAAAGAGGCCCGATCTCAGGGGCGCCTGCCTCCCCCCCCCCCCGCTTTCCCGTCAGTGTCTGGAGCCTCCCAGCTGGCGGGGTGATGGATGGGCCTTGAGTGGACCTTATTACTCTCTCGCAGGCCGAAATCAAGCAGGCTATTAACTACCTGACTTCAAAAAAAAAAAAAAAGGCCGTCCGCAGGGCAATCTGCTTATCTTAATTGGAACTTTCTCTGCGCGGGTTTTTTTTTTTTTTTGAAAGGCAGATAATTTATAGGTGCGCGCAGTGGCGACTTCAACGGGGGCGGAGCGAGCGGGGAGGGGGAGGGGCTCTCTTCTTTTGAAAATTGGAGGGGTCGGATTCCGAATTTTCCCGTGCAGTTGCCGGTATCCGAGCCAACAAGAGGGCGGAGGATGCCCCTCCCGCGCGACCCCCTCGCAGCGGTTCCCGAACAAACGCACCTGAGGGAGGGTTGCCGCGAGCCCAGCCGCTCAGGGCCCCGGGATCTCGCCGGGGAAACGGCAGCGCCCCTCTGCCTTCGGAGCGTCCCGGTGGTGGCGGTGGTGTCGGGGGGGGGGGGGCGCGGAGCGAAGCATCTTTAAACGAAGGGTTTAGCTCCCGCTCCATTGCTAAGGGGCGCGGGAAGACCCGCTGAGAAAAATGTTCCATTCGAGACCCTGGATCTTCTAGAAATCGGCCCAAAGACGGAGGAGACCCCGGATGAGTCAAGGAAGGGGAGGGGGCTTCGGGAACTTTTGCACTGCACCCGGCTAACTCCCCGCGTAGGCATCAAGAAATCAATAGAGCCACTCTTGAAGAAATTAATTACAGCCGAGGGTGGAGATGCTAGTAAATTCCAGAACCCTTTTTTCTAAGAAAGCTGGCCTTTACTCTCGAGGAGGCCAAGCTTGGACTCCCTTTCGAAGAGCGGGATTTTAGCCGTCCAGGGGCCAGAAACGAGGACCTCCAAGGGGCTCCCCATGGGCGCAGCGGATTAAGCATTCGGCCGATGATCCGAAGGCCGCGACCGGGGAGGAGGACGGAGGGCGGCTGAGCGCCCTCTTCGCCTTGCCTGCCGCGGAAGGAACCGGCTGGCCCGCGAAATTAGCGGAAGAGTTTTCGGCAGTCTCGCACCCCGGGCGAAGCCTCCCGCTTGATTTTCTCCGCCGCGCCCCGGGTGAACGGCGCCGGTGCGGCGGCGGGTGGGGGGTGGGCGGGAACCGGGAGGGAGGGGGCCGAACCCCCTTCTCGCCGCGGAGAGCCGCGCCCCCCCGCCCGCTCCCCGAGAGTAATTTCGGCAGTCACGTGGCTCCAGTTTTTATTCTACCATAACCCCGTTTCAGATGGATGCTGCGACTTCGAGGTGAAACGTTGCGAAAGCGTTAAAAATAGCTCTCCAGGCCTTTCGACATCCTGTAATTTTATCACGGCTCGGATTACAACTGTCATCTACTGTACAGACATTTATGTCCTTGCAGAAGTACATCGCGGTGATGTATTTCTTTCCCCCCACACACACACCCCCACCCCAACCAGCCCCTTGTACGGGGGCGGGGAAAGAGATCAACTACGGTAGCTTTGGGGCTACTAACGCAAATGCACCATTTTCTAAAACAGCGAGCGCTGCGTCTTCCAGGGGCTGCGGGGGGGGGGGGGATCGCAGCTCTTTAAGTTCATGCTTAATGCCGGTGCCCGCAGCGGGTCCGCAAGGCCGAAAGCGGCCGCGAATGCAGCAGAAACCGCCGGTCGTCTGACGCTCCAGCCGCCGCCTCCCATCCACCCCCCACCCTCCGCTCGGCATGAATTTCGGGGACCGCTGAGCGGCCTGCGAATAGATCCACCTCGCCCCCACCCCTCTGCGCTTTCCGCACCGCTTAGATATATAAACATATTAACTGTGGCGGCGGCGTGCCCCTGCCGGAAATGCGCATTGTACACACGTAACTGTGTGTACGTGTGTGCCCGAGACTTCCAGAGGAAAGGAAGCGGGGGGGGGGCACGGCGCTCTGCGGGCGAAGCCCCCAGGCGCCGCGCCGTGCCCCAATATTGATTTATTTGTTCGATACGCTCTTCCAGATCGCTGGCAAGATCCCGTGATCGCTGCGCTTCCGTGGGTGTTCGCTCACCACGCCTCTGTTCTTCTGGGCCGTGTGTGTGTGTGTGTGTGTGTGTGCGCGCGCGCGCGTGTGAGCAAAAGCAAACAAATGCATTAATATTTATATGTTTATATAATCGATCAAAAAAAAAAACAAACCGTCTCCCTCCTCCCGTCTTTATATTGAAATATTAGCGCCAGGCAGCTAATCTAACCGATCAAATTCCGCCGAGGGAGGGAGGGAGGGAGGGGGGCCGCGGAATATGGCACCAAGGAAACGTAATTTAACTATCAAACCAATCTACATGTCTAATAAAAGCAAATCTGCTACAGAGAATTAGAAAGAAGAACAGCGCCTCCGACTCCCGGCAGGAAATGTTCTTTATATTAGAGATATACAAGCAGGTCCTGTCAGATGAAGACTTCACGAGACCGCCTTTCGGCTCGGCAAAATGGAGCGGCGGTCGGGTTCGGCACTCGGGGGGCCGGCAGGCAGCTCGGGGGAGTCGGCAGCTCGGGGGAGTCGGGCAGCGTAAGATTTTAAGGAGCCGCCCCGAGCCCCAGCCCGCTTCGATCCGCTCGCCTCCCCGCAGTGCTGGGCTGGCGCCTTGAACCGCATCGGCCGGGCAGGCGGACGGCAGCCGGCGAAGGAGGGCCCGGGTTGCGCCCCGGCTGGGAAATGGGGAGGCGGCGGGGCGTTTCTGGCTCTCCGAGGCGGCCCCGGGCCGGGGGGTTCGGCTTTTCGAGCGAGGCTGGCCGGCGGCGGCGGGGAGAGAGCGCTTTTCCCTGCCAGGACCTGATGCGATCCATTCAAGCCAACAAGTTTGGAGAATGTTGAGTTCAATCAATTCAGAGCGTCGAGATGGAGCCCAATTCAGTCCAGGTATTCGGTTCTCCTCTGTCCCTCCTGGCTGCGCCCCGCGCCCGGACCCCCCCGCGCCCGCCCCCCGCCCCCCAAACTTTCCGGGAACTTTCCCCGGGAACTGCCACCCCCCGGCTGGTCTGCCCGAACGGGGAGAATGGGGGTGTCTCGATCGGGTCCCTGCCCGTCGGACAGAGGGCAGCCGGCCAGCCCGCAGCCCCCTCCCCGCCTGGCCCCGAGTCGCCTCTCCCGAGACACGACCCGACCCGATCCGATCCGGCGGCCGGGGGAGGGAGGGAGGGAGGGAGGGAAGGAGGGGGAGGGAGCGCGTTTTGGAGATGGCTCTGCGGGGGCTGATGCTTTCTCTCTCTCTCTCTCTCCCCCTTCCGCCTCCCCCTCCCCCCGCAGTGGGTCGGCTCGCCGTGCGGGTTGCACGGACCGTACATTTTCTACAAGGCGTTTCAGCTCCACCTGGACGGCCGAGCGCGGATCCTCTCCCTCGGCGATTTTTTCTTTGTGCGGTGCCGGCCCGAAGACCCCGTTTGCATAGCCGAGCTGCAGCTGCTCTGGGAAGAACGGAGCTCCCGGCAACTTTTATCCAGCTCCAAACTTTATTTCCTCCCGGAGGACACCCCCCAGGGCCGAAGGAGCGACCATGGCGAGGTGGGAACCGCCGCGTCTTCCCGGAGGGAGCGGAGCGGACGGGGGGGTGGGTGGGTTTGCGGGGGAAGTGTGTCTGCCGGCCGGCCGGCAGGGCCCCGGAGAGAGTGGGCTTCGCCCGGGACGGTGTGCATGCCCGCCTCCCGGCGTGCCGCGTTCAGGAAAGCAGGGGCGTGAGACGCGGGTCCCTGCGGCCGGGGTCCCGGGAAGGCTGCAGCAGGTTGGACCGCCCAACCAGCCCGCCTGTCAGCCGGGAAGGCGAGAGGCCGGCGGCGGCTCTGGGCGAAAGCCGGTCTCGGCTCTGCCTGCCTGAAGGTGATCTTTCCTTACACCAACCTTCCTCCCGCCCCCGCCCCGCTTCGGTCTCCTCGTCACAGGCGCGCCGCTTCCCTTCATCTCGGGGGGGGGGAAAGCATCGGGGGCCCGCCCCCCTTTCCGTCAGTGGAGTTCCGTGTTCACCTGGGGCGCCTTGAACGTGTGGAGAGGCTTTGGCAGCGTCGTCGGCCTTCGGCTCTGGGTCTGTCGCATCCGCGGCGGGATGGGAGGCGGAAATTACGAAATGCAGGCCGGGCAGCGCGAACGAAAGCGCCTGGGCTGGGGTCGGCCGGCAGGATCGAGCGCGGGATGACAGGTACGGGGACGGAGCTCTCTCCACGCTCCCGGCCCGCTGCCAAGCCCGGGGGGGGGGCCCGGCCGGCACGGGCACGAACGCGGCGCGAAGCGGTGGCAGCAGCCCTTCTTCCCGCCACGCGACCGGCGCCCCTTCCCGCCTGCCAGGCCGGTGGGGGGGGGGGCGACCTCGCCGCCCCGTCTTCCCGGGCACCGTTGCCAAAAAAGGGGGGCCGCGGAGGCGGGCGCACGTGAGAATGCTCCCGCTGCAGCCCGAGTAGCCCCTCCTCGCTCGGCGGCAGGTTGCGACTTTACCTGGCGGCTAAATCCGAGCAAAGGGCGCCGGGCTCGCTGGAGCTCCGAGCGAAATGCGAGGCTTCCTTGGCAGACAGCGGTGGGGCCGGGGCTGGGCTTGGCAGATAGGCATCGTCTCCTTCGGCATCTCCGCGCTGGAGCTCCGGCCGCTGGAGAGCGGACGGCAGGGAGAGGCCGCTCGGTCTGACCTTGTCGGGCAAGCCAAGCCGAGGACCGGTGCTTCGAGTCCACTTCTCCGCCCCGCGGTGCTTCCTCTGAGCGGCGTGTGGAAGTGGGGGGGGGGGGCGCGTAGGGCCCTCCGGACAGCTCTCCGCCACCCCTCTGTTTTCGCAGCCCGGGAGTCCCTCGGGGCCCTGTGCAGCGCTCATCCGGCCTCTCCCCAGGGACTCGCCGGCTTTAGGAAGTTATTCCTTCCACTTGGTGGGTGATAAGGAAGAGGGGGGGGGAGAGAAGGGGTCACCCTTTTGCCTCCCTCAAGTAGCCCTGGAGGAAGATGCTCCGGAACCAGTGCAACTCTGCCTGAATCGCTTAGTGTTTAATCTGTGGACTCACCTGCATGTAGGAAGGTGTGTCAGATTCTAGGTATCCGGCCTCTCCCCACCTCTTGAGAAAGGACAGCCTCCCAAGCCAGGCCCCTGGTCTTGCACTTCTGGGTGTGCTATTCATTTAGCTGTCTCAGAAGGACGAACCCCACCCACCCCACCCCCACCCTCCTCTTCAGGGGCTAGTCTGCAAGGGGGTGCAGAGGGAGGACCCTTCCCAGAGAAGACGTCTGTGGTCTGTGGCCGAGAAAGCCTTCTTCTCCCCCTGAGGGGGTCAGATAGGTAATGGAGCCCTGCCAGTGATGAGCCGAAATTTTAAATAGATAGATAAAGATGAAATTCCTTGTAATGAATATTTATAACCCAGTCGAGCCTTGTTTTAATGAAAGGATGGGAAGTAGGCCACAAATCATTTTAATAGGCCTTAATGATCATCTCACGTTATACGGTAGGAACATGGCTGGAAATTAATCCAGCATTATGGGCAGGGATGTTCTGCACACCGGACGTCTCCTCTGTGTTCCCAACAGACCCAGAGGGAAAGCAGTCGGCTTGCTTTGCTTGTAGAGAATCCGCTGGCATCTTTGGCTGGGAACTTTAACTGAGGTGTCTGAAATATTGACTGTTACGAACACGTTTTCCTCGCTTGCCTGCTTTTACTCTGGAGAGGTCGCCACAACTTTGCCCCAGCACCAAGCGGGCAGAGGGTGCCCATGCTACCCCTTCATTCCCTGGCTGCCCTCTGCGGTCAGGAGAAGGTGCCAGAGAGAGCAAAGAGGCTGGGCAGAGGCCTGCAGGGGCAAGAGGCTTCAGGAGGCTTCTTCTAACCACCCTTGAAGAAGCCTCCTTGCTCCCTCTGTCATCTTGTTTATGGAAGCCAAAATGATTTTATCAACTTTAGTTTTTATATTGTTTGGGAGGAAACATCCCATTCAGAAAAAGTGTGTGGCTAAAGCAAAGCTTCTTTCTCAGTACGCAAGGCAGTTATTTTCAAGTAAGCTAACCACAGTGATAATTCTTTCATGTAAATGACATTGACAGCTATTTCCCAAGCAGAGAGATGGGGCCATTTCAAGTGGAGAAGCCCCCTGCAACACTTTCTAAGTCGGTGGGCATGGAAATTACTCTGGAGATAATTCATAGAGAAAAAAAAATAACAGACCGGGCTTGGAACAAGAGTAGTGTAACAAAAAGTGGTAATTATATACTGAGCTCAGTGTATAAAGCATGGCTGAAGTCCCTGCCCAACTTCAATTTCCTACGGTGGATGATAAATCTGTAAAGTCAGGGCCTTCCTGGGGGGGGGGTCAAAGGTCAGCAGGGCGCTTATGCTGAGCACACCAACGTTTGGTGCATGGCTGTGGTTGTGTGTGTGGGGGGGTCCTTATTGCAGAGATTTAATGGAGGCTTCTTGTAGGCACCTCTGTGGGTCTGGAAATGGCTGGAAAGGGACATTGAATTGATTTCTGGGGACTTCCGTCTGGGATTTCTTCCAAGCCAAAGAAGCTGTGCAGCTGTGTTAGGTAAGGCAACCCAGGTCTCCAATTTTTGAATGGTGGTGACCGTCATTGGTGGCCAGTGAAGGACTGATGCAGCAGGCCTTCCTCCCACAGGAAGGGCCCCACGGGAATTGTCAAGGGAAGCTCAGTGGACATGAAGCAGCCCAAGCCATCAATTGCTTAAATCAGCTCTTCACTTTCAAAACATACCAGGGGGCAGGATCCCTCCTAGTGCTTCTCCCCGATTACTCTGGTGCAGCTTCAGTGCTTGGTGCAATCGGTCTCCAGGTGACCATGCAGAGCCCTGCAGAGGAGGATCCTTTGGCTGCATTTCCTGGCTGTTGGAATGGCGTCCCGGGAGGGTGGCTCCTTCTGGGGCCATTCTCCTGTCTGTTTGCATGGATGCCTGGGCTGAGCACAAGAGGCCCTGTCAAAAGGCCGCAGCGTAACAAACTTACATTTGACCATGGAAGCCAAGTGGCAGCAATAAACGTTGCATGCAGGCAACGAGCTTCTGAGAGGTGTTTCTCGGCAGAAATGTTTGGAGCTCCACGGAGAAACCTGGAGTTGGAAAAAGCCTGGGAGCAGTAGCTTTCAGCAAAAAAAAAAAAGCAAGAAATGGAAAAATACAGTATTCAAAATGTTTAAACTCTGCATCTTGGGGGCCTCTGGCTCTACAATGAAGTTAGGACTTCTTGGGGTCAGAAAAAGGGGCCTGAAACTACAGGTTGCAAAAGTGACTCGGAGGTGGACAGCTCCACCAGTAGTTTGCAGCTGCAAAGGATACATTTCATAGCAGAAGCAGGATCATAATTTGTAGCTGAAAGATCTAGCCAAGGTTGCTTGAGGCTGCTGCTATCATTAGTCCAAACTTTTGGTCTTTGCCCTGAGAGGGCCATGTGGTGCCTTTCTGGCCATAGTTTGTCAGTTTGAGATTCTAGGTGGGCAGTACGGTGGCCATAAGTCAACCACATAACCATGGGGGAGGCCTGAATGGTTATGGCCTTTGGTGGCATCTCCAGAGATTGGTGAGATACCCCCTAAAGAGTAGAAGAAGAATGTGACCACGTGCCTTGAGGCCAGAGGTCCAGCCGGTCTCTGCAAGTGAAGTGGTAGCCACGTGGCCTGTGCGGAAAGGGACACGTAGAGGGCATCTGATTCAGGAAGCATGCAGCGATTGGCCTCCCAATGCAGTGAAAGAAGTTCCTGCTATTTTATCTTTGTGAATTGTGTGCCATGAGTTGTGGAGAACTCCACAGAGCTCAGAACTTTCTCGGAGCCTAGCTTGTGGCAGGTGTGCCATGTTTTCATTATGCTATTTTGGCCTGTTAATCTTCAGCTAGTTTTGTCCTTTTGGAGTTGTTCTACAGTATGTGTCTATCCAGCAGATTGTGCAAATCTTTAAGCAGGCAACTGTTGCCCTAAATTTCCTGCGTACCTTCCAGAGCTGGTCTGGCCCAGGCCAGGCTGTGTGGCAGAGACTGAATTCCATGAATCTGGAATTCCTGGACTGAAGCTTGTCCTGTGCTGTGGGCATTCTGGCTGGCAGTCTCAGCCACCTTCGATCTTCATACCAGCAACCATGGGCCGTTCTATGGGGAGAAAGATTGGGATTTATCAAACACTCAAAAACACAGATATACAGGTAGTCCTCTACTTACAAAAGTTCATTTAGCGACCGTTCAAAGCTACAACGGCACTGGAAAAAGTGACATGACCATTTTTCCCAGTTACAACCTTTGTAGCATCCCCCTGATCATGTGATCAAAATTCAGGTGTTTAGCAACTGGTTCATACTTATGACCGTTGCAGTGTCCCAAGGTCATGTGATCACTTTCTGCAAACATTTGACAAGCAAAGCCAGTGGAGAAGTCAGATTCACCTAACAACCATGTTGCTAAATGAACAACTCCAGTAATTCACTTAACAACTGTGGTGAAAGGTCATAAAATGGGGCAAAACTCACTTAACGAATGTCTCAAATTTGGGGCTCAATTGTGGTCATAAGGCAAGGACTACCTGTATATCCCACCAGTATTCTTGTGATTTAGCTTATAATAAAGCTGGGACCAGATCTACTGAATTGTTCTGATTGAGATGAAGAGGTGCAGGGGGTGTGTGTGATCCCTCTACACCAGGGGTCTTCAAAGTTCCCCTTTTATGATTTATGGACTTCAACTCCAGGAATTCCTCAGCCTGTTTCCCCTGTTGGCTGAGGAATTCTGGGAGTTGAAGTCCACAAGTCATAAAAGGGCCAAGTTTGAAGACCCCTGCTCTACACCTTATCTCCAAGAGAAATTCCCACTGAGCTTCTGAGAACTTATTCCCTGCTACGTACGGTGTGGAAGCATAACAACAGAACATGATATGCATAGTGACCGAGGAAGCCGGCCTTATAAAATCAACAAGATTCAGAATCATGCTGGATTCTTGGTGCCTTCATGGACACATCGGTATAGTTTTCCTGCAGTTCAGTGGCAGAGAAATTAGTTTGAAGCTTTAAAAAAAATGCTCAGCTCCTTAACTTTTGATCTGAGTCATTCTGTGCATTTTGAAACTTAACACTTAAATATTGTCCCATTCCTCCAGAGTGATAGTCAGTGCTTTTTTTCTAAAAGAAATAGGTGCCGGAACTCACACATGTCATACAACCCACCTTGCCTACCCTACAAGGTTCCATCCAAAAAAGGTGCCGGAACTCCGTTCTGAGCGTTCTATGAGAAAAAAAGCCCTGGTGATAGTCATTTTAGAAAGCCAAGTTCCTGTCACTCCCAGGTATTCTTGGTGCTGAGACCAACTGTGGTAAGATGTGGCTTGCTTCCCTCCCAAATGCCCTTCCTTTGAAACACCGAGATGGGCTCCTGAACGCCTCGCCAGATAGACTGTGGAACTGCTGCTGAGTGTACTTGAGATGCTGGTGCATACAAATGACAGACTTTCATGCTAAGCTTTGTCGCTTATGGGGCTCTAACAGCGGGAAGCTCTGGCTGGCCTCCTGCCCACTATAAGCCATCTAAGCCATGGCTTTCATTTACCCCTTTAAAACCATAGTTTCGTAATGAAAGTTGAGAAGCTGTGGCGTGGTTTCCATAAATCTCGCTGGAGTGCTCTACATCTTGATCTCCCACATTCTTTTGTAAGAGAAAGGCCGTTGTTCCCATCATGCCTAACAGCCAGACTATGGTAGGTGATGGTCCCCCTCCCCCATACTGACACCTTCCTGATTTGGAGCTGGAGGTCAGCAACTCTGAGCATTAAATCCTGGTCTTGGTGCACACTCTGCACACTCCACCTCAGACAGAACAAGATCCTGAGCAAGATGGAAAGTGTTGTGTGGTGTTTGTTTTTTTAAAAAAAATGTTTTAATTGAATGTTTTAAATAAGCATAGGGGCAAATTAATTTAGGGGATGACTTTATTTTTAGTTGCTTAGTTACGCTGTAGCATATTCCTAAGCACAAGTGAAATAAATTGGGTCTCCTTTTTGGGCTGTTAATCATACTTACTGAATTGCCTTTGGGGCAAAAGTACCCGGGATCGTTGAGGTCTTCCCATGGGGGTGGGCCAAATGCGGAGGAAGAAGAGATCATGGGCTTGCTGGCACTTGGGGGCTTCTACGCAGGATACTCTTTGAAAGGGAGCTACCAGCAGCACTTAAAGATGGTTCTCCAAGGCGTGCAACTTCCCAAACTCCATCCCAGACGCCCAAAAGAGCTACACACACACCTTTCCTTCACTTTCAGGGTGGTTTTATGGCACTTTTATGGCAGCCCCGCCCAGCTTGAACCCCACAAAAGCTGGCCTGGGTCCAACTGGGCATTTCTGGTCTCTAATTCAGGACTTCTCAGACTGGGTTCTGTGAGAACCTAATGGTGATCCACGAAAGCTGAAAGGCAAAAAATTAAAAAGTTCAAACAAATGGAGCCAATTTTCTACCTTTGCCTCCTGATCAGGGGTTCTGGGAATTAAAAAGAAAAGAAAAGAAAAGAAAAAGAATAGCCTGGCCTGAAAAGGTTTGAAACCCCCTGCTCTAGTCCATGACTACATTGCAAGAAATTCCAGGTGAGATCAGCTTTTGGTGGCCTTAATCTACTGGCAGGGATGTTGGATTTGCAGAATTATATGGAAAGCGGGGTGCTGATGTTGCATGGTAGCATGTGTGCAGGTGTATACATGCCACCCAGTGTTACATACAGAGCTGGCTGGGGAATTCTGAGACTTGAAGTCCACACATCTTAAAGTACCCGAGGTTGAGAGATACTGCAGTAAATAGTACAGGCTTCCTATAAATATTCCTAAGATTATATGCATGTGATTCTGTACAAAAATATCAGTAGCTGTTGGACTTGTTAGCTTAATCCGTTAACACTTCCACTGAATAATTGCTGGGGATAGTTTTATTTTCCAAAGACAAAATAAATTAGCGATCTAATTATTTGGGGGTATTTTGGTTTCTTTGGTTTCAAAGTTATTTAGATATTACTGTGCCTTTTTCACAAAACCATATCATTTCTTCTGCCTGGGGGCTGTTAGTGTGACAGAGTTGGGTTCCTTCTGCACATGTTAATGTTGATGGTGAATAATGTCCCGATTGATCGTGATATCAGACAATGAAAGATTATGGCAAAGGCCCAGCCGCACATGCTCAGTCGAATTATGTGAAAACTGCCCCATTGTTCTGTTGTACCCAGAAACAAGTAAATTATTTACAGATATTTGCTAATTAAAGCACATATTGTTTTTTCCCAGCACAATGGGACACAATGCAAACAAAAGCCAAAAAAGAAATCTGCATGCATAATTCCACTGGGCAAATGCAAAGGGCAATGCTTCTTGCTAAGAAAAATATGTCTGTCTGCCCAGAAAGGACTCATCTCAGGGTAATTTATTTTTATTTTTTATTTTAATTCCATTTATATCCCGCCCTTCTCCGAAGACTCAGGGCGGCTTACAAGCTTAGCAGTAGCCTTCATTCTATGTATATGCCTGCTTATTAGGGCTTTCACACACACCCCAAGCGGCATTATTACAAAGTCAGCTTAATTGCCCCCAACAATCTGGGTCCTCATTTTACCTACCTTGGAAGGATGGAAGGCTGAGTCAACCTTGAGCCTGGTGGGACTCGAACATGCACTAATTGCAGGCAGCTGGTGTCACTTAAGGAGGCATTAGCCCACTGCTCCACCAAGGCTGTTGGTTTGAGAGCAACAGCCTTGGTGGAGAGCAGGCAGGAAGAGTGGCCCACTGGGTGTCCAAAGGCCTGGACTTCCATGATTCCCATAGTTCAGTGGCACCTTGTTGTTCGTCTCAGTCACCAGTATACGTCGGCCTGTTGGTGAAATGGTGTTGAAGCATTTTGAGAGTAGATCTCACCCTCTTGAAAGGCAGATGCCCTTACAGCCACTTGAAGGCAATCGTCCTGTTTGCGACCAGCAGCATGGAGAGCTCAAGCGGCCCATCCCAGAAGCCTTCCTAGGTGAAGCTGGGCTGGACCATTGCTGACTGAAGGGGGTCAAGGATGGATCCTCCCCCACTCTCAGACTGCCCACGGGGATGGGAGACAGCTCTGGGTCTGGTGGGGGAAGGGGAAGGGAGCGAAGGCCCGTCACTTCCCACCAAGCACGAGAAGGTTGCCCTGTAGCAGACCAATGCATCCAAAACTCTTGAACAGCCTTGCTTGGTCCACCACTCCATTCCCCTCTCCCCTCTCAAACTGAGTTTGTGTTGATTTGAGGTAACTCAGGAGCCCCAGATTCTCTCCCGGGTTCTCTCCCTGAGGGGTAGCATTGTCCAAGTTTGCTAAGTCCTTTGGTTTTAGATTCACGTCATCGTGAGGCAGGATGGATCATTGGGAAGTGGATTTTAAGAGTGTGCAGGGCTCTTTCAGTACAATCAGAGATGAGACACTGGGCAGAAATCCACCTGTGTTGGTGCTAAACTGTCTGTGCCTGTTGATAGTATCATGTTGTTGAATGCCTGGATCGAGCCCATTAAGCCAGGCTTCATAGTCCAGCATAGAATGAAACCAGACTTAGAGCAATAGTGTGGGGTGTGTTGAACAGTGAAAGGTGCTGTACAAATAAATGCTGATGACAATTATCTGAAACCGTGTAATTTGCACAGTCATATTCCACAGATGGGGAAACCTGCTGTCTGTCTTCCAGAATGCCATATGTGCCATTTCTGTGCAAAACTACAAATGACAATTCTTTATATCTCAGAAACAATTGTCAGTTAATTAAAGCCTCCAATTTGCATGTGTGCAGGTTCTGTAATTGTAGCGTTCTGGTGTGTCTGTGTGGATTTGAATGCCAAACTTCTGTTGGTTGAATCTGAGATTGTCCCTCCTGCTAGAAAAGCTGCTGCTCATCTGGGATGAGAGATGGGCCTTTGAGGAAGAATCTGAATGTTCAGCCAAAATGCACTCTTCAAAATGGGAACGTTGGCTGAGCTCGGCAACTGAAAGATTTGGAAACTCAGCGTTGCACATGATCTCTTCCTGGGATTTGCCTTCTGGATGCCCTCGGAGGTGACCAAGGAACCCATCTGAAGATGGGAAGCGGTTTGAGCTTTGCTTTCCATTGGTTATAGTAGATCTGAGAAAGGGAATATTTTTTCTCTGGAGATGGTAAAAGCCTTCTCCTAATGGGTCCTCAGGGACACTGAGCTTGTCGATCAGAAGGTTGGCAGTTTGGCGGGTCGAATCCCGAGTGCTGTGTAGCAGAGTGAGCGCCTGTTACTCGTCCCAGCTTCTGCCAACCTAGTAGTTCGAAAGCATGTAAAAATGCAAGTAGAAAAATAGGGACCACTACGGTGGGAAGGTAACAGCGTTCCGTGCGCCTTTGGCGTCTAGTCATGCCGACCACATGACCACGGAGACGTCCTCAGACAAGCGCTGGCTCTTCGGCTTTGAAATGGAGATGAGCTCCGGCCCCTACAGTCAGAAACGACTAGCACACATGTGCGGGGGAACCTTTACCTTTACCTTTTAATGGGTCCTCCCTAGAAAAAGAAAGCATTGAGGGTTACCACCAGCTCCCTTGAAGGAATCCTCCAGCTGGGTCAAATGGACAAATAGTTGCAGTCAAGAAAGTCTCCCATGAGAGGAGCTTTCCATGGAGGTGAACTTTGTTTTGGAGAAGTTGTCAAGAAGGTTGCACCTCTTCTCTTCTCCTGAAGAATACTGCCTCACTACTCCTCTTGAATATGGCCAACTGATAGTCTTCTGGCATGTAATTTGGGCAATGCTGTGCCACAATTTTGGTGAAAGATTAGGAGCAAGGAGGAAATGAGGAGCTGACATGAGATCCTGATGTTACCTGATCCTGAAGGATCCAGGAATGTGATCAAGAGATGAGTTTTGAACGTGGGGGATCAACGTCCAAGCCACTGACCTACAATTTGTTTGACATGAGTGGTTGCATGGCACAAAAAGCTGAGCATGTGTAAATAACCTAAATATTTAATCTGAGCTCAGTGTTGTATACAGCAAAGAGTGCAGCCTGGGTGGTTTATGAATGCATCAAGAAATAACAGGTGACATCAGTTGGAGTGTAGCATGTTCTTTTAATTTCCTAAAGAGCTGGGTAAATAATTTGTAGCCAAATCACAAGTTCCTGTTCTTGTTTTCCTCATTCTTTTAATCTTGCTCCTGCTTTGTTTGTTTGTGTGTTTAAAGGGAGCTGTGGCAGAGACAGAGTTGCCAGCTTTCCTTCCAAATGGATTGCTGTTCTGAGAGCATTAACTCTAGGGGTAGAAGCAGATAAAATGTAGAGGACCCCAGGGAGAATTAGGGAAAAATCTGGAGTCATAGAGGTGGGGTCCTGATCCAGTATACTTCACGATGGAGCATGGGCAGCCCTGGATAGCAAATGGTGGCCATCTTTGAACACCTATCCTAGTTTTTATGGTCAATAAAATGTTGATCCTGGGGGTCTGCACATTAGGACTGCCAGCTCTTCTCTACTCCTTGGTGAACATAAATGTCTGCAGGTTATTTAAAGGTGGAGAAGACCATCAGTGGCTGCTATGATCTGAATGTAAGTTAAGAACGTGCAGGTCTTAGCAGGGCACCATGCCTGCTTCTCTCTTTCTCCAGGGCATTTGGATTCCCACAAAGGAAGCTCTGAGGCCTTTAAATCATGTTGGTTCATCATTACACCTTCTGGAGAGGCCCTTCTCTCTGGCCATAGGTGTGGTTGAGCTGAGAGCTATCCGTTGTCCACAGACCAGGGGCTTTCTCAGAAGAGCAGCTATTCTGGCAGGGTCCCTCACAGCCATACATTTATGCTTGAAGATGAAGACTGCTCTTCACTAGCTTTTCTACACCCCCTCCCCACCTTTGATTTTTTGAGGCATTGGGGATGAGAAAGTGGAGACCATCCTTCTAGCAAAGGCCTCGGCTTCAGCTGACCCTCATTTTTATTTTCTCAAAAAGCCTGTGGGGGGGTGTTCCTGTTTAGGGCTGGAGCTATTTCAGCCATAGAACTGCTGTCAGCTATCCATTTAATTCTACTTTAATCAAAGAATCTAGACTAATTGCAGCTTAGTCAGTGCCAAACCCATCAGCTGCCAAGAGAACCATGTTGAAGTTGTGAGACCAAAAGTTTGAAGGGTTTGATCTCTCCCAAATCAGTTTTGCTGATTCCATTTGTGTCTTTAGCTCTATCAATCTAGGTAAATCCCAACGTTCTCTTGATGCTTCTGGGGCATCTTAGGTGGACCCAGGATGACAGTGGGACCACTTGGACAAATAAGAAGGAGACCTTAAACTACCCAAATTTCAATCCACTTTACCTATAATTTCAGGGTGGTTACATTTTTTTAATAAGACCTCATTTTCTGTAGTCTTCAGCTTCACCAGATTATATGGAGCACTGACACTTTGCCAAAAATAAATAATTTACAGGTAGTCCTTGACTTGTTTAGTGACCATTTGAAGTTACAACGATATTGGAAAAGTGACTTAATGACTATTTTTCACACTTATGCATTGCAGCATCCCTATGGTGATGTGATTTAAACTTGGATGCTTGACAACGGATTCATATTTATGACGGTCGTGGTGTCCCAATGCCACACAATCACCTGTTGCAACCTTTTGACAAGTAAATTCCACAGATTTACTTAATTGTGTTCAGTATTTAACAACTTCAGTGATTCACTTAACAAATGTGGAAGAAAATGGTTGTAAAACGGGGCAACATAAATGTTCGGCTCAACTTGAGGATTACTTGTACAGCATTTCAGACTGATGGGTCTTATACGTAAAGTAAAAATGGAGATGACCTCCGGGGCTGTGTCACTGAAAAGCCGTGGCTGAGAGGGAAGAGAGGCTGGACAGGAGGGCTAAAGAGGGCAGAGTTGTCGTCCCCCCTCCCCCCACCCGCCGCTTGCTCATGCGAGGGCCTAGAAAGGCATCAAAGCAGCTGGGCTATGAGGAAGGATGTGAAGGGAAATGAGGGAAACAACTTTCAGCGCTTCCAATTTCACTTACAAATCATTATAAGTAGGAAGCATGTTTGTGCGTTTGTACATAGTTTGTTTAAAGTCACATGTGGACATAAAATAATTTGGGGCGGAGAAAATGAACCAGCGCAGCCTCATCTTGGACCTGTTTGAAAGTTGCGGCTGACTTTAATCCCGCACCTCCCAAGACCTACAATGTGGCTGACGGTCACCAAGGCTTGTCTAAACCAGGGCTTTTCAACCAGTGGTATGGGTACCACCTGTGGTACATTGGCACCAGGCAGGTGGTACACGACCAACCTAGAAAAGTGGTAGCGGGGGAGGGGAATGAGCTGAACTGGTGGTAGCACCACACAAGCCTGAGCGAGAGACGGCTGGAGCTGCCGGGCTGTCAGGGCTCAGTGGAAGTGCCAGGGTCAGTGCCAGGATCCAGCTGGAGCTCGGTGCTGATCCTGGTGCACCTGCTGAGCCCAGAAGAAGCCCTGATCAGCTGGAATGTTGCAGCATCTCCAGGGCCTTGTGATTTACATTCAGATGCTTGGCAACTGATTCATATTTATGACGGTCACAGTGTCCCAGGGTCATGTGAAGTGACCAAAACCTGTTGCAACCACCCAGCAAATGGGGGGATAAAAACCAAACACCCCCCCACACCCCCACTGCCAATCCTCAACAGAAATGCTCACAACAATGAAAACCTCAGACAAGAAGGTGGTACTCGGATGTTGCCATATCCTAAAAGTGGTACAATGGGTGAAAAGGTTGGAAAGCCCCCTGGTCTACACAAATCAGCTGTACAAGTTATGGCGTGGAATTGGCTTGTTCAAAGCAAGCCAGAGTTTATTGTCTATGCTCAAGAGGTTCTCCTCATGTAAAGATGACACAACAAGCTGTGCTGAAGGGAAAACTGATAGGCAAGCTTGCAATCAGAACTCCCCAAGTGCCAAACTAGCACTTTGCTTTAGGTGGCTGAGATGAAATCTGAATTCTTACTTTAACTTTCAGAGTGGGACAACTTGCCCAGACCCAGCAGCAGTTTTGACAAACATGGCTTTACATTTAACTGGTATTCCCCCCCACATACACACCCTCCGCCACCCTCTGCACAAATTTAAATATAAAATGTTGCCATTGCTTGAATGGTACATCAGTTTTCAAAACAGAAGCTGTCTGAAACAAAAAAACATTATTCTATGCAAAAATTCATTTTTACAATGGGAATTCTCCCTAACGGCAACCATTTTACTTTCTCCCATCTTAACATGCGCTTCTTAATTCGTGCCCCATCTTAATAGCTTTACATGACATGCAGTTCATATGTCATAATGATACTCAAGCATTTTACGTTTCTCTCCATCTTAAAACAAGCTTTCTCTGTCAGATGGGGAGTAGGATATCTCCTTTTGGGGGTGTGAGATCAAGGGTCCTTTAATCGCTTGTCCCAGCTGTGAACCTCTAAAGGCGTAGGCGTTCTTGCCACTCTGTACTACGCAACCAAGGCAAAGTGTGGCCTCAGAACAGTAATCTTCTGGGCTCTTCCTGATAAGCAGCAGGGATTTCCCCCCCCCCCAAAAAAGTTTTGATTCCAAGCCCAAGATAAGCTGAATAGCAATCAGCAAGAGGATGGGACGCTTTTAAAGAGGAGACCTGGAAAAGGTTTCACATCTTTCCCCTAAGCGAGAGACCAGGCCACAGGAGATCCAGTTTAATGCCGTCTGAGTCAAAAAATTCACCACCATGCAGGATATCCATTTTATACTTGCTCATTGTGTCTAATATAAGAGATGGCTTGCTTGTTCTTCATTTGCAACAAAGTGTAATCTCTCTCAACTTTCAATACAAGATCAGTAGCTGTCCAGCAAACAGCTCAGTGTGTTTTCCTTGGACCACTGTTATATGAGGGATCGCCTGCTTGGTTTTTTTCCTCCTTTTTCGACACAGGAGCCCTTTCCTCCTTTACACCGACTCTCTGAAGCTGAAATTAAATTACCTTGAGCTGCCTCTTTATGGTTTTTTAATGACCCATGTGGACATTTTATGGTTTTTAAAATAATAATAATAATAATAATAATAATAATAATAATAATAATAATAATAATAATGATAATGATAATGATAATGATAATGATGATAATGATAATGATAATGATAATAATAATAATAATAATAATAATAATAATAATAATAATAATAATAATAATAATAATAATAATAATAATATTTTGGTCTGCCCAACTCCTCAATGACTCTGGATGGATTACAATAAAAAATAGGGGGGCGGGGAAGCCCCAACAAATATCAAAGCCATCCAGAAGGCTAACTCAGCATAACAAAAAGCCAAACCAAAAATGTAAGGGCTTCTCAGCCATCCTAAACTGAGGGAAATTAATCAGATTTTTAATAGTTTTTGGAAAGCCATTAAAGCGGCAGCCATGTGGAGCTCTGGGAGATGATGTGCCAGTTGGCACAGACCGTTCCTGGAAAGGCACGCTTCCTGGGTTCTGCAAAATGACACTGTTTTATTACTGAGACCCCAAATGTCCCCATTCTGCCTGGGCAGTGGTCATGATCTCCCCACCCTGTCCACACCGATTAAAAATGGCCACAGAAAAAGAAGAACTGCACAAGACAGTGCCTTCCTCTCACAGACCAAAGCTGGTGCAAAAGGATACCATGGTTAATGGTGCTGAAGTCCAGCGGGAAATCAAGGATCCCCAGGATGGATTCACCAACCCATAGCTGCCTGGGTGATTGACAGGCACAGCTAAGGCTGCCTCTCGACTAATCCCTGGCCTGAAATTTGACTGAAGGTCTAGACCAAGGGTAGGCAACCTTGGCTCTTTTATGACTCATGGACTCCAACTCCCAGAATTCCTGAGCCAGCATGGCTCAGCTTGGAAACCTCTCCCTTTCCCCTCAGCATGGCTGGCTCAGGAATTCTGGGAGTTGAAGTCCACGAGTCATAAAAGAGCCAAGGTTGCCTACCCCTGGTCTAGACCAGGGCTTTTCAACCTTTTCACCCACTGTACCACTTTTAGGATATGGCAACATCCGAGTACCACCAGTCGCCTAGGATTGTGCAGTGCTACCACCGGTTCAGCTCATTCCCCTCCCCCGCTACTTTTCTAGGATGGTCGCATACCACCTGCCAGGTGCCAATGTACCACAGGTGGTACCCGTACCACTGGTTGAAAAGCCCTGGTCTAGTTGATCTATTTTCTCCAGCCCACTTCTTCACAAAGGTTGAAGACTAGATGGAAATAGGACGATTGGATTTAGAGGAATTTTATTTCCCAACATTCAAACAGAGACACATGGTTTCACTCGGTATAAAATTAAATGTGGAGGGGAGGGATCGCTCTCTTTGAGAGTCCCAGCTGATGAGTTTGTAAATCTGCAGAACCCAAATAAAAATCCTTCAGACAGGACTGTTACTGTTCTCCTGCCTTACTTGCAATTGTCCCTCTGAGGTTTGGGGCCTGTGCTAAAACAGTCCTGTGCTTCTTCCTAAAAGCTCAGATTCTCAGAACCCAACAGATGACGTGAATCAGGAATCCCAGCAAGTACAATACATCTGAAAAAATTCAATGGCAAAATCTCGGGGTTTGTGTGACTTTGGGAATATTTGTAATGGCACAAAGGATGAATTTGTCCCAATAGGAAGGGCAGATATTAAAGCTGGCCTTTTTAATACACCTCTGGTTCCTCTCTTGTGGCTGCGCTGTCAAATCCAAGAAAAAGCGTGTTCCGTTATAAATGTGTAAATGTTACAAATTTAACTCTGGTTCAGGGAATGACCCCTCATGTCCTCCAGCGATGGGGTAGACCTGAGTCTCATGAGCATCTGCGAAGGATGGCGTTGTTTTAATTGCTTCAGATTTAGATTGGAGGTTTGCTTTGATGCCTCAATTAATCCACTGTGATTGTTTTCATACTGGTGTTCTTATGCATTCAGGGGGGTTGACTGTTAGCCTCCAGGCTGCATAGATTTTCGAAGGAAATCAATGGCCTTTTCCCTTTTCAGGATGGTCGGCTCCTACCTGGGTGGCAGAGGAACTGAGGGTGTGTGAGAGGTTGGCACAGGGCACCTGACTTACTCCAACAGGAGCTGCTGTGTGAGGATGAAGTGGAATCAGATTGGGGATGCTCCTATCAGCTCCGTGGAGGGGGGAAAGTGTGGGGGTGAAATGGGCCCTCTGGATAGAAGTACTGGCCCAGCAACAGGAAAGTAGCCGGACAGTGGTATTCTTGTGAGACAGAAACTGCACCTGAAAATGTGCTTCTGGGTTCCCCAAACCTTACAGCTGGCGGTTGTGTTGCTTTACCAGTCTTCTCTGCTTTGTCACATGGTGAATTCCCTTATAGGGTGGAGATTAGATTGTCAAAATGGGGAGGGAGGGAAACAGATGTGTATTAGCAAGTCCATATTGCAGGTAAACCCATCGGCACACCTTTAGCAAAATATAAATTATTGGCGTTCGAGAGAAGTGGCGTGCCTCTCACCACAAGTAGGAGAAAAATTAGTTGCTCTGGCCATCTGCTTAATGGGGAGGGGTGACTAATAGCTCTCGCTTTCCCATCTTCACACAGAGGTTGTTGAACCAGGCTGGGCAGCAAACAGAGATCATCTCTGAGGGGTGGGGGATCAGAGTTGTGTCCCTTAAATGTCCCTGCCTGCTCCTCTGGTCTCTCCTGGGGCAGCTCTGGGTCCCCTTTGGAATAGGAGCTTTGCAGGGTATATGGAAGAAAAAAGGGGGGAGAGTGAGAGATGTTACATTATCAGAGGGAAAGTATATTTCTCATAACGGATGATAATTAGCACCATAATCTTCAGTCCAAATAGTCAATTAGACAAAATAATTATGTCTCTACAAGATGTCTGTATAATGTTAGTAACTTGGTATGTTTTAGCAACCTAAATTATTCTGTTCTTCTGTTATGATGGGTTGGCTATGTTTTTTCCCCTAGAATTTAATTAATCTCCCCATTCTAAGAATCGATTAAAACTTGGGAAGCTTCAATACTCATAATTTTTCACATGTATAGACAAGACAGAGAGGTTGTGATTTCGTCACGCATGAGCAGGTCTGATACTCATAAACAATTATGGCTATTATTTTCTCACACAAAACAGCCACCCAGTTCCCAGCTCCTTTCAGTGTAGTCACAATGCACTTGTCAGAAAGAGGTAAACACCCCCCCCATCAAAATGCCTGTTTACTCTCTGCCACTTCTGCAGCTTCTCACTACTCATTGGGACCTGCCTCCCAGAATTGTGTGCAGACTTTGCCCTTGATCCCATGGGTGCTTTTCTGCCACCTCTGGTTCAAGATTATGCAAGTGGAAGAGTTAGCCTGTCTGGAGGGCATCAGCCCATCAAAGGCAATGATACCCATGCAGCCCAATACTTACCATCTTAGCACTGCTTTCAGAAATATATATTTTTCTAGTTTACATGCCAACTGTCATGTATTTATAAGTTCACAATCTTAAGCCCGGAGATGGCAAAGGCTCTTTATGGTGGTCTCGAGTGGGCAGAAATTAGGAATAGAGAATTATAATTGGAACTGAAGGAACATAATTTCTTCAAAAGGAAGTGAAGCGGTAAAAATGGGGAGGAAGCTGCACTGTGAGTTAAAAGTACCCGCTTCTGCTCAGAAATCTAGGAATAAAATCTGCTAGTGCAGAAAAGAGCATTTGAATTAGAAAATTGGGGGGGGGACCTATCAAATCGATGCAATTGTTACGGCCTATAATTGCCTGCCCATCGCAATAGATGTGGGCAGTGTTTCCTACAAGCAAGTTGCAGCTCTTTCAAAGTTGTAGTGATGGGAACATTCATTAGAGAGATATTGGACCAACAAAGAGTCCAGAGAAGAGCAACAAAGATGATCAGGGGACTGGAGGCTAAAACATATGAAGAACAGTTGCAGGAATTGGATATGTCTAGTTTAATGAAAAGAAGGACTAGAAGTGACACAATAGCAGTGTTCCAATAGTTAAGAGGCTGCCACAAAGAAGAGGGAATCAAGCTATTCTCCAAAGCACCTGAAGGCAGGACAAGAAGCAGTGGATGGAAACTAAAGGAGAGAAGCAATCTAGAACTAAGGAGAAATTTCCTGACAGAACAATTAATGAGTGGAACAACCTGCCTCCAGACGTTGTGAGTGCTACAATACTGGAAGTTTTTAAGAAGAGATTGGACAGCTGTTTGTCTGGAAGGATATAAGGTTTCCTATCTCAGCAGGGAGTTGGACTAGAAGACCTCCAAGATCCCTTCCAACTCCGTTATTCTATTATGCTGTTAAAAACTCTGTTGCGATTGTCCTAGTTGACTCCTTTCTCTAGGAAAGGTGGAAGAATTAACTCAGTGGAGAAGACTGAAGAATGAGAATAGCTGGGACTTTGGAGAAGGCCAAAGTATAGTTGGACTTCAAAAAGGGGTTTGTAAAGTCAGGGCAACAAAAGGAGGGCTCCCTGACAGAAAAAACACAAACTGGAGCAAGTTAATATGGCCATGCAACCATATTCTTTGCCTTAGGGAAAACATGAAAAGCATTCATGTAGGATATGAAAAGAAGGATGGTAGAAAGCTTGGAAATGTATACCGTGGAAGAGTATAGGCAGGTAGTCTGGAGCCTCCGAGATGGTTTCAGAAAATAAAAGCTCAGAATGAGAAAGGTTGGCAAAACATACTTCAACAGGTTTATTCAGACTGGAAAGGCCACGGCCTTAAAACATTCCTTTTCCATCAGGCTGACCTGGACTGACGACAGGGATTTTTAAAATGTTTTTAATTTTATTATTGGGGCTGCTAGTTTAATCCTTTTAAACTTTTGTATTATTGTATTTATTTTATTGTTGTTAGCCGCCCTGAGTCCTTCGGGAGATAGGGCGGCATATAAGTCCCAAAAATAAATAAATAAATAAATAAATAAATAAAAGAGTCTGCATGGCAGCCATTAAAGGAACATGGCAGCCACCAGAATTATGAAGGAGATAAAAAAGAGCAAATGAACCAAGAAGCGGAGGCTCTTTTAGAAGAAGGTCAAAACCAGGAGACAGAAGCCCCCAATTAAGAGACAAGAAGACCAGTTCTAACAACAAGAAAGATGAAACCGGTGATTGGGGGAGGCATCCAAGCAGAGCCAGACCATCATCTGCCCGGATGCTTTCATTTAGACTGGGTGATCTCCAGGGCCCCTTCCGGTTCTAGGATGGTCATTGCTAGGAACAGGCCCATCATTTCAGGGTCTCAGAGGTGCCAACCCAAGAAAGCATTGCATCATGGTTCCTGCTTATGTTAGGTAAAGGTAAAGGTTCCCCCGCACATGCGTGCTAGTCATTTCCAACTCTAGGGGCTGGTGCTCATCTCCGTTCCAAAGCCGAAGAGCCAGCGCTTGTCCGAGGACGTCTCCATGGTCATGTGGCCGGCATGACTAGACGCCAAAGGCTGTTACCTTCCCACCGCAGTGGTCCCTATTTTTCTACTTGCATTTTTAGGTGCTTTCAAACTGCTAGGTTGGCAGAAGCTGGGACAAGTAACAGGCACTCACTCTGTTACGCGGCACTTGGGATTCGACCTGCCAAACTGCCGACCATCTGATCGACAAGCTCAGTGTCCTAACCCACTGAGCCATCGCGTCCCTTCTGCTTATGTTACCTGCATCTAAAATGGGAGGGGTCTGCACATTCAGGCTCTTCTGTGCACCAAATTATGCCATTAGCAGACACAGGCCTAGTGCAATTGGGGCTGGATTCAGCCAGAGTGTAAGGCTTTCCCTGCCCTGTGGAGGCCAGCAATGCAATACCAGGAAATGCTAAGCATACGTTTCAATTCTCCAATCAAAGGTGTTTTAGTTGAATTGTATGTATTAATATTAGTAATATTGTCACATGTCATTTTGCTGCAGAGACCCTTTGTTCTGGTCCTGTATATTGATTGAAATGATGATAATTATAACAAGGTTGGATTATGGTGATTACCGTTGTGTTACCAGTGTGCTGCTGTAACCTGTGGTATTTTATAGTTATTGTTTAATAATAGCATCATAGCAAGTTCCTCCAGGTGTCATATAACTAAACACTCCATTTGTAAACGGAATTAAAATCCACACTACAAGCAGTTGCATGAAAGAGTCAAGGCTGCAGTTTTGGCAACCTGAAAAATTCCACAGCTCCCTCTTTTGGGCTAAACCAGGGGTAGGCAACCTTGGCTCTTTTATGGCTCGTGGAGTTCAATTCCCAGAATTCCTGAGCCAGCATGGTTGGCTCAGGAATTCTGGGAGTTGAAGTCCACAAGTCATAAAAAAGCCAAGGTTGCCTACCCCTGGACTAAACCAAGTCACAAAACGCAAAGCAAAGTTCATGGTAACTTTCCATCAATGGAACAAGAAATTCCATTCCAACAAGGAGTTTCCACTTGGGGACAGGGATGGCAGAGTCAAAGGAGAATGGGATAAGATCTGTTTTCAGATGACTCAGATTTTTGTGGCCAAATAGATCTGATGGTCCATGAGTCCTGAGTTGAGCTTCATTTGCTTGTGAGATGGACTTGTTAATTTCTGTCAGTGCGGAATGTATAGTCTTTCTGCAGTTACCTTGCGTGGCTTGGCCTCTGTGTCTTCAATAACAGGATTATCCGTTGCTGATGGAGTTGTGACTGTGCTCATCCTTTAGTTGTTAGATGGCCAACATTGATCATGCCAACCAAAAGTTAGCCATGGCAGGCCCTGAAAAGGAGGAGGTGAGCACCTGGCAATGGAGGTGCTAATCCTTTGCTCCTTTAGAAGCAGACCTGAAACGCCTGGTCTGGCGCCCAGATTCTTCTGAAAACATGAACCTTGGCCTGGCTGAGCCTTGGGGGAGAAAGGATCGGGCTAAGAGTCCCTGGTCAGATCACGTTTGCGTAAGGCTCTTTAAAAGTGCCAGCCAAGATTTATGGAGTGTTGGCACATTAATACACGGCTTTCAAGCATTTTCCCTGCTGGGATCTGTTGGACACCAAGTCCCATGATCCCCGGCCAAAATGGCCATATAAAATCAAGTTGTAATTGCTTGTATGATGTGTGAAGCCACGCATCTTGGCCTTTGGTGTCCATAATGTCCAGCAAAGTGGGCATATTGGTTAAGAATAGGGGAGTTGATGTCTAAGGCACCTGGAAGAGATTGAATGGGGTCTTTAAAAATCGCTGAAAACTTCTGAAATTGCCTAACTTGGCAATATTTGGCATTCTCGCTTGGTATCCCATAAAATGTTGGTGCTTGTTATAGTTTCCTTAAAAGTAACAGCAATTTCAGTTTCAATTATCTGGAAGGGTCCTTTCTGCAAGGATGCCGGCTGGCCCTGTGATGCTGCCACGGTGTGTCCTCTGGCAATGAAGTAGAGCAAAGTTCAGTCAACCAATTTTGATTAAGGAGCCTTGGTGGAGCAGTGGGCTAATGCCTCCTTAAGTAAGACCAGCTGCCTGCAATTAGTGCAGGTTCGAGTCCCACCAGGCTCAAGGTTGACTCAGCCTTCCATCCTTCCGAGGTAGGTAAAATGAGGACCCAGATTGTTGGGGGCAATTAAGCTGACTTTGTAATAATGCCGCTTGGGAGGGGTGTGAAAGCCCTAATAAGCAGGCATATACATAGAATGAAGGCTACTGCTTAGCTTGTAAGCAGCCCTGAGTCTTCGGAGAAGGGCGGGATATAAATGGGATTAAAAATTAAAATTAAAAAAAAATTAAATAGGCGTTCCGTAGAGGTCAGTTCGCTAAAATAATACAGGAAGTCCTTGACGTAGGACTCCAATTGAGCCCAAATTTTTTGTTGTTAAATGAGACATCCGTTAAGTGAGTTTTGCCCCGTTTTATGACTTTTCTGGCCACTGTTGTTAAGTGAATCATTACGTTTGTTAAATTAGTAACGCGGTTGTTAAGAGGATCTGCCTTCTCTATTGACTTGGCTTGTCAGAAGGTCGCAAAAGGGGGATCACGTGACACACACACACACACACACACACACACACACCTGGAACCCTGTGACTGCCATAAATGCAAACTGGTTGCCAAGCATCCCAATTTTGATCACGTGATGCTGCAACAGGCCAAGTGTGAAAAACGGTCATAAGCCACTTTTTCCAGTGATGTGGTAACTTTGAACAGTCACTAAGCGAACTGTTGTAAGTCGAGGACTTCCTGTAATTTAAGGACACTTGGGCGGCGGTGTGGGGGGAAGAGGAATTAAAACTAACTGCCTGAAAACATGTGCAGGAAATCAGAGCATTGCCAATTATCCTGTTTTCAGGAGACTTGCAAAGAGTTTTTACAATATTTCTTGGGTGATTATGTCAAATGTTTCGTGTAACTTTTGTAACAAAGGTTTATTTCAATATTTGTGTATTAGACAAGGAAACTGTATCATAAACAGGAATTTTCTAGTGACTCAGAGTTCCAGGAACCCCATTTATAATTAGATCATTTGTGCAAATAAGAACAAGTTCGAACCGTTACTCATCATGCTATGCATTTTTGCCTCTGCAGATTAATTACATTTTCAAATAGGGGCCCTTGCTTAATCTCTGGCAATACAGAGGATGGAACACATACACACATCTCTGGTTTCCAATTATTTAGAAGTGAATCCTTTTTCAACTGGTATTCTTGAAATATGTATAAAAAGTTGATTTAAATAACTTTAACAATCATAACGTGAGATGTGATCTGAACAAGACTAGCCTAGTCAAGGATGTCCCTTTACACTTCCCCAAAATGGGCATCTGCTCACGTGAAATCTCCATGGGTTATTTATTTCTGTGAAGGCTACATAGGCAAAGATTCCTTCAAGTCAAGCTCAATTCCTGGAGACTTGTGGGCTTGCCCTCTTTGGGGATTAGATATAGCCATGGTGGCGAACCTATGGCACGGGTGCCACAAGAGGCACGCAGAGCCCTCTCTGTGGGCACGGGCGCCATCACCCCAGTCCTAGGCCTTCCAATGGGTTTTATAAAACCTTTTCGCTTTAGGCCTCTGCCGCCGTGTGCAAAAAAAAAAAAAAAGGTTCAATCAATCAATTTCAACTTCTCGCAGGAAAAAAAAAGATCTCGTAAAGTTGGAATTGATGATTGAACTTTTTAGTCCCACCCAGTCTGCCGTTACCACCGCAGCCACGCCCACCCAATGGGCCACACACACACCCAATGGGCCATGCCCACCCGGCACCGGACGATACATAAGTGGGTTTTGGGTTGCAGTTTGGGCACTCGGTCTGTAAAAGGTTCGCCATCACTGAGATATAGACTTCTCAGTGTAACCTACTGAAAATCCTGGCCTTTTCTGTTGGTCTCCCACCCAAAAACCTAACCAGGTCTGAGCCCGCTTAGTGTATTTGAACATCTACTGCAATGGTTTAAGTGCAAAGTGCTGCAGCCAAGTCACCCGTTTACAAAGAAGTGCTTTCTTTCCATAGGGCCGTGGTGGCAAACCTATGGCCCGAGTGCCACAGGTGGCACGCAGAGCCCTCTCTGTGGGCACGGGTGCCATCACCCCAGTCCTAGGCCTTCAGCTGGGTTTTATAATATCTTTTTGCTTTAGGCCTCCGCTGCCGTGTGCCCCCCCAAAAAAGGTTCAATCAATCAATCATTTTCAACTTCTCGCTGGAAAAAAAAGATTTCGCAAAGTTGGAATCAATTGATTGAACTTCTTAGTCCCACCCAGTCTGCCGTTACCACTGCAGCCACGCCCACCCAATGGGCCATGCCCACCCAATGGGCCACGCCCACCCAATGGGTCACGCCCACCTGGCACACGACGATACATAAGTGGGTTTTGGGTTGCAGTTTGGGCACTTGGTCTCTAAAAGGTTCTCCATCACTGCCATAGGGGTTTGGCTTCCTCTTGTGCTGATGCCCTGGGGGGAGGCAGAGTAGCCTGCCCTGAGTCCTGGCTGGAGACCCAGAAACGGCTCCTGCTCAAGACTCAAAAGGTGTCCTGATTTGTCCTCCGGGAAGTGAGTTCCATGGATATTGGTGGAGCAGAGCAAAAGATCAACACTTTTGGATCTACTGCCGTGAGGCTCCTTCTTAAAATTTTAGAACCAATTCAAACATTTGAATGGCCAATATGCCCTACTTTGGAATTGCTTTTAATGAAAGTAGGATTTTTTTTAAAAAAATGGGAAGGGTTAGGGAAAAGGCAAAAGAGTGGGAAGACGCAATGTTTTGGGTGGATGGAAATTAGGGGAGACCGAGTCGTGCTGCGTGCCACCTGGAGAGGAGAGGAGAGGAGAGGAGAGTCACAAAAAGGGAGCCACCTCAGCCCATGTCCCTGCTAGCTCCTCCTTTTAGCAACTAAAAGGAAAGAAGCCCCTCCTCAAAGGACCCCCTCGCAAAGCCTGTGGAGCCTCTGTAAAGAGGGGCATCTGTCTTCCAGGCTGGCCCAGAATCCTCAGGCTGCTTTTCAGGCGGCGCTCTGCTGGGAGAAGATCTTCTCCGCATTGTTTGGTGAGAAAAGCCTGTTGTAATTTGGTGACGATACAAGTCAGGAGCCAACGTGACCTTTCCCCCCTTTGGCTCTTTCAGGATGAAGTCATTGCTGCTTCCGAAAAAGTAACCGTGAAGCTCGAGGACTTGGCCCAATGGGCCCGGACAGATATCTCCAAGTGGAAACGTGGCGTCCGGGATGAAGCCTTCACACCTCCAGAACTGAGCAAAGATGGCCAGAGGGAAGCCCTAGGAAGGTTCCGGCAATCCACACACAACAGTGGCCTCAATTTCAAGGATATTTTAAAGGAAAAGGCCGACTTGGGTGAGTGCTCCTTTGGTTCTTGTGTAAGATGGCTTCTGTGATTACTGAGAGGATCAGTTTTCTTGGGCTTTCCTTGACTGAAGGGAGAATGGATGTGGTGGCAGAGATTCAGGGAATCTGGTAAGGACTTCTAAGGTGATGGTAAAATGAAGGAACATTCAAGTGTCTGCTGGGCTACAGAAGGTGAAGCATATTGAAAGTTCCCCAGAGGCAAGGATAATGTGTGAATGATATTTGAGTAGAATAAATGCATAGGAATCAATGCAAACTGCCAGAATTTAGGAGGAGGGCCACTGTCTACTCTAGGCCATTGTAGGGACCTCTGCTGTCTTCCCTATAGGTCTTGTGTAAGGCAGTCAAGAGAGGGTTTTTTTTCCTTGTGTGTGACTTTCATTGGGCCCTCTTACAAATTTCAGTGGAGCTTTCTGATGGACTAAGCATTTTGCTTCTGTCTTTGTAAAGTCTGAAGCTTAATAGGGTTGCTTGCTCCTTGGTCATTTTGTTTCCCATTGGCTGAACCCATGAAAGATTCCCTTTCTGGGTTTGGAAGTCCTGAGGCTGGCTCAGCCTCTCTCTCTCTCTGGCATCTGCACCAATCCTGCCACCATCTAAGCTGGTGAGCCTCACTCAGATCAAAACACTCTTAGAGGCCTGGATGTTAAACATTGTCCACCTACGTGTTAATTAGAAGGTTACAGGGATCGCATCCCCAGCTGTCCTGTTAATGCTTTCCATGTTTTAGTTATTTTTCTAGCTATTGGGCTTCTCAGAGACAGAACTTTTTTAAAGACAGTCTTCTGTTTTGTAATCTTCTGATAGCAGGTACCTAAACAGAAACTAGCAAGTTTATCCAGAAATCAAAATAATTAAAACAGATCTTCAGAGACTTCTTTACAAAATCTCCTCTTTGTATATTTTGCCCAACAATTCAAGTGACACAAGCAATACATAATCCAAAGGGTTTGATTCATCATTAAGGAAATCATGTTGTCTGGCAGATTGTATAAGTTGAAGTTTTTCCAATAGAGCCACAGACATGTCTTCCTTTCAGGAAATGTAATTTTATGCTCTGTTCTGGGATGCAAAACCCCCAAATGCCCGGAACTCTGCAAGTTTCCAAGCTCCATGCAGAAGCCCTATGAAAGTTCTGACCAGGGCTGGTGGCCTTGGCTTATCATGGTTTCTTCATTTAAAGCTTCAGGGGGAAAAGGTTGACCTCCTTATTTTCTGGAGGTATGTATGGACATAATCTTTCACCTTTGTTGCATGGCTGGTGGGTCTTGTGACCCTTTGGACTTTCTATCTCACCCTTAAGTGAACAGAAGCCTCTCTGCTGGCAAAGTTGGGTTTTTATTTCAATCAGAAGACGGGGGTTCCGAAGGTGGTGGAAGATTGGAGAAGATTTCTGATGTCTGGCAGGGCAGACATTTTACTTTTTTATCACATTTATCTTTCTTTTAAAAACACACACACCATTTTCTTTGATTTACAAGTATGGTTTAGATATTAGTCCTTTTAAAAGATCCTGATTATAGTTTGGTACTAGTAACTAGAGTATTTAAAAAGTTTCTGATCTGATTGTGGATAAAATGTTAGACTACATTAGCAGAGATTGTTTATTCAGATTTTTCACAACCATTATTTGTGAAAGACTCGTGTAATCCTCAATTTTTCCCTGGTAAAACAGACCAGTAGTCTTTGAGAAGGAATCCAAATTGACACAATGCCAGTGTGCAAGCAGAGTCCAACTTGGCTCGCCTCGTGCAGGCGGGTCAGTGGGCCAGATGCGTAGCTTGTAGTTATTGCTAAGCCCAGGATGACTGTGAGTTATTCTTTACACATCTCGTTGTGTCACATGATGCGAGTGTAATTCTTGCTTGTTTGGGATTGGGAGGTTTATGGGTCAGTGTGTCAATTTTGTGTGTTAGCCTAGGAAACAACTTTATTTTGTTATCCCAGGATTAAGGTATAATGTAGTGTGTGAGCCAGCAATAGTATCTGAGGCCAAAATGACAGGGAAAAGCTTTCCCCAGAATCCCCATAATAAAACTATCTCTTCCACAATATTTGACAACATGAAGCTGACTAAATAGATCAGCCCTGCTCGGAAGCCAGGCTATAAAAATGATCCCTGTAGCAAACCACTAGAGAAAATGAGGGTCTGCTTCACATCTCCCCTCTGTTGCTGTGCAACTCGTGCTGGACTCATCCTGGCCAAGGAAAACAGTGTCTTTTGAGGGATGCTGGGATCAGGGAATTGGGCTGGCCCTGGAAAGAGAAAGGAACCGGATGGGTCGACTTCTGGTTAGGTTCCAGGCCATGGACCTCCATCTGGTTCTGCCAGGTTCAGTTCAGCTGAGAAGGATTTTACGGAAGTAACATTACAGAAGTAAATCCCAAAGCTGCAAAGGCAGCTGAAGGTAACTGCTCTGTTGAGACAGTTGGGTGCAAATGGCAAGCTGATGTGATAAAGTCGGTCAAGTCCCCGGGAATGATAATGTTATTCTTGATGATCTGCCCACTGGTTAAGACTGATGGGCTGCCGAAGCCACTGGCAGCCCTTTGCTCTCTGCAGTCCTCAGAGGAGCTCGGCAGAAGAAGAGCCCAGGACGGTTGAGGACCATGGGACTCCGTTCCTCTCCAGGAGGAAAGTCCAAGGTGGGGCTAGTCAGCAGGAGAGCAGCGGTTGCAGCCATCACTTGATTTATATCAGGAATACTGTTTCTTTTAGATGCTTATCAAAATAACAGAAGTTCAGCCTTACCGTTTAGATCTGGTTGTGGAATGTGTTATTCACATTAAGCATGTAAACCTGTTTTTCAAGACAAATTCATTTGATTAGATCATTTATTTGCAGGACCTCTGGTGGTTTTATATTTCTTGATCCTCCTCTACCACCTCCTCTTCCTCCTTCAGAATTGTGATATTTTTAGCGTAGGTTGACTTGCATACCCATCTCTGGTAAATCAGAATAGCTGAATGAAGGTTTATTTATTTTACAGATTTTGAGCATCTGTGTGATATATAAGCAAGCCCACTGAACGTAGGAGAATGCATATCTTCATTCACGTATTCATTCATTGGTCTACCTATTCTTCAAGAAAAGAAATCAAATTATTTTATAAAACTTCTTACGGAGTTCCTTTAAATGAAGTATGAAAGCTGTTTTTAGGTTTTATTGCCCCATAAAGATGTCATTATAGTGGCACTCTGGTTATATGCATTGAGTTGGTGTTTAAGCAAGGAAATATGTCTCTACAGGTTGATTTTTTTATTGAAACCCTTTGAGACATACAGTAGAAAGTGTCATAGGATAAGGTTATTAAAACAGAATTCCCAGGTTTGCAGTGAGTTTATTGTCAGTTACACAGCCACAAACTCTCTTGAGGACCTGCAGTTATAAATGGCTTCATGTCCAAATGTGCCATTGGAAAAAGATAAAAAAGACTGAACAAACAGAGCTGGGCTTGCATGGAAATAAGCAGAAGGAAGGATTTACAATTAGTAGAGGGGACTCCATTTATTGGGGCTGCTGCCCCTCTTCTTTGTTTCTTATCAAGGTGCTCTGGCTTTATTGCATGAATCATCTGGAAATTGTGGCGACTTTACACATCACACTCAGTCTTGCATAAAAACAGAATGAGTTTATGCAGTGTGTAAGACGTGGTGGCTCAGTGGGTTAGGACGCTGAGCTTGTCGATCAAATGGTCGGCAGTTTGGCGGGTTGAATCCCGAGTGCCATGTAGCAGAGTGAGCGTTTGTTACTTGTCCCAGCTTCTGCCAACCTAGCAGTTCAAAAGCACGTAAAAATGCAAGTAGAAAAATAGGGACCACTATGGTGGGAAGGTAACAGCGTTCCGTGCGCCTTTGGCGTCTAGTCATGCCGGCCACATGACCATGGAGACGTCCTCAGACAAGCGCTGGCTCTTCGGCTTTGAAACAGAGACGAGCACCGGCCCCTAGAGTCGGAAACGACTAGCATGCATGTGCGGGGGAACCTTTACCTTTACCTTTAAGACATAAACAGTTGTTTATAAACTACTCACAATTCCAAATCTTGCTTGTTTCCCCCCGGGTTATAATGTTGCATGAATCTAGCAACACTGCATCTTTGGGCTGAGATTTAGGCCAGGTCAGGGGCTAAACTGATGGCTGAGTCTGGTTTTAGGCAATGAATGCATGAAGTTTTCTGTGGAAGCTGCAACTTCTTTTTCCTGAGGTTTTCCTGGACTCTTTTCATAAACAACCACCAGCGCTGACTGGCCAGCCCATCTGTGGTTTGCAGAGTGGAAAGAAATGAGGAAATTGATATAGTGACAGAGCAGGCAACCTGTGCCTCCTCAAACAGGGTGAAATTCCAGTCCATGCCAACCAGTCCCATCAATGGTGAGGGCAGGGGACATCTGCCCACCAACAACCTTTGAAGGGCATATCTTGCTTAGTGTCCTGTGACACTAACCAGCTTTGCTCCCACAATTGCTTTTTGGGGTCTTCCATAATTTGCTTGCCAATTTGTGCTTGCTGGATTTGACGTGGGAAAATCAATTAAATGGGGGAAGAGATTACTCAAGTTGCCATACTGAATTATGGTTTGTTTCTCCTGTTCAATAAGCCCACAAGATTATTGAGGTGGTTAGGACCACTTCACTCAGTTAGAAACTCTCTCTCTCTCTCTCTCTCTCTCTCTCTCTCTCTCTCTCTCTCTCTCTCTCTCTCTCTGTGTGTGTGTGTGTGTGAAGGATGGAGAAGTTGGAGAGGGGGGTGTCATGCCTTGAACTGCACGCAAAACATTAGAAAGTAGAAATTTGTCTTTTATTTAGCATGATAAGAACAAGACACATTTTTTGTGGATGATGAATGTCTGCAATGAGTATGACCATCACAAATTACAACACACATGGTCTGTGTTTTATCCTGTGAGCATAAATGATTACTTTGTGGCATAGATTGTTTCATAGTTTCTTTCATTAAAATGTGAAATATGAATTAAATATGAATGCTTGGAGCATACTATCTTTGGTGAAGTCATCTGAAAAAGGTTGGCTGTGCTGGTGGTATTATCCCCCTCCCCCTTGAGTAACCAATTTAAGCTGATTTTCTAGGTATATCTTGTATGTGATCCCAAAGGTGCTTTTTCACGAGGCAACTAGACTTCCCCCCACATCCAGTCAGAGCTGAAGAAGCTTCTTCGATGAGAAGTGAAACATCTTCAAAGAAAAACAAGGAAGTCTAGTCGCACCTTTGGGATAACTATGACCTGGATGACTGAGAATCTCCATAGACATTTTATATGTGAATTGAGAATTCGTAGGTAATCTAAACTCAACAGAGACAAAAGGAACATAGCCAAGAACATGTTGCTGAGAGTCTAACAAATCTGTTGCATGTTGGTCTTCCATAGCCAGGGTAAAAATCTCAAGCTAGTAGTTTTGTTAGTTTTTTAACTTTTATTAATGTGTACGCTGAGATGTTGCACTTGTTTAATTGCTTAATTGGTTAGAAGCAGAGCTGCTAAATATATCTAATAGTTTAACAAGCTGACTGCCCTTTATTGGGTAAATCAGAGGCCACTTCTTTAATTGCATTTTTCACATTCCAGGTAAATGATGCTTGTACATGTTTGTTTTATTTGTCACATATTTGGTGGCCAATGCATGGATCTGCATTAATACAGTCATTATTTTGAGCCAAGTATGTGCCGGTATTGTTGTGGGTGGAGGTGATCTATATAGGGCCATGAAGGGTCTCCAATAAAGATGTCCAGATTGACCCTTTCTTCTGGTTGGATGGTGTTTCTTCAGCCAAGAACCAATTGATTCACCTCCATTTGAGTCTGAGTATAGGTTTGCTACAATCTGAGATGCTAGCAAAGTCCTGGATTGTGTGAAGAGCCCTACTCGTATTCAAGAAAATGCAAGTCAGGTTTCCCTTCAAATCTTAAAAATTGTGGACTTGTAAAATCCTCCTGTTATCTGGGCAGGCACTGGCTCAGGGACTCCATCCAGCCCAACTCTCAGTGTTTCCCTTTCCCAGCAGGTCCGTGAACATATTTGGAGCCAGAAATACTGGCATTTATTTTTCCTCCTGTTGTCTCTAGGACTTATCACTGATTATTTTATTTCTACTTTATCACATTCCTTTGTCAGCCTAAATGTTGTGGTTTAATTCAATACACTGATTTTCTGCTCAGCTGAATGTCTCCCATGGAGCCCAGCAATTCGTCTGAATGAGTCACTGGCAACTCATCCATTTTAAAATCACTTTTTCTCCTCCTCCCGTTTAGCACCAACCCCCAAAGCCTTTTTTGTTGTTACTCTTATTAAAGTCCACCTAGGTCTTAGGGAGTCTTTCATCTGCTGTTTTGGAAAGTGCCAAGTAAAAGAGAGGACTAATTATAATAGTAATAATAATTATTGCTTTCATTTGTAAGCTGCATACATTCATTGTTTTTGGCTGAAGTGGCATAAAACTATTGGTAATAAAATAAATGAATGCACGTTTCTGTTGCGCCTGGCATCTTATCTAGGTTTTTGGGGTTCCAGTTTAAACGTTTTCCTGTTTCTCCAGTATTATTTCTTTTTGTCTCGTTCTGGTGCTAAAGAGCTGAGAGCTGCAAGCCCATTCAGGTGTGGATGGGTCATTCAGCACAACTGTACAGCATAGGAAAGAGTCAGCATCAGCATCAGAATCAGAATAACAGAGTTGGAAGGGACCTTTTAGGTCATCTAGTCCAACCCCCCACCCAAGCAGGAGACCCTACATCATTTCTGACAGATGACAGTCCAGTCTCTTCTTGAAAGCTTCCAGTAATGGAGCTCCCACAACATCTGAAGGCAAACTGTTCCATTGGTTGATTGTTCTCACTGTTAGAAAAATTCTCCTTATTTCTAGGATGAATCTCTCCAGTGGTGGGATTCAAACATGTGAACAACCAGTTCTCTGTGTGGATGGTGCTTCCAGAAGTCCATTCTGAGCCTGGGCCACAAAAGATTAGCTACCAGTTCTGCGAAGTGGTGCAAACCAGCTGTATCCCACCACTGAATCTCTCTTTGGTCAATTTCCATCCATTATTCCTTATCTGGCCTTCGGGTGCTTTGGAAAATAGGTTGACCCCTTCCTCTCTGTGACATCCCTTCAAATATTGGAACACTGCTATCAGGTCTCTCCTGGTCCTTCTCTTCATTAGCCATGCCCAGTTCCTGTAGCCGTTCCTCATATGTTTTTTGTATACAGTCCCCTAATCATCTATGTTGCTCTTCTCTGCACTTTTTCTAGCATCTCAACACCTTTTTTATAGCGTGGAGACCAAAACTGGTTACAATATTCTAGGTGTGGTCTTACTAAGGCTTTATAGAGTAGTATTAGTACCTCACATGATCTTGATTGAATCACTGTGTTAATGCAGTTTAGGATTGCATTGGCTTTTTTGGCTGCCACCGCACACTGTTGGCTCATATTTAATTGCTTGTCCACTAAGACTTCAAGATCCCTGTCACGGTGACTGCAATATATGTGTACTATGTGTGTACTTTTAGTTTTTCTTGCCTAAGTGTAAGACTTTACTTTTCTCCACATTGAATTTAATTTTGTTAGATGGGTCCCAGTGTTCATGTCTGTCAAGATCCATCTGTATCTTGAGCCTATTATCTAGGTCCGTGGTGGCGAACCTATGGCACGCGTGCCACAGGTGGCATGCAGAGCCCTCTCTGTGGGCACGCGCGCCTTTGCCCCACTCCTAGGCCTTCATCTGGGTTTTATAAAACCTTTTCGCGTTAGGCCCCCACCGCCGTGTGCAAAATAAAAAGGTTCAATCAATCAATAAATTTCAACTTCTCGTGGGGGAAAAAAAAGATCTCACAAAGTTGGAATTGGTTAATTGAACTTTTCAGTCCCACCCAATCTGCGTTACCACAGCAGCCACACCCACCCCAATGGGCCATGCCCACCCAATTGGACATGCCCACCCAATGGGCCACACCCACCCGGCACCCAACGATACATAAGTAGGTTTTTGGGTTGCAGTCTGGGCACTCGTTCTCTAAAAGGTTCGCCATCACTGATCTAGGTTGTTGGCTATTCCTGCCAGCTTAGTATCATCTGCAAATTTGATCCCTTCTATTCCTTCATCTAAGTCATTTATGAAGATGTTGAAGAGTACTGGGCCTAGAACAGAACCTTGTGGTACCCCACTGCTTCCTTCCTTCCATGTAGACGTGGTACCATTAAGGACTACTCACTGAGTACAATTTGTCAGCCAGTTAAAAGTCCATCTAATGGTGATACTGTCTATCCCACTTTTTTTAGTTTTCCAAGAAATAGGTTGTGGTCTACTTTGTCAAACCCCCTGCTGAAATCTAGGTATCCACAGCATTTCTCTGATCTACAATTTAATCACCTGGTCAAAGAAAGAAATACGATTGGTTTGGCATGATCTGTTTTTAACAAACCCGTGCTGGCTTCTAGTTATTATTTTGTTTCTAGATGTTCGCAGATCTGTTTTTAATGACCTTTTCCACTATCTTTCCATGTTCTGATTGGTCTGTAGTTTCCTGGGTCTGTTTTTTCTTTCCTCCTTTTTTGAAGATGGGAACCACATCAGCTCTTTTCCAGTCCTCTGGTAGTTCCCCAGTGGTCCAAGATATTTTTTTTCCAAACACGCTTGGGATCCAGGATTCCCCTTGTCCAGATGTCTCAGAACGTCCTCCAAGGAATTGTCCAGAGCACTCCCAGACATCTGAATAAGGCAAAATCCACTTCTTTATACTTTGGGGTCCAAGGAAAAAAATTGGGAATAACAATTGTGTTACGTTGCCACATCAGTAGTTGTGGAACCCCTTAGAAGTTTTGTGAATTGTTGTTTTTTCTCTTTTGGTCATTGTCTTTGCAAAATTGGGTATAAGATTATTACGCTGCATCTTGCTGAGTCTCTGCTGTTGGGCCATTTTTTCTTTGTATGCTTTCTGCCCCGTGAAATGTTGAGAAGTTCTAGATCCTGTCACAACAGGACTGGTTTGTATTAATCTCTGTAAGGGGGAAAGACCTTGGGAGTTGGGGCAAAGAGATACTGACTAGGGAACAATCAGCAATCAAGAGAAAATCCAGACCACAGCTATATAATGGACAAAGCAAGAGGCTCAGAAGGACTCCTCTTCAAGTTCTCAGGCTGTAAAGATGACAGAGGGAGAATTATATTTTCAGACTTGCAAGATTTTGTTAATGGAGATTTACAGTAAACTAGAATTAATTTATCTGGTCATTTTTCCTGTCTGGGCTACTGGTAAGACAATATCTTCCAGAGAGATTTAACTTTAAAAGGTATATGCATGCATAAATGCACATATGTGAGTGCATGTACACACAAAAGCACACTAAACCTCTGCTGATTCCAGAAATGTAAAAAGAAATCTGAACAAGTTATTTTGACTTCTAGTCAACTGGGATTCTGCTTTCAGTCCTAGTAGCTGCTGACCCAAGCAGGCTGGTGTACAACAGCCACCTTTTCCTCACAATTCTGGGTTGCAGCTCTTGAAATGGACCCACTTGCCAGAAAGAATTTCCTTTTCTCTTGTAATATATTACATATCATGATTAGTTTCTCATTTCTCAGATTTGGGCTTCTGTCAAGTTTTTTTTTAATCTTGATAAATTCACAAGACATATCTATTTTGGAGCATGTATATATTTTTCAGTGTTAAGTATAGTTTAAAGAAGCACTTTTCTCTGCTCTAATGTGTTTCTGTGCATTATTTTCATATATACATTTTTGTACCCACATTCTTCTAATTGCACTGAAAAATTCATAAAAATGTGCATTTTAATTTTGATTCACAGATGCAAATTTAAAATGGAGATTTAGATTCATTTGCATTTTACATGTGAAATGAAATAATTTCTCTGCCTCTTTATGGTGAGTCTCCAGAATCTGCTCTAGATAAAAAAGAGATGTGAGTTGAATAGGTACCTTGGAGAAAAGAAAGTTCCGGCTAGAACAATCACTGTAATTCCTTCCTTCCTTCCTTCCTTCCTTCCTTCCTTCCTTCCTTCCTTCCTTCCTTCCTTCCTTCCTTCCTTCCTTCCTCCTTTCCTTCTTTCCTTCCTCCCTCCCTTCCTTCTGCTACCCACTCCTGCAATTCTTGTAATGAGCAGAGAGGCAATATTTGCAATACATGCCTTGCCCTACTTCCTTTTCTGGCTTCTTCTATTCTGCAAGTTGGCCCATATGCTAACCTATCAGAGTGCTGGATTAACCCAGGCTGATGTACAGGGATCCTCCCCAGAATGTGATGTCCTAGTCGGCACAGGTTCCTACACATCTGTATATTTTGATTTATCAGTGAATTTCATTTATGTCATTGTGTAAACCTTGCCTTATGGAGATTTCCAGTAGTAAATAGTCTTACTATGATTTCTGACACTGATAAATTGTTACATCCAAGAATGGAATTTTCAGATTCTTATCTGAGCCATCAGCAATATCATTTTGGCTGCAGTCTTATTCTCCTGTTCTTGGAAGCAAGGCCTTTTGGAGTGAAACAGAAGCTAACATGGGAAAGAATGTAGTTCCCTACATTTGATGAATATCAGTTTCTCCTCTTAAACATCTATCTATATTTCATTATTGTCTGATGTTTGCCAGCCTGGAAGCAGCTGAGAGGCAGAGTGTTAGATGGGGCTTGAGGAACATCTCTGCACCTGCTGGGAAAGGATCATCCTTGTTCTGATGGCCACCTTCATGGGACTGTCCTCAACTTCCCAATGAGGAGATAGAGACAGATGATTGAAACAGTGCACTGTGCAGTTAGCTGGGAGCCTATACACAAATGGATCGTTAACAGGAGGGCAGCACGAAATCTCCAATGAAGGATCACCAGTAACATAGCCTACATTGGAACCAATGGCCAATTTCTCGGCAGTATCACAATCTCTGGGAAAGTTTAAAATGTGAAGATGTGGGAGAGAAAAAATGGATTGGCCACATGTATAAATGGTACAAGTTGATTTTTAGCCACAAAGTGGAAAGGTATTGAAAAATATTGATCTGTATCCCAAAGGTGCTTTTCAAAAGGCAATTGGACTTTCTTTTTCCTTGAAGATGTTTCACTTCTCATCCAAGAAGCTTCTTCAGTTCTTGGATGAAAAGTGAAATGTCTTCAGGGAAAAACAAAGTCTGGTTGCCTTTTGAAAAAGCACCTTTGGGACAACCATGATCTGGATGACTATGGAGAATCTCCATAAACATTTATCTCTATCTAGAAATACAGTTGTCACTTTATTGTAAAGTGTATGAACTTGGAAGGATAGAGTATATTTTTTTTAATTAAATTTATATGCTCACCTATCTCAAGTACATGACTCTGGACCGTTAGCAATAACTGAAAACAGAATAACAACAGCATGACAAAAATTATAAATCACATAACTAGCAGTAGAGAAAAACAATCCACAACAATACTAATAATCAATCATAACAGTTAACACAACCAAGAAATAGCCTCACCCACACCGTCAGGGCCCAAGAGTGCAAGGATGAAGCCTTTGGGGCATTGAGATAATTCTTGACATATCCTTAATGTTACTTAACTGGAAAGGCAGTGAGGGTCTAGCAATGCCAATGCTAGAAAACCATCCAAATGATCAGCAAGAGGATGGAGTGTCATTTTCCATGTGTCCTCTGATGTCCTCCTTTGAATGTTGCTGGTGAAAGCAACAGAAAGGTGGCCTGGGCTGTGCATTGGTTGATTTCCTTCAGCATTTAATTTAGTGCTGCACTATCTTTTCACACTCTATTAGCCTTGGTGGCACAGTGGTTAGAATGCGGTACTGCAGGCTACTTCTGCTGATTGCCGGCTGCCAGCAGTTCGATCCTCACTGACTCAAGGTTGACTTAGGCTTCCATCCTTCTGAGGTGGGTAAAATGAGGAACCCAACTGTTGGGAGACAATATGCTAAAGAGGGCAGTAAAGCACTGTGAAGTGGTATATAAATCTAAGTGCTATTGCTATTACCATTACTGAAAAAGAGAACAGGAAAAACCTGAATTTTTCAGTCATTATTTTCCTTCAAATACCAATTAACATGTTTGAAATAAAAACATGTTTTGGAATTTTTACAGAAACCCTTGTAGGAGGAGAGCTGTATTAGTCTATGGAAGCCAAAATCAGGGGAGTCTTGAACACTAACAGATTTTATTCAAAGGCATCTGTTTTCATGAATGACAGCTCATTTCACCAGAAGCGTGCATTTATAGAAAAGCAGTAGGCTTTTTCAATTACTAGGGTTTTTTGTAGAACTCTTTGTCAAGAACAGATTGAAGCACATAGGAGAAGAGGGGTTAGCGATATACTGAAGTCTTGAGCAAGATTTGAGCTGTGCATTGTTCTGTCTCAAGCAAAGGGGGCTACTATTGCTTGATACAGGCAGATAAACTCCACGGAAAGGGTTTCATGCAGATTACTTTAATTCATCAGGCATCCTCTAAACTTTAACTCACAGTTACTGGAGAGATTCTTCTGAAGCACATTTCATAATCTGATCCCAACATGTAGGTGAAAAGAGGTAGTATTTCCCATATTGAAGGAGCAAACAGCTCCCATGGCTGGAATTCATAAAAAACCCATTGGCCTGCACGTAGCCAGTAATCCCAGGTAGCCAATCAGAAGTCCCTCCCAATGGCCAATCCCGAAACACAGATGTGACCAAGCAACTTAAAACTACATTACTCAAAAGGCTATCCCTTAAGGGGACAGTTCTTAATTCTTAAAATAGCTATTTACTCTGACCAGCACATGCACGATACGGATGAAATGAATACAGTTGTGCGCAGGAAAAGAAAGATCTTGGGAGGTAGAAGACAATAGGAAGTAATATTGACTGAGCCTCACCCTCAAGTGGTCAAGCTCGAGAGTGGAACAGCAGAAATGATCATTCCTCAAAGCAAGCGCACCAGCCGTAAAACAATGCCTCATGTTCCAAGATGCTCAGCCTCTCTACAGTAACTTCAGTCTGCCTGGGCCATGAGGTTCAGGCTCTGCAGCAGAAGAAACACAGAACGTGGAGGGCTTCTGGGGGGTGGAGACCCCCTCTTCTGTGCAAGACTGCAGGCTCATCTTGGATAAGGACCTTACAGGGGACTGCAGATGGTGAGATGGTGTTAGAGACCTCTGGCTCTTATCTGAGCACACTTTTCTGCTGACATCCAAAGAGCTGCTGTGGCTTAACTGAAGGACTTGTGCTTGGCTAGGGCAGGGATCAGCAACCTGAAACAGTGAAAGAGCCACTCGGAACCGGTTCCCTCACAAAAGGAAAAACTGGGAGCCGCAAAAAATATGTGCACATGCGCATATATGCGCGCATGTGCAGAACAGGGTTTGACTGAAGAGTGGAGCCAAGGCGAGATATGCACCTACCCTGCATATTTGAATTGATTGGTTGAACTTTTTTAGTCCCACTTTTTTGTTTTTTGGACTGCACATGTCAGAGGACTGGGAGCCGCAGGAGACGGCTGAAAGAGCCGCATGCGGCTCCGGAGCCGCGGGTTGATTTTAACCCCTTCCTTTTAACAGCAGACCATTGGCATATCAAGAACTGCTTTTTCCATCCCATTAAGACTTGCATAAGGGTTGCGTGGAAAGACCTGCATGGTGTCCCTAGCACATTTCCATTATCCTGTGTTGGATGTGTTGGTTCCAATGCCTCTAGGAGCCCGAGTAGATGTTTAAACTCCCCATGACCTCTTGGGGATCTCAAATGGCATTATTCCTGCCACTAAAGGCACATTAAAGTGATGGTTTGTCCCATTCCTGCTGATAGGCCAGCAACTCTAGGGCAGATGGACATCGTGGGGGACCACATGTCTGGAAAAGTGCCAAGACCCTCTTAAATCTGGAACATTAATTTGCCAAATACCTTTCCTTGTGTAGAATTGATTCAGCTTTTAAAAGGGGGGGATTTAGAGTGGGGGCAAATCTTGGTCTGGTTCCCTGCAGAGCATCAATTGTCTGGTTTTATTAGAAGGACTGTAGTCATTTGTTTGTTAAACACAGGCACTATAAATACTTTATTCTTCAGTGTGAGCATAGTTTCATATTTATACTAGCATCTGGCCTAGGGAACCGAATCCTCCATTCTTTAAATAGCTTCGCTCAAATGCTTAAATACTTTCGGAGCAGAACATTGCCCTGCAGCCATATACCTTGTTTACATATTTGGAGAACAAGGCAGGAAGAAAACTGGATCTCTCTCCAGAATGGCGATGCAGAATGTGGCAAGGAGGGCAGAGGTTTTTAAATTAAAAAAAGAACACTCGTTAAGCTGAGAGGGATGCTTTGAACTTTCCTTTTATTTATTCCATTTATGACTTTCAGGGTAGGTATTTCATCGCCATAAATACTTTGTTTCAGGGAAGGAAGAAGGAAATTCTTGCAATAAACAAAGAGCAGAAATGCAAACCATCAGGTGCTTTCCCTCGGCCAATGGGGGAAGAGGAGGAGGAGGAGGAGGAGGAGGAGGAGGAGGAGGAGGAGGAGGAGGAGGAGGAGAAAGGTCCACTTTGCCATTCATTCAGAGGAAGAAGCAGCAGGGCTGCATGAAAGAAGCCTTAACATAATACAGTAAATGGATAAACAGGAGAAACGGGCAGTGGCTAATGATTAGTTGTTTCGGTCCCAAAGAACATTCTTTCTTTTCTTTTCTTTTCTTTTCTAATACTCACAGCTTTCAGGTAATGTTTTGGCATCCCCAACCTGTTCAGAAACTCTAGTCTACGTCAAGACTTTTCCCAGCTGAATCAGCCCCTTGAAGCTGTGATCCAGTGCTGATGCATGCCATGTTGCAGAAGGTTAAACTGTTAACAGCCTCAGTTGTTTTGCGATTTTTTTAGTTAAACGGTTAACTCATTAACTTAGCGATGAGGGTATCTTTTAAACTGAACTGTTTAAATTTTAATTTTAAATTACAATCAAATTTTAATCAGGATTGACCTTGATCTAAAAGATGCTTGTTGGCAGCATAAGCTCTAGGGCAGGCATGTCAAGCTCACGACGTCACGGGACATTCCGCAACGTATCGCGGCTTTTCCCCCATTGGTCGGCAATGGGGTGGGCGTGGTTTTTGCGTGAGGCATCCAGCCCACGGGCCAAGCAGTTTGACATGCCTGCTCTAGGAGGCCCCAGGTGGTGGGCAAGGAGTTGTGGTTGAAGATCAAGGGTCTGTACAAGCAGGCGGTCCAGGGGCAAGGCACAGAGAGCTGAATTAGCGCAAGGACCACACCAAGGATGGGCCTACCAAAAAACATGGTAAGAAAGATTCAAAGCTAAAGTAAATGTGCCCAGTTGGGAACATGGCCAAACAGTAGAGTAGAAAATTGCAGTTATTTTTTTTTATTAAAAAGTTTTACAAAAACAAGATTTTACAATATATCCCCAAATCCCCCCCACCCCAAACCGCCCACTTCCCCCCCCCCACTTCCCAGAGCTAAATACAGGATTATAGTTATAATAATCATATTCTAAATAAAAATTATGCATAATATACAATTAACCAAATTCATAATGTGCTTTAACTCCCCTTTAACATAACTACATACAAAGTACCAATAACAATATCCCTCTAAAATCTACTCAAATACAGGCATGACATCGCTCAAGTTGGTATTTTTCTATTTTACCGTTCCTGCTGTCTATATCTGCTATTCTGTAGACATTTAGATCTGAGATGTCTCTTGCCTGATTCTGCTTCGTGACCCTCATCTTGTGTTGTCAGCTGAGCTAATAGTTTCCCTTTCAACATGCTATCATTTTAATTTGTCTAAACAATTTAAATTAATAAAATATGAAAGGTTTTTTAATGGAAACATTTTCCAAAGAGAGGAAGGCCCTTCTTCACATTATCATTTTCCCATCTGGGGATATTTTCATTGTTGGTTGCATTGTTAGTTCAGTTCAGTAAGGACTTCTGAAATTAAACAGGGGGCAGCCTCAACCATTCAACAGGTGGAGGGAGGCCATTCAATAAGAGAGGCAAACCTTGTTATTTCACGATTGCAGCATCCCCTATGCAGGGGCAGTAGTGGAGGAACAAAAGGCCATATAGTCCAGGGCTTTTCAACCTTTTCACCCATTGTACCACTTTTAGGATATGGCAACATCCGAGTACCACCAGTTGCCTAGCAAGGTGTCAAAAACTTGATGACCAAAAAAAAGAAAAAAAGTGATGAAGTACAGGTACTCCTCAACTTACAACAGTCTGCTTAGTGACTGTTCGAAGTTACAATGGCACTGGGAAAAGTGCCCCCCCAAGCCACAGCTGAGCAAGACACCTCCCTGCCCGCCTAGCGGCGCTCTTCCTCCTGTCTGAGGTTTTCATTGTTGTGAGCATTTCTGTTGAGGATTGGCAGCGGGGGTGGGGTGGGGGGTGTTTGGTTTTTAATCTTTCTGTATGCTGGGTGGTTGCAGCAGGTTTTGGTCACTTCACATGACCCTGGGACACTGTGACCATCATAAATATGAATCAGTTGCCAAGCATCTGAATGTAAATCACAGGACCCTGGAGATGCTGCAACATTCCAGCTGATTGGCGCTTCTTCTGGGCTGAGAAGCACCAGGATCAGCGCTGAGCTCCAGCTGGAGCCTGGTGCTGATCCTGGTGCTTCCACTGAGCCCTGACAGCCCCGAAGAAGCACTGATCTTGGTTCTTCTGCTGAGCCTTGACAGCCTTGCAGCTCCAGCCACCTTTTTCTCAGGCTTCGGCGGTGCTGCCACCGGTTCAGCTCATTCCCCTCCCCCACTACTACTTTTCTAGGATGGTCACGTACCACCTGCCAGGTGCCAATGTACCACAGGTGGTACCCGTACCACTGGTTGAAAAGCCCTGGTCTAGTCCACCTCTCTGCATTAAAACCAATCAAGCCATCCTTGAGTGGGGGTTGCCCTACCTCTTCTTAAAATCCCCCTGAGCTACAACTTCCATAAGCCGGACGCTCCACTGCTGTACTAATCTTTCTGCCACTGCGGGTGTTTGGATACTTTTCCAATATAAAAGAGGGAGAAATTTCTACAAATCAAACCTGTAAACAGCTGGAGCGAAAGTAGCTGGTCTTTCAATCACCGACTCCGGCTGCATCCTGCCTTCTTCGAACTGCAGATCTCAAGCTTAAGTAGAGTCAAGCCAAGAACCAAAGAAAGGTCTCAAGCAGAGGTCTTCGAACTTGGCCCTTTTATGACTTGTGGACTTCAACTCCCAGAATTCCTCAGCCAGCTTGTCTGAAGCATTAAATGGGAATAGAGAGTCAGTACTGGTGATGCTTGTCTTTGCTGCCAGGGCTCCATAAGTTTCCCTGAGCTAGTTGAAGCTTTTGGACAGCCCCGAAATGTTCAGGAGATCAATGCATGTCTGTCATAACGCACTTTATCTTCCTGGGCCAAGACTTTCTGTTTCATGTTATCTGAACAGTCCTGGCTCATTTCAAGTGCCCTTTCCCAAAGCAGTTCTGTTTTCTTCCAATGGAGGGAAGGAGAACCAATTTCTGCAAACAAATCCACCCTGCCTTCTTTCTAGGAAAAGAGGACAGTTAATTTGCCTTAGAAAAAATGGCTGATATAAAAACAGCTACAATCCCAGAACTCTCTTGTGACTCCCGAGAATGCCGTGTTCTGAGCAGGCATGTCTGCATACTTGATCTGGCAGCAGATAGAGTAATCGTGCCAAATATTTAAAAGTAATCTAGGCAGCTGGAGTTTGGGGGGTGGGGTTGGGCACATACAGTGCATTGTTCCAAGTATCTGGCTGGGGAAGAAATTATTTAGAAAGCATTTTTTTGTCCTTTATATCATTTAGCCTGATAAGACTCTTCACTTGGAGGAGTTGGCTGTTCACAGCCTGTATTTTCATAAATAATATCCACTATGGAGCCCATGCTACAAAGAGCCAGATTCCTCATCTTTGGCATGTGGTACCTTTGTAAGAAGCCCTTGGAAGAATTTCATAGAGCAGAATAATAATAATAATAATAATAATAATAATAATAATAATAATAATAATAATAATAACAACAACAACAACAGCAATAATAATAATAATAATAATAATAATAATAATAATAATAATAATAATAATAATAATAATAATAATAAAGCTGGAAGGGACCTTGGAGGTCATCTAGTCCAATCCCCTGCTCAAGCAGAAAGCCCTATTCTATTTCAGACAAATGGCTGGCCAGTCTCTTCTTAAAAACGTCCAGTGTTGGAGCATTCACTGTGTCTGGAGGCAGGTTGTTCTCCTTAGTTCTAGGTTGCTTCTCTCCTTGGTTAGTTTCCATCTGTTGTTTCTTGTCCTGCTTTCAGGCACTTTGGAGAATAGCTTGACTCCCTCTTCTTTGGGGCAGCCCCTGAGATGTCGAGTTACAAGGCATCATCCTTCCTGTATAACTTAGGATTTCTCGAAAGGAAGCATTTCCTGACATTGAGGGAATTATGATCCTTGCCTACTTATCACCTTGAGAATTATCAGCTCCAAGGGTCTCCTCCATCGCAGGGCACAGCTTTATGCCAGGTCAGCGAGTAGCATTTCTTGGATTGGGGACCCCCACAGCCTCCTGGCAAGAGTTCCTGTCAAATCGAGGGGGAAGGCATAGAATTTATTTACTTGTTTGTTTTTATTTATTTATTCATCACATTTCTACACTGCCCTTCCCACCTAAGTGACTCTTAACATTTCTGCCTTCAGCTTTCAAGGGCTCCGTTAGAGAGTTTTGGGATGAAGCAATCAGAGCCAAGTTGTTGCAGACCCAAGAGGTCATTGTCCTTCACTTGTCAAGCGTGAGAACTAATTCTGTCAGGGTCAAGGCCAAGGTCAGTTTTTTAGCTTTATAAGTATATTTAGTGAGTAGTGAGTAACAGGATCAGAGTTCGTTTTGTGAATCCATCCACTGAATTGGCTCCTATAACAGGTTGAATAATCACCATGGTTCAATCTGTCGTAGGAGGGAGATTTTCCTGCAAGTAGGGTCCCCGTGGGCTTGGCTAGACAGGTAGAGAGCCTAGTGAATTGCCCAGCAGGGATGCCATTCTGCAGGGAAGCAAAGGTGTTTTGGGCAATCACCTGGAAGGATGGGGACATCCATGGAGGTAGAATGACCTTCCACTTATTCCTATTGCTACTGCTTCCATGAAGGGAGGGGGAAAAAAGACTCAGTTGGGTCATTTTAAATGCCCTGGTTCCCCAAACTTTACGTATTTCAGGAAACAAGGAAAAAAAGTTGAACTAGTCCAGGGGTAGGCAACGTTGGCTCTTTTATGACTCGTGAGCTGGCTCAGGAATTCTGGGAGTTGAAGTCCACGAAAGAGCCAACGTTGCCTACCCCTGAACTAGTCCAATCTAGACAAAGGAAATGTTATTTTAGTGTAGATTAAATTTATGTCTGAGAAATAGAGAGATTATTGTGTCTGCTTCAGATGTAATTTCATGCCTAAGAATTTACATTGTAGGAAAACAGGTCTGGATTACATTAGGCAAGGCTCTGTTTTACTGTCAGTTTAATTAAATGGAAAATCTGGCAAGGAGAGGGGATATGGCTTTATGGAAGCCCTGCTATTCTGCAGGTGGGAGTAGCGAAAATAGGAGAGCTCTTCCACAGAGTGCCTCATTCAGATGTTTTCCAGAAACAAAGCGGTCATTCACCCTTGTTTACATGGTCTTGGGGATTTTAACCTGAGGTTGCTCATTTAATCTACAGAATGGTTTGACTCCCAAGTTTTATAAGTCTTGACCCCTGAAAAGGAGATTATTATGAAACAAAGATTCCCCCCCCCCCAAAAGAACATTGCTCCTCCCAAGAATGCTCTTTTCCTTCATGGTGCAGGGTGGATGTAAACTGACAGCCACCTTTCCTCATTGCAAATTTTGTTGTCAGGCTCATGAAAATGAACCCTGTCCTGTAATCAAGAACGGTGATTTATCTGTTAGGTGGATTTGGCAACCCTTCCTTTGGCTGCGGTAATTGAGAGAAGCTCTTTGAGTTACTTCAATGAAGACAAGCAGAGGAGGGAAGAGAGGAGAGCCTCCATTTTTTTTTGTCTCCCCTCCCTTTTGCTTTTTCTTCACTGTTAACAATATCTTGTGCTTTTATGTCCGCAGCATTTCTCCACCCGAGTGAAGGATGGGGATCAGCCGCACTCTCAGATCTTGCTCTTCGCTGCCTCTGAGCCAGAAGAGGGACAGAAAGTGAATGCTTCTGTCTTTTAATAGCAGCCATTTTTTTATATAACACTAAATTACATCAAGCAATTTTAGTCTTGTTTACAGAAAGTGTGTGTGTGTGTGTGTGTGTGTGTGTGTGAGAGAGAGAGAGAGAGAGAGAGAGAGAGAGAGAGAGAGAGAGAGAGAGAGAGAGAGGGAGAGAGAGAGAGAGAGAGAGAGAGAGAGAGAGAGAGAGAGAGAGAGAGAGAGAGAGAGAGAGAGAGAGAGAGAGAGAGAGAGAGAATTTTTCAGCAAAACTTAAGAACTTGGAGGATGACCCAAAAAACAAGCATCTGGGCTGCTCCAGTTCCATCTCCTTAAATTGAAACAAATTGATTCTACCCATATATACCACTCATTGTTCATTATATGGATATCTTTCTGTGTATTAGCTAGTGAATGCGATATTGTGAACATGGAAGTCAAGTTACTGAGAGCGAAAGCAGTGTGTGCCCTAGCAAAAATGGAACACACACTTTTATTTTATTGTTTTAAAAACCCCAGTTCCCTCCATCCAGGACTCTCTTGTCAAAATTGCATTGGAAGCTGGGTCACTGAGGTGAAGCAGTTGGTTACCCCTCCCCTCTCTGTCATCAGGTGCTTTCCTTTCACACTGCGTGGAACGAGATCCTTATGCGCTGATCGATTGATTTTACTTCTTATTTCTCCACATGATTTTAATAGTTTTTTTCCTTTTCTGTCCTCTTAAAAATTGAACAAGCTCTGAGTCTGAGGTGGAATTGAGCTGTATAAGGCTGCGTACAGGTTTATCAGGGAACAGGACCGGCTGAATTAAATAGAAGTTCCCTTGGAGTGCTAAACAGCAAGCTGTGTGTCTATTACTTGTTTATATTCGCTCCAGTCCTAGAGAACTCTGAGTAGCTTATACAACAATAAAATAGAGAGAACATAAAACCCCAGAATGAAATACTGAAGAACTCTTCCCCCCTCCATGGCGAACCACTTGGGGCCAAAGGGCTCACCCCCTTGATAGACAGAGACTCAAGGCCCAAGGGGAAGGGGGTGAGACTTGTCTTTGCATATTGTGGAATAATTGGGGGTGCACATAAGCAGTTGGGCAAAGTGACCATTTGCATTGAGTTTGGGGGTTGACTTCCTCTCTGTAGGCCAACTCCTCCAGAGGCAGCTGGACTCTTGTCACTTTTCTCTTTTAGCCCTTCTTTGTGGGTAGGACCAAGGCTTTAAAACAAAGGTCTGCCATCTTTTAAACTGCAAAAGCCAGGGGTGTTTCTGATCTCCCACATTTTTCCTGCTTCTCATCTTGGCCCGAAGAAAGTGGCCTTCATCCCATTTCCTCCTTTCGTGGTCTCCAACAGCCCTTGCACAAAAGAGATATAGTGTATATATACCTGAACAAAAATCTGAAAATGCCACATATCAAAGTAAATATATTTTTGGGAGGGAGGGGGGGAATGAAATTCTGGCTTGTGAAGATGATTTTCTCCATCCACGGGGCTCTATTGTCCAAGTATTCTCAAAGGTATATATGTGTGTGTGTGGTGGGTGTGACTCCCAAACAACATAGCCCAAAATCCTTCTGAGTTTTGTTTTTTTTAATTGCAGAACTTTGCCAAGGCTGGTCAGAGGAGAACATGGTTGGTCATGTTTGGGACACCAGGCAGTAGGAAATAGGCTAAGATGCTGGAGAACTTTCAGGATTGTGTTTCCCCCAGAATTTTTCTTGTATGACATAACAATCTTTTTATAGTGAAAAAGTTCTTTCAAACCACCTTTGAGCAGATTCCAAACTTTTGTTCTGAAAGTACCTTGGAGATGAGAGAGTTATCTATCTTTTTCTTGAACAGCAGGATTTTTTATATATTCATGGCCTTGAAGTATTTTTTCCCCCAAGTATTAAATGCTTTACCAAGAAAGGAGAAACAAGTTCTTAGCTAATGAAATGATTTAGTTTCTGGACAGGGAGGTGAGGTACTTTGTTCAGCTAGCTTATTTTAATTGTTGTATTATTGTTTCCCACTTCACAAACAGCAGCATTTTAGATACCTCAAACTTCAAAGCCAAGGAACACGAAAACAGGACATGATCAATATATTTTTTCTGACTTGGTCCATTAATTTTAAAGAAGCTGAATTAATAAAGATCCTTTCTGCCACCATATTGTCCCCAAGTTGGTTCACTTCTGCTCGAAATAAGATTCAGACTTGAATGAATAATTGAATAGAAAAAGATACATATGATAAAAATATAATGAATTTATTTTTTATTTATTTTAATTCCATTTATATCCCGCCCCTTCTCCGAAGACTCAGGCGGCTTACAAGCTTAGCAGTAGAAACCTGTCAAAACAGCCGTTCCATATCATGAAATACAGTACAGTAAATATACAGTAAATTTAAATATTTCATTTTAAATGAGGAGCTCTTGGGTGGATCATTTGTGGAATAATTATTTTCACCAAAGATTCCCCAAATATTTGTACCATTTTAATACTTTGACTGGATCTGTTCTTGAAATTGTATCACAATTACCAATTAAGATAGAATTTTAAAGTATAAATATTTTTGCATGGATTTACTGACCTCAGTAGAGAACCACTGAGAAGGAACTAAGATTTTATTCCAAAGCATACCCTGACGGTTCCCATTTATTAAGCCTTATAATTTTTGAAATTGCTGTTCTGGTGTATCACCTAATAAAACGATTTTCAGCCTCAACACACGGTAGACTAAACCATTAGCAACTGTGCATACATTAGACCCCCCCTCCCTCTTACAGTTTATTATGCCTACGGAATAAACCTATGACAAGCGCTGGATTGTTGCTAGGCTGTCTATATCATGAACATTCATTTTGATGGGTTATCTGTTTATTAAATGTTTCTGATGTATTTCTGGAAAAGAAACAGGAGCACTATTGCTCTGCTTACATAAGCCCTGACCTTCTTGGGAAAAATTGCTTCTTTCTGATAACATGCTATAAAACATTTCTTTGTGCCTGTGTGTGTGTGTGTTTCAATTTCATGAGCCAGCCACTTCAGTGTTTCACATAAGCATGATGAGGAGTGACTGCTAAAAATAGGAACTCTGACGCCAGTTGGCTATTGTGATCTTAACGCATTGTTTTGGAAAAGAGTTTATTAGGATAAATTTTTACCAGTCTTCCATCTTCCAGGACAATTTTTTTTAAAAAAAAAAACACCTCTTCTTTCTTCTTCTTCTTTCTTTCTTTCTTTCTTCTTCTTTCTTTCTTTCTTTCTTTCTTCTTTCTTTCTTTCTTCTTCTTCTTTCTTTCTTTCTTTCTATCTTTCTTTCTTTCTTTCTTTCTTTCTTTCTTTCTTTCTTTCTTTCTTTCTTTCTTTCTTTCTTTCTTTCTTCTTTCTTCTTTCTTTCTTTCTTTCTTTCTTTCCCCCTCTGGCTTGCTCAGATGAAAAGTGCAGCTTTCAGATTTTTCTCCTAAAATAAATTTCAGGCATCCTCATTTATAGTCAGACTGCCCTGATTACTTGCAGACCTACTGGAAATTTACATGCGCTTTTCTCCATTATAAAACACTGATCTGTTCATATCATTAGCTCCCTCGTGACTGCAGGCTGGGAGGGAGCCAAGGGCAGTTTAAATCTGTCGCTGTAAATTGTGAGTTGAAATAGCAGAAAGAGGGTTTGTAACTTTAAAAGTGTAAAACAGTTTGGAAAACGGAGTAATTTTAGCCTGTGATTGATTGCCTTGTGCTGCTACTTTAAATTAGCCGAGGGGCTCCAATGAAAATATATGCTTATTATACATTTTTTTTCTTTCAATTTTATTTTCTGCCAGAATAATAGCCTAATAGCCAGGGAGAAACAGGCGTCTGAACAATGTATGCTTCTCCTAGGGCGACCTTTGGGGAAAAGAATAGTTTTATTGTGTGTCCGTTACCGTTACGTTGCCTGAAACAACATTCTGCAGTTATTAAATTGACTTGTTCTGTGTATAAATAAAAGGCTAGGAATTCAAAACAGATGCATTGAACTGCATCACGTTATTGACTCAAAGCACCGCATCCTTTCCTCCTGATCCACAGTGAAGCTGCCCAGTGCTGGGTTTGATATCCTGTAATGTCGATCTGGGGAGGAGAACGGCACCTTCACCCAATGACACCCATTGTCCCCAGCCAAGGGGGTTTCTGTGCCTTGACAGGAGGAGTGGGCAGTACCTAGAGTCCATCGGCTGAGCCCCCAGGATTTCTCCAGGCAATTCTAACTGTAATTTCACAGGGCAGTTTGCTCTTTCTAAAACGGAGTCTTGTGCAATGTCAAACTTTGTTACCTTTAATGTATCACAGTCAAATCCACACATGCATGTCTGGTGAAAGGAGTGTGTGTGTGTGTGTGTGTGTGTGTGTGTGTGTGTGTGTGTGTGAATATGTGTGGAGAGAGGGGCAGAGAGCCACACTCACACAGAGCCATCTTGATGGGATGGGCAAAGGGAAAAAGAGAGGTGAAGTTAGAGTCAGAATTGTGTTCAGATGGCAGCCATGATCTGAGGAGGACATTCTTGATCTGAAGGGCTGGTTAACTTTGGAGTCAGTGCAGAATGCAGTTGCATGGATGGGAACTTAACCTCAAGGAGCTCTTTTTTATGTGAGGTTGATCACCTTCATGATTATTATTTTTTTTACTGGGGAGATTCTAATGATTTGGACATTGATCTATGGGACACATACTCCATATCCATGGCATTCAGCCCCTTCTTGGTGGAGAGTTTCCTAGTGGGATACTTTGATCCTTCAGCCTCCATTTTCTGGGCTGCTCTGCTGAGAAGCAACATTCTGATTCACTCATTGGAGGAAAAGCTATGAGGTATCCGGTCCCTTAAAGTTCAGAGATCTCTCACTGCTACCCACCCCTTTCAAGGGCTTTTGGCTGCTTCTTTAGAGCTTTAGGATCAGGCCTTTTCAAAGTTGCTGGCAAACAGCAGAAAGCTGGTTACCCTATACATACCGGGAGTAGAACTGCTGGAGAGACCCATAGCCACCCTGGGCCAAAAGCTGTTCAGCAATCATGCAGCGGGACATAGCCTTTCATGCCGCCCGAGGGTGCCATGAGGTTTGATGGTCACTGCTGTTGAGATTTCTGATCTTAAAAAGGTAAAGGTAAAGGTTCCCCCGCACATGCGTGCTAGTCGTTTCTGACTCTAGGGGCCGGTGCTTGTCTCCGTTTCAAAGCCGAAGAGCCAGCGCTTGTCCGAGGACGTCTCCGTGGTCATGTGGCCGGCATGACTAGATGCCAAAGGCGCACGGAACGTTGTTACCTTCCCACCGTAGTGGTCCCTATTTTTCTACTTGCATTTTTTTACGTGCTTTCAAACTGCTAGGTTGGCAGAAGCTGGGACGACTAACAGGCGCTCGTTCTGCTACGCGGCACTCGGGATTTGGCTTGGTAGCTTTTCCTTCTCCTTTTTTATACAGGCTGAAAAATAAAGATTCAGGTCAGTTGGGAAAATGCTCCTTTCAGAAGGTGTGAGACCAGGGCAATAATGAGAAGCAGTCAGAAAAGGGACCTGTCTTTCAGATGCAAATTTCTTTGGGCTGGCCAAGTTACTTTAGCACCCAAGAGAGAAGAACGCTGTCTTTTCCACCAATAAAAATACAAGCACAGTAAATTTAATAATCACTCACCTGCTGCATAGTATTTGTGACATGCAAAATCTAGTTTCAAAATTCACTGCTTTATTCTTTAATAATTACACAGAAAGCGATGGCGGGGGGGGGACACCTTAAACAACCATGGTGAATATTTTCTCTTTATTCTGGGAATAATTATTGCTGTTCCTACTCAGTATTTATGGAAAAGACACCAGCCTGGCCTAGTCTGAATGGTAAGTATTCAGTTTTTGCCTTGAATGTTTTAGGCTCTGAATCTTACTGGCATTATGGATTATAGTATTATGGTAGGGAAATTATGTCTTATTTCATAAACATTAAAATTCATGGGTAAGGCATTCCAAGGCTAGGAAATTAAGCAGCGTCTCTTGAAGGAGTAATGAGCACCTATCAAAATAAACACAGCTCTGTACTTAATGCCAACCCAAAGAAGGAATGATAGCTACACTTTTAGGATAGATGGTTCTTCTCATACAGTCTCTGATCTAGAGTTCAGACTGGCTATGGAATTGTTCTTGCTCTTCCACTGCAAAGGAGACACCAGGAACATAGGTTTTACTCCTTCCACATTTCGCCATTGGGTTCTGGTCTTTGTGCAATCCCATCTCAGAAGACGCTGTCTCCAAGTTAATCAGGGCCTCTCATTAGGAAAAAGTGGCTTCTGTTCTAGCTACTTATTCGTACCTAAAGCTTCCAGGAATCCTTGGACAAGGCCATCCTCGTGTGACTCAGTGGCTCAGCACCAGCCTTCCCTCGTCTGGGCCTTCCACAAGTGTTGGGCTCATGATGGCCTTGAGCTCTTGAGGTGGCCTCCCAAGGTTCCTGCCATTGCTCTTCTTGGAGGTTTGGTGTTCTAGTGAGGCCTGAGGTGGGTCGCAGGTACCTTCAGTTCAAAAAAGAAAGGCCATTAATGAACAGGGCTCTCCTGTTTTGGCTGCTGCTTTTTCCCCATAGGAAATAAAATGTAAAAATATATTATTCTCCAGTGTGAGATTAAAGTACACTGAAATTAATAGGATTAAAAGCAAATTTAGAAGAATTTCTGATTCTGTTCTGAGCAGCTTTTCCTGTCTCCCAGCATGTGATTGAAAGATTCCACTGTGATGGGGAATGAGTTTAGCCCATCAACGTCCATCTGGGTCTGTTCGGTACTTGTTGCAATCTCAGTTGCTCTGTAGCCACTCTGGGGATCATGGTTGTTTGGAGACTATGGAAGGGCTTCAGGGGCCCTTGGGAGTTCAGGGCTGTCCACAAGAGGTCCCCAGAATGCCTCCAAATACCATTCATTTATATCCCTTATGACAGAAAGAAGGGAAGAGTGCATATTTTAATATTAATAATCACAGTTACATAAAATTAATAACTCACACTGATATTTTGTCAATTTTTTTTCATTCTGCTCTGCCCATTTTCAGAGAATGGCTTCTCTGAGTGCATCTCTTGAACTTAAAAAATGAATGCACATTCCTTGATTACTGAGGCTGGACAGGACTGCCATTTATTTAAGCAGAATGTAGACTTTTGAAAAGTCTGTAAAGAAGAAGTGGGGAGTCTTTAGTCCAAACCAGCCTAGGTGCAAAATTGGAAAGGAAGAGATGTATTAGGAGGGCTATCCTGGCACGCTGCCACTTCTGAGATGCCAAGCCAAACAGTTGCCAGCCAGGAAGAGGGGGGGGGGAAAGGCCAATTAGAATAGGGAGGCAGCCTTGGGGGCCAAACAGCACACCTTGGACTTGCTGTAGGGCTGTTGGGTCGGTGGCAGGAGGAAAACCAATTTCGGACCTTCAGCTGATACTTGGGAACAAGATACCGCCAGACTGTAATTATTCCTTTAAAAGAGTGTTATTTGATAAGTGAGTAGAGGAAGTTTATCTGTAAAAAGTGTTTTCAGCAGAGATTATCTTTTCCTTGCTGGCTTTCATCTCCTTCTCTTCTCTCCCTAATGATTCTTTTATAGGCCTCCAAAACAGTTATTAAAATGTTGCAGAACAAATAAGGTAATGTTGGAGCTTATTAAAAATTGGTTCTTTTGTTCCTATCTGGCAGCTGACAAATTGCCTTGTGCTGCATCTTACCTGCTCTATTGTGCGAGGTTAGCCCAGAAAATGGCTGCAAATAAATTGTTATTGAATGCCGTGGAAAATTAAGCCTAATACTTTTCTCTGTTAAGGCTCCCATTCAAGGCTTTCTTTGCCTGCCTCTCTCAATGTGTTGTTTTACACTTGTCTCTTGCATTATGTTGGGCACACAAGGAAATATTAACAAGAAAAGAAACGCCCGGGCAGCCTGTGCCCAGACTCTTATTATCTGGCTGTCAAATGCCCACATGAGAGAGCTCTAATTTTGATTCATATTGATGGTGCTTTCCCTAACTATCACTACGGAGGGCTGCTGCTGGAATGTGCGGCCTCCGAAATAGTCTCTTTACAGCTTTCTCAAAATCGAGGGATGCCAAAGAGAATGGGAATATATATAAGACATGCAAACACACTCACATACCCCACTTCTTTAATATGTAAGCTATACGAGGTATACATTGCAAAAATTAACAAGGCCGTTATTTCATTAAGGTTTCAGAAAAGGCATAAAAGTCAAGAGCCAGTCTTAAATGCTTAAATCCTCACCAGGCACTGTTACGAAGGAACCCATGGCTTCTTCTTAAGAGCAGGGACCAAGTTCTGCTGAGTTTCTCAGCCGATAACGAAGAGGCCATAAGTTGAGTCATTGTGTGGTCATTAATTGAATTGTATGGTGGTTAAGCAAATAGAGCTTCTTCTAATGGTATTTTTTGCTGGGTTTTGCTGGGAAAAGATCATAAATGCGAGCCAGCTGCAAAGTGCCTGTATTGTGATCACGAGAGTTGTGGGGAATACAACAGTTCTAAGCGCAAATGTAGGTTGTAACTTATTTTTTGGAAGGCCGTCATAGTTTCGAACTGTCATCAAATGAATGGTTGTAAGTTGAGAACTATATATAGACCTGTTGAGGATAAATATATTTTTCTTATTGAAATGTAATGCATGGGGTATTAAAAACAAGCCAGCAATCCCATAGATATAGAATTTTAGCAATTTTAAACATATTCTATCTGTTCAGTACTGATTCCCCTTCATAATCTTTTTTGTTTGTTGTGATGTTTTATCTTTTCTTCTAATTTTTATAGGAATCTATACTACATTGCTCTAAACATTATATTGGAACATATATAAAATTGCTCTAAGAACACTTACAAACCGTTAGACATATATATTATGTTTTTATTTCTACTTTCTGTTTTAAAACAAACTAGTATTCCAAATTAGTATAAATCATTGAATTACAATTTAAAAGAATCGGTCTTTTGCTTACTTCCCTTATGTTCCTTAAATTTCTCTTAACTTTTTGATGGATAGATTGTATGCTTTACTTATGAAATAGATTCATTTTTCTGTATTTTTAATGAAAGGAATAAGGCTCTTCAAGTTTGGGGAATCCCAAATTATTTTCTGTATATATTTTATCATTAAAAAAAATCATAATCCCAGAGTATGCGTGCAGCGTGAATGAATGCAAAATATTCTGGAGTTTTAAACAAGGTTCTGGAAAGTTAACACCTCCTTATCTCCTGCTTTGGACTAAAAGAACCATTGTGTGATCAAAGGTCTCACGTTTTCACTATGATCCATTTAGTGATGGTATTTTTCTGAGTCAGGGATTTCAAACCATCACCACCATCTCGTGGCATGGGGACTCACCTGGAATGTTCTCCTGCAAGGGAAGAAGAGACAAAGTCACCCTGGCCTTTCTAGATCCCAACATATTGGGGGCTCTGGGGGAACCCCTTGTGTGGAGAGAGGTTTTGAAAAGTCCTAAAAGTGGGGCTAGCCAGGACTGCATCAAGAAGGGAGTTTGCAAATTTTTAGCAGGTCTGGGTTTTTTTTTCACCAAGCCAGATTTTGAGGTTGTTAGCGCATCGAAACTGGTGGATCAGAGTTTAAGACGAGGGTCTGACTTGGAACCTTCCAGTGGCAAACAGGGACCAGTAACTGCCTCACCCAATCCTACCTGGAGAGGAGAACAAACATCTTCTCAGCAGAAGGGAGTCCTCTGGTCCAAGGTATCTGACCCAGATGCAGAAGCAAAATAAGCCTCTCTCTCTGATCAGCAGGAGCCATTTTTCCACGAGGGATATTTCTCTTTCACTACTGGGACTTTCAAACGTTGAGGTGCTCCATACAACACGAGAGATATTTTTTTCCTTTAAAGTTCCGTCAACAAAGCAGACTTCCATTGTGTGGATCATTCATAAAAATTTGTTCAAACCTCGACAAAACAAAAAAACTGGAGGTTCACCTATTGGGATTGGTTAATGATTTGATTTGCATTTCCTTAATGTGGTAAAGGTAAAGGTTCCCCCACACACGCGTGCTAGTCGTTTCCGACTCTAGGGGCCGGTGCTCATCTCCGTTTCAAAGCCGAAGAGCCAGCGCTTGTCCGAGGACGTCTCCGTGGTCATGTGGCCGGCATGACTAGACACCAAAGGCGCACGGAACGCTGTTACCTTCCCACCGTAGTGGTCCCTATTTTTCTACTTGCATTTTTACATGCTTTCGAACTGCTAGGTTGGCAGAAGCTGGGACGAGTAACAGGCGCTCACTCTGTTACGCGGCACTCGGGATTCGACCCGCCAAACTGCCGACCTTCTGATCGACAAGCTCAGCATCCTAACCCACTGAGCCACCGTGTCCATTAATGTGGTAAGGCAGCCATTAATATTTAAAAAGTGTTGCCGTTAATTAGATACTGAAACTGTGCAAGAAAAAGTGGAGGGAGCAGAAAAAGGAAATGGTTGGAGTCATCAATACGAAAGGCTCCCTGTCTGACCTGGAGACCACAAGGTGACCCTTTGCGGCCAGTTAACAACCTGGAGACACTTTCACTGGTGTGGAGAAGGAGAGGGAGCAGCACGTTTTGCCCTTTGGCCCATTCGGGGAGGAATCTGTGGTGTTTGGGGACAGTTGCATTTCTGTGTCCCCCCTTCCGCCTCAGGGTCAAGCAAAATTGTTTGCTGAGAAACGTCAAGGAACATTTGGCTAATTGAACAACAACAACAACAACAATGGACATATGGCTTGGCCTTTTTTGTAACTTTTTAATGCAGAGTGAGTGTAAGGTGTCTCATTAAATCCACTTCCTCAAGATTTTTACATAAGGGGAGTGCTTGTAAACCATACTAGCTGCTAGAACTATTTTCACTGACAGCCAGATTTTGTGCACTCGTTGCCTTAACCGTACTCTATGAATTCACAGTTGATGCCTGAAATGCTGCTTCTCATTTGGCTTTTCTGGTTACTGGAAATTCAAGGGTCCTTAGGTATGCCTTGGGACATTTCTCTAAGCACATCTTGAACCCAGTTTCTCTAACCATCTTTACAAAGCAAATTCTGAACTGCTTACACTGCCAGATTCTTCAGCCTTTTCAAAATTTCCCATAGAACTGCCTGGCACTTTGCTGTGGGGAGGGGGAACAAAAGGAGCCACGGACCACAAGGAAAACTGCCCCTTCACGGCCCATTCTAGCATATCCCCCAAGGCCCCCCTCCTTCCAAGGCAGTAGAAGGCTAACCTGTTGACCGCTGATGCCCCCAGCCAGCCCTAACATGGCAGCAGGCATCTGAGTTGCTCCTCCATCCTTCCTTTGCTGCCCAGCGTCATTAAGAGGTTTCTGATATTGGCCTCAGTTTCACAGCAATCAATTGGTGCTCACCCATCAGGCTTCGCTCCTAGCCAATTGGGCACAGGAGCCATAGAGAGCAGGAAAGGGAACAGGGATACACCCACGATCATTATGTTACCGCGGTCACCGTGGCATCATTGGCAAAATAGTGGTGCTAAAGCATCCACTACTTTGCCAAATTTCAGCCCTGCATGAGTAATGGGTTCTTCATTTCAGACCATTCTTAAATAAGTTCTTTTGAGGTAGGTTGATTCAGGAAGTGTTGCCCTGTAAGATACGGTTTCATGGAGGAGGAGGAGGAGGAGGAGGAGGAGGAGGAGGAGGAGGAGGAGGAGGAGGAGGAGGAGGAGGAGGAGGAGGAGGAGGAGGAGGAGGAGACCTTCCTGTATCTGCGAATCAGAATAAAATGCTCACCTAGCCTGGTTTAATCACAGTTCTGCTACTGCTGTGAGCAATGACTTGTAAACAGGCAGCATCAACCAGAGTCTAGGCAGTTCCAAATGGGATGCCTAAAAGAGGCTGGTGAGACAAGGAAAGAGTTGATGAAGGGAAGCTGAGGCTCATGAGGGATGAGAGGTTTTGGTATTGGAAGGAAAGGAAGACAGAGCTCCTTGTGAGTGATTGTGCATCAGACTGAGTAGATGATTGTCCAAGGACAAGGTATGGAAGAAGGAGGACTCTCCAGAGGAAAGCTGGTCATCTAAGGGAGTTTGACCTTGTTTTCTGCTATGAACAGAAACATCTTTGAGTGTTTTAATTAGCTTTATAGACTCACTTTCTCAATGTTTTGTTGGTCATTTACAATCCACTTCTGTTGCTTTCTGGGTAAATAAATATCAGATCTTCAAGGGTGTGGTTTCAGGAGGTAATTTAAGAACCTGTGATTTTCAAAATAACCACAGCAGTGCAATAGCAACACAAAAGTGATAATGCTGTGTTTTGTTTTGCTTTGCTTTGCTGTTAGAAAACTGAAGAATTCATTCCTTTACATTTTACACAGTCTCTTTTTTCCTTCTGTTTTAGCCTGTCTTTCTCTCCTTTCCTCCCTTCATCTTTTCCTTGCCCCTTTCTTAAAAAAAGAAACAGGTGTTTTTCTTTTGAATATTTTCCATATGTCTTGATTTGTTTAACCACCAACAATAGTTGGAGCAGAAGGGGGAAGATACAGCTTTCTCTTGTCCAGGTGTTTAGTTGCATGTTTAGCTACGAGTATTTATTTCTCTCCTGAATGCATACATTTGTGCTAATTTAAGTGCCTTGGGAGAGAGTTCAGGTAGAATAAATATGCAAAGCTGAAATCAGTGGACTGATAAAGTTGATGTGCAATTTTAGAACGTTAAGCATTGGTAACCAATTCAGACACTTAGATTTAGACACATTTTCTTTCTACAAATGTCTTACTGTATAATGTCATATAATTAGAACAGGAAATCATTGAGTAAGTGAGGAATGAATAAGTGTACTTAGGCTGAAAGGAAAATTACCTTCTGAAAAATTATATTCACACACACACACCCATTCTTGCTTCACACGATAATGTTGGTAGTGATAAAAACAGATGTAAATTTTCTTATCTGTAGTACATTGTTCTGCTAGGTTCTTCAGAAGCTTACATGGCCCCCTTTTTTATAAAAAAAGAAGTCATTTTCAAAAAAATGAATGCACAGAATTTCCAAAGTGCCTAATTAGAAGCTGGAATTGTGTCTTGCAGCAGCATAACAACGACATGGAGATATCAACGTAATTATTGGTATCTCTGAAAGCTGGAGCTCTGCCAAGTATTGGAAGCTGTTCTAGTTTGGTTGCTTGCATGTGATCAGGCCAGAGCAAAGTTTAGAGAAATACATAGTAAAACATCAAAAGATTATGCAAACCTCCTCTAAAATGGAGCTGCCTTAGATCAATCTTAGATTGGATGTCTTCAGATCTGCACTGCGCAGAACTAATTAATATTAAGCCTCTGACAAAGTAGCTAAGTAAACAACATCTCTCTCTAAAAAGGGGGAGCTGAGGGGTGATGCTCCCCCCAGCAGACAGAAGAGATTCCCAGAAGCACAAAAGTAGGGGAGATGCCCTCATGAGTTCACCCTTTCCATCAACTTCTTTCCAAGATGTCCCACAGGAGTTTCTTGCAGGCCCACCTGGAAATGTTTGAGAACTTCTATGTGCGACCTCAATGGGCAGCTGCCACCAGCCTTTCTCAGCCCTTCCGTGCAATCATACGTGTGGTCCTCCTTAGCGAGAAGGAAATGCCATCAATGAAAACAACAAACACACACCCAGCCCCCCAAAAGCATGATAAGAAAGCAAGAACGTGGCTGTGTCTTTTCTTCTCAGAAAAGGGAGATGGTGATTCCAAAATAGTTCTTCTAATGCTGATTTGGAATCAGTTAAACAAAAAAGTGTTTCTCCTTGGCGTTGGAATGAATGCATTTGGACTAATACGATTAAGAGAACTAAAGGGCAAAATTCTTGGCAGATTTCTGCAGCTGGGTAATTAGGTACAGGAAGGGACATGCATAGTTTTCCATCCAGCTCTACAAAGTCCCAGTGTGAAGATTGTTTTTTTGCATGTGTTTTTGAAAAAGGGAAAAAGCTCATTGATGTTAAAACTGGATTTGATGGTTAGCAATCATCATTGGAGTGTGGTGTTTCTGAACCCCAGCAGGACAAGCCCTTTTATGTGTTCTCTATTTCAAAACCCATTTGATCTTGAAAGTCAGTTTGAGCCTTAATGGGGAGGGTTGGACGTTGACCTGAAAATTCACTTTCTGCTTCCAGAGGCGACTGGTGTAAACCATTGTTTTAACAAAATCGAGAAAAGGTGGTTGTCCATATAGCTAGGTTACCGAGCATCCGAGAGGGAGCCACAAAAGCCTCTTTTCAGTTTTCTTTCAGGTTATTTGGACTAAATTCAGGGGTAGGCAACCTTGGCTCTTTGATGACTCATGGACTTCAACTCCCAGAATTCCTGAGCCAGCCGTGCTGAGGGGAAAGGGAGAGGTTTCCAAGCTGAGCCATGCTGGCTCAGGAATTCTGGGAGTTGAAGTCCACCAGTCATAAAAGAGCCAAGATTGCCTACCCCTGGCCTAGGCCTAGGCCGCTTTATGACTGGTGGACTTCAACTCCCAGAATTCCTGAGCCAGCCATGCTGAGGGGAAAAGGAGAGGTTTCCAAGCTGAGCCACGCTGGCTCAGGAATTCTGGGAGTTGAAGTCCACGAGTCATAAAAGAGCCGAGGTTGCCTACCCCTGGACTAGAAAGATAATACAAAGAGCTCGAAGCTCCTGCTCTTTATTTATTTATTTTATTTATTTATTTTATTGCATTTATATACCGCCCCTCTCCCAAAGGACTCGGGGAGGTGTACAGGGCAGTTAAAACATGGTATACAAAGTTAAAAAATAAATTAAGTTAGCAAGACAAATTCTAAAGTTTAAAATCCCAATCCCTCAGTCCAGGCCGGCAAGCTCAAATAACCAGGTTTTCAGGTCGCGGCAGAAAGAGCGAAGGTCGGGAGCCATCCGGAGCTCAACAGGAAGCTGATTCCAGAGGGCAGGCGCGCCCACAGAGAATGCTCTCCCCCTGGGGGCCGCCAGCCGGCACTCCCTGGCCGACGGCACCCTGAGGAGGCCCTCTCTGTGGGAGCGCACAGGACGATGGGAAGTTAGACGCCGGCAGCAGGTGCTCCCGTAAATAATCCGGACCTATGTCATTTAGGGTTTTATAGGTCATCACCAGCACCTTGAATCTCACTTTAAAATGGTCCTATCAAAAGGTCCAGTTTGGTTACTTGCCAGCTCCGGTTCCAGGACTTATCCAGCATGGAGTGGATAAGTCCCAATGTCCTTCATGGTTCTAGGGTCATCTACTCCAGACATGTCAAACACAAGAAAATGAATGAACCTTTATTGTCAAAGTACAACCATGTATACACTGAGATTGGCTGAGCCTCCCTTCGTGCCCCCACCCCCAACTTATAGTGACACAAACCCTCCATCTTATTACACCATGTGAGCTAATTGCACAATGCACCGGCTTCGCAAGTCAATCATGCATAAAATTTATAAAATTATTTCCCGTTCAAAAGCCTAACAGCCCATGGATAAAAGCTGTTCATCAGCCTATTGGTATGGCTGGCTATACTCCTATATCTCCTACCCGATGGTAGGAAAGTAAAGAGATACCAACCAGGGTGTGAATCATCCCTGAGAATTTTCCTCACTCTTCCAAGGCAGTGAGCCCTGGGGATGTCATCCAGTGTTTGGATCCGGCCCGCGAAGTGGTTTCATGTGGCCTGTGAAGCCATCCTGGAAACCATGAGGGAACGGCCACCACTGCCTTGGCCCCAGCCCAGGCCGGCTGGGAGCCAATGTACAATTTCGTGGTGGTCATATATGCTGAAACACATTCCGTCTTAGCTCCACAAGGCTGTCTGGAAACAGCGAGGGACCAGCCCCCGCCGCATCGGCCCCGTCCCCTGGGCACACGCTGGGGAGGTATCACCCTTCATGAGAAATGAAGAAATGCACCATCACCTGGAAATGGCCAGCACATGGCTCTGCCTACGGGCAGGCTAGGGGCTGGGCAGCATTGCGCTTCTCTTCAGATTCATGCCACCCGTCTCAGCCTCTTGGCACTGTGAGGAGAGCGCCCCGCTGCCTGCTGAAACCAGGCAGGCTGGGGGGTGGGCAGCATTGCGCAGGTAACGTTGATTCTCATGCTGATTCTCTCTCATCCCCTACCCCAGAGCCCACCAAGCCGGATATGTGAAGTAGGTAAGGGCCATGTGCTGGCCACTTCCAGGCGATGGTGCATTTCTTCATTTCTCATGAAGGATGACACTTCCCCAGCTGCGTTTCTTGCCTATTTTTCTCCCTTCCTCATCTCAAATATGTAGGAAGGAGGGAAGGAAGGAAGGAAGGAAGGAAGGAAGGAAGGAAGGAAGGAAGGAAGGAAGGAAGGAAGGAAGGAAGGAAGGAGAGGGAGGGTCTGAGGGAAGTCCTGCCTTAGTCCTTTCCTGCTGCCCTTTCACCATCCCCTTGCCCCCTCCTCCTGGCCTATCCTGGGTGGGTCTCTCATCCTAGTGCTAAGGAAGCTTTGGATACAAAGCCAAGTATCCTCACATGGAGAGGGAGTGGGCCTCCCTCTGACTTTGCCATCATACCCATCATAAGCAACCTGGCTAAGGAGAGCAAGCACAGCAGCAGCAGCCTTGAGGAGGAGGTAAGTGCAGCTGGGCACCCCTTGGGGAAGTGGGGCTGGGCTTAGTGTCGCGGGTGCTTGAGGGCTGGGCTGGGCATTTGACCTCTGTGCCACCATTGAGCGCCCCCCCACATGGCCTGAGAGGAACAGTGAGGCTCCTCCAGTGGACCATGCCTTGGCACTTGCCCAGGTCCCATCTCCTTCTGCCAGAGACCGTCAGATCTGTCCCACTCCTGCACTCTTGACGCGAATGATGTAGAGTTGGCCATGCCCACCCAGTAGGCCACACCTACCCCAGCCACACCCACTGAGTAGGCCATGCCCACCATAGCCACACCCACCCAGCCCCCCAAGGGCAACCACAATGCTGATACGGCCCTCAATGAAATTGAGTTTGACACCCCTGTTCTAGTCCACTGTGAAATGATCACACCTATTTTGGGCACTTAATAAATGACCATTTAAAGAAGTAAAGAAGGGGTTATGATGGGAACACCCCCCCCAAAAAAAGGCTTATTATGCCATTTAAAGAGAGCCAGTTTGGTGTAGTCCTGATGGTGTCAGGCTACAAAACCAGGAGACGGTGAGTTGTAGTTCTACTTTAGGAACAAAGCCAGCTAGGTGTCCCTGGACCAGGCACTCTCTCTCAACCCTGAAGAAGAAGAAAACAATGGCAACCCACTTCTGAGAAACCTTGCCAAGAGAACTCGTCCAGGCAACCTCAGACAATCAAAAATGGTTAAATGAGGGGGGGGGTTGAAACACAATTTAAAACATCCCCAAAATGGATGATGGGATGACCCATGTTCCCTCACCAGATTTTAGCAGGAGCCCCCACCCCACCCAGCAAGGGGTCAGAGTTGCGTGGGTTGGCTGAAAGAGAGAACAAAACGATCCCAGGAATTGCCGGGGTGGTGGTGGTGGGGGGGTGGGGGTGTCAGGGCTTCTGAGAAGACCTGGCAGGATGGCAGGGCAACTTTCTAAGCCCAACTGCCCAGCCAAATGAGGTGTGTGTGTGTGTGTGTGTGTGCGCACACACACACGCTAATCCAATGATTGCACCCCAGGGAGAAGGAGCTGAAAATGAGAATTGTGCTCATGCCCAATGCAGATTATCTCCAAATGTTTCATTTTGACACAGTGCTATAATTTTAACATATAACCATAGTAACATTTACTGAGTTCTATTGAAAGAAATCAAAGATTTTTCTCCTCCCGATTTCAATGGGGAGAGATAGAGAGAACTTGGGGTGGTGTTTTGTTTTTTTTTTTGTTTTTTTTGCTCCTACTGGTGTGGTGGAAATAATATATTTGTTCCAAGAATCGTTTGTTTGTCTTTGCTTAAACAAATGGAAATGCTTTTTTTCCCCTCTTTGTCTTTTGGTTGGACTTTGTGCAAAAGGTATGCGGGATGGGGAGGGCAGTTAATGCCATGCAGCACTCTTATTGAACTCATGTGGCTTTTTTATTTTTCTTTTGGTTATTGCTTTTGCAGCTTTGAGTTAAAATTTAGTAAATGTAAAGAGAGTAGAAGATCGGGGGTAAAAATATAACCTTAGTGATGAGTTGGCTTAAAAAATATCCCTTTAAAATAATCCTGAATAGTAAGTATTACAGTCATTTTAGTAATGTGATTTAATGTGAATACACTGTTTATAAAATGGTTTACAAGGCAGAGAGAGGTGGGGAGGAGAGAGAGACAGACAGACAGACCTAGGCAAAAACAAACCAACAATTCTCAAGTAATACCAAAACACTGATAGGATTCATACCTCACACAGAGTCTACCTGGAATCAGTGTATAAATAGGACATAGCATCCTCCCCTCGGTATGACTACAGGGTCCAACATCAAACTGTAGATTACATCGTGACAGTCTGTAAGCTGAGGGCATACACCAGTCCAGTATCTGATTTTTTAAAATATAAACGATGCTACGCTTCAATGGTTAGATGACCTAGACCAGGGGTAGGCAACCTTGGCTCTTTGATGACTGGTGGACTTCGACTCCCAGAATTCCTGAGCCAGCCATGCTGAGGGGAAAGGGAGAGGTTTCCAAGCTGAGCCACGCTGGCTCAGGAATTCTGGGAGTTGAAGTCCACCAGTCATAAAAGAGCCAAGATTGCCTATCCCTGAACATAGATCTTTTGAACATTTATATTTTAGTGTGTGTTGTGTATGTAAATAGTTAGCAATAAGCCAGGGAAGAGATTGCAAACACAGTGCAGCTTTGCAAGGTTTAAAGCGGGAAAATAAGGTGCAATCATTGGACGCCACAACCAAGGAGCGGGAAAACAGACTGTTTGTATTGGTTACAGTTCAAACGCTTCCTCTATAAAAGGGTTGCAACATTTGACATTGGACAGTTGACTTTGTGTATTCAATAAACTCGTTCCGTGTTAACCACTCTGAGTCCTCGTCAATTCGAACCAAACAACTGGCGACGAAGGTGGGATTGACAGAAGACCAGAGATCAGGAAGAATTGTCGTGAAGGCGACAAATTCAGAGCGAGTCACAGTCAACCGAGCGGCCGCGGCAGAATAGGGAAAAAATTCTCCGAATGGCGCAAATCGGGTCACTGAAGGAATTCGACCCTAACTTCCCCGAAGATTGGGAAGAATACATCGGTCAGGTCGAAGGATTCCTGTTAGTGAACGGAATCACTGACGACCGAAAAAAAGCGGCGGCACTTTTGACAATCTGCGGCACACCGGTCTACAGAGTCGCTGTCGGGCTGTGCCAGCCACAACCAGTCTCCAGCGTGCCCTATGCCGACCTCCTCGCAAAATTAAAGGTTCACTTTACTCCCCGAAGGTCCGAACTCTTTTGGCGGCGCATCTTCGAGAAGAGAAATCAGAGACCGGGGGAGTCCATACAGAAATTCGTCGCTGCCGTCAGGGAAGCCGCAGTACGTTGCAAATACGATAATTTAGAAATTAGAATTCGGGACAGAGTTGTGCTGGGCTTACGTGATGAACAATTACAAAATAGAATAATCGCCAAACCTACCGGCGATTTACAGGAAGTGCTCGACGAACTCCTAACGTATGAGTCAACCGGGTATCGCGACCCCCCCCGCAGTAGCATGGCGGCAGCACCCGAAATTAACCAAGAGGGCTATGTGGACTGCGGGGAGGTGGATCAGCAGTGGGAGGAAGAGATCGCCGAAGTCTCCAGGCGATTCGGAAAGATGGCACCAAGACAACTCAGAAGCGAGGGGCCTGAACCTGGCCGCCGGCAACAACCCGCAACACCGCAAAGACCACCGACCGGGGCACAACGACCGTGGCGGGACACCGCAACCAGACCGCGCGACAACGAAACCCAGAACCGATGTGGCAGCTGCGGCGGCAACCATCCCCGCGCTTCCTGCCGATTCCGTACCGCCAAGTGCAGGGCTTGCGGCAAGACCGGCCACATCCAGGCCATCTGCAGAAACCGCGCTCGGGACACCCGTCTGAACGAAGTCGATGTGTGGCCAGAGGGTAAGGTAAACCCCAATGCTAGTGGCAAGGAGACCCCTAGAACCCGGGTGAAATTTCCAAACCTAAGGGAGGTGGCCCGAGTCAATCGGAGACGGCGGGGAAGGGGGCACAATTTTCCGGACGGAAAATTAAAAATCACAGTCCTTCTGCAAGGGGTCCCTTGCAGAATGGAAATCGACTCAGGGGCTTCAGTGTCGATAATTTCCACTGAAACCCTTGAGAAAATTGAACAACTAAGCGGAAAAAGAATTCCACTTAGTCCAACAAATATTCAATTAATGGACTTCCAAAAAAGTCCAATAATCGTAAAAGGAAAGACCAGCCTTAGAGTAAACTTTAAGGGGTTTAAGGGGGTCTTAGAATTGATAGTTATGGAGGGGAATAGGACCAGCTTAATAGGGCTTAATTGGTTTCCTGCCCTGGGAATTTGGATAGGGGGAATAAATTCAGTGATTAGAAATAAGACCCTCGAATCCGTCTGCAAAGAATTTGCAGACGTATTCGATGGATCTCTAGGCAAGTACAAAGGCCCCCCCATTAATTTTAACCTAGACCCCTCAGTAAATCCAATTAGGCTAAAGGCCCGGAGGGTACCCTTCGCCTTAAAAGAAAAAATCGAGGCCGAGCTCGACCGGCTTGTAGGCCTCGGAGTTTTAGAACCTGTTGAGGGCGATTGTCACACCCCTCAAACCCAATGGGGATGTGAGAATCTGCGCCGACTACAAAGCGACCCTCAACATTGGAATGAAAAAGCATGCTTACCCGGTCCCGACGGTGAAGCAGGTCCTCGCCACGATCCAGGACGCCGCCATCTTCGCCAAGCTCGACTTGGCGCATGCGTACTTACAGTTGACTGTTTCCAAAGAGGCTGCAGAGGCACAGACAATTGTTACCCACAAGGGGGCGTTCCGAGTCCACAGACTGCAATTTGGAATTGCAGCAGCTCCAGGCATCTTCCAAGAAGTGATGGAGAGGACCTTAAAGGGCATACCTGGAGTATGCCCTTACTTTGATGATGTCCTAATAGCTGGAAAAGATGAAGGAATGTTAGTAGAGCGGCTGGAACAGGTACTGGGTAGATTTAGAAAGGCTGGATTAAAATTAAAAAAGGAAAAATGTAGCATAGGGGTTAAATCCACTGATTTTTTGGGGTTCAGGATTGACAAAAGCGGAGTCCACCCTACCCCTGAAAAAATTAAAGCAATAAAAGGGGCTCCTGAACCAAGGAACAAGGCTGAGCTACAGGCCTTCCTAGGCTTGGTAAATTTTTATCACACTTTTGTGCCACATAAGGCTGCCATTGCAGAACCACTGCACAGGCTTTTAGATAAGAAGACCCCTTGGCATTGGCAAGACAAGCACAAAGCGAGTTTCCAGACCTTAAAAGACATCCTTTCCAGTAGTTCAACTGTAACCCACTTTATAGAAAACAAACCAATCTACCTGGCGTGCGATGCTTCGCCTTATGGCGTTGGGGCAGTAATCAGCCATTTAGACACCCAGGGAATGCAAAGACCCATTGCTTACTACTCCCGCACACTAACCAAGGCAGAGCGGAACTATGCTCAAATAGACCGGGAAGCTTTAGCCATAGTGGCAGGAGTTAAAAAGTTCCACGACTACCTGTATGGCAGGAACTTTACAATACTGACAGACCACAAACCCCTGCTGGGACTGTTTACCACAGATAAACAGACTCCCCAAATTATGTCTCCCAGGATGCTGAGATGGTCCATTTTCCTCTCAGCATATTCATTTTCCCTCCAATACCGACCAGGTAAGGACATGGGTCACGCAGACGCTCTTAGCAGATTGCCCCTTAGCACAATAGAGGAGGACCCTGCCCCAGTGGGACAAGTAATGTCCCTACAAGATATTCCTGATTTGCCCCTAACTGCTAAAGACATAGCTGAGGCAACCAATAAGGACCTCATCTTAAGGAGAGTAATGGCCTGGGTCATGAGCGGTTGGCCCAACGCCAACCCGGACGTAAAATACAGTCCATTTTTCAGAAGGAAAGATGAACTATCAGTTCATATGGGTTGCTTACTCTGGGGAACTCGTGTAGTAATTCCAGAAATCCACAAATCAGCTATTCTATTTGAATTGCATGAGGGACACCCTGGAATAGTAAGGATGAAGGCCCTGGCTAGGAGTCACTTGTGGTGGCCAGGATTGGACCACGACATTGAGGAATGCGTTGCCAATTGCCATCTGTGCCAATGTTCCAGGCCTGAACAACAACACATCCGCACACATAAATGGGAGCTAGCTAGGAATCCTTGGTCCAGGATTCATATTGACTTCGCTGGACCTTTCCAGGGGTTAACGTTCCTTGTAGTGGTCGACAGCTACTCTAGATGGCTAGAAGTAGTACCGGTCAGTTCAGTAACGGCAGGCAGAACAATACAGGCATTAAGGGGCCTCTTTGCCACTCATGGGTTGCCGGATTTAATAGTGTCTGATAACGGGCCACAATTCACATCTATTGAATTTCAGGATTTCCTCAAGGCCAACTCGATTAAGCATAAGACTTCTGCACCCTTCCACCCCTCCACCAACGGATTGGCTGAAAGGAATGTGAGGACCACGAAGGACGCGCTTAAAAGAATCATTCGAGGTGACTGGCATCAGAGACTAGCTGAGTTCTTGTTGGCTCAGCACACAACCCCTTGTTCGGCTACAGGGAAAAGTCCAGCTGAAATGAGGTGGGGCAGGAAAATTTTGACCAAGTTGGACAGACTACACCCTGACAGACTCCAACCAAACATTGAATTAGACATTCCTAACAGAACATTTGAAGTGGGGGACTTGATTTGGGCCAGGAACTACGCCCAAGGGGACAAATGGATTCCAGGGGTGGTAACTGAAATCTTAGGTCCCCTATCATACATCATTGAGGGGGAAGGGAACAGGATCTGTAAAAGACACATAGACCAGCTGAGGAAAAGATCTAGTGGGTGTGTGCCTGTTGAGGGGGACCAAAGCTCAGTAAGGGGAAACAGTACAGACAACATTAGGCCAGAAAGCGGTGTAGAGGTTGGGCAAGATGACACATTCCCTGATGCCCAACAACAACAATTCAGTCCAATTGATTGGGAAATACCCCTGCGAAGTAGGCCAGTGACCACTGAATCCCAAACACAACCTAATACACAAGGCAGTACATCTGAAGCCAGTAACCCAGAGCCCAGGTCTAGTAGTAACCAGCATAGTAACCAGCAGCCAAGCAGTCAACCAGGAAGAAGGGTCCCTAATAGCCAAAGTAACAGATACCCGTCCAGAATACATAGGCCACCAAAATACCTAATGGATTTTGTAAAGAAATGACACCAACTGGGGGGTAAGGGGTGTTGTGTATGTAAATAGTTAGCAATAAGCCAGGGAAGAGATTGCAAACACAGTGCAGCTTTGCAAGGTTTAAAGCGGGAAAATAAGGTGCAATCATTGGACGCCACAACCAAGGAGCGGGAAAACAGACTGTTTGTATTGGTTACAGTTCAAACGCTTCCTCTATAAAAGGGTTGCAACATTTGACATTGGACAGTTGACTTTGTGTATTCAATAAACTCGTTCAGTGTTAACCACTCTGAGTCCTCGTCAATTCGAACCAAACAGTGTGCTTTACTAATCTAGATGAAATGTTAATATATATTGCTAGTCCATTTACAATATGCCATATGCTAAATAAATAAACTGACACACATATGTAAATGCAGCTTCAGTACATCCTGGTATATTGGGAAAATGTGGTCTTAAATCTATAATATTATGGTCTCGTTCGGGGTATAATGCACCAGCTTGTTATGAGGGCCAGGACAGGATTCAGCAATGCCCTTCCCTATATAAGCAGTTTCTGCTCACAGGATGGAGAAAATCTTCATACTCACAGTTCTGATCTCTGTCTTTAAAAATGATGGATGTCTTTTTCAGATTGGCTGGAACTTAGCCACACATGAAGGTTTAATTTGCATACAAGAATTCTATAGAAATTCAGACTCAACTTTCTTTGTGGTTTTGCCAGTATGGCAAGTTCAGATTAATAATTAAATTACCATTATTATTAAAGTGTAATATTATAATTTCATATCCACATTCAAGGACCCTATTATTAAGAGGTTGCTTATGCATTATTTATCTATTCTATTTATCATTAAAGAGAGCAGTTTACGGCAATCCCAAAAAAAAAATTAAACAATTAAAATGCTCTTAGTAAGCAGCGGAACATAACTGTTCAATCAAAATTTCAAAAATGGTAAAATGGATTAGTCACCAAATGCTTAAAGTGCTTCTTCATTTTCTGTATTCAAAACTGAAACTTTTATTCCAATTTTTACTGAGGAAGCAGCTGATGGTTGGTTGGTTGGTTGGATGGGTGAATGGATTGGTTTGTCTGGAGACTCAGTAACTCTCTGCTGCCTCGTTCTTTCTCAGGTGAGGAGGAGGAAGACGTCAATGTGCTGATCCTCAGCTACCCCCAGTATTGCCGCTATCGCTCCATGAGGAAACGGATCCAGGGCAAGCCGTCCTCGGTGCAAGCAGACCAGTTCGTCTTAGCCCTGGGAGGGGTTGCAGCCATCAGTCAACGGTCGCAAATCCTCTACTGTCGCGACACATTTGATCACCCCACACTTGTCGAAAATGAGAGCGTATGTGATGAATTTGGTAAGTCCCTTCACCTTTCCTTCTGTCTCAGGTTAAAAGGGTTTTCTGCAAGCGCTCCCCATTTTGCAAGTGCGATTTAGTCCCAGTGGCTGTCAAAAAGATGTCAAAAGGCGTTACTTTACTGAGAAGCCAAGGAGGTGCCTAGAACTAATAGTCTTTATAGTTTAGTATCTGCATCACTGGCAAAAGGCTCTTAGAAAAGCAGCATGTTTGTTGAAGGATGTAGATGACCCTGAAGGGCGCTTTTGGAGGCATCACGGTGTATTTTGTTCTTAGGCACAACTGCGCTGGGCCTCGTTCTTCCAGGTTTGCTTATACTTTGGGGTTTGCTGCACCTCCTTTACTCTTCAACTGCATGCCAGCAGAGAGACGCTGAGGTGTTTTCTCGCTCAAGATGGCTCTGGCTTATCATCAGAACATCAGTCCTGGGGTTTTTAGAGCTCTTGAGTAATATGCTGTGGCTGATAAGCTCTAAACCGCTTGCTCTGAAGGAGACTCACGAGCTCCAGGGCCAGAAGCGTTGATGGACATTGTAAAGTGAATGGCTCAGTTGAGGAGCTCAGTTCTAGCAGAGATCACATTGTTCCTACGGGATCAGTGTTAGCCTCATCAGGTTCTGCAGTTTGCAGTCCCCAAATATAGAGTTCAGATGGGCTGCCCAAAGAGATGCTTGCAGAGCACATTGGTGAAAATAAAGCACCTCTCTACACAACATTAGAGTAGTGACATCCTTTACAAGATTCGCCTGGCTGCTTGGAAGGCTATCCTAGCAGTCTCCAGGTGTGGTCAGAAACAGGAGGCCAGCAGGCACTGTGCACCATGAACAAAGCACAGGTACAGCCCTTGAAGCACCTGGATGAGCTTTGCTAAGGATGCAGCTGCTTTTGCATTTCCAAGAGAGGCCCTTCACCTCCTTTGTAAAGGTCCTTTTTGGCACACTTTGCACAACCAAGCCCTTAAAGGTCTGTCCTTGCAAGTAGAAACCCTTTTTGGAGGTTGACAAAAATGGTGGAGAGTCTTCCATCCTTTGTCTTTCAGAGTTCTGCCTCTGGACCCTGCACAGGTTTAATTGTTGGAATAGGCTGTTTTTCTGAGTTCTTTTACCTGCGCTGTGTAAATCAGTATTTATTTACCATATCACTTTACAAATTAAATGACGTTCATAAATCTTTATAATGTGAAACCATTTTTATACGTTGGTGAAGACAAGGAGAAAATATATTTCTTATTCTGCTACCCACTGCCCTGCTACTTATTTGAAAAGAAATATGGCTTTTGCATGGCTCGGAATAAGTGATGATTTTAAAAAGAGAATGTTTTAGAAGACAGTGAGAAAATAAAGATGAACATGTTCTGAAATCCCATAATTTGATCACTTCAGATTCAGAAGGAAAACTGTTCAGTCAATTATGGGAGCTATAGATCTCAGTTGCCTTCGTGCAAGGAAGTTTATCTTGGCTTTGGAGAAAGGAAGAGTTCAGGGTTGAACTGGGGGGTGGGTCCTTGGTGCTCTCTGAGCTGGGTAGTTTTCTTGCAAACATTTTATGATCCAACTAGAGAAGCTCATCAGTAAATGTGGAGTTTGCTGTCTGTTTATCTTGAGTTAGATGATGCCCACAGTCCAAAAGTTGTAAGGCCAGCACAAAATGTGTGATTTAATTTAAAGATAAAGTAATTTTAATTCAAATGAAATATCATTTTGATAATTGCTCCTATGCATGTAGTAACTTCCCCATACAATTCCAGTTTGGTAATGACTTTTGGGTAGATTTCAGTTGAAATGGAGGTTATTTGAGGGAACCAGATTCCAGCAGAATCCACAGAGACAAGACAAAATGCCCTATTCAGTGGTGGGATTCAGCTGGTTCACACCAGTTCGGCAGAACCAATAGCTAATTTTTTGTTGCCCAGGCCCAGAACGGACTTCCAGAAGCAGCATCCACACAGACAACCAGTTGTTCACATATTTGAATCCCACCACTGGCCCTATTCCTTCATATTCAGGAACCCAGAACAAAACTATCATCAAGCAGTTCTAGTACCAGCGACAAACTGCATAATGGAAGGATGGCCAGAAAGTGCCTCTACCTGGCTTCTATTTTCTCCCTTGCTTAATGCTGGCTTCCTGAACCAGAGTATCTCTCCCAAATAATTGCCAACCCATACTTGGAATCTCCAGAAAGACCCATTGTGACCCATCTGTTTTGAAGATGTTTCTCCTCGTGTCCTTTGTAATTTGAAAAAGGGACGGCAAGGCTCAGATGCCAAGTTATCCTCCTCCTTAAATCACCTACAAGGGTTGGCTGTACTTTGGCGTAGGGCCGATTTGCATTGACATAACTGGTATGAAATACACAATTTAGTGATAGTTGGCTGACCCGTTTATTGGCTGATTGTGTAAACTCTGAGTTATCTCACTTACCTGGGTATTTTGTAAATAGCAATGTCTCTTTCTTTTTCTTTCTTTCTTTCTTTCTTTCTTTTTTTTTTTTTGAGGTTACAGTACAAAGACACATATATGCATCATGTTCAATTCCCACTTCCAGAGCAATGACAGAAAGTCAGAAATATTTATGTAGCATTGAAATATATACGCAACCAAGTAGCATACATTATTCAATATTAATAGGATCACATTCATTCCTTCTACATCTGATAATCAACATTTATAATGGTTCCACAAAGCAGACCCCTATTCTGTCTTGCAGTGATGGTCACCAACTATTACTGAGTTAACTGCTTTATACAAAAATTATACCAAGGTGGGTCTGTAGGTCTCATGGTGTTCAGTATGTTGGTACGTTTTCAGCTTGGGTTTTGCAAGTGCAGAGTTGTATCCAGAAAACTATTTCAGCTGTGGCTTTTTTCCGTGCTGTGTCAGGGGCTTTGCCTATCTCTTTCAAGGGAATAAAAATGCAATATATCCAACCTCAGGATTAGAGAGGGTAGATCCATGCATGCTTTGAAAAAACTCAGAGGAAGGGCTTCAGATCACAGACGGGCACAGACACACAGCTTTTCCCTGCCGCTCATTAAAGCAGCCTGACATTTTTCACATTTCTGGTGAGTTTGAAAAGAAGTTGCAGTGGCATTAAGGAGCCAATTTATAAAGTTCAGTGTGGCTTTTTTTCTTTTTGTAAAGTTTTTATTAATTTTTTTCATACAATACAATAGTATTTATTCGACAATCGTGCTGTCTGAGTTTATCATTCACTAATACAAATTTAATTCCTAATCCTTTATTCTTTTCTCCAGCCATTGATAAAATAAGTCCCAAGTTTGAAAGTATTCTGTTTCTACTTTTTCTTTCAACCTCATAGGAAGTCTGTCCATTTCTGCACATTCTAGTATTTTTAAAATTATTTCTTCCTCTGGTGGTAATTCTTCATTTTTCCAATATTGTGCGAATATAATTCTTGCCACTGTTATCACATGTAAAATCAAGTATATGCTTTGTTTATCAATCTTTTCTGGCATTATACCTAGTAGAAAAAGTTCAGGTTTAAAATTTACATGCTTTCCCAACATCTTTTCTAGCCAAGTGTGTATTTTTGTCTAATATCTCTTTTCTTTAACACACGTCCACCATACATGATAATAAGTACCTGATTTATCTTTACATTTCCAACATCTATCTCACATATTTTTAAACATTTCTGCTAACTTTGCTGGTGGCAAGTGCCATCTATAAAACATTTTATATAGGTTTTCTTTATAAGAAGTTGACATTGTCAATTTGTAATTTCTTTCCCACAAGTTTTGCCATTTTTCTAAATCTATGTTGTATCCAAAATTCTTTGCCCATGTTATCATTGTTTCTTTAACTTGTTCGTTTTCCATTTTCAACTTCAATGAAAAGTTATAGATTTTTTAAATTAGTTTCTCATCAGAGGTTAATAATGTCTGATCAAAAAAGGTCTGCTCTTTATAAAATCCATACAGTTTAACATCTTTATCATATTTAACTTGCATTTGTAAGTATGCCCACCGTGATAGATCCATACTCTGATTCAGTGTGACTTTTAAAGTTAAGGAAACTTTCTTCTAGCTTCAACTGGAAGTCTAGAATGAAATGTGTGTTTGCACTCGTAGCTCTATTTAAGGGAGATGTGAAGGATACGCTCATTTGTGAAATCAGCACAGCCTTGGTATCTAGTTAGGGTGGCATCAAGGATTTTCTCTGAACCCAAAGACCACTTTGTGGGCAGAAATCACCCTTCATCTAAACCAGGGTAGGCAACCTTGGCTCTTTTATGACTCGTGGACTTCAACTCCCAGAATTCCTGAGCCAGCAGAGCTAGCTCAGGAATTCTGGGAAGTGAAGTCCACGAGTCATAAAAGAGCCAAGGTTGCCTAGCCCTAATCTAAATTATACTTCTCCTATCCTAGATTGCAAGGGCTGAAGAGTACATGAGAGATAGGTGCCAGGTCGCCCCCTCCTCTATAATTCCATCTACTATGATATAGCCAGCACATATTGTGCTATTTTACATTAATTCCATATAGATAATGGACACATGTACAAAATCATGGCAGCTAAATACAAACCTAAGAATTGTCGTACAACAGAGAAGTCATATGCTTTAAGGGTCCTGTTGCTTTTCAGTCTGATGTGCAAAGAAAAGATCAATTTACAAGGGTGCAAGTGAAGTTTCTGCCACATTTTTTTTAAAAAGAGCTTCTGTTACTGCTCTTTTTCAGAGTAATAATACGGTAATGATGATAATAATAATAATAAATAATAATAACAACAACAACAACATACAGCATTAAACCTCTATGCCATCTCTAGGACTTTGGGCAGTCAGACAATATTCAGTAGACCAGACATGTCAAACACAAGGCTCGGGGGCCAGATCCGGCCCGTGAAGTGGTTTCATGCAGCCCGCGAAGCCATCCTGGAAACAGTGAGGGAACGGCCCCCACTGCCTTGGCCCTGGCCCAGAGACCCTCCTTCCGCCAGAGACCCTCAGATCTGTCCCACTCCTGCCCAGACTCCAATAGGCAGCCTTGATGCAAATGATGTAGAGCTGGCCACGCCCACCCAGTAGGCCATAGGCACTCTAGCCACGCCCACCCAGTAGGCCACGCCCACCCAGTAGGCTGCGCCCACCCAGGCCACACCCACCCGGCCCCTTGAGGGCAACCGCAATGCTGATGCGGCCCTCAATGAAATTGAGTTTGACACCCCTGCAGTAGACTCTTTTAGAGAAGCAAAAGCATATCAAGAAGAGATGCTCACAGAGAGATTGATTTGACAGGAAGGGAATGCAAGATCAGTCAAGATCCAGATTAAAAAAATTAAATCTAATATTATTAAACTATATTATAATATTTTGATTTAAAGCATCCTGCTCTGTGATGCAAGAATGTGCCAGCTTTAAAATACTACTAGGTAAAATGTCAACTTGGACCTCTAATTCCTGAAGACTGTATTTAATTATTAACATATGGCACCACTTTATCTACTGCAGACTCTGAATAGTAGATACTGCTCAGTAATTAATGTGGGAGCCAAACTGTTGTGACCAAGAATAAAAAAAACTTTATAGGACATATCAATGTATTTATTAGAAAGTTTCAATCAAAACAAATGATTTTTCCATGAAGCCTTTGTTTTTGTTTTCCTTTTCCCTTTTTTAATTAGACATTTTAACAAGATCAGCGTTCTCTCTTCTAAACTGAGGAAGAGTAGTAGGGCCTTCTTAAATATGGCAGGGAATTCTGGTTGCTTACTTTTAAAAAGCAACACCTTTAAGCCATGCGTCTTAATTCTCCACAACATTATTATCATGAATCCAAAGTAATCATCAATCTTACCTGGGCAATATTGATATTGCAATGAGTGAAAAATCAACTTCTCTTTGCGGCTCTCCTTATCTCAGCCAAAGAGATAAATATTCAGGACATGCAAATATGTCAAGTCACAATTGGAAGGAGCAGGTCTGCTGTTTGAAGCACACTCACCAACTCAGTGATTGCCACCACACACCTTGTCTTCACATACTTTCTCCCCAGTAATGCGCCATGCAGGGCCTTGTCACCATCTCTCAGTGCAAACCCACCCAGCCATCTCCTGCGGTTGTGCCTGTGGGGAAGATATGGTGCCGTGCTTTTCTTCAACCGAGAAGGTCCAGGCTACTCACACAGAATCTGGCTTAAATTTACAATGACACCTTTTCCAGTGTGTGTTCCACTTCTATAGATCTTTGTGGCCTGGTTTGCTCATTATGCAAATGATTTGCTTATGCTAATTACGAGTCATTTCCTTCAAGTACACCTTCAGCCAGCATGTAAAATAAAGCCTCTGTTGAGCTGAACAGGATTCCTGGTGAGCACACACTTATTTTTGGAAATGCACCAAATGGTTTGCTGCCTTTTTGGATTTCAACCTGCCTGATGTTTCCAGGGATCTTCTGCCAAGTACTGTACTTCTGCCATGGAGCTGACCCAGCATGGCCTTTTGAGGTTGGCCAAAGCACCCTTGGCCTAGTCCCACAAGAATACCTGTGCTCTTCCTACAATGACTTGCTGCTGAAAAAATGAATGAAATGAGGAAACAAATATGAATTTTCTCCTTAAAGGTGTTTTGTAAAATTGCACATCCACCGCATGTTCCATAGTGCTTAGTAAGAACCACCTCCTTCCATCTGGACAGATCCATAAGTACCTAGCAGGGAAGTCTAGAGTCACCACTGAAGCATGGATGAACTTTCAACCTATCTACCTTTCTGCCCAAATCTTCACCGTGCAACGGGTCCACAGGTTTCAGTTGTAAGGCAGAAACACACACCTAAACTCTAGGACTGCAGTGCGGCTCCCCAAAATGTCCATAGAGGTCCCTGAGCCCCTGAAGACGTTGCTAGTATCCAAAGCTCACTAAAGCCAGTGCATTTTAACCTTTATTCCTGGTCTTTACAATATGGTTTCAATGTGGATGGATTCTGAGCCTCTTTAGATATACTGTACAGTAGTTCACTGCAGTGTCTTTCCAGTCTGAAAGAGATGGATTTCAGAAACCATGGTTAGAATGCCTTAACTAAATATATCAATTCCTACTTCTTCTTCTTCTTCTTCTTTTTAGAAAAATAAATAAGCAAATGGCACTGAGATCTGTTGATAGTGAACAGTAACCATTATGCTATTTCCATTTAGGTACTTACATGTGTGAAATAAAAGTGCTTTCCCATCATTTAGCATAAATCTGAAATGTTTGAAAATGAGAAATCTGGAAATGTTTTGAATTTTTTTAATAAAAATGATGAAATAAGCTATTAATGGTCTCCAGATGTTGCATGTAATGACTGATTTTCAGTTGTAAAATAATACCTACTTAAAACAACACCAACAGCCATATAACATTCAGTTCCTAGAACAAAGTTTTGGGGGGGGGAAACAGTTTGAACAGAGGAACATATACGGCTTGCAGAATGTCTTGTGTTAAATTATTTCTTCCTGCTAAATGTTTGGTTTCAATTGCTTGCCACTTTTCATAATCTCAGAATAAAAATTAGCACATTTTGTCTTTCCTTGCATGTGCAAAATAGTTGCATTCACTAAACATAAAATCCCAAATAATAATAGAGTCAAAGTCTGCTTGCCTCCTGCAATGCTGCTATAATTTAATACATATTCATGTTGTCCTAAACCAGGGGTCTTCAAACTTGGCCCTTTTACGACTTGTGGACTTCAACTCCCAGAATTCCTCAGCCAGCATGCCTGGCTGAGGAATTCTGGGAGTTGAAGTCCACAAGTCGTAAAAGGGCCAAGTTTGAAGACCCCTGTCCTAAACTGACACCACTAGATTGATGGTTGGACAGATTCCCCCAGTAAGGTTTCTAGTGCAAATAAAAACTTGTAATAACTTCTTTTTGTCTTTATATGTTGCTGTTTTGGTCTGACTAAGAAGCTTTGAGAATTATGCAAAATATTCCTCCCAACCATACTATGTAAACCATTTGCTGTTGTCCCAGGATATTCACATATAACTGAAGTTTTAGTGGCCAAGATGATTAGGGGACTGGAGGCTAAAACATATAAGGAACAGTTGCTGGAATTGGGTGGTCTAGTTTAATGAAGAGAAGGACTAGAGGTGACATGATAGCTGTCTTCCAATATCTCAGGGGCTGCCACAAAGAAGAGGAAGTCAAGCTATTCTCCAAAGTGCCTGAAAGCAGGACAAGAAGCAAGGGATGGAAACTAATCAAGGAGAGAACCAGCCTAGAACTAGGGAGGAATTTCCTGACAGTTAGAACAATTAACCAGTGGAACAACCTGCCTCCAGAAGCGGTGAATGCTCCAACACTGGAGGTTTTTAAGAAGAGACTGGACAGCCATTTGTGTGAAATGGTATAGGGTTTCCTGCCTGAGCAGGGGGTTGGACTAGATGACCTCCAAGGTCCCTTCCAACTTCATTATTATTATTATAAAACTTTTATTCATAAAACTTGAAACTTAGTCAACTGAACACTCAAATTGACTGGCATTAATGGTTGACACAGGTTGCTGCCAGCATCCTAGGTATCAACCAGGTATCTCATTAATTTTTTTTTAATCCCATTTATATCCCGCCCTTCTCCGAAGACTCAGGGCGGCTTACAATTTAAGCACAAACCAATGTGCTTAGCAATAGCCTTCATTCTATGTATATGCCTGCTTATTAGGGCTTTCCCCCCCCCCAAGCGGCATTTTTACAAAGTCAGCTTATTGCCCCCAACAATCTGGGTCCTCATTTTACCTACCTCAGAAGGATGGAAGGCTGAGTCAACCTTGAGCCTGGTGGGATGCGAACCTGCACTAATTGCAGGCAGCTGGTGTTAAGGAGGCATTAGCCCACTGCTCCACCAAGGCTGCTGTAAGATGTTCCAAGTAGCGCAGTTTTTTGTAGCTTTGCTGGAGTTATTGCAGGGAGCTGCAGTTTCTTGATGTATTTTGTAAAGTTTTTGGACATAGTTCCCAGTGCCCCGATGACAATGGGTATCACTGTTACATGTTTCATCCATAATCATGCAGTTTCGATGGCCAGGTCACGGTATTTTGTAATTTTTTCCAGTTCTCTTTTCTTCAACTCTGGCATTTCCTGGTACAGCGATATCAATCAGCTGTACGCTTCGGTTCTCTACAACTGTGATATCTGGTGTGTTCCAAATGGCGATCTGTCTGTATTCGGAAATCCCACAAGATCTTCACCCTCTCATTCTCGACAACTTTTTCCACCCTATGTTCCCAAAACTTTTTGGACACAGGCAATGCCCAGTGGATTAGTTTAGCAACTCGGTCATGTCTAGTTTTATAATCAGTTTGCACAATTTTGCTGCACTCACATATTAAATGTGAAACAGTTTCAGCTTTGTTCTTGCAAAGTCGGCAATTTGGATTATCAGTAGATTTTTGTATCTTCACTTTCATGGCATTAGTTTGTAGTGCTTGTTCTTGAGCAGCAAGTATTAAGCCTTCTGTTTCTTTCTTGATGGTTCCCATCTTAAGCCATGCCCATGTCAGGTTGTTATCACATTTTCCTTCAATGTTTTTCAAATGTTGTCCATGCAATGCTTTCATTTTCCATCTATTTAATCTATCATCAAGCTGTTTTTCCTTATATTCTGCCTTTGTTTCTGTTATTTTGATAATGCTCTCTGCTTTCACATAGTCATTCAAACTTCGTTTTTCTTCTTCTACAGTTTGGTGGATTTGCAGTAGCCCTCTGCCCCCTATTCTTCTTGGCAGGTTCAACCTGTCGATGTCACTTCGTGGATGAAAGCATGGTGCATATTCAAAAGTTTACGCGTTTTCCGATCTAGGTGTTCCAATTTGGCCAATGTCCAGTTGTTGTTGTTGTTGTTGTTGATGATGATGATGATGATGATGATGATGATGATGATGATGATAATGATTATTACTATTACTACTACTACTAATCAGAAGATCGGCAGTTTGGCGGGTCGAATCCCGAGTGCCGTGTAGCAGAGTGAGCACCTGTTACTCGTCCCAGCTTCTGCCAACCTAGCAGTTCAAAAACACGTAAAAGTGCAAGTAGAAAAATAGGCACCACTACGGTGGGAAGGTAACAGCGTTCCGTGTGCCTTTGGCATCTAGTCATGCCGGCCACATGACCACGGAGACGTCCTCAGACAAGCGCTGGCTCTTCCGCTTTGAAACGGAGTTGAGCACCGGCCCCTAGAGTCGGAAACGACTAGCACGCATGTGCGGGGGAACCTTTACCTTTTATCCTTTACCTTTACTACTACTACTACTACTACTACTACTACTACTACTACTATTATTATTATTATTATTATTATTATTATTATTATTATTATTATTATTATTATTATTATGCGATGAGGCCAGGAGATGGAAGAGGCGGGCTCCATCCAACACATGACTCAGTCCAGGTTTGTGTCTGGCCAGGACCACTGACACAAAATGGCAGCTGCTGCTCTCTGGCTGAGGCCTCCTGAGCACTGGGCTGGCAATACACAAAGACTCTTGTGGTCCCAGCTCCATCATCCAATGCCCTTTGGGAGCTGCAGGCTGGCCGTTTTGGCCCATGAGTCCAACCCTGTTTTTCAGGATGCTTCAAAAATCTGCTCCAACTCTTTTGCTGGTGTTGCACTCTTGTAAAGGTAACAGAAAGAGTTTCCTGCCGCAAGTCATTCGGTAGGGGAGGAAACCGAAGGTGATCATGCACCAGGCTTCTTCTCTGATGTTGAGGTTACCCTTCAAATGTAGATCAAGCCACCTGTAAGCCCTGAAGCTTCATCACTCAGACCCTCAAGGGCTCTATCCAGGAAGAGCTGGGGTGAGGGTGGGGGGACAGAAGGTTGCTGACCAGGGCCTGCTTGTCACCAGGAGTCTTCCCGTTTGCCCTGAGGCTGCACAGGGTCAGGCACCCACTGCAAGGGCAGCTGCAGCTGGAGCAATGTGGAACCCATGAGCCACTCCCAGGTTTACTGGACTGGGAGGGCGGAGCTCGTACACCAAGGGCCCCTCGATCCAATGCAAGACATTCACTTTTGCTTGTATGTGATCATAGTTAAGGAAATAATGGCTGAGGAGGAGATGGATGGAAATAGTGAGGATGCATTTCTGAAAGGTGGTTCTGTGTAAGAGTTTCCCACCAAGTGGTTGCTACAAATATTAAATATTCACCTTAACAATGTTAATGCTCCATTACTATAAAACCTGCTTCCTTGCACCACTGCATGTAATGAGCATTGATCAGAACTGACAAGGCTTAACTCTGTCTCTTGTGATAAGGCCCTTTCATGGCTTGAGTTCAGCATACAGTATAAGTGCAGCTTTTTCCCTCCCTTCCACCTAAATATACCACACAGGAAAAATGTGGCTGTCCATCTCTCAGAGGCTGTTTTTTCACCCCACAAAAATGCTGGCTGTGGTTTCCTAGCTTCCAGCTGCATGGTCCAGGGACAGTTGGGGAGAGGGAACTGAACTGAACCTCAGTTTACCCAGAGTTACCATACCAGACAATACATAAGAGCAACATATAATTAAAACACTCTTTGAAAAAACATCCTGCTGCTTCAATGGCATGATGAAATGAAGTTGCTTCAGGTCAGGAGGGTGGCCTCACCTGGATCTCAGAGAAGGGAGGCCTCCATGAGAGAGATGAACGGCTAAGACATTTTATAGTTATATGTAAATAAAAAGAGATTAGATAGATAGATAGATAGATAGATAGATAGATAGATAGATAGATAGATAGATAGATAGATAGATAGATCAATCGATAGATAGATAGATAGATAGATAGATAGATAGATAGATAGATAGATAGATAGATAGATAGATAGATAGACAGACAGACAGACAGACAGACAGACAGACAGACAGACAGAAGGTGGGTGGGTGGGTGGGTGGGTGGATGGATGGATAGATAGATAGATAGATAGATAGATAGATAGATAGATAGATAGATAGAGATGGATGGATGGATGGATGGATGGATGGGCAGACAGACTCTTTGGTCTGGTCTTTTGGAAGAAAAGAGGTCCCAGCAGTCTCAGAGATCCCACATCAAGGAATTCATGGATAATTCATGGAGTGCTAGAATTTGAATTTGGGCTTGTCAGTATGTAGCTCCTTCCCTTCTTGACAATAAGCCTAACAAATGAGACTTTTTGTGAATCCATTTTCTGGGCTGTACAGATAATTGTTGAGTTTTGATCACAATTGAACCCAAAATTTCTATTGTTAAGTGAGAGGTTTGTTAAATTTCTCTCCATTTTATGATCTTTCTTACCACAGTTGTAAGAAATGAATCACTGTAGTTGATAAGTTGTTGTTAAGTGAATCTGGCTTCCCCATTGACTTTGCTTGTCAGAAGGTCGCAAAAGGGGATCACATGACCTTGGGACATTGCGACCGTCATAAATGTGATCCAGTTGCCAAGCATCTGAATTTTGATCATGTGACCATGGGTATTGAGTAGTGGGCTTCAGTAGGCAAGGAGCAGACCAGCATAGTTACAACATTATTTATTGACTCAAACTAGAACTGGAGAACTGCAGGCAGTTGCCTGTAATTTATACTCTGAGCCCATAGGGCCTTAACCAATCACAATACTTGAAAAACCCACCCAAATATGAATGTTCACATTTTCTCTCCAAAACAGTTGGAGTTAACAGACAGGGTCATCTAAAGGTTACTTTCATTTTAGCTTCACAAGCAGTTGGAGTTCAAGTTAGTTTCACTTTAGCAGGGATTAACACAACTTTATATATATTCAATACATAGCACCCCTTTCCCCTAGGATAGTTATCATCCTCAGTCTGTTCAACATTCATAGTCTTTGAGATAGGCTGGGGGCCCACAGACCCTGGTGGACTGCCGCAATGTTATTGGAGAGTCCTGTTCAAGTTGAGTATTATCTCCAGTTGACCAGAGTCGTGATGGCCATTTAGGTCGCCCATGAGTGGTGGCAGGTCTATAACCTTTCGTACCTCTGTTTCCCTGGAGGCAGCCACGGGTGATGTAGGCAAACTCAGAGGAAAACAGTTCTCTTGTGTGTCTAATAAAACCTCGGGATCCTCACCTGGGACTGGCCTGGCCTGCTGACACCGTAACTGATCAATGTGGCATCTTACCATACAATCATTTTCCAGAATAACCTCATATGACAAGGGCCCTGTTATCTTAATTGCCCTAGCTGCCGCCCACTGCTGCCTCACTTCCATAGTTCCTGGCCCAGACCAATTCACCCAGCTGTAAGTTCCTGGGGGCTTTGGTTGAGGCGTTTCTGCTGCTACTCTGTCTGGGTGAAGTCAGTCAAGCTTCGTTGTGAACCGGTGGCCCCACCTCAGCTCCGCTGGGCTGCGACCTATTGCTATACTGGGAGTTGTGTGTTGACACAGGAGGAAGTTCACCAGGCGGTGATTCCAGTCCCCGGTCATCATCCGCTTGAGCACCTCCTTTGTGGTCCTGACCATTTGTTAGGCCTGACCATTGGTCAAGGGTGGAATGGAGTGGATGTTACGTGCCGAATCATGTTGCTGTTGAGGAAAAATTGAAACGCTCCTGCCATGAATTGTGCCCCATTGTCAGACATGATTACATCTGGCAGACCATGTGTGGCAAACAGCCGGCACAACTCTTGGATGAACCTAGTTGTTGTCATCGATGAGACCGGTGCCACTTCTAACAATTTGGAATAACTGTCTACTACAATTAGGAACACCTGCCCTTGGAAGGGGCCTGCACATGTGCACATGAGACCATGGGGGGTGTGTGGTCTCCCAGCAGTGCACTGGTGCTTGTGGCATCTCTGGTCGGGGTTCTTGGCAGGCCTGGCAACTCCTTACTTGATTCAATGTCCTTGTCCAGGCCTGGCCACCACAAGTAGCTCCTGGCTAGAGCCTTCATTCAAACAATTCCTGGGTGCCCCTCATGTAAGCACCCTGGAGCAAAGACTGGGTGGAATGATGAACCTGCTGCCCCACAGCACACATCCCTTGTGGGCTGACAGTTCATTTTTCTGAGAAACATAGTGATGGAACTCAGGGCCTGGCCGGGTCTCTGGCCATCCCCTTAACACCCAGTTGAGAACGCGGCTAAGCGTTCTGTCCGTGGTGGTTTCAGCTGCAATGTCCCCTGCATGTAGGGGTGCTTCAGGCAGGTCCTGGATCACCAGGATACAACAAGCTGGGTCTGGGTCCGGATAAGTCTGTAGTAGAGGCAGTCGGCTGAGAGCATCAGCGTGGCCCATTTCCTCACCCAGCTTGTGAACTAGCCGGTACGAGTATGCAACCATGAAAATGGACCATCGTAGCATTCGCAGCAACAAGATCTGCGGTGTCTGTTTGTCTGCTGTAAAGAGACCAAGCAGTGGTTTGTGGTCTGTAAAGATGGTCCATATAAGAAGTCGTGGAACTTCTTAATGCCAGCCACTATGGCGACAGGCTTCCTTGTCTATCTGGGCATAGTTTCTTTCAGCCGATGATAACATTCTAGAATAGTATGCAATGGGGGCCTTTCTACCATCTGGCATCCTGTGGCTTAGTAGTGCCCCAATGCCGTATGGCAAAGTGTCACAGGCTAGTGTTACTGGTAAGTTTTTGTTGAAATGAGCTAGGACAGAGTCCAAAAACAATGATTTTACCGCCTTGAACACTTTGTCTTGGGTACGCAACCAGACCCAGGGTGTTTTTTGTCCAGTAGGCAGTGTAGTGGGCAGCCTTATGCAGTAAGAAGGAGTGGTAAAAATTGAGCAAGCCCAGGAATGCTTGTAGCTCCCCCTTGGATTTTGGTGTGGGGGCTTGCTGAATTGCCTTTAACTTTGCATCGAATGGGTGGATTCCGGCAGCATTGATGCAGAAACCCAGGAATTCTCTGGATTTCACGCCAATCTGGCACTTTTCCTTCTTGAGTTTTAGGCCTGCCTCACGGCAACATTGGAGTACTGCACGGAGACATTCTGGCAGGACTGGCGCTGATTCCCCCGTGATCAGGATGTGATCAAAATACGGGCAGATGCCGGGAATGTTCTTCAGTGTTCGTTCCATAATACTTGGAACAACCCTGGTGCTACGCTTACCCCAAACTGCAAGTGGCACACTCAGAATGCATCTCTGTATGTGACAATTGTTTGTGCTTCTGCGGTAGTGTCATCTACCGGTAGCTGCTGGTAAGCCTGGGCGAGGTATAACTTAGTGAAGATTCGGCCTCCCCAGAGTGAAGTGAGGATGTGGCTCACTACTGGTACAGGGTAAGCATGCTGCTGTAGTGCCTTGTTTATGGTGCACGTAGTCTCCGCAGATGCGGATGTCCCCATTAGGCTTAACTGGGATCACTATTGGAGTCTCCCACTGGTTAAAGTCCACCAGTAGGAGCACTCCCTTCTGTACCAGCTTGTCTAGTTCCGAATCAATTTTAGGCTTCAATGCAAAGGGAACCCTGCATGGTTTTAATCAGATTGGAGTTACTGCTGGATCGAGGTTGAATGAAATGGGTGCCCCTTTGTATTGCCCCAACTCTGTGCTGAATACGTCAGCATATTGTTGGCATACTGCTGCTAGATCAGCTATTTGTGTTCGATGGATGCCTGTCACCCTGATGCCCAGGGCCTTGAACCAGTCCAGTCTAGTGCGCGGTCCCTCTATGACCACTACGCTGAGGGGACCCTCAAACTCTCTGAATTGTACTCCAATGGTAGCTTCCCCCCTTACGGGAACACGGCAATTCTGGAAGTCTATTAGCACTAAGCTGGATGATTTGAGCGGGACCCGCCATTGGCTACATTTGCAAATGTGGTTGAAAGTCCTGGAGGAGATAATGGACAGGGCTGATCCAGTATCTAGCTCCATGGAGCATGAGACCCCTTGTAGTCTTAGTTAGAGTCTTATCTTTTCTTTAATGGAACATTGGGCCCCTATGCATTGGATGCTATGCTTTCCTGAGCAGTATTCAACTCTGTTCTGTCCTAAGGGCCATTTCCCCATGTGCTGCTGTGTTGCAGGTTTTATTTCCCACTAACAACCTCTGCAAACTCTGGCAAGGTGTCCTTGCTTTCCACAGGCACGGCATACTGCTGTGCGGAATCTGCACTCTGCTCTTTCATGCTGTCCCCTGCAGCTTGTGCAGCTCTGTAGGGAAGTTTCTTGCTCTGTGGACCATGGCTGTCTGGGTGGCTCTCTCCACCAACGATTGATTTCTTCACTCTTGCTGGCCTCCCGAGAGCCTTCTTCAGTCTCTTGGTGGATCGCTGTGGGGCTGGTGTGCGTTTTAGGTGGCTGGAGAGTCTTCATTTCCCATCTGGAAGCCTCTTCCGCCATGACTTCCTTCAATGCATCTTGGAAAGTCAGTTTCTCCATGGCGAATAGGTCCTGCTGTAATCCTCTATTATGCAGGCCACAAACGAGCCTCTCTCTGAGATGGTCTTCCAGGTCAGGGAACTTGCATTGGCACAAAGCTTGGTGAAGGGCTGCCACAAACTCTGCTGCAGATTCCCTGGATCTCTGCTCACGTTGCTCGAATGCATGGCGCCAGGCGATTACTGAGAGTTTCCTCTCAAAATGTTCCCTTAATTTTTCTTGAGGTCTGCGTAAGCCTCTGGTCTCTATACTTGCTATCAGGTTTTCAGCGATATCAAACATGGCTTGTCTGCAGACACATAGTAAGGTTGCCACCTTCAGGCCATCGTCTGTGATCGGGTTAGCCCAGAGATAGTTGTCTACTCGGGAGACGTATGAGCTCCACTGTTCCAGATGAGTAATATCGAACTTGTTGAGCCTTCCCAATTTAGCCATTTTGGGGAGGCCCCCGTGGTGCTTGTTAATGCCTGTACTGCTGTGGTTGGAGCTGTGCTGCACTTTGGGATCCTGTGGACAGATCCCTCAGGTATATCTGTGCCTCCAATGTGTCTTACTGGCAGGCAGGGTGGGGAGCGTGCTCCCACCAAGGCTCTTTACCTGGTCTGACACCCAGTGATTTCAGCGTGCCTCCAGTGTGGCTTAGTGGTAGGGGGGGTGAGATGTAGGCCTGCCAGGACTCTTAACCCAGCCTATCACCCAGTGACTTCAGTCTCTTGGCTAGCAGCAACTCTCTCCTCTGCAGCATCCCACATTTGTTGCCACTACTGAGTAGTGGGCTTCAGTAGGCAAGGAGAAGACCTGAAGAGTTGCAACATTATTTATTGACTCCAACTAGAACTGGAGGACTGCAAGTAATTGCCTGTAATTTATACTCTGATCCCACAGGGCTTTAACCAATCACAATACTTGAAAAACCTGCCCAAATATGAATGTTCAAAGTTTCCCTCCCAAACAGTTGGGAGTTAACAGTCAAGGTCATCTAAAGGTTAGTTTCATTTTAGCTTCACAAGCAGTTGGAGTTAAGTTAGTTTCACTTTAGCAGGGATTAACACAACTTTCCATACATAACAATGGGGATGCTACAAAGGTTGTAACTGTGAAAAACGGTCACAAGTTGCTTTTTTCATTGTCGTAACTTTGAATAGTCATTAAATGAACCATTGTAAGTCGAGGACTACCTGTACTTTACTCTTGGGGGCTTAGTGGTTCTCTTGGAAAAACGCAAGAAACATGGTTCGGGAAGGTTTGCTGGCTGGACAGATGGACAGACAAGTGCAAGACCTCTTCTGCAGGGGTGAGGGGGTCATTGATAGAAGTAGACTAAGCAGCGGGACGACCTTCAAGGTCTGTTTCCATGATGGTTTGATTCTGTGAATCCATTTCAACCAGAGCAATCTATAGCTGAAAAATGTGAATTAGCAAACTATATTTAGGATCTTCCAATGTTGCATTTTCAGTAATTGGGGCTCTAGTGAACCAAATCCCATACCGAGAGTGAGAGAGTGAGGGAGGAGTTATTTTAAGCCATTTAAACTATTAAGTAATTTATGTTCTCTTTAGACAACATCTTGGTTCACACATTATTATCCCCACATTCTGTCCTCTGCTTGGACCACCCTGGATGCCTTTTGTGTTTCCTGCTGGAAGCTTTTTTGCATTGTGTGTTCAGAAGACTTTTCATCAATCATACTATCAAATTTACATTGTTACATTCCCTGAGGTCTGGGAGATCAGTAATTATTATGAACAGAAGAGAACCTTTTAAAAAAAATCTATCATGTAAGTGCCAGCATTCCTGAAAGTAACACAATGAACAAAGGAATAAGTGATCTATGTCAGAATATGGACTCATTCTTCAGAATAAACCTGCTTTAAACAGCAGCGAGAGAGACAACAATGTAATATTTTCCAGTGACTGTTTATCATGAATTACGTCAGCTTTTTAAATGTGTTTATTCTCTTTAATGCTTCTTGGTGCATAATTTGCAGTGTGTGACAGCTGGGGGGCGATGAAATAACAACTCGCAGGCCCCCTGCAGGAATAAAGAACAGGGGACAGGGTTGGGTTTGCTCCCCCCCCCTTGTTAATTATTGCACAACTCCTTCCTTTTTCTTTTTCTTTTTTTAAGATAAAGTGGCATAAAACATTGTGGAGCTACTTAAGGCTAAATCTACTTTTACATGGCTCTGTTTTGCTCCTGGCTAGTTCTTAGCTAAAGCAGTCATTTGCGGTAATTTTGCTTTGGGAGATATTATGTCAGGGCTGGTTTAAGAGAATGATTATGTTTCACGTGACCTGCGGTTACATGTCAGCACTTGAAGTTTCTCCCACTGAAATCCAGCACAATTTTAGCTAATGCTCCTTTGCAAAGAGACCATTGTGGGCATACCTGAAATCACTGGGGGCCGGAGAATCTTCCAGCCAAAATTCAACCAGAAGAAAGGAAGGAAGGTGAACATCCCAAGGCTTAATGGGAGCAGGTCTGCAGACTCGCTTCCCTGTGCTTAGCAATCCTCTTTGAGCAGTGGGAGCTATTCTGTGCAGTCCTGAGGTGTCACATGCGAAATCCCTGGCTCCACAAATTCCCCTTGGCAGTGAACTTCTGAGCTGGCCATCAGCCATTCCACTCTTCCTCCTGCAATAGTTACAACTGCTCAGGTTGTTCCCTTCCTCTCTGGCTCCAGTGAATAATTCTCTGAGGATTTAAAAGGAAAGTGTCGCTGATGTTCCTGCCATCAAACAAAGGATGCAAAGGTTGGTCAACTACCCTTACGTTGTCTTGCACAACTTTCCACCATTTGGAGAACAAACCCCTATAATACCCCAAGTGTGCATCCAAACCTTATACATTAGTTAAGAAAGCTGTCATTGGAGGCGGAACATTCGGACTCAAGTGGATTTACAGCGCTTGTGGATGCCTTTGCCATTTCAGTGCAAAGGCCTTGGTGAAATCTCTGGATTTGGGGGGGGGGGTTGCCAACAAGGTTAAAAAAAAGGTGAAAACGGTAGCGCAGGAGCGACTTAATCTGTGGAACAGGAGAAGTCGCTGGGCTTCTTCCTTGCCTTCTTCTGACCTGGGCAGAGAGGCAGAGGGACCGTTTCCTCCCAGGCTGGAGAGCAGATCCTCAGCCCTCACCTCCCAGAGCTGCTCAGCTTCAATACAGAGCAGGAGTAGCCACACGGGATCCGGGTGCCGTCTCCTTCATTCCAAACGCTCAGCATATTTTCCAGTGCATGCAGTATTTCTTTGAAGAAGAAAGGAAACACGTAGGGTGTGCCAGAAAGTGGAACAAAGAACAAAAACACAGCTAGTGACTCACTAAGAACATTGTTTAATTTTTCTCAACACGCAATTAGTTAATTACTCTTAGCCAAATTAATTTGCATTTGTCTTTTTTAACCTTCTCTTTGTCAGAGCGACATAAAGGCAGCAAAGCTTTGATTTCTCACTTTCAAGGTAAATCTTATTTCCTTGCAACTGGCAGATCTAGGTGGGATATGCTGCTAAGGGGCATTTTGATCTGGGCTGACAGAGGGAAGAAAATGGATCTCTTCCTAGGACAAATGGCCACAAATTTCAGCCTTACACTAAGATTCCTAATTTTAACACAAAGAGTCTCTGTGTGTTTATGCACATGTGCATGTAGTGCACATACAAATGTTATTTAGATAAAATGAAACAAGGCAAATGTGACTATTATGGAATGTGAAAAAATATGCATGGATCTTGTAGATTTTTCAAAAGGAGATACTTTGCCCAAATGCCTCGGAAATGAGTCTGCAAACCACATTTAGAATTGTTCCAGATTTTTAATTAAAGGCATTTCACAAGCCATTGCAAGTGAAAAGATTATAGAATGTAGCAACACTTATTCTGGGTTAATGAGCAAATATTCAGTATTTGTAAAGCAGATAAAGGCGGATGAGGTTTTATAGAAGGATTTTTAATAATGGTTCCTGCTGGTTGTAGATTGGGCCAAAGTTCACTTTGGAAAAAGCCTCCATTTGGGCAGCCTTTGAAAAGCTTCCAGCCTTGATTGGGGCTGATGTGGGGCCACCTGAGATGTTCCTTTGGAGCCACCTGGACATCCGGGCCCAGCAAAGTTGTTTTATGGGGGAATCTCCAGCGGAATCCTCTCCGGGAAGCAGAGAAGCTCCATGGAGCAATATTTCCACCCAACTGTGGGTGTAGAGATATCGACACCTTCATGGTCCCCCTTCCTCCTGCACTGGAAAGGTAGGGGAAAATTTCCATAGGCAGCAGGAAAGGGGAGATTGTGCAGTACTAACCATTGTGTTGTTCTGCTACCAACTGCAACTTTGAATGTTTCTTTTCAACAGCTTGGGAAAAATTACTACAAGATTAGAGGAGCTTTATCTTAACAGTTTTGATTCCTTATGCTAATATCAAACATTAGAGGTCCTGAATAATGAAAAGGGGGAAGAGGAAGAGCCACATTGCTTCCTTTAGTATAAAGCTGCAGGCAGATGGTAAGAAAGGTGTCATTTCAAAAAAAAAGATGCCGCAAAATGCAGTCTTGTTTCAAAACCCTGCAAATCTGCGGGACCAAAGAAACACTTATGTTAAAACACTTCCAACTTCCTTAATAACTTTTATCTGTCTTTTAAGTCCTGGATGTGGATGTAAACTGGGTTCAAACCTAATTGAACCCTGTAGATACTTAACATATAGTTATTTGAAATAGTTTTTCACTAGAGATGTTACGCCATTTTAGAACTTTAGACTAAATAATGTCAGTTCTTGTTTGCTTTCTTAGTATGTTATTCATTTATTGGGAAATTCAAAATGTAAAACATCTGGAAGGAGGCTTCAGGCTTGGGAAGCCGTCTTTGAAATGTGTACATTTCAGACTTTCTCTTTAATGGCTGTTTAGAAGGAGGGAACAGGCTTGTGGGCTGCAGTTTGTTATGTTCTGCAAATGTCCTCCAGCCAGGCTAAAAATGACAGAGCACCAAATTGGAAAAGATTGGGATGGCGTATAAGTTCATTAAGCCCTTTGCTCAACAGTCCAAGTAGATTTCAGAGTCAAAAACTGTGACCTTTGGGGCTCTCTGTAAACAACTCCACAGCAATTTTATTCAGTGGATGCCCTCCAGATGTGTGGAGCTTCCATCAGCTCAAACAGCCAACACATCTGGGAAGGGCCAGGAAAAAATGGCACACATGGTGAAGAAGATTTCTGAAGAAAAATAGTGGGTGTCTGTGGCAGTCCTCTGATAACATTTGCATCAAAATAGAAGAATTAAGCTATTTTACCTCCAGTGTGTGAAGTTAGAGCCACAGACAACTAGTCCTCACAAAAGAATTGACAGCTATTGAAAGCACTGGTGCACTACAGTTTTAAGGGCCACACAATTTTATTTCCACAATTATATGCATTTGATGACCATTCATTTAAGGAACCAACACACTCAGCAGAAATTGGGGCAATTGGGAGATGACGCAATACAGGAAACAGAAGAGAAAAAATTGATTACAAACAGTTTTAATTTTCCTTTTTATGTTGCAATAATATTCCCTGAATGGTTATGCTTCCTTTCTTTCAATTATGCCTCTTAAACACATGCGCTAGAAAAGAGGATGTGCCTCAGAATGTGGCATGTGCCCCCCCCAGCCCGGTTTAGGGGATGCAGGCAAATTTAGTGCACAACTAAATTTAGTGCAGGGTAGGGCTGAGGAATTTGTACAGTATCTGCAGGACAAAATCGCTCAGATCCGGACTGGCTTGGACTCCGACTGGGCGGAATCCGGCGGAGTGGAGTGGGCAGGTCTTGATCATACCATTTGGGATGAGTTTGACCCTGTGACTCTGGATGATGTGGACAGGATTATGCGTAAACTGAGCGCTACAACTTGTTTATTGGACCCATGTCCCTCCTGGCTGGTTTCGGCCGCCGGGGAGGTGACAGGGGGCTGGCTCCAGGCAGTTGTCAATGCTTCATTGATAGAGAGTGTCTTCCCCTCCGCCTTAAAAGAGGTGGTGGTGAGGCCCCTCCTCAAGAAGCCTGCCCTGGACCCGGCCTCGTTGAATAACTATCGTCCTGTTTCCAATCTTCGCTTTGTAGCAAAGGTTGTTGAGAGTGTTGTGGCATTTCAAACTTGTCAGAAATGGCAAAAATTTCAGCGCATTTGAAAGAACAATCGCAACAGAGATATATTTTGGAATGGAGAAGATGGATTGATTATATTCAGAATAAATATGGGACTAAAAAATTTCATTTAGCATATGAATATTAGAATTATAAGATGTATTATTATTTAATTATGTTTAAGTGGAGTTAAAGTGTGATAGGATTTAAAGTGTATTTATAGATGGTTAGCATATTTTAGCTCAAGTTTGTTAGAGGCAATATACCCTGTATTCAGTTCTGGGAAGTTGGGGGGGAGGGGGAGGGAGGGGAAGCTGGGGGGGAGGGGGAGGGAAGGAGTTTATGCTTAAAATGTATTGTAAAACTTTTTAATTTAAAAAAAAGAGAGTGTTGTGGCGTGTCAGTTCCCGCAATTCCTGGATGAAGCAGACTATCTGGACCCGTACCAGTCCGGTTTCAGGCCTGCCTACAGCACGGAAACGGCATTGGTTGCACTGGTAGATGATCTCTGGCGGGCCCGGGACAGGGGTTGCTCCTCTGTCCTGGTCCTACTTGACCTCTCAGTGGCTTTTGATACCATCGACCATGGTATCTTGCTGCGACGGCTCGAGGGGTTGGGAGTGGGAGGCACTGTTTTATGGTGGTTCTCCTACCTCTCTGGCCATTCGCAGTTTGTATTTGCAGGGGGGCAGAGGTCTACCCCGAGGCCCCTTTCTTGTGGGGTGCCTCAGGGGTCAGTTCTCTCCCCCCTCCTGTTTAACATCTATATGAAGCCGCTGGGTGAGATCATTTGTGGCTTTGGGGTGAGGTATCACCAATATCTTCTGCCAACCTAGCAGTTCGAAAGCACGTCAAAATGCAAGTAGAAAAATAGGGACCACTATGGTGGGAAGGTAACAGCGTTCCGTGCGCCTTTGGCGACTAGTCATGCCGGCCACATGACCACGGAGACGTCCTCGGACAAGCGCTGGCTCTTCGGCTTTGAAACGGAGATGAGCACCGGCCCCTAGAGTCGGAAACGACTAGCACGCATGTGCGGAGGAACCTTTACCTTTACCTTTATCACCAATATGCAGATGATACCCAGCTCTTCATCTCCACCCCAAGCCAACCCAGTGATGCCCTTGACATGATGTCCCGGTGCCTGGAGGCGGTGCGGGTCTGGATGGGAAGGAACAGGCTCAGGCTTAACCCCTCCAAGATCGAGTGGCTGTGGATACCGGCACCTCGTATTGTCCAACAAGTTCCATATCTTTTGATGGGGGGGAGGTACTGCCCCCCTCAGAAACGGCCCGCAACTTGAGTGTCCTCCTGGATTCACAGCTTAACTTGGAAGATCATCTAACGGCCGTGACCAGGGGGGCCTTTGCGCAGGTTCGCCTAGTGCGCCAGTTGCACCCCTTTTTGGACCAAGATGCCCTATGCACGGTTACCCACACCCTCGTCACTTCTCGCCTGGATTACTGCAATGCTCTCTACATGGGGCTGCCCTTGAAGTGCACCCGGAGGCTTCAACTGGTGCAAAATGCGGCCGCACGGGTGCTTATGGGAGTATCTCGATAGTCCCATGTTACACCACTCCTGCGCGAGCTGCATTGGCTTCCGGTTACCCTCCGGGTGCGATTCAAGGTGCTGGTAATAACCTTTAAAGCCCTACATGGCTTAGGCCCGGGCTACTTGCGAGACCACCTACTGCCATTGTCAACCTCCCATCGCCCGGTTCGCTCCCACAGAGTCGGCCTCCTCAGGGTGCCATCGGCCAGGCAATGCCGGCTGGCAACCCCCAGGGGGAGAGCCTTCTCTGTGGGTGTGCTGACCCTATGGAATGAACTGCCTCCGGAGCTGCGGATGGCCCCTGACCTTCGGTCCTTCCGCCATGACCTGAAGACATGGATGTTCCAACAATCGGGCCTGGACTGATTATGGTTTAAATTTGGCTTTTATTGGGTTAAACTGTCATGTATTTATTATATTTATTGTTTAATTCTTTTTAAATTTTTGTATTTTATGTTTCTTAATTTTTTTATTGTTGCGAGCTGCCCTGAGTCCTTAGGGAGAAGGGCAGCATATAAATTTAATAAATCAAATCAAATCAAACTGCAGGGGATTGTTTGAGGCAGAGCTGGGGCCTGATCATATTGGTGGTACTCTGGTCAGATGGACCAGGAATGTGCCCAAAGTTGGCAAGGAACAGGACACATGGCCAGACTATGACAAGGGCTGATAATCTCTAGGCTACTATTTCCATCTGTAAAGAAAGCATTCAATATGGTTACATGAGAAAAATTATTACGCATATCAGGCAAAAACCTTGTGTGCCCTTGGTAGAATGGTTACTAAAGAGGGGAAAGTGGATGGATAAATATTAAACAGGGCAAAATAATGCTGAGAATATGTAGATAGGGCAAATTGTGAACAAATTCTTGGAGTACCCCCCCACACACACACACACTTCAGCTGCTCAACTGCTGAAATTGCTCAGCAGTTTCCTACCACTGCGAAGATAAATACAAAACTCATACCCAACAATCTTAACATTGTTAAAATGATTTTGTTTTTAATAATAACAACAACAATAATAACAACTGCTTATGTACTCAGATGCTACCTTATTACCTCTTAGATCCTGGATTAGGACTTGAACTGTTAAGTTTTTACCAGTCCCAGACTGTGAATTGAATTTAATCATCATCATCATCATCATCATCATCATCCAAAGGGCTACCTAGATACATGGAAATATCTGAATATCCTGACTTTGAAAAAAAACAACAACCCACCGTACTCGGAACTGCCTATATATTCAGACACTACCTTAACAGCTATTATGTCCTGGGTTAGACTTCAACTGTTTTTACCAGTCCCAGACTGTGAATTGAATTTAATAATATAACAACCACAACAGCAACATCAAACATCTAGATCTGCCTATCCCAGGTCCTTAATAAGGACTCAATAGATAAACAAAAATGCCAAACTCACTGAATATCTGGCTGACTGTGTGAATAACAATAACAATAAGAGGAGGAGGAGGAGGAGGAGGAGGAGGAGGAGGAGGAGGAGGAGGAGGAGGAGGAGAAAAGACATTAACTCACTAAAGGAGAAGAACTCATAAATTCATAAATTTTAGTTAAAACTACAGAATTCTACCGTTAAACATATCAAAGGATATTTCTGAAGAGTGGATTCAGAGGTTACTTTTAAGAGTGTCAACAGAGACATCAGCCTCTATGGAGGGATTATGTCTAAAAGATGTTATGGAAGAGGAACTACATGACGAGACCAAGACTGAATTAAAAGTTGATTTGAAAATGATAGGCTACAAGAATGACGTGGAAAAATATGTTTTTTCATTAGCCATATTAAAAAATGCCCAGCTGATGTCTTAATAATTGAAAGGGATATAGAAACAATAAATCAAGAGAGTGACCTGGATACTTTTCCTATATTGGATTTACAAAAGAGGCTTGTTAATGTTTTTATAAAAAACTCAAGATTTTTTTAAATCTCACCCCTTCATTTGGTGGTAATCAAATTCAGAATGTCAGTAACATTTCTCAATTGGTGCCTTCGGCTTACCCAGCTGCTTCCATGAGAACCCTGAGGATGCAGGCTTTAGTGATCTCCCCTTTTTGTGTATTCGGCATCTGGGACCAGGCAATATTTGTGCATGTACAGGAGCTGTGCAGTTCTGGTGTTTGGGCTGTAAGCTATTAATTTCAGCAGAATGTTCAGCAGAATAGTCTCAGTGCAGAGACTGAGAAGTATTCTTATTTTGTTATTTGGGGTGAGTTAAACTAGAAAATATTACTTGATTACAGCATTTTAAATTCATTTGGCTAAAAAACATTAACTAATACAAGCTCAAAAATCAAGATGCACCACAGGAGCTTTAAGTAAGCCTTTCAGATTGCCTTCCCTGCTCGTGGTTGATTTACCTGGATTTTTTTGTATAATAGTCTAATGAGCGCATTGATTAAAATACAATAGCAGCCAAAAAAGAGGTGGCAGATGAACACCTTTTAACTTAGAAGCAGAAGTGGCCAAGGAGCAGAATCCTGCATATCAGTAAGGTGGATGGCTTAAGAGCCTACTGAGGTTTGAGGTTCAACTGTATGGAGATACCTATTCTGGATCAAGCTGTCGTTTAATGATTTTTCCCCTTGCTAAGACCTCTGTGCTGGTCTGTATAGGTGGATTCTATCACTGATAACAGCCCTTGCCAGATAGCAGAACTCATGAAAATACCTTTATCATCTAGAAGTACCTTTATTTGCATGTAGAGTAGAATACAGCAGATGAGTAGAGTTAGATGATACTTGGACGGTATTCCCAAGGTCAAAAGACAGTAACGACTCAATGTCTGCACATGTATCTGCCGGTTATGGAGGAGGAGAATCCCCAGGGAGAAGAAGGAGGAAGTCCATCCCAGAAAGGGGAGGGGTGTAAAAGCACATGGTCAGGAGAAGGAGGCAATAGGTCAGAGAGTGGGAGGAGTTGGCTGACCCAGTTAAGATAGCATGTTATAATTTCCCCAAACAACCACATGGTGGCAGCACAATACCCATATTTATCCTACCCTTATAAGATCCTCAACGTTGAGCCTGGGGGTACCCTGATCGGGTGCCATCAGCCTATGATCTGGGGAGCTTCTGATACAAAAGCAGAATAACAGAATAACAGAGTTGGAAAGGACCTTGGAGGTCTTCTAGTCCAACCCCCTACTCAAGCAGGAGCACCCACAACTTCTGGACGCAAGTCATTCCATTGTTCTCACTGTCAGGAAATTTCTCCTTAGTTCTAGGTTGCTTCTCTCCTGGATTAGTTTCCATCCATTGCTCATCATCCTGCCTTCGGGTGCTTTGGAGAATAGGTTGACCCTCTCTTCTCCATGGCAACACCTTAGATATTGCAAGAGCAAAATGATTGGCCTCATGTTGGTTGATTGAGCAAAAGCTTCTGCCCAGCACTCAGACACCCACCTTTTCTGGAGAACAGAAGATCTGGGAGAGTTGTCCCACCTCTCTTTGGTTCTGTATTGGCCCTGATAGCAACTGGACTTCAGTTTCTGGTTTAAGCCCCTCCTGCCCCTTGAACGGCCTTCATTCAAAGACCAAGGGCAATAGCCAGGGAGAAGAATCATGAAGGCAGCCAAGCAAACTTGCCCATGTCTTCCACCTTCTTCTCGCCAAACCAGAGCGGCAGCGACAGACTCCTCAGCATCTCCTTCAGGCAAGGAAAGGCTTCCTGATGTTATTGCAGCCAATGGCTTGGCATCAGCAGCACCCTTCTGCTGCTCCCTAGACTGAGCCCCCTTGATCCTGCCTTTCTCGAGAAAGAGGATCCAGCCTTCACAAGAGCAACCGGGCAAGGTAGATGCTGTATTTCCAAGAGTGGGTTTCTAGTATGAGCTTTCATCACAACTGTGCGAGTTCGGTCATTGATGGTTCCCTGGATCTAGATCCTGCATTTATTTAGCGAAGTTTGCATCAGTTTATGGAAGGCCCTGTTTGCTGTCTTGGTCATTTGTTCCTGAGCCTGGAATCCCGGGAAAGGCCAAAGGGGGGAATTGGCACTTGGGGATCCAAGGTCCCAGAGTGTTTGGTATCCCAGAGTGTTTGGTTTGTGGGGTTGTGCCATCCCTGTGAAGTGACATAAACACAAATTTTTGCTGATTCCATTATGGGGAGACAGACGTTCTAAACGGGTTGAAATACTAAGTCGCAAGTGTCACTTGTGTAGCCTCATGATACAAACTAATATAAGACAACTCCATGTCAAGCAAAATGACACACAGGATAATGAAGAGCAGAAGATTAAGAAGACATAAAATTCTTTAAATGAGTCATTGCAAGAGATGAGGCTACTGATAATTTTGGGATTGATGTCTGAGTAATTTGTGACTCATTTCACCCTTTGACACAAACACACTGCACACCAACTTGGAGAGATGGCGATAAAGAACATGCCCAATTTTAGATATGACAGTAGCCTCCACTTTGAAGATTTCTCTCTCTCTCTCTCTCTGCTTTTTTCAAAAAGTGCTTAGACAATTAATGTCTTATGCATGTATTCAACAATAGTTGCCTAGCAACCATCCAGTTGCTGGCTGCAGAGCCTAAGCAGCTGAGATGACTGAACCACAGATGTCAGCTGTATCGGCAGGTGAGTCGAGGGGGCTTCATCAGATGGTTCCTGCAGGAGACAGGAAGGTCCCCCCAGGAGCTTTTGGATCAAGACCCTCCTCACTTGCAAGGAGAACCGGCTCTGCCTTTTAGGGCCCAGCCCCCAGCCCCGCCCAGCCCAGCGAATTCATGCTTTTCAGATTTTATTGGGAAGCCCTGTGATGCGGCATCTGCCATCACATACAGTAGATTATTATCTTTCCAGAGAAGAGAAAGGGAAAGCATCAGTTCCCCTCTGGATGTGCAGGTTGTCACCAGCACAGGTTTTAACTCAGCCGTTGCTATGTCCTTCCGCTGATGGTTGCTGACCAAGATTAAGCTAGCAAAAGAGTGCAGATTTAACCATTACTTTAAAAAATATTTATTCTTCTGCCGTTTATGAAAATCACTTCTCTAATATTCACTTTGTACGGGAGGGAGGGAGGGAGGGAAGGAAGGAAGGAAGGAAGGAAGGAAGGAAGGAAGGAAGGAAGGAAGGAAGGAAGGAAGGAAGGAAGGAAGGAAAGAAATATTTTGTGGTGATCCAGACATCTCCATATCTCTCTCTCTCTCTCTCTCTCTCTCCCTCCCTCCCTCCCTCTCCCTCTCCCTCCCTGGCCATCCACCCGCCCATTCACACATAAGACAGACCCCTGCAGGGCAAAGAAAAGTCTCTCTACCTTCCACTGTGGATGGACCACACCCCTCAATGTCATTCAGATGGCCTCATCCAGCTGTTATATTTGATCCAATTCAGCTTTAGTGCCTCACAAACAAACCCTCCAAGGAGCAGCTACTGTTGAAACCATGTTTTAAGACTTGCCACTGCATAGGGTTAATCATTGTGCAGGCCACCATTTCCCAGCTTGGCAACTTTAAGGGGCTTGAAATTCAACTCTCGGAAATTGGGGAACATGGGTGTAGACCAGGAGTTTTCAAACTTGGCCCTTTGATGACTTGTGGACTTCAACTCCCAGAATTCCTCAGCCAGGCACGCTGGCTGAGGGATTCTGGGAGTTGAAGTCCACAAGTCATCAAAGGGCCAAGTTTGAAGACCCCTGGTGTAGACCATGGCATGTTATCATGGCTGCTCCAGCAGATTCTATTGGAGAAAGCACCTGACGGCTTCAGGCTTGGAGCTTCAGCTTTGTCAGTTTCCTGGAGTCAGATGTTGGGACGTTCAATCTGAAAGTCACTCTGGGGCACAAAATTCTTGCCATCCTTTTGTCATTCCATCCTCATGTGATGAAGCGGGAGACCCACCTTCCTGTACCTGGGCGATTTGAGCATGCTCATTGCAATTAAGGGGTGGGGATTTCAGAGAGGCATAACCTGCATTTGGATCAAACACAGTTGAAATAATCAGCATTCCTTCCCCTAAATATCACTAACACTTTAAACATTTGGGAAATTTGAAAAGCAATTTATTATAAATCTGTCCTGTTCCACTGGTTTTGTCTTGTCTGGGATTATCCTGCCTTCCGGTTGGACAGTACAATTGACTAGAATCAAAATCATGTTTCTGAAATGTAATCCTTTCTTTGGCTGAGTTCACAAAGGTTTGCAACAAAATCAATTATTTAACTATTGCAAACATGCAGCCCACTTTCAATCTAATTCCAGTGGTAAAGATTACATTCCAGAAATAGCTGCAGGACCTTAGCGGGACAGCAATACGAAGAAATTCAAATATTAAAAAACAAACAAAGCATTCTTTAAAAAAAAATAGCAGCCTACAAGAAGTCTTTCTAAAAGCAAGTGTCTTTTACCAGCAGGGAAGTGAGGTGGTCCTCCTTGAAAACTGAGCCCCCAGTATGAGGAAAAAAAGCTATTTTAAAAATGAATTTTGAGGCCGCCTATAATGAAGTCAACAGCAGGACTGGGTGAGGGTGAGAAGGCGAGACTCTGGCAGGCATGATTAATGATCATGAATAGGCTATTTTAAGAAAAATGTTCTCTTTAAGAAAAAGATATTCTCATGTATCCCAGGATGTTTATTTTATTTTGTTCACAGATTCATTAAGTTACATTTTTAATTTCCATACAATGCCTTTTGCTGAGAAGATAATCAAGTGAAAATGTCTTCTGCAACCCCTTTATTTGCATGACCGCATAAAGATTGTGAAACAGTTTATTATTATAAAATTAGTGTGGCAAAGCACGGGACGAGCTGGGATTTCAGCCAAATTAAACAGAAAATGAGTCGCAGCAGAAGGTTTCCAGCGCATGGCACTGAGACCTAGTCCTAGGACTGGAGAATTGTCGGCTGCTTTGTCAGTTCCGTTGTTGTTTCCATTGTTGGTGCAGTTGCAGCGCAGCTACAACACAGGAACGTATTTAACTCAGGTTTTATAAACAAAGCCCGTCTGCAGGGAGGCCCCAAAGAGCTCAGAAAGATGAAATCTAGTCCTGAACTCTGAACGCTTCTCAGGGAGGAAAGGAGTGAGCGAGGGATGCGGGCAGTTAAAAAAAAATAATGACATTTTAAATCATTACCTATAAAAGCACTCTATGCCTGTTTTCATTGCAGAGTATTATTTTGCAATTAGGATAAAAGCATTATTTATAAATGTTCTAAAATGTTATATGGCAGTACCTTTAAAGTTGCAGGTCAATCCCTTTGATAAAAGCACTGTATCGATTGGCAGAGGGGGATAAATCGCGCCCTGAATTTTTTTTACTTCCTACTTTATAGGACAGGGATGGAAATGACGGTATTATAAGCCAGCATGTTCTGCAGATGTTAGCTCAGAATTCAGATGGTTTCTTAAGACTAAATGCAGCTGGGGTTTTGCTCACTTACTCAGGAAGTACTGGGACTTTCAGAAGGATGTAGGGGCTGAAAATGTATCACCTGCCTTTTTTGGACAGGCTTACCTTGCTCACAAAATGTTTACAATCTATAAAGAGGACTAGGTACCTAACAACAGTGTAGCACCAACAAACAAGCCTTAGGAAATGACATTCTTAAAACAAATGTGGGATGGAGACAAGCGAGAACCTTTCCTTAAGGTAGAAATAGGACAGATCAGGAATGGACTAAGAGGAGATCTGCAGGCTTAATACGTATCATTAGACATTTGCAGTCAGATGAAATGTGGGCAGATGGTATCTGCAGGGTAGGAACTCCAGTGTGGCCTTCTTGTTGCCATCCTACCCTTTTATATACCCTCCCGCCAATTGGCTTCATCCTTCCTGATGCCAGAGCCGGCCCTGAGCTGCCATCCCTGGGATGGATCTGAGTCAGTTCTGGGTCAATCACAGGTTGTGCTCGTAGAAACAATTCACATCACCTCCATTCGTTTTCCTGATACGTGTGCCTGCGGCATAAGGATCACCTAAACTTAAGAGAACCCCCTTTTCTGATTAGAGTTCCCGGCATTGCAGACCTACTTCAGTAAATGACACAGATGACCTTTACGTTCTCTTCATTAAGAAGATAGATATTGAAATAATGCAGGTATAAATATAGGTAGAATAATTAGCTGGGGCAATTGGTTCAAAGAAGAAAAAAAGCAAACCTGGCACGGAAAACCAATTACGCAACTGAAGGGTAGAAACAGAGCAGGCAAACATGTGTTTCCTTTTAAGCAAGTCGTATTTCGGGGTGCTGATAATGCCACAGGAAGAAGCCACTTGTTACTTGTGCCACGAAAGCTGTACTTTAAAATAAATGAGGGGTGATGTCATCCTCCTCCTTCCTATGGTGTTAACAGACCATGGGGGGAGGGGGGGGGCAAAGGGCAAACAAGACTGGCCAGCTTCAAATCAATCTAGCCCAGGGGTAGGCAACCTTGACTCTTTTATGACTCCTGGACTTCAACTCCCAGAATTCCTGAGCCAGCCATGCTGAGGCGAAAGGGAGAGGTTTCCAAGCTGAGCCATGCTGGCTCAGGAATTCTGGGAGTTGAAGTCCAGGAGTCATAAAAGAGCCAAGGTTGCCTACCCCTGGGCTAGCCAAAAGAAATGATTGGCATGTTTACTGAGGTGGGAATGGAAACTGCTTTTGGGGTGCTCTTCCCCTCCTGCAAATGTGCCTTTACTATTCATTTAATGTCAGGTTATTTGTACTTCATGGATGGGTCTAGGGCGGCTCAGATAAAATCTTCTAGTCACTTTTTAATAAAGTTGTTTTGAAGAATTAATTTGATAATTAAAATAAATGTATGTTTTCAGATCATTGAAATGCTTTTAAAAATGTACATGAAAAGTGGGGGAAGGTAAAAAAAACAACAACTATGCACCGCCAGGGGTGAACTTGGTCTTTGTGCATGCTATTCAGTTTCAGAGACAAATTAGCTGCTTTTTCAGAAACAAAAACTCTTATTTCTTGCCCATATTAGGGAATTTTACAGATCCCAATTCTCTCTTGAACCACATAATCCTGTGTCTGTGGCCATCCCGAGCTGCTTTGGCTTAAGAATGGACTTTCTGCAGGAAGTAAATGCAGCAATTTCTCTTGAAAAGTTTGAACTGTGACCTGTAAATGTAATAATAGGCACCCTTTATGCATTTTTTTTAAAAAAAAGTAAAAAGAAGCCTAGGTTGGAACGATACAAGGGACGTTAAAGGGCCGTCCGTGTCCCTGGGATATCTTTGCTTAAATGAGCTGCATCCTTAAAATTAGCCTGCCACTCTTTCCTTCCTGGGTGAGACATTAAGCACTTCTGCTTTGGGGTGCTGGGGAACAAGGAGGCCTCTGGGGGGACCAGATTCACCATGCCAGTCCTTTCCCATTGCCCCCTTTGGATCCAGTATCTTGTGAAAAGATCTAACCAGCTCTTTGTGCTTGAAAATTTCCTGTTTCCATTGACCGGCCTCCGAAGGGGTTCTGGCAGGAATCTGGTGAGGTTGGTCCTGGTGACCAGGTGGGTTCTCCATCTGACCGTGGCACCAGATCTCTGGGGAGCCCATGGATGGCTTCGCCTTGCTTATGACCAGAGTCTGACTCAGCTCACCAAGTGCTCCATCATATTTTGTGGCCAGGGGAGGCCGACGGAGGCGGTTTCTTCCTACCCCAGAGCCATCTTGATCAGACAGACCTGTGGGTGTCGATTGAGATGGGATTATAGGAGGGCCTTTGAGTTCTTTTCTTCTGTACTGTTTCACAGGAACACGGACTTATTTTTTTAAAAAAGAATCATTCTTTTTATTCTGATAGCAATAATAAAAATGGGGCAGACAAGGGTGACTCCTCAACAGAACTTTTGCGTTCAAGAATGTTAGGTGTCACTGGAGAATCCACCTGCAGGAGAGGACGGCAGAGGAGGAATTTTATCTCCCCAACTGAGGAAAGCTTTATTAGCAGAATATATGTTTGGAGTAAAGAAGTGAGCCGCCCCGGTGAAGGGCTTCAAGCCCGAGGGTGCCTTTTCCGACCCGTTTCTAAGAATGAATGACTGGATGGGAACATTTTCCGTGTAGTTGTAGTTCCTCTCCCTGGCTTAGCCGGGGTGGACCGCTAGAGGGCGACCGAGAGGTTTGCTTCGAAGAACAAATCTGGCTGGTTTAATAACATTCTGAAGTGTTTCAAACACGGTAAAGATTGATTTTCTTTGCCTGCTGTACATTTTAATATACGTGTGACACGCGGCTCTTTGCTGACAGAGAACGATCGCCCAGCTGGAGGAGAAATACCGAAAAGTGGGAGAGGACAGCTGCTTTTGCCCATATAAGGGCGGGATGGGATTTTTTTTTCTTGGCTTCCTTCTCGGTTAGATAATAATCAACTGACAATCGGTCATGAGGCAATAAAGCCGCTGAGATGCGGCAATGTGAAGCCGGACGCGGTGCGGCGGCGGCGGCGGCGGCGGCAGCTCTGCCAACGCGCAAACAGAGCAATCGTTAAGTAGGATCAAGGGAAGAAATGATGGGGAAATAAGCAAAGCCCGTAATGGCATGTTGGCTTAATCTGGCCGGCTCCCTACAAATCAGGATTGATCCTCCAACCCCCACCCACCCCACCCCAAGGAATATTACATAACCCTCGCCCTTTCAGAAATATGGATGGTATGCAAGGAGCCATTTTATTATTGCTTGGAGATTATTATTTTTTCATGCTGGAACTGCTGACTCGGCGAGACGGTTTTGATGAAGGCTGCTATCTTGAATGGAGAAATCTGTGGTGCCTTTTCCTGTGTTTCCCTGCACGGAGATTTTTCCTTCTGCTGTGAAGGCTCTTAATTAAGGATGCTGCTGATGGGGAGGGGGGCAGCGACCCTGGAACTGAGCCTCCCCCCCCTCCAAGGGACTTGCCCGCCAAGGCCCGGGCAGCTCCCAAGACAGGTTGCACCGTGGCGATGCTCTCCCCTGCGGACTATTCAGCCGCCCAAGCAGGAAGGACTTCCGAGCTTGCTACCTCCTGCCTCGCGGACTGTCCCGGTGCCACTTTGGCCCGCAACAGTCCCTTTGGGCTTTGCCTCTCAATAGGACCTTTCCTGCGTTTGCTTTGCCGTTGGGGGAATTTTTGCAGAGTTTGGAATAATCTCTCTGGATTCATAGCCAGCTGGACGCCTGCCCTAGGGGTTCTGGTGTGTTGATCAAAGGCCAATTTTACTTGTCCGGAGAGATTAAGAAATACAGGCCATGCATTCCCGTGACAATTCCACGGAAGTCCAGCTCCTTCCACCCCCCACCCCCCCTGCAGGACCCTCTTCCCATTATGTCCCCAAGGAGCCTGATAGATTTTGGTCTCTGAACCATCCACTTAAAACTTTTGTCCACAGGGATACGGATGTGAATGAGGTGATTCGGAACCTTGGTTCCTTCTCACCACAAATGGTAGCTAAATGGAAATACCTACGGTGGTCTCCCTTTTCACAAGAGAGTTTTAGGCACATAGTAGAGAGCAGGCTTTGATCAGGCTGCTTTCCTGGACATTTCTTTTGTATGTGAGTGCACAAGAGGGGTTGTGATGAGTGGATGTTTTCAAAAAATTCAGAAACAGGCACATTCAGTACATTTCACACAGTAAATTCTCCTGTAGACCAAAAAATGACTTTACATGGAGCATTGTAATAATGCCGCTTGGGTGTGTGTGTGTGAAAGCCCTAATAAGCAGGCATATACATAGAATGAAGGCTACTGCTAAGCTTGTAAGCCGCCCTGAGTCTTCGGAGAAGGGCGGGATATAAATGGAATTAAAATAAATAAAAATAAAATAAATTGGAATCCTATTTTGATGACTCAGCATTGGTCTATAACAGGGGTGTCGAGCTCAATTTCATTGAAGGCTGCATCAGCATTGTGGTTGCCTTTGGGGGTTGGTGTGGCCAGGGTGGGCATGGCCTACTCGGTGGGCATGGCTGGGGTAGGTGTGGCCTATTGGGTGGGCATGGCCAACTCTACATCATTCGCGTCAAGGGTGCAGGAGTGGGACAGATCTGAGGGTCTCTGGCAGAAGGAGATGGGACCTGGGCAAGTGCCAAGGCATGGTCCACTGGAGGAGCCTCACTGTTCCTCTCAGGCCATGGGGGGGGGCTGGATGATGGTGCGGAAATCAAATGCCCAGCCCACCCGTGGCACTGAACCCAGCCCCACTTCCCCAAGGGGGCGCCCAGCTACTGTGCTTGCTCTCCTTAGCCAGGTTGCTCATGATGGGTAGGAGGGCAAAATCAAGAGGGAGGCCCACTCCCTCTCCATGTGAGGAGACCTGGCTTTGTATCCAAAGCTTCCTTAGCACTAGGATGAGAGACCCACCCAGGATAGGCCAGGAGGAGGGGGCAAGGGGATGGTGAAAGGGCAGCAGGGAAGGACTAAGGCAGGACTTCCCTCAGACCCTCCCTCTCCTTCCTTCCTTCCTTCCTTCCTTCCTTCCTTCCTTCCTTCCTTCCTTCCTTCCTTCCTTCCTTCCTTCCTTCCTTCCTTCCTTCCTTAGAACAGAGTGGTGGGAAAAAATGAGGGAGGGAGAAAAACAGGCAAGAAACGCAGCTGGGGAAGTGTCATCCTTTGTGAGGAATGAAGAAATGCACCATCGCCTGGAAGTGGCCAGCACATGGCCCTCGCCTACTTCACATATCCGGCTTGGTGGGCTCTGGGGGAGGGGATGCCATGAGCAGCATGAGAGTACCTGTGCAATGCTGCCCACCCCCCAGCCTGCCTGGTTTCAGCAGGCAGCGGGGGTGCTTTCTCACAGCACCAAGGGGCTGAGCCAGGCAGAGCAAATCCAAAGAGAAGCGCGATGCCACACAACCCTCACCCTCGCTGGTTTTGGCAGGCAGCGGGGCACTCTCCTCACAGTGCCAAGAGGCTAAGCCAAGCAGAGCAAATCCAAAGAGAAGCGCAATGCCACACAGCCCCCAGCCTGCCCAGTTTCAGCAGGCAGCAGGGTGCTCTCCTCACAGTGCCAAGAGGCTGAGCTGGGTGGCATGAATCTGAAGAGAAGCGCAATGCTGCCCAGCCCCTAGCCTGCCCGAAGTAGGCAGAGCCATGTGCTGGCCACTTCCAAGCGATGGTGCATTTCTTCATTCCTCACGAAGGGTGATACCTCCCCAGCGCGTTCCCAGGTGGCAGGGCCGATGCGGCAGGGGCTGGTCCCTCGCTGTTTCCAGACGGCCTTGTGGAGCTAAGACTGGATGTATTTCAGCATAGATGACCACCACGAAATTGTACATTGGCTCCTGGCTGGCCTGGGCTGGGGCCAAGGCAGCAGTGGCCATTCCCTCACTGTTTCCAGGATGGCTTCACAGGCCACATGAAACCACTTTGCGGGTCGGATCCGGCCCCCGGGCCTTGTGTTTGACATGTCTGGTCTATAATGATAGAATGAGTGAGTGTGCTTGTATTAGTAAAGACAGGCTCTGAAACAAGGGGGCTTGTTATGGCCCCCTCAGGACACATCTACCTAGGAAGACTTTGGTTCATTTGTGAGCAATTATGTGCAGCATTAAGGGCTGTCTTGGAAATGGTGTGACCTCTGCAAAGACAGGTACGTTCTTGCTATATAGTTGCTCCAGTTTGACTGGTAAAAGAAGAGAAAAACTAGAGATAATAGAACATACCGTAGGTCACAGTCTTTACGAGATGAAGAGAGGGGAAGAGGATGCCTATATTCATTGATCCTAAAGAAGTTGAAGAATAGTAAAATTATTTACTATGTTGACATGGATACATACATGAGAGCCCGGGAAGTGAAGGGAAAGGTTTTGGACTCGGAGAGAGAGAAGCAGGTTGCAATCCTCTCTTAGGAAAGAAGCCAGCTGGATGACTTTTATTAGTTCCTCCCTGCTCAGCCTCAAAAAAATAATAATCTAATAACCCATATCGGACCACCATGGTAGATTCTGATCCATCCTCTTCAGGGAAGAGGCGATCTTTCTGCAGTGGATTGATCTGGCATGATGATGGTGGTGGTGGTGACTGCAAAATAAAAAATGGAAAGCTTTGCAGGCCAGTGAAACAAGGGATCACCGACTTTCAGGTTTGGGGATCCCTTGTAATCCAGCTCTTCTCCCAGGGCATTCACTCTCTGTTATGTCCAGATCGACGACGCGTACAGCAAGGTATTGTAACAGTGATGTTTATTAGTACACGTGGAGTCAACTGGGGATCCCCGTCCAGGTGGCTCAATATAAGTCCAGCAGTCGCTGGACGCTAGCCAACACCCAGCCAGGAATCTCCCGCCACGAAAACAACACCCAACCCAGGCTCGTGGATTTCCCACCGGTGGGAAACCACTCCCCTGCTAATCTACCTATACAACACTCTCCATAACCCAAAGTTAAGTGGGATCCTTCAGAGGTCCCTGCAGGTGCCACATCTGGCAACTTTTTTGCTTCTCTGATCAGATGCTATTACTTCTTAAACGCTTTTTTCAGTTTGCACTTTTTTTTGAGATAATCTGGAGATAATCTGGCTGAACTGATGTAAGTGATTAAAAGAAAAGAAAACAACATCGGTGTATGTTAGCACAATGTTCACCTGTCATTTTTATTTTATATTTTATTTTATTTTATCTATTTTATTATTATTCTTAGAAAAAGAGTTTAAGAAAATAGAAAATATTCTTCATCCTGAATGCTTCCACTGCAAATGTCTTTGGCAAGACGTGGGCCACTCTCAAATATTTTTGTGAAAGAGTTTCACTATGAATGCTATAAATAGATGAAACTATAAATATTTTCTTATCAATGATTTATTTTTCTAGCCGAGGGAAGTGTTAGTCACTTAGAAGCAATAAGTAAACATGCGCAGCCGCTTAGGGAATGGAAATGCTGCTTTAACGTCAGCCTGTCTTTTGCTAGTCAGTGAAACTCCACAGTCCTGGATGATTCATTTTTTTAATTATACATCAAATATGGTGCAATTTAAAATTGCATTATGTCATACCTGGAGTATGAAATTTCTAGAGAAGTCCTTTCCCTCCAAATTCCTCAAAAAGAAGTTGTGCGTTACTGCCGTTGGTACACAAAACTTTTCTGCTTTTTAGGGAAGTGACATTTTCTTGCTGCTTAATTTTTTTGGGGGGGGGGCATTGTTTGCTGAAATTTAAAGATGAAAAGTAAGAGGGGGGCTGGTGTGTGTTTTCCCTCCAGGCCAGACAGGCTCCATTGCTCCGTTTAAGTTTTTAACTCTTTTCCCAAAATTCCTTGCTGGGAACCAGCCCTGCTTCATCGTGGCCCCCTCAGAAGGGGTGTCCTTTTGCTTCTTGGCCACAAAGGAATCTAGATCTGCCATCCAAGCATCTCCCGGGGGTTTTGCTCAACCGGAATTTGTCCCCCTTTTGCAAGGCCAGCCGGATGTTTTAAGTCAGGGGTGTCAAACTCAATTTCATTGAGGGCCGCATCAGCATTGCGGTTGCCCTCAGGGGGCCGGGTGGGTGTGGCCAGGGTGGGTGTGGCCTACTGGGTGGGCGTGGCTAGAGTGCATATGGCCTACTGGGTGGGCATGGCCAGGTCTACATCGTTCGCATCAAGGGTGCCTATGGGGGCCTGGGCAGGAGTGGGACAGATCTGAGGGTCTCTGGCAGGAGGAGGGTCTCTGGGCCAGGGCCAAGGCATTGGGGGCCGTTCCCTCACTGTTTCCAGGATGGCTTCACGGGCCGCATGAAACTACTTCGCGGGATGGATCCGGCCCCCGGGCCTTGTGTTTGACATGTCTGATTTAAGTCAATGAACCCAGAGTTGCCCTTGGAGCTGAGGCCCTCTCTTTGCAGAGAAATAGCACCGAGGCTTCCTTGTCCTCCTCTTCTTCCTCCTTCCTTCCTCTTCGGAGGACCTCTGTGTGCCCAGGCGAGGAGGTCAGTGCAGCGGACCAATCACAATGCAGTCATGAGCTACATTGGCAAAGGAGGGAACAGGCTCCTTGGCCGTGGGTCAGCAGCCAGAGAGCTGCAGCCTGGCTGCACATCCCTCCCTCGGCTGCCTTCACTGGACTTTCTGCGAGCAAGGGAGCAGCCAGCAGGGCCAGGGGCAGCCCTGAGGGAGCAAAACAGACAGGCAACAGGGGAGGCTTCCTGAGGGGGTTGTGCGCAGTGGTGGGATTCAAATAGGTGAACAACCGGTTCTCTGTGTGGATGCCGCTTCCGGAAGTCCATTTTGGGCCTGGGCAACAAAAAAATTAGCTACCGGTTCTGCCGAAAGTGGTGCGAACCGGCTGAATCCCACCACTGGTTGTGCGGTGCTCAGCCACATGCTGCAGCGCCCAGCAGTCAAAGATAAATCAGGCAGATGTTTGCCATCTGGGATGGTAACTACTGTTCCTTCTCCTGCCTTCCTTGCTTGCTCGCTGGCTGGCTGGTGCTTTGCCTCTCTTGCGTGCCAGCCCCGTCCGCTCGCACGACCACCTAGGTCTTCTGGCCGACGACAGTTCTGACGCAGGGGCTGTGGGTGTGTTTGGAGGAAACAGGTGGGGAAGAAGCTGGCAATGGCTGTCTTTCCACCCTCCCAGGAAACTCTCGTTTCAGAGCATCAGGATCAAATTAGCACAGCCTTGCTTCAGAGAACTAATTAAAATGTAGAATGTCCTAAAACCTCTTGTGTGACAAATGTAAGATTAGAAACAATTAAAAGGCACTCAAGAGGTTTGTGGTGTTTAGATTTCTGACATGTTATAATCATCCCTAGAAGTAATGAAAACAATGGTTACTCTCAAAGAAAGAGAGACTCAAGTTGTCAATCACCAAGTGATGATTGTTTTCTCACCGCTGAAGGTTGTTGAAATTTCAAGGGTGAATTTATGGAGCTCATTTTCCATACGAAAACAACACCCTTCCTTGCCCCATTGTTGTTTTTTTCTCTCATCATCATCAAGAAATGCTTGTGGGCAGAAAAGGGAGTGACCTATACATATATACGTGAGTTTTCAAAACATGACTCAAAATGGTTTGATTTTCTGTAAATCTGGAGTTTCTGGGCACTGTAAATAAAAGCCCTGCGTTAAGCACCAATTTGGCAAAGGATAGTTTCATTTCAATGGTTGAGGATACAGGGATCCCTCAGTGACTGTGGTCCTCTCCCTGCTTCCTGGCCAGAAAAGAAAGTTACAGGTCACCACCGGATGGCCAGTCTAGTGAAAAGGACTAGGGGTGACATGATAGCAGCGTTCCAATATTTGAAGGGCTGCCACAAAAAAGAGGGGATCAGCCTATTTTCCAAAGCACCAGAGGGCAGGACAAGAAACAACAGATGGAAACCAATCAAGGAGAGAAGCAAACTAGAACTAAGAAATTTCCTAACAGTGAGGACAATTAACCAGTGGAACAGCTTGCCTTCAGAAGTTGGGGTGCTCCATCACTGAAGGCTTTTAAGAAGAGACTGGACAGCCACTTGTCTGAAATAGTATAGGGTCTCCTGCTTCTTGTGCAGGGGGTTGGACTAGAAGACCTCCAAGGTCCCTTCCAACTCTGTCATTCTGTTATTCTGCTAAGTGCATGCCCACAAGGAGCAGCCATGTATCTGCTGCTTCCTCCTAGCTCTGCAAAAGGCACTTTGTGGTTATCTTTAGCATTTTCAAATGTAAACAGCACTAGATGAGCCAGGAGCAAATGTAATATAGGTCATTTCTCGCTAACAACTCCATCCAAGCCCCATTGTGCCAAAATAACAGCAATGCAGACAGGCTTTGTTTGATGGCTGTGATGCTGTGAAGGCACTCCAAGTCACGGCGGGCGGGAGGGGGCGGGGGGGATGGCCACAGGAACATGTGACCTAGAAACAGCCCAACTTTGGAGAGTTCTTTCAGGGAAGATCCGTCGCTGCTGCTGGCAGCTCGTGGAGGAGATTAACTTTTATTACCCTCGCGTAAGGAATTGGGTTGAACTGTCGCCTGTTTGTTTTCAGCTCCTAACCTCAAAGGACGGCCACGGAAGAAAAAGTCCTGCAACCCACCGAGAAGAGATTCGTTCAGTGTCAATAAAGATTCCCAGAATAATTGTGAAGGCAAAACGGTGGCCAAGGTAAGGAGCTTCAGCACCTTCCCCAAATTTCTTGTCCAGATGAGTTTTGCTCTCCTTTTTCAGGGCAGCATTTCAGGGGGAGGAGAGGGTTCTGGGAAAGATGCTGGGGCTGTTCCCCAAAGGGCAGCCCTGAAGAGTCAGCCCTACGATGCAGGTTCTGGGGAGCCGAAATGGTCCCATCTCCTTTGGGTAACTTTCACAGCCTCCTTCTGGAGGGGCCGTGGCAGCCAGTGGCCTTACCTGAAGTCAGAGCTAAGTGGGTCCAACTGCTGAGTAGATGGGGCAGGGTCCCATCATGGAAGTTAGAAGGGGAGGGGGAGAAACGGACCAGAGGAAGATGGTGGGCAGGCTCCTACCCACCGTTGCAAGGGAACCACATGGACCTGTCCAGGATTTAAGCTTATCTTGAAGGATGGTTGGAATTGGGGGGCGGGGGGCAGGGTGTAGGTTTGTAATTGTGAACAAAAGGTGAGTCTGGTTCACTCCTTGGGCTAGTTGCAAGAGCAGTCTTTGGAGACTGAAAATGAGACTGTAGCCAGAGAGGCACCATCCTAATTCAGTCGCCCCTGTTCCCGCTGCAGGGCGCAGCATCCTCGGCCCACGAGTTTGGGTCTTTTCCATATAAACTGCTTCTGTGACAGACCACCCCTTCCCTCTTAACCATCGGCAACAAGAGGTTTTGGTTGGTAGTGTAAACTTAATTCCCTGGACCTTGGCTATTTCCAGAAGTTCATAGCTGAAGTTTCAAGAAATGGCAACACCCCTGAAGATTCTTCCAAAGTTTTTCAGTATGCTGGATTATTTAAATCTTTAGGAATCTTTCATGCCATAAATTAGATGGTTCTAATGTGGAGCAAAGGCCTCCGAAAGATGAGAAGTTTTTCTACCCCTGCTTCGTGCTTTTTCATCTCCCGGCCATGGAAAAATGGGAAATGGTGAGTTCTCCGCAATAGGAAGTAGGAAGCTCGGTCAAACTGCTTCTTGCAGTTCCAAAAAAAGGCCTCCTTCTCTGAGCCAAATGATGGGCCAAGCTCTGTACTTACAGGTGGAGGTCTGTGAGAGAAGAATTCCCATTTGATTTTTGATTTTTTTTTAGCCGAATCGAGGCTCCAAGAAGTCAGATGACAGTACAGGTAGTCCTCAACTTACAACAGTTCATTTAGTAACCATCCAAAGTTACAACGGCACTGAAAAAAATGACTTATGGCCATTTTTCAGACTTGTGACCGTTGCAGCATCCCCATGGTCATGTGATTTACATTCAGATACTTGACTACTGACTCACATTTACAACGGTTGCAGTGTCCCAGGGTCATGTGATCCCCTTCTGACAAACAAAATCAGTGGGGAAGCCAGATACAACTGTGTTACTAATTTAACTGCAGTGATTCACTTAACAAATGTGGCAAGAAAAGTCACAAAATGGGCCAAAACTCACTTAGCAAATTTCTCACTTAAAAACATAAATGTTGGGTTCAACTGTGGTCATAGGTTGAGGACTACCTGTATTACATTTTTTGTGTGTTATTTAAATTATTATGATTGTCTGCTTCCTATTTCATGGATGCTAGCAATAGTTTTCACCCTAACATTAAACTATGTAAGACTTTTTAATTTTGAATTCACAGTTCAGTTGTGTGGCCTATTATGTACACAGGGGCTATTAGTTTGTAAATAAGATTGACAGGTGTCCTGATGGTTCAGAGATACTGGTGGAAAATGTGGTGGTTGAGGTCTGAACTCCACAAAATGTGTGGGACCTCCTGCAGTTGGCCAGAAGGTGCTCTTCCTTTGTGGCCCACTTTGCGTAGATCGTGGTCTGCCTAGTATTAGTGGTAAGCAGTGAGTCACCCTATAGGATTATATGTCCTTTGCATGTTAATAGCATGTCAGCGGATGATTGAAAACAATTGGAGAACAAATTGAGGCCTTGGAACTATGGTGCTGGAGTAGACTCCTGCAAGTCCCTTGGACTGCAAGGTGCTCAACCCGGTCAGTCCTAGAGGAGAACAACCCTGACTGCTCTTTAGAAGGCCAGATCCTAAAGCTAAAACTCAAATACTTTGGCCACCTAATGAGAAGGAAGGACTCACGGGATAAGAGCCTAATGATGGGAAAGGTTGAGGGCAATAGAAGAAGGGGACGACAGAGAATGAGGTGGCTGGATGGAGTCACTGAAGCAGGAGGCGTGAGCTTAAATGGACTCCAGAAGATGGTAGAGGACAGGAAGGCCTGGAGGAACGTTGTCCATGGGGTCACCATGGGTCGGACACGACTTTGCAACTAACAACAACAATTGTTTAATGCAGTGTTTTGTCTGCTTTTGCACATCCTTTCTCCTCTTTTGAGCCTGTCTGCAAAGGCTGTGTGCAAGACTGGAGATAAATGCAATCATCGGTTGAAGAGTTGCTCTCTCGCTCCATCTCAGGTGTCTTCAGACATTTTCTCAGAAGCCAATTAATAACTTTTGCTCGGAGGTTTATTTTGGAGGGCTTAGGGCAGGGGTAGGCAACCTCGGCTCTTTTATGACTCATGGACTTCAACTCCCAGAATTCCTGAGCCAGCTGACTCAGGAATTCTGGGAGTTGAAGTCCATGAGTCATAAAAGAGCCGAGGTTGCCTACCCTTGGCTTAGGGCAAAACATGAAAATATACTTTAGTTACATTCCCAACCTGGTCAATAACATAGTGGACCAGTTCAAACAAAATGAATAAATAATTTATGCAATCCATTAGCCTGCCTTAGTTAGGAAGATTTCTGTTGGCAACAGCTTTGAAGGGATCACATGCATCCCATTCTAGATCAGCAATTTGGTCATAAATTGGGTCCACAACTAGAGGAAACAGCTTATCTGAATTTGTTTCAATCTGTCCAGGGTACAGCACCAGGTCTACCCAGATTCCACATGTGGCTGCCTTTGGTGAGACCAAGGTGGGGGTGAGCAAGCCCCCAGCGTTGCTTGGTCTATCACTGACTTTGAACAGCCCCCACTGTGCTATCCCTCTGGATCGTCTCCGAGGGTTGAGACCGGAGATGCTGCTTTTGCAGTTGTTCTCCTACTACAGGGTCAGTTCTGGTCATTGAGGGAGGAAATTGAGTTCTAGGCCTGCATGCTCCTCCATTCTGATTTAGTATCTACATGAAGCCATGGGGAGATCACCCATCAACACAGATCAGGCATCTTCAACCCAATGTAGTTAAGAGGGCCTTGTATAATGTGCCAGCTATGACCCTTCCTGGATTAGGAAATTTTACTCACAGTCACTCATCCCTTGGTCATCTCTCACCTGGACTATTGCAATGTCTTCTTCATGCCCTTGCCACCACTTGGAAGCCGCAGGAGGTCCAGAATGTGATAGCTGAAATAGTTATGGACACACCTCTGATTCCCATGTAATCGCTCTGCTTTGAGAGCTGTGTGGATGGCTGCTTCGTTTGTGGACGTAATTCATGGCGGTTGCCTTCAAACTTCTGTTTGCCCACCTGTTCTCAGTTATATTTGCCTGTTCAGTAAAGATACAAGGAGTATCCACATTGCTTCCCTCAGGCAAAGGTAACATCAGGGACCAAGAAGCCCGCTTGGCAGTCCTGTTCTCTACAACTGGCCACAACCCTCCTAAAGTTTAGGAAAACCAGTTTAGGAAGTTTAGGAAATGTAGCTGCTTCAGGAGGCCTCAGGCTACTTGATGAGGTTGTCCTCTCTTGCTGTCACTGTAGGTTATGTTGATTATTATTGTGTTGTTTAATCTGAGTTATAGACTGCATAATCCACTTACAGTTGGCAGCAAATAAAGCAGCATGTAAGTCCAAGAAATAAACAGCGTAACTGATATGTTTCTGTCCTGCTAACATGCTCCCACTCTTCTAAGAATTTGTTTTGCTCACAAAACCAAACAAAAAGCTTTGGGTGCCTGAGACCCATTCTCAGCTGCAGTTGGGGCTGTAATACAAAACACGCAAGCAGTATGATGCCAGTAATATGACTGAAGTTTCTTAAAAGAGGAAAGAAAGGCTAAATTTATTTCACAAGGAAAATGACTCCTCGGAATTTCATCAAGGAGTTTGAAGCGCTTCTTCTTTTTCATCTGTCAAAAGAAAATCTAATTATGATGTTAATTAATAGCGTATATATCAACCCTTTCATGCTGAAAAGATGGACATCAGTTTGCCCATCCCAATGCCCCCCTCCCTTTGCATAAAGAGCTCCCCCCACCCCCAATGCCTTGCTAAATTCAAAACTGGCCCCTCTCATGGATTGTTCTACTTTGTCCCAGCCTTTGATTAATAGAAATGGTCAATTCATTTTGGCTCTAATTTTCTCTCTCAGCACGAGATGACATGGCTTCACATTCAAGGGATGAAGCTGATGGCCACAGATCGTTTGACACTCAGTGAAATTGGGAACCAAAGTTTCCCTTGAAGTAATATAAGTCCCAAGAGACTCCCCAAGTTTTAAACACCTTTTGCTGTATGGCCACATCAGTTTTTCCCTTCAGCACAAATGCTGGAAATTTCCTCTTAAAAGACCCATAAACAAATCCATTTTCCCAACGGCAGCTTTTTAAACTATACTTTAAGCCCACAATAAAATAGATGGTCTCTCACCAGATTTTAACAGAACTAATTCATGCCTCACCACAAGACATTTATACCAAATATTTTATTTATGGAAAAACCACTTTGGTCATGGACATATGAAGAAAATGTTCCTGCTAACTTGTGCAGTCTTCAAAGGTCCCTTTTATATAGGAGTGTGTTGCTTTTTCTTATACTGAATCCAAATCATGTACCTCTTTCTTCCCTCTCCTTTCTGACAAGGTTTTTTAATACCAATAGGCAGCTAAAATAGTCATTTATTTAAGATTGTACTGCATAATAAAGGCTTGACATGCACTAGTTTGATTTAATGGAAATTTCTTGTATAAAATAATTTATGGTATCCTGCCGTTTACTCTTCTTTCTTTCTTTCTTTCTTTCTTTCTTTCTTTCTTTCTTTCTTTCTTTCTTTCTTTCTTTCTTTCTTTCTTTTTCCGTTTTGTTTTTTGAGCACCCAAATCAGTTGATATGCTTATCAGTGGACAGGACATAGTCTTGCAAATATTCCTGGGATGTTCACAGCTACAGGTTTCTATAGTTGAGAAGCTTGTCTGACACCAAACTGGTTTTTTAAAAAAATTTCTCATATTTCCATAAATACTTTGCAAGTATAAATATGCTCAGGGCCCTTGTACGTCAGTCACACAGGGGAAAAAATCTTTACTTTCCAGCATTGTTGTCCTTAGAAAGTGGAGGAGACCCGCAAAGCTGGTAAGGGCTGTCTGATCCATTGAGATCCATGTGGTAGGCCTGTTCTCAACTTGGTCACCATTGTCATGAAGAATCTGGCCCAATACCAAATGCCCTCATTTATTAGTATCGCACAGGAGAGGGTTACCTTTTAGATCCCATGTCCTCAGGATGCAGGGGAAGATGTCATTCTTGATCATCCCCCTGAATTTTTTGTTTCTCAAGGCTGATGGGCTTATTGCCAACACCACCTTAATTTTTATGCTCCAGGAATCTGAGTGGTCTTCCTGGATGTCCATTATTTCTAGGTCTGTTGCTCTCTCCCACCACCATTCAAAGAAATCTCCAAGGAGAGTGAAGGCCTCAAGACTGCCCATTAACAGACCTCAGACCAGTGGCGTAGCGTGGGGGGTGCAGGGGGGGCCGGCCGCACCGGGTGCAACATCTGGGGGGGCGCGCTCGCACTGAGCTGCTCAGGGAGCCCCAAGGGCTGCACAGAGTTGGCTTGGCTCCGCTCTCGAGCTGCTCTTTCTTGCAAAGCAAAATGAGTCCGGCAGGTGAGATGGGCAGCCACATAAACTGAATAAAATAAATAGAAGCGGCCAACTCTCCGCCCAGGCTCAGGCCAACCGCAAGCGCCCCGCAGGCGCCCTGGCAGGTTTGGCCGAGCGAAGACGGACCCGCTGGCCGGCCGGCCTAGCTTCGTGCGCATGCGTGGCTTTATTTAGCGGGGCTCACATGCGAGCTTGAATGCAGCGGCTCTTGCAGGTCGGAGCCCCGCCCAGCCGCCCTCGAGAGGGACCCGGAAGCATCCCGCATGCGCGCGACTCTTCTTGGAAAGTCTACGCCGCTGCGGGGCGCGTCTTTTCAGCAGTGCCGTGACGTCACCGCCCGCCCGCCCCTCTATTTCCGCTTCCGGTTGCCTTGCCCCGCCCCGGGTGCTGACAACCCACGCTACGCCACTGCCTCAGACTGCTTTGTGGTGCCTTTGTGTGTCCCCATCGATAGAGTTTCTGCCAGAGACTTCTACGTTGAGCCATTAATAAAACTCTCACAGAGGCACATTCTTCTACTCTAGCTTTGGGGCAGGTCATTATGGTCACTTTAAAGCAGGACAGTGTCTCATGTTCCAGGGGACAGGCAACACAACAGAAAAGGTGGTTTTAAGATCAAAGGCCTCAAACTGAGTGGAGACAGCACCAGGGGACCAGGGCACTTCATAGAAGCAACAGTGCCTGTGCGTTCCCTGTAGCCACTTCTGGCTGGGCAGGTCTAGGACATTTTCCTCCTGATAAGTGCTAAAGGTCTCAGAAGGCCAGGACTAACAGAAAGCGTCTCCTGCAGAATCTTTTCTCTAGGTGTCCTGCCTTCTCTTGCCCACTGAAATTCTTCACTGGGTGAAGAGCTTCCTTTCTGCCTGCCCAAAGGATGGAACTGGGAACGGCTCCCTCAGCTGAAAGGGATGAGGTGGACAAAGAACTGTGGAGAGGCAAGCGTGTGTGCATTGCTGGGAAGAGATCACTCCCCCCAAACGAAGGCAGCTCCTAAGGACAAAAGTCCACCCAGAAATCTGTGTCTTGGTCATATTAAAATGAGTAAAAGAGTTTGCCTTCCCCCAGCATGGCTTCAGGGCCACCGAGCGGTGTGCCCTGCCTTTGCCCATTATACTTTGCAGATGGGACCAGGTGGAAGGAAGCAGAGAGCAACTTCAGCTCCAAGAAAAGTTTCAATGTGAAGACACAACAGTGCAATTCAGCCTTCTGAGAAAGAGGAGCTGCGATGGGTCAGAGGGGAATGAAAACTGAACCAAGCAGTTTTCAAGACTTTAATATGCCATCTCTTCCTTTTCTTCCAGGTAAAATGTGAGGCTAGATTACCTTTGTCCAAAACCAAAAATAATAACAGCAACTGTAAAAAGGGCTCCAACGAGAATAAATCCAAGATTTCTGTTGGTGAGGAATGCAGAGCAGATGAACAGGCCTTCCTCGTGGCACTTTATAAATATATGAAAGAAAGAAAAACGCCCATTGAACGAATACCCTACCTCGGTTTTAAGCAGAGTAAGTAGAATTTTCATTGTATTTTTGTGTGACATTTAAAAGAATTTAGGCTTTGAATGACTTGGTAAGAAGGGACAACTTTAAAGGTGATGGGACCCTAATTTTAATTTTAATTTTGCATTCTATTTTTAGTATACAAGTCATGTTGACATCCCGAGAGGTATTTAGGCATACCAAACGTCTGTAGGGTTTTTGGTTTTTCCCAACAACTTTGAGCAACCTCTCCTCATTTGGGGAATGCCCTGCTAAAACTAAATCCCTGTCCTTCTGCAGGCAGTCTGTGTGCCTTGGAGGTCTAGATTACGTTAAGCGGGAATCCTGGCACTCGTAAGCATCCACTTATTGGCCTTGGGTTGTTTCCTAGATTGATTCCCTTTTCATCCCCTATTCCAGGGGTCTTCAAACTTGGCCCTTTTATGACTTGTGGACTTCAACTCCCAGAATTCCTCAGCCAGGCATGCTGGTGAGGGATTCTTGGAGTTGAAGTCCACAAGTCATAAAAGGGCCAAGTTTGAAGACCCCTGCCCTATTCCATAAGGTCCTCCAGATCAACTGCTCCTAGAAATTTAGTCTGCAATCCTGTTGCACTCTCTTGGGAAGAAGTTGCTTTTTACTAGCAAGATTTATGCTGCAAATTAGCTTAATGAGACTGCATCATTCTGTTTTTGAAATGCATAGCCAAGCCAGAAATAACTGTAAAATGCTTCTGTTATTTTCCTCTTGAAAAAACAGTGTAGGAGAAAAAATATTTTAGATCAGTTGGTACCTATAATAGTTGCTTGAGTTAAAAATAACATTTACTTTCATCCTCCCCAGTTTTTACATTGGGGGGGAGGGAGTGTACAAGTCTCAGGAACATTTCAGCAAGACCATTTGTAAAGAAAAATTCAGACGTGAAAATCATATTTAACGTATCTGAGTCTAACAGAACACCATGCAAAGAACTGTTTCAATGGAGGACTTACCACTATTTAAAAACAATCATTAAATTCTGTGTAAGTATCCCCTTCAGTGGATGGGGATGTGTTTTGAGTCATCAATTATTTTAAATTATTTTAAAGGAAGAGAGACTTATTTGGAAATACTAGGTATCTTGTGGTGGCACTGCGGTGGTGCAATGGTTAGACCGCACTACTGCAGGCTACTTCTGCTGATTGCCGGCTGCCTGCAGTTCAGTTCTCACTAGCTCAAGGTTGACTCAGCCTTCCATCCTTCCGAGATGGGTAAAATGAGGACCCAGATTGTTGGGGGCAAGATGATGACTCAATAAACCGCTTAGAGAGGGCTGTAAAGCACCGTGAAGCGGTATATAACTATTGCTATTGCTATCTGAACGTTTTCCCCCTGTTATGTTGATGCAGAATGTCAGCCGGGTATGCTTTACATAACAATTTACATACCTAACAGCAATTGCCACTGATTGCAACAGGCCTCCAGCAGCCATTAAAAGCTTACATAACTCTAAAATGATTACGTGTTTGCTTGAAAAACTAGCTGCATGAAATAGCAGAATTAATGTACTATGAACAGCTTTGTTGTATTACCATTGGATTCCTATTAAATTAAGGCCTGAGCAAAGCTTCTGATAGCTCAGGAAAAATGCAAGATTTAGCAATGCTTTTTATTCGGAACGTTTTGATTTGTGTGTGCATGTGTGTGTGTCTGTGTCAGAGAGAGAGAAAGGAGAAAATTGCAATGCTTTCTCCCCAGATATAACAGAATAATAGAGTTGGAAGGGACCTTGGAGGTTTTCTAGTCCAACCTGCTGCTTAAGCAGGCAACCCTATACCGGGGTTAGGCAACCTCGGCTCTTTTATGACTCATGGACTTCAACTCCCAGAATTCCTGAGTCAGCTGACTCAGGAATTCTGGGAGTTGAAGTCCATGAGTCATAAAAGAGCCAAGGTTGCCTACCCCTGCCCTATACCATTTCAGACAAGTGACTGTCCAATTTCTTCTTAAAAGCCTCCAGTGATGGAGCGCCCACGACTTCTGAAGGCAAGCCATTCCACTGATTAATTGACCTCACTGTCAGGAAGTTTCTCCGTAGTTTCAGGTTGCTTCTCTCCTTGATTAGTTCCCAACCATTGTTTCTTGTCTTGCTTTCTCGTGCTTTGGAAAATAGGTTGACCCCATCTTCTTTGTGGCAGCCCCTGAGATATTGGGACATTGCTATCATATCCTATCAGATATATCCTTAATAAATTTGAGGAAACAGGAATGTAGCTTAGAAAGCTCTGCTTGTCTTAGAAATGGACTATTGGTGCTCAGTTGCCCAGCACTGGGGCACAATCACCCTGGACATGCAGCATCTCTCTTTCAACAAAACTGAAGCCAGCTTTTCAAGTCCTCAACCAGCAGGTATCGGCCTCTTCAGTTCCACAAAATGGCATCCCTGTTCTGGCTGAATCTGATGGGAAGTGTAGTCCAGGAGACTGGCCAGGGGCATTTCAGGGAGCGTTCCAAAGGAGAAAGAAACCACTCAAGGGCAGCCGAATTATCTTCTGATGACTAGGATGGTTGTTGACTGCCGTTTTCCAATCTGGACATGTGAAAATCACCTGCTGAGTGTGTTTAGACAGTGAATCTACTTTGCTGGTAAATAACTGGAGCGTTATATGCTACCAGCCTCGGCAACATGTTTTGCTGACCAGAGAACACCCATTTTTAGGTAATATTTGTTTGCAGCCAGGAAACAAAGCTCTTTCTGGGAATAGTATATAATTCACTTGACAGAGAGAGACAGGCAACCTATGTTTATCCCATTGTTTAAAGCATGCATGACCAGAGGTTTTGCAAACAAAAACCTTTTTTTATATTTGTAACTGAAATAAAAGTATATTAAACATACACGATACCTTTAAAATAGGGCCTACTGGGAAATATACAGTAATCACATCAAAGGATCCTTCTTTCTGCCTCTGATTCAGATCTCTGATTACTTGCAAATGAATCTAGATAACAGAAGAACATAGTTGGAAGGGACCTTGGTGTCTTCTAGTTCAACCCCTTGCTCCAGCAGGAAACTCTATACTATTTCAGACATCCAATCTGTTCTTAAAAATGTCCAGTGTTGGAGGACCCAGAACTTCTAGAGGCAACTCGGTCCACTGATTAATTAGATTAATAGAAAACATTCAGAAAGACTGAATTTGCATGTTTTCTTAGACATTTAAGAAATGATCAGTTTTGGCATTGCCACAATGGCTCAAATGGTAGATCGTGGTGAATTCTAAAACAGTAATAACCATTGGCATTTAGATGCTGAAGGGCAACTATTCATTGTAACCCCAGACTCACACTGTCTAATGATAGTCAGTCAGATGCCTTTAATTTAGTACCTGCAGTAGGAACCAGTTGGTGCCCATCCCTGCTCGGCTGAAGGCAGGAGAAAAGAGAAGAGAGAAAAGCATCCATGGTGGAGATGTAAGGATGCCCTGTCTGATGTTCTTGGAGGACACTATGATAGCTGTGAGATCCATCCTTGTCACCTTGGCTGGAAGTTCTTTTTATAGAACTTCTGCAGTTTCCAGGTCTTCACATGGATTCCTTCAGCTTTTACTTTCACGGCTTCAATATCAAAAAGGTGGACATTGAAAAGCGTTCATTTTTCTCAAGAACTATTCCAAATGGGAAGGAAAACACCATATTTGAAGCAAGTGCAGTCAACTATTGTCTCAACTGTCCCCCCCCTACACACACACACACACACACACACACACACACACACACACACACTCCTCTTGGCCTTGTGGAGTTGGCTGTGTTGAGGCCTCCTCTTGACTAAACTGGGCCAAACAAGACATGCTTTTGGCTTTTTTGAAATGTTGCACAATTGAATGGGCTGGCTCAGTCCTTTTGCCGGAGAGAGGCCTGCCTGGCTTTCGTGAAAGCTAATCGAGTGTTCCTGTAAGAGAAGATCAGTAACCATTCACATGTTCCTTGAAGGAAGAGTTGTTTGTCCCACTGCTATGAGGCTCTTAAGATTCAGCAAGGATTAGAGGGAGAGGAGCAGTCAGGATCACCAAGCGCAAGGGATTGGGGTGACCACTGTTTCCCAGGGCTCCCTCTGGTATTTCTCCAAGGGGTCTCTTAGCAATGCTCCTACCAAGTGCTGGACACAAGAAAACAGACCCAGAAACACAACCACATCGGCCATTCTCCAGATGATGAATGCCTCAATTATAATTGGAAAGAAAAGCAGGAAAGCCTTTGCACTCTTGGTTACTCTAAGGGCAGCTCTCTACAGGAAACATTTTTTTACCCAGAGCTGAGAACCAAAATGTCTAAAAATTTAGGGCATAAACTGAGAGCATCTCCCCCACCCCTCCAAGCATCCCAAGCATCCAAGCGACCCTTAGCTTAGAGCAGGGCTTTTCAACCGGTGGTATGCGTACCACTTGTGGTACATTAACAGGTGGCAGGTGGTACGCAGCCCTGCCTAGCCAAGTGTACTGGGAGAGGGAAAGAGCCAGCGCAGGCAAGGACTTACTGTGAGAGAGTCCTCTGGAGATGCAGAGTGGCTGGGGCGAGGCAAAGGCCCCAGGTTCACTTCTGGCTCACCCTCCCCCATGAGAAAGGAGGGGGGGGCGGAGACAGGAGAAGCTATAAAAGGAGGCAGTTTGGGTGGGAGAGGGAGAGAGAAAAGAAGAAGACACCTTGGGAGGAGGTGGAATAGCTCTAGCTGTACTGAAGGAAAAGAAGAAGGGGGGGAGGAGAGGAGATCAAGCAGGCCAGCCATGAGCCGATCTACTGTGGCAGCCGCCTGTGCTGGCAGCAACAGGCAAGAAATGCAGGGGGGAGGGGTTGCCCTCCACAAGGAATGAAGAAAGGTAGCAATGAAGAAAGGCAGCATCAGCTGGAGGTGAGACAGGGAGGGAGATGGAGAGTGGAAGGATTTTTATGTGCTTTTGTGACTTTGAAGTTTGGGATTTGTGCAGTGTGGGCTTTATTATTTATTTATTTATTTATTACATTTTTATACCGCCCTTCTCCCGAAGGACTCAGGGCGGTGTACAGGGCAATAAATACAAAAACAGGATACAAAAGTTAAAAGCGAATTAAATAAGTGCCCAAGGTTAAAACAGTAATTAAGATGTATTAAAACCCCAACCCTAACCCATCAGACCAGGTCAGACTGGTCAAATAGATACATTTTTAGATCGCGCCGGAAGGAGCGAAGGCCGGGGGCCGTCCGGAGGTCAACCGGCAAGCAGTTCCATAGGTCTGGCGCGCCCACAGAGAACGCTCTCCCCCTGGGGTCCACCAATCGACATTCTTTGATCGGAGGCACCCTGAGGAGGCCCTCTCTGTGGGAGCGCACTGGACGGAGGGAAGTTGACGCCGGCCGCAGGTGTTGCCGTAGGTAATCCGGACCCATGCCATGTAGGGCTTTGTAAGTCATTACTAACACCTTGAATCTCACCCGAAGGACAACCGGCAGCCAATGCAGCTCGCGGAGCAAAGGTGTAACATGGGAGTATCGGGAAACTTCCAGCACAACTCGCGCGGCTGCATTCTGCACCAGTTGGAGCCTCCGAGTGGACTTCAAGGGCAGCCCCATGTAGAGAGCATTACAGTAGTCTAGACAAGAAGTCACGAGCGCATGAGTGACTGTACGTAAGGCAGTGCGCGCCCACAGAGAGGGCCTCCTCAGGGTGCCTCCTGTCAAGGAATGTCGACTGGTGGCCCCCAGGGGGAGGGCCTTCTCTGTGGGTGCTCCGGCGTTATGGAATCAACTGCCGGTCGAGCTCCGGATGGCATCAGACCTCCGATCCTTCCGTCGCGGGTTGAAGACCCATTTATTTGAACTAGCGGGTCTGGCCTGATGGGGGTACTTGGGTTTTTTATTGGTTTGTTTTAGTATTCTGGTTTTAACTTGGGCATTAATTTAATTATTTTTTAATGTTTGTATTGGTGTTTATATTTATGCCCTGTGAACCGCCCTGAGTCCCTTTGGGAGAAGGGCGGTATAAAAATCTCAATAAATTAAATTAAATTAAATTAAATCCTGGTCTAGATAGGGTCGCAACTGGTGCACCAGGCGAACCTGCGCAAAGGCCCCCCTAGTCACAGCTCCAATATGCTCTTCTAAGGAGAGCTGTGAATCTAGAAGGACCCCCAAGTTGCGCGCCCTATCTACGGGGGGTAATAGCTCACCCCCCATGGCCAGAGATGGGATAATCAGAATTTCCTGGGATGCTGGCACGAACAGCCACTCAGTCTTGTCAGGGTTGAGTCGAAGCCTGTTCCTCCCCATCCAGACCCGGACCGCCTCCAGGCAGCGGGACATCACGTCGAGGGCATGTTCTTAAGGAGTGTTTGGCAATTTCTATTTTGCTGTTGGCTGATGTCTGGTGTTAGCTTCTATTGCTCTGCTATTGTTAGCTGTAGGTTTTGCTGCAAGGGATTTTGAAGTATTTTTTTCCTGAATGGATTTTGCCTGTAGCATTCCTTTACTTATGAATGGAGCCATTTGGGGAGGCTGCCTTAGCTGGCAGCCAATACTTACTACATTTTTTTTTCTTCCTTAAGTGCCAGCTGCCCGGCTACTTAACTTTCCTTTCTAGCCAGTAGCTAATTCTTAAAGGGGAATGCGCCCTTTTAAGCTAGCTCCCTCAGCAGCTTGTCTTTTCTGTCTCTGGAGGCTTTTCCTTATTTGAGGAATATATATGGAAGAGAGAAAATAGGGGCGAGGGTTTCAAATCCTTCCTTCAGAAAGAGGTAGGCATGAGAAAGAGAGAGGCAGGGAAGGAGGGAGGGGGGGAAGTCCCGCCTTAGCACTTGGCCACCAGCAGCCCTGCCATTGACTTTGCTTGTCAGAAGGTTGCAAAAGGGGAATCACATGACCCTGGGACACTGTGACCATCATAAATATGAATCAGTTGCCAAGCATCCAAATATAAATCACATGACCCTGGGCATGCTGCAATGGTCATAAGTGTGAAAAATGGTCATAAGTCATTTCAGTGCCATTGCAGCTTTGAACAGGGTTGGGCTTTGTTTTCTGTTTTTTTTTTTGGTCAAGTTTTTGACACCTTGCTAGGTGGTACTCGAATATTTTTTTTTTATTCCAGTTATATCCTGCCCTTCTCCGAAGACTCAGGGCGGCTTACAAACTTAGCAGTAGCCTTCATTCTATGTATATGCCTGCTTATTAGGGCTTTCACACACACCCCAAGCGGCATTATTACAAAGTCAGCTTAATTGCCCCCAACTACCTCGGAAGGATGGAAGGCTGAGTCAACCTTGAGCCTGGTGGGACTCGAACCTGCACTAATTGCAGGCAGCTGGTGTTACTTAAGGAGGCATTAGCCCACTGCTCCACCAAGGCTCTATTGCCATATATTAGGATATTGCCATATCCTAAAAGTGGTACAGTCAGTGAAAAGGTTAAAAAGCCCTGGCTTAGAGCAACCTTCCACATCCTATCTTGGGGTTGGGGGGGGAGGGTTGCACCACCGCTTTGGCATCTAGCGGCTCTGAAGGGAATTAAGAGCGAAGACACCTTGAACACAGCCTTGTGGAAGAGCCACCTTCCCCTAGAAGGCCTCTGCAGGGCCATCTGCCCCTTACCTGCCCCAGATGCGGTGCTGGCACTGGGGAGCATCTGGGCTGCTGGATGGAAGAGGCTTCTGGATCCTGGCCAAGGCTCTTCTCTCGCTTTGTATCTGCGCTCACAATTACTGCTTAGTTAGGCCACTTTAAGGAAATTCCCTGTTCTTAATCAATGCTTTCGATTTAGGAGCATATTCAACAAAGCTTCCTTTGTTTAATGGGACAAGTACTGATTATTTCTTATCCTGGAGGAAGTAATTGTTTTCTAATACCTGTAACTAGATCTAAGGAGAATGTTCCCCTTGTGGTTTTTTTAAAAGAATGGCACATGTGCAAAGGGCAGAGTTTACACTTTGAATTATGTAAATGTGTTTTGCAGACTGATTCTCTGTTTTTGTCTAAACATGTGGATGTGATTATTGTTTTTCTTGCTTCGTTGTCAAAGAAAGATTGTTTCATTTGCATTTCTTGGAAAGATGGTTAATGCAATGCTTATCTCAATGCTTATTGTCCCTCTAACAGTTAACCTTTGGACTATGTTTCAAGCTGCTCAAAAGCTGGGAGGATATGAAACAGTAAGTGTTGAAGTAACTTCAGAGAGAGAAAAAATTGTGCACCCTTAATTTTCTCATGTTTTTGCCATGTGTGCATTAAATATGCAAAAAAAAAAAATCCAAAAACCACAGTTCAGCAGAAAACACTTTGAATTTATGGGGTTCTCTTTTGGAAACAGTCTGAATTAATTCCAGGCTTGGCAAAACTGTAAACGTGTAGTTAAAAAAAAACAACCAAAAAAACTCAACTCTTGAGTGGAAAACATACGTAACTCTTCCTTGTCAAGGAAATTGTTTGGGTCTGTAATTTTTTCCTATGTTAAGAGAGGGATATTCTTGTACAACTAGCCAAGATTGCGTAAAAGAACATTTGCCTTGGCATAGTCCCTGACATCTGCTCTTGTCAAATATGGGAAATGTATTAAATACTTTAAAAAGCAACCAGCCATGTCCATTACAGTGTAGCATACTGCAGTGTCTGTTCTTCTTTTGAAACGGTAACAGACTTTTGCAAAAAGGGTCAGGCCATGTAAACAGGAAGTTATCTAAAGTTCAGAATTACTGGGGTGGGAACACAGTGCACTGATCCTTTTTTTATCAACTAACAGTATCTGACACAGAGACTTTATTTTTAGCTTGTGGATAAAATTGATGATTGTGGATTTTATAGCATGTATAATATTGGAGTCACAAACTGTGATTAAGATCCTAAAAGGAGAAGAAAGAACTGCCTAATGTGACTGAGAGAGATGGCATTTGTAGCAAGAACCAGTTGACATAAAAGTTTCATCACTGGAATTTTTTTTCACTGCCTCAGATTTATTTGAGCATTCTTTAGACAGATGGATTCAAAACACACTCACCAGGCATACCTGGATATATTTAAAAGACCCTAGTTTTGCCTTTGTTCAGAGAACATGCAGCTTGGCTGCCCTTATGTTAAATGAAATAACAGATAAAACTTGAAATGTATTTAAGCAAGAGAGCAAGTCATCCTGGAACTAGTATTGTTTCATTTTAATAACTATTTTTGCTAATGGATGTTGAGATGCTTTTGTTATTACAGGAATTAATGAACATGTACAAGCCGTTTTTTAGCTCGCCCTTTAATTGACATTTGTTCCTTTTGTTTTAGTCTACTTGTGTGGCTAATTCTTATTTATTCGGGAGTAATTTCCATTAAATTTAGTGGGTCATGCTTTGAAGAAAAATCGCAAGTTTAATATGGTTATTGCCATACTTAAAATATGAAATGAAAATACCGTAATTAACACCCTGTTCCAAAGCATGTGGCAAGAAGCTTGACTTTCACTGGGGATGGTGCCTGAGTTACTCATGGCCAGCTTAAAAATTGGTGTCCCTTTGAATTATCAAATCAAAAAGATTCCCATCATCCTGTCCCCAAAGGCTTCTGGGCCACAGAGACAGGAATAGATTGCCAAACCAGGTGCCAAAGTGGAAACTGGGAAGAGATCAGGAAGGATTCTAAACAGAGCAGAGGCATTTTGCGTGCTTGAACTGAAATCTTAGCTTGGATTTCTGGCTCTGTTTAGCACAAATTGTGACAACATTTGAAGTTGCATTGAGCCTGTGGGCATTTGGGTACAGGAATCATAGTTTTTCCCCACAACCAGTAAAAGTGGTTAACAACCATCTATTTTGCAACAGAGATTAAATCTTGGCAGAAATCCGAAATTAAGCCAGTAGAATCAGAGGAACACCCCTGCTCTTGGTCTGTTTGTCATCCTTTCAGTCTAGCAGCTTCTCAATTGTTATAATTTTAAGGAACTCCATTCCTTATAGAGCCTTCAGGGCTCCCATCCACTTAACTCTTGGGAGGAAATTTGAATAGATTTTTCTGTTCCCGAAAGCTTTTCAAACTTGGTTTTAGGGTCGGTCTGATTTTAATAAGCATCTATTTCAATGCTATTATAGCACATGCTTTATTCGCTGGAAGAAAAAAAACAGGAAAAAAGAAAGAAAAGAAAAGCTTTCATTTGGAAAATAAAACCATTTGTCGGACCTGCTTTCCTTGGGCTTGGCTTTGAGCCAGTGCTATACCAGTCAGCGAGGAATCCAAAGATGTGCTGGGGCTGGTTGGTACCAGCTGTCTTTCGGGGGTGGGGGATATTCTTACAGAAGTGGACATACCCAGTCATGAAGAGGTTTAGCTGAAAATGCATACCATTTAAAACTCCCCCCCCAAGCGCTAGAGGTACATACAAGAAGAAAACCTGACCCACGGAGCTAGAGGGACAAAAGGGGGAAGCTTGGTTCCTAGGAAATGTTGCTGAGGACAACAGGCTGTAGGAGTTGATGAAATGGTGGCCAAACTGGTTGGCAACTCCTCCTTGAGGCTGGCAGATGGGTGCAGAAGAGGCAGCAAAGCCAAAGGCCTGGAAAAGCTTCATTGATATCGGTCAGTTGATGACCATGAAAAGGGACTGCTGGAGAACGCTGCCCAACTACAGAACACGAGAGAGATTGCCGTTCAGACTTCCTCAGCAGCTGGAAGTAAAACTGCTGGAAATGGTAGCCAAATACAGAAAAGGCATCCGTACCTGAAACCGCAAGGCTGGCATTAAGGAAAAGACGAGGGCGCTTCAAGAAGATGTTGACTTTTACTTGGTTGCTTCTACAAAGGACTCTTGTCTGTCTGTCCAACAGCACCACCAGGTCTTCTTTAAAACTATTATCACCAGGAAGAAGAGTGGGAAAGGTTTATGGAGCAACTGAATGGTTCAAGGTTGGGAAAGGAATGTGCAAGATTTTCTACCAATATTTTAACTTAAATGCAGAATAAATCACAAGAAGCGTTGAGTTAGAAAAAGCAGGAATTCAGACGAAAACTGCTGATGAAACTAGGAAGGCTGAAAGTGAGAAAGATTTGGGGATCTTTTGTTGAAAGTGAAAGGAGAGAATGCAAAATCCCATTCAACTGCTGTTCAACATTTTTTTTAAAAAAAAATCAAAACTCAAAAGATTACGTTAACAGGAAATGCCAACCCAAAGCAAATAGGGAGAGAAGAAGTTGAATAGTAACAGACTTTATTTGCCCTCCTAGGATAAAGTTTGCAGAGGAATGGCAGCTAGAGCCATGCAACAGGGAGACATTTGCTACTTGGAAGAGAGACTAGCAGAAATCTACACAGAATGTTAAACTGTTGAGACATCACATGGACAACCAGGGTACGTATTGTCAAGCCCATGGCCTGCTCAGTTGTGACATGAAAGCTGGATCATCAGAAAGGCTAAGCAAAAAAAAGATGAATACTTTTGAATTTTGGTACTGGAGAAAATTGTTGACAGAAGCTTGGACAACCTGAAGAACCAATCAATCATTCAACACCAGATGAAGTCACATTGGGCTGCTCAATAGAAGCACTAACGATGAGGCTAAAATGGAGATATTTTGGGTACATAATGCAAAGGTGGGCGTCCTCGAAACAGGCTCTGATGCTCTGGTGCAACTGAAGGCAATGAAAAAGAGGCAGACAGAAGACCATTTGACCAGGTGCCATCACAGATAATGGCCCAGGCAGAACCTTCCAATCCTGGTGAAAGAATGCTTGTTGGACCATGAAGCATTAGAAGCAACTGAACAACAAGAAGGCAATAATACTTAAGAGAGAAAAATAGGGAAGACACCATGGCTTTGAATTATGTGCCTTTCAGAAACAGCATGTAAGAAACTTGTGACAGCCTGTTTTGCAAATACAAATAACCATGAAGTAGAATCTGTACCTTTAATTAAAGCCAAGTACAGTGTTTATATTGTCACAATGGAAATTGTCAGATATTATGTTACATACTACGTGCCCACCAGTTGAAGACAAATTTATGAAGTGTTCCAAAATTCTGTGCATATTTAAAACAGGACGTTTCTATGTTTGGGATTAATTGTATATTTATTTTCAACTAATTAAATTTTATACATGAAAAGAACTATCTGATAGGAGAGTTTCACTTGCAAGGGATTTAAGTGAGAATCCCGTGTTCCAGGTGTCTCCGTTTGAAGGTGTATGGAACCTTCTCTAAAATATGGAATGCATTTTCTAGCAAGGATCATTTTAAGGAAGGGTATTCTAAAGGCCAAAATGAAGACAGCCAGGGTTCAACATGCAGCCTTAATTATCAAGTGAATGACTTCAGAGACTTGGAATCCCAGTTTTCTCACCTTGTCCATGATTTGGGGGTAAACATGCAAGACCTGGTACCCCAGAAATGATTTTCCCCCAGATATGTTAGAACATGTGAGATGATTGCCTGCAATGCTCTGCCTGAGGACTGTATTGCCCACAAGTCACGGCTTATAGCTGCCTGCAGAAGTGAGAACAAGCCTGTCTCTCCTCCTCTTGCAAATCCTGCAGGAATTGGATGCTGGGCAGCACCCACAGTTCCCTTCCCTCAAGGAAACAGCTCCCTGCACGAATGGGATGAAAACAAAGCAGCCTCGCCCACAGAATGAATGGGGAGCCCACTTCACTGAGGCCTGCACTGGGGTCTGAAAAAGCAACGTCTGTGGTTCATCACTGTCCCCTCTTTTCAAGAAACCCCTGCCCCAGAGGCAGAAAGAGTCATCCACCTGCCCACAGCCTTTTGTGTTGGTGTACAAGGCCACCATCTCTGGAAGCACAACTCCTTCCCTCACTCGCAGTCAGAGTTCAGTGGGCACAGAAGACCAGTTGCAAAGCCCAGAGGTCACGTCCTGGTCTAGTCCTGGCAAAATATCCCATAGGCATGTTTAGTGAGCCTTCATCCCCACTGAGCCAGGCTAGGAAAAATATATATATATAGGTAAAGATGTAGTTTGCCCACATACAAGCCCCAAACATTTCAGGTCATGGTTGAATAAAGAGGCATTTTGATTTAATCTCCATCCGGAAGAGGTAGTGATTATGACTAATGGGAAGAAAACCAAGATAACATTGCTTGTCTGAAATTATAATAATTACCAAGTGACTTTTTTTTTGCTTTTGATGCTTGCTTTTTGCAAAGAAGGCATTTTATCTTTATGCAGAACAGGAAATGCTCCATTTATTCTATACAAAACTAATTAACTCTCCCATTCTTCTCCTTTTTAGATTAAAATTACAACACCTCTCCCACTCACCCACCTACTCTGCCAATATAACAACTTTGGGTATTGATTTCCTTTGGTTCTGATCTGATCAGTAGCACCAGCCCCCTTTAACCATGCAAAATCTTTGCTCTCCAGAGCTACAAGCCCGTATTCTGCAAAACACAACTGAACCCCCCACCCATCATTTTTTCTCCATTTTCCACTCTCCTTCTTTTGTTATGCATGCTTCGTATCAAGTTTTTTTCCCCTCCTGTCCTACTTTAAAGTAGTTTGGACTGTATAAAATAATGAAGACCCGTTCAGTTCCTTTGCCACATCTTCCATCTGTTTCTCTGTTAATCCTATTTCTTGCACAAAGATTGCACACATAAAAGTCATAGCTTGCAATTTAACATGTTATCAGTTGTTTGTTTTCTTTTATTTAGCCAATTCAAGGACATAGTTCAGATATTAATCTTAGAGAGTGTTTAGATTTCATTACCGTTTGATCTATATATTTTACTAGCCCAGATGAGTGAAAATAAACAGCTTGTATCAAGTTACACAAATTATATTTCTGGATGGATTTACTGGAGAATGTGATGGATTGAGGCTTCCATCCATAGTTCCTTGTCACTAACTCAATAAAGTAATTCTGTAATCATTATTTATGCTGAGATTGGGATTCATATTCATAATTTACCAAGAGCTTTCTCTGAAAGCATTTTAATTGTTAATGCTCTCAGTGACTGAATGCTTTTTCCCCCAAGAAATTGCATACACAAAGTAGTCAGATTGCTTACTAAAGAGGCAGAAACAAAATGTAATTCCAAAAAAATAAGAGGTAGGTGAAATACATGTGCAAAATGTTGTGTATTGTAGGGATCCATGTTAACCTATCTGCACTGGCTTTACGGCTTGTGCTTCCTGCTGTCTTATATGTCTCACATGTACATTTGTTGCTGCACGCACACACACACACACACACACACACACAGTCTGTGAAGATGGAAGATTAAATTTTCTGTTGCCATTTTTGCAGATCACAGCCCGTAGACAATGGAAACATATTTATGACAAATTAGGTGGAAACCCCGGGAGCACCAGTGCAGCCACCTGCACACGCAGACATTATGAAAGGTAAGAGGGGCTTGATGAAATGCTTATCTAATAAAGAAGAACAATTCAGCTGGGGAGCCTTCAAAGACTTTTGGATAGAATTGGCTGGGGTTAGGGTCCCTGGAAAGGCTTCACCGCCAGTTTAATCCTTTGATGGGCTTTGATTTCCACCCATGTTTGTTTCTCCTGTCAGAAAATGAAGGGCTGGCCTCTGATTTCTTTCATTTCTCCAAAGCCTTTATTAGCTCGAAGCTCTACCAATTAAACAAGATAATCAACAGGGCACCAATGGGGAATATTTTGTGTGTGTGTATGTATGTGTATACACACATACACATACATACGTGTGTGTTTATAAATGAAGCAACAATTAGCTTGTTCTGCTGGATTTTGTGTGTGTGTGTGTGTGTGTGTGTGTGTGCACGTGCGCGCATTGAGATTGATGGGACCGTTCCATATTCCTTTTTCTTTTTTTCCTTTGCAGCTAACAGCCATTTATCTTTCGAAATGCGAAAGACTTGCAGTTTTATAAGCATTGATTTTATACCCTGAGTTAATAATACTTTCCAAAGCTGGGTATCCAGCATACTACCTCAGACAATGTGATACAGCTGTGCTGCTTTCTTAAAAGATTTTTTTTAAATACAGCCATTAATAAAATATGCCCCTTTCAATCTCTGAATGTGCAATGTGATCTCATGCTCCAGATCACTAACCGGTGACTGGAGGGGCTGAGGCAGCTTGCACTGAGCTCCCCACATGGGACACGGGCCAGGTGGGAGGGCCTCTCCCCAACTCTTGATCCATTGGCCAGACAGGTGCAAGAGAGGTGCTAGTCCTCATCAAGGGTGATGGTCACATTCTGGTAGAAACCTGGGCTGCTTGGGAAAGAAAGAACTGGGAGAGAGGGATGTCCAGCACTAGCAGCACTAAGAAGGGGAGGCCGGGATGTCTCTTCGTGCCCTTTGGGTTTGGGGGAATTTCGGGCCCTTCCTATCCAGGCCAGCCTTAGAGTTCCCCCCCCCCCGACTGACTTCATGAAAGGAGTAAAGGAGCAGATGCCTCCATCCCATACAAGGTTATGAAGTTCTAAACTGATTGATCAATAATTATTTGGACACACACACACACACACACACACATCCAGCTAGGCAGGGCTGACTCCAGTGAGGAGCTGGACAAGAAACCCCAGGATTGTTCAAAATTGTGAGAAAGGAGGAGGAATCGTGGCCTGTCCGGCCTAGGACTCCCCCTCCGCTGCCTGTTTTCTCCAAATCTGCCTCTTCTTGGTTCCTCCTCTGCCATCTTTAACCCTCAAATTATGTGCACACACACACACACACACACACACACACACACACACAGAGAGAGAGAGAGAGAGAGAGAGAGAGAGAAGAGAGAGAGAGAGAGAGAGAGAGAGCGCCTGTTTTGTGGAGGCAGCTTCTGTTCTGCCCCCAGATAGGCAGAAGAAGATGATTATTGGAAAGCTTTTTTGGCATGTTCCTGTTTCCATTGTTGTGGCTGGTTGCCAGTAAATATGTTCATTGTTAAAACCGGGCAGTGCAGCGCTTGTGAGTTTCCTAAGTGTTGTTCCGGACACGCATCAGGGCCTTCCACGGGCCTTCTTAAGAAGTGCAAGTGCAGGTTGCTCGGCGGAAACCTGGTGGACATTTCTATGGAATCCTTTACTGTCCACAAATGAGGAATTATGGCCGCAGCTCCAGCCGCGGCTGATTGTCTTCAATCAGTGCAACCCCTTCGCCAAAAGGTCTTTGCCAGTCCAGTTTAGTTTCCACCCTCCCCGTCTCTGTCAGCTTTCAGCATTGTAGTAGCTCTTGCCTGTAGTGCATTAGTACTCTGCATAGTTGCTTAAGTTACAGGTGATGACCCGGTATTATTAGGTAGAAAATACTTTTTCCCAGGGAGGAGATGTTGCTGTTGGTCCCGATTCCACACACACAAGGCGCACAAGGCACTATGTTGATAGCGCAGCTTTAATTGTCCTCCACTGGGATCACCCTTGGCCCAACCAGAGGGCCGCCTGCTTTGGGGGGCATGAAGCTTCCCTCTCCCCAGCGCATCCTGATGTGCAACCTGCACAACTTCCGACCATCTTGGTTTATCCCTGGTTTAGCATTGACTAAAAACAGCTGCTAATGCCTGGGTTATTCTTTGCAGCCTAGTATCTAAAAAGTGATATTCAATCAGATGGGATTCCTTCCAGGGCCTTTTCTTTAACTCCTCTATGTGCAAAATACATACATGATGGTTGACTTTCATTTCCCTGAATAAATAGTGAGCCACCCCCACCCCCCCGAGAGTTAAAGAAAGCATAAGAGCCACACGATTATAAAGAAAACATTACTATTTATTTGGGAGCTCAACATTTCTATACAAAGTGTAATTAAGGAAAAGAAAAGCTGTACTTTAAAGCTCTGAGCCCTTGTACAAATCATCTCTCTTGGGGGGATTTTTTCCCCTTCACAGAGTGGAAAGCAGATGGTTAAAATGTCTGGATAGGGACAAAAACCCAGGTCCACAACAGGAGTGTGTGGTTTCAAATAAGCACCTTCAACAAGTAGGTAATTTCATTTTCCCAGTGTTGGGGTAGGCAACCTTGGCTCTTTTATGACTGGTGGACTTCAACTCCCAGAATTCCTGAGGCAGCCATGCTGAGGGGAAAGGGAGAGGTTTCCAAGCTGAGCCATGCTGGCTCAGGAATTCTGGGAGTTGAAGTCCACCAGTCATAAAAGAGCCAAGGTGGCCTACCCCTGCCTTAGGTGAAGGCAAGCTGGCACAGCCAGACAGACCCCAGCAGCCCTAGATGCATCCAGCTATCTCAGCAGGTGCAGATGTGTCAGTAGTTAGGCCCCTGAACTCCACTGATCAAACATTTCAGTCTCATGTGTTTAAGATTACGGTATCCAGACACGCTCAATCTCTTGTTCTTTGAACTTCAACCAAATCCACAATCCAATGAAAAGAAGAACGTTCTGGTGAGACCGTTCGTAGCAGGAGGATAAGGAAACCACCCGCGACTCTGTCCCGAATAATGAAGCTTTTGCCCAAAGCCTAAACTTCGGGGTTCCTCTTGAATACAATAGTAGAATTGACTTTGAACTAAATTCTAAAGCTGAGACGATAACATTGGCCTTTCTCTAAGCACACGGCAAATTTTACTCTGTCAAAGAAAAAAGTGATTCAATACATTATAGAGCCGAGAATTAATTCTTGTGGAGAAAACATACATAAAAACATATGGTGCAAGTTCCATATTATTTATTTATTCATTCAATTGGTCAATCAATCAATTTCTATAGCTACCTCACTCATCCATTAGATCTAATACATGTCTGTTTTGGTTTGTCCTTGCTATGACGAGTGTGTGTGTAGATATGCACCCCAAAGGATTTGCTCTTGAGTAGATGCACCTCTTTGCACTGAAGGGGGCCTGGCAGAACTGGATTTGCTGTCTCTCCATCCATGCTTTTCCCCCTCCGCCCTTTTGGATGAAAGGTGGGAATGAAATCCAGAAGTTGTGAAGGAAAGAAACAAGCAGAGCTAAACTCTTTAGATATTTGACGTGGCTCATTCTGCCTTTCTCATTTGTAATGGGCACATTTGTCCGTGAAATCTCACATTGTCTTTGGTTTCAGTGCTTTGCATTTATTGGCATCTTACAGTATTACATGAAATCAATAAGAATATCAGTAGCATTGGCAAAATCCCCATCAGTCAATTGCAAAAGGCAGCTTTACCCAGAAAAGCTTCCATCCTGTGATGACACCTTTAAGGCCATCAAACATTGACTTTCCCAGGTCCTTGGGAAGGACTGGAGAGTTGGACAGAAATGCCAAGCCCAGTCTGGACAGCTGGATGACTGTGCGACTAGCAATAATAATAATAATAATAATAATAATAATAATAATAATAATAATAATAATAATAATAATAATAATAATAATAATACCACCAGCAGATGCTAGATGCTGTCACGCACCAGCTCTCAAATCCTGTCAAACAGCAGTTCATCCCAGTGAAACAAAAATATTAAATGCTATTGCACATCAGTTATCAATCTTGTCAAATCCTAAGTGCCATTGCATGCCAACTTATGAAAACTGTCAAATGCCATCTGTCAAATCTGAAATACTGAAATTAAATCTGATGTTTAAAATCAAGTGCGTTGATTTGCAGACCTCAGACCTCCATTGCTTGATGCCTATTGGAATTCTGGGGGAAATTTCAAGTCACGTTCACGATATAACCCTAAAGCCCAAGACAAGAGAAAGTTTGGTGGGAGCCTTCATTTCTCTCCCCCACCAAGACTTCCTGGGGTTGGCCAGGCCAAACTGTTCTATATAAGGTGTCTCTATTCCTGGAAGGACCAAGGGGAAGGTCCAGTTTTTTTGCATGGGTTTCTGCACTTTGTGGTCTTAAGTTCAGTGCATGAACTCTGCCTGGAGAGATGTAACCGTCATACTAAACCACAATTTCATCCATCATGATTTGCTGAATAAGCCCTGTTGGACTGGGTCACAGAACATACTAAAGGAAATATATCCCAATTGTATTATGATTTAGAACTGCAGGATGCAAGCCCAACCTCGGTTTGTCTGCATATACCTTAATGGCTTGTAAATTCTGTCTCTTATCTAAATATTTCTATTCTTAACTAGATAAGGCCTTTCTTTGCACTGTGGCAAATTTATTTTCAGCCCCATAATCCTATTGCATAATGCTGCCATCCCACCCAGCAGCTCCTCTCTGCTAGCATTCTATGGATCTGGGGCACTTACAAATGTTTCTCTCTTAAGGAAGATTATTGTCAGAACCAGAGATACAAACCAGAATTCCCCCCCCCCACCCTCTTTCTTTGTTCTTCGTAGTTCAGAGGGTTTCTTCCCTGGTCTTTTGTGATGGCCTCCAGGCAGGCTGAATAAACAAACCTTGCATCTAAGGGATAGAGATGGGCAATTAACAACCCTGTCTTCTCTTTCCCTCCTTGGGAATGGCAGAATCCAGTAAGGGGGTGAGAATTGGGTTTTGCACAGAGTTAGAAATGAGATAAAAATGGATTCTGACAATTATTTCCTTTGCCTGCTTCTTGGAATAAGACCCAGGGTCTGGTTAGCGGATGTTCATATTTAAAACATCCTAGTTGGACCGGGATCTGTGGACAGGAGGGAGAATTGGTGCTCCCTGCATAGCCAAAGAGCTTCCCCTGGTTTTGTGGCCTACGGAGCTTCCTTCCGATAAGAGGCTTCTTGCCTGAACACTGGCACAGGCTTAGAGCACAGGTTGGAGGTCTCCCCATCTGCCCTTTTCCAGTGTCCAGCGTTCTTCCTGCCCCAAGGGAAGTGAAGGGTTTGGGCCCCAGGTGAAGCAGGAGCTCTATCCCAGATTGCAGAGAAACAGCAATCAGTGTCAGTCCTGCTCCAACCTCATCCCTTGAGTAAGAACGACCCCCAATTCCATTCAGTGTGAAAGGCTTACTTTTCTAAAGGCCAAGTGGATTACTGGGTAGCAAAGCCAGAACTGATGTTCGTTCACCAAACTTTCCCTGTTAACTTTTCCCTGTTTGTCCCTTCCCATTGCCGATCCCTCATTGTCCAATCCTGTTCAGATAAAACAACCAGTTTTATTCACACAACCAAGCTGGGCTGAAAGGGAAACTTGAGTCCTGAAAGAACTACTAAGTTCCTTTGTGAAGGAACTGAATATGCAATGTCCAGGTCAAAAAGTTGATTTATTGAATGCCCTAGAGATAACTCTGGATTAGGAAGTTGGAAAAAACTCCCTGGAAGAAAGTGGTGGCAACTCTTTCCACATTTGCCGAGAAAAATGGGTGAATGCTAACGGCCCGCGGCAGGGCTTCCTCCTAAGAAATTCAGCATTTGAATGCAGCCTTGCCAGTTCATGAAATATGGTTTATATCACAGGTCTGCAACCCGTGGCTCCGGAGCCGCATGCGGCTCTTTCAGCCATCTCCTGCGGCTCCCAGTCTTCTGCTATGTGTAGTCCAAAAAAAAAAAAGTGGGACTAAAAAAGTTCAACCAATCAATTCAAATATGCAGGGTAGGTGCATATCTCGCCTTGGCTCCACTCTTCAGTCAAACCCTGTTCTGCGCATGTGTGCATGTATGCGCATGCGCACACAATTTTTGCGGCTCCCAGTTTTTCCTTTTGTGAGGGAACCGGTTCCGAGTGGCTCTCTCACTGTTTCAGGTTGCTGACCCCTGATTTATATGGTTTGGCAATCTTGCATAAAATTGGGAAAGAGGAAGGAATAGGATAAATGCTGGAGGGAGTAGATCCTCTGGGGAAGATGGAGCCTCTCCTCTTCTTCCTCTCTGTGGACGCAGCCCCCCCCCCCCCGTCACCTTCTCCATCCTGCTTCACAGCCTCTTCTCTCAGCAGTATAGAAGTGGGGGCAGGACGCAAATTTATCTCTTGATGCCCATGCCGAAGCTGGCAGGTCTTCTTTGTTCTAAAAAAAGTTTTAAAAAGTAGGAAGTTTAACATGGTTTTCTGGCATCACGGCACCAAACATGGGCAGAGTTTAAATGCTGTCCCACTATAGTGTTATCATCGAATACCTTCGTATCTTTCAACGGGGAATCTCTGAGATACTCTTACTGAGTGAAGGCACTTCCATCCTTCTTGCATTGGTGCCCTTAGGCAACTAGAAGCAGGCCAATAAAAGCCTATTAACTAAAAGCAGATGTATTGATCAGCCCAAGCCTCCAAATCTACTGGGCTGGTCTTTGAGAGAAGGAGCCGGTCTCCAGGAAAATCCAGCCATTTCTGGAATATGCTGAAGTTCCCCAGCAAGCAAGCAAGATCAATTGTTTGCTGTGGTGTTTTGTCCCACTTTCATAAGTAACAAGAAGCTTTCTGACTTACATTTCTGTCCCCAGGGCTTTATCATTAAGATTAAATAACTGTACCGTCAAGCATGACACTGAACAAACATCTTTTTTTATTATTGAAAAGTTTTACAATACATTTTATCTTTAACAATCCCCCCTTCTCTCCCCCCACCCCTACCTAACCCTCCCTATCCCTCCCCCCCCTTCCCCCCTCCTCCCCGACTTCCCAGAGCTAAGTACAAGGTATAAAAACAAAAAATAATCATAAACAACCATATGCTAACAACAATAAACTATTAAGTCTATCGCCCTCTAGCTCATATGAAATGACTACAAGCAATACTAATATACAAAGGAAAAAAAACTTATTCAAATGCTAAATGAAACTTTTTAGTCCCATATTTGTTATGGATATAATCAATCCACTTTTTCCACTCCATAATATAACGTTGTTGCGAGTGATCTTTCAAGTAAGCCGAAATCTTTGCCATTTCCACCAGGTCAGAAACCTTTAGAGTCCATTCTTCTATAGTCGGGAGTTCTTCCTTCTTCCAATATTGACCTATTAAGAGTCTTGCTGCCGTAATTAAATTCAACATCAGCTTAGTGTCCACAACCGTAGCATCTGTAATTATTCCCAACAAGAAAAGTTGCGGACAAAACTTTATCCTTTGCTTGAAAATCTTCTGCATGTTCCACCAAATTTTTATCCAAAAAGCCTTAACCTTTTTACAGGTCCACCTTATATGAAAATACGTTGCATCTTCGCCACCACATCTCCAACATTTAGGTTGATAGTTCGGATACATACTTGCAAGCTTTTTAGGATCTAAATGCCACCTATAAAACATTTTATAAAAGTTCTCCCTGAACAAACATCTTTTCAATTATGTGAGGAATGGATGTTTTAACAAAAGAACTATTGAGCAGTCTGAAAGTATGTTTCTCTCCTCCCCTCACCCATAAGTACAAAAAAGAAAATTAAAATCAAAGTATCTAGTGACGGAAGAATGCAATTATTTAAAGCAGACTCTTACGCCTGTATTCCAAGAATCTTCCAGTCTGCTTAAATCAATATCCACGACTAGTCTGTGGCTCTGAGAAGAGATGATGGATCTCCCATCCAAGCCCTGAAAAGCCCTGGTCCTGCTTAGCTTCCAGCTCAGACCAGGTTGACCAGTTGCCTACCTGCTGCTGAAATCAATATCTCTAAAAGCACTAGATTAGGAAAGATGTACAGCCGACTGAAAATGATCAAAACACCAGTATCTCCCAATTGATTCTGTTTTATAAGATCAAAAAAAGTTTTGTTCTGAAGGAGCAATCCGTTGCCGTTGCTTGTCTGCAAGACGTGCCCTTTCGGAGTGCTGTAGAGGAAGCAGATGGCTAGTAAGGAACACCTACGCTTCTTTGCCTTTTTAATCCTGTTCCTAAGGGTTTGGTTTGTTTCCATGGGGAAAATTCATGATTTATTATTTATGTCCATACAGCTATCTGTCTCTTAGAAATAATTGCCTCCAGAGGCAGTTGAAATTCTGCCTCATCGTGTTTCCATGTGTTACACTGAGTTCTAGGCTTTTTATATTTTTCCTTAATGCAAGAGGCTACAATATACAGAGACTGGCTATCGCAGCTGAGGTCTTAACAGGTGGCCCACCAAGTGACCACTGCTGGCAGACTCTTCCCAATCTGGAGCTGATCCAGCTCCTACCCTGATTGGTGACTCGGAACCAACCCCCTGCTCCTCCAGTCCTGATTGGCCTAGAAAGGCCGACCGAAACCCATTCAAATATTTGTCTCCCCAACCCTTGGAAGCCAGGATGAGGCTGAAGCTTGACCTCTGACTCAAAGGCCTTCAGGGTCATACTTTTCACTGAGCTATTAAAATGCCTTTGGTGCGAACTGCTGCAGGGCCTGGCTCTCCTGGCATGGTTCCAACATTGGTGACTTGCCAAAGAGTGTTAAAAATGGTGCCTGGATGGCCTCCTTTGGGGCTGTGGTTGCGGTTATTACTTAATCTCATATACTGCCCAAATCCCAAGGCTCCTGGCTGCCCAATGCTGGGGGTGGGGGTGGGGGTGATGGCAAAGGCTTCCGTAAAGAGCTGCATGCTATGATTTCCTGTGAAAGAGTTTGACTTCAGATCAGTCATGTGGCACAAGCATTAATTGGGATAGGAGCCATTTGCATTCACACGACTTCTTCAAGTGTTCCCTTTTCCCACGCGAGGAGAAGCAATGTTGGCCAGAGAAGGACATGAATGGGTCGGTGTGTTTTTATCTCCACGTTGTTTATGAAATCCCAGCGAGGAAGACACATTTGAGATGCTGTGAAATCCATGTTTTCAATGGGAAGTTTCTGCCTTTGGCGGAGATGAGGGAAAGCCCCAGAGAATTTGTAAACATAAAATAATCTGTTGGCAGTGAAGAGGCACCACACACACACCATAAAGTATTCCTGCAATTGCTCTGGTTTCATCTGCTGGTCTGTCTTATTTAGCTCATTTTAAGAGAGAAGGCTGAGAGAAGGTGCCCTCCCCCTTTTCCTCCCCTCCCCTCCCCTCCCCTTTCTTTCTTTCCTTTATTTTCCAAAAGCCTGGCAGAGTGCCAGATGACTTACATTACTGTAATAGATTTGATGACCTTTGACTTCCGCTGCAGAGGCATATGTTGAATTTTTCATTATATCAGAGGATACCGAAAGCTAAAAACTCGGGCCGGGAAGCCGCATTATTTAAACTAACGTTCAGTTACACAGATTTTTTTTTCTTTTCTTTTTCCTTAAAGGGAGGGGGAAATAGTTGCAATTAAATGTCATCTATCACTGCATTAAGTGAGGATTAATGCAGTTCTGGTTTGTTCAATCAGCTTGTATGGATTTTTTTTTTGAAGTTGCCATTATTATTATTATTATTATTTTGCAAAGGATAATCTTGCTTTTTATAGTCATTGAATTTAATCAGCAGCTCAGTTAATAGCAGCAGCTTCCCTACTGTTTCTGCTGTGGACTGGAAAATGTTATTCTTTTATTATTGCAGGAGAAAAAATTGCCCCTTGCTGTTCCAAAATCTGCTATCTATGGAAAAATTGTTTTTTAATGTGCTGCTGTTTACATATTCTAGTTACGGCAATTATCCCTTAAATAATACATTTTATTAACTTAAACATAGGAGCTGTACTTTATAATGCTGTTATGGGTAAAAGCACACACCCACATGGAAACTTGGAGTAACCTGGGAGTAAATATTGGGGTTCTTTCTAAGCATTCTCAGTGTTGGTGAATCTACGCTGGGGCTGAGCTGCATGCCAAACTGCTGAACCAGGGAAACCAAAAATGCATAATTTCAAATCACCCCAAATACTCCGTCCCCCTATATATATAGGGGAGAAGGAGGGGCCGGCCGCCAAGGCAAGCAGCCCAGGAGCCTTGAAGGAAACGCCCCGCCAGCCTCTCTCCAATGGGGGGGGGGGCTAGCAAGGTGGGGGCTGGGGGGGGAATGCCGACCCCTCCTGGCTTATTTCTGCTATGCTTGTTATTTTGCACAGAGGTTGATGTCAGTCTTCAGCTGAGTGACAATAATTAGAGAGAAATTAATCAAGCTGCTAATTTCAGCCCTGTTGCATTTGTGAAGCAGAGAGCTGCATTCTTCCTTGTCTGGACAATATTGACTTCCAGAGAGACTCCATTTGTGTGTGTGTGTGTGTGTGTGTGTGTGTGTGTGTGTGTGTGTGTGTGTACACATGCGTGTGCGCTGGTGTTGTGTTTTACTAAGAGAGCAGCTGGAGGTTTGAGTCTCCCATCCGCTGGATTATGCTTGTATTGTAACAGCATCTAATAATGACATGATAAGATCGCACATCCTGTGTTGGGCTTCAACAGGACAACCAAAGAGAAAAAGAGATTAAAAGGGGGAGGGGGCGACAAACAGTGGAAATTTTAGCCCTGGAAATCTCCTCATCAGGTTACAGTTGTCATGGAGGGGCTCCATGGCGTTTTCGGTTGTATCGGCCAGGTATATTCACACAGGCAGGGCAGTTTGCCTGCTGCCTCCGCCCTTTCCCCATCACTCCGATTCCCAGCTACCTGGGACCGGCCAGGCCTTAAGGGCCCTTGGCCTCTGGGGGGGAGGGGGATGCTGCAGCCCACCCTTGGTGATGACCGGATGACAAAGGAGGCTGCAGGCTTTCTGGGGCTGTTGGGGGCCAAACTGGAAAGTGCCAGGGGAAAAGGTTTCTGGACTGGTCTGTGAAGGGGGGCCCTGAACCCCAAGGTAGCTGCAGCAGTGGTTGGGGATCCTGCTGAGCTGCTGATTTATCAGCGGAATATGCAGATTTCAAAGAGGCTGCCTGTTCCCATGGCAACCCAAGCCAAACAATCTTTTCTGCAGTGCTAACACATCTCGCTGCAAAAATGTGTTTTGGCTAAATCTGATTCTTTAAATATTTAACATATGGCAGAGAAGAGATAAATATTGCTCTGCAAGCAACTGAGCCGCACTCCTTTGCTTCTTCAGGAAGAGCCGGCGCTGGAGCAGGAGGGCGGTCCTTCCCCCTCCCCCCCCCCTCCCCGCCCCCAATCAGCCTTGTTTTACTCCTTGTTTCACTACATAAACAGTAACTGTAATGTTACCACGGGAAGTATTTGGCAACACCCCTGCTATTTTGCTAAGCCTGCATAGAGGGAATGTTTCCCGGTTCCAGCAGCTGTAGCATGTTTAAACTCAGTTTGTAATGGGATCCGAAGAGGACTTTTCCCCTGGGCTGGGCCTCCTTTAGGGGGGGGGCAGAGGCTGGGCTCAAAAGCCCCCTTCTCCCTCTCCTGCCAGAGCATCCTCAGCTCATGACTCTGCTTTCTAATAAGGCATGAAGTAGGTTTATATTTAACATCAATTATGCTGCACTTTATTAAAATGTGAAATGCTATCATTGGGAAGAAGCGAATCCCAGCTCTCTCTGCGTTGGGACATTTAAATCTAAACCACACGGGCTGGAGTGGATTCTGGAACAAGCCAGAAAGCAAAATCTGCATTTGAACAAAAGCATTTATTTATTTATTTTTACTTTGAATTCTTAGATTAAACTGTAATTAAAGCAGTCTGATATTTGAACAGATTAATGTTGTTTTTAAAGCCAAGTACATTTTTTTTCACAGATGCCTTAAAAACATGTTTGCCTTTACAAAAGTTCCCATTTTATTCCCGCCATGAATAATTCATTAATCATGTTGAATGCATTATAAAAACTTTAATTGCCAATGCTGAAACTCAGATAGCCAGTGTAACCCTTTCGTTAACATGAAGAAAGTCTTCTGTTTTAGATCCAGGGGAAAAATTAGCCTTGAGGGTTTATTAAAATTTATTTTCTAAAAAAGAATGGCATCATTCAGGAGATAGGGATTTAAAAAATAAATAAATACTTTGGGTTCCTACCCAGTTCTCTTCTCTTATGCTTTCCCTCTAGTAAAGAGGGGGTCTCTCGCCTGTTCCACCATCCCCTCAGCCTTCCTCGGTTTGCTAAAACACAAATATCTTCTCTGCTGATGGAAAATTCAGTGCCCCAGTTTTTACAGGTGGGGGTCCAGACTAGAAAAGTCTCATGGGTACATAGGCTAACTGTTATGTTCGGAATGACGAGCGTTGACAGTGAGGTTACACCAGAGAACGTTTATTGAATGCACAAATGGTCAACTGACTACCAACCGTTAAACCCCGTATTATATACTAATGTAACTTTAAACAATAACCAATCCCCGGCCTGGAATCTCCCGCCGAGAATGCAACGACCAATGTCTGCACCGGGTTTTCCCGCCTAAGGAAAACCACTCCCATTTAACTTCTGACACAACACTAACTTTATTTAATGATTCAAAATGGCATTGTAAATAAAAACTTAATTCAGTTGACTTAAAGTGTCAAAAGTTCAGGGAAATAAGTAGCTTGTTTGCTAAGGGCTGATTTGCTCCCATTCAAAAATCTCATTTTGATTTTTTGAACCAGCTCAAAAGAGGTCCAAAATCTATTCCCAGATATAACACCCTGGTAATGCACTAAGACTTTCTCCTAGTGAGTGTACAGCTGATTGGGAGCAAGAGAATGGATACACACAGAGACACACACAGACACACAGACACACAGACACACACACGTACGTTGGGGTGAATGCAAGTTCTGAGTTTTTAAAACCATCCCATTTGCTAAGGATTCCCTTTAGAATTACTTAAGACTTACCTAAAACTGTAGCCTAGGAAGGTATCAAAGAGTTCTTGAAGAAGTGTGTAAAAATCTCTTTGATGACTTACAAATCCAAGAGGAGAGCGGCTCATTTAGTTAAGCAGCTCTTCAAAGCAAAACCTAAAACCAGATTCCCTTTTGGGGGGGAGAAAGAGGGGTCCACGGGGGTGGGGGGGTGAGTGGAGAGGGACTGGGAATGAAACTGGCCTTGGCTTCCCTAATGCTTGTGGTGACCCCATCCGGGGCCTGCAAGCTGGAGAGCCTTCTCTGCCCAAAGCAGCTGCAGGCCTGCTTCCTCCCGGCCACTCCAAAGGATGTCCTGGTGATTTTCCATGGCACATCCATTACCAGGACTGGCTACTTCCCATGGGTGAGAATCTCCATCACTGACTGATTATTTGTTCTTCAGATTAATCTTGCCCTATGAAAGATACATTAAAGGGGAGGAAGATAAGCCGTTGCCACAGGTGAAGCCTCGAAAGCAAGAGGTCGCTCAGGAGGTGGAGAGTAAGATAAAACTGACTGGCACAAAGCGCATGAAGCAGGAAAACGTGAAGAGCAAGAAGGAGCGAGAGGAGGCACCAAAGCCCCAGGACCCAGCAGAGGTCAGTTCTACCTGTTCCGGTTTGTGCATCCCAAACGTTTCATTTTTTGACCTGGACCACCCCATTCTGATCACCAAATATTGAGTGACTCTCTTTGGGGACAAGAGCTGACTAAAACACTGCAGAGGCACAAATCTGGGAGAAGACAGAGCTTCCATCCGTCCGGCAGCCGCACCGAGGGGATTCCTTTGCTGCTGCTTTCTCTTTGGGCCCAAGAAAGAGAGGGAAAGGCACAGCAGCTTAGCTTAGCCCAGCCCATGATGCTGTGGTCAGAGTTTCCTGCCTAAAAACTGCTGGGGAGGGAAGATGACTTTGTGAGATTGCCAGGCAGCTGCTCCTCAGGTGAAGCACTTGAACGGCCTCAGGGTTCATTCTCTGTGTCAATGGATTGACGGAGGAAACCAAAGGGGGAGGAGATCCTTAGCAAAAGGGCCGGAAGAAACAGCCCAAGGCGGCCCTGGTTTCCCTACAGCTCTGCCCTCGGTCCACACTGACCCCCTTCCAGCCACCCTAAGAGAGATCCTTCTTTTTAGCAAGGGCTGCCCTGGATAGCATTGAAAGCTTAAATCTAAAACAGAGATTAAAGGAATCCATTTGGCTGGGATTGGGTTTTTCTGCCTGGGCTGCTCCGTGAAGCCAGCAGCAGTGGCCGGTCCTGTAATTGATAGGTGGGCCTTCCATGGAGGTCGCCCGGTCTCCATACCATACTGAAAATGCAGATCAGGAACGTAGCTTTGCCTGCACCTTACGGTGGGACAGAAGAGAGTCCTAATCCTTCCCCTCTTGTGGAGGCCACCCGAAAATCCTGCAGGCTTCAGTGCAAAGGCCGAGGGCTTTCTTTGCAGAGAGAGAACTTGACATTGTCTGCAGATAAGATGCTTGTCTGGGTGGTGTTTTCTCACAGTTTCCTCTCCAAATCTTTTATTAGGGTTCATCAGCCAAAGAGAAGAATCAGGAATGCTCGTTGCAGAAAAGCTTATCGGACCTGACTGCAGCAGAAGCCATGAAGCTCTCTGCCGAAGAGTCTCAGCTCTCCCCTCCAGCAGCCCCCGGAGTGGCCTTCTTGGAAGAGGAGGAGCCTCTGGCTGAGGCATCTCTGCTCCCCCCCGAAGACCTGATCAGAAGCCCCCCACTGGAGGAGCTGCAGGAGGAGCCCAAGCAGGAACCACGGGGGGTATCATGTTTTGCAGAAGACCTTCAGGAGGAGGCCCAGGCAATTCCCTTCAGCAGCTTCCCCGGCCTCCAACTCCCAAGCCAGAACGAGATGGAAGATGATAAGATCCCAGAGATGGCGGACTATATTGCCAACTGCACGGTGAAAGTGGATCAGTTGGGCAGTGAGGACATCCACAGTGCCCTGAAGCAGAGCCCCAAAGTGCTGGTGGTGCAGAACTTCGACATGTTCAAGGAGAAGGAGCTGCCGAGTCCCTTCAATGGGGATCCTGGGTTTGGTTCCACCCCGTTACTCTACTCCAAAGGCAACCCGGGCATCATGTCCCCTCTGGCAAAAAAGAAGCTCCTCTCCCAGGTGAGCGGGGCAGCCCTGTCCTGCAGCAACTACCCGTATGGCTCCCCACCACCACTGATCAGCAAGAAGAAGTTCAGCAGCAAGGACGACCTCTTGTCCGGCAGGCCAGGACTGCTGTCTCCCAGGCACTCAGTGGACAGTGCAGCAGTCAGCAGGCCATCGGTCATCCAACACGTGCAGAGTTTTAAACCCAAGACTGCAGAGGACAGGAGGCCCACTCACGACACCTACCGACACGAAGCCCTGCATAAGAAACCAGACTCTGAATGTTGTGATTTTTCCAAGCAGCACTTGAGTGCCCTGGCAGAGTCCTACGCACTGAAGTCGGACATCCAGGACATGAAGGAACGAATGAACGAGAGGAGGGTCCTGCACCACTCGCATGTGCCAGGCTTCTTGGCAGACTTCTACGCCTCCCCTCCCATCCACAGCCTCTACAGGCGTGCCGAGCACCACCTGGGGAGCCAGCCATGCTCCAAGTACTTTCCCCGAGACACGTACGGGGGAAATGCGGCCGGGTTCCCTCCCCATAAGCCCCAGGACAGGCGACTCCTCAGCTACCACCCGCCTCTGCACCAGCTGGAGAACAAGACCCCCCGGGAAGCCTCCTCGGATGATCAGCCCACAGATCTGAGTCTTCCCAAAGGGGGCCACAAACAGACAACAAAAACCTTGGGAGCCTCTCTCTTGCGGGGTTCACCCGGGGGGGTGGAAGAGAGCAAAGGCTCTACCCGGTTCCACCCCTTGACCAGCCAAACTCTGAGTGTGGAGGGCAATCCAAAGGCTTGTCGGGTCTCCCCAATGACGGTCTCTGCCCCAAAGAAACAGGGGGAGCCCCTCCTGAGGTCCTGCAAGCTGCCAGCCCCGAGAAAGTTGGACGGGATGGTACACCCGGTCCTGAGCCACAAAGCCTTGGCTCCGGGCATGGGGGCAGCTCGCCCTCTGAAGCGCAGCCTGGAGGATCTGGACAAAGGCCTTTTGGAGAAGAAGGTCCGAGCGGTCTCGCCCTTGCGCTTACCAAAGGAAGCCCCTTCCAAAGAGCAGGACGTGGAGGGCAGCAAGTCAGTGCATGGCCCACCCCCAGGCGGGGCGCTGGAGGGCCACAAGTTCCCCCTCTCCAGCCCCATCTTCACAGGCTTGTACCCAGGGACCCTATGCGGCGGCTTGGGCAGCCGCATGCCCGCAGCCAGCTATTCCCACCCCCTGCAGTACTTGAAAAACCAGGCTGCCCTCTCCCCCCTGGTGCAGCCGTTCGCTCTCCACTCGTTCATGGTGCACAGACAGTTTCTCACCTCCCCAGGCAGCTCTCAGCAGCTTTACCGGCACTTGGCGGCAGCCTCCCCCGTGGGCAGCTCCTACGGGGATCTTTTGCACAACAGCGTTTATCCTTTGGCGGCTCTGAACCCCCAGCCTGCTTTCCCCCCCTCCCAGCTCTCTTCTGTACACCCGAGCACAAAGCTGTAAATGCTTCTGAAAAATGTCATCCCGCAAATGACATTCCTTTAGCCCGCAATCCTGTCTTGCAAACAAGTATATCCATATTTGTGATAGCCAATGAGCAGTTTTGCTCCTCCCTGCTGAGCGCTTCGGGTCTGACTGAGACGCAGCTCCGGCTTAGCGGGGCTTGTGAGGCCAGACTGCCGGCTGCCTCCTCGCCGGTGCCTCTCCTGCTGCACCAAGGGCCACGGAGGGTGAGGGTTTCTGGGCAGCCAAGGCGCAGGTGCGCCTGGGCCCCATCTCAAGAGGAAGGGCCCCCTCGGTTTGCCCTTGCCCCCATCCCCAGGCGGCGGAAGGCAGGAAACACCACCTGGGAAGGTTGCTTTCTTTGGGTACCATTTCAGAGCTCAAATCAATGCAATGTATAGAGAAACTGTGTCAACTTTCATCTTAACACTACCAGAACAGAAAAAGTAAACACGACGTAGACTGTACATATCTGCTTCAGAAACAAGAATGACCCGTGTCGAGTTCATTTGTATAATTTATGTAAGTTCTTATTTTCCACGTATCATGTGCTGTTTTTTTTAAAGAAAAAAAAATTAAACAGCTCCTTTTTATTTGCCACATTTTTTTCCCTTTTCCTTTGGTTTTTTTTGTTTTTTTTTAGCACAAGACAAGAAAGGAGGCTCTGGATATTAAGGGCTTTTTAAGCTTTGCATTTGTCTCTCTGCCTTTCCTCCTCTGCTTATATTTTGAAGACGGCTTTTGGGGAGGGGGCTACACCCACTTTTATTGGACGGAAGCCAACTGTGATCCAAAAGTCCCAATTCCCTTCAGCCTGAGGTGCAGCTTTCCTGTCTCAAGGCCAGCCTGGTGGTGCTCAATCTCTTGGATCAGTCGCGAGACTATCTTGCCTTCCCCAAGGAAGCTTCCCATTCACCACCCGTGACGTTGGCGTGCAGACGATGACTTTCCACAGGGGGTGTGAAGCTCTGTTAAGAACCTCCGCCATTAGAAGAAGGGGAGACCATTTTAGGCAAAGATGGTTGGGATCCTGCCGCCCAAAGGGGATCCCTTGGAAAGAGCCTGGCTGATCTGGGTTTCTTCAAAGCCAACTTGAGGAAGGGTAGCCCAAGAGCCAGTCTAGCCATTAATTGCTGGAATTCTTGTTCGGTTGATCTAGGCCAGATTTCCCCAAAGTACTTTAAACCTTGGCTTTCTAGCAGTCCTAAAGGCAATGTAATGTGCAAAACTTTGAAGCCGAGCGCTGGCTTTGGACCACCACCACCCCCCTTTTTTTCCCACTGAGCAAAGTGTCCAGGCCAGGGAACATCTTGGTCTCCCTCTTCCGGATTAACAATGGTTTCCAGAGTGTGCACAAGTTGCGTGATGCTTTGGCAGAGCCCCTCATTTTATGACCCACCTGTGCTTCGCCCTGGGTGTGTTGGCACATGTGTGCACCTCCATCCTCTCTGCCCCTCCTCCTGCTGCTGCAGAGCTGCCAGCTTGCCTCTGAACCCTTGAAGGGCAAAGAGAGAGCCACGTCCGGGGGGGGGAGCATGGATGGCTCCATCTCTGTCCAGCTTATCTCACTGTGTCCCACCTCCCCTGTGACATTCAGGAGTCTCCTCTACCCCATTTCAGCATTCAACTGTGACAAAATGGAACAAACTGCACCCACACAAAAATGTATTTAAACATATTTTTCAATATATTTCTAACATACTTTCAATCTCAACAAATTTTATCTTTGAAACATTGGGGGGGGGGCTTTTTTTAGCCATGAACTGCATTAAAAAAAATAGCAAAGTGTGAAAACCAAAAAATGATCCACTCCTAGTCCAGGAGACAAAGGTTTCGTATTAAAAGTTTGCAAGGAGCCAGTTCTTCCTGCCTTACTCACTGAAAGAGCAAGGGCTGCCCTCTCTGGGGCTCTTGGTGGGGCTTCAGGTAAGGACCAAAGGGGCCGTTGCAGGCCAGTAGGGTTCTGTGTCAGCCCTCCTGACTCTGGCAGCAGAAGACCATTCTTCTTGGGACCACATCCAGCCTGGCTCCGTCTGTTGCGGGAGGTTTCCCTTGGAGACTGGGATCCTTAGGGCTGGGGCAGAATTTGCCTTTCAGGCCGAGGAACCCTCCCAGCTCGCCCTCTTTGGCATTACAGTGTGGCCGGAAGAGACTCAAAATCTCGCTCGCCTCGAGCCGGACCAGGAGTTCCAGGCCGGCATCGCTTCTTCTGGAGAGCAGCTGAGCCCAGTTCCACTGCGGCAGCTCTGAACCTCCAGGCAGGTGAAGGCAAACCTCACCCCTCCGAGGGGCTGCTCAAGCTGCAGCTTCCTGGCCTGTGCCCTGGACGTCTGTGCAGAAAGGCTGAGGTTGAAGGAAGCCCCCAGCAATGCCAGGATCTGAATCTGCCCCGGTTCCAGTGCAGTAAATCATCCAACGACCGGGATCTAGTAGAAACTACTTAAAATGCAACTCGCCTGCATGCCCAACAGCCTGTATTAAAACTGACTGTGATTCAAAGCCTGTTGCGATATATAATGTACGCTACTTAATATACATTTTATATATATATATATATATATATATATATATATATATATATATATATATATATATATATATGTAAATTTTTTGGATTGCTAACAAAGAATCAAAGGGAGATTTGTCCCATGTTTGGGGCCTAGCAAGGTATTCTAAATACTTAACACTTAAACACTATATATATATATACACACACATACATATATATATACATACATACATACATGTACATATACATATATACATACATATATATATATATATATATGTATATGTATATGTATGTATATATATATGTATGTGTATGTATATGTATGTATATATATCTATGTGTATGTGTATGTATATGTTATATATATATATATATATATATATATATATATATATATATATATATATATTGGTGTAGGGGGGAAACACAATAATAGACAGCTGTTGTTATCATCAGTTAAATGCTTTTATGTTCTTGTGCATAATTATACTAACTGATGATGCATACACAGGCTTGTAGAACATAGCACATAACTCTGCCAGGGGCAGGGGTGGGGGTTTCGAGGGGCGGGAAGGGAGTTGGTGTTCCTATTGGCTGAATAGTGGATGCAAAGACCACCCTCAGCCCAATCAAAAGGCTTGCTCAGTTGCACTAACGTCGAGGAACCGCACCCAAGGTGGGGAGGCAGGTGGCTGGCCAGGCTGGGGAATCAGAGGAGCTGTGGCTGGTTTTGGAATCGGTATAATTTTCAGAGAGGCTGCTTGGAGGCGTCTCCTGTCCATTGTTCCTTGGCTCTTGGGTGGCCCTGCTTCGCTGGCAGTGGGAGACCATCCGGCACAACCATCTCTCCTCGCGTTCCGACAGCCTGCCCTTCTCTGCCAGGGCCAGGTGGGGCTTCTGCCGGCAAAGGGACTTGCCTGCCATGGTTACCCTAACCCTTTACTGGGGGTGGGGCTGGTTTTTGAAGGTTGGGCCGGGTAACCAATGGACTGACTTCACCCATCACCATCTCTCTTTCCCTGCATTATTCTAGAAACAATTCAGACTGTTTTAAAGCATCCTGGTGGAGAGTTATTTCCATCTTTGGTTCAGAAGAAAAAGGCATTTATTTTTTTTAGAAAACTCCTGATATCTTGGCCCTTTTGAGGGCAAATGGGAAGTAGCGATGGCAGGACAGGATCCCTTGTGGGGAGCCGGAAGCCTGCCTTCTCTTCTTTGTTTTAAGATTCAATTTCTATTAAGTCTTAAAATTTCCACTGGCAGATAACCACTTTGTGTGTCTTAAATGGGGCTTTGTTTGAGTTCAAGAGGCCTTGTGTCTGAATAAAATTGCACGGAGTTTTTCTTTGTGCAATCAAGCCATTGTGATTAGTAGACGGGCAAAGGAATGAGCAAAATCTAATTGGCAGCAGAAAGGAATAAATCTCTTGAGTGGACTTTGCTTCCAAGAAGTATTGCAATTCCAGCACACTCTGGTCAGGATTTAAAGATTTTGAAAGCTGGTAAGATCAAAGACGGGGAAAGGAAAAAAAAAAGCTTTTCGTATAACATCCAATTAAAAACTAAAGGCACTATACTGGGTGAGGCATTTTGCAGTTGGATTCTTATGGTAATAATTAGAACAGAGAGCAGTTTGCCATTTTAATAAAGCCGCAAATAAAACCCATACCTCTCCTGGCTTCAACCATTGCATGAATTAAAGACCTCAGGCAGGCACTCTTCAGTAGAGGAACATTCCTGCTCATGGAGTCACCCCACCACCACCACCACCCTACTCAAGAGTCACTTTTGCATGTAGCTGGGCAACAGGATTCCAGAGCAGCTCTTCAGATTTCGGTATGAATGCCCCTGGGTGACGGCATCCTCCTTGCCCCTCAGGGGCTGTGTGGGATGCAATCCCTTGCCTGGCAGGGGGTGGTTACTGGGGTCTCTAATGCCTGACCTTGCTTACTCCCCTTTGGCTCCAAGGCTGGAGGTGGCTAGAAGATGGGTAAGGTTTGCCTCAAAGGTGTGGGGACATCCTAGTTTTGAAAGGATATGGAAGAAAGGGACATCCCACCTTTTCAAAGGAGCACCTGTTGTTTTTTTTCCACGTTTCCACACAAGCTTGAAAAATACGGCTGCTTTCTTGTGTTGTCCCATTGAAGCAGCTGCATCTTTAATGTAAACTGTGCACCTTCAATGCTCTGAGATATTTGTCCTTAGTAATTTTAAGAGCATATACAATCTATTTTTCTTCAATCTTAAGTAAATCAGGTCAAAGCAATTGCAATGGGGGGGGTTGATCAAATTTGCCCTTTTTCATGATTTGTATCATTTAGAATGGGAAAATGTGTCTCCAGAGTGAGGCCTGCAGAACTAAAGCTTATCATCTTGAGCACTTGCTTTGCTGTAAATATATTTGATATTTTACATGTATTTCCTCCTCCCCAATATTATAAATATGACCTAACAAAGGCAGCATAATCTACAGGCTGTTCATACCTTGTTTTAAGCGTTCTTTTGTTTGTACATAGTGTATACATTTTTGTCATTTATGTTACTGTAAGTTATATGCTCTGTATATGATTATCTGTATATAGAAAAAAATGGGCCAATAATATCACAGTTCCTCATTTTTTTAAAAAAATAAAAGGGTTATTGAGTAGCCTTTCGCATTGATTAAATTTAACACTACCAGAAAGAAATAAAAGCTGAGCCAAGTATAAACACTCAATTTTTGTATGTTTTCCAAATTGTATGTATTAATGCTTTTGATACTGTATTATGTGCCAATAGTTTCCCAATCACATAGCAAGCAGAAGATATTTTGTACTTTTTGATCCACTGTAATATTTAATAAAAAATGTTACTGTCTCCTTTTGTGTTTATACATACATTAAATTCTATTTCCTTAGTTCTTTCAGAGAGAATTACAGGCTGCTCCACTAATGCTTTTATTAACCTCTTAAAAGCAACTTATCTGGAAGCAGCATACCCGCATGCATGTACATACATATACCGTCACACAATCTGTAACAAATACAAATAATTTAAGTACCATTGAGGCACCAAAAACATCTCCAGATAGGCAGCTATGTCTCTGCAAACTAAGAATGGGAGCGGATAGAGATGTTGTATTAAGATTAGTTTGGCTTAGATGTTTTTCAAGCCCAAGAATAGGGAAAAAAAGGAATTCTGTAATTAAATGCATTAGGTAAATCTATGGAACATGTTGCACAGTTCTGGGTATTTACTACTTTACACATATCATCTTAGTCCACTTAGTAGGTACATTGAGCATTTACACACACAAGCCCTGAAATATTGTTCCGCGGCTCCTGTAAGTGATGGAGGACTCTTGGCTTTGAGTCCACTGCAGACCAATGAGCTGGGAGGCATAGTGAGGGTGCAGGGAAGTTTAGATTTCCACTCACAGGAGGTTCGTCTCTGCAGTTTGAGTCTGAGAAGAAGACATGGAAAAGTTGCACACAGCACCTCCCATGATGGTCTCTTCTGAGGCAGCTGAAGAACGAAAGAGCATCGTAAGTTGGCTCAGAAAGAGCACCACCAACAGCACTGTGGGGCCTCTGGGAGGCCAGTGAAGCTCTGGGTCTGCAGCAGCACCTTTTGGGCTCTGGGCATCTGAGAGGCCTCCTAAATAACACAACATTGCCTCATGGCAGTGGAATGGAAACTGGGCAGAGCAGATTCCGCAGTAATAGAAATACCAATAGTCCTTAGACTTATATACTGCTTCATGGTGCTTTGCAGCCCTCTCTACGTAGTTTACAAAGTCAGCCTACCACCCCCAACAATCTGGATCCTCATTTTACCGACCTCGGAAGGATGGAAGGGCTGAGTCAACCTTGAACTGCTCAGGATCGAACTGCCGAATTGCTGGCAGCCGGCAGTCAGCCAAATTAATGGAGAAGACTTTTGTAACTAAGAGAAGGACCTCAGGTGATCCACTCCTTGTCCCTCAGCCTAGCCTACCACCAGGATTGTGATGATGGAACAGAGGCAGGAAAGAAGGCTCTTATGGCTGCACCACCATCATTGCCCTCATCATCATCTGAGGCACAGGTACAGCTAAGGTTGATAACCTTCACCTGTTCCATCATGCTAAATATTATGTAAAAGCCTAGGTTGACTAACATCATGGTTGTGGGGCAAGAGCCTGACCTCTGATGTACCTCACAGCTTTGGCCAATCACATCTTCATATTAGGGTTTTCATGAGAGAAAGAGAGAGACAGAGACAGAGAGAAGGAGGAGGAGGAGGAGGAGGAGGAGGAGGAGGAGGAGGAGGAGGAGGAGGAGGAAGAAGAGAAGGAAGAAGAAGAAGAAGAAGAAGAAGAAGAAGAAGAAGAAGAAGAAGAAGAAGAAGAAGAAGAAGAAGAAGAAGAAGCTACCTCATGTCATCCCAAAATCATAGAATCAGCAGCACTGCATGCTAACAATAGGGCTAAGCTTGATCTACAGGGGAGAACAACCAAAACCAGCTTTAACTGAGTCTATGCCAACCAGGACCTCTAATGAAGGGACTGCCTTGTAAGCCAACTTCCTGTTGCCCAAATCCTTGGGGATGCTACTTGAGTTTCTGGGGGGGGGGAAAGCAGAATTGAAATGTAAGAAAATAAATATCAAGAGCCCTACTTAGATTTCTCCATTATGTTGAGTATAGGTTACCATTTACTTGCTGGTAACTCTGCCCTCCAAGAGCAGCTTGCACTGTCAAAAAAAGCTCTCACAAAAGCATCTACTTTTAAATATAAAATCAAAAGCAGTCAAGTTTTATGGTAAAATCAAAATCTGCTAGTGCTTGAGTCTCTCAAAAAATTGTGTTGCACAAAGGCTGCCAATCATACACAACCTCTGATTGGTCTGAGGAGGTGCATGAATGTGATGATTTATAGTGCCTCTTTCCCAGTAGCTCATGTCACCTCTGAGCAGTTGTTAGGGACCCAGTGAGACCATCAGGTGTGTCCTTAAAACAAGCTGAACCAGCCTTCCTGTCTCTCCCTCTGGCTGGAACAGAGCTGGGTCTGTTCTACCAACCTTCCATAGCTACCAACGTACCTTCAGCCCATTCCCTCTTGACAACTGGGGAAGAAAGCCCAGTAGCCACCTGTGTCACATTCTGACTGTTGGCTCAGGCCAGACATGTCAAACACAAGGCCCGGGGGCCGGATCTGGCCCACGAAGTGGTTTCATGTGGCCCACGAAGCCATCCTGGAAACAGTGAGGGAACGGCCCCCACTGCCTTGGCCCTGGCCCAGAGACCCTCCTTCTGTCAGAGACCCTCAGATCTGTCCCACTCCTGCCCAGGCCCCCATGCCAACGATGTAGAGCTGGCCACGCCCACCCAGTAGGCCATACGCACTCTAGCCACGCCCACCCAGTAGGCCACGCCCACCCTGGCCATACCCACCCAGCCCCCTGAGGGCAACCTCAATGCTGATGCAGCCCTCAATGAAATTGAGTTTGACACCCCTGGCTCAGGCAAAGAAATGGGGTGGGGGTGGTAGGGGTGGGAAGAGACATGATGTCTAAGGTTCTGGACCAGCATCCTGAACACTAATACGGGAGGTACTTATCAATTGCCCAGTGCTGATGACAGCATCTGACATGACAAATCCACTGGTTTAGAACAGGGTTGCAGCATGGACACGCAGCCCACCTCTGGAAGGTATCAAATGCCGAGGGATTGCTGATCTTCTTTGCAAACATCTCATTAATGGCCCTCCAAAGATTTGCAGCCTAAACACTTGTGGGCATTAAAATTAGTGGGTCTCTCTGCTCGCACTCTTTGTGGGAGGCTAGCTTTTCTGGTGAAATTTGTGCAGAATAAGTGGGATGCATTTTCTTCTTTTTAAAATAAATAAAGGTGCAAGCAGTTGGCCACCACAAGATGGCACTGTGTGCATTTTTTTTCACCTTGAGCAGCAAAACAACACACACAAACACACACAGAGAAAGAGAGAGAGAGAGAGAGAGAGAGAGAGAGAGAGAGAGAGAGAGAGAGAATCACCTGCAGCGCCAGTAACAGACCATGTAGATCAAGCCACCTTTGAAAAACAAAGCCTTTCTTCCTTGGTGAAGCCCACAGCTCTTCTCAAAGCCTCGGAGAGCTGAATCCACAGTCCAGGGCCAGATTGGGAAAACATTTTCCAGCCCTTCCTTCAAAGAAAGATGAAAAGGCCTCTGACTCTCTATGGGAGAATCATTCTAGAAACATCTAGACATGGAGAGCCATTTTATTTCTCCATGAAAGAGGAGAAATCCTCACTTGCTTTATTTTACTTTTCAAATACCTTTGGATTAGGAGAAATGCTGATTAAAATCCCAAGTGTGAAAGCTTAAGGAATAGAGGAAAAACCTGCACTGGTTAAGATGCTGGACTAGGATGGGCCATCCAGGTTCTCTGAGGGCTTAGCGGTGGTCTGCAGTTTAAGTTAGAATGACAAACAAAACTGTAAACATTTTAGTAACAAAGGGAACGTGTTAACCAACATTTCAGAGTTACAAACAGTTCTAACTGTGAAATTATTTTATCCTCAACTGAACTCTTGAACAGGCTGAAGCTTGAGAACGTCACACAACTACTAATTCCAACCCTATTATAAATTTGAAAAGGTGCCTCAAATGCAATGCCCCCCAGCCTGCTGCCTTGTAAATAACCATCATCTTCAGTCACTGGGCGTGCAATGACCTCATGAATTTGCAGGATGCCAACCCAGTAAGTCCGAGCAAAACCCCCTCCATTAGCCCCATTAATGAGCCAATTAACCCATTGGCTCTGGTCAATGGGGTGCCAGCTTCCACATCAGGCTCCTTCTCAGATGTGTTTCCAACCCCCACCCCACCTGTTATGTACTGGGCTTTTGGAATACCACCACGTCTCCGGTCCTGCAACTGGTCAACTTTGGGCGGCAAGCATGGCTTCAATCCGATTGGTTACTATCATAGGGCCTGGCTATATATTGAAGCAGGGTGACTCCAATCTCTCATTACAGTTTCTGCTTAAATAAAGTATGAATTTGTCTGTACTCATCTGCGTGTCCTCGTTCCTGCTCATCAGAGCCCACGACACAACAGTGGTGACGAGGATAGTATCCTGCTTCACCACCTGAGGGCTGAAGTCATGAGGGGACAGCATTACTCGCTGGAGGGAAGAGGCATCTTTCCCCCCCCCCTCTAGCCAGCTAGTAAACTACACTAGTGGCCGCGTGCTCAGAGGACGCATTCCCTGAGTCTAGAAGCAGGATCCAACAGCAGTGCAGGAATTGAGGAAAGATGCCAAAGGTCGGCAAACTCAGAGAGTTTGACATTAAACATCCAGAAGATTGGCCGTCTTACCTCTCACAAGTAGAGACTTACCTATGAGCTAACTAGATAGCAGAGGAAGGCCTAAAAGCTGCAAAGTTGCTGTGTGTGTGTGGGCCCTCAACTTTTGATCTAGCAGAAAACCTCTTCGTGCCAACGCCCATCGAAGCAGTATCGTTTGCTGACCTTAAGAAGAAGCTGACCGGGTGTTTCCAGCCAAAAATGTCGGAGATGGCTTGGCGGTTTAAATTCGACCAATGAGTGCAGCTTCCCGGTGAGAGAGCATCTGAGTTTATCACGGGCCTAAGGCAGGCCACACATCTCTGCAAATTTTCGAATTTAGAGGAGCGTCTGAGAGACCGACTCATCTGCGGACTGAGAGACAGAACCCTGCAGCAGAGATTGTTTGCCAGACCAAATCTCACATTCACTGAAGCACAAGACGAGGTCATGGCTGATGAAGCAGCCGGAGGTGCAGTACAAAAAGTACAGCCCACCAAAGCTCCAAAGACAGAAGATTCCGTCCACCACGAGGTCGCCATATGCGGCAGAGAATCATCATCAGAAGAAGAACCCAAAATAAACAAGCTCCAGAGACAGCCAAGCATGCAAAACCGCAGCAATCAGCAAAGAGAGAACAATTACAAGGCAGTTCTCTTACCTAGATGTAAGGGGTGCGGAGGCAACCACTCCCGCGCAAATTGCAGATTCCATTCGGCCACGTGTAGAGCTTGCGGAAGGACTGGGCACATCGCGGTGGTGTGCAGAGCTCGCCAGAGAGACAGGCCACTGAAGCACCAGTCAGAGGAACCGACTAGGAAAGGTACTGGGGCCCTGGGTCCAGTCAGTGTGGGGTTCTTCAAGAGCCGGATAAGTGTTTGTCGCACCGGGGCTCGTCGTCCCCTTAAGCCTAAACTTAAGCTCTCAGTAGAGATACAGGGAATTCCATGCAAAATGGAATTGGACTCCGGCTTGGCGGTCTCAATTATTTCACAGGACACATTCAACCTCGTGTGCAGACGCAACAACCAGTGGGCTAAACTAAGATCGTCAGATATTATTTTAACAGATTTTCAGAATGCTTGGGTAAAGTTAAGGGTGAAGCCACCTTATTGGTGAAATTTAAAGGGTTTTTGGGGCACCTGGATGTCATAGTAGTAGAGGGCCCAAGAACAAGTCTTATAGGACTTGATTGGTTTGAGGCTTTGGGCATTCAAATAACAGGCATTAACTGGACACAGACAGCAGACCTCAAGGCTGTTTGTGAGGAATTTGTGGATGTTTTCAAGTCAAAACTAGGAACTTATACTGGGTCACCCATTTCCTTTAAATTAGATCCTAACGTTGTTCCAATAAGGGTCAAGCCTCGCAGAGTTCCTTTCGCCTTAAAACACAAAATCAATTCTGAAATCAATAAGTTAGTAGAGCAAGGTGTATTTCAGCCTGTTGATGGGGAGGAGTGGGAAACTCCTATTGTCACCCCACTAAAGCCCAACGGGGAGGTTCGCATTTGTGCAGACTACAAATACACGTTAAATAAAGCCTTAAATCAACATGCATACCCGGTCCCGATAGTCAGCCATATTCTGGACTCTTTGCAAGGGGGAACCATTTTTACTAAACTTGATTTAGCGCAGGCGTATCAGCAGCTGCTGGTAGACAAGGTCACAACCGCGGCTCAAGCAATAGTGACTCATAGAGGGGCATTCAAAGTCAAACGCTTGCAGTTTGGAGTTAGCATTGCACCGGGCATCTTCCAAGGGATTATGGAACGCACACTTAAAGGAATTCAGGGTGTATTTTTTTATTTATTTTTTAATTCCATTTATATCCCGCCCTTCTCTGAAGACTCAAGGCGGCTTACAAGCTTAGCAGTAGCCTTCATTCTATGTATATGCCTGCTTATTAGGGCTTTCACACACACCCCAAGCGGCATTATTACAAAGTCAGCTTAATTGCCCCCAACAATCTGGGTCCTCATTTTACCTACCTCGGAAGGATGGAAGTCTCCGGTCCTGCAATTGGTCAACTTTGGGCGGCAAGCATGGCTTCAGTCCAATTGGTTAATACCATAGGGCCTGGCTATATATTGAAGCAGGGTGACTCCAATCTCTCAGTAAAGTTTCTGCTTAAATAAAGTATGAGTTTGTCTGTACTCATCTGCGTGTCCTCGTTCCTGCTCATCAGAGCCCACGACATAATACCACCCAAGCCCCCACTTTCTCTTTAACCCTGGCAGGGTCTTCACTTTAAGTTGAACTGTCTAGCGTGCAGATAATATTGAACACTGTCTCAACAGATGTAATGCTAGCTAAATGTGGATTTCTGAAATGCCACTTTAGTGCCTACATAAACAAAGTGCATTTCTTTAAGGATTTCCTCTCTCCCAGGGAAAAGGCAAGGACGGCTCTGATTTCAGAAGGGTTTGTTCTACCAGCTTCCCACCATCTATGTTGCCTTTGCTGTTCTGAATCCCACAAAGGAGAAGGTCACCATGGGGGAAATTGCCAACAGCTGGCAGGAGTGGCAATTCATAATGTTTGTATAGAAAAGAATTATGTAGGACAATATTTTGTGGGAATGTAACGCTTCTTTAAAGCACGTTTTCACAATGTCCTCAATACAACTGAGCCCCAAAATTTTGTTGCTAAGCAAGGCAGTTGTTAAGTGAGTTGTGACCAATATTACAACCTTTTTTTGCCATAGTTCTTAGTCAAACCACTGCACAGTAGTTCAGTGAATAATGCGGTCATTAAGGGAATCTGTCTTTCCCCATTGACTTTGCTTGCCAGAAGCCCACTGGGAAGGTTGCAAATGGTGACCACATGACCTTGGGACAGTGAAACTATTGTAAATACATTCCAGTTGCCAAAGTCTGAATTTTGATCATGTAATCAAGGGGATGCTGCAAGGGTCATAGGTGTGAAAACTGGTCATAAATCCCTTTTTCCAATGGTATTTTAACTTCGAACAGTCACTAATGATAGTCAGATCTGGCCCTAGGTTCTGCCTCAGTTTACCCAGTCGGAAGATCATTTTATTAGAGTACTGACAAAGTGGGATCTCCCTACGAAAAGGGAAAACCTTGAGACCCATTATACCTTCCCTTTTATACTTAAGACATCAAAGAAAATGGAAGAGGAAAGATGATTGGGCAGGACAAAATCACACATGTTCATTAAAATGAGGCCTGATGTGAGAAGGTTCATAAAATTTAAAGAAAAAGGTTATTTGGAGTTCACGAAGAGACAAACCAGATGCCAATTAGCACTAACAAACTTTTTCATATCAGGAGATAGTCTCCATCCATCCCTTTTATAACTTATCTTTTCAGTTTAGGAATGTTAGAAGCTATCAATCAACTCATGTGCAGCAATAGGATAAAACGTTTTCCTACATTCCAGTCTATAATGAGCCTTAAAATCATTTTAAAAGAGAGAAAAATAAGTCAAATTAAAATACAAAGTTACTATGTCAGTTAACAAATTACAAAGTCCATGTCCTGTGCCCCTCACAATTCCCCTTTTTCAGATAAAGGGCAAAACAAAATATGCCCTTTCAGCATCACCAAAAAGAAAATACAGTAACAATAAACAAAAACCTAAGGAATTTGGACCAACAGTAACTGGGGCCAAATGTGCAGAAGTTTCAATGGAAAACAGCTTGCAAAAGTTGCAATGTACAGGGCAGGTACCCTGAGAAACAAATCAAAATCCCTAATAGAACATCAAAATAAAAACACCAAAAAGTGACGCCATTTATGTCAACATACTGTAGGTCAGGGGTAGGCAACCTCGGCTCTTTTATGACTCATGGACTTCAACTCCCAGAATTCCTGAGCCAGCCATGCTGGCTCAGGAATTCTGGGAGTTGAAGTCCATGAGTCATAAAAGAGCCGAGGTTGCCTACCCATGCTGTACGTCTTATAAATGAAGGGAAAAGGGTCATCAACACATACTACAGTATAAAACAGCGTAAATTAAAATTACAAAACAACAACCTGACTCTGGTAATAGGCATAACAACTAGAAGTAATGGGCGCACAAGCACCTCCTATTTCTGCCCATAAAAAAATCTAGGGCCATGTCATTCCAAATAGCAACAAGAAATACAGAGGAGACTTCAATTGATAGTCTCCTAATGGCATTTACTACAACAGCGACATAGATTACAAGTGATGCAGAAATAATGACAAGGGCAAACGCTAATTTAGCAACCCTAAACCAGGCAAGTGCCATGTATTGTTACATATTTTGTGTTATGTTATGAATATATCACAAATATGATATAAGTTATGAATATAGAGAGCCTGTAATACAACCATAGTTGTTGTTGTTGTTGTTAGCTGCGACGTCGTGTCCGACCCATCGCGACCCTATGGACAACATTCCTCCAGGCCTTCCTGTCCTACAACCATAGTTAGCCTTTTCATAAACTCACTGGGAAACTCACGTTGCTGGGATGTGTGTACTACTGATAAGGAAAGATTCTGAGTGCATGTATGAATGATTTATTGTTGGTGATACCAGGTGGAACATTATTGGGCATAAGGAGTGTGTAGTGGATTGCACTTTTCATGGAGTCTTGGAACAGAAAGTAAGAATGTAAAGTTCCAGACGGGGCTGGGGCAAGATGTACCATACATATGAATTCTGAGTAAACAAGTTGGGTATAAAGAGAAGACTGGAATGAACCCAGGCCCCGAAGTTCCAGACAACTCTTTTTGGAGTAGGGGACGCCCTGAGTCTGCTTCCCGGCCCATTATAATGTAGCCTGATCACCTGTGTTGAGAATGTATGTGAGTATTGTGTGAATGAGCAGCCTAGTTGGGCACACGTGTGTGGACATCTGAAGGTACCTTATTCAAACAAATTATACTCACTCTCACAACTGTTTTATGGGATTTTGGAAAATTTAAAAAACATTGATATGCTGAGCTATTTTTCATTGTCAGCAGAAATCCAGAATTATTGGGGGAAAAATGCCATCAAATTGTGTAAAGTGGCAACAAAAGAGAATTTCTTCTTCTAAATCTACCTTAGAGAACAACTGCAACATTTCAAATCATTCCAATATTTTACCTGATGTTTCCATAAAAATTCCTTTACCCATATATAACCCCACAACTGGGCAGCTGCATCTCAAAACAAAACAAAATGAAACAAAAATTGTTGAACTCTCTGGCCAGCCAACAAATTAAAAATTGGGCTTCTCAACTTGGCTTAAAGCCCCCAGATCACATTTCTAGTGGAATCACTCCTTGCATTTTCCCCACTGCCCAGAGAATAAGTCACAGATTGTCCCAGGAAAGAAAAAGTGGAAATTTAAAGGAACAAAACCTTCACAGGTCTGGAAATTATGTTTAATGGGGGTGGTGTGTGTATGCTTGTGTTGGGTTATTTCCAAAAGCTGGATGTGGGCAGACCCTCTATAATAATAAAAGCAACAACAAGGCCTTATTCCAAAAACGATTTGGAAAATGGAGCTTATTGGCTTGTGAAAAAGCTCCCTGAAAATAATGATTGTTTTGCCTGGAGAAAACATTGGGTAAAGTATTTGTATGTGGAATCATTTACACAGAAAGTCTGAATGGAGAATCCTGTGATTAGATGACTGGTGTGAATGCTTGTGCTGACAAACTTCAACCTCCCAGTCAGTAGACAGGGCTAGTTACCCTTCTCTTACAGAAAGCAAGGAGTGGCTATTGTGGAGTAATTAGAAGGACAGTAGAAAGTGTTAAAAAGAAGTGAAATGGGAAAGATCCACATAGAATAGAGAGATGATGGCGTGGGAAGTCAGCCCCATAGAGAAGGAAATATTAAAAGGTCAGAAAAATATATTTCCTCAAAGAATCTTAAAGAGGCAGAAAAGCATGCTCAGTTTTTCTTAATAGCCCCAAGTCTCTCTCCTCCAAGCAGAAACCAGCTCTATAGAAATGCAGATGTAAACCATCCAGGAAGGTTGGAGGCCCCCAGCTGGAAGATTAAGAAGACAAAAGACCTAAAATCTACATACCCCACCCAAACTCTAAAAGTCATCAGCCCCAGCCCCAGGGAAGCAGGATATGACTTTTGGGACATTATAGATAAACCCACCATCATCAGAATACTAGAGAGGCACACTCAGACTCAGGTCAAAGTTCATGCCACAGGAACAACTCCAAACAAAAGGCTCTAGAGCAGGGGTGTCAAACTGCCGGCCGGACATGTCATCTGGAAGCCGTGTCCACCCCATTGCCGGCAATGACAAAACCGTCCCGATACGTTGTGTGACATCACGTGACGTTGCGAGTTTGACATGTCTGCTCCAGAGGGTATAAAGACCCACTCCCTACATGTGCTCAGTCCTTTTTTTCCTCTTTTCTGCCAGAGCCTGGCTCCCCTCTTCAATAAACTACAACCTTCTTCCTAAAGCAGTCACCATGTTTATTCCCAGCTTGGAGTGAACCACGATGAAGACTTTTCTTCCAACAATGGCAATTACAAGTGAATCACAGGAGAGAGAGAGAGAGAGAGAGAGAGAGAGAGAGAGAGAGAGAGAGAGAGAGAGAGAGAGAGAGAGAGAGAGAGAGAGAGACTTTAAATACATGGAGCATCAACAATAAATACACATAAGCAATGAAATCATACAAGTAGTTACATATATACAAATCAATACCCAAATGTCCACCATCCCACTGTTCCATGAAGCTAATACAGCATCAGTCCTAGGGCAAAATCAATCAATTCTATGGCAATGCAGCAATGCCAATCTTTTTGTAGCTGAAATGGTAATCAGTTCAGCATCTGTAGTGCTCAGCAGGAAAAGTGTAACAAAGTCCATTATTGTATAATTTTCAGTAGTGTGGAGAACTCTTCCTAAAGTGACTCAGTTTCTCCTCACTGGTTTCTATTAAGGTCGACTGAATCAAAAAAACAATAATCAGTCATTAGTTCTAGGAAGCCAGGGGTCTATTAACACTCACCACACATCTTTTGAAATTCCCACCCAGGTTCCATAGTGATGTTATCAGGCATTTTCTGTTCTGTTGCCATATCTCTCAGTTTTGTGTCCACCAGTGGGAAAACAGATTCGTCTTTCCACACACGGGATATGGAAACCTTCTCCCCTGGGAGTTTCACTTGCATAGACTGGGTGAGATGCATGGCTTCCCTTGCGTGAATGACCCATGGTCAGACATGAGACAAATCAACCGTTTAAAAAAGATCTTACAAAAAATAATAAATGCCGTAACTGTTTCCAACCTCTTATTCTGGTAAGACACCTGGACATCAGCCTGTTACCACAGGTGGCAAAGAACTCACAGGTACAGGGAGTGCAAACCACAGCTCACCAGATCCTGAACTGTCTACCTTCCTTTTGCCATGATTCCTCATGTTCCTTTTACCTTGCTGGTAAAATACCTGTAAATAGTTCAGTGTCAAAGTCCAAACCGATTAATTCACAATGTTAGGGATGAAAAAAATTATAAACTTGGTTGAACTTAACTAGCCATACTTAGCCATTGAATCTTTGCAATAGAATAGAATAGAATAGAATAGAATAGAATAGAATAGAATAGAATAGAATAGAATAGAATAGAATAGAATAGAATAGAATAGAATAGAATAGAATAGAATAGAATAGAATAGAATAGAATAGAATAGAATAGAAGCTGGAAGGGAACTTTGGAGGTCTTCTAGTCCAGCCCCCTGCTCAAGCAGGAGAACCTATGCCATCTCAGACAAGTGACTGTCTAGCCTCTTCTTAAAAATCTCCAGTGATGGAGGGCCCACGATTTCTGGAGGCAAGCTGTTCCACTGGTTAATTGTCCTCACTGTCAAGAAGTTTCTCCTTAATTCTAGGTTGCTTCTCTCTTTAATCAGTTTCCAACCATTATTTCTTGTCCTGCCTTCTGGTTCTTTGGTGAATAACGTGACCCTCTCTCCTTTGTGGTGGCCCCTCAAACACTGGAATACTACTGTCATGTCTCCCCTATTTCTTCTTTTCTTTAGACTAGCCAAACCCAAGTCCTGCAGCCTTTAATTATCTTACTTGCTCTTCTCTGAACTGTTTCCAAGGTCTCAACATCTTTTTTGTGATATGGTGACCAAAATTGGCTGCACTATTCCAGGTGTGGTCTTACTAGGGTTTTATAAAGCAGTACTAATACCTTGCATCATCTTGATTCTATGCTTCTGTTTATACAACCCAGGATTGTATTGGCTTTTTTGGCTGCTGTTGCACATTGCTGGCTCATAGTCAAGTGATCATCTACTAGGACTCCAAGGTCCCTCTTACAGTTACTGTTTTTAAGCCAGTAAAAGTCTTGCCCAATCTGTATTTGTACCTTTGTCTTTCTATCTTGTCTTGTGAAGCCAAGCATGTTTCTTTCCATGGCTCTTTGCACACTTTGTAGCTTTTTATTAATTGTGAGGTTAGTGTACATGTTTCACTGGCATATGTTTTACCTGTTTTCAGGTAAAACACACTGATCGAAAACTTTTCAGGCATAGGAGAAAGGTTGTTCTTGAAAATTATGCATAGCTTGCTGAATGCCTGCCAACCACATTTTGCAAATATTGTCAATTAATTTTCCTTAGCTAAAAACTCCTGCTGGCTCATAGTCAAATGATCATCCACTAGGACTTCAAGGTCCCTCTTAGTTACTTTTTTTAAGCCAGGTCTTGCCCAATCTGTACTTGTACCTTAGATTTTTCCTGCCTAAATGTAAAACTTTGCTTTTCTCCACATTGAAACTCATTTTGTTGGATAGGGCCCATTGTTCAAGTTTGTCTAGATCTTTTTGGATCCTGAGTTTGTCTTCTGGGATGTTGGCTACTGCTGCCAGTTTGGTGTCATCCGCAAATTTGATGAGTTCCCCTTCAATTCTCGTCTAAGTCATTGATGAAGATATTGAAGAGTACTGGGCCTAAGATGGAAACTTGTGGTACCCCACTGCTTACTTCTCTCCATGTGGATGTTGTGCCATTGAGGACTACTTGTTGAGTACGGTTTGCCAGCCAGCTACAGATCCATCTGGTGGTGATGTTGTCTATTCCAGCTTTTTCTAGCTTACCAAGGAGTAGGTTGTGGTCTATTTTATCAACTGCCTTACTGAAGTCTAAGTATACTATGTCCACAGTATTTCACTGCTCTACTAGTTTAGTCACTTTATCGAAGAATGAAATAAAATTGGTTTGGCATGATCTGTTTTTAACAAACCCATGCTGGCTTCTAGTTATAACTTTGTTTGCTTCTAGTTGTTCACAGATCTGTGTTTTAATTGTCTTTTCTAGGATCTTCCCAGGTAGTGATGTTAAACTGATTGGTCTGTAGTTTCCTGGGTCCATTTTTTTTCTCCCTTTCTTGAAGATGTGAACCATATCAGCCCTTTTCCAATCCTCAGATTTTTGAAAGATGGCTTCCGGTTTGCACACGCGGCGCTGGTGGACGTTTGGGAAAAGCTCCCCCCTCCCCCGCCGTCTGGTCTTTCTCCCTCGGAGAGCCCTGAAAAGGGTTAAAAGTCACCCTGGAGGGGCGACCACCATGAGGAGGCTATCTCTCTGTGATTGCGGAAGGGTGGCAGCCCTCCATTTGATCCAGAGTTACTCCTCTGGCCTGAAGAAGAAGAGATCGGCCATGTTAAGCCGTTCCCTGCTGAAAGCCAAAATCACTATCAAACACCACAAGGCAATCTGGAGGATTTGGGTGAGACCTTACCTTTCTTACTCCCCTAATTACTTTCCTGTGGGACTTTTCTAAAAATCTTTTTCCCCATTCTTGAAAGATCGGCGACTGCTTACTTGGGGATTTACAACCTTAAAGCCTCAAAAGAAATCAAATGACTAAGCTAAATAACTAAGCAACCTTATTTGTACCTCTGGAATTTTTGGGCCACTAAAAGGTTTTTATTGCTTAGTTTTACAGGGACCTACTACCCCATTTACTGCTAAAAATGAATTAATTGGATAAAATACTCATATTATATTAGTCTGCAAAAGGAATGTACATGCTATTGAGGACATCTTCTGGCAAAACCTGGTACAGCAAGTAAACCTCTTTTTTTTACTCTTGAGATCTGGCTCTAACAGATTTGTCCTTGACATTATCTTTAAAGATAAAAATTGGGAACACCTGGCACTGAAAACAACCTTTATGAATAGTGGAGGTGGACATTTATTGACTTTTATTAAAACAGCCTCCACTAAAATACTAAAGAAATGGAAGAATATATTCCATCACTTGACTATAAACTCTTACTTGATACAATTTTGGCAATGACTGCAGAAATAAAATCAGACTTAAAGACAAACCTGATAGCACAAACTCACCTAATGAGACTCTTACTTCAATTGATGAACTGACAACCCAAAAATGAACAGAGGATGAGGAAATCAACAACAAAACAGGGGACTTTAAAGTACAACAAGTACAATCTACTGAGAGCCTTGATGCCCAAACTTTGATTTCAACTATAAAACCTACCAATGCAACAAACAACAGAAGCTCCTGCCCAGCTCACTTAGCAAGCAGCCTCTTTTCCGCAAGCAAGTGAGCTGGGCAGGAGCCCGGGATCAGCGTTTCTGAGCACAACTTCTGAGCGTGGCTCAGCTGATCCCAGGGTCCTGCCCAGCTCACATGCTTGCGGAAAAGAGGCTGCTTGCTAAGTGAGCTCAGCAGCAGCCCAGGATCAGTTGAGCCGCGCTCAGAAGTCGCGCTGAGAAATGCTGATCCCAGGCTCCTACCCAGCTCACTTAGCAAACAGCCTCTTTTCTGCAAGCGAGCTTGGCAGGAGCCCGGGATCAGCTGCCAGTCAGCTGGGAGCGCCAGTGCTTTTGATGCCAAAAAATAATAAAATTACAGACACACAAGGGAGGAAGTGAAAGCCATAAAGCTCCATGCCTGTTCCCTCTCCCCCTTGGGAATGGCAGAATCCAGGGGGAGATGAGATTTGGGGTTAGCTCAGAGGAGATAGTTAGAAATGAAATATAAATGGATTCTGACAGAGGGACTGAAAGACAAAGTATGGAGTTTTATACCTGGCCAGGATGAAAGGTGAGAACTGTGATGTTTTATTTTGTCTGAAAGACTTAATAAGTTGATAGTTCATTTATAGAAACCTATAGAAACCTAACAGAGTGAGCGCCTGTTACTCGTCCCAGCTTCTGCCAACCTAGCAGTTCGAAAACACATAAAAATGCAAGTAGAAAAATAGTGACCACTGCGGTGGGAAGGTAACAGTGCTCCGTGCGCCTTTGGCATCTAGTCATGCCGGCCACATGACCACGGAGACGTCCTCTCTATTATGCCTGCTATCTCCTATTTCTTAGTAAAAGTTCCTGCTTGGAAAATCTTGTCTCCAAGAGTCCTTCTTTCTTAAGATGTGGGCTGAGGTGGGTTCTGACACCCTGTCTCTTCTGTTGCACTTACACCCACACCAGACATAAACAATTTCCAAATACTTCACCCAATATTTTCTCCAGGCAAAACAATCATTATTTTCACAGAATTTTTTCACAAGCCAATAAGTTCCATTTTCCAATTTTTATTTTTTATTATTATTGTTATTTTGAATAAGGCCTTGTTGTTTTGTATATTATTATTATTATTAGAGGGTCTGCCTCCCCCCTCCATCTTATAAATGACCCAACACAAACATACACACACACCATTTAAAATCATTTCCAGACCTGTGGAGGTTTTGTCCCTTTAAATTTTCACCTTTCCTGGGGCAACTTGTGGCTTGTTCCCCAGGCAGTGGGGAAAATGCAAGAAGTAGTTCCAATAAAAATGTGATTGGGGCCCCCAACCACTGCCCACCTGTTCCTCACTGCTTTAAGCCAAGCTGAGAAGCCCAATTTTTAATTTGTTGGCTGGCCGAACATGTCAACACCTTTTCTTTTCTTTCATTTTTATTTTGTTTTGAGCTGCAGCTTCCCAATTGAGATTATACATGGGTAAAGAATTTCTTATGTAAACATATTCAAAGGTACCTTCGGATGACCATAAATGTGCACATAATTTTAACAAGCTCTATCTCCTTTTCTATTCAGTTTAACTTAATTCAATTTCAATTCCAATCCTGCTAGCTTCAAGGAAATTATTATAGAGACATATCAACAGAACAGAAGTCACATCCTCATTTTCTGAGTATTCAATATTCTAAGTTCCCATTCAGATAGGCTAAACTTACCTGCTGAATCCCAGGTGGGAAGAACAACAAAACGTTTCCTTTTTCATGACTTTCCATGCCAGGTAGGCCCAAATCATTTTACGATCCAGGAGATTTCCGTCTCTCCAGGATCAACTAACGGACCTTACTTCATTCAATATCTCTGTTGCCTCCAGGGGTTCCAGTTAAACCCTGCTGAGCATTATGCAGCATACCATTGTAATAATCAGCTTGTCCCCCATAATCAGAACGTAAGACACAAATGGTCTGTGTTGTGTAGTGAATTCTTTGGAAGCAGGAGGCGAGACAAGAGGGTTCAAACAGGAACATTGCTTTATTGTAGTAACAGGAACAGAACTGAATCAGAGGCTTCTGTGCAGCTACTTATATGGTTGGCCACTAGGCGATGGCCAATAGGTTTAAAAGGAACCTATTCCTGCCCCAGAGCCAACCAATGATTGTCCTGGAGACTGCATGTCTGGGCATCCAGCAACCGTTACACAGATACCCTAATTAAGCAATCTCAAGCATCATTCAAAGACACGTGAAGACAGTTCAAGTAAAAGGCCCAATACATTACACTCTGCCTCCTTTCCTTCTTTTCCTCATCTTTCTCCATTTTCTTTCTCTTTGTCTGTTGCTTTTCTCAAGAAGAACCCACTTGCCACTGTTCCTCTTGCCTGAATGCAAACCAAGAATCCTGCCGACTACACCAATTATGTCATAAGATTGAGTTCAAGCCACTCAAAGTGAAGTTTTCCAGTAGCTCTTTCATTCAGACAAAAAGCAATTATCTTAAGTTATGCCCAACAAGGCTATTCAAACAACTGTGCCCAACAAGGCTACTCAAGTTGCTGTAAATATTGCTGCACAATTTTAACAAGCCCTGTCTCTTTTTCAATTCAATTCACTTCAATTCAATCCAATCCAATCCTGCTGGCTTCAAGAACATTATTACAGACACACATCAAAGAATTTTGAACAGAAGTCACATCCAAATTATCCTAGTGTTTTGTATCACAACTTCCCATTTAGACAAGCTCTAACTTTTCATTACCTGCTAAACCTTCCAAGATGGGAAGAACAACAAAACTTTTTTTCTTCAGGGCTTTCCATGCCAAGTGGGCTGTTTTATGATCCAAGAGATTTCTGTCTCTCCAGGATCAACTAATGAACTTTACTCTGCTCGTTAGAGTACAAAAACAGTTACAATCCAGAAGATTTACCTCTCTTCAGACCCAACTAGCAAACTTTCCCTTGCTCACTAGACTAGAGTACCAAAAGAAAACTAAACAAATCAAAACTCACCAAATTTCTTTTGACTAAATTTCATCTGGATGGATATCTACTCAACCTTTCGTTTAGTGCTCCTTTATAAGGCCTCTTGCATCTCTAACGGCAGTCTCCTGAGTCTCATATAAAAATCAATGTCAACAGAAATTCTTTTGAAGCCTGCTTTCCCATTGATGGTGATCTGGAGTCCAAGAAAGAACTGGGTGAAATGAAGACCTCCTGACTGGGGTTTCACCAACTGAAAGCCAAATCTGGCCCTAGGTTTTGCCTCAGTTTACCTTTCCCAATAAGCAACCGAGTCAGAAGGTCATTTAAAAGCAATTTATTAGGGTGCCCTGATAAAGTGGGGTCTGAGATCCATCTTACATTTCCTTTTATAGTTAAGACATAAAAAAAAAGCAAGACGAAAAGTGATTGGGTGGGATAAAAGCAACTTCCCCTTTGCATAGTCAATCAGTTACATATAGTCAAACATGTTACATATTTGCATTCTATAATATCACACATGTTCATTAAAATGAGGACTGATGTCAGAAAGGGCATAAAATTTAAGGAAAAAGGTTGTTTGGAGTTCACGAACAGACAAACCAGATGCCAATTAACACTAACAAACTTTTTCTTATCAGGAGATAATCTCCATCCATCCTTTCTATAATTTATCTTTTCAATTTAGGAATGTTAGAAGCTATCGATCAATCCATACACAATAGGATAAAAGCTTTTCCTACATTCCAGTCTATAATGAGCCTTAACATCATTTTAAAAGAGAGAAAAATAAGTCAAATTAAAATACAAAGTAACTATGTTAGTTAACAAGTTACAAAGTCCACATCCTGTGCCCCTCGGAGGGATGGGGGGGAAGATAGGGGGGCACTGTAACATCCCTGCAGTCAGCTGTAAGGAAGGACAGATTGCCAAACTGTGTCCAAGTGATTGTAAGGTGGCTCCAGTTACTTAAGTTTGGGTACAGGTTGTAAGTCCTTTGTTCAGTGCCATCATAACTGCAATTGATCACTGAACAAATACTGGTAGTAGCAAGTCAAGGACTACTTGTAAACATCCTTGTAAGTGGATCTCTAAGAAAACGTATTTTGATAGGTACCGCAAATGTTAGTCTGTAAATAAAGCCTGTGTTTTGACTTTCTAAGGATGATGCAAATACGACAGCATGTATTAAAAATAGCTAAAACTACTGCTTACATAATCACACAAATCTACATTAATCCTTCTGCAGCCTCAAAACAAAAGATTTAGGAAAGTGGCAGAGCAGGATTACTCGCTTCCCATGATGCCTTTTCAAGCAGCTTTTAACACCCAGTGATTTTGGAACACATGTACTAGCAAAATCATTTGACTTCACTACGGTCAATTATTGCCACATTGTACTGTATTATTTTAATTTATATGTGTACATTTAATTTATATCTGCATGTTGCAATGCTAATTCCTCAGCCAAACTTGTTGGGAGTAGAAGTCTATTCAGTTTCTGTTAAACACATTCGTTTCTGTACAACATTGTGTATTGTGTAATTCCTCATACAAATGCATACAGTGGACTATTGCATAAAAATCTCAGATCAGGCTGTACGTGCAACAAAAATGGGAGGTGTGGCTAGGAAGGCCTTTGCACTGCTTCATGCTGATGTGTGCCAGTTGCACTTGTTCCTGGACTGGGAAGCTCTACTTCTGGTCACCCATGCCCTGTTTACCTCCTAGGTGGACTACTATAATGCGCTCTTCATGGGGCTGCCCTTGAACAGTATCTGGAAGCTTCTACTGGTGCAGAGTGTGGCAGTACAAAGCAGTTATCTCTTCCCCACAAATGACACACGTTTCACCTCTGCTCTGCGAGCTGCATTGATTGCCAATTTGCTTCTGGGTCCAGTTCAAAGGGTTGGTTTTGACCTCTAAGGCCCAGGTAAGTCGTATTGTATCTGATTTTACAACCTTTTTTTGTGGCAGTTGTTAAGTGAATCACTGCTTTCAAGTGACTATGGGACAATGCAAAGAGCCATAAATGCAGGCCAGTTGCTGAGCGCCCAAAATATGATCCCATGGCTGCGGGGGCGGGGAGGGGAGGGAGGTGGCCATCTGATTCTGAGGAAGTTCTTGAGAATGACCCGTAAATGAATCTCAACAGATGAAGCAACCTAGTTTTTGCCTTTGGCAACTAAAAGATCATTAGCAACTTCTTTCTAGCTCCTATTTTCCATTTCCCCTCCAACAACCACAGAGGCAACAACTTGTATTTATTGAATAGGCTTACTTCTTATTGAACTACTATAATTGGGAAGTTAGTATACAGAGAGAGAGAGAGGGAGAGGGAGGGAGAGGGAGATCACTCCTTTGTGTTTAACAGGGCAGCTAATATTTCCCACCAGGAAAGTTTCAGAAAAGGATCTTACAAGAACTTTATTTTCCAAACGGATGTCAGTTCTGGCTAGGATTGTTTGCTCATTGGCTCAAAGCACTTGAAAAACAAGAACAGGCCACTTTTTTTTTGAACAGAACAAAGAGGCAGAAAAACGACTGCATTTTTGGCACGGATCCCCAGCTTTCTGAACGGGCGAAAGAGTAGCTCTTTTGTCATTTCTTTTTATGAAAAGTTGCTTCCCACTTGCTGATGCTCATGGCTGCAGGTTGTGACACTCTCCTGGGTGGGCCCTTCCTCAGTTCCTTGGAAGTAACATTTTGAAACTCCTAACAGCTCCCATGGAGATATGAGAGGTGAAGGGTAGTGTTGCCAAGGGCTAGGTGTCTGTGTGCATTTCAACACAGATAGTCCTTGACTTATGACCACAACTGGAACTAGAACATCTGTGGCTTAGTGAGGCAGTAGTTAAGTGAGACACGACCAATTTTATGACTTTCTTTGCCATGGTTGTTAAGTGAATCGCAGGGTTATTCAGCGAGTCTGGCTTCTCCTGTTGACTTTCTTTTTTGGAAGCTGGCCGGGAAGGCCGCAAGTGGAGATCATGTGACCCAGGATGGTGCAAGGGTCGGAAATACAGGCCAGTCGCCAAGCACCCACATTTTGATCATGTGACCATGGGGAGGTTAAGATGGTCATAAGTGCAAGGACTGGTCACAAGTCATTTTTCAGTGCTGTTATAACTTGGAATGTTTGCTAATTGAATGACTACCTGTACAGTCGTAAGGCTGCCGTACCGTGTTTTTCTAATGGAATACTGATGCTGAACATCTGAAAGTGCAACTAGTTGATTAACCTCCAGTGGGGAACACCAACAAAATTTTGCCATGCCTTCATGCCTACTATTTTTTCTCCCCTGCCTTTCCCCAAGAGACACCACTCTAACAGAGGGATAGAAGATCAAGATCACGTGAAGTGTTAATACCACTTTACAAGGCCTTGGTAAGGCCATGCTTGGAATGCTGCATCCAGTTTTGGTCACCACGATGTAAAAAAGATGTCAAGACTCTAGAAAGAGTACAGAGAAGAGCAACAAAGATGATTAGGGGTCTGGAGGCCAAAACATACAAGGAATGGTTGCTGGAATTGGTATGTCTAGTTCAGGGGTTGGCAACCTTGGCTCTTTTATGGCTTGTGGACTTCAACTCCCAGAATTCCTGAGCCAGCCATGCTGAGGGAAAAGGGAGAGGTTTCTGAGCTAAGCCATGCTGGCTCAGGAATTCTGGGAGTTGAAGTCCACAAGTCATAAAAGAGCCAAGGTTGCCTACCCCTGGTCTAGTTGAATGAAGAGAAGGATGAGAGGGACATGATAGCAGTGTTCCAATATCTCAGGGGCAGCCACAAAGAAGAGGGAGTCAAGCTATTCTCCAAAGCACCTGAAGGCAGGACAAGAAGCAATAGATGGAAACTAACCAAAGAGAGAAGCAACCTAGAACTAAGGAGAAACTTATAACAATTAACCAGTGGAATGACATGCCTCCAGAAGCTGTGAATGCTCCAACACTGGAAGTCTTTAAGAAGAGACTGGACAACGATTTGTCTGAAATGGTATAGGGTTTCCTGCCTGAGCAGGGGGTTGGACTAGATGACCTCCGAGGTCCCTTCCAACTTTATTATTATTATTAGAATTAATCAATCAAGGCTTTTTTCTTCAAGAAGGGACGTTTTAGCATTTTTTGGTATTTAATTAGGAAAAGACCCTACATGGGGGCCTGGATATTTCCTGGGGTTCTCTCGGTGGCTAATTATCCATAGTTAGACTTTGCTAACTACTTATAGAAACAAAATGGACTTTACAGTAAATTTAAACTTGAGCCTCAAAACCTAAATTAAAGGAAGGAACTCTGCCAGGCATAAAGGCTGGTTTAATAACTGGTTAGTTTAAGTTGCAGAAAGCCACTTTTATGCATGGACAGACCTCCTTACCTAATTTAAGTTTTGAGACTCAGGTTTAAATTTATTGCAAAGTCTGCAGATAACAGAAATTAACAGAAATAAACACAGTGCATCACATTATCAGCTGAGTTACAGATTGTGTTTTGCAACAATTTATTTTAGCTGTATTTTTTTTTGTAAAATGAGCCACTGTCACCCAATTCATTTGTAATGCTAACCAATAAACCACAGTGCATTCACACATTGCATTAAGCTCCAAAATCCAAGCATGCTATACTATGGCTTGATGTAGACTTAATGCAGCTGAGAACAAATGAACCAACTGTTTATAAGTAAATATGAGATGTTTGTTGCAGAATACATTGAAGATCCAACTTTAGGTTTTCAGTATTTAGGCAAAACATGACTGTGTAAAAGAGAGGGGAAAGGAATTTAGCATTAAAGGGCCACAGATCCCTCAGAACAGGGATCCTTCCAATCCATTCACGGTTAGCATCCTTCTGACAGGTCCTGAGAGAGAACAGATCCTGAAGATAGAAATAGATCTTTATTTGGGTTCAAAAGCACAAAGATGCCTAGAAGCACACAAGTGCACCTGCGAGCCACAGCTTAAATCGGGGTAGGTAACGATTCACCTTTACAACCTGTGGATTTCAACTCCCAGAATTTCTGGCTGAGGAACTGTGGGAGTTGAAGTTCACAGGTCATAAAAGGGCCATAGGTGTTGACCCCTGGCTTAAGTCAAACATCTGTTCCAGGAAACACATGGGGGAATTAAAGAGAGGTGCTGTGTCCAGTTGTTCCAGAGCACCTTTTGGCCATCAGATCCAAAGCACCACACAACTCTAATGCCTTATTGTATACCTACAATTAAATAAACAAAAATGCCTGATGGGCAGCCCTGCTTTTCCTAGTGAGTGATCCGAAAGTATCTACAGCAGAAGAATTTGGGATTTGGGAATGACCAGTCTAGAGAAAAGAGGGACTGAGGGGACATGATAGCCATATTCCAGTATTTGAGAGGCTGCTACAAAGAGGAGGGGGTCACGTTATTCACCAAAGCACCAGAGGGCAGGACAAGAAACAGTGGATGGAAAATGACCAAGGAGAAAAGCAACCTGGAATTAAGGAGAAACTTTCTGACAGTGAGGACAATTAACCAGTGGAACAGAAGTTGCCTCCAGAAGTTGTAGAAGCTTTATCACTGGAGGTTTTTATGAAGAGACTGGACAGTCATTTGTCTCAGATGGTATTGGTTCTCCTGCTTGAGCAGGGGGCTCGACTGGAAGACCTTCAAGTTCCCTTCCAGCTCTATTCTGATTGATTGATTGAATTACAACAGTTATATGGAATGAACCCAGCCTTAAAAGTGGGAAGGTGCATTACCAACTACAGATAGAAGTGGCTTAGTTCTAAGTTTTGCTAAAAGAAAGGGAATTAATTTAGTGGCTCCAGAGAATCTCTTTTGATTCTTTCTATTTTCAAGGAAAGCGAGAGATAGAGCAAGCAGCACAGGAATTATGGGCAGAAACCATCTCAACACAGCATTACCCCGCTCCCAGACCCAATGAAAACCAATCCCACCTTGATGTAATGCAGGGCTTTGGTGGTGTAATTGGATTCTCCCTAGGTAGGCACCGATGCTGCCTTTTCTCCATTACCCTGATAGAAATGCATCGCTGTTTGCTTAAATATAAAGGCATGACTGATGCTTTCTATTTGTTTCCATTTCAGGTCACTTTGTTGAAAAATATTTCTAACCCACTTACTGATTTTAAAGGCCTTGCTTGCATCCAACTGCTTACATAGCAAAAAGTATTGCAATTGCACACAAGAGGGAGACGTCTGTGCACTTGGAAGAATCCCAGGTGGCAGATGTGGAGACAATACTTTGGGAGGGGACCCGCTGCAAGAGAGCAGGGTAGTAAGGAATGGACAGAGAACATGGGCGGGGGGCATCTCCTGAAAAGAACTCAATGTTGAAGAGCTGCTTCAGGTCACTTTTGCATTAGCTGAGCCAATATATCCAACATAATACCCAATACAGTACAACATAATGCAATATTCTGGGTTAGAACCGCAGTCAAAGGAGTGCTGAATTTTTCTTTTGCAGCGCTCCAAATTTGGTAGCTCCAATGACCTGGGATCAATGAACCTCCATGGAGGGCACAATTGCCTTGCCCCACCCTTTGGATCCTTGGCTTCAGCATTGTTGGTGCTTCTTTGAAGAGGCCCCACAAGTGTACACAGCATGATATGGATATTCATGCCACCCGGCTCAGCCTCTCGGCACTGTGAGGAGAGCACCCCGCTGCCTGCCAAAACTGGGCAGGCTGGGGGCTGTGTGGCATCGCGCTTCTCTTTGGATTTGCTCTGCCTGGCTCAGCCTCTTGGCACTATGAGAGAGTGCCCCCGCTGCCTGCTGAAGCCAGGCAGGCTGGGGGGTGGGCAGCATTGCACAGGTAATGTCGACTTTCATGCTGCTCATGGCATCCCCTCCCCCAGAGCCCACCAAGCCGGATATGTGAAGTAGGCGAGGGCCATGTGCTGGCCATTTCCAGGCAATGGTGCATTTCTTCATTCCTCACGAAGGATGACACTTCCCCAGCTGCGTTTCTTGCCTATTTTTCTCCCTTCCTCATCTCAAATATGAAGGAAGGAAGGAAGGAAGGAAGGAAGGAAGGAAGGAAGGAAGGAAGGAAGGAAGGAAGGAAGGAAGGAGAGGGAGGGTCTCAGGGAAGTCCTGCCTTAGTCCTTTCCTGCTGCCATTTCACCATCCCCTTGCCCCCTCCTCCTGGCCTATCCTGGGGGGTCTCCCATCCTAGTGCTAAGGAAGCTTTGGATACAAAGCCAGGTCTCCTCACATGGAGAGGGAGTGGGCCTCCCTCTGACTTTGCCCTCATACCCATCATGAGCAACCTGGCTAAGGAGAGCAAGCACAGCAGCAGCAGCCTTGAGGAGGAGGTAAGTGCAGCTGGGCACCCCTTGGGGAAGTGGGGCTGGGCTTAGTGCCGCGGGCACTTGAGGGCTGGGCTGGGCATTTGACCTCTGTGCCACCATTGAGTGCCCCCCCACATGGCCTGAGAGGAACAGTGAGGCTCCTCCAGTGGACCATGCCTTGGCACTTGCCCAGGTCCCATCTCCTTCTGCCAGAGACCCTCAGATCTGTCCCACTGCTGCACCCTTGACGTGAATGATGTAGAGTTGGCCATGCCATGAAAGTTGAAAAACCAAAAGCCAGTTCCTAACTTGTGTTTTGTTTACATTACAGGATCTGTCCTTTTTCTCAGGGGGGCCGGATGTCAATGCTGCTAACATCGAATGTTATTGCTTGACAAGAGATGAAGAAGTAGCCATTTCATATGTTAAACTTGTGTATTGCTTTAAGAGATTGAATTAAGGTTGGGAGGGGGGAAGAGGAGGATTGTTCCTCAAGGCCATCTGAAATTAAAGAAGCTTAATAGGAGCTTAATAGGAGAATATGATTAATGACAAAATTAGAAAGGTGGGGAATTCTGTTTTAATATATTGTGCAAGGGGCAGAGATTTCAGATTCCAGCTTCCTTCGAGCAAGCATTTATTTATTTTATTTTTATTTTAATCCCATTTATATCCCGCCCTTCTCCGAAGACTCAGGGCGGCTTACAAGCTTAGCAGTAGCCTTCATCCTATGTATATGCCTGCTTATTAGGGCTTTCATACACCCCCCAAGCGGCATCATTACAAAGTCAGCTTAATTGCCCCCAACAATCTGGGTCCTCATTTTACCTACCTCGGAAGGATGGAAGGCTGAGTCAACCTTGAGCCTGGTGGGAGTCGAACCTGCACTAATTGCAGGCAGCTGGTGTTACTTAGGGAGGCATTAGCCCACTGCTCCACCAAGGCCGGTGTATTAGGCTAAATAAAGGACTTTTAAGGTAAACAATGCCTCAGAGTCACTTGAAAAGCCCATACGTTGGAAATTTGACATCAGGAAATATGTAGGAGGCAGTCAGGAAGAGTGTAACCTCATAGTACCTCAGCCAATGGGGAAAGAGGAGGGATGTGGCAGCCGGGACAGGGCTGTATAAAGAAGGGAATATTTTGCGTTGAAACTTTGAAGAGAACCAAGCTTTGATAGCTTCTCTCCCCGCTTATTGCAATAAACGAAACAAAAGGCCTTCACTGTGTCTTGGCTGGTTATTGGTCAGGCGAGGTTGCCTCTGGTCATGAAGGAAAGTGGCCAGGAGCACATAACAATTGCCAAGGAAATGAACACTGCAAAAGCCCAGATGATGGGGGGAGGGGGTTTACGAAAACATTTCACACACTCATTTACACATATAAACATTCACTGGGATATAAAAGAGGGAGAAAGAGAAGCACATTCTGACTTGCAAGAGACCTTTACTGCAGTCAGTCTTAACAAAAGTAGTTTTAGGCACAGGCAGCTTCTGTTTCTTGGCCTGGTCTAATCTGTAGGGCTGACATATTAATGAAGCTGAACGTATCTGCTGCTCTAACAAGACATCAGGTAAGTTCATGAGACTTTGACAAATGCCACTAACACAGGTGTTGCGGCCATCTTTGGGCTTGCAGGCATGGGGAGGCCCAGCAGGAATTCCAGTCTTTAAAACACTAAACTGGATGGTGGCCAACTGTAAGCCAGCATGTGCTGCTAGAAGAACCCTGACATTCCCAGTGATGGGCAAGAAATACAAGCCAGAAACTTAACTGTAGCCAAAGTCTCACTTATTGCTTTCCTGAGTAGTGAAGCGGGAAGCCACTAGATGGCAGCAAAGGAATACAGAAACTTGTTTTTGCTGCCATTGGTTTTCATCTGGATTCTTGCAGCCCAATTAATCGTAATCGTAATGCAGTGTTTCTCAAACCTGGCAACTTTAAGATATGTGAACTTCAACTCCCAAAATGCTGGCTGAGGAATTCTGGGAATTGAGGACCACACATCTTAAAGTTGTCAAATTTGAAAAAAAAAAATATGCAGTCTTAGGACTAGCTCTATTTCCCAAGAGATTGTCCTGAGGAGCAGCTGCGCAAAGCCTGAGCATCTCCCTCCAGTGTTGCCAGTGGCTTTGTAATCAATTATTAAGGGGCAAATGAAGCCCATCTGAGAGGTCTGCCTTTCAGGCCAGAGAGTCCCACCGGCCTCACTTCCTTGACATCCCGATCCCGTGAAACCTTGGAGGGCATTAAACAAGAAGGTTGCAAATTTTTGAGATTCATAAAATCCCTGAAGAATCCACACTGGGTTAGAATCTGCAGGTGGATTCTTAGTCTTCCACTTTGTGCGGAGCATTTTGTTGTTGTTGTTAAGTCATGTTGCGAAGTCATGTTGCTAAGTCATGTATGACCCATCGCGACCCCATGGACAACGTTCCTCCAGGCCTTGCTGTCCTCTACCATCTTCTGGACTCCATTTAGGCTCACGCCTACTGCTTCAGTGACTCCATCCGGCCACCTCATTCTCTGTCGTCCCCTTCTTCTCTTGCCCTCAACCTTTCCCAGCATTAGGCTCTTCTCCAGTGAGTCCTTCCTTCTCATTAAGTACTTAGCTTCAGGATCTGGCTTTCTAAAGAGCAGTCAGGGTTGATCTCCTCTAGCACTGACCGGTTTGATCGCCTTGCAGTCCAAGGGACTCGCAGGAGTCTTCTCCAGCACCACAGTTCAAAGGCCTCAATTCTTTGGCGCTCAGCCTTTCTTATGGTCCAACTTTCACAGCCATACATTGCAACTGGGAAGACCATGGCCTTCACTATACACACTTTTGTTGGCAGGGTGATGTCTCTGCTTTTTAGTGTGCTGTCTAGATTTGCCATAGCTTTCCTCCCCAGGAACAAGCGTCTTTTAATTTCTTGGGCATGCTGATCTGCATATTCAGTCCCCACCGACAGGTTGAGTATTACTCCCAGGTGAAGAGAGTCTGAGGTTGCCTATTATGCTGACAACTGCATTCCGAACGTGGAGAGATCCATTTTAATTATTTCTGCCCAGGCTTTTGAAAAATTTAATTGCAGTATTTTTACGGAAATTTGATAATAGCAAAATTGTCCCCTCCCCAAACTTGTCATTTCCCCCCCTCCCCGGTAGAGGGCACAATAACATTGAGAGTGTTTCAGATTTAAAGCTTTCCTCAGCTGAGAAAGAAAAAAATTCAGTACTGCAGCCTTTTCTACAGCAAGACGTTGAGCAAAGAAGCCACCAGAGGTCGGGTTGAAAGCCTGTTTGCTTATGTTACTATAGCTTGGAAGGAATGATTAAAAATTTTACAAATGTAAAATTGGCTTAATTTGAGGAGATTTTGAGCTTTTTTTAAGGAATGCAGTAGATGCCTTAAACCTCTGTAAACCTAAGGAAATCCCCTCCTTCCAAACCTTCAAACCAACAAACAAGTCTCCAAACATCCCAGGTCTGTCTACCTCATTCTGTGATGCAGTAAGTAATAGGGGTGGGGGAGGCTACCAGAGTCACAGAAGAACTGCTGGTGACTTTTGTGACTATGCTGGTGATTTGCAGCATCCTCTTAAATCACGTGATCAACACTTGGGCATTTGGCAATGGGCATGTATTTATGACAGTTGCACTGTCAGGGTCATGTGATCACCAATGGTAACATTCCCAGAGAGATTCTGACAAGCAAGGTCAATGGGCAAAATTCACTCAACCAAAGTCTCATTTAGCAACAGAAATTTTGGGTTCAGCTGGGGTCAAAGTCAAGGACTACCTATAGATCATGCAAATGATAGCAAAACCTGTTATTTAAGGCTTATCAGTAGAAATCAGAAAAGCTAATGCCATCACTTTCTCTTTTTTTGACTTGTCCATCAACTCTCACACATATGAATTATTAAGAGTCACATAAATTGAAGGATGCAGTTCTGTGAAAACTTGGCAGAGTTTTCTGGGTGTTGCAGCTGTGCTTTAGCCAGATGTATTATCTCAGCCTCTCTTAGTTGCGAGATCTATTTTCCCCCCCCCTGGCCCGGAAAAAAAAGGTTTGGGAGCCTACCAACTCCCCTTCCCTACTTTCACATGTTGAACTAGCCATGTGTTTGCTAATTTATTTATTTGTTCATTCATTCATTTCCCCCCCCACCCCCGCTGAGCCTGCCAGGAGCGGCTTGCTATCTCATCTCATTGGTGTTTGCATCTTTTGGCTGGAACATTTGTTTGCCTAACAGATAAAAGTAAATTGAATAGCTTAACTAATACCCAAGATGAACAGATTCCTTTTAATTTTAGGCTGAGCGTTTCCAAAACAAAGCTATTATTTGTTCAGAAGAGAGAGATTTCTGGACAGGGATGGGAGAGATGAAAGATAACAAGCACAGCTTTGGAAAGATGATTTATGAATCCGAGGGAACAAAAACGATAAGTGCCGTAAAGTAAAACTTTCATTTGTGAAGAACTTTGGAAATTACCTACTTATATTTGATTGGAAAAAGGTAAAGGTAAAGGTTCCCCCGCACATGCGTGCTAGTCGTTTCCAACTCTAGGGGCCGGTGCTCATCTCTGTTTCAAAGCCGAAGAGCCAGCGCTTGTCCGAGGACGTCTCTGTGGTCATGTGGCCGGCATGACTAGATGCCAAAGGCGCACGGAACGCTGTTACCTTCCCACCGTAGTGGTCCCTATTTTTCTACTTGCATTTTTACATGCTTTCAAACTGCTAGGTTGGCAGAAGCTGGGACGAGTAACAGGCGCTCACTCTGTTACGCAGCACTCGGGATTCGACCCGCCAAACTGCCGACCTTCTGATCTACAAGCTCAGCGTCCTAACCCACTGAGCCACCACGTCCCTATATTTGATTGTATTATCTGCCAATTTATATAGCCGCCCATCTCACAGAACAATATTACTCAGCGGAGCATAGGTTAAAACAATAAATACACAAATATGATACAATATTAATCTGCCTGAATATGGCAAGAGCAGTAAGTTTAAACCTTGTTTTTCCCCCCACCAAATAATAAGGGCCCAAAACATGACTGACCTGGTAGGCCCACGATTAGCCAGCTTCTGCAAGTGAAAACATACTTTAACCCTTCTCACCTCTTAGGTTGTGACTGTTGTTCAGACTGCTTTCAGCAACCAATTAAGAGTTCGATAAGCAATGTACAATACACCAAAAATGTCAGAATCCATTTATATTTCATTTTTAACTCTCTTTTCTGTGCAAACCCAAATCTCTCCCCCACCCTTGGATTCTGCCATTCCCAAGGAGGAAAAGGGAATAAACATGGGAGTTGATTGCTTTCACTTCTTAATAAGATAGATGAGAGGCATTCTCCCTCTCATCTTACGGGCAACTAAGAAAGGGGGTGGGGAGGAATCTGGTAGTTTCTCCGGATGGAATGTGAAGGGGTGGGATTGATTCTGCTACGAATGGACTGATGTTTCTCCTTTTGCCACGAGGGGCTTGCCACCTAGAACTCGGCTGATCTGGAACTGACCAAATGAACTGAGGGGTGGAGTTTGCTTGGGGACACTTTAAAAATATTGATCTGTGAGGGGATTCTTCAGATCCTGTCTATTATACCCGCTATCATCTATGTCTTAGTAAAAGTTCCTGCTTGGATAATCTTGTCTCCAAGAGTCTTTCTTTCTTAAGATGTGGATTGGAGTGGGTTCTGACAGAAAATATAAGTGAGGTAGACATGAAACACAGGGGTGCCTACAAATCAACACGGTCAAAACTCATCATGGTTGTAAAGTGGGTCAGTCACACAACTGACACAATTTTATGACCTGCCTTGCACCGGTCGTTAAGTGAAACCATTGTAAAACGTGGTTACACCCCTGCAGTTCATGTGACTCTGAGGCCGCTTTTCCAATTGTTGAAACTTTGAATCCAGGTCATGAATACCCCTTCAAGTAAGTCTATTGGAAATTTGGTAATTTAAGTAAATTAGTCATAAGTTGAGGACTACCTCTATGTGTCTTTTTTTAAAAAAAAAAAACCCCAAAAGCTTCTAGTTAACCATCTCAACTGTGAGAAGCATTTTTAAGAATTTGAAGTTACATGGAATTATTGAAGTCAAAGTAAAATCTGGATGTCCAGAAAACTGATGAGATCTACAAAGTGATCAATGCAAATGACACTGGTGGGGTTGTCCACATTGGACAGCTTTGCTTACCCAACAGGGATCCGTATGAGAGTTATCCGAAAGAAACCTGTTCATCAAAAGAAAATGTCCAAAAGAATCCCTTGATCAGCCTGAAAAAAATTGGAAACAAGATGCTAACCCTAACCCTAACCCAACCGTCCGATGCATTTGAAGAGTGAAGAAAAGAACCAACCAAAGAGACTCTATTATGCTTTTGGGTTGGGCGGCAGCCAGCGGTGCAGGAAATATGCTGGTAGAGAGAAGGGTTCAATTAAATATCAACATACCCTAGCAGTTAACATCTCACAACCTATGAAGAACTGAAGCTGAAAGAGGTTGGATGCTTCTGCGAGACAAATCATTTTTGTTGCTTTTAGTGCTTTAGTGCTGCATGGTTTCAAGGTCCGTTCGTTGTTGCACTTATAATGCTTCCTGGTTCCTACTGCAAAGCTATCTGTGCATGATACAAGTGTGGGGCTTGTTTGGCAGCTATCTTGCTCCAAACCCTAAGACTGAGTAGGTCTGCGAGGTGAGGTCTACCCAAGTGCACTGTGCTGGTTTCCCTGCCTGAGGGACAACTAGCATCCATTTTTTTCCATGTTTAATCTAGCCCCTTAACCACTGTATTGTACACGGCACTCAAATCTTTCATGAAGGATTCAGGAAAGAAAGAATAATGTTTTCAAAACTCCCCAGACTCAAGATATTACTAAAAACCAGTGTCTGAATCTCAAACCTGCAATGCACATAAAGGAGACCTAAGAATATTTCTGAGCCGCAAGAGTTTTGAAGCAGGGTGCAGGGTGGAAACGTTGGGAACTGCTATTTCTCCTAAATCTGATATTGCAAAGTACTTACTTGAAGAGTATCCAAAGTTCTGCACCTTTTTTTATTGTTTTTCCTATTTTTAATCTGAAAACAGCCACACCTAAATAGTAATGTATATACATTTGCAGAAAGAGGTAGTGTCATTGCAATGTTTCTCAACCTTGGCAACTTTAAGCTGTGTGGACTTCAAGTCCCAGAATTCTCCAGCCAGCTATGCAGTATGCTGGGGAATTCTGGGAGTTGAGCTCCATACAAGCTTAAAGTTGCCAAGGCTGAGAAACCCTAATGTGAAGTCTGTGTCAGTTTCTCTTCATTTAGGACAGTGTTTCCCAAACTTGGTCACTTCAAGTTGTGTGGACCGACTCCTAGAACATGCAATGTCAAGTGATTAAGATTGGGAAACAATGACTTGGGGGTTCATTGACATATACAATTTGACAAAATGCCTAAACTCTGGCATGCAACTCTACTTATGCACCTCTTTCTCTTTTGAAAGTAAAGTAAAAATAAATATTAGGACAGAAGAGACATTGGAGGATTTGGGGACTGGAGATTTTCAGCAGGGCTCCAAAGAAAGGAGCTTCTTTAAATTTCACTGTTCTTTTACAATTTAATGTGCCCGTACACAAAAGTACTAATTTCAGAAGAGACTAATCAAAATTATGTTTTTATTGCTATGACTGCAATATCCAAACTCCTGCTCTTGAGATGTCACGGGATGACTCGAACAATTCAGAAGTATTTAAATACCACCTCATAAAACAGCTTATCCATTAACAATTATGAAAATGTTGGTCTGTCAGCACTTACAATGCAGTTCTGTAACCCTCCACTCTGGGAAAAATAGACTCAGGCCAAAGCCTCTGCGGGTCGATACCAAGCTCTTGAATGTGTCAAGAAAGCACTTGGTAGCCAGTGCCAATTTTTCAATGCAGGTATTATTTATCTCTCTTCCTTGCACTGATCAGCAGCTTTCCAACTATCCCACCATTTCTCTAATAACATCAGAGAACAGTTGCAAAATAGCAAAGCAAAGGATGCAGTCCAATTCTCCCCCAGTGTTGGTAGATAAGGCCAAATAGGGTCAGTACCCTAAGGGGTTCCCTTTATTTTAATTTTTTTTTATTTTCTTATCTGGCAAACATTCAATATGTATAATTTTCCAACATAGTAGGGTAATAATAAGAGCAAGTTTCTCTTCTTACATTCTAGCTTGTCATACTGCTATTAAAAGCCAATGAATCCTGCCAAAGAAGTAGTGTCCTTGTTTATCCACACTGTAGTTTTCCGAATTATTTGCTACAGCTGTTGACGGATGGGGTTTAGATTTCTCTTGGTTCCTATAAACTGTAGCCAGGTTTCACTTATGAACTAATATGATTCGTAGGGGTAACGTTCCTTCTTTCAGGCACTTTATACAATAACTCCTATGGTATAGATTGGCCAAATTCTGAACCTCACAATTTGGAGAAGGGGCAGATGCTAATAAATAATTTAAAGTTTGTATACGAGATAAAATTAATATTCCATTTCTTCATATTATTTATAGAAGTGGCATTGAGCAAAGGTCATTGTAATCTACTATATGTGGTAGGACTTGAAAATTAAGTCATTTTAAAAACAGATCATACAATTAAACTTGTAGTACTGGTAGTCCCCAACTTACAACAATTCATTTAGTGACCATTTGAACTTAGAATGGCACTGAAAAAGGAGACTTATGACCAGTCCTCACACATACGACCATTGCAGCATTCCCGTGATCATGGGATCCAAATTCAGCCACTTGGCCACCAGGATGTATTTACGATGGATACAGTGACCCGGGATCACATCATCCCCATTTGCGACCTTCCCAACTGGCTTCCAACATGCAAAATCAAGAGGGGCAGCCAGGTTCACTTAATGACTGCATGAATCACTTAACAACTGCAGTGATTCATTTAATTTAATTTAATTTAATTTATTAATATTTCTATACCGCCCTTCTCCCGAAGGACTCAGGGCGGTGTACAGGGCAAGAATAAAAATACAGAATTACAAAAGTTAAAAAGTAATTAAATACATGCCCATTAAAAAAACAGTTAATACATAATAAAAAACCCCAATAAAATGACAGTAAAAACCCCACCAATCCCCCCTCAGGCCAGGTCAGCTTGTTCGAACAAGTATGTTTTTAGATCGCAGCGAAAGGAGCGAAGATCGGGCGCCGTCCGGAGCTCAACTGGTAGCTGGTTCCATAGTTCCGGGGCGCCCACAGAGAAAGATCTCCCCCTGGGGGCCACCAATCTACATTCTCTGACCGGTGGCACCCTGAGGAGGCCCTCTCTGTGGGAATGCACAGGGCGGAGGGAGGTTGATGCCGGCAGCAGGTGTTCCCTAAGGTACTCCGGACCCCTGCCATGTAGGGCTTTAAACACCATTACTAGTACCTTGAATCTCACCCGGAAGACAACTGGCAACCAATGCAGCTCGCGGAGCAGAGGTGTGACATGGGAGTATCGGGAGACTCCCAACACAACTCTCGCGGCTGCATTCTGTACCAGTTGGAGCCTCCGGGTGGTCCTCAAGGGAAGCCCCATGTAGAGAGCGTTGCAGTAGTCTAGACGAGAGGTCACGAGCGCGTGAGTGACCATGCATAAATCATCCCGGCTTAGATAGGGCCGCAACTGGCGCACCAGGCGAACCTGGGCGAAAGCCCCCCTAGTCACAGCCACTATCTGATCTTCCAAGGTGAGCCATGAATCTAGGAGGACTCCCAAGTTGCGAGCCCTATCTACGGGGGGTAATAATTCACCCCCCATAGAAAGAGATGGAATATCCGAATAGACCCGGGATGAAGGTATGCAAAGCCACTCAGTCTTGTCGGGGTTGAGTTGAAGTCTGTTCCTCCCCATCCAGACCCGAACCGCCTCCAGGCAACGGGACATCACGTTGAGGGCATCACTGGGGTGGTTTGGGGTCGAAAGAAAAAGCTGGGTGTCATCAGCGTACTGATGATACCCAACTCCAAAGCCACGAATGATCTCACCCAGCGGTTTCATGTAGATGTTGAACAGGAGAGGCAAGAGGACCGACCCCTGAGGAACTCCACAAACGAGAGACCTCGCGGTCGACCTCTGCCCTCCTGTCAACACCGACTGCGAACGTCCCTGGAGATAGGAGGAGAACCACTGTAAGACCGTGCCTCCCACTCCCAATCCCTTGAGACGCCGCAGCAGGATACCATGGTCGATGGTATCGAAAGCCGCTGAGAGGTCTAATAGGACTAGAACAGAGGAATGTCCCCTGTCCCGAGCCCTCCAGAGATCATTCACCAGCGCGACCAATGCCGTCTCCGTGCTGTACCCGGGCCTGAAACCCGATTGGTACGGGTCTAGATAATCCACTTCATCCAGGATCAGAGGGAGCTGATGCGCCACCACACTCTCAACAACCTTCGCAAGGAAGCGAAGGTTGGAGACCGGACAAAAGTTGTTCAATACAGCTGGGTCCAAGGCAGGCTTCTTGAGGAGAGGCCTCACCACCGCCTCTTTCAAGACGGCAGGGAAGCTACCCTCACTCAAAGAAGCTGATATAACTGCCTGGAACCAGCTGCGTGTCCTCTCCCAGGCTGCTGGTTAGCCACTGTAGCAAAGAAAAGGTCATAAAATTGAGATGATTCATTTAACAACCTGCTTCCTTAGCAACAGAAATTCTGGTCCCAATTATCATAAGTTGAGGACCACTTGTATATCAGCAACTGAAAGCCTTATGTACGAAACTAGCGTAACCCAGAAGTCCCAGCCTGGCTTCTCAACTCAAATACATGAAAAGATGTTTTTAGCTGGAATTCTCCAGATTTCGCTTTTGCAAGACATTTCACATTGTGTTCTAAGTCTAAGAAATCTATAAGAAAACAATAGAATAACAGAGATGGAAGGGACGTTGGAGGATGAAAGGGTGGCTGGTCAAAGGCAAAGAATCAGGACCACTCATTAAGTTCTGGTTCAGAAGATTTATTGCTCTAGTCAACTAATGGTCAACACTAAATTTGTGCTAGAACAAAGTCAATAGAATTCCAGGGTGGCTGGACTTGGAGCATTTGTAGACACTTAAGGATTCTAAGCTGAGTCTCTCTTGACTCTGCCCCCAGGCCCTCCTCTTTTCCTACATCTGGACATCTATAACTGCTTTGGGATATGTGTGTGTATGATGAAAATATAATTATAGTAACCATGATGATGATGCGAATTGACATTCAGTAGTAACTGGAATACGATTGGCTTATTATAAAATGTAGGAAATTTGCCTTCAAACGCCCTAATGTAAATTTACTTCCTGATCAACAGTCTGATACTGTATTGTTTTGATAGAGTTGGATCAGACTTCTTTTCCATGAATATCTTCTCTTAAAATTTTATGCCTTGAATCAAATATGTATCCATATAAACTTCAAGGATGCTTTTTTGTGATTAATTTCACATTTTTAATTGACTTTGTGCAAAGTTGCAAAATGAGACAAAATTCACCTGGCGTTGATGGGTTTGCAGGATCACACTGGTCATGCAGAGAAAAAAAATAATGTAGAAATGACAGTCCATCTGGGAAATCAGCAGCGCAAAAAGAAAATGGGACTCTTTGAGACTTGCCAAGAGGATGGAATGAGCTTCCTAAGGTTGCCCAGAGGGCTATTTGAGGAACTTCAGTTATTTGAAATCTTATTACTTTGAAGAGCATTTTATGATTAGTATGTTGTTACCATCCTTAATAGTATTGTCAGATTATGCTGTGACTGATGTAATATTTTATGTACTTATTTGTTAAATTTATTTGCCGCCTCTCTCACGGGGCTATTATAGGTGGCTTACAATAATAAAAAGAAAAACGAAAGTGTAAACAGAAGTAAAATAATAGAACAATAATATAAACAAAGACAGAAGAACACAATAAGAATAATTTATCAATATCTTTGTGTTCCTTTGAGGTTTACTTTATTTTTATTTGTAACATTTTATAGCTAATTAGCTAGGTTTGCTACAGGTATTTTTATCTTTTTATCCTACATTTTTTACAATGAACATTTGATTGTATATGGTGGGTGCTTTATTGGTCACTGTTCTTGTGAACAGCCCCAGGTGTATAGTTGATTTGGCAGTATACACAAAGAATAAACAAATAAAACATTTAATGTATGAAAAAGGTACATATATTGGAAGAGATAATAATGCAGAGGATTTCTTGAGACTGTGTTTATGATAAAAAGAATCACTAGCCAGCTGTTCAGTGGAGATGGCAATATTTAACTCCTGTTTTGGTCTAATAAAAAAAAACCGCGTATGTCCAACCAGGAAACTGTGAAAAACTGGATGAGAGGTCATTGAAACTTTTTTATTTTTTTAGTTTAAACATCTACCGTCTTGTGAATTGCTTTCTGAAGTTGGGGAGGAACAAGTTGACAGCCAGGTGAAACACTTTGAGAAAACCCAGATAGTCCCCCACAACTAGAACAGGTCCAATCTCTTATCTCCCAAAAGTGAGAAAAGGAAGATCCAAAAACACTACAAATGAGTCTCTCTGACATCAATTCCCCTGGGAAGACTGCAAGGCAGAGCATAAAGAAATCCATCTTTAACCATCCTGAAAATCATGGAATAATAACCAGAAGTCAGTAGAGATTTCTTATGCAAAAAAACTTTATTAACCTTATCTCAATTTTGATCACGTAACTTCCTTAATAAATTGTAAGAGTAATTTTGACTTAATCAAAGCATCTGACAAAGTACCCCCATGACATGTTAATTAGCAATCTAATGATATGACAGTGAAGTGGATATATATCTGACTCAAAATTTGTAATCAAAGAAATTCCTCTTCAAGCTGGAGAAAAGTGTGAAGTGGGGTGCCACAGAATGATTAGTCCTGTGCCCTTCCCTTGTCAATATTTTTATTATTGACTTGAAGAAGCAGAGAGTGCGCTTACTGAATGTACTCCTAATAGTAAAAGCAGTTTGAATTTTCCTTTGTTTAATGTGCCAAAGTATGTCTGGAATGTTTTAATTTGGATTTATGTATCAAGCAGAGGTTATTCTATGATTTTATACTTCTTCAAGGTCCCTTCCAACTCTTATGATTCTATGAGCACAGAATGTAGGCATTGGAATAAACTATGAAGATCATTCAGCCCAATTTCTGCCCAGTGCAGGAACAGCATCCTTGACAGAGGCCCATCCACCCCGTGTCCAAGAACTTTTAATAAAAGATGATCCAGCACCTTCTGAGATAATATGTTCCATCACTGAATAGTTGCTACTGGCTGGGAAATGTGTCCTAATGTCCAACCTGGAACAATTCTGCATTGTGTATTACAATTCTTCTGATGTTGCAAGACAATTATCAGACCTCTCCACAATTTTCTCTTACCCAGGATATTATGTCCAATATTTTCACCTGTTTCGCATGTGTTTTCTTACTAGGTGTCCCATTTTGGTTGCTCTTCTCTGGAATTTTTCCAATGTATTAACACCTTTTTTAAAGTGGAGTTATGAGAACCAGATGAAATATTCTGTCTGACCAACACAGGAATGTAGGGAGGAAGAGTAACTTCTACAATATATAGTGGTACGTAAAAATTTAGGAACCTTGGTCAAAATCTAATTTCATTGAATCACTAAGTAAGCAACAATAAACCTCTACATGATACAAAATTAAGTACAACTGTCTAAAATTTGAATGCATGGTTCACATAAATAGTGCAGTTGTTTGGATTCAGAATGATAGAGCAGATAAATTTGACCACCTTTCTAGTGTATAATTTACAACACCTCCATTGGGAGAAATTACCGTATTTTCCGGCGTATAAGACGACCCCCTACATTTCCTGTTAAATTATAGGGTTTGGGCTATACTCGCCGTATAAGACTACCCCTCTTCCAACGCACACCAAATAAAAATTAAAAAACATCAGATTTGATTTTAATATGGTAATTTTAATTGAATGCTTATGACATGCAGGTGCTTAGTAGGAAAACTGTCACTTATAAACATAAGGCTGTTTGTCATCAAACATGTAAACATAAAACAGTGCAAGTGGATTAAACTATAATAATAATAATAATAATAATAATAATAATAATAATAATAATAATAATAATTTGGAGGGGACCTTGGAGGTCATCTAGTCCAACCCCCTGCTAAGGCAGGAAACCCTATACCATTTCAGACAAATGGCTGTCCAGTCTCTTCTTAAAAACTTCCAGTGTTGGAGCATTCACCACTTCTGGAGGCAGGTTGTTCCACTGGTTAATTGTTCTAACTGTCAGGAAGTTTCTCCTTAGTTCTAGGTTGCTTCTGTCCTTGACTAGTTTCCATCCATTGCTTCTTGTCCTGCTTTCAGGTGCTTTGGAGAATAGCTTGGCTCCCTCTGCTTTGTGGCAGCCCCTGAGATATTGGATCACTGTTATCACCCTTCTCTTCGTTAAACTACACATACCCAATTCCAGCAACCGTTCCCTATTTTCCTAATTCACTTTTTCACTTTTCCTAATTCACTCTAAAGCTTTCCCTGCGCAGAGCCTTAAGTAACACTAGCTGCCTGCAATTAGTGCAGGTTTGCATCCCACCAGGCTCAAGGTTGACTCAGCTTTCCATCCTTCCAAGGTAGGTAAAATGAGGACCCAGATTGTTGGGGGCAATAAGCTGACTTTGTAATAATGCTGCTGGGGTGTGTGTGAAAGCCCTAATAAACAGGCATATACACAGAATGAAGGCTATTGCTAAGCACATTGATTTGTGCTTTAAATTGTAAGCCACCCTGAGTCTTCAGAGAAGGGCAGGATATAAATGGGATTTTTTTTAAAAAAAGACCAAATGGGAGATCCACTCCAGGTTTTCCAGCCAGCCCGCCCAGTTCCTGAGTCAAATGTGTCCTTTAGAGCTAAGCCGCTGCTCTGGCTGCTGCCTTCCCCACCTGCCTTTCAAGTTGGGATATACTACAGCTGCTCTTCAACTTTAGAAGGAAAGACGCCCAGACCACAGCCTGTAAAAAATCACAGACTGCAGCTTCTTCTCCAATTGGTCCCGCTTTCCCTGCGCAGACTAAATGGGAGATCCGCTCCAGGTTTTCCAGCCAGCCCTGTCCCTAAATTTTCAGCACCTGGCTATAAGACGACCCCTGACTTTTGAGAAGATTTTCATGGGTTAAAAAGTAGTCTTATACGCCGGAAACTACGGTATATCTTTCCTATAGAGATTAAGAGATTTTCTCTTCCTGCTTTTGGATTTTCCCCCACACATGCTGGCAGAACTCTTCCAGTTCAGAAGTGTTAAGCTTTTTTGCAATCATGGCATATTCCAGATCTATATATTTGCAATATTCAATTCTGGGAACTAAGGAGGCCCTCTTGATATCATTATCTTTCTTTCTAGTAAGTACTTTATAGTTGATTTGGAGATACATTTCAGATGCATTAAAGCTGAAAAGAGATTGGGTAATTCAGGAAGACAGTGAAGGACTTTTAGTTGGCTACAATAAAGTTTGGAAGTTGCTTTTATTCCCTAAGATGATGTTACACACTAATTGAAAGGGTGCCCAAGCTTCTGTAACTGCTATGTCCACTGTTTTCTTATTTTGAATCTGTAAACAACTACACTAAATAGTAATGATTCATTCAAATTTATAGAAATATGCAGAGTTTAACTCTGCTTCATGCAGAAGTCATGAAAAGTTCTGTTCTAAGGATTTGTGGGAACATCCAATTTGACCAGGGGTGCCTGAACTTTTGCATACAGAGGCATGGCATAACATGTATCAAAATGAATTTGGGCTTCTAAAATTCTTATCATATAATTAATGCAGAAAACATTTCAAGGTAAATCTAAAAATTTACCATGAAATATCCTGGTGCTAAAAACATCCCTGGGATGCTGTTGGTTGGAGGAAATAACTTTGTGGAATTTTGACACAATGCATTTTGCACTATATAAGAAGCCAGGAAACGCAGTGGGAAAAGCATGGCTCCCTTCTAATCTAGAAACAGCTGCTGGCCTATTAAGTGTTTAGTGCTGGTCACTCTGATGCTTTTTGGAATCCCTGTAGCATCTGATCTGAAAGTGGATTTAAAAATGGCAAGCTATAAGAGTGATATGGAAAAAGACATTACACTGGATATACAAATAAAATTGGCTAATGTGTTAATAATTAAAAGGTGAATACAAACGGTAAACCAAAAGAGCAATTTGGATAACTTTCTTGTACTGGAAACCTGTTTTGTGCAAAGGGACAAAGAAAGAAATGAAACTAAATTGCAGGAAATTATTTGAAGGGATTCAAGATTAAGATTGTTAAAAGTAAAAGGAAGGTATATAAAGTAGGTTTATTTGATCAGTAAGACTTGTTATTTATGATAACCCTTAAAGAACCTTTCCTGATCAGGACTGAACCACACGTTTTTAAGGATCTGTTCATAAATCAGAGATGAGATATGAAACATAGAGATAGTTATATTCTAAGAAGTGGTGATAAGTTAAAATTGCTTTTACTTATTGTGATGGGGGGGAAGTCACTTCTTTATATATATATAGTCCTTGAGTTACAATAATGGAGCCTGCCCATTACGCTCGTAAGTCATGATGGTCATAAAGGGGTTGATCACATGACTGACCTGATTTCATGATCTTTTTTGAGGTGGTGGTGAAGCGAATGCAGTAGTTAAACAAACCAATGGCTTGCTATGGGGGCGGTTGGGCCAAACATCAGAAGTAACTACCAGTTTTCAGCAAAACCATTGTAAAATGCAGTGATAGGAGGATACTGCAAATAGTTGCAAATGCAGCCTGGTTGCCAAGCATCTGAAATGCGGTCACATAGCTGCACGGAGGTGTACAACTGTCGGAACTTCAAATCCAAGTCATAAATAGCCACCAGATAGTTCCATCCAAAGGATTATCTGTGTATTTCTTTACTTTTTGTTTGCTACATTGTTTTTTTTCTTTTTCCTTCACTATTTTCTTTCTATTCTTTTATTTTTCTGGTTTGTGTTACTTATAAAAACAGATAAATTTCTGCAGTATCAACTGTTAACTGGTTCCTTCTGTGAAGATCAGCAAAGCTACTTGGATTCAGCTTAATCTTCATTTATATATCGCTTGCTACCCTGGGCAGAATTGTAATAGGTATGTATTTGAAACCAGGGCATATGAGAAAGAGTCCAGTATGTTACTGGCAGATAACACTGCATTTTGGATAATCGTCTTTGCCCCTTAACACAAATATCTAAACATGTAGGGGTTTCTTTTGTCTACTGCTATGCATTTTCTATTCATAAATCCTGCTTGTTGACATTTTTGCTGGTGAAGAGCAGTTCTTTAATCCTCAGAGGTTTCTTCCTGAAAAGATTAACTTGCCATAGATTGAGAAATTACAACTGTGCCCAACACATACTCTTTAACCATAATCATGCTTTCTACCTACATCATGAAGGTGTGAAAAGATTGAGTTCAATGACATGTTAAAGACTATGCTGACATGGTTCTTATTATTCATTCTTAAAGCGTAATAATAATTTTAGCCTTTTAGAACAAGATAGTCAGTAATTAATGATGTACTTGCATGATATTTTAAAATCCCTTTTTCACCTGTATGTTGCCTTTTTATCCTTTTTTCCTGTCTTGTTTTTATGTCTGTTTATATATATATCTTCTTTAATGTCTAATACAAAGAAGTCAAGGAGCTTAAAAGGGATGAGAATTGCATTTTACAGGATGACTCAATCACTCCAAGCCAAAAAGGTTAGGAAATGTTTTTGTTTTTTTTTAAATTTAAAATACTTACAGCCTTCCCTTCTGGCAGATATGCAGGCTGGCTAAGATAACTCCGTAACTTGGCATAATTTACAATATATTACAACTGCAATATAACAAAACCAATTATAGTCAACCAAGATTAAACATACATGATATAAATTAAAACATAGCAAAAAAGAAAACATAAGTTAAATCACTAATTACAGCTTTTCAGATATTTTTTTTGGAAAAACCACCTTTATGGATGTTAGGAAGGAAGAGCAAACCTTATTAAGGAATTTTTAACAGAAAGGGAATTGAAGACCCCAAAAGGTTTTGTTCTGTCTAATCTGCCTTCCCTTTGAACCTTTAGTTCTCATTTTATTATTATATATTTAAGAAGATCAGATCAGAGGCTCCATAGTGCAGGATATACCTTAAAATCAGAACCCAGAAGAACTTAATTAATCTACATCACAGGTCTATTTAAAATGAAGATAATCTTTGGGCCCTGAGAGCATGCAGGTGTCATGTTAGAACAGTAGTGGCACACCTGTCAGCTCCTGGAAGTGCACAAGTTTCTTTCCTTTCCTGTCTCACAAATCAGTCGATACATTGTTTAATTTTCACACACATCTTTTTCTCACAGCTCCTTAAAAAACCCCCACAATTTATACTGTAATTAGCAGGAAAAATAAATCTAACATTTTTGAATTCTTTCCCCAAGGGAAAAAGGAAGTTCACAGCCTGCAGGCTGCTAGCAAAGACGTTAAAGAATTTAGTTATTGCTGCTAAAGGCAAGAATAAATAACTGAGCAATTTTACAAGTCTCTCCTGTTACTACATCATTTTACGTCCAGAATGTGGCCTGGGATTGCACAACAGGCTAGACCAGGGGTCGGCAACTTGAAACACTGAAAGAGCCACTTGGACCCGTTTCCCTCACAAAAGAAAAAACTGGGAGCCGCAAAATGCGTGCACACATGCGCCTAAGGCAAGACATGCACCGGCCCTGCCCCCATCCAGCTCTGGTATGGGCGGCTCTGCCGTCTTGGCTTCTCCTCCCCTCGGAAAAGACTGCTCTCCTGCCGCCCCGCGCTCTCCCTCTCTGGGACTTTCCTCTTTCCGCCTTTTGGCGCGAAGGTTCCGGGGGAGCGGAGGAGGAGGCCAACGGGGAGAAGGAGCTGGTGCAGCAAATCTTCTGAGGCAGCAGCAGACAGCCGCTTGGGCTCGCCTATCTCAGCCTGCTGCGGGAGGCCGGAGTTGAGGCTTCTGGCTTGCTCTGGGAGGGATGCTCCATTCCTCCTCTTGGCTGACGGATGGAGGAAAACCCGGATCCACAGACCCAGAACCGGCGGCGGGAAAGAGGGAAGATGGAGAAGAGTTTGCAATCTCAACCGATTGGTTTCTGGAAGGGGTGCTCGGAAAAGAGAGGATGAGAAGCAGAAAGTGGGAGAAAGGACGGGAGGGTGAGGAAGCAGCAGTTCTGCTCCGCGGGAGGTGGGAGCAGGCGGCCTCTCCTTCAAGCTTCACCAAGGGACTCTGGGAGCAAAGCGAGGTCCGAGTCCCCGGAATGTCAACTTTGCGAAAGAGGGAGGCGGTGGTGGGATTAAAATAAAACGGGGGAGGAGAGGTTGAGGAAACCCAGCAGACGCCTACAGAGAGCGAGCAAGAAAGGCAAGATCGGAGAGAGGAAGAAAGCTTTTGGGGCTTGCCCAGCAGGCAGCTGCTCCCCGCTCTCAGAAATCACCGCGACGGGAGTGGAAAGGGACGGCCGAAAGGCGGGGGCCAAGAGGGGATGCTTCCAAGACCCCCGGCAACCCCCCCAGGCTAGCAGAGGTGGCGGTGGAGCAGGGCGAGGGGAGACCCGCTGGGCAGGGAAGAGGTGGGCCCGGGGCACCCTGAGATTGGCTGCTCCCACCCGTGGCTCCTTACCCAGGTTCTTAAGCTAAAATGCTTTTTAAAAAGCATTAAATACTAGCATGTAAACGAAATCCCGCTTAGGTCATCATCTGCTGGGGCAGACAAGACCGCCCATCAATCCAGCTCAAGAAGGAAAGAGGAAGCGACCAAGAGGCCATGCCACCTGCGCACACAGGTGGCTGAGAGCAGCTCTGAGACCACTTCCCCTTGGCCACTTGGGAAGGGGTAAACGGTGCCACCCTCCAACAGGGTGAGCCCGCTCGCATGTAGACTGGAGGGCAAGGTGACTGCAGGGCACAGCGAAAGGAACTGCCGCCGAGCCCCGGGCAGGCGGATCCCCATGCTGCGGTGGGGACGCCTCCAGGTCCCTGCAGAAACGGCGACCGGGGGGGGGGCACCAATGACTTGGACTATTGGCTACAGCAGCTGGGAAGAATCGGAGTGCAAGGAATTTTTCTTCACAGCTCACATCTCCTTCGTCAAGAAATCCTTCGGCAAGTCGAGCCTGCAAGTAAGCGATTGTCGGCCTCCCTCGAGGCTGCTCCCGGGGTGCCAGCTGGGTGGGAATCTTCGGGCTGAGTCCCACACCCTACCCTGGCCTGACCCATTGCAGGCTGCGCCTACATCTGTAGTCCCACGTGCTCTTTCCAGCTCCAGAGCTAACACTTATCTTACCCACAGCTCCCATGTTTCCTTTTCTCCATATATAAATTCTACGAAGGATCCATGTGAACCAGGACTCTTGGAAGACCCAAGTGCAGAAAAGGTAGTGAGATAGCTAGAGGGGTTTTTTGGTCCCGCAGAGCTGGCGGGGAGAAAGAGAAAGAGCGGGCCGGGCAGACTCCACGGGGAAATCTCTTAGAAGAGGCCCCAGAGACCCGCTGCCTGCGGGACAGCCAAAAGGCAGGGGCCGAGGGGAAGCTTCCAAGACCCCCCCCCCCGTGACCCCCTGCAGGCTAGCAGAGGCGGCAACGGAGCAGGGCGAGGGGAGACCCGCCAGGCAGGGAAGAGGCAGGCCTGGGGCACCCGAAGACTGGCCATCCCCACCTGCACAGCAGGTAGAAAATGGGCCCACTCACCTTTCCAGTCCTCCCGTCTCTTCCTCCGCTGCCGCCACGTGCAGTCCGAAGAAGCAGAGGCTTGTGGACAGTCCCATAAACCAAAGAAGTTCAACCAATCAATTCAAACTTTGCAAGTTTTTTTTTCCATGAGAAATTTCAATTGATTGAACTTTTTTAGTCCCACTTTTTTTTTTTAGGACCGCACATGGCCGAGGAAGACTGGGAGCCACAGGAGACGGCTGAAAGAGCCGCACGCGGCCCCAAAACTGCAGGTCGCTGACCCACGGGCTAGAGTAGACTAAAATCCAGCTGACTAGTTTGTAGATGTTCACTAGAGAGCTTGCCAAAGCGATTTTAATAGTCCACGAAGGGACAGGAAAACCTGGCAATCAATAAACCATGGTGGACTCTGCTTGTTTTGCCCTATTTTGATTCTCCTCCCCAGCAGCAGCCCATCAATTTTAGAACCGCATTGCCACAAAGACAGTCCTGATCCCTGCAGAGAGAGAGAGAGAGAGAGAGAGAGAGAGAGAGAGAGAGAGAGAGAGAGAGAGAGAGAGAGAGAGAGAGAGAGAGAGAGAGAGAGAGAGAGAGAGAGAGAGAGCGCCAGGGTTACCTACCTCTTGCCAGGGGCGCTCAAAGGTTGCCCCAACTTTACTCTGGAATTTGGGGGTTTGTAGGCATCAGCTGCACCTGCTGGAAAGACTCCCGCTCCCTCCCCGGCCTTTCTGACCCCGACAGCCAAAAGGGTGAGCCAGGCCGGGCTAAGCCCCGCTTGCCCCTTCTCTGCTCCTCGGGGCTGGATCCGGGCAGGGAAACGCCGCTCCCGGACCGACAGGGAGGCGCCTCCCCAGGCAGGCAAGAGCGCGGCGGCCGCCTCTCCCGGCCCGTCACGCAGGCGCAGCCTCAGCCGCTCCGCCCGCGAAACGCGGCGCTTCAGCGGGCCCTCGGGGAGGCGGCGGCGGCGGCTCTTTGGATGCTTGGCCTCGGAGATCTCGCGGTGCTGGCGGCCGGCCCCGGCTGGCTTCAGACGCCTCCTCCTTTTTGTGTCGGGGTCGGGACTGTGCGCAGTGGAGCGGGCGGGGAGGCGCGCCGGCGGCGGCAGCAGCAGCAGCAGCAGAAGAGGAGGAGGAGGAGGAGGAGGAGGAGGAAGAGCCGGAGCCGCAGCGACCGGAGGCGGGAAGGAGGAGCGCGCTGGTCTGCCTTCGCCAGCGCCGCCGGAGCCTCGCCCAGTCCGATGTGCCTCCTGCGGCGGCGGCGGCGCTGCTGCTGAGCCAGCCGACGTGCCGGCCGAGCCTTTCCGCTTCCCGCAGTCCGAACATGGCCACCCCGGCAACGTGCACCCGCTTCACCGACGAATACCAGCTCTACGAGGAGCTCGGCAAGTACGTCCCCAGCCCGGCCGCCCCGTCCTTCCCGCCTGCGCGGCGCAGCCCCGGGCACCGCCACGCCGCGCCTTCCGGGGGCCCTGGAGCCGTCGCCTCGGCCTCCCCGGTCGCTTGCTTCCCAGGCTTGACAGCGCCTGCCGCTCAGCCCCCGGACACTGCGGTCTTTCCCCGAGCCTCCCCGGGCAGCCTCCTCGGCCGCCGCTGCCCGCTCGGCTTGCGCAGGAGCGGCGCCGCCCGCCCCTCCGTACTTGCTCAAGCGAGCTGCAACTTCTGCGGCCGACGGGGGCGGAAGGGGCTGCGCAGCGCCGGGGCAGCCGGAGGGGGCCCCGCGGAACCCGGGACGGGGAGCTGCGGCACCGGCGCCCGCTCTGGGGAGCCGATCTCGGCGCTCCCGCTGGGAAAGCCGGCCTCGCCTCCTGTCTTGCTTCGGCTCTAACTTCGAGATTTCCACCCCTCCATTCACCCCCCCCCCGCGCTCCCTTCTGCATTACAGCAAGGGCCGTTGCTACATTTCTCACACGTCGAGATCAGCTCTCTGTATGTCTCCCCTCGCCCCCATCCTCCACCTGCACCGCTTCTGTCTTCCCGCTTGTATTTTTTCTCATAGGTGCCCAATATAGGTGAAGGCGTAGTGTCTGGGGAGAGAGGGAGTTGGGAATGTCCCGGGTGCAATCTTCTTTTTGCACCAGTCTCTACGCATCCCTCCCGCTTGGTCTTGGACCCTGGGGTGGTTCTTTTTAATTTCTGGGCAGGAATGGAAGCGGGTGGATACCGCTAGGAAAAATGTCTCTTTATCAGGGCTGAAATTGGCAAGGTAGGAGCAGCTAGGGTCCCAATCTAGAAAGGGTCCCTTAGATAGATGTATCTCACTACCCGTGGCTCCCAAGCAAACAGCCAAGTCTAGAGCAGAGATGAAGTAGCTTGGAATCCTTTGCCTTGCAATGGGCAAGTCCACTGCTGATTTTAAAACTTCCTGTCTGCAATAATAATTCCAACCCATTCTAACTTTGCCATATAGTGTCTGAGGTTCTCTCCACTTCCCATCCCCCCACCCCTTGCTCAGAATTGGAGGCAGATGATGTCTTCTGCCATCCACACACCAAATTGCAAAATGACTCCCCCAAGGGGAAAGTGGCGGTTGAGGGTGGGGTACTTTCCTCGCTTTCTTGGGTGGCCCCTATTTCAGGATGCTGTCCTTGCTTTCTGGGCACCAGACAAGATGGGGATCTGGTTTCTCCTCTCAGAGAACCGGAGGCTTCCAAACTGATACTACTTTTGAGTAGGCTGCTTTGTGGTGGCTTGTGCTTGTCTGTCTTAGGACTGGGGCTTCCCTTGCTAAATTTGGATTGCCCGTGTTATAAAAGGCCACGATGAGGTACATATCAAGGCTCTTCCCATTAGAGTAACAGTATTTCAGTTCTGCAGACAGGGAGGGGTGCTAGAAAACTGGAATAGGAGTGGCCGTTTGAGATTTTCCCGTCCGAGATTTTCCCGTCCATTTACTCTGCTGCTTTGGAAGGTTTGGTGCTGAGTTATCCCAACGTGTTGGGGGGGAGGGCGTGTTTTGGGGGGCCTCCGTTGAAGAAAAGGAGTAATGGATACAGTGAGCTCTTGTGGGGCTGTGTTCATGGTTAAGAGCCTTGGCTATGTTCATGGTTAAGAGCCTTGGTGGAGCAGTGGGCTAATGCCTCCTTAAGTAACACCAGCTGCCTGCAATTAGTGCAGGTTCGCATCCCACCAGGCTCAAGGTTGACTCAGCCTTCCATCCTTCCCAGGTAGGTAAAATGAGGACCCAGATTGTTGGGGGCAATAAGCTGACTTTGTAATAATGCCGCTTGGGGTGTGTGTGAAAGCCCTAACAAGCAGGCATATACATAGAATGAAGGCTACTGCTAAGTTTGTAAAGCCGCCCTGAGTCTTCGGAGAAGGGCGGGATATAAATGGAATTAAAATAAAAAATAAATAAAATAATTAAATTAGCAATAGTCACAGAACACACTGAACCATAGAAATAACCGCATTATTTTAGTTTGTATAATACAGGGGTCTTCAAACTTGGCCCTTTTATGACTTGTGGACTTCAACTCCCAGAATTCCTCAGCCAGCTGGCTGAGGAATTCTGGGAGTTGAAGTCCACAAGTCATAAAAGGGCCAAGTTTGAAGACCCCTGGTATAATACATTGAGCCACACATTTCAGCTGCAATCCCAGTTTCTCTGTCCAAAGTGATAGTGGGAGACCAGGCTGGAATGAAAGAGTAAATTAAGTAAACAAATCTCAAAACTCCCCCCCCTTTTTTTTTTAACCCATGCTGGCTGTTTTCCAGACCATCTGATTTCTTGGAAGTTCCTTCTCCTATACTAATATTTTTTCTGTTTCTAGTTCTATAACCAGTTGAGCAAATGGGTTCTTTTAAACACCTTGACAGATTTAATCCTTCGTTCTTGATTCAGTTTCACGGGATCAGCCTTTCCGTATTTCTTCTAGGGGTGCTTTCTCAGTGGTACGGAGATGTGTGAAAAAACCCTCATCTCAAGAATTTGCTGCAAAGATCATCAATACCAAGAAGCTGTCAGCAAGAGGTAAATATCCAAGCACTGGTTTTAATCAAATTCCTATACAAGATAATGTTGGAGAATTGATTGCAAGACTCTAGATTGATACAGTGCGGCAAATGTTCTCACTGATCTTCTTGGAATAGGTGTTTCTTTTAGCTTTGATTTTGGAGTATGCTGCCTTCAAGCTCATAGTTAGAATGGATTCATTTCTTATTAGATACTAAAGTCTGGAACATCATGTACTGATGCTTAATACCTATCTAATAAGTCACTCAACCTATTAGGGGGTTGGGGTTATACTTTCAGAAGTATAAAATGCATTATGACTCTGTATTTGGACCAATTCCTTTTTAAACTCACGGGGTCAGTTCTAAATAAGTTTGCTTAGAGCTGCAGTGAAATTGGCCCAAAAGATTATAGCAGGCCTCTCCAGGTGTATGTTTTATTTCATATTTTGAAGTCTAGAAGAATGTTGGAATCAGAAAGAGAAGGGATTGTTAGAGGAATTATCTAGGACTCAGGGGTAGGCAACCTTGGCTCTTTTATGACTCGTGGACTTCAACTCCCAGAATTCCTGAGCCAGCATGGCTCAGCTTGGAAACTCCCTTTCCCTTCAGCATGGCTGGCTCAGGAATTCTGGGAGTTGAAGTCCACGAGTCATAAAAGAGCCAAGGTTGCCTACCCCTGGTCTAGGTCCTAGGACCCTGGTCCTTAAGCTTGGTATTACAAGTAATAATGTTTTTGTTTTTAGTGTTGTGATTTGGGGCTTGATTTTGTTACTATTATTTAGTATAATGATGCATTTTTCTGGCCTGGGGATTTGGCATGTGAGAAATCTGGAATTTATGAAGAACAAAAAGAATCAATAATAAAGTAACGTTTTCTTTTAAGGGATGTTATGCTTTGCATGTACTTAGCTATAGATTACTAACACACAACATCAACTCCACATTACTTAAATACATGTGTGAAATGGTACTCATATGATGCTTAAAATGATGTATTCCATGATGTTTGTCCACTCATCCAAGACCTCTGTTTATACTTGAAGAAGCCCATAACAGCATGCCACCATGCTTTTATACTGTTTTGAGTAGCATAAAATGTGTAATAATCCAATTTAAGTACAAGCATTTACTTACTCAGTGGTTCTGTTAGCAAATGTTTATCTATTCTGCATAATTAACCAGTATGTATAATGATATTTTCAGTAAAGCCAGGTTGTTGATTTAATCCTAATCAGTGTGTTATTTCTTTACTCATTTCCCAATTATCTTACCTGTTTTCTGGTTTCAGTGCATCTAGCTGATGGCATGCAGTTACTTGAACTAAAGAGTTGTCTTTTTTGCAATATTAATGTTATTGTTTCTTCTTGTAATTCCTCCATGACTTCTATAATTGCATCTTCAGTTCAGTGTCTTCTTGATTTCCTCCCTCCCTCCTTTTTAGCAACTTCAGCAGTAACAGTCGCCTTCCTTTGCTCTGACTTAATTGCTCCCAACCAGGAAATTCCTTGTTCATAACATACATTGATCATGAGTTTGAGGAAGGGTGTCTGCTTCTCAACATAGGGAGAGTAAGGATCTACGAATGCCTTTTCAACCATTGTAGATGGCAGAAAATCAAAGACCTAAACAGTTGCAGAATTGGTAGAGAAAACTCAAAGCTTGTTCTCTTTGAGAACTTCTCTTCATTTCCTACTACAAAATATAGATTACGATTATTTTCATTTACCACAATTGTGTCTTTGTCCCTGCGGTCCCTGTTTTCTTTTCATGGCAATTCTATTAAATAAGAAAGACATCAGTTGTCCTAACAATTATCATAATGTCTCAGTGGAAATTTGAATTTCCCAGTATCACTTGTAACTGTTGCACTGGTCTGGTCTTTGTTTTTTCAATGCATTTTGGAAGAACTGTAAAGCCATAATTAGGGCAGGTAATCCTATGCTGAAGTTTCGGTTTCTCTGACATACCTGATTCAAAGAGGTTTATCAAGTGGTAGAAACGATAATGGGTGCACCAAACTTCATTAAAAAGAGTACATAGTTTTATTCAGATTCCTGAAAAATTCATGCAGCTTTAGGTGTATAATTCCAAAGGAAAAAAATTGATATATTTGGTCATAGGTTAGGTCGTAAGAGAAATGAGGTGTAAATTTATTTATTTATGAAATTAATAGCAAAAGTAAAACCATTGAACTAATGGGTCCATGTCTGTGAAGAACGGAGAGTTATTATTGACTTATTGTAAGATGGAACAGACAGATAACATGATCTGAGCTTCTACAGATTGGTAGTAGCATTCAGTATTGAATGGGGGGCAGCTATGTTCTGGCAGCTATGTTCATAACAGAGTGAACGCCTGTTACTCGTCCCAGCTTCTGCCAACCTAGCAGTTCGAAAGCACATAAAAATGCAAGTAGAAAAATAGGGACCACTACGGTGGGAAGGTAACAGCATTCCGTGCGCCTTTGGCGTCTAGTCATGCCGGCCACATGACCACAGAGACGTCCTCAGACAAGCGCTGGCTCTTCGGCTTTGAAATGGAGCTGAGCACCGGCCCCTAGAGTTGGAAACGACTAGCACGCATGTGTGGGGGAACCTTTACCTTTACCTATGTTCTGGCAAAGTCAATACAAATATTAGTGGTGCCAAGAATCATGGAGAATTGTTTTTAGTGATGATAGGAGATACTGTCTTATTGCTTTTGCAATAAGTTGTAATACATTATATCTCAAAGCTATCCAGAGCTTAGGAGCAATTGTAAGGCAGAAAATATAAAAGAGTGATTAGTCTAAAATGACAATAACATCTAAGATGGTTCCTGATTACAAGTATACCGTAAGAGATGGAAGGAGAAAAACACTATGTCTCTTCCAGGAACACCATGGGGCAGGTCTTACTACTGCACATCTGTGAGGAAAACTATATTCAGCATGAATTCCTATTGCTGCTAGTTCTGCTTTCATCTTCCTCCTGTTGGGCTCAAATTATTGGTTGCTCTGATGTGTGGGGAAAATGTGTCTGAAGTTGGGCTTTGCTTTGACCATATGTTGTGTGCAACAAGATTGCCATACAAATCTGTTCCTTGTGAATCACCACTATGTGGAGATGGCAAAATAAACCACAGTACGCATACACAGTGTGTGCAGATTTTGATAAGGGTGTGAAAATTACAAGGAAAAAAAATCTGTCAAGTGTCATGATATTTAAATCATGGAATAAGAATTTAAGGACCCAGATGACTATTGAGCTGCAATAAAATATAAGCCATTATCACGAGCCAAGAAAGCAATAGGCAGTTAGTTATTCTCACTGATTTCAGGCTTGATGGTCTAAACAACATCAGTGATAAATGATCATGCTTGTGCTAAAGATGGGAGACTAATTCATTTCAGCATTTTTGAGAACCATGAAGGGTGGAGTTCTCAGTATTACATATTGAATAGAAGGGCAAAGTAGGAAAATATATAAAATCAGGAAATACCAAGAGAAACCCCTTTAGGTCTCTGTATATAAAGAACCTCTGCTGGAAAAAGCAATCTGGCAGAGTCTGTTAGGATCAGATATAGCTCTGGGTGACCTAAGAGGTGTTTAGTTTCTCTGGTGCTTCAGAGCAGCAATGTGAGTCAAGACTATGACTGAACACTCGGCTTAGAAAGTATTGGAGCCACAGTAACACCAGCTGCAAAGTGGCAGTGAGATCTCACCACCCCATCTCTTTCTTTACAAATTCAGGCTGCTTGTAAGAAAAGCTGTGGTGCAGTGTTTCCTCTAGCAAGTGTGAGTTGGCCTTGATCATTACGGCTTCCTTTAAATACCAGGTTTTTTTTTTACTATTTCAGTAGTCTCTTGAGTCACGTGTTTTAGTATATGCTTAGTGCTTTCCTTTAACATGTGTTGGCCCTCTTATCTGTGAAATAAAACTGGTTTACAATGGGGCAGCTTACATTTCTTAGTACATACTTGTGTGGGAGCCAAGATTCTTGATGCTGACAGAGACACTGAAAACAGAAGTGAATTGTGGCAATTACAATCTTCCTTTGTTCTGTGATCTGGCTACCTTGAGGTTAGTAGAAGCAAGATTGAAGAACTGCAATCTGCTGCTGTTCTAGTAAGGAAGACAGTGGATTAGTGGAAAGCTTGTCTTCTGCGCAGTGCTTGCTCTGCATCCTTCTTTCCTTCCTTCCTCTTCTCTTGAATCTCTCTTTCTATAGACCATAACACAAGAGATAGATTCTTGACTTGGATGGAGATAACACCTTGCATTGCAAAACATCTCACACTGTTAAACCTTGACGTGGATTTAGAATAGTAGTTGTTTTTTTTAAAATTGAAAAGTTTTACAATACATTTTTGAATACAACCCCCCCTCCCCCTCCCCTCTCCCCAACCCCCCCAACCCTCCCCTCCCCCCTCCCTGACTTCCCAGAGCAAAATACAGGGTATAAAAATACAAACAAACATAATCTAAAATATGCAAACAACAATAAAATATTAAATTCTATCGCACTTTAACTCTTAGTAAAATAACTACAAGCTGGTTATACAAGCTAGTTGTTATGGCTGTGACTTTAGTCCAGAATTGATTCCATAACTGGAAAAGAGGTGTTGAATTTGTTTCTGGCATCACTTTAGGAGAAAAGGGAAAGCTATTAAACTGTTTCAGAAATGCTTGCTGTTGTAGCTTTTCACTTCATGATATCTGTGCTGAAGTCATGTGAGTTTCCGTTGCTCACTCTGAGAGTCAGTTTTCTGTAAAAAAAGTTATTAATAGAATATTTTCAGAATAGATAAAATAAAATATGCTGATACTTTATTTAATCAAGCTTGTTTGCCTAGTAAGGAACAGAGGCAATCTGTGGGCCACAGGCCACCCCTGACATCCCATCTGTCATGCCAAGATAACATTCTGCTAAAATTGGTGAGAAATAGATGAACTTCATGGGTATTATATTTTTTCCCTCCAAAATAATGCTAGGAGGCCTTCGGGAGGGAAGACGCCCTTCCATCCATCCCCATTCCCAAATTTGGCTAAAACCAAGCTGCTGAAATTTCTGAACAGTGATGCAGTTTCTGCCCATTTTGGGAGTGGGGAATAAGTGTGGCCTGCTCTCATCTCTCCAGCCAAACCTCTGCTCCCTTTCCCATATTTAGGCCAGCAAAATAGGCAAAAAAATATATATTTGCCTCCTCCATTTTTGTTTTTAACACTGATGATCTCTGGTGTCCAGCAGCAGGTCAAAGTGCCTGGAAGAGAGCAAATAGGAAAAGAGTAGACCAGAACAGTAGACTGAGAGGAACCCTTTGAATCCCTGTAGGTAAAGAACCTCTGCTGGTTAAGAAAAAAGTGAAATCTGGCACAGTATGTAAGATCAGATGTTGCTGTGGGTTTTTGCAGGGCTCTGGAGTAGCAATGTGAGTCAAGACTCTGGCTAAATACAGGTAGTCCTCGACTTACAACTGTTGGTTTAGTGACTGTTCGAAGTTACAACGGAAGTGAAAAAAGTGATTTCTGATTGTTTTTTCACACTTACAACTGTTTCAGCATCCCCATGGTCAGGTGATCAAAATTCGGACACTTGGCAACTGACTCATATTTATGACTTTTGCAACCTTTTGACAAGCAAAGTCAATGGGGAAGTTAGATTCATTTAACAACTGCAGTGATTCACTCAACAGCTGTGGCAAGAATGGTTGTACAATGGAGCAAAACTCACTTAACAACTGTGTCAATTAGCAACATAAATTTTGGGCTCAAATGTGGTTGTAGGTCAAGGACTGCCTGTCCTGGCTGAGCGGTTGAACATCCCTAGTCCAGCAGAGATGCCATTGGAAGCCACAAGATGCTATTCCAATTGAGGTAATGGCACCGGCCACTGCTTCTGCTGACTGCTGGCTCTCTGCAGTTTGGCAGTTCCATTCTCACTGGCTCAAGGTTGACTGACCCTTCCATCCTTCTGAGGTCAGTAAAATGAGGACCCAGATTATTGACTCTGTAAACTGCTTAGAGAGGCTATAAAGCACCGTGAAGCGGTATATAAGTCTTAAGTGCTATTGCTATCTTAGCCAATGATTACTTTCATTATTTTACTGGATGTTCAGGCTGTTCCATTTTTCTTCTTTCTTTTTGCCTGGAAGAGAACCACTTTTAATAGTGATTCCCAGCCTTAAGCCCAGAAGCATAACTTCCTTGCTCGGTCATGTTGCAATTAAGCACCCTGTTCTTCATGTAATTAAATATGGGCCATTGAGGAACTAATTTGCATTAAGGTTGTGACTTGCTGTAATGTTTATGTCTCACTAAACAATCAAAAAAGTCTTTTCTCCCCTTTTCACTTTCTCTGCTGCCAGTTGCATTGAATAAGGGAGCCCCTGGAGAAAATTGTGGAATGATGTGAATGACCCCATATCACCCAACCAAATAAATCTTATTTATAGCATTTTATTCCTGCCCTTCAAACAAAAGCTCCCCAAGTCTCTTACATATAATCAATGAAAAATGTGTTGCGTGTTGTAGCCTTACAAACAAAATAGATAATCCAGAAAGGAAAAAGTATATGGAGAAAGGTGGGATAATGACCTCTTTCCCCTCCCTCATTCTTGGGCTTAAGCAAGAGCTACTGTAGGTCCAGAGGGATGCGGTGGCTCAGTGGGTTAGGACGCTGAGCCTGTCGATCAGAAGGTCAGCAGTTTGGTGGGTCGAATCCCGAGTGCCGCGTAACAGAGTGAGCACCTGTTACTCGTCCCAGCTTCTGCCAACCTAGCAGTTTGAAAGCATGTAAAAAATACAAGTAGAAAAATAGGGACCACTACAGTGGGAAGCTAACAGCATTCTGTGTGCCTTTGGCGTCTAGTCATGCCGGCCACATGACCACGGAGATGTCCTCGGACAAGCGCTGGCTCTTCGGCTTTGAAACGGAGATGAGCATCAGCCCCTAGAGTCGGAAACAACTAGCACGCATGTGGGGGGGGGGGAAACTTTACCTTTACTGTAGGTCCAGGAATGGAGCTGATGCAGTTGGATCTTTTAGCAACAGATCCTTACTTCCTCATTAGGCTCTAATTTGGCTTGATAAAATGGCAGGTGTTGCTGTTCTTTCAGTTTACAGGACTGGGGAGCATTTGTGGGGTTGGAACTACCAATCATCCTTCTGAAGGAGATGCTGGAGCTCATCTGTTGTCAGTGTGGCAACACTAGAAGGCACATGGTAGGACCCAAAGATGCTTTTGGACCCAAAAGTGCCAAAGGGAACTGTGCTTTCTTGGGTTTTTTTCTTTGAAAATGTTTTGCTTCTCATCCAAGAAGCTTCAGAAGAGAAGCAAAACATTTAAAAAAAAAAAGAAAGTCTACTTGCCTTTTAGAAAAGCACCTTTGGGAGAACCATGACCTTGATGATTGAAAATCTCCACAGATGACATGTTAGGAGTACTCTGGTAGTTTTTAAAGCTTAGTTTTAGAAGAGGATATGGATGAGAGTTGGGAAGCAAAATGCTCGTATCAGGTCTTCACCCTGAAAAGCCACATCAAAACACCAGTATCAATATTGGCATCACGTTGCCCAATTTCAGCCAATCTTGGAATGTGGTGAGTATAATGTGGGTTAACCAATCTTGCTTTGAAAACTATTTTTAGGTGAGGTATGGTGCTATCTAATCAAATTGCTTCCTCCCATTCTCCCTAAGACAGGGGTAGGCAACCTCGGCTTTTTTATGATTCATGGACTTCAACTCCCAGAATTCCTGAGTCTGCTGACTCAGGAATTCTGGGAGTTGAAGTCCATGAGTCATAAAAGAGCCGAGGTTGCCTACCCCTGCCCTAAGAGTACATGCGCTATGAAGCTTTAGATTCCAGGCTCAGTTACAAGACAATGTAGCCAGGAATGAAAATTAGAGTTAAGATGTCGATTTGAAATTGGCTAAAAATCCCAAGTTTATGAAAGTGAGCAAAATGATTAAATACAGTAAGACCAAATAGTATCTGAGTGCAGATGGGGAAAAGAGCTTGAGGGGAATGGGTAACTGAGTAGAAGGAATCAAATTTAACTTGGAAAGTCAGCAGATGGTCTTTGAATCTCTGAGTGGATTGTTTTATTTAATATACAAATTAGCTGTAGTGCTAACCATCACAAGTCTTTGGGCTGAAAATAATTTGTGATTATCTTCAAGTGTTTGAAATTGACACAGATATTTTATTTATTTATTTATTTATTTTATTGAATTTGTATACCGCCCTATTCCCGTAGGACTCAGGGCGGTTTACAGGGCAGTTAAAACCATGAATACAAAAAATTAAAAACAATTAAAACAATTAAATTAAATTCAAGCCCCAAGAGTAAATCTAAAACCCAGTTAAATTAACAACCCCACAGTCTGGACCAAACAGATCGAAGAGCCAGGTTTTCAGGTCCCAGCGAAATGAGCGAAGGTCGGGGGCAGTCCTACATTCTGTGGGTAGTTGGTTCCATAGGGCAGGCGCACCCACAGAGAACACCCTTCCCTTGGGAATAACCCGCCGGCATTCATTAACCGGCAGTACCCTAAGAAGGCCCTCCCTGTGGGGGCGCACAGGACGATGGGAAGATGCTGCCGGCAGCAGGTGTTCCCTTAGATAGTCCGGACCCAAGCCATTTAGGGCTTTATAGGTCATTACCAGCACCTTGAATCTCACCCGGAGGGCAACCTGGAAGCCAATGCAGCTCACGGAGAAGAGGTGTTACACGGGAGTATCGGGAAGCTCCCATCAAAACTCGCGCGGCTGAATTCTGCACCAGTTGAAGCCTTCGGGTGGTCCTCAAGGGCAGCCCCATGTAGAGGGCATTGCAGTAGTCTAACTGGGAGGTCACGAGCGCATGAGTGACTGTACGTAGAGCATCTCGGTCCAGATAGGGACGCAACTGGCACACCAGACGAATCTGGGCAAAAGCCCCCCTGGTCACGGCTCCTATATGATCTTCCAAACTGAGCCGTGAATCCAGGAGGACTCCCAAGTTGCGAGCCCTATCAACGGGGGTAATACCTCATCCCCTATTGTTAATGATGGAGAAGGCTGGTCAGCCCGAGATGCCGGTATGAACAGCCACTCAGTCTTGTCAGGATTGAGACGAAGCCTGTTTCTCCCCATCCAAACCCGGACCGCCTCCAGGCAACGGGACATCACAGTGAGGGCATCACTGGGTTGGGTCGGGGTGGAAAGAAAAAGTTGGGTATCATCGGCGTACTGGTGATACCACACCCCGAAACCATGAATGAGCTCACCCAGCGGCTTCATGTAGATGTTGAACAGGAGGGGAGAGAGGACCGACCCCTGAGGGACTCCACAAATGAGAGATCTCGGGGTGGACCTCTGTCCTCCCGTCAACACTGACTGCGAGCGGCCCAGGAGGTAGGAGGAGAACCACTGTAAAACGGTGCCTCCCACTCCCAGCCCCCTGAGACGCCGCAGTAGGATACCATGGTCGATGGTATCAAAAACCGCTGAAAGGTCTAATAGGACTAGGACAGAGGAACAACCCCTGTCCCGAGCCCGCCAGAGATCATTCACCAGTGCGACCAATGCCGTCTCTGTGCTATGCCCAGGTCTGAAACCCGATTGGTACGGGTCGAGATAATGTTATAATGTTAGAGTTTAAAAGGGCAGGATTGACAAGTACTAACTAGTCTGTTAAAAACTTTATTGAAGAACAAAACAAATATAGAACTAGCTGAGCAACAATATTCAAGTAGTAACATTTGGTAATGTGCTTTGTTAGACAGGGCTTTCTTTTTCCCTTTCACTCGTGTCCAATTTTTAGAGGCTTCCTGGACAAGTCCCTGCAGTTTTTGGGCAAGTTTCTTCAGAAGTGGTTTGCCATTGCCTTTTTCCTAGGGCTGAGAAAAAGGGACTGGCTCAAGATCACCCAGTTGGTTTTCTGCTTAAAGTGGGGCTAGAGCTCATAGTTTCCCAATTTCCTGTGCTCTAACCACTACACCAAAGTGGCTCTCAAATTTCAGTTTGGGAATATCATGTTTTAAACTTTTTATGCTGAAGAATCTGTTAGTTTCCCAGATTTCCAGAACTCCCAGTCAAGAAGCAAAACTAGTAAATCCCCAAAATACAATTTAAAAAAAAACAAAAAACCCCAATTCATTTATCTGATAACTGAAATGGGGTTCAAATGTCTTCCTTTGTGAAGAAATCTGATCTAGATATATCTGCAACATTAGCACTCTTTCCTGGAGGAATATGTGGTGCATTTCTGGAGTAGCAACCATTAGAAGCTAGTTAGCTTTAATACCTAGTTAAACTTTTCCAGAAAATGAGAATTTGTCCTGGAAACATGGAGAAAAAGGCATGAGATGCAGACTGATTGTAGGAAGCACAAAACATTGATATAATAGGGACTTGTCTTGCCAATTAGAAGATGGCTGCCAGTGTTTGATAAAGTGAAAGAAAAATGCACAGTGACAAAGGCCATAATTTGAGTATAGACACTTCTAGTTCAAACCTTGTCTCATTTATAAATTCACTGATGCAGTTCAAATATGCATTAGAATTATGCAGCTAGTATCTTTTTCTATAGGGAAAATAGCTTTCATTTCTGGAGATGAATTGCCTCATAATATTAGTTACATAATGGATGCGTACAACCTCTACTATATTAAATGGTTTTAAAATGCCATTGTTTGTAGAAATTCATTTCAAATACATATGTAAATGGAGACAAATTTAAACACAAAAATACACAATATTCCCGAGAAATGGAAAAAATAAAGAATGTTGAACATTGTGGTGATTTCCCATTGTTAAGTGTAGCAGCAAATTTGTTATCTCATTTCAGAAAAACCATATCATTGGTGTTCTTATTCATACTAATGTGGCTGTAGACCATGTTTTCAGGAAATGTCTTGGATTGAGTTAACTTTATGGCTAAATACATGAGGATTCACTCTAGCACAGAAGAGTCTCTTTCCTTTGTTGTATAAACTCTAATGCCGTAATTGCTGCATTATATAAGGAATCTGAAATCTTGGATGGATGCCTACCAGTGAAGTGATGTACTTTGCAAAAATGGCTGATATTGAAGCCAGAAAATCAGTCTCTGATGTGTGCTTGGATTAAACAGTCTTACTTAGCACAAATCTGATACACAGTGTGGATTTAAGGCCATGGGATCTGTATGGTGGGCTGGCATGACCAGAAGTTCTGCAAGTTAACTTCCACATTTCTGGTGGGCTTTTTGGCGGATGAGGACTGACCTGATGCCTTTCATATGGGTAACAGTGCCCCTGCTAGTCACAAATTTAAATTTAATTTAAATTCAACACTATTCTTCTTAAGTTATGCCCTGTCCAATTGGGTAGCAACTTTTCCCGCTAACACATTTTATTCAAGGACTGAAGTTTTCATGAGCTTTATCACTTTATCTGATGAAGCTGCCGTTCGCTCTGTGCATCCAGCGAAGTGAGCTGCAGCTCACAAAAACTTATGTCTTTTAATAACACGTTATTCAGAAAAAGTACTGCCAGACTTCTGGAACAAATAGATTATCCTACTGAGAGATGTCTATTATTCCGACATCAGTATACTCAGCAGTTGGTATGCAATAGCTTCATAGAGTGAATGTTCAGGTCTTGCTCTTCTAAGTCTTTTTGTTGTGGTGGTTTTTCAGCTGCAGCTAAGCTTGGACTGATCTGGTCTTTTTCCCCCAACTCTCATCAATGAACTTAATGCAAGTAATTGTTTGCTTCTGTGGTATTTAATGGGAAGACAATCCCAGGTGTTGAACATTATGGGCATTTTTGTACCTATAGTCACTTTCCTTGGTACTTCCAAGCTGACATGTTTAGATTCTTTCAGTAAAAACTGACAAGCCTTTAGATCATCTTTATTTCTGAATTATCTCTGCCCTCCCTTCAGGCATTCTTAGGAAATAAAAATAGAGGGGAGCTATGCCTCAGTGCTTTGTTTGGAAGTGTGCCATTCCATTTTGTGTGTGTGTGTGTGTGTGTGTGTGTGTGTGTGTGAGAGAGAGAGAGAGAGAGAGAGAGAGAGAGAGAGAGAGAGAGAGAGAAAGAGACAGACAGACTCTGGCCATGCCAGTTACGGCAGACATTTTCTGGCTAGGCTAATCTCCCATGGCAGCCATGTTGTGGCCACACAACTGCCTCTGAAAGATGTTAAGTTCTTTGAGCCACACACTGAAGTTGCAGATTGCCTTGGGGTGAGAAAGAGACTGAGTGTGTGGAGAATGTAACTACATTTTTTGTGCTACAGAGTCTTATTTTGGTTTGTAGTACATAATGAAAACTTCCAGAAAATATTTCAGGACTTCAAGGTGACAAACTCCAGGCCCTTCTCTAATTGCCGCATCGTATTTAGCATCCAAGTACTTTCTTCAGTAAATGAAAGCAATGACAGAATTGGTACTGGTCTTAGAGGTCATCTAGTCCAGCCTCTTGTTGGGAGCAGTATTGGTTAAAGCATCTCTGACAGATAATTGTCTAGCCTCTGTCTGAAAATCTTTAACAAAGGAGAATCTAACACTTTATGTGGTAGCCTGTTCCACTGGTTGACAGATTAAATTATATTTATTTACTTGATTTATATAGCCGCTCATCTTACTTTTATGTAGCTCTAAACAGCTTACAGTAAAGCAAATAACACAAAATAAATGATACAAAACAAGAATAGCAGCATACAGCAGGAAATGGGCTCTAATCCATGCCTGGGAACTCAGACTTGAGCACAAAGCCAGGTTTTTAAGTCCTTATGAAAAGCCAGCAGGGCCAGGGCCAGTCTAATCTCAGGGGAAATGATGCTCTAAAGGGCATGTGCCAAGGTAGAAACGGTTCTCCTTCTGAGCCCCATCAGCCAATGCTCCTTAGCTCCTGATTGGATGGGATGAGTAGAAACAATTGGGAAGGGATGGTCTTGTAAGTAACCTAATCTTAAATCATGAAGGTGACAACCAGCATCTTGAATTGCAGCTGGAAGCACACCAGAAGTCAGTGTAGCTCACAAAACAGTGATGTCATAAGTGCTGAGTAATTGGCACCAGTAATTGCCTGTGCTGTTGCATTTTGCATCAGCTGAAACTTGCAAATACTCTTCAAGTACAGCACCACAGAAAGTGTACTACAGAAGTCCTGCTGGAGGTCACAAGGACATGAGTGACTGATACACATCCCTAAACTGTGGAAAAGTCCTCCTAGCCGTGGCTGCCAGCTGTTCTTTGATCAGGACCTGTGAATCCAGGAGGGCCCCAGACATCCAGTCTTTCTGGGGCAGAACCATTCCATCCAGAACCAAAGATGGAAGATTCCTGGAACCAGGAGGTCCAAAAACCCAAAGCCCTCCGGTCTTTCTTGAGTTGAGCAGAAGCCTGTTGTCCCCCATCCAGGCCGCCACAGCTTCCAGGCACTTAGATGAAACCTCCATGGCATCATTCAGATAGCCTGGCATGGCGATACAAAGCTGGGTATCATCACTTAATGAAGATGCTTCACCCTAAACTGTTGGATGATCTCATCCAGTGGCTTCATATAGATGTTAAATAGGTGGGGCAAGACTACCAAGCCCTGAGGAACTCCACAAAGAAGTGGTCACTAGCTGGATCTCTCCCCTGATTGGAACCGATTCTGGAGGAAGGAGGAGAACCAGCACAACATCATGCTGCCAACTCCCAACTCCTGAAGCAGGTCCAGAAGGGCACCACAATTGATGATACTGAAAACTATTGAGAGATCAACAAGAGAAGTGCCAGAGATAATCCAAGAGTATAATCAATGCTGTCTTAGTCCCTGGACTCTGGCTAAAAGGAGTCCATCTTAGTCCCTGGACTCTGGCTAAAAGGAGTCCAGATAATCCCTTTTTCCAAAATCCTCTGAAGCTGCAATGTAACCTAGGAAGGAAAAGTTAGGAAATGGTAAAAAAATTGTTTAGAATGATGTGGTCGAGTCTGTTGAGGAGGAGGCAAAACCACTGCCTGGTTAAGAGGCAGCAGAAGTACCTCTTCCATTGAAGAGGAATTAACCACTGCCAGAGCCTAACCACACATCCCTTCTCAGGAGGCCTTAATCAGCAAGGACAATTAAAGTCAGGAGGTTCCTCATATCTAATCTGGATCTTCTTGTAATTTGAAGCCACAGATCCTGATCTTGTGCCCTGGGACAGTACAGAGTAAACTCGCTCCTTTCGTGTTCCTTCTGATACTTGAGGACTGCCATGGTATCTTTTCTGCAGGCTAAACATACATGGGTCCTTTAACTATAGGACTTATTTCTTTGAGGACCTACCACCAGGTATGGTTGGCAGGGTTCATGCCAAATGCAAGATTGATTGATTACAAGTGATTTTATGCTGTTTCGATTACTTGATTTTAAGTGGATTTATAAGCAATATAGCATCAGAATAGAAAAAACGTACAATCAAATTATATGCCAAAACAAATTTATAGTATTTACCAATTCACCGTCATTTATCCCAGGACCATCCCACTATTCACTACTTAGCTAGGTCTGCAGAAACCTTATAAATAACCAAGAATAAAGGTGTAGATCTTGTTCCTGGTAGAAAGACACTAAAGGGGGAGTTCTCCTGCTGAGGAGGCTCTCTTCCAGTTCCCCGCTTGCTCTGTGCAGGGCCTATTGAGTAGATTCTTTTTTGAGTAAGCAGTCTTGCAGATAACAGGGGTCTGAATTGATGTAGACCATATAACTAGCACTATGAATTGCATCTGGAAACTGCAAACAGAGTGCGTTTCACAGTATTGAACTTTTGTGGCAAGTATCCCACTGCTTTTGTTACTGCTCGGATTGTTCCAGATGATGTTCAAGAACAGTGCAGAGTGAATTACAGAACTCCAGAAAGTGTTGAGAGCATGAATAACCATTGCCAGCACCTCCTGGCCTAGCCATACCTGCCATACCTCTGGGCTACAGTTTTCTTACTACTATTCCAGCAAGAGATGAGAGTCCAGGAGGACCTCTAAGCTGCTCACCATCTCCTTTTGGGGTAGCAGAGCCCCACTGAGAGTTAAAGTTGATGTTCTCTTGGTGTTAGCTGAATTTTGAATTAGGTTCTGTTTGGCCTCAGCTATTTCAGTTCTCCTCAACCAGACCCTTGCGTCCTCCAGACACAAAGGATTTCACTGCATTTCCTGTTTGGGTGGAAATGTATAATTGAGTACCATCTGTATACTGAAGATAATTGGACCCCAAATGGTCATAATTTTCCCCCACAGCTTCATGCAAATGTCAAATAAAGTAGAGAAGAGAATTGAGCCCTCTGGTACTTCATACTAAAGTGCCAAAGGGCTTACCTTTCTCCACACAGACTGCCTGAGTCCATCTACTCAGGAAGTGTAGAAGCACTGCAAAATGCTTTTCCCACCTTCCAACCCCCATAGGCAGTCCGGGAGGCAAAAAGGAACATGGTGGCTCACTCTGGCTTGAGACCCGAGTGCTGCCACGAGACGAGGTGAGCTCCCATTTTTTGCTCCAGCTCCTGCTAAACCTAGCAATTCAAAAGTGTGCATTAGCAAATAGATAGATAAATACCACTTTGGTGGGTGCATTAATGGGGATATGAAAGGACCCCCAAACTGGGTGTTTCTGGGGCAGCAGTGATGTCACTGGCTAATCCTTTCAATCTGGAAGCAACTTGATGCTTCCGATATGAATGGGATGCGATGCAAGTCCAGGAGAATGTCAGTGGTATCAGAAGCCACCAAATGCTCCAGGACGATTCTTCCTATTCAAATTTCATCATAGATAATCAACAACAATTATCAGTATATTTGTATGTGCGCATTTCAGATAGGCTGGGTTTAAATGATGTGCTGAATGGTTAACAAAAATGTCAGCTTTAAATCAGGACTCGGAATTGGACAGGTTTGGAATCTTTTCAAAATGATTGAAACACATCCCAGAAGTTTGAATCAGTTCATTTTGCATTTGAAACCATTTTGAGCTCAAGATATTTCAAATTTAAGGTGCTTGTAGCGGTTATTGCTCACCTACTTTGAGGAAAGGTATTTTAACATTGCCATTTTCTGCCACCCTTGCTGTAGAAGGAAAAATGAGAGGGCTCAAAAGTCTTAAAACATCCAGCCAAAAAGCTCAGAACTCTGCATTTAGTGGCTCTGTTAGAAAACTTGGTATACAGACAGAATTATGTCAGCTTGATTTCCCTGTGTGTCCTTTTGCCTTGTCTGATGCCAAAAGAGGACAATTAAGAGGGCTTGGATATACTATTGACATCAGCTGCTGCTTAATTTGGATTTTCTCCTTAAGCTATTTGTGCATCCTGTCTGTGTAATGCGAACTAAAATACATTTATATTTTTAAATATGTTCAAAGCACCCACCATCTGTGAATCTTGTTTATAACAATCCTATAATCCAGGTTATATAAATTAAAAGGGAAGATTGAAACTTAGAGAATGTCTTACTTTAGGCCACTTAGTGGATTAAGGGCAGAGAGAAAATTATGAATGAAGGATTCTCTACATTTTTGTTGTTGTCAGACTGAAAACTTCTTTCATTGAGGGGCACAGTCCATTTCTACACATTGCACAGATTATAAATAACTGAATTAGTTCATTTACATCAGTGTTTTTCAAACTTGGCAACTTTAATTTGCGTGGACTTCAACTCCCAGAATAACCCAACCAGCAAGTTGACTGGGAATTCTGGGATTGGAGTCCACATATCTTAAATTTGCCATGTTTGAAGAACGCTGATTTACACTAACAAGTTACTTGTTGATTTCAAGAGTCGGTAAGAAGGTTGATTATGTTTTTCTGAACTGAAAATGTTATGTCTGTCCTCTTTCTTCCACAGTGCTTGCCTACTAATAGGTTAAGAGCTAGTGCATTTGGATGAAATTTGTATAGGTCAGAGGTAGGCAACCTTGGCTCTTTTATGACTTGTGGACTTCAACTCCCAGAATTCCTCAGCCAGCATGGCTGGTTGGCTGGCTCAGGAATTCTGGGAGTTGAAGTCCAAGAGTCATAAAAGAGCCAAGGTTGCCTACCCATGGTATAGGTGTACTAAGGTTCTTTTTCTAGTGGCTTTGGCTGAGGCAGGAGGTGATGGTAGTTCTCCCGGGAACTCACAAATGCTTTGCTGATAAAAGTAACATAGTTGATTAAATACCAAAGCAGAGGGGTACTGGAAATCATTCCATGATCCATCTCATCCTGCTATGTTTGGGAGGAGGAGGAGGCTGCCACCGCTGTACTATATGTGCTCCAACATCCAGTACAGCTGGTTTTATAAAAACCTCAGCCTTGCCATGGCACCAGTCCCATATAAGGAGCACCTAAAGACAGTAGGCATTTTGCCACTGGCCAGTGGTGCATCTACAGCATTCTGAATGAATGAATGAACAAATAAATGAATGAATGAACCTTTATTATCAAAGTACAACATGTGTACAGTGAGAATGGCTGAGCCTTCCTTCATGCCCCCCACCGCCACAACTCACAGTGACAACAAATCCACCATCTTGTTACACCATGTGAGCTAATTGCACAACATGCCGGCCCCGCAAGTCTTATCATACATAGAGTTATTTCCCATTCAGGGGCCCGACAGCCCATGGATAGAAGCTGTTCTTCAGCCTGTTGGTGCAGCTGGCTATCCTTCTATATCTCCTACCCCATGGTAAGAGAGTAAAGAGGTACCGACCAAGGTGTGAGTCGTCCCTGAGAATTTTCCTCACTCTTCCAAGGCAGTGAGCCCTGGCGATGTCATCCAGTAGTGTTTTGGTTCTAGCCCACAATGTTTTGGTTCTGGTCTACAAGGGTCCTGTTTGAAGCACAGTCCCACTTCCCTCACTTTCTCTCAGGGTATTGAGAAGAGGCACATATGAATGTAAACACAAAGAAATATTTTATTTCTTTGTATCCTGCCTTTATTATTTTACAAATAACTCAAGTTGGAGAATTTACACAAAACATCTCCATCCTCCTATTTTTCCCACAACAATAACACAGTGGACTGGACCGACTTTCATGTCTAAGGTGGAACTTGAACTCACGGTCCCCTGCTTTCTATAGCCTGGTGCTTTAACCATTAGACCAAACTGGCTCTCCCTAAGAGCAAACTGCTCAATAGGTTAAACTGATAGTTAACAACATTAATAGTTAATTTACTGCATGAAGAATCGTTGGTTTTATCTTGCTTTCCTCTGATTCTCAAGAGAAAATTCATTCCTTTTATGCAGAAATCAAAGTAATTCAACTTTACATTGTTTATAACAGACATGTCAAACACAAGGTCCGGGTGCCGGATCTGGCCCGCGAAGTGGTTTCATGTGGCCCACGAAGCCAACCTGGAAACAGTGAGGGAATGGCCCCCACTGCCCTGGCCCTGGCCCAGAGACCCTCCTCCTGCCAGAGACCCCCAGATCTGTCCCACTCCTGCCCAGGCCCCCATAGGCACCCTTGATGCGAAGGATGTAGAGCTGGCCATGCCCACCCAGTAGGCCACACCTTCTAGCCACGCCCATCCAGTAAGCCACGCCCACCCTGGCCATACCCACCCAGCCCCCTGAGGGCAACCGCAATGCTGATGTGGCCCTCAGTGAAATTGAGTTTGACACCCCTGGTTTATAACTTCTTAGTTATGTTGTGCATATTTTATTATGCAGTAGAATTGTCTCAATTCTCAGCTCAGCTAAATGTAATATGAAGCATTGCAAGGCAGAAATGACAATGTTCTGCTTGTTCACAAAACCAGTTTATTCCAGCTGGGCATGCATTCCAATGAGGGAGGTTTTTTGGTTTTTTTTTTAGCAGTGGTGCATTTAGAAGTCCTTGCAAAAAGTTTTATTGTGAGTACATATGAGAACATCTATCTTACGAGACGAAGATCAACTTCTTTTGAACCATAGGAGGAACGATCTTGAAGAAGAATTTTATCTTTGCTGTTAGGAAAGGTTGTGGTTTGGCGTTCCCAGCAGGGCGTTTCTAGCATTTGAAGTCAACTTGGAAAAGTAAAACAGATGAGCAAATAAAGTAGTGAGGTCTTTGACAGCTGCACACCAGTCTCCTACTGAAAAATCCAAATATGCATTCACACTTGAATGTTGACTTATTATAATATACAACATCTGGCAATTGTAGGCTCTTTATATTAACAATAACTTGGCACTCCCCTAGATACAATATGTTACAGCTACAACACGTATCTAACCTCTGCCAACATAGCTGCTTGTCAAACAGATTGGGGTTCATGAAACGGCCAGCAGGTTTCAAGCTTCAGGAACCAGAGATGGTAGACCCATTTGGGGGAAATCAGCACAAGATTGAAATGGAATTGTATCTCACAAATTCTTCCTTTTTTATGTGGCTTAGTGTTTACGACAACAAATTGGTTTGTGGTAATTCTTTAAGTCTTATTAGATCATAATTCCTTTTGTATTTTGCTGTTGTCAGGAACATTTGTAAAAGTAAGCAGTCTTCTCACAGTTACAAATCTTTCTTGTCTCTCTGAGGAAGTTTTGCTAAAGTGATATTTTCTGATCTTGGAATAGTTATTTATTAAACATCTTTCTATACTTTAGCAATCATAAGATTCTTGGCTTACATAGAAAAAAAATACAGATAAAAACATTGATTGGGCAAGATTAAAAAGAAAACCATCGCAACAATATAACAGTAAAACCATAAAAATAGAAATAAAGACAAACATTGAATAAGGGAAATCTCTCCAAAATTGTCTGGGGTTCAGATTCGGTCTTCAGAAGAGCGGGTTGACTAATTATGCCTGGATTGTTATGCTGTGGAACTGTCCTAGTTTCTCAGCTCAGCTAAATAGGAGATGAAACAGTACAAAGCTGTGTATATTACTTCCCAGATACACTTCCCAATATATATTGCTTTTCAGAGTCAAAGGCACAGTAATATAGCTTAACTGTTTACGTCATATAGGACAAAAGGTTTTCTGATTTCCCACAGGATCCGTCCAGGGAAAACCGATCAGTGGGGGTTTTGGGGGAGGGGAAAAGACCTGCTTTTATGAGACTTTTTGTATTTTCACAAGATAGGATGGATACAGATTTTTTAAATTAAGATTTTATTGTTCCATAAATTACCTGGGTATTTTATTCTAAATAAATGAATACAGAGTAAAATTTAATCAGCCAGCAGGTAAACAGATTGCTTTTTGCATTTTTTTTTCTTACTGATGAAGCTGATTCAAGGAGCAGCAAACTGGACTGAGTCTTGAAGATGTTCTCTGAACTGGATTGTTTTCTAGCAGACATTAGGTAACATCTGAAGATAACTGGGTAATGAAATGTCTGCAGCAAATCAACCAAGTTCAGAGAGGACCAATGGCCACAAATAGAGCACTTTAGAGCCTCAAATATTCTCTGCTATTGGGGCTGTGTTGATGTGGTTGGCTCAAATAGTTCTATTTTGGTGACCTCTTAGGGATCTTCTTCAAAGGCAGGGCTTTTCAACCTTTTCACTCATTGTACCACTTTTTGGATATGGCAACATCCGAGTACCACCAGTCGCCTAGCAAGGTGTCAAAAACTTGATCACCAAAAAAAAAAAGGAAAAAAGTGATGAAGTGCAGGTAGTCCTCGACTTACAACAGTTTGCTTAGTGACTGTTCGAAGTTACAATGGCACTAAAAAAAGTGCCCCCCAAGGCACAGTCGAGCAAGATGCCTGCCTGCCCAGTGGTGCTCTTCCTCCTGTCCGAGGCTTTCATTGTGAGCATTTCTGTTGAGGATTGGCAGCAGGGGTGGGGTGGGGAGTGTTTGGTTTTTATTCCCCCCATTTGCTGGGTTGTTTCAGCAGGTTTTGGTCACTTCACATGACCCTGGGACACTGTGACCATCATAAATATGAATCAGTTGCCAAGCATCTGAATGTAAATCACAAGACGCTGGAGATGCTGCAACGTTCCAGCTGATCAGCGCTTCTGGGCTCAGCAGAAGTGCCAGGATCAGCGCCGAGCTCCAGCTGGAGCCTGGCGCTGATCCTGGTGCTTCCACTGAGCCCTGACAGCCCTGCAGCTCCAGCCATCTCTCGCTCAGGCTTGTGCGATGCTGCCACCGGTTCAGCTTATTCCCCTCCCCCGCTACCACTTTTCTAGGATGGTCACGTACCATCTGCCATGTGCCAATGTACCACAGGTGGTACCCATACCACTGGTTGAAAAGCCCTGCTTTAAGGCATCTCCAGCCATGACTTAAGAGCTAATAGCTTATCGATATTCAGAGCTACTAAATGCAAGAACAGGAGGCCATTACAGTGTGGGGTTCACATAAGAAATATCTGTGTATTTCTTTTTTCTGTAATCACCTGGTTATGTGGTATAGTATATATTGGGAAACCTTCACTCTCCTGTACCTTATGAAAGGAGGCAGTATGATAAAAAGGTCGCTGCCCCTTTTGTGTATACACACACACACACACACACACACCATTTAGAATTGTTCAGTCTTTAACACAACCTTGTATATAAAACAATGTTTGCTTGGAGTTTTAATGTAGTATTGTGCATTCCTTGTTCTTATTCAAAATCTATTTCTTATTTACAAGATTGTGCTTCTTCATTTCAATTACTATTTGCTTTGTTTCTAATTTAGAGTATGTCTGTTTATAACCTGTAAATCAGAAATGGACTTAATTTATGCTTTTATGAGCTATATTTGAAAATACAAGGTGAATATTTGAAATATTTCAATGAAAATGAAAGAGACAGTAATATAGAGAGATAAATAAAGTTCTTATTTTAGAGGTCATTCTGCATAAAGAGACAGCATAGCTGAAATGGCAAGTTGTGTTCATGTCTCTCTGTGATGGTGGAATAAATGAGAGCAGAACTGCTCCATTGGTTTCTAACCAGCTGCCCTGTTAGATCAGGTCTATCTCTGTTGTCTACTGACTGGCTTCATGATGTCTATGCCCACTTTAAGATGGCTCATCTGCAATGCAGCTGTTAGCTGAGGAATTCTGTAAATCAAGACAGAGCCAGCCCAAGACCTGTCCTTGCATCGTGGCAGGGTTGCTGTTGCAGCAGGAGAGAAGGGAAGGAAAGGAGGGGGGGGGAAACCTGCATAAAAGAGAAAGTATTCTCATTGGAAGTGGCTAGCTCAGAGACTCCTTAGCCAAAGCCATTGACTTTATGCCCACATCTGCACCAGCTGTTCTGGCTGGAAGATACTGGGCAGTAGTAGCCAGAAACCATAAAAAGCCACTCCTAATAACCTGCCTCCCATCTGATCTTGTCTTTTGCTTCTGTTTCTGGGGCATCTGTCTTCATGTACAGGTAGCCTCAGTTAATGATGGCAATTGGGATTGGAATTGCTCTTGCTAAACGACTGTCAGGAGCAAGAAGGATAGAGTTCAAAAGTACTAAAAGTTTATTTCATACTACCTATACCACAGGTGTCAAACTCGCCATGTCACGTGACGTGTCTAGACATATTGTGACTTTTTTTGCATTGCCGGAGCTGGTGTGGGCCCGGCCTCTGTATGATGCAACTGGCCTGTGGGCCGGCAGTTTGACACCCCTGACCTATACACAAGAATTGGAATTACGTCCAGTCAAGAAAACAGGGGGGCTGGACCTAGGTCTTTTATGGGGGCGTAGGATTCCAAACTAATGATGGGTTTGACCCCGCACTCAGGCTCAGCTTGCTCATCTCCTACAGGGACACAATCCTAAATCATGATTCATGTGATCTTGCTGCTTAGCAATGGCAATTCCAGCACCCCTTGTTTGTTGCCCAGAGGTGCCTCTCGGGGCTTGTAATGTCAACAGGTTGCTGTTGTTAAGTGAATCACTATAGTTGTTAAGCAAGGATGTCACGTGGTTGCCATTTGCAATCCCCTGCCAAGTTCCCCATTTACAGTATTTTGCCGGTAGGGAGCTGGCAAAGAAGTCACAATGGTGATTGTGTGGCTGTGGGAAACTAACTGTGGGAATTCTGAAAACCACTCACAAGTACCTCTTGTTCAATTTACTGAATGAGTGGTTCAAGGCCAACCTGCATTGCTAGATTTTGGGGAAAGACCATTTAATGTTCCAGGTTGTGTTCATAAGTGAAGTGTTGTTTGAGAGCCCCTTTCGTTCTACTTTATGCAAAAGGGCTTCAAGGCCTTTTCTTGAAAATATAGTCAGAAAAACATAATGCAAAGTGCAAGTATGAGAACTTATAACAGCAACCTTCACAGTTATAAGAGAATCATGAAGATGTCTTTACAATCAACTGATTGTAGAAGAGGAAATGTAAACTTCATTTCCTGTTTTTTCTCTAGCTGGTCAGTACTCTAAAAGAATTTATGTGGGAAAGATGTTGGAAGACACTTCTGACTTGAACATTTTTCTGATTCAGAATTTGTATCTGTGTGATAACACAGTTGTATAAAAATGCAAAGTTCAGCATCTCTTTAAAGTTGGTATCTACTTTCAGCCAAGAGTAATGTTGAGAGCTGCCCTGTGACGTGGTTGAGCCACAGGCCTTCACAACCATACCACCATTATACGAGGAAGTGGAAAAGAATGCTAATCTGGTGCTTGATTTTGGCAGTAGACAAACAAGAATGCCCAAGTTGAAAGAATCACAAAGGAAGCTAGTTAAGGAATAGGATGTACTGGATGAGGATAATCTGCTTTTGAAGGGGCAAATTCCCAGCAGGGTTTACATTCTTTTTTTGTTTTAAATTTGACTGCCTGGGTTTGTCAGTGGCCAGAACCATGGAGCCAAAGCCAAAAGTATAAAATTCTGCTTTGTAATGATGTGTCATCTTGGGTTTCTCCATATGGTAAGTTTCTAAGAATACAAAAAGGGTAAAGAGGTTCTGGTTAGATTCCCACAGGGTGAGGAGCTAAGCTGTTCTAAACTGGCCTGGGCCATGTGTCCCAGCATCCGCTTGCTTTTGCTGTAAGAGGCTACTTTTAGGATGTGCTCCCAGGGATATACAGGTAATCCTTGACTTACAACCACAACTGAATCCAAAAATTTTGTTGCTAATAAAGACAGTTGTTAAGTGAGTTTTGCCCCATTTATGAGCATATTTGAGCAACCCTGGTACACAGTGGTTAGAATGAAGTATTGCAGCCAAACTCTGCCCACAGCTTGGAGTTCGATTCTGATGGGGCTCGAGGTTGACTCAGCCTTCCATCCTTCCAAAGTCAGTAAAATGACCCAGATTGTTGGGGGCAACAGATTGACATTTTAAACTGCAAGAGTGTAAAAGCACTATGAAGCAGTGTATAAGTGTTATTGCTATTGCTAAGTGCTATTGTTATTGTAAGTAAATCTGGCTTCCCCATTAACTTTGCTTATCAGAAGGTCGCAAAAGGTGATCATATGACCCAGAACTCTGCAACCATTCATAAATATGAGGCAGTTGCCAAGTGTCCAAATTTTGATCATGTGACCATAGGGATGCTGCAAAAGTCGTAAGTGTGAAAAATGGTCATAAGTCAGTTTTTTCAGTGCCATTGTAACTTTGAAGTGCAGTAAATTAATAGTTGTAAACTGAGGATTACCTGTATTGTTCGTAGCTCACTATCATCAGGAGAATGTGATTGACAAAATGCAAAAGCCCCTAAATCATTGCTAATTCTTTAAAAGTATGCCTTTGGAATGGTTGCACTGGAGGGATTCAGCTGCCAAGCTTCTCAGAGGTATATTTCAAAAGAGTTAAATATTTTACAGTTAATGAGATCAAATTTGGTATTAGATCAAAATGATTCTAATTGCTAGAAACAATGAAGATGGAGAAAAGCAGTCTATTTGATATAACTTTCCAGTATAGGCTAAATATCATGCAATGTTACTTAAGAGCCTTAACTTGAGCTCCTGGATGTTGAAAAAGACTGTAAGAATCAGTTTCAGTCAGATTGTGACCCTGCATCAATTTTCTTTTTAGATGTATTATTTGCTTGCTTTGGAGGAAGCAAGTCATTTTCCCCCACACTCTCCCAAATAATCCATTTTGTATCTCTTTCTGGGAATGAAAACCCAAAGACTGTGGATATGGTGAAGATAGAAGAAAAACTATTTATGCTTACAGTGAGATCTGTGTGTTTGAATATGTGTTGGAAGGGTTGATCTGATTTGATTTCTTGTTTGATTTTAATCCCTGTAATGCAACAAAGTCCTTGTGAGGGGGATGCAGGTATGAGACTGTTCCCAATGAGTTGAAATACCATTTTTAATGTGTTAAATACTTGTAGAGGAAGGACCACTGTCCTGCTTTGGATCAAGTTGCCATGGAGGCACTGTGGCCAGTTGTTGGGAATATGAGGAGTTGGTAATCCAGGGTTAGAAGTTCATCATACCTCTTCAAAATGGTCATGCGTCATATCATTTATGGTCAACTCTCCTAAAGCTCTCTAAAGTGGTTTTCTTGATGGAGCAGGAATGAATATATTTCAGGTATTCAAAGCCTGTCACAAAACTTAGCAATGTTCCTTATACAGTCTGCGGTTTATAGTTCTTGGCAAAATCCTGATTGGCTTTCTAAATGCGATTTATCTTTCCCAGTCAATCATCCTTGTCCGAATAGGCATGCATGACTGATTGGTATCAGTCCCATGCTAATATTTATAGGGAAGTTCTAACCTCTGGGAAATTTGTTCTGTATTTAGAAAAGTCTTTGCTTAATTTAAAGCAACCTTAAAATTGTGCCAGTGAAGTCTCGGTGGAAGGGGACGTTATTTTTCAGTTAAAGTCTATCAGTCCCCAAAGACTTTTGTGTCCACGTGCTTGCTATTCTTTTATGTTCTAGTACTTTTGATTATTTCTTTGAAACGATGGCTGAGGAATACCTGTGCATTCTGCCGAGGGAGGAAAGGTTGTGTTACCAATGGTGTGTTTTATTTTTAGAACATAAGAAGTCTCCTTGGTATACTTTATGCAAGCAAACTATTCCTCTCTTCTATCAAATGAGCCTGTGCTTCTTATCCCTTTAACATACTCTGTACCTTTTTGGACTTTGTATGTTGGAGACTGGATACAATTTTCTCTTTCTTTTCTGTTTGTCCCAATGTATTTTAGCTAAGATAAATGAGAAGCTTTCTGGAAAGATAATCCCTTCGGTCACTGAGGGTGTGTCTGAGTAGCTTTGCAAGCTACTGCCACAAATATATTGTGGTAGAATTATCTAGAACAGAACAGCCAGCTGACGACCCATTGGCCAGATCCAGCTCACAAAATCAGTTGCTGCTGCTCAGTGACATTATCAAATTTTAATTACAGAATAATTGAATGTTTACTCAGATACATATGTAAGGAATAGTACTAAGTCTGTCTATATAATGTACATGGCTGCATTTATGTAGAATTCAATAGCCTCAGCACCAGCCTGAAGGAAATGGTATATTAAGCTTTGGGCTGTTTTGGAGATAGTCTAGTCCAGGGATGGGCGATTAATTTTTCCAAATAGCCATGTGAGAAACTGGGACACTTGTGGGCCAAACCAGTAGGGCTGTGTGGGTATGGACTTATTCACATAAGTAAATTGAAAAGAAAATAGTTGCTTTCAAAATAAAAGCAATGCAGTTGTATTGTGTGCACGGCATACACTTAAGTTACATTTGATTTCTAATTTCCGATTGATCTTGTGCGGGCCAAACCAGGACAGTCAAAGGGCTGGGTGTGGTGTGGGGGCTGCAAAATGCCCAAGTCTGGTCTAGTCAGATCTAGTATCTTGATCCAAAGTAAAATCTGGGAAAGTATGGTTCTTTGCTTCCATATTTTTAAATGAAAAAACCCACCAGTGTAATGTTTTTGTTTTGCAGCAGAAAGGAATGATCAATACAAAGCATTATGGAAAGATAGCATGCCAAATTTCATAGAAATAAGTGCAGGGGAGATACAGCTAAAGATAATCTTCAACATATGATCCTCATTTAATGACTGTTCAAAGTTATGAGGGCATTAAAAAGTGTGTTATGAACAGTCCTCACATTTAGGCCATTGCAATCACATGTTCAGAATTTGGGCACTTGGCAACCAGTGTGTATTTACAGTTGTAGCATCCCTAGGTCACATGATTGGCCTTTGTGACCTTCCTGGGGTCTTCTGACAAGCAAAGTCAATGTGAGAAACTGGATTTGCTTAGCAACCATGGCAAAAACACTTAACGCACTTACCCAGCCCCCCTCGTTTAGTGATGAATGTTCCGGTCCCAAATTGTAGTCATAAATCAAGGACTATCTGTATATTTCTTTAAAATTATACGGATAAAAAGTGGCTGCAACTTCGTTGTTCTTAGACCTACTGCCACGAAGTATCGAAGATTCCCCTTGTGAGGAATACCAAGCTAGATTTCATAGAAAAAGGCTGAGAGAGTTTTTTTGTGTGTAAGGGAAGCTGAATTCATTGGGAAGGCTGCATCTTCCTGAAAGTGAGAGAGGGCTTCCCCTTTCATGAGAAAGCATTAATTCCCCTGTTTCCATAGTGTCCAGTTGTCATTAAACCACGTCTGCTCGCTAATTCAAAAAAAATGCTCAGAATGAGAGAGTGGTGACCATGACAGAGAGCCACATAAGGGAGTGATAAACTAAGAATATTTCATAACATTTCTGGATCCAGTCTAGGTCTGCTACCGGGATCAGAGCAATAGCAATAGCACTTAGACTTATATACTGCTTCACAGTGCTTTACAGCCCTCTCTAAGCAGTTTACAGAGTCAGCATATTTGATCACAAGAATCTGGGTCCTCATTGACCTCGGAAGGGTGGAAGGCTGAGTCAACTTTGAGACACTCAAAATCAAACTCCCGGAGTGAGCAGTACTACATTCTAGCCACTGTGCCATCACGGCTTTTGGACTCTCTAGAGAGAAATTCCCTGAAGATGGGCTCATGGATGAGCCCGAAAGCTCGGAAGATAAAACCTCTGGTCCCAGTGATCGACCCATATTGGATCCGGCAGCATTATCCTGGGACATGCCTTCAAGCATTGTACATTTAGGCTACCAGTGATGGCCTGATCACATTAGAAGTACTCTATTAAGCTTCCGTTGCTACCTTTTATATCTTCTTGGAGTGCAGCAAAACTGATTAAGTCTAGACCAGGGGTAGGCAACCTTGGCTCTTTTATGACTTGTGGACTTCAACTCCCAGAATTCCTGAGCCAGGAATTCTGGGAGTTGAAGTCCACAAGTCATAAAAGAGCCAAGGTTGCCTACCCCTGGTCTAGACCATACTTGAAGCCAAGGAAGGAATCGGTAGTTTTCCTTGGGAAAATATCAGAAAATAGAAGTCCGTTCTATATTGACTTGTTCAGGTAACCTGGTTGGACTAGACCAGTATTTCTCAACCTTGGCAACTTTCAGACAACAAGGTTGGCTGGGGAATTCTGAAGGTTGAAGTCTACTCGTCTAAAAGCTGACTAAGTGCATAGTTGGACATAGTTTTCGTTTACACATTTTGGATAGCTATGAAGACCTTTAACCAGATTATGTCAATTTTACTCCAAAAACAGTGGTAATATTTTATGTTATTATAAAACTTGACTGTTGCTGAGTGGTTTCTATTGCTAGCATCTGGAGAACAGATGAAGAATGTACACAGTTCTGCCTTGTTTGAAATCAAATTGTCCATTACCTCTTCCACAGGGCTGATATATATCCTTGGAGCCAAATTATAATAAAACTTGGTAAGAGCCCTCCAATTTATTTCTACCATTTTGAATTTTTCTCACTCTGTTTTGATTTTGTGAAATTACTCATCTTAATTCAGATGTTCAATATTTAAAATAGCTATTGACATTGCCTGTGAAACTTCCTGTGGAAACATCCACCCAGCCTTTCTGACAACCGCAGAACTACTTGCTGAGAAGAAAATAAGAGGGATTCTGTAGTTTCCTGTCTTTTGTTGGTGACTATAATGGAAACCTGTCTACATTTTGGCTCACTGATGTGAGAGAGAATATGTATAAGGAGGCTAGATCTTTCCCATACTAGAAATCTGGCTCTCAGCATCATAGTGTAAACATGGAAACAGCCCTCCTTGAGGCATACAGCACCTTGTATGTGAATCCTAAGCTTTTAAGGGTGCATTTGATGCTTGTAGGGGGGAAATTTTAGCTAAAAATACCTCACTGGCTAGAAAAGAAAGGATATTTAGCTAATGGATCTTCTCATGAAGAGGAAAATTAATACTTCTGTTGATACAATTCTTTGTTCTTCCACTTTATGCCTTTTTGTGCTCTTACATTCTTTGTTTATTCACCTATCTTCTCCAATTCATAGTAGAAAAATAAAAACCAAGCATTTTTAGTAGTGCAAAAGCTGTTCTTTAGCCTGTAATTTCTTCTCAGAGTATCTAGAACAGAGGTCTCCAACCTTTGGGTCACCAGGGACCGGTTCCGTGGAGAGAGGTTTTTCCATGGACCGGAGGGTGTGTGCTTTTGTGTACTCTCTGCATCTTGCGGATGAGGCTTTGCTTGTTTGTTCGGACAGTTGCTGGCATGCTGTGGCCCAGTACTGGTCCACAGACTGGGGGTTGGGGACCACTGGTGTAGAAGTATGGACGGCTGGTTAAGAAAGCTGGGCTAAAAACTGGGAGACTGTGAGTTCTAGTCCCACCTTAGACACAAAGCCAGCTGGGTGACCTTGGGCCAGTCACATCCCGTCATGTATGGGAAGCAGGCGGTGGAAAATCACTTCAGAAATCTTGCCAAGAAAACTGCAGTGATTAGTCCAGGCAGCCACCAGGATTGACTCAAACACACACGCAAAATTATACAGAACTGTAACCCAGGATCTTGTACTACTTTCCCATCAGGAATGGAAAGAATGGTGTGCTCAGAGCATTTGTTTGACATCCATTTGTTAAAGGGCTAGAATACTCTAGAGCATGGGTGTCAAACTGCCTGTGTCACATGACACATGTCGTGACATATTGTGACTTTTTTCACATTGCCTGACCTGGGGTGGGGGCAGCCTCCACATGATACAACCGGCCTGTGGGCCGGAAGTTTGACACCCTTGCTCTAGAGCAGGGGTGTCCAACCTTAGCAACTTTAAGACTTGTAGACTTCTGGCTAAGGAATTCTTGGAACTGAAGTCCACAAGTCTCAAAGTTGCCAAGGTTGAACACCCTTGCTCAGGAAATATTCTTTGCTTTCCTTGCAGTTTTCAATATAACTACAGGAGAAGGAGAGCTCAGGATAGGAAAGCACCTTGTAATTTTATGTTAACTTGTTAGATAACTGTATATCTAATGGCACAATAGAGGTTAAGTTGCCACAAAGTTGGCTGAATGTGCTACAGCATGACTATGTCTTTTGGGAGGCACTGCAGTAAAAGAAAAAGGATGATTTATTGCCGTCACTCAGTATTTTCATAGTTGGGGCATTATTATCTGCCCTAAATATAGTGTCTAATTTCTACATATTAGCTTACTCTTACATTTTGAACGTTTTGAGGAGAAAATTGCTAAACACAAAATAACGTGTACACTTGGGTAGGGTTATGGTGTGCTTTTGGTCCCAAACTATAGAGAAAGTCTGGGTTAAAGCAGACTATAGACTTGGTGTTTTTAAAGCTGCTACTTTTAGCTTTCATAATCATATTAATTATAATAAGTGAGAGAAGGAGCAAAGTAAGCCGGGTGTATTAAATGTTGGATTCTACAACACTGCATGATGAAACTGAGTCTGCATCAAGGAGATTCAGATAGTAATTCCCCAAAAGCTACTTCTCTGAAAACAGCTGTGGAACTAGAATCTTGCAAGGCTGAATGTGCTTCCCTTCCTTCATATGAATTGGGGGGTGGGAGGGCTGTTTGCACTTTGCTTTCTTGATAAGAGAGAGATGCTGCTGCGAGCAATGTGTAATAATGAATCCCTCTGATAGAACTGAACTGAACTCCTAGTGACTACATGGGCAAGCCTGTGTTGTTTCCTTGGCAACAATTGGAATTGTTTGGCTATTGCTTTCTTCCAGGGCTTGCCTTTATTTATTTGTTTGTCATTTCTTTTTACTACCCCTGTTTTCCCAAAAATAAAACAAGGTCTTAGATTTTATTTTTTTGAACCAAAAGACCCATTAGGTCTTATTTTAGGGGGATGTCTTATTGTACAGCAGGCGGCGAGTATTCGGGTACGGGGCGGGATGACATTCGATACAAACAGCAGAGCGTGGCCAGTACATGGGGTGGAGATGCGGAGCTTTGAAGCTTGCCCCAGGGATGCTGGTGGGCCATCTTCTTGGCCTGGCCTGCCAGAGAAGTGAACAGGGAGGCGCAGCCCAGGGCCAAAGTGTTGGCGGAGCCCTGGAGGGTCAGGGAGGGTGCTGAAGTGAACAGGCGTCCTGCCTGCAGTGCCCATGCTGGTTGCTCCTTCCCTGCCAGAGCCAGAATGCTGCCGTGTTGCAGTAGATGCCGGCCTTGCCCTCCAGAGAGCTGCTGGAGAGAAACGGGCCCATTTCAGCACCTGCAGCCCTTGGGGGGGGGGGTTTGCCTTGCCACCTTCTTTCGAGCTCCTTCGTGTTTCTCTGCCACTGCAGAGCTTGGAGCGTCACCGCCCAACTTGCCTCCCTTCTCCAAAGCATTCATTTGCTAACCTGATTTCAAGCTCTGCTGCGTTTCTCCACCGCCGCATGCAGGGAAACAAAAGAAGTTTGTGGGATTTAAAAAAAAAGTTCAATCAGACCTTCCAACTTCACGAGATCTTTTTTTTTTTCTCGTGAGAAGTTGGAAGGTCTGGTTGAACTTCTTCTCTTTTTTTTTAGATCTACAGTATGCTCTCCAGAGTGCACCCCCCTGCCGCTGGCCTGCTGCCACCAGAGGTGAGGCAGGGTAGGTGGTGGGGGGATGGAGCTGCCTCCCTCCGCCTGCCAGACCCCCGCCGAAGCTGCACAGCACAGAGGGAGGCGTGCTGCCTGGCCTCTGGGATGTATGGGGCAGCTCCAACGGGAGATAGTAGAGGCTGCTGGGTAGCATCCAGAGCTTGACGGGCCGGCGGAAGGTGAGGTGGTGGCAAAGCAGCCGCAGGTGAGGTAGAGACTGAAGGCAGCCAGGAGTAGACCCATGCTCGCCTCACACAGCCAGCATGAGAGCTCCACCGGTGACTGCTGGCGAAGAGGCCTTAGCAGGCCAGTGGTGGTGGGGTGCTCTGGAGGTCATGCTGTAGATCTGGGCCAACTCGCCCCATGCCAGTTAAAAGCATCCAGAGTGGGTGGGGGGGTCTCCTGCCAAGAGGGAAACTACAAGGACAAGGGCCCACTTCCCCCAGAGCACAGAAGGAAAGGGGGGAAGCATGCGGCATGTTTCCAGGCCATACGGTAATCAGGACAGGCAGGCCCGGGGGGCAGCGCTGCTGCGACTGAAGGCGGAATGCAAACCATGGTCGCTGCCTGTTCCAGAGTCACAAGGTGAGCTGCAGAAGAGAGGGGCCCTTGGTGGCAATGTTGTCTGCTGCCACAGGCATGGCAGGGGCTGGCAAGAATGCACCTCCAGGTGCCTGGAGAGATGGAACGAGAGAATTTTGAGACAGAGCTTGGGATGGTGCTTTACCCACATTGCCAGTCCCGCCGCTACGCTGAGTCCCGCCGTGCACCCCCTCCCGGCCACAGGTGGTGTTTGGCACCAAGGCCTATTGGGCTGCAGTCATGCTGGCGGTGAGGGAAGGGGCCAAGCCTCCAAAAGGAGACCAGGGAAGGGAAGGAGCTGCCATGCTAAGCGTTGCCTCAGGGATCACTGCCCGTGTTTGTGAGGGACATGTATGCATATCAGTAAATGCAAATTCACAGATTTATTTTATAGGAAGAGGTCCAGGAAAGTACAGACCAAATGAATTGTCATTGGTCATCCAGTAGAGTTACGTAACCAGTAAAGTGGCTGTGAGAATGAGATGAGATGAATGGATGGGATGGGATGGGATGGGATGGGATGGAACAGAACAGAATAGAATACTTTATTGGCCAAGGGGGATTGGAATTTGTCTCTGCTGCATAAGTTCTCAGTGTACATGCAAGCAGCAAGTGATAAATCATGATCAATTATAAAATACCATCATCATAAATCATAAAATACAATCATAAATCATAGCCAGATTGAAAGTTATTTCACCAGTTTGTAGAATATCAGATTGTCATTGAGTTATAACCATTTATTCAATGACTGTTGAAAGTTATAATGACAGTGAATGAACGGTACTTATTCATGATCCCTGAAGTTATGACCATTACAGTATCCCTGTGGTGACATGATCAGAATTTGTGTGCTTGGAAACTTGCCTGCTTGTATGACAGCAAGGGTCTATCTCTGTCTTACCCCATTTCTACCTTTTGGCCCCTGTGCTCCCCTGCCCACGATGTCCCGCTGAGGCACGCCTCGTCTGCAGCAGAAGCAAGAAGACTGTGAGGGTGATCTGGGGCTGCGGAGTACAGGCAAGGGAAGCGTTGGAGTGCAGGGCGGCTGGGGCTTTTGTGTTGCACTGCTGCGCTGGGGGGCAGCTGCAGCTTTGCAGCATGGTGCTGGGCTGTAGTGGATGGGGCTTCCACAGGCAGCTGTGGGTTTTTGCAGCTCTGCAACTCAAGGCCTTCTCACAGTTCTGCAAAACAGGGTGCAAGGTGGCCAAAAGAGCCGGTGGACAGTCAGTGGTTGGAAGAAGTTGAAGGCAAGTCATCCTTTTATCTTGGAAGAACCGTTGCTCAGGTCTGGGAGGGCGCAAAGGGGAAATAGCTTGGATTGGAATGGGTGGGATGGGTGGGATGATGACTAATGGGATTTGGTTAAAGATGGCAATGGAGATTGCCGAGATTACTGTTACTAAACAATACAGTCGTGATGTTACATTTTACGACTGCATCGCTTAGCAACCAAAATTCTACTCCCTGTTGCCACTGTAACCTGAGAACTAGAAGAAGCAGGAGTGATGTGAGGAGAGACATTGGTGAGAATTGAGATAAAAGAGTAGTAGTAGCAAAGCAATTTGGCATATCCAGGCACATACACACAAGCACCCCCACCGCCAAAAAACAGAGAGCTAGGAAATAATTGCTGAAAGCATGAGGCCAATGAGAAGTTGTGAGTCAGGCAACTTAGATCAAAACAAAATGGTTTAGGAGACAGTATTTTTTAGGCAGATGGTAATATGGCACTCTTCTTCTTGAGAAGATCTGGTGAACCACAGTCCTCCATGAAACTTATTTTTCTGTGGTTAGTAAATGAAGAAGTAGAAGTAGAAGGTAGATAAAATGAACAATTTGATATGGGGACTAAGTTGGAAATTCTACAGAGAATTAGGAAGGAAAAGAGTAAGGATTGTTTCAGATCAACCAGCTCAACTTGATATTTTCTTGTGCTGAAATAGTTTTGTAACAGAGACTACCGGAATTTATTTATAGTTATAATTCAATTTTGATTCAAATAAAGTGATTTTTATTGATGTATTTGAAAAGCTATATTCCCCCTGAGGAAAATGGTGACAGCAACAAGTACAAAACAACAGCAACAATAATGGTGATAATAATAATAAAGGTGTGGTAGTGGTGGAAGACGAGACCGAGACAACAACCAAATAATCTCATTATTAAAGGACATGCTGTAGCTGACTTGCTCTTAGGCAAACCCTGAGTTCTGATTGTTAAGAATCTGATGGGTTTCAGTGTTGGATGTGGATAGTCTTCCGTTTATATTTGTCTGGTTGCTGAAGCCATTAATAGAGGTTATCATGGTTGTGTTATGTGCTGAAGGCTTTCTATATTGTGGTAGCCACAGTCTGAAGCATTGTTTCTCAGAAATAAAATATGTTGCAATTTAAGTAAAATATTTTCCCTGTCATTTGAGAATGTATGATTGCCCTGTTGCATTAATTCTTGGTCCCCAATTAGGTTATAAATTTGTGTTTTATATTTTAAGCAATAGGTGACATCTAGAAATTTAAAATAAATGCTACGTATCCTCTTATAGAGCGAAAAACAGTTAAGAGGCCTTTTTAACAAACTTCTCTTGTCTTTGGCTGTGTCCACAGATTAGCTCTAGTATTTCTGTTCTTTAATTTCAGAACAGTCTTGCAGCTTTTGCAGCATCTGATTAAAGGCTGTCGTGCTCAGTCTGTTATGATGTGAAAAGCCTCTTCGGTCCCAATGTTCCTAGCCTGCCAAACTCATAGTAGACAGGCTCAGACCCAGCCAGTACACGTCTTCTCTTAGCCATGGGCTCCTCCATGTAATAAAAGACAAATGACCTCCAACCTATCCAGAAGGAGGAAGCGTTGTTCTTTTGGGAGACTGCAGTGAGATTAATCTATTCCCAAGAGGGTTATTCCTTGGACTCTGTATGGCCTAGAGCAGAGGTAGGCAACCTCGGCTCTTTTATGACTCATGGACTTCAACTCCCAGAATTCCTGAGTCAGCTGGCTCAGGAATTTTGGGAGTTGAAGTCCATGAGTCATAAAAGAGCCGAGGTTGCCTACCCCTGACCTAGAGCATTCCTTAGAAGGTAGTGAGAACTAACAAAGTTTCTGCTCCAGAGATCAGGACTGGGGCCAAGGTGTTAAGAGGAGTCAACTTCTGGGGAAAGGAGTTAGAGGTCTTCAGCCCTCCGTTCTATGGCTGGCTACAGCTGTATATTTGAAATCTCATTGGCAGCCCTGCCTCACAACGGGAAGGAAACATAGCATTGTTTGCAGTATACAGAATTCAGATGGGTGAGGGTCAGCTCATTACACGTGAATAAAATTCCTACACATGAAACATATCAGGATAAATTAACTTATCTGGGCAATGTTCATTCTTTACTATTCTTTTAACCACTGTGATCTATTACTATAGGTAGACCTTGACTTACCGCCAGAATTGAGCCCCAAATTTCTCTTGCTAAACAAAACATTCATTCAGTGAGTTTTGCCCCATTTTATGACCTTTCTTGCCACCGTTGTTTAGTGAATTGCTGCACTTGTTAACATTAGGCACACGGCTACAAAGTGAATCTGGCTTCCCCCCTTGACTTTGCTTGTCAGAAGGTCATAAAAGTTCATCACATGATCCCACAACACTGCAACCATTATAAATATGAGTCAGTTGCCCTTGTGTCTGAATTCCGATCACATGGCCATGGGGATGCTGCAACAGTCGTAAGTGTGAAAAACCGTCATAAGTCACTTTTTCGAGTTGTAACTCTGAGCAGTCACTAAGCAAACTGCTGTAAGTTGACGGCTATATGTACTACTAACTATACCTTACATTTTCTTGGTTTTGAACCGCTGAGTATGCTTCAAAATCAAAAGCTGAGTGGCAGCCTGTCCTGTCCTTATCTGAGGAAGACTCACCAGGAGAAAAAGTCAGGGCAGGCGATCTCTCTGACCAGATGAATGAAATCTTTGGACAGGGCTAGGGCGGAAATCTGTCTCCATTAGCCCCAAACCCTCTGCCAGAACTGCAAAAGAAGTCACTGCTGGCTTGAAAAGCATAGAAGTATTTGTGTAGAAAATGAACTGCTGTAGCGTCGTCACTACACCTGCCTGGCTTTGCAGCCAGATCCCAGAGTTTGAAGGAGTGCTTCTGCTACAGCCAGTAGTGTAAAGATATAGCAGGAAGTTTGTGGTGCTGCCTATCTTTGCATCTTTCTTAGCAGATCTTTGTGTTATACCAACTCTTTGGCTTGGTTTTTATACGATCTGAAGAGAAACCAGACTTGTCTGAAACTCGGTTATGCTTTGATTTCTTCACTGAATTTATGACCACTTTTCTGATATTAAACCTTAGATTGTATAATCATGCTTTTGTTGCTTCTAATCCCTAAAGCCTATCACAGGACAGAATACTTTTATATTTTAAAAATGCCTCTAGGGCTCAGAAGAAGCATAGTGCAGTCTTTTGGAATCAAAGTGGCAGAGTGCATGACATCATTTTGCAGTATGCCAGTCTGCAAATGTTTTGATCTTAAAATATTTATTTGTTAAAAAAGAGCAAGAGTTCTTAGCTGCTAGGAAGGACAGAAACCCAAGTTTTGGAATTATTGAAGTTGGGAACAAGGAATAATACTGACCAGTGACTTTATGACAAGATCTTGGTAGCATTAAGCACTGAGCAGCTGTTGTTACTTCGTTGATGATGGAAAACTCCTATTGATGGAACAGATAAAATCTGCTACCTGGCTTCATTTAATGAAGCCTTCTGGATCTTGGAAAGTTAACTTGGCTAACATAATTTGTAATCTGGAAACGTAGTTTTAAAATTCAGTGATGAAATCATGCTGTACACTGCAGTTAAGAGCAACTTTTTATATTCTTAGTTTCAACTTATTTCATTGCTTTTTGTAGGGCAAACCAATAACAATTTATCCAAATTAAAGTGGCTGTAAAAAAAGTTGGCCTCGGGGAACTGTGTTCAGAATAAAGATTTCCCTGAAATAATTGTGTATATATTATATGCTCATTTCTAATTATTGTATTCTGCAACTGTCACTGTGTAATTGCTTGCCTCTTAACAAATGTGTGCTAACCTAAACTCTACTTTGCAATCATGTAAAACTTATTTCATACTTGAGATCATGATCTCTACTTGATTCTGGGAGATTCAAGGAATTCAATGCTTTTCTTAATTTGTCCTTAAATCATTTATTTAAAGGAATCTGCAACTTTTCCATATGGATTTTCAGATAGTAGGATGATAATCTCCAAAACTGTTTCATAAAAAGAACAATACAGTATTTGAATGACAAGAATGCAATGGAGACAGATTAAATGACATTTCGCTTAATATTTTTGCAGAAAAAGAAGCGTTTTTGTGGGATAGCAAATTAATTAGCACCTCAACTTCATGTGCTCCAGGAAAGAAAGTAAATGTGAAAATCTCATGAAACTCCCATATTTTGTGAGATTTTGTTGTTACTATCTGAAAGATTTTGCCAAATTTTTAATATCAAAATTTTGCACAATTAGGTGATCTTGAAATAGTTTGACCAATTTAAAAGGGGACTTTTTCTCATGCTTGTTGGACATTTAAAAAGCCAAAACATTTTGGATTCAAATACATACAATTGAAGCCAGAGATCTTTCTTTTGGAACTGACTGGCAACAATTTGAAAACAACAACAAACTCATGGGGCTTTGTTATGGTAACAGTGGCAAGAATAGTAAACAATGCACAATGGTGGACAGATTTGACATTACCCACAATGGAAGTGGAAGGTGAAGATGATGGAAGTGGCTGAGGTGGCCAAATTGATAGTTTTGATGTGAGAAAATACACTGATTAATTTTAATAGGAATCCCTTTGGAACCTTCTGCATGAAACAGAAAAAAATGAAATTATGATATAGGCTTGATAATTAGAAAAAATAGTAGATAGAAAAAAAATGAAAATTATGTTGTAACCTTAGAGTAAGAGGTCAATTTAAATTTATACTTTTAAGTATTGTAAAAGAAAATCAGACATCATATTTCCCTGTTTCTTTCTTTCTTCACTTTTAGATTTGTTCTTTTGCTTTTTCTATACTTTTTTCTTTTTCCTATCTTATGAGTGGCTATTAGTTATTAGCTTTCTGCTTTAAAAAAATTAAATAAAGTTTTCTTAAAAACAAAATTTTGATCATTTAAAGAACATAATTTAAGAGCCAATACCACTTTGAAAGTCATTAATTAAAGTCTTGCAAGCATTTGAGAAAATTTTTTTGCAACAGTAAGATATTGTGGAATTTTAAACTTCTAATCATGAATACAATGCTTTTTTATTCTTTACAATCAGATCTGATTTTCAAAGACTACCTGGACAAATCTTTACAGTTTTAATTTTCTTAGCATTTCAAAAATTAGTTGCTATTTCCTAGAGCCAACATCACCCAGCTGGCTTTTGTGTCCAGAGTGGGACTAGAACTCATGATCTCCCAGACTCTAACCTGATACCTTAAGCACTACACCAAGTGTGCTGTCAATGCTTTAATAATCATCGATAATAGTTCACCTCACTTTTGAAGATATAAAATACTAGATTTTTTCTATATTTGGAGCATTTATAATACACTCTATGATTAACTAGTAAGTTTGTCTTATGAAATAACTCTTTGGGTTAAATATTAACTTCAGTTTTTGTAAATTATCTCTGTTCCTTTCTAAAATAGCCAATAGGATCCTTCGCCCCTGGAAGAAATACTGTTTGATTATATTAAATGATCAGTGCTACTCTTTAGTATAAATATTCTTAGGGCAGTCATGTATTGTATTTGTGAAGCTTTCTACAGGCTTTCTTAAAGCATTGGGCTATTAGCTTATTTTTATTTATTTATTTGTTTAGATTTATATACCGCCCTTTTCCCGAGGGACTCAGGGCGGTTTACAGGGCAAATTAAAACAGTGCAATGTACAAATTAAAATAAAATTAAATTAATAGCCCCAAAAGAGTTTAAAATTTAAAACCTTAAAATCCCTCAGTCCAGGCCGGCTAACTCAAATAGCCAGGTTTTTAGGTCCCAGTGAAACAAGCGAAGGTCGGGGGCGATCCGGAGTTCCACAGGCAGTTGATTCCATAGGGCAGGTGCGCCCACCGAGAACACTCTCCCCCTGGGGATCGCCCGCTGGCACTCCCTGACCGGTGGGACCCTGAGGAGGCCCTCCCTGTGGGAGCGCACAGGACGATGGGAAGTTGATGCTGGCAGCAGGTGCTCCCTAAGATAATCCAGACCCATGCCATTTAGGGCTTTGTAGGTCATCACTATTAGCTGCCGACATGTTCCAAATGTGTAAGTCCAAGTCTGTGCCCTGTGCCTGTTTCTTCCAGGTTTGTGGGCAGAACAGAACACTGACACAGAGAATGTTCTCATTGATGCTTCTCTGCTTAAGATGGGATGAAGGATGACATCACCCTACATGTTTAAATTTTAGGGCCAACAAGAATTTAGCCTTGCTGCAGGCCAGCAACACAGAGCTGTATCTATGGTTAATTAATGCATAAATATGATTACTACTAGTTAACTGAAACCTGCCCTTTTTGTGATCTGTGTATCTCCAGAATGCAGTAAATTATTTTTTCAGCAGCATTTTAGCTTTTCTTACCTTTATACTGTTAGAAGAATTCCTCTTTATTACTCTACATCAGAAAAGTCTTGGAAGATTCTGTGACTATTTGTTAGTTTCTAGAGTCAAAAATCCTGCATTTCAAAGAGTTTAAAGCTGTACTTGGTGATACCTTCACTAAGCTTTCATACTCAGAAAGTATATATTCTTTTGAATAGTTCTGCTAGTAGAGATCTTGAAGACTGTGGCCATGCTTACAGTTGAAAAGAGATGGCAAAAGAGAGAAAATCAGGAGATATTTAATTATTTAATTAAATTATATAAATTATATAATTATATTTAATTTTTTTGTGTGCGTTTGTGTATACAATTTTAAAAAGCTGTGATTTTCAGAATATGAAAAATAATAATGTTATAAAAATAAATCTCCTAGAGAAACAGAAATAGTTGGCTTACCTCAGATTTAGAAAATGAGATTGATTAGAGGATAGCTTATTAGCAAAACTATTCTGAGACTTTTGTTAGGATGTTTTTTTCCAGCAAATTAATATTTTCTTTATTTGTTTAGTATAGTAGAGGACAAAGTCCAGAAAATATTTTTGCTGCAATGTTGATGCTTCCACTGTTTTTATTATTATTATTATTTTGGCTGCCTACTTGTCCTAAAAAGGCAAAAAACAAGAGACGCTACATTCCTCAAGGTTGAGCAGCAATAGACCCCAACACTAAACAGACGTGTGAATAAACCAATCAATGCATTGGTTTTATAAAGTGTTGTGCTATCTCTACTGGGAACTATTACGTATTTTTTATGTATTTTTTAAAATGGATACACCTTTCATGAAAATGAGTGAATAAAAATTGTAAGCTGGCCTTTGGGTGGGGGCCGGTATGTTTGATCACTTCCACTTTCCTTCCTCTACTGAACATAGATCTTTTGGCTAAAGAAGCAACCTAATTTAAGGAAAGGCTTACTGATGATGGTTTGATCCTTTTTTTAAAAACAACAACAACAACAACAACCCCTAGAACAGATCGCTCATTTTTATCTGTGGTTGCAGATTATTAGAGTGGTTGGAGCGAACGTTTTGGCCTCGGGCATTTTCTTTCAGCTTTCAGTGCTTGGAAGTATTCATTTGCAAATTGTTCTAAAAGTTACACCAAAGCATATGAATGCTTATTCAGCTTTCCTTAAAATACCCATTTTTGTCCAGGTTTTAATCAGGGAATTTAGAACTTTTAACAAAACTCTGAGAAAGCTTTAGAAGGAAAGATAGCTGTATTCTAATTCACATATTAAGCTTAATATGTGTGAATTAGGTCTGATTCTGCTTTAGTACTTGTGGAACATCTTTCTTAAATCAATCATTTCAAAGAAGAAATGGATGTTTCCAGTCAAGAAGGTGGGAAGTGCTCCAAAAAAAGTTTTTCTCTTTTATATCAATTCATTCCCCCTTACATAGCAATAAGAAATGATGGGAAATTCTATGAACGCAATGCATGCATGCAGTTATCCGTTTGCAAGCATGTAAGTGCATGCTCTCATAGATAATTTAGAATAAAAGCAAGTGTAGATGAGATTAATCTCCTTTCTGCACTTCTACCTGGCCTTTGACTTACACCAGTCATTTCTTTTTAAGTTTGTTTTCAAAGCTGTAACTTTCAGTTCTCCAGAAGCTGTTGAATTACATCTCCCAGCCTGTAAGCTATGATTCAGATGTGATTCAGAATGATAATCTATGATGGAACTTGGAGGGAGGGACCACAAGCATCATTTTCCACCTAGATTTATTTGTGGACTTCAACATTGACAAGCCTAGTAGCCTTCTGGACTGCATGTAAAGTTTGGGAACTGTTGGAACTTTTGATAAGAAAAGCTTCATCCTCTTTCATCAACCATAGTATGGCCATTCACTGTTCAGATTTTTAAGCATCAAGAAGCTAGACTATTTGCAGGAAGAGGTCAACCTATTCTGCAAACATTGCAGACCACTTTTGTTTTCTTAAGGCACAGAACATTGGAGGTTAATATACAATTTGGGTTTCATAAGCACCACCACCAGATAGATTTGTAACTAGCTGGCAAACCACATTCAATGAGTAGGTCTTTAATGGAACTACAAGGTTCTGTTTTAGGCCCAGTACTCTTCAATATCTTCATAAATAATTCAGATGAGGGAATAGAAGGGGAACTCATCAAATTTGAAGATGACACTAAACTGGCAGGAATAGACAGTACCCCAGAAGATAAGTTCAAGATCTAGATGGATCTCGACAGACTCGAATACTGGGAAATTCAGTGGAGAGAAAAGTAAGGTTCTACACTTAGGCAAGAAAAACCAAATGTACGGGTAAAAAATAGATGGAACTTGTGTGAGAGGAAGAGGGATCTTGGAGTGCTAGTGCTAGTGGACAATCACTTAAATATGAGCTAGCAGTCCTAGGCTGCATTAACCGAGGCATAGAATCAAGATCACATGAAGCATTAGTACCACTTGATAAACCCTTAGTAAGACCACGCTTGGAATACTGCATCCAGTTTTGGTCACCACAATGTAAATAATAATAATAATAATAATAATAATAATAATAATAATAATAATAATAATAATAATAATAATAATAATAATAATAATTTTATTTGTATACCGCCCTTCTCCCAAAGGACAGTATGTTGAGACTCTGGAAAGAGAACAGAGAAGAGCAACAAAGATGATTAGGGGACTGGAGGCTAAAACATATAAGGAATGGCTGCTAGAACTGGGTATGTCTAGTTTAATGAAGAGAACGACTAGGGGTGACATGATAGCAGTGTTCCAATATCTCAGGGGCTGCCACAGAAAAGAGGGACTCAAGCTATTCTCCAAAGCGCCTGAAGGCAGGACAAGAAGCAATGGATGGAAACTAATCAAGGAGAGAAGCAACCTAGAACTAAGGAGAAACTTCCTGACTGTTAGAACAATTAACCAGTGGAACAACTTGCCTCCAGAAGCTGTGAATGCTCCTACACTGGAAGTTTTTAAGAAGAGACTGGACAGCCATTTGTCTGAAATGGTATAGGGTTTCCTGCCTGAGCAGGGGTTTGGACTAGATGACCTCAAAGGTCCCTTCCAACTTTACTATTATGATTATGATTACATATGAAGAACGGGTGCAGCAATTGGGTGCGTCTAGTGAAAAGAAGGACTAGGGGTGACTAGATAGCAGTGTTCCGATATTCGAAAAGCTGCCACAAAGAAGGGGGGGGGTGTCAACCTATTTTCCAAAGCACCAGAAGGCAACACAAGAAGCAACGGATGGAAACTAATCAAGGGAAGAAGCAACCTAGAACTAAGGAGAAATTTCCTGACAGTGAAAACAATGAACCAGTGGAACAGCCTGCCTTCAGAAGTTGTGGGTGCTCCATCACTGGAGGTTTTTAAGAAGAGATTGGACAGCCATTTGTCCAGAATGGTATAGGGCAAGGGTAGGCAACCTCGGCTCTTTTATGACGCGTGGACTTCATAAAAGAGCCGAGGTTGCCTACCCCTGGTATAAGGTCTCCTACTTGTGCAGGGGGTTGGACTAGAAGACCTCCATTTTGCAATATTTAGCTTTTGTAGCAGGAAATTTCTATATAATATAGACTATGTGTGGAATCCTGAAAAATTTGAGGAAGCTTGGGATAACAAAAATGAGAGAGATTTTCCCTGGAATCAGGGTTGAAAGACAGCTGCTGATATACAGGACAGTTTTTATAATATTTAATTACTGTGGCAAGCTGGCTTGATACAGGACTGCTACTGTAATGTTCACCACCGATAAAGTAAACAAAGAACTTGTATATTATGCAAATTGCATCTGTGTACATTGCACCAGCTTGCTTTAGAACTGGGAGTTTGGGGAAAGAAACAGCACAGTTAATTAAAGACCTTGTTGATAATGTAAGAAATATTGTTTAAAACGTGTCTCATTTTTCTTCAGCACAGCGTGCAGCTGAATGCTACGTGGGAAGGAATGGAAACCACATAATTGCTGTCCCCCAAACAGTATAATCTTAATTGGACACCTTGCTAGACAGCAAGAGTTTTTTACACAAGCTTCTGTGCAGAATTTCCAGGGACACACACCCATAATCATATCATAGACTTCCCTCTTGTTCTGGCATTCAGGTTTTGTTCTCCTGTTTATTGCATGCTGGTGCAACTATTAGGAGGTTGAACTGACAGCTTTTATAGCCCTCTGTTACCAACTGAGATGTATGTCTGTTTTATTTTTAATCACTCAGGGTATTGCTCCATAAGCAATGCAGTAGTCAGTTTCCAAAATATATTCATCTACTTGTTTAGTGATGTTGGCCCACAGGCATTGAATCTCTTTACATCTTTACATTCTTTACTCGAGCAAGCAATAATGAGAATAATTGTGTGTGTGCACCCTTTTTGTAACAGATGGATGTGAGTGTTCTTTTATTTGAGCTCATAGAAAAGCATCCTAAGACCGTCATGATTTTCTCATTTTAATGAATGTATATTTTCACTTTTACCCTGTGATTGTTGTAATTTTGTTATAAAAATAACCAAGAGTTCTGGATGTCTTTAAGACTAACACATTTATTATTGCATAAGCTTTATAATGGGTAAGGGGTCACTTCATCAGATGCCTAGAAAATAGACCTATGGTATATGTCTGCACAATCATTGGAGTGGTGAGAAATGGCTAACCTATAGATCGTTTCTTATTAGCAAAGCAGTAATTAGGCATAGTGCAAATTAATTTAATTTTATCTTACTAAGTATTCTTAGTTTCTGAACCATTTAGCATATGTAGAGTGATAACTAATTTGGATTTCTGTTTATTAATGAATCTAAAACCTTTAAATTTCCTGATGAATTTTCAGAAGAATTTGGATGTACCGGTATATATTTTTTGCATATATATTCCATTTGCTGGAATATATATGCAAAAATATATGCATCCAAATTCTTCTGAAAACTGTGAAATTGTTATGTTGCATTATACCCTTATCTGTTTCTTTCAGAATGTCACAATAGGCAATATTGTTAATAAATAATATAGAAGAAAGTTACACAGTGTGACCTTAGAGAGGTCAATCTAACTAAAGCAACATGATACTAAGAGTTTTTCTATTTTATTGAATGAAAAGCTGATGGATTTCAATGTAAAACCAACATTTCTCTGTGTTTCTCAATGGATATTCCTTTCCTTGTGAAATACATCTTAGGTGACAAGGGATACAGCGATATTTATCAACAAATTATCTTAGAAATTGTGTGGGGGGAAAATTAGTTACTTTATTACAGTATCATACATTTGGTTCCCCTTTGAGACAAGAAAAGGATTATGCGGAATAGGAATTACCTACGAACAAAAAGGGGGAGTGAGTAAGGGAAGTGTAGTATATTTTGACTGTGGATGATAAAGGTAGTCCTTGATTTACAGCCAGGGCTTTTTTTCTCATAGAACGCTCAGAACTGGTTGTGGCCCCTTTTTTTGGCAAAAAAAAAGCTCCCTCTGTTGGCTTTTCTAAACCTATTGCAGGGCTAGCAATCTTGGCTCTTTTTTATGACTCGTGGACTTCAACTCCCAGAAATCCTGAGCCAGCCATGCTGAAGGGAAAGGGAGAGGTTTCCAAGCTGAGCTATGCTGGCTCAGGAATTCTGGGAGTTGAAGTCCTTGAGTCATAAAAGAGCCAAGGTTGCCTACCCTGCACTAGAGGAGGACATTACAATTATTTACAGGGTTACTTCTTTAGGAACTAAACTTTAGGAATCTAAAACAGCTAATTCAAAAAAGCCAACAGGAAAGAACCTCACATTTTTCATCTGCTTCTGTCTTTTGGAAGGTAAAATTAGATAACAAAATAATCTATTTCCTATGTTAACATCTCTGCAGTGAAATCAATAAAGAAATGGAAAAAATGAGAAACATTTTTCTCAATGTAATATGTGTAATTTAGCTGATGCTAGGAAAAAAAATCTTTTGTACATACTCTTGAAAACTATTTTGAATCTAACCATCTATTACAACTAAACCACTTTAAATTAAACAATTCTTAAGAATGAAATATTCTTAATTTGGACTTTACTTTTACTGTTTGGACTGTTGTGTGTTTTGAAAAATAGATTATTTAGAATCTAGTTATTTATTTATTTTATTTATTTATTATTGGGACTTATATGCCGCCCTATCTCCTGAAGGACTCAGGGCGGCTAACAACAATAAAATACAATAATACAGAAGTTAAAAGAAAAATAAATTAATGGCCCCTGTAGAATAAATTAAAATTAAAATAAGTTAAAAATTAAAAACATAATTAAAATCCGTCAGTCCAGGTCAGCCTGATGGAAAAGGAGTGTTTTGAGGCTGCGGTGAAAGGACCGGAGATCTGGGGCCATCCGAAGCTCGGGGGAACTGGTTCCATAGGGCTGGCGCTCCAACAGAGAAGGCCCTCCCCCTGGGGGTCGCCAGCCGACATTGTCTAGCCGACGGTATCTTGAGGAGGCCCTCTCTGTGTGAGCGCACTGGGCGATGGGAAGTCGTTCCCGACAGCAGATGGTCCTGCAAGTATCCCCGGCCTAAGCCATGTAGGGCTTTAAAGGTAAGTACCAGCACCTTAAATCTCACCCGGAGGACAACCGGTAACCAATGCAGCTCATGCAGGAGGGGTGTAATATGGGAGTATCGGGGTGCTCCCATCACTACCCGCGCGGCCACATTCTGCACCAGCTGAAGCCTCCGGGTGGTCTTCAAGGGCAGCCCCATGTAGAGAGCATTGCAGTAATCTATACGGGAGGTAACAAGTGCGTGGGTGACTATACGTAGGGCATCTCGGTCCAGAAAGGGGAGCAACTGGCGTACCAGGCGAACCTGGGCAAATGCCCCCCTGGCCACGACTCCAATGTGATCTTCAAAACTGAGTCGTGAATCCACGAGGACGCCTAGATTGCGTGCCCTATCAACGGGAGGTAACATCTCTCCTCCCATAACCAAAGATGGAACCTCTTGGACTAAACGAGATGCTGGTACGTAAAGCCACTCAGTCTTGGCCGGGTTGAGCCGGAGCCTGTTCTTCCCCATACAAATCTGTACCGCTTTCAGGCAGCGGGACATCACATCGAGGGCATCACTGGGTTGGTTCGGGGTGGAGATGAAAAGCTGGGTATCATCAGCATATTGATGATACCTCACCCCGAAGCCACAGATGATCTCACCCAGCGGCTTCATATAGATGTTGAACAGGAGAAGCGAGAGTACCAACCTCTGAGGCACCCCACAACTAAGGGGCCTAGGGGTTGACCTCTGCCCCCCTGCCAACACCGTCTGCGAACGGCCCGAGAGGTAGGAGGAGAACCACTGTAAAACGGTGCCCCCCACTCCTAACCCCTCAAGATGTCGCAGCAAGATACCATGGTCGATGGTATCAAAAGCCGCTGAGAGATCTAATAGGACCAGGACAGAGGAATAACCCCTATCTCGGGCCTGCCAGAGATCATTCACCAGCGCGACCAATGCCGTCTCCGTGCTATACCTGGGCCTGAATGTTGCACTTCAGTCTTTAAATAATTAACCTAGTATATACATAACAATATATGATGTTTTCCATGGTGAGCTTAACATCAATAACAACATTTATTAAAAAGGCTAAAATAATTTCTGGTGGTATTATCTGTACATTAAAATTTTGGACAAGCAGTGATCATGTATCCTAGCAAAAGATGTTACATATGTGCTTAAGCGTAGTCAGTAGCATATGCCTTTTTAAAAATATCAAACATGCAAAGAAACAAAATTAAATCCAAAATATCTGTATTACATCCAGAAATGCCAACTTTGCAACCAATATTTCTCACTCATAACTATGGCACCCTAAGGATACCTGCATACATGCAAATGCTTCTCTGGGATCAGTAACGCAGCAGGGATTCCTTTTTCCTTCCAGTAACATATACCTAAAACCAGTTTATTGCATTTGGCAATTGTACTAAAAAAATATCTCATTGTCAACCAATATAATTCATTTAATTTGAAATCAAGTGAAAAATTGATTTAAATTGTTTTATTAAAACAAATTAATGGCAATTCTTTTATAAGAAGTTGCCTCAAACAAAATGAGTTTGACATGCCTGCTCTAGATAGTTGAATGCTCCAAAATAAATTCTAGACCAGGCCTGTACATGCAGCCTACCAAGCACCCTTGGACAGAGCACAGACTTAAAAAAAAAGTAATAAAATCACCACCACTGCCCTGAAAGTCATGTTGCGTAGTGCCTCCATGGCTTACCATGACCACAAGCTGTAGATGCTCCTTTAGTCACCAAATCATTGATTAGCCCACCAGCATTCCTTTGCAGACCACAAATATTTTTAATTTATCAGTGTGGGCCTTTCCCTTCCACAAGTTGCACAGATCTCTTCTAGATTTTCCTCTTGCCTTTCCGAGTTAACTCCTTGGTCTGTCATTGAGCAAGAATTGACTTTGTAGGGAAGGATATTATCATTTGATGTATATTTAACATATGTTCTAACTTTATTTACTGATTATATAATATTTGTATGAAATCCACATGGCAATGTTTGGGGCAACTTACAATATTTTTAAAATCATAAGATTAAAACATAAAAGCAGGGCTTCTTTTCTCATACAATGCTCAGAATGGCGTTACGGCACCTTTTTTGCACACACACAAAAAAAGCTTTTGCACAAGCTATGCTACTCCCTCTATTGGCTTTCGAAAGCCAATAGGAATTGCTGCTGAGCGCGCCAAAAGACCTGGCCAGCAAACGTTGCACTGGCAAGTTGTCTGCAGCGAAGGTGAGTAGGCAGAAACTTTGCATCTCTCCCTCCTGCCCAACTACACCATCTCAACTAGGTAAGTAAGAGAGGACAAGGAGTGGGAGGTGGGTTCTGCGGAGTCCATGTGCACTCCTTGCTTGTGCACTCCGCCCTGCACGCCTAAGTGGCCACCCTGCATTGCCTGGCCCACACCGCCTCTGCCGCCTGCCCCACACAGCCCTGCCATATAGAGTGGGCCCTGCTGCTCCCACAGCACCAGCCGCGCCGGCTCTGGCCCCTGGGGGCAGCCCACCGCCGATACCCCTCACACCCATGACTGCAGCAGCGCTGGCCCCCCACCTCCTGCGCCCACCAAGATGAGAGTTCCGGAACCCTTTTTTTGTGTGTGAAAAAAGCACTGTTTACAGCCATTCATTTAGTGATTTTTTTTATAAAAGTTACAATAGCACTGAAAAAAGTACTGTTTTTCACACTTATGACCGTTGTAGCATCCCCATGGTCAGATGATCCAAATTCCAGCTCTTGGCAACTGGCATGTATTTATGACAGTTGCAGGGTGTCAGGATCATGGAAAGGGGTTGTGACCTTCTGACAAGCAAAGTCAATGGGAAAGCTAGATTCACTTAACAACTGTCTTAAGTAACTTAACTGTAATGATTCACTTAACAACTGTGGCAAGAAAGGCCATAAAATGGGCCTCTGGTGTAAACAGTGACTTGCAGCTTCTCTAACTTGGAACTGTAGAAAGGATGGAGGTTTCCCACCCACTTGAGTTAAGTTTAAATTCAGAAAGAAGTTTTTATCTCTCTTTCAACTTTGTAAGCTGGATATGGGCTGTAATTATTAGGTAGATAACACAACTGTTTCTATATTACCTTGCATAGAAAAGTTAAAAATGATAAGAGGCACCCTTAATATCCTGCTGTCTGAAGAAGACTGACTATAATAGCAATCTTCCAGTATTTGAAGGGCTGTCACAGAGAGGAGGGGGTCAAACTGTTTTCCAAAGCACCTGTGGGCAGGACAAGAAATAATAAATGGAAGCTTATTGAATAGAGATCCAATCTAGAATTAAGGACAAATTTCCTGATAATGAGAACAATTTAATTAGGAGAATAGCTTACCTTCAGAAGTTCTGGATGCTCCATCACTGGAGGCTTTCAAGAAGAGATTGGACAGCCATTTGTCTAGAATGGTATAGGATCCTCTGCTTGAGGGATCCCTCCAAGATCCCTTCCACCTCTGTTATTTTGTAATTCTGCACAATGCAGTTTTGAAAAATATGCACTGGCTTAGTGCAACCTTCCTTTTTTACAAGTTGTGTAATGATTGATTTGTTTCTCTGAAGTCATTGCACTTTATTGCATAATGAGAGTCATAGTAAAGTTGCACTATGAATTCCTTACCACGGTAACTGTGATTGCGGAAGCTATGGAGTCTGTACCCTCCCACCTCTGAAAAGGAGCACAAGTGTGAAATGATCTGTTTTGATTTTTCTTCCCACCCTACAGAGATGTTTTCCTATGTGTCTTGCACATAGCTTCTGGTAGGGAACATGTTTGTGTTTGATCTCTGATAGTGTCACCACCCACACAGTGAGTCACTGGCAATGTCTTAGGTCTTATTTTTAGCCTGGTTGCTGCCATCATTCTGTATCCATTAGCCAGTAAGAGACTTATGCCCTGAGATAAACCTGTTAATCTGTGTGACTGCCTTCTCGCTTAGTTGCCTTATCTCCAGATGCGGTTCTCCAGGGCTTTAATCACTGGCTGATTAAAATGATTCAGTCTTCTCAGGAAAGGTGCTGGAGTATTTGGTTTGATTGTAACACAGCAGATCACTTTTCTACAGTCCGATTTTGAATTTACTTACGACAAATGACATATTTAAAAACAAAGTAGAGCTTGCTGCTGAGAACAGCAACTCATTTAAATTTTCATGGGATTCTAATCTATATATCTATATCTATTTATCTATTTATCTATATCTATATCTATGTATTAAATAAATTTAATACAAACAATTTTTGCAGTTGCGAATGCTGCCTGTGGATAGCCCTAGTTTGGCCTGATACAGACAAAAGATTTTGCCCATATTTGGGTCGACGAGGTGCTCAAAACACTCAAGACATATATCTATAGCGCTCTCTCTCTCTCTCTCTCTCTCTCTCTCTCTCTCTCTCTCTCTCTCTCTCTCTCTCTCTCTCTCTCTCTCAATGATACATGTCTGAATTGGCTATTTTTCTTGTTACTTTGCAATTGTTGACAATCATGGATATGGAAGAAAGTCTAGAATTTTGCATTATGATCTGTACAGGTAGCCCTCGACAACCGTTCATTTAGTGACTGCTTGAGGTTACAATGGCATTGAAAAAAAGCACCTTCCACTGATCCTTGCACTTATAACTCTTGCAGCATTCCCATGGTCATGTGATCAGAATTTGGGTGCATGGGGAGCAGCATATCCTTGCAGTGGCTGCAACGTCCCAGGGTCACAAGATCACCATTTGCTACTTTCCCAGCCAGCTGCTGACTAGCAAGTCAAGGGGTGAAGCTGGATTCACGTAAAGACAGCATAATTCACTTAACAACTGCAGTAATTTGCTTAACTATGGCAAAAAAAAGTTGTAAAATTTGGCACAATTCTCTTAACAAACACCTGGCTTAACAGTGGAAATTCTGGTTCCAATTGTGGTCATACGTTGAGGACTACCTCTAACTAGGTCCTGTTCTTTTGAGGAATTCTTACATGCAGTTATTGAGCATTAATGGAGTCCTCTCCACTCCCTTTGAAGAAGGTATGTTAGTGAGTCGTCCCTATCTCAACCATGAATAGCTTTCATGCAGGGGGGTTAGACTGAAACTGCCTCTTACTTATGGAGCTGGGCCATGTGGCTATTTTAGTCACATTATGTACAGTATAGAGAAATAAACTGGTGGTTGAAGCGTGGAAATGCTTGAAGAGGACTATATGGTTATTAAAGCAAAGAATTGCCCACTTTTTAGTGCCTTTGCTCAATATGAACTCCATTCATGTGTTATGAAGTGCACAGAGTAAATCTCTGCCTCCTTTCAAAACTGTTCTAATGATAGCTTCCTGATAGGCATTTGTGCATTTGCTACATTTGTCCGTAGGAACTTGCAGTCTGAGATTATCCCTGAAAAGTTTAACAGTTACTATGGGTATAAAACACAGCAGCCTGTACAGACAATGCTGGATTCCAGCTGTTCAGAATTTAAGATGTTGGTCTTGACCTTTGTAAGCCTAAACAGCTCAGGGCCTATCTAAGGGACAATCTCTCCCACTACAAACCTGTCCAGTTACAGGTAATCCCCTAGGTCAGGGGTGTCAAACTGCTGGCCCGCGGGCTAGACATGGCATCCGGAAGCTGCGCCCACCCCATTCCCGGCAATGGCAAAACTCTCCCAATACTTTGCGCGATGTCATGTGTCGTTGCGAGTTTGACATGTCTGCCCTAGGTAAAAATGTTTGTTTAGCAAATTTTCACAAAAATGAATTAACTCAGAAAGGGTACTTACGTTAGAAATTCAAAACTGCGAGTAAAAAGAGGCCTGTGTAGCCATGTGACTTGAATTCAGTCCCTGCTACAGCCGTGGCCATTTTCAACTCTGTGACTTGCCTGGGCCGTTTGCTTAGAAGCAGACAGGGCTTCTTCTTCTTTTTTTCCCCCCTTGTTCACATGGTCAAACAAGAGCTGAGCCGGTGCAGAGTTGTTGTTTTTTTGTTGGTGCTGGTGCAGAATCTGCTGCTGATTGGGCTTCAGGACTAGAACTGCTTCTGGAAGTATTTTTATTTTATTTTTTGTTACTCTAGAATGCTTGCAAACTGTTTGCAAACACTTTGGAAACTGCTCTTCTTTTTAAGTACTTACTATTGTGTTTCTAAGTACAGTACTTGTAGAAATTCTAGCCAGCTTCCTCACAAAGCATTCTGTAAGTTGTGTTTCCTTGCTTTTATTTTTGAGATTAGCATATATTACTATAGTCTGTAGGTTTAAATTTTAAATTGCCTCCAGAAGTTGATGCTGTGTTCGCCTCCTTGGGTATCACCAGAACAGGCAATAGCAATAGCATTTAGACTTATATATCGGTTCACAGTGCTTTACAACCCACTCTAAGCAGTTTACAGAGTCAGCATATTTCCCCCAACAATTTTACCAACCTTGGAAGGATGGAAGGCTGAGTCAAATCTTGAGGAAGTGAGAATTGAACTGCCAAACTGCAGTGAGCCAGCAGTCAGCAGAGGTAGCCTGCAGTACCGCATTCTAACCACTGCACCACCATGGCTCAAAGCAGCGATTAGGTGAAATAATAAATAAGCTGCATTGAATGGCACAGCCAAACACAGAGGTTAATGCAAGTAATAGAGATAGTCCTGGATGCCAGCAGGTGATGTGCCATTTCGATTGTCCACTCCACCACTGGAAACATTTTTGAGAGTTCCAGTTTTTTCAGACAACTCAGAAGGTTTATAATCCTTCACTAGATACATCCGGAATAATATCAAGAAGAGTATACTTTCCCAGAGTTTATGCACATATAGAAACAAAAAACAAAAACAAAGAAAAGACCTTATCTTATCAGATCCAGGAAGATAGCAGGTGATGCAAATTAAAGTTTGCCACCTGGGACTTCTGGTTTTGCATCGTAGCGTACGGCCGGGGATAGTGAAGCTCCACTCCCTGTGGCCAGTTTCGTCCTGCCAGGGGGGACCCTAAATGGGTCTGAAGTTGCCTCAAAGAGGTGACCGTGAAGGAGGGGCGCTCCGTTGATCATGAAACAATGGCGGTCATTTCGTTCAATCCAGGGAAAGCCCTCTGACCCGACAGGAGAAAGGCTAGTGTGTCAGCGTCTAGCCCAAGCTATCTGCAGCCGAAGTCCCAAGAGCACAAATGAGAACATCGGTGAACACAGTGCTTGGAACTGGTGAGAGTATCAATATTCTCTCTTCTGTCTACTAACTGAATCCTTGGGAAAGACCCCCAAAGAAAGAAAACCTCCGAAAGTGAAGGGAGGGGATTATATCCCCATTCCCTCATAAACAGAAGCGGCGAATTAATACTAAGGGGGAAAGAAATAGACTGAAATAAAACTTAAAATACTACAGTCTGGACAAATCTAGAAAAACCCCCCAAAATGTTAAGAATACACCTAAAAGGGTTTTAATGAAATTATAAAAAATAGATAACAATATTTTTTGTCTGGAAAAACTGGAAAATGAACAACTACTGACACCTAGTGGAGAATCAGAGCACAGAACATCAACAATAATGACTCAGAAACTGGCAGGATCCCCAGAAACAAAAGAATAATCTGTTACCTTAAATTTTAAATAACCTTGAACACAGCTGGGAACAAAGAAGAACTAGCCCAGCCATAAGATTAAAAAGTGTCTCAGTTCCGGTTTTGACGTCGCAGCAAAATAGACACAGAAAAACGGGGCTCCATCTTTCGCATTTGATTTCGCCCTGCTGGGGGACCCTGGAAAGGGTCGAAAGTCACCCTGTAGATGCAACAGGTTCATTACCTGTTACAACTTTAATGGTTTTTCTGGGCTTGAATTCAGGTACATTCTATGAAGAAAGACTGTTGGTTTAGATCAGGGGTCTTCAAACTCAGGCACGCTGGCTGAGGAATTCTGGGAGTTGAAGTCCATGAGTCATAAAAGGACCAAGTTTGAAAACCCCTGGTTTAGATGTAGATATTTGAGCTTCCTCTAAAATTGTGTGAAAAGTAATATGCAGATCCTGTTGGGTCTGATACCCAGCATATTGATCAAATATCTTCTCTTGCTCCTAACTCTGTTATTCATGGAGATGGTATGTCTAAAAGCTGCTTCTAAAAAGATTGACATTCTGTGAAGTTTCTGTGCTTTTCTGCCTTCCTCTGTCCTCTTGCTGGTAATTCTGTTTTATCTTTTTGCTTGCTTTCTTTTAGCTGATTTTAACCCTGATGCTTGAAATTTATTTTTATAACGTGAAGCCAAGTTAGAGGAAGTCTTGTATTCTTCAACAGGAGTGTTTCAGATCTCTTCATTATTCCATTGCTCCATCTTGACCAAAGAAATGGTCGATATTTAACCAAGATTATAAAAGACATTTGCTTAGATTGCTATTAATTGATATATTTTTTGTTTAAAGACAGGACTGGACTCTGGGCAGAATGAGGCACAAAACTATCTTTTAGTATAGAAATCAAATTCCAAATAGTTGCCCTGTATATAGAAATACAGAATTTGTAAACAGAATTGTGTCCTGCATTGTCTGATCACAGGTTACCCCTTCGCTAAAAATATGCTTCACTCTATGAATTCTGTGTTCCCCGAAGAATCTCAGGCTTTCATCTCCCCACCACCACCACCACCCTCAGAGATATTTTTCTTCCCCAAGAATATCTGGTCTGGCTTGTTAAATGCTGAGATGGTACATGAGTTTCACCTGGAGTGCATGATGATAACAATATGAATGTATTCAGTTCAGCTACCCTTTGGCAACCAGTGTTAAAGAGTTGCGATCACAGAGAAAGTGATGTGTGTCCTACACTCCTGAAACAGATGCTGTGGAGATTAAGCTGCATCAGGATTGAAGAACTCAAATTATCTGGCAGGGAAACATCCATTCTGTCCTATGCTGCTAATGGACCAGTTTGTCCCTAGCTGCCATCTGGCTGTTTCATCTTGCTCTTATTAGCAGCAAAGACAAATGTAACATTCAGAGTTTGACCTGGGTAGCACAGAAGCCAAGTGGCTTTTTTCCAGTATCTAGCCTTGATTCTGAATATCCAGTGCACAAGGCTGCCTGGCTTTAAAAATCAACAACTTTCATGTCCTGGTGACTGCAGAGATAGCAAGATGTAACTGAGGAAAATATTTAGCTCCCCACTGCAGATTGCTCTGATAGTTGCTTACAGTATGCCAGCATCTTAAAAATGAAGGGCGTTCCTTGCAGAAGCAATTTGCTATCAGCAATTCTGCAAGGAGCTATTTACAATAGCTCTCCATAACTTTCTGTCCTTCCAAATACCATGTGTTATTTCATACATTGCCTTTTCTTTAAACTTTTACATATTCATGGATTTTGTCACCTGCATCCAACCTCTGCCATCACCTTCCTCTCAACTTGTTTGCTCATTCTTCATTTGTTTTATTATTTTTCTATTTCATTATCTCTGTGTGACAAACTACACTAACATAGTTTATATTCAGTCTACAGTCATCGTACGTTCTTAACCATAACTCTTCTTGTATTATTGCACACACTTTCAATGTATCCCATTCCCATTGCATTCAACTTACCTTTGTGCTACTCTGGAAATACTCAGCTCTCATATCTGTGACACAAAGTCAGCAGAGCATGCTCTTATCTACAACCAATTTTAATAATAATAATAATAATAATAATAATAATAATAATAATAATAATAATAATAAGTAGTTGGAAGGGACCTTGGAGGTCATCTAGCCCAACCCCCTGCTCAGGCAGGAAACCCTATACCATTTGCAAAGATCATCTACAGTACTATCCATTGCCTTTCTACCAACATTTCCTTGTCTTCAACTTTTTTCCCATCTTTAGTAAACATTCTACCAAGTAATACAAAATTGTTTATTTGTACTATTTTGCCATTTATGTATAAACTGCAATCATCACCTTTTCTCAGTCCAATTTTACCTTACTCTTTGATACAGTTCTGTACAGATTACATGAGACAAGCTAGTTCAGACACGTCAAACACAAGGCCCGGGGGCCGGATCCGGCCCGCGAAGTGGTTTCATGTGGCCCGCGAAGCCATCCTGGAAACAGTGAGGGAACGGCCCCCGCTGCCTTGGCCCTGGCCCAGAGACCCTCAGATCTGTCCCACTCCTGCCCAGGCCCCCATAGGCACCCTTGATGCCAAGGATGTAGAGCTGGCCATGCCCACCCAGTAGGCCATACGCACTCCAGCCACACCCACCCAGTAGGCCACGCCCACCCTGGCCATACCCACCCGGCCCCCCGAGGGCAACCACAATGCTGATGTGGCCCTCAATGAAATTGAGTTTGACACCCCTGAGCTAGTTGATACTTTTGCCTAACATTTGGCTTATTGGCAAACCAGTATGGTATTATCAGCATACAGAAACACACATATATTCACATCCTCAACCAATACACCTCCAGTATAATCAAAGATACATTCAACTGTATAAATTTTTTAAAAAAGAACAAATATCGCCCTTCCTTTTGTTGACTCAATGTTAACTCTTTCACAAAGCATCCCATTCTCATGAATTACTCCAATTGGTATTCAGCAACCAACATTCATATTTGTACTGATCATTTCATAAATCAACATTTTAACATATACTTGATCTAAATTAAGAGTGTCCAACCTTGGAACTTTAAGACTTGTGGACTGCAACTCCCAAGATTCCCCAGCCAGCATTAGGAGTTGAAATCCACGGGTCTTAAAGTTGCCAAGGTTGGACACCCCTGCTCTAAATTAACATTAATATAAAATAATGTTCCATAAATTTTCTTCTTCATGTTCATTTTTCTCACAATGTATTGAGAGCAAAAATGCAATCTGAAGCTGCACTGCAGTTATTTTTATAGTCATAACCAATATTATATGGATCAGAATTTTGCTAGACACCTTTTCAGAACTTTAGCAGACAAATTCCATTTTAATTTTTGCATTCAGTTTTTTTTTATTTCCATCCAATAATTCAACCATGCTGAGACTCATAGAACATTAACAAATCAATTTAAAACTATGTCAGATGTCTCAATGAACCATTAGAATATTATTATCCATAAACCTAAGCCTATGCAATAGTTAAAAGAGGCAGCTTCAGAAGAAATTAACTGTTCTTTGTCCGGTGTTAGACAAAAATTAACTCCTTGATGGTCTGATGAGTTGCTAGCATTAAATGTTTATCACTAAATACCTAAATAAACAAAAAAACCCAGCAATGAGAAGATTACAGTGGTAGTCCATGCTGTGATTGAGCTCAGGTTAAAGCATTGATTTCAGCTATTCTGTAGTGGTAATGGCAGCAAGAAAAGAAAATTGTTTGGCATCAATACCAGCTAACAGAGTTGTTCTAAGTTGCAAGAACACAAGCGAATCGTCAGACAAGGAGACCCAAATTCATTGGTAGCCTCACACTGTAGTGAACAAGGATACATATTCAACTTTGCAGCTATTAAGATTATTAGACAAGCAGGCACAAAAACAGCCAGGGAAGTGATTGAAGCCTGTGAAACAGGTCCCTTGTCAGTCAATAGGAGTGCTAATTTACCACCAACCCATCAAATACTTAGGATGTGAGAGCTGGGCAGCACAAGCAAATGACAGTCAACGATTTAAAAGCTTAAAAACTTCCTGCTTCAGACAGGAAGGCGGTACAGAGAGTGGTGAGGATGGCCCAAAAGATCATTGGCAGTTCCCTTCCTCCCATCCAGGACATAGCACATAGCGTTGCTTGAGCAGGGCCTGTAAGATTATCTGGGACACTACATATCCTCTTCACGACCTGTTTTCCTTGTTACCTTCTGGGAGGAGGGGGCTTCGTGGTATCCGTAGCAGAACATCCAGATTCAGCCATAGTTTCATTCCATATAGCATTAACCTTGTGAACTCTCAGGCTTCCTCTTTCCGTTATGTATTCAAGATGGACAGTGTTTAATATTTTATTGTTATGCATATGTAGCGGTGTGGGTCTATACGTATGTTGTATATAGTATGTTATGGGTCTGTGTCATGTATGTGTTTCACTTTGAGAGCGGGCAACTAAATTTCATTTTTGATGTGTGCCATTGTGCCCACAGTAAAAAAAAATGACAATAAAGGTTATCTTATCTTATCTTATCTAAAAAGCCACATGCAACAGGCACCATATAAATACCACACACAGAATAGCAACACACTCTGCAGGAGAAAAGTTCCCTGAAGATGGGCTCCAGCACAAGTCCGAAAGCTCGGAGAACAAAACCTCTGGTGCCGGTGACTGACCCAGATTGGATCTTGCATCATTATCCTGGGACACGTATATTCACCTTCATTTGTAAATTGAATTCAGTTCAATCTGAGCAAACTGAGGATGTTAAAAGGATTCTTGAAAAGTGGATGTGGATTTGACCTTTTTTTAAAAATCCCATTTATATCCCGCCCTTCTCCGAAGACTCAGGGCAGCTTACAATCTAAAGCACAAATCAATGTGCTTAGCAATAGCCTTCATTCTATGTATATGCCTGCTTATTAAGGCTTTCGCCGCCGCCCCCCCAAGCAGAATTATTACAAAGTCAGCTTATTGCCCCCAACAATCTGGGTCCTCATTTTACCTACTTTGGAAGGATGGAAGGCTGAGTCAACCTTGAGTGAACCATTTTGTCTAATAAACACACCCAGAGATGCACTGGTTGAGTGGTTGCTGGGTATAAAAAGTGAGTTGATACAGGAGGGATACTTTATGTGTGGGGAAAAAAAATATATGATGAACACTTTAAGAAATCATTTTCAAGCCAAATCTGATAGAAATATTTCAGCTTATACCATTTTGAAGCAAGGTTTTCAGGTGTGTAGTAGTTTCTTAAGTCTAGTTTTTTCTGAATGAAATGAGTGTGTAGATCTATTTCATGCTGACTTTAGGGATCAGGAACTCCTTCATTACATCAGTTAGAGGCCATCAGGATTTGGACAGAGAACATGTTTGTTTGCTGGATGTTTCTCTGGAATCAGCCTGTGTTTTGGCTAGGCTTGCCTGACTGGGATTTAGAGACAGTTTTTACAATGTCTTTAGTTCCCCCTGAAAAGCTGATCTTGGGAGGTTAGGGTTTGATTTTTCTGGCCAGTGGTCTTTGGAATTCTCCAGAGGTCAGTTCTGTCCCCATGCTAAAATTGGAATTTTAATCATCAATTTTTAAAAAATAATTTGTTTTTTGAAAATGTAAGCAAATTTAATCAATTTACAAACTGGAAGGCATATCAGATGCATTCTTTTAATGTGATTATAGTTACCCACTGTATATGCGTAAGTAACAAGATGGATTTGACAAATTAGACAGAAAGAGGATGTTTGTGAACTCTTTAAATCTTTCTAGTATGCCAATTCATGTTGAGAAAAATTTGGTTGAAAAGTAGTGATGAAAACTGGTGAGCATCCTAAAACCATCAAAGAAAAACCAAATAGGTTCCCTCTGTGTGTATGTTACAATGTGGGGATTGGTGTGTACAGAACTAAGTTTCCAGTAATGAACTTGACCCCCAAAATATCTTCCATCTTTCAAGTTCCGGTGCTTGGGCATTTTTCATTTTAACTCTTTAAGTATGACTTGGTTTCGTATAGCTGATCTTCTGTGAAATAGGATAGTTCTTCCTATCCTTTGCCTCAGCTGTACTTGTGCTTCATAAGATAGCTGATTAGGCACACTGACTTTTTTCATCATATCTCTGTATGTTACATAAACATGCCCAGCTGACAGTTCTGAGGTTTGCTGGAGTTTGCAGATATCTGTTGCTTTGTTTGTTTGAATGTATTCTGCCCAAGGGTTTCTCTCCCTTCTCCCCCGTTTTAATGTGCTAAGAAAAATCAGTGTGATTTTTGTAGACAGGATGAAAGCTACATCATTCTAGGCAAACCCTCTATGCTATTTATATTTCCAATGAAAATTCTAATTTATATAGATTTAATTTGGTGTTTAGAGACATGTATGAGCTTGAAGAGCATTCTTGAGACGTGCTATACCAGCAACATTGTTGAATAAAATGCACTTGGAGATAGAGACGTAAACATGTGGAAAAACAGAAAAAAAGATCAGAGGAAGAGTTATTTCCATTTTTTAGTTACTAATCTTTGATTCATCATTATCACATGTATGTAGCCTCCGTGAGTTTTCAGCTGTGAAGGTTTCTCTTTCCATTTTTGAAGAACCCCTCCTGAAGCCTGCAGTTCATCTTAGTTCATCTGAACTCTGTGTAATAAAGCAAGCAATCTTCACAAATTGTATTTGGCTATTATAAATGGTAGTGGGTGCTTTGCTAGGAATTTGTTTTTCTGTTTCTATAAGGCAAAAAACACATTTTTACACATTGGGGTCAACAATGAAGTGGGTTGTTAAGCAGTGGTTTTTTTTCTTAAGCATTACTACCACATCAATTAATAGGCAATCCTTCTTGATTTGGACTAATTTTGAGGTTTGATTAAGCAACTACTTAAAAGCTGGTTGAAATATTTATGGTTGCAAAATTTGTTTTCAAAATCATCGCCCTCAAATGTTCTGGGATGTTATTGTTTTCTACCTTTCAGAATTTTGGTGTGTTTTTTTACCTTTGACTTGCAAACTCCTGCTTTATAGTCTTACCTTTCCATATTGGTATCTTTTCCTGAGCCATTTTCAAAACAGAGTATCTGTGAGATGGGTTATGTTGTTTGTACATGCTTGGGCATTTCAGCAGCTTTCATGGGAGGAAACTTGGAAGCACATTGCCTGAATATGTTTCAGAGTCTTTAATTACAAGGTACTCTGATGGTCATAAGAATTTCTGGAATAAGCATTTCAGCTGATGATCTGTCTGCATTCCAAGTGAGTCAACGGTGGGGGATCCCAAATCCATTTTTACCTGACCTTTTATTGTTACTAGTGGTTAATGCCATAGAGACCTGAGAGGAGACCCACGCAACTGGAGCGAGCTTAGTTTTCTGCTTTGTGCTTGTCTGCCTGTTTTGTTGCTCTGGAGACGGAAGAGCATGGAATTCTTTCCCCCATCCAGAAATAGTTCCATTACCTTGTGACCGGAGTGTTTTCCTCCTTGGTTAGAGGCCAACGCTCTCTGTGTATGTGCACACTCGGACGAGGCTGAGTTCTGGGAACAGAGAGGTCATCATTTCTTGCCCCAAGCTCCTCACATAGTATCATGACTGCCCTATATCTTCTACCCCTGATGCCTCAGATGGGGGTAATCTTTGCAAGAGCAATGGATCTTGAGTGACATCTCCTTTGGCACTTCACTGATTATGTCATATTTGCCCTGGGCTATAAGCTGATCAGCTGTCCCTCTTGGCCGCTTGGCTGGACAGCACATGTAAGCATGTGAAAGCTCCTACCTTTTCCATTTCTGTTGTGGCTACTTAGCTGTTTGCTTTCTTGAATTATTGCAGACTTCCCATAGGCTACTGGAAACTGGATCTTCGCAGTTGGAAGACCGGGATCTTAAACCCCCTCCCCCGGTGTGGAAATCTTCCATTAAAAGAGAGGGTTATAATTATAACCTTGTTCAGCTCTTAATTTGTAAAATTCCTCAATTTTCTGAAGCCCGACGGGCGAATTCTAAAAAGATTGGGTGACTTTTTTATGTATGTCATAGAAAGATTATTAGCATGAATTTCTTCATTAAATATTGGGCATCTTTTTTGAGTATAGGTTTTAGCAGGGCTGGTCAAGGACCTCCAAACTTCCTTTGAGATTGGATTTTTAGTTTGGAAATCAGTCCACCCTGACTTCTGTTGATCCAGTGCAGCTTCTCCAAGCTCAGAATTAAGTGTTATTCTGGAAATACGGAACTGTAAAATTAGGGTTCTGACTAAATGATGGCCCTATAAATGTTTTTTTTTTGAACGCTTGACGGGATTGTTTCTGAAGTAAGCACAAGGTTTTACTTTTGGGGAGGATTTACTTTTTGCCGGTACTGGTACCAGCAGGCTGCGAGCGTGTGGGGTGGGGGCAGGGCCTGTGCATGGGGTGGAAAAGCAAAGCGGCAGCGAGAGCGTAGTGGCGGACCAGGTATGGTACTGGTGCGGCCGTGGTGGGCAGCAGCGGAAAGAGCGCCAAGTCTGGCACGGGGCAAGTCAGCCCAGATCTGGAGTGCCGCCCTGCTGCTGGCCTGCCAGGACCCTTCACCAGCGGCCACTGGTGGAACTGCACTGGCCACGCCTCCGCCTTTGGGCTGCTTGAGCACCAGCCTGCACGCCTACTTGGTGCTGCAGGCACTGGGCTAAGGGCTGAACCGGGTGCTCTTCGGGCCCTGGTGGGCGCTGCAGGTCTCATGTCGGCTGGGTGCTTTTGGCCTCTACCGGCTACTCCAGTGGATCGCTTTCCACCCGGCTGGCTGCTGCTGCCGCTGCCATGAACTAAACAGGCAAGGCAAGTGGCGGGGGGATGGAGTTGCTTCCCTCTGCCTGCCAGACACCTGCTGAAGCCATGCAGGGTAAGGTTGCCGTGCCCACCCCCGCCCAGATGCCCTCACATCCCCCAAGCAGTTTTTTACCGTACTAACCTGCCTTTCAGCTGCATTGCGCTTTTCCGTTTGCTTCTCAGCCTTCGCCAGGTGTCTGTGGGACAAAAAAAGAGTTCAGAATATTCAAGAAGTTATCACAATGGATACTTGGGAAAAGATCTGGGTGAGGAACGTAAAATTTACGCAAGCCCAAAATTTAAGAGAGAACTTTTATAAAATGTTTTATAGGTGGCATCTAGATCCTAAAAAGCTTGCAAGTATGTATCCGAACTATCAACCTAAATGTTGGAGATGTGGTGGCGAAGATGCAACGTATTTTCATATAAGGTGGACCTGTAAAAAGGTTAAGGCTTTTTGGATAAAAATTTGGTGGAACATGCAGAAGATTTTCAAGCAAAGGATAAAGTTTTGTCCGCAACTGTTTTTGTTGGGTATAATTATGGATACTACTGTTGTGGACACTAAGTTGATGTTGAACTTAATTACGGCAGCAAGACTTTTAGTAGGTCAGTATTGGAAGAAGGAGAAACTGCCGACTATAGAAGAATGGACTTTAAAAGTTTCTGACCTGGCGGAAATGGCAAAGATATCAGCTTATTTGAAAGACCATTCGCAACAACGTTATATTATGGAGTGGAAAAGTGGATTGATTACATCCAGAACAAATATGGGACCAAAAAGTTTCATTTAGCATTTGTATAAGTTTTGATGTGACATTAGTATTGCTTGTAGTCATTTTATACGAGCTAGAGTGCGATAGACTTAATAGTTTATTGTTGTTAGCATATGGTTGTTTATGATTGTTTTTACTTTTATACCTTGTATTTAGCTCTGGGAAGTCGGGATGGGGAGGGGGGAAGGGGAGGGGGGAGGATTAGGGAGGGTTAGGAAGGGTTGGGTAGGGGGTGGGGATTGTTAAAGATAAAATGTATTGAAAAACTTTTCAATAATAAAAAAAAGAGTTCAATCAGACTTTCTAACTTCTTGAGATCTTGCAAGAAGTTAGAACATCTGATTGAATATTTTTTTTTGTCCCGCTGGCGAAGGGCCCTGGCAGTCTGGCGATGGGGTTGCACTCTGGATTTGGGCTGACTTGCGCTGCGCCAGGCAGGGCAGCCCAGAGCAGCATGGCCAGGAGGGCAAAGAGCCCCCAACGCAACCAAGAAATGTCTCAGCAGCAGTCTCAGGAGCAGCCCCGGCCAGCAGGCAGGGTGGGCGGAGGCCGGGGCTCGCTGAGAGCTTGGTTTGTTGTGGCCACAGGCAAGCAGATGGTGGGATGGAAAAGGCCGGCCCACTGGTAGCAGGTTCCACCAGCAGCCTGCTGGCCCTGGCAGGCCAGTGGGGGGGCACAGAAGATCTGGGGCGACTCGCCCCCCCCCCACATTAGGCCTTACTTTCGAGGTAGGGCTTATATTAGGCCCACCCCCCAAAAAATCATCTGGGGCTTACTTTTGGAAAAGGGGAAAACATGAGGTATCTCATATGATAGCCCAAGAACCTGCTGAAGTAGCGTGGAATCGTGAGATTTTACTAATCTTGCCAGAGATCTTATGGGAGAAATTGCTGAAACCTCACAAGGTTTGGATCCTTTTATAAATCGGGGATGCGTGAAGTATTTCAAATTAGAAAAAGTGAAACAGCCTCTTTCAGGGGCAAAACACCAACCTCAAGGAAATACTGTACAGTAAGTATTCTGGAAGTGTGTGAAACCTGAAACCGTTCAAATCACTTCCAAAATGCAGGTAGTCCTCAACTTTTAGCCACAACTGAGCCCAACATTTCCGTTGCTAAGCAAGGCACTTGTCAGTTTTATACCCTATTTTATGGGCTTTTCTACCACAGCTGTTCAGCGATTCACCGTAGTTGTCCGGCTTTCCTCATTGACTTTGCTTGTCAGAAGGTCGCAAAAGATGTTCATGTGACCCTGGGACGCTGCAACTGTCATAAATACATTCTGGTTGCCAAGTGCCCAAATTTTGATCATGTGGCTATGGGGATGCTGCCATAGTCGTAAGTGTGAAAACTGAAAATAAGTCTTTATTTTTTCAAATGCTGTTGCAATTATGAATGGTCACTAAATGAATGGTTGTAAGTCAAGGACAGCTTGTAATCGAAACAGAACCGTTTTGTGCTCGAATTGGAGTGTTTCACACTCAAAACTCTTCAAATTCAAAACATCTCGCCCACTCCAAATTTCTGTTGAGGTTTGCTGGCTCTTAAGCAGAGGCAAACATTACTTCTCCCCATGTCAGGGTGTAGGGTTGAGGTTCTAGGCTAAGAAGCTGGGTAGCCTTGAGTCTCAGCTAAAGACCTGCTTCTCAAGATCTTTTTTTCTCTCAGTCCTAATCATTATCAGGATCCACAACTAGCCAGCTGAAAAGCCAAACCCTTCATCTCCTTATGCACTGATAGCTTTAATATAGCTGCACCATGGTACTAGGTCACAGGTGTCGAACTCGTGACGTCACGTGACGTGTCGCGACGTATCGTGAGTTTTTTCCCATTACCGGCAATGGGGTGGGCACAGTTTTGGCATGAGGCATCCAGCCCATGGGCCGGCAGTTTAACACCCCTGTAACTAGGTGAACTCAGTTCAAAAACAAGTGGCCTCCGCAAGTGACTGGGACAGGCTCTTCCCCGAACTTAATTTCTACTTTCCTGATTATTTTTGTTGTTTTTTCCCTAGGCCTGTTCTTATTTCTGTGAATTCTTGTGCAGTGCCCAGAACTGAATGCAATACCAACCCAGTTATTTATTTATTTTTTAAAATTCTTTGCTTGTGATCCATCAGCTAAGGGTTTGCTATGCTTTGCAACTTGGCTTCTATTTTTGTGAAGTAAAGTTAGATTGGCCTTGAACTGAGCTTGACTCTTGATGATTCCAACTGCCCTGGCAAGGTTTTCGTGGCAAGAACCTGGAAATGGTTTACCATTGCCTTCTTCCAGGTTGTGTTTTGGCTTCCCAATCTTGCTTACTACACTGAGATTCCTTGCTAGTACTAAACAGACCTGCTGAGTCTTAGTTTCCAAGCCTAGCAAGGCTGAGCAAAGGGTGACTCCATTATCTGTCCTTATTTGAGGTTTTTTCCTCTATTCTTCTTTGGCACAATTAGTAGCAAATAAGATGTTGAAGGCTGAATTTCACCTTGGAGAACCTATGTGTTTATGAAATGATGTTTTATGCTGCAGCCCCATTGCCTCCCCTTCAGCCCAGTGAAAAATCCATTGGTCATCACATTATTATTGTAGGACAGGAAGAGATAGGGGCAAAAGATAAAACATTTATACTGTAGTAGTATATAAAACAGTTCTTCTCCTGGAATATGTTTCTTCTGAGAAAAGGTAAAGGAATTCTGGTCTGAGTGGAAAGAAAGAACTTTAAAAGAAATTCTAGCTTATGCAGTCCATAAATCGGCAGCAGCTTTAATAGTGGTGCTATAAATTATGGTTTAAAAAAAGACAGATATGCAAATATACTTGGTGTTAATACTGTTTGCCATTGTTGATGCATTGTGACCAAAGTTAACCTCACCCAGGATGATTTTCCTTTGCTGGGTTCAGAATTTGCTCTCCTCCCTACTCCCCCCCTCCGCCCCTCCCCTCCCCTCTCTCCTATTTCCTATTTCCTTTATTTTTATTTTTTGGTGCTGCTGCTTTAGAAAGAAACTTGATCAGTATCTTTGTAAATCCCTTCTCTGTCTGATCTCAGTGATCAAGAAGGCCACACTGGCATTTTCTCCCACCCCTTTTTTGCCTACTTCTGAGTTGTAGCCTCACCTGGTGGTGTTCTTTTTTCCCCCTCCTAGCCCATGACAACCCAGGTCTAAGTGACGTTACTTTTTTATTGCAATGCATGTGTCAACGCTGCTAACATCGAACATTATTGCTTGACAAGAGATGAAGAAGTAGCCATTTCATATCTTAAACTTGTGTATTGCTTTAAGAGATTGGATTAAGGTTGGGAGTGGGGAAGAGGAGGATTGCTCCTCAAGGCCATCTGAAATTAAAGAAGATAAGACCTTGGAGGGTTTTCTAATGGAAGGGAAACTGATTCTTTAAATTAATTGGAGAATATGATTAATGACAAAATTAGAAAGGTGGAGAATTGTGTTTTAATATATTGTACAAGGGGCGGAGATTTCACATTCCAGCTTCCTTCCAGGAAGCATTTGCCGATGTATTAGGCTAAATAAAGGACTTTTAAGGTAAACAATGCCTCAGAGTCACTTGAAAAGCCCATACGTCAGAAACTTGACAGCATGATGTTTTATCATTTAGACAGCCAGAAATCTCCTCTCCCTCCCCCCCACCCCAAAATCCTATTCTCCCCCATCAAATTCAGTTCTTGCTATGCCTCAAGGAAATATATTTCTCCACTGAAAGCAAAATATGCAAACAGTAAAATATACATCTAACTACCTGTTCTAGGTTCAGTGCTTGAGCTTGGATTTTTTTTAAAAAAAAATGGCATGTGGGATTACTATAAAACGTGAACAGATTTATTGAGCCAACAGAAAGTTTACAGGCTGAATGTTTGTGAGGTTATGCGTGCCTTCTTCCAAGAAATATTTTGATATTACTAGATCCATGTAATATGCTGTTCGGTTGCAATAATGATTATAAAAATTGTTCCCCTTTAAGAAGACAGTATACAATGGTTCAAAACCAGAAAATTGGAATGATAGACATTTTGTCATCTCTGCCAGAGATTTTTGCTCTACCTGTTACATTATGATGGCATTTCAGACCAAGTTCAATGGATTCCAATTTGCCTTAGTTTTTCAGGCACTTTGTTCACCAGATTCTGCTTTTCTAACTGCCAGGTTAGATGCCTAATGGCAATTATAGCTGAACTGTCGATAAAGGAAGCGCTTGCCCCAAATGCCACTAATTGTAGCAAGTTGGACCGTTGGAGTTTCAGCAGGTCTGCAATGCATTTACAGTCCATTCTTACAGATATGAGAGAGATTTCCATCTAAGTCGTAGTAACTTTGGAAATGGCATTGTGTAAACCATTTCTATTGTTATAAAAATGTAGTTTGGGAGATTCATAATTGATTCCATCAGTCTTTTACCTGCTGATACCCCTGCTCACTAGTACCCTGACCCATACAGTGAAAGCAGGACTGGGAAAGAAGTAAAAGACATTTACTTCTGGAGGGGAAAAAAATTATGGATGAACTAATATGCTCACAGGTTTTTAAAATGGCATTTTGTGCCCAAAGCACGAACAGTTCCTGCCAAATAAAGACACCATCCCTCGAATGTAACCATTCACAAGGAAGCCTGCATAGATTTTTAAATCTGTTTGTATGCTGTCCTTAATATAAATAATTTCAGCCAAGAATAGCTACGGCAGCATCAATATGGGCAAATATGGGCACAAAAGCATGCATGCACCAAAGAGTGTAGGTGAATCTCCCTAAAATGGAGTGAAAAGTGAAGGGTAACTTTTGCTGGCAATCTAGGAATATTGGAGGTCAACATTGCTTTGGGCTGTTTTGATTCTGATTATGCAGGATTCGAAAAATAACAATACTAGACTCAAACTAGAAAGAACCACAGATGGTGAAGGGACATGAGATGCGTCCATCGCTCTTGGCTCTGAATAGTAAGGTTGGAGGTGGGGCTGTCAGTAGAAGAGAGTTGAACTCTGTGGGGAGGTAGCAGGCACCCTAACCTTAACCCTAGCCCCCACCTATCAACAGCGAATCTGCTCTTTTGAATTGGTTTTGCTTTTGACTGCCTCCAGTGGGTTCACCTCTTCCTGGCTCAAATCCACCTACCCAGAGCCTTTAAAAGGATTATTAAGCTTCAGTTGACTGGCTCATGCACAATCCATTATTTCTGTTGGTTTGCCTGTTTTGAATTGCACGAGGGTATACTAATTGGAGGAGCAGTATTTGTTTCTTTGTTTGCTTAAACTTTGGCAATGTATAAACCATTCCTAAATGACTCTGGGCAAATTACAAAAATATGAACGTTAAAAAATGCACTGTGAACAGGACAAAGTCCACAATAGATACTTAACATATACTTGACAAACCTTCTGAAAAGTGAGCACCCCAAGTAAATATACTCACCGCATATGTGGAAGCATCATGAGCAATCTAATCTAACATATTAGACCAACACATGTCTGAAAAGCAGATGTTACTAGGCCCTAATACTATTACTAGATGCATAAACAGTTAGGAAATCATTTATAATATTAAACATTATTATTGTTAGGTATAACGTTTGGTAGGAAATGGGAGGAATATACTTATCAACCCAGTTTAAATTCACATTTCATTAAAAAGATCAGAGAATTATTTGTCTGGGATGATGGTCTCCTGCCGTAGGCAGGGGGGTTGAATTAGAACAGTGGTCCCTAACCTTTCCACCTTGGTGGCCCGGCGCAGGGCATAGCATGTAAACGGCGGGTACATGCACACGCCCATAGCTCCATTGGTGTGAGTGGTGGGTGGGCACACCCTCCGCCCATGTGAATGGAGCTTCACATGTGAGCACAAGCGCCCTCTGCTCAAGTAAGTGGAGCTTTCTGCATCAGCGCAAAGACCCAGTGCTTGTGCGAGTGGAGCTTCATGTGCGCAGATGCACTTGGCCATCACTTGCGCAGCCTGGTTTCAAAGAGGCCTCAGCCCAGTAGTGGGCCATGGTCCAGGAGTTGGGGACCCCTGGATTAGAAGACTTCCAAGGTCCCTTCCAGCCCTACGAAGGTATAATGGAGAGTGACAACTTTGAAGGGAGTCTGGAGTTCTACTGTAGTTTGTATCCCTGGAAACCTTGGTACAAACAACACAAAAAGATAATTTAACTACTGGTTGCATTGTGTGTTATAATCTGTGTTTTGTTTCAAGTATTAGTGAGCTTAGCTTGAGGAAAACTGGAAGCATCACTTGAATATATGTCTCTTCCATCTTTTACATGTTAATATCTCTGATTCTAACAAACTCAGCTTTAATTTAGACTGTTGGTTTTGCAGTTCCATTTGGAAGGTAGGGTGGGATTTTATTTACTAAACAGGTTTCTATCACTGCCCATTTAACCAGTCAAACTCTTGAGCGGCAATGCAAAAGACAAAAATGGGTATTATGACATTTCATACCAAAATTCTGGATATTGTCCCCTTTGGAAAAGAAGAGAAATGCCATTTAGATTCTCATGGGTTTGGAACACATTGAGAAAGCTAATCAGAAGTCCGTAGGCAACACCTTTTGGAGCTCTCCAGTGCCACTAACTCAGAGTGTCGCTGGTATCAAAATCCGGGTCTGAAACAGGATTGAAATGGCTGGAGATAATACAAAGTGCTTGGCATTAAATGTTGCCTTAAAGCAGTTCAGACTAATATTATCAGGCACAGGAAAAGCAGCTTTCTATCAGATGCAGAGTAAGGCAGGGTGGGGGGCTGAGGTTTTTCACATCATCTGCTGTCTGGTCTTCTGAAGTAATGTAGTCCAAATACAAGCTTATCTTCTCAGTGAGAAGTAGATTATAGCTTTAGGAGTCATTGGGATTATCCTGATAAGTATTTGTACTGTATATCTGACTGGAGAATGGGTGGAAGCTTCCCCCCCCCCTGTGAAATGTTTTTCAGAACTCAGTATACTTTCCCTTTGAGGACAAAGGGATACCTGTTTTGTTTAAGAAACTGAGGTACAGCACGTTGCTTATCTCTTCCAAACTTGTCAGAGCTTTTTTTAAGAAAGGGTTACTCAGTAAAACATTCACCTTTTAAATCTTTCTTCTGTCATTTGTCCCATCCCACTCTACTGCAGCAGGGATTGGAGGACGAGATTAGATGCTGCCCAGTAGAGGTGCCTTCATAGAAACGTTTTAACATCTGTTGCAAGTACCCACTCCTGATACTCAAGGCAGTTTTCAACCAACTCAGATGCCTCTTTGCCCCTACATTTGACACAAACAGAAGCAGCACAGTCCCCAACAAGTACACAGTCAAAATCAGAGGCACCTTCAGATGCTCTTTCTAATGTTATCTGTTCCATCCTCTGCCAGCAATGCCCCATATCCATACACACAGATGCATATATGCACACATTTTTAAACAAGAAGATAACAACTAATAAAAACCAAGATAAAGCAAGGAAGAAAAAGAAAGCAAAGAGCAAAAAGTGCAAGAAAAAAAACCTGAGGCAAAATAGAAAAGAAAAAAGATATAAAGAAATGGCTTTATATTCATCGCAGCAGTTATAAGTACAACTATATTTTAACCACGCTATCTAAAGTTACATTTTAATTTATTTCTGTACTCTATCTAATCATCAATGCCATAAATCACATTTTTTATTTTTACCCAAAATATCCATAAAACATTTCCAGTCACCAATAAATGTAGATGGTATCTTTTCTCTACTGAAATACGTTAATTTAGCCATCTCAGCAATTTTACCAACCATTCTTCCGTAGTGGGTCTGCCAAAACATCTCTCTGTTCATATAATAATCTTGTTGCAGTACTCATATATTGAAATAATCTTCCATTTTTCCCCTAACTGTTTATTCATTAGTCTTAAAAAGAAAAGTTCTGACTTCAGTTGAATCTTTAAAAATCCTCTGTATGAAAGTATGTATTTGAATACTTTTTAAAGCTTTTTTTATAAAGTCTACCAAACACGATAAAATATCTCTTCATGTTGTTCACATTTCCAACATACATTTGAAGTACCTTTATACATTCTAGATATTTTTTCTGGCATATAAACCAACGATACATCATTTAAAAAAAATCTCTTTTTAAGATTTTAACACAGTGTAAATTTCAACCCTTTTAATCACATATTTTCCCATTGGTCCATCTGTATATTACAGTCAAACTTCTTAGTCAACACTCTTTAACTTGTTTTTCCTCTGCTTCAGATTTCAGCAAAGGTTTACTTGTTTATTTATTTCCCACCTTTATTATTTTGATAAAAATTCAAAATGCTGATGTACCTAATACACCTTTCTCTTCCTATTTTCCTCACAACAACCCTGTGAGGTGAGTTGGACTGAGAGAGAGGGACTGACCCAAAGTCACCCAGCCATGCTGAAGCTAGGACTAAAACTCACAGTCTCCTGGTTTCTAGGTCTGCACCTTAACCATTAGACCAAACAGGCTTTACACTTTTATCTACATCTCTTTATACATTTTAGTAATTACATGTTTATCATCACTGTGCACATGTACTTTAAATTCTGTCTTACTTTGCTCTGCACCATAAATCTTTTCATCCATTTTAATCTTTCTGATAAATGTAATTGGGAAAGCCATTGACAGTTATATTCTTCTCCTATTAATTGCTCTCTTGATTTAGTTTTAAATTCCCCTTGATGGCTTTCCAATAATTTCTGATATGTCAACCATTTGTCCTTGTCTGCTGTTTCTCTTCTATAAGATGCTTCTTGAGCTATTCCATATTCCCAATGTGGCATGTCAAATAAAGTGATTTTAAAATCCAAATTAATTTTATTGAACCATAAATATCCATGACATCTAAAACTCAGGCTGTGACTTTCTAACTCCAAAAGTTTCTTGTTTCTCAGCAACATCCATTATTTCATCTGTATCAAATAACAAGCAGCAAAATGTAATTTCAAATATGATAAATCCAATTCTCTTTCCTTTATATGTTACAACACTTAATATTTGACTCATGATTTCCCCCCCTCCTTGCTATATGAATGTAGATATATAATTTTGCCATTGTTTAAATGATGAAACAGATGTCAAAACAGATATTATCTGAAACAGAAGCATCATTCTTGGCCAAACATTCCTTTTTATCATAAGCATTCTCCTCAACAGTTTTAATTTCTCCCACGTTAACATGTCCTTCTTAATTTCATTCTATGTCTTAATATAATTATTTTCAAGCAGCACCACAACTTATATTTGTCATAATAATACCAAGGTGCTTTACATTTGTTCTCAATCTTAAAATCAATTTTTCTCTCAGTTTATTTGGTCTTATAATTTCATATTTTTGTTAACATCTGTGTCTTCTGGTTATTACAGGTAGTCTTTGACCTACAACCATTTATTTAGTGATCATTTGAAGTAATAACAGCACTGAAAAAGTGACCTATAATCATTTTCACACTTAGAACAGTTGCAGCATTCCTAGGGTCATGTGATCAAGATTTGGAGGCTTGGCAACTGGCATGTATTTGTGTCGGTTGCAGTATTGTGGGGTCATAACAACTTTTGCAACCTGGCAAGCAAAGTCAATGGGGAAGCCAAATTTAGTTAACAACCATGTTACTAACCTAACTGTGGTAATAAAGATTATAAAAGGGGGCAAAACTTACCTATCAAGTATCTTGCTTTACAATAGAATTTTGGGCTCAATTGTGGTCACAAGTTGAAGACTACCTGCAATCTGAAAACCTGCTAACATACCAAAATTCTCTAATTTCCACATTAAAGTTTCTATTTCTCCTAACAAATCTTCTAAAACATAGGTCCCCATCCTCTTGGCCACCCGGCTGCATGAGTAGCTGGGCAGTGCATGTGTGTGTGTGTGTGCGCGCGTGCTAACCCCTCTCGTGCCACCATTGCTGCAAGTGTTCTGCAGGCAGTGGCAGCACCACTAGTATCGCGCAGGTGGCAGTGTTGCCAAGAACTTTGTGTGGGTGGCGGTAGCGCTGTACGCAGCAGGCAGGCTGCAGCGCGAGCCTCACGCAGGGGCAGCAGCGCGAGCCTCACGCAGGGGCAGCAGCACGATCCTCATGCCAGTGCCGGCATTGCTGCGGGTCATGGCACGAGCCTCACACAGGGCGGGGGCATGATCCTTGCGCATATTGCATCACTGTGAGCCTAGCGGCAGCACCACGATCCTCAAACAAGCACCAGCATCACTGAGAGCCTCGGGCACATGCTCACAGACTCATTTGTATGGTGCGCATGCTCGTGTTCTGTATGTATGCACATGTGGCCACATTCACATTTGCACATGCATGCGTAAGGCACCTGCCCCTCCCTCTTCCACCAGGCTGCCAACCCAGAAAGGTTGGAGACCCCTGTTCTAAAATCTGTACTAGCATTTCATCCTCCTTGGCCATTCTGTGGCTGACCCTCAAATTATCTGTTTTAGAAAAATATGACTTTAACTGTGCCATAAAGCAAAGCATTGTTGAAGTCATAGACATAAAGTTTTCAGGCAACTTAAAGGGTCTCAAAGGGACGCGGTGGCTCAGTGGGTTAGGACGCTGAACTTGTCGATTGGAAGGTCGGCAGTTTGGCGGGTCGAATCCCGAGTGCCGCGTAGCAGAGTGAGCGCCTGTTACTCGTCCCAGCTTCTGCCCACCTAGCAGTTCGAAAGCACGTAAAAATGCAAGTAGAAAAATAGGGACCACTACGGTGGGAAGGTAACAGCATTCCGTGCGCCTTTGGCGTCTAGTCATGCCGGCCACATGACCACGGAGACGTCCTCAGACAAGCGCTGGCTCTTCGGCTATGAAACGGAGATGAGCACCGGCCCCTAGAGTCGGAAACGACTAGCACGCATGTGCGGGGGAACCTTTACCTTTACCTTTAAAGGGTCTCAGCTAACACAATCGGTTTTCAACACACTATACTTGTTAATTCAGGAATCCCCAACCCCCTGGTCCGTGGACCGGCACTGGGCCATGGCATGCCAGCAACTGGTCCGCACAAACAAGCGAAGCCCCATCTGTGGGATGCAGGCAGCATACAAAACCACGCACCTTCTGGTCTGTTGAAAAAACTCTCTCCATGAAACCGGTCCCTGGTTGCCAAAAGGTTGGGGACCTCTGTGTTAATTGATGAAGATGACTCTGTCTCACATGTAACCTGCACCTGCATAACCAACCTGTGTTCCCTTTCCTCATTCCCCATTTAAACATTTCATCTGTCCAGCCACTTTATGCAGCCGATGAGGTGAGCTCAAACTCATGAAGGCAGAAAAGGTGTTGTTAGACTCCTCCTGTGTTGTTTTCTCAGGCTGAAAAAAGTTTTCCAAAACCTGTTTCAAGCCTCATAGTAAGAAACCAGTAACTGCATCGATTTGGGATTGATCCTAACTTTTTCTATGAGTATCTTCAACAAGGTGCATCTAGATTCCAGGGCTAGCTCGACCAGTAAAATTTACTAAGTCTCAGACATGCCTGCTCTCAGAGTTGCCAAAGGGATTATTGAGAGCACGTTTTAAAAACCACAAGTGCTTTATGCATGTTGTCATGATAGTTTCTTACTTATTTTCATCTGGATACTGCAGATTCTGCATAAAGCTGAAAACGGTGAGTTGGCATAAAGCTAAATTTGAATAAAAAATAAGCTATGTTTTTTCTTATTACATAGTAGCAAGTTCAGGGTTAACTGCTGCAGAAGGCAATAGCTGTTTCCATAAGTGAGTTGGACTACTTTTGTAGGTAGGTCATTTGCTTTTGGAGTAGAAAGCATAACATTTAGATGAGTGACTACAGAACAAAATGACCAGCATATATACTAAATCTAAAACTAAAACAGAAGTCAAACCTTTACCAAAAGTCGAACTTTTACATTGGGTTGTGAAGGCATAATAACTATACTGAAGAAGAACACCATAGAAGTATATTTTGCCTCCAGTGGGAAGCTCTGCAATCTGCCCATCATTTGCCACACAAAGGACATGAAACGGAGATAGGTGAACCCTGTGGAGTATTTTAGCACTGGGGCATGGGAAAGGTAATTTTTTTTTTTTAATTCCATTTATATCCCGCCCTTCTCCGAAGACTCAGGGCGGCTTACAAGCTTAGCAGTAGCCTTCATTCTATGTATATGCCTGCTTATTAGGGCTTTCACACACACCCCAAGCGGCATTATTACAAAGTCAGCTTAATTGCCCCCAACAATCTGGGTCCTCCTTTTACCTACCTCGGAAGGATGGAAGGCTGAGTCAACCTTGAGCCTGGTGGGACTCGAACCTGCACTAATTGCAGGCAGCTGGTGTTACTTAAGGAGGCATTAGCCCACTGCTCCACCAAGGCTCTTAAATAGTGGGAGAAAGGCAAGCGCCTACTAATCTGCCTACAGATGACTCTCATCCCTTTACAGAGTTAAGTCCCAGCTATTTGATTTTTTTTTTCTTAGCATTTTCAATTCCCAGCAAATTAATAAACCCAGAGTAGAAACCTTAGAAGTGAAGTCACCCACCCCCGTTTCTTTTCCACCTGAATTTAAACCTCTTCTAGAATAGAATTGAAGCTGGCTAGCAAGCAGGAAATATTGTCTAAAGCAAAGGTCCCCAACCTTTTGGGCACCAGGGACTGGTTCCGTGGAGAGAGGTTTTTCCTTGGACTGGAGGCTGCGTGGTTTTGTGTTCTGCCTGCATCCCGTGGATGGGACTTTGCTTGTTTGTGCGTCCCGATTGCTGGCATGCCATGGACCAGTACTGGTCCATGGACCGGGGGTTGGGGATCCCTGTTCTAAAGACTGAAAAAGAAACAACTGGAACATATTTAAATCAAAAAGATCATATAAAACATTTGCTTTTTGGAATATTTCACCTACAGAGTATTCTATAGAAAGATTGCCCTTTTTTTAGGATGGTTGGGGGTTCTGGGAGAAGCTGTCGTGCATCTGCTACTTTTTGTTATTGGCAGTTGGTGTCTGATTTTCGTTTTAACTCTGAACATGGGCAGAAAGCGGAAGTCATTAATACATTTTCCTCTTTTCTTTCTTCCAGATCATCAGAAACTGGAGCGGGAAGCTCGAATCTGCCGATTATTAAAGCACCCAAATATTGGTAAGTGCCGTTGCAAAACAGGCTTTGAAAGGAAATGAAACTTGCCAAAGGCTTCTCTCCTGAGAGTGGTGAGCTAGAACTATTGCAACCTTTTTGGTTAGACGGGGGTGTGTGTGTGCTTAGTGCTGAAGGGGCTCCTCAGAAAACCTGCTTCTGGGTATGAAGCATTTCTGTCTGTCATCTGGCTAGACAGAAATTTCACCCAAGAAAATGAACTGCACCATTGTTCCTCCCTGAATCTCAGTTCAGCTTGTCCTATGGTGGGTGGGGGGAGGTGGGGGGGTGGGAAGACATGTTGCCAGAATATTCTGTCCTAACCCTGAAAGGGCCCTTTCCAATCTCAGAACAGGCTATTACAAGTCTTCTGGAACGGGTCCAACTTTAAAATGGGTCCATTTTTGAGGTCAAACCACTTCAGAATGGTCCTCTTTCAGTGTTGGGTCACTTCTCATAATTGCTTAACATTCTGTGCACCTTGCTGGCTTGTCCCTGACTTCGTTCGCATGTTCTTGTTCTTCCATTAGAATGAAAGCTATATTAGATATAGAAAAGATGCTTTGCTGTATCAAACGAAACATTTCTCCAGTTCATTCTTCTCTTCCGTAGAACAAACAACATTTTTTATGGAAGCTCACTAGAGAAATTAGGTTGTTGTATGACTTTTGTATTTCAGTGTCTGATCTTTAAAGGAACATTACTGTCTGGGTGGTGATTTGAGTCTGTTGTTGTGCTTGAGAGCTGTTGATAGACCCACAGCCACTGTGCTGGAATCTATTCTGCATTTCAAAAACTAAGTATCTAAAGGCTGCCATTATTCCAGGATGGTATTTTAATTATTTTCCCACTGGTTTTCCAATTCTCTTTCACTGCAAGAATTTGTTTGCAATTTCCAAGCTCAGAGAATCCGTATTTGGTGTATTTGCTCTCCTTTCCCACCTAATTTAGTAATAGTTTCCTTCTACATTCTTTTGAAATAAGATTTCAAAAATGTTGTGCAGGGCACATTGGGATCTAGTTCAGAAATAAATCTTGAAATATCCAAAAGAATTTTCCACATACTTAGACATTTTTTTTTATTTTAATTCCATTTATATCCCGCCCTTCTCCGAAGACTCAGGGCAGCTTACAAGCTTAGCAGTAGCCTTCATTCTATGTATATGCCTGCTTATTAGGGCTTTCACACACACACCCCAAGCGGCATTATTACAAAGTCAGCTTAATTGCCCCCAACAATCTGGGTCCTCATTTTACCTACCTCGGAAGGATGGAAGGCTGAGTCAACCTTGAGCCTGGTGGGATGCGAACCTGCACTAATTGCAGGCAGCTGGTGTTAATTAAGGAGGCATTAGCCCACTGCTCCACCAAGACATGGGGCAGAATCGCCATAAACTTAAGATTGGTGTGTTTATAAAAGGACATAGCTGCTTACCATCCAGATTGCAGCTAAACAGGTCAGCTTGAACAGAAAATACCGGGGACTTTCTATGAGTCTTCCTTTTATGTTCTTAACTTGGTTTTGTGTCTTGCTATTTTCAGCTACATCAGATTAGAGCAAACAAAGGTCACACAGTCAGTTGCCTGGGACAGTATGAGGATTCCTGCTCTGAGTAGGAGGTTGGACTAGAAGATCTTGAATGCCCCTTTCAACTCTGTGATACTTTGCCTCCCTGTCCTTCTGTGGTCTCTAGCACACAGGGCAGGTAGTTGCCAGAGTTCTGGGAAATGTAACATACAAATGTACTTACCAATGTTTGACCCGCCAGTAGGATTGAGGACAATTTCCCAGCTTACCTGTCTATCAGAAGGCAGAGGCTGCGAAAGAAAAAAAAATCTTAAGATGGAACATTCTGATGCTGGAATAAGCTGATTTTGCTCAGAATGGCCAGTGTTGGTGTCAGCACATTCTGACCAGGAATGTTTTGTGTTGTCCCAGTAGACAACTGTTTTTCTGACAGCAGCCATGTTCTGTTACACTAAGGAGTTGGTAGCTGTTCAGTACATGGAGCTGAAGCAAAGTGTGGTAATATAAACCGTTGTCTTTGCCCATTTTTGTCCTCACTTCAACAGATAGCAGACCATAGAAAATGCTTATTAGAAATTAGAACTTACTTTTTACCAAAGAATTTTGGAATTAGACTGAGGACTACAAATTGCCTACTCCAATCTTAACTGCATTATTTTATAAGTCACGTCAAATTCCTTTCAAAATAAAATGCACAGTTGCGCAAGAACATGCAAGGCTAGAAAAGAATTCCCTATTATCTGTAATTTTGCAAATATGTTGCTGACATATACAGCTTTGCAAGCTGGACAGTCTGTTTGTCAGAATTGTTATGTCTGTTAAATGTTATTCCTATCCAAGGATCTACATTGTAAAAGACTTACTTTAGTGAACCAACTTTGGGGCTCAGAACTATGGATATTTAGTGCAATTCTTTTTAACAGACACTTGCTGTTTGATATGACTTGCTTTCCAAGAACTCTTAGATTATTCTTTGTTTCCATTTTCCAGTTCTTGTCCCTGAAAAATTAAAGACTGCATTCAGATCAAAATACTTTTAAGCAAGCATCCAAGTTACCAGCTTCCTAATTCTTGGACCAATAGCTTCTGAATCAGAAGAACTGGTAAAATGTATTTATTGAGATTCCTTTGTCTCTTGTCAGAATACATTTCCAACTAGTTCTCTATGTTCATGTTTTTCATCATGCACAACAGACTTATTCTCCTTTAGAGGAACAGGGAACCTGATAATAACCTGTTGGAAGGCTATAACAAAGTACTAATGAAAACATGTAGTCAAATTATAGTGACGGTTTCCATTTTAACCAAGGAAGAGGAAGAATACGTTTGTCCCAGTGAAATCATTAACTTTGGCAAACAGCAGGAGAACTGTTATTTATTCTTGAAAAGCTATGGAATCCCCCATTCACTCTCACATCCTTCTCATTATAGTTGATATTCCTAATTTGTAGTTTGAACAGAAAAACAGAGCAGTCACTAAAGCAATAGCTTTGTTCTGCTCCTGGATCTTTACTCTTCTTCAAAACATCATCTATTTTCCCAGTGTTCAAATACGTTGCACTGTGTTCTCTTGCCAACGGGAGCTGGCCATGGAAAGCAGGTGTAGAAAAAGGCAGTGACTACTTATATGTTTCCCACCCACCCCAAAGTATCAGAAATTACTTAGAACTCAGAAGTGGAATTCCAGCAACCTGGGCAGCATTTTGCAAGGTAATATTTCTGAGCTCTTGGAGTCTCACCAAAAGTTAAGTGCAGCTTGACTGGAAAACTGCTCTTACTCATCAAGAGGGCCTTCGGTGGCAAGTAGATAATTATGCATGAGGGCCCTTGGTTTCACATATGAACCCTTCTGCATTAGACAGCTGATTTTGCCTATTCCCAGCAGCTGGACAGAGAGTTGTCTGGACCAGAAGGCTCTTTCTTCATATTCTGAGGAGAAGGCCAGTCTAGAAATGTTTCTCTTGAGGAACTGTGCAATTGTTTGAGAATCTCCTGCTTCTTGGGGTTCCAGAATCTCTTCCAAAGAGGTGCTGGGAACATGGGATCTGTTTAATAAGTATTTTTTTTTACTTCTGGTGCAGCTGGTGAGTTGACAATGCCCTAGAGGCGTACAACAATAAGGGTGCCTTGAGCAGGCTGGGCTGTGTGTCTAAAATATATACATTAAAGTATGTTAGCGTGCTTCAGTCTTGCCCTTAGTAAACAATGATTTGGCTTGGCTTGCCTGGTTTCTCCCTAGTTTTGACATGGAGAATTGCTGGAGATTATTTTATTTGCTTGGCCCATTTAAAGCAACATAGGATGAAAATACAACATTATCAAGTGTAGATAGGTCATGACTAACTTATCTCATTGACTTCAGTGGGAGTGCAGTATGACTATACTCTTGGATAGATACAACCTGTAATTAAAACAAATAAAATTTGCTAAAAATAACCACAATAAAGGCTGTTTGGTATGAATTACACAAGGGTATGTGGCAAAATAAATTAGAAGCATTAACTCCCTGCATGTTAGCATTTGCTAACAGAAAAGGCAGCTCATTATCAGTCATGAAATAAAAGCAGAGATTCTGATTAGTAATCTTTGCACAGAAGACTATTTCAAACTTATTCTACTCTTCTCTTTTTCCCCTCCTCACCCTCTTCGTTAGATGAATATTGTAGCATGGATCCAGGGCTCTACATATTGAAGTAAGTAGGGAAATCAGTAAAGGAGAATATTTGTAGCTCAGGGTTGAAATGAGGGTCTTTAGTATTCTCTGACCTTGGTTGTTTTCTTGTAAATGTTTTATTACCCGAAATAGGCAACATCATCAATGCAACGTTGACATTGCCAAGATTGGGTAGTGAAACATCTGCAAGAAAACAAGCTCAGAGAACGCGAAGGATCACCTCAAGTAGGGAAATCAGCTTGGATGCAAAACAGCGGTTGTTTTCATTTCTTCATGGGCTGAAAAGCATGTATGTAGAGTTGAATTTTTCTTATTAAGGGTTGACTTAAGCAACATTTGCCCTTTTTTAGGCTGATTCTTGTCTAAGTTTAACTGACCTCTAATCCCCCCCCCCAGTTTTCCTCAAATTCTTCCTACTTGGATTGGTGGTTGGCCATCTGGAAATAAAGGCACTGCTCAGTCAGGAGGGACAGTTATACAACTTGGCAAATGTGTTGCAGGCTCCAGGTTGAAGACGATTTTCAAGTCATTCTCTTTCAGCCTAACCCATTTCAACAGAGTGATTCCTGTTGTGGGGAAAATAAAGGAGGGAGCATTATGTACAACACCTTGAGTGGTACAAAATAAAGGCAGAATATAATCAAATAACTTGATACCATCCGAAAATCTTTGCCCCTTTACAGTGCTATTCCATTTGGAAACAGTTGTATTCCTTTTTATGCCATCTAAACTTCATGTGTCTTTCTTTCTTTCTTTCTTTCTTTCTTTCTTTCTTTCTTTCTTTCTTTCTTTCTTTCTTTCTTTCTTTCTTTCTTTCTTTCCATGTTTATTTATTCACACATAAAAGACAATTCCTTGGCTTCTCCTACGAGAGTGGCAGTGTCACACCCAATTCCTTTGATTTTGACACAAAGGAAAGTTCAGCTTAGGTTGCACTGATGGATCAATTATATATGGCTTTTTATCTATGTATACAAATGTATACAAATTCCTGAGTATACAAATAACATTTAGTAATGGAGTTTGTTACACCCCATCTTGGAATGCCTTCTTACATTAACTCTTGTCAAATTGTGAAATTTATTCTTTTTTAATTGTGGACTTGGAATTACAGCCAGCTTGATACATATTTTCATATGTGATGGTCATGTTCATCCATTAAAAAAGTTTTGGATCTAAATCTTTATGATGTAGGAATATTCAAAAAGGGAGAAACTATTTCCCATATTAATTTTCTATTAGTACCTAAAGCTTAACATAGAGCAGGGGTAGGCAACCTTGGCTCTTTTATAACTCATGGACTTCAACTCCCAGAATTCCTGCTGACTCAGGAATTCTGGGAGTTGAAGTCCATGAGTCATAAAAGAGCCGAGGTTGCCTACCCCTGACATAGAGCAACTTTTTTTCTAATAATTGCCTTCAAGTCGTAGCTCATTTACTGCAGAATGTAGCAGAGCATTGACTCAACTGTTAATGCAGCATAGCATGGAAGAGTTAGCTGAACTTCTCCAGGGGAAGTTGAACAGAAGTATGGGTATAATTTTTATTGAATATTTAATTTTATTGGTTTAAAAAATGAAGATGAGAATATTCAGTGCCTTAGGATGTTTTAGGGATTGATTCTTTAGCACAGGGGTGTCAAACTCAATTTCATTGAGGGCCGCATCAGCATTGTGGTTGCCCTCAAGGGGCCGGGTGGGTATGGCCAGGGTGGGTGTGGCCTACTGGGTGGGTGTGGCTAGAGTGGGTGTGGCCTACTGGGTGGGCATGGCCAGCTCTACATCGTTCACATCAAGGGTGCCTATGGGGGCCTGGGCAGGAGTGGGACAGATCTGAGGGTCTCTGACAGAAGGAGGGTCTTTGGGCCAGGGCCAAGGCAGTGGGGGCCGTTCCCTCACTGTTTCCAGGATGGCTTCACAGGCCACATGAAACCACTTCGCGGGCCGGATCCGGCCCCCGGGCCTTGTGTTTGACATGTCTGCTTTAGCATCATAGTGCAAAAGCGGCATATTGTTAGCAAACTACACAATATTTGTGTATTTGCAGGGTTGATAATAATGGTTAATTTGTAGTTTTACTCCATTTTTCTGGCTTTAGTGCTTGTATATGACATGTGTTTTGTTTTTTTTAAAAATGAAATATTGTAGGCCCACAAAAAGGTGGTCACAAATATCAAAATATCAAAATCAGTGCCATCCGATTTTGAGTTTGGATGAAAAGACAATGTGTTTCTATCCAGATTCGATCTTCCTCATACAAGTCTGCCTGTAGGCTTATAGCTGTAGGCTGAATAGTGTAAACAGCTGTTTTATACTGGCAGAGGCTCTCCAGGGGTTTTGCTGTTGTTGTACGAAGGATAAAAGGTACTAAGGACTAAAACTAGGGCCTTTTTATAAGTAAAGCATGTGTTTTACCATGGAACTTTGTCATTTTTCAAATTTGGTAGAGTTGATTGAAGAGCATTGTTTAGAGTGGATCAGAAGCAACTGGCTTTGTGACTTATAGTTCTTGCATCGAGTATTGTACCTGCTTTCAATGAACAAGTGGGCCACGCAGCCAAATTGTAACTCTGGTTCAGAATATACATTAGAAGAGAAATTCACAAAGCGAAATGCATTTCCTAATCTTGAAATTTGCAGAGAATAATTTTTAAGTTGCATTTAAAGTGAAGCCAGGAATGGATTACTTTACAACTAACTTGAAAAATATAATTCTAATAATTCTTTAGTCATTTCTCTTCAGCTTCTCCATCACACAGCTTGCGCAGGCTCTCTGCTAAGCCAGCCTCTTTGCATCCTGCCTTCTCCAGGCGGCAGTCCAGTTTTTCCTGTGTGAACCAGCAATCTCACGGAAGGCTTAAGACCATCTATTTAACTTCTCTTTGTAACAAAACACTGCTTGATGCTTTCCCATTTCCTGCCTTGGAATAGCAGTGCCCTTGAAGGGTCCCACAACTGCTGGAGAGAAGGTTGGGTTGTCATGGTTCCAGGCATTTGTAGGGTAAAATAGTCTGTTCCCTTCATGGTGATTACCAAGGCCTGCTCTGCAAAACTTTTTCTAAGCAGCTGATTGCACTGCAGAATGAATGGTTAGAGAGACCAAAAGTTGCTTGGGATACGTTTGCCATTTCCCTTTTTTAAGAAATTACATAACTTTTAGTGCCAAGTATCTCTCAGGTATGTTTTTAAGTAAGTAGATTCTGTCAGGCTGTAGTGAGAGAGAGCTCAGATGAATAGCATTAGCACGTACTTTTTGGAGTCTGATGAATTTTTATTTCTTTTCCTTGCTTTATCTCCACTGTGAGGCCGATGGCAGGTGATGAAATGTTGCTCCTTCTTTTCCCTTCTTATTCTTCCCTTTTAATGCTGGATAGCACCTACTCGGAGACTGAGATTGCCATGGGAGGCACAGTGTGATCATTTCTGTTCCTTGCTGATAACTGCTCCTTGAAAGTTTTACATTTCTGTAAACAACACATCTGTGGTGTTTAGCTTTTTTAGTATCCTTCAAATCATCTGTGTCTGTTTCAGCATTGCCAAAGAAGTGTGTGTGTGCGTGTGTGCGCGCACACACACACGCAGGGGAACAAAGAAATAATTTTCCATTAACTTAAGCTACAATAAAAGATAAAGCAAACATTACATATTGTACTGGTTTCTCCTTGCTAGGCATTTCCTGATGTAATTTGCTAGAAGGAAAAGAGTGCAGTTAACCTCATGCCTGGCCACATACTCCGTATTTCATTTAATCTTTTCAGGAGAGGTATTAAAACCCCACATTTCTAAAGAAAATTAAATAACCTGTGATCGATTGGGTCATCCTTCTTTCCATATATAATATAAACTGGGCCATTTCCCCTCCCCTCGTGACTCAGTGAAGCCTTAGCGAAGCCTTCTCTTCCTCAGCAAATCTGCGGGACTGCCTGACACTTTACTCACGTTAGGGGGAATAAAGGGAATATAAGGAAAGCTGCACCCATGTGAGAGGAAGAGGACTCACCTTTTGAGTGCCATGCTCCCCAATCAGCCCTATCTGGCATCCACATCTCCCTTACTGCCCATTGCTCTTAAGAGATTTCAGATTTTGGCCTTGTTTCAAAGCAGCCAATTGTGGCCTTGCCATTAGCCAATTGGACACAGAGGGAAGCAATAAAGATGGCATGGATATGCCCCTCCACCTTTCCTTGTGCCATGCAGTCTGTGGGTTTCTGGGAAATGAAGTGTGATACTTAAGCAGCTACAGCTTTGCCAAATTTTAATCCCACAAACATATTGGGGCCTGGATTTTGGACACATTCTGTAAATTAACCCATTTAAGATATCTTGCTGCCCTAATTATTGCCCAACTATTGCCCAACTATTTGCCCAATTGAATGTTACAAACAGATAAAGGAATTTTAATGTTATATAGGTTCTTTCTTCCATGTAGTTGAGGCATTTATTTATAGACTTTCCAAGGACTAGTTGGTGGTGAATATTTGGAGAAGTAAGAACAATATCCTAATACTTTAAAGAATTGATATTATAATACCCACAAGCTTTAATCAACTAGAATTAAAGGTAAACAGTGGGATAGAGGACTAGGCTTCAGTTGGCATAGGGTACATGTATAAATGGATACAAAAGAAAAAATCTCTGCCTTCTCCTCGATTCATGAAATGTGAAAATAATGGTGGTAATAGTTCTGGATTATGTGAATGCAGGATGAAATTTCTTTTCAGTTTTGTTTGAGATAATTTGTGTAATTAAACAGATCAGCACTTTTAACCTCTGTTAAAGCAAATACCATACTCAGATTGCTTTATTTTCTAGGTATCACAAGTTTTAATGTTCAAAAAAGTATAAAATTTAATTGCACAATTATGCAGTTAAGTTGGGTTAAATGTGCATCATTAAGCATTTAACCAATTTAGTGTATGTGTGAAGATCAAGATCTGTCTTCCCAGTTTAATCTCTCCTTAAGGCAGCTTACTATACTCTCAATATGTATATGTGCTAATACTGAATGGTAATTAAAAATTAAGAGCATATGCTATGGTACATTTTTCCTAAAATTATGTGGGATTGGGATTTTGAGTAAGAATTTATTCTATTTACCGTCAATGTGTGGTATAAATATAAATTAATAAATATAAAATAATACAATAAAACAAAACAAAGCACACCCAGCTTCATTAAATCAGTTCATCAGTTAGAAGTTTAGATGAAACTATCCACATGTTTTGAATGTTAGCAAAGAGGAAATTCTTCTAGCTGCAATAAGCTTCTCTTAGTAGACTAGGTTCTGGATTGGAATCTTGTGAAAAGCATGTTAATTACTGCATGATAACGTAGTTAAGTCAACTTTATTCATGGAATAGGCAACTTTATGATCTCTAGAGGGTTTGGATTTCAAAACCAAACCATACCCACTTATTAATATTACTAGTTTAGATTTGTGGTCAGATGACTGGACAACTCTAAGGTCCTTCATTCTGCTTCCTGAGTAGCCTCCGATCTGCATTGCAGAAGATTAAGTAGGCAGCCTGACTATTGTTCACAGATTCTCCAACTAAAAGCTTAGAGTGGTTGCTAAAGCTGCCAAGGCCAGAATCAAAGAGCCTGAGATTAGGCAAAACCATGTTATATTCTCTCCACCAAAACCTAATAATGAGTAGCGAGAGGCCCATTACTTCTGAGAATATTTTGACTTTCTTCATGGCACATGTTGCATCAGCTATGAACATCTCACAATGATGGGTTGTAGCAGTTCAGAAACTGCTACAGCTCTGCAGTTACCTCTTCCCCAAATTAATATAGGCTTGGAGAGGATACAGTACAAGCAATGGTATTGCTTTCCTTCTAATCTCATTTCTCCAAGTAAAGAAATGAACCAGACCATATATGGGAAACCTTCAGACTAACTTTGATGATCGCTGCTGCTTTAGCTATACAAATAAGGCAGTCCCTGATTTAAGTGGTTACTTTCAATTGGAAATAATGGGAATTAACAGATAAATAGTAAATTACTATTTACCTCACCAAAAATAGTTTTGTATCAGAACAAAAACAAATGCAACACTTTTCTTCCTCCATAGTTGTCCAGAACATTCCATTAAACCAGAAGTATGTAAAAACCATATTTGGCGAATCATCATAGTCAATCAATCAGAATAGAGCTGGAAGGGACCTTGGAGGTCTTCTAGTCTAACCCCCTCCTCAAGCAGGATACCCTATACTAGGGGTAGGCAACCTCAGCTCTTTTATGATTCATGGACTTCAACTCCCAGAATTCCTGAGCCAGCTTGGCTGGCTCAGGAATTCTGGGAGTTGAAGTCCATGAGTCGTAAAAGAGCCGAGGTTGCCTACCCCTGCCTTATACTATTTCAGACAAGTGGCTGTCCAGCCTCTTCTTAAAAACCTCTAGTGATGAAGCACCCACAATTTCTGAAGGCAAGCTGTTCCACTGGTTAATTGGTTTCACTGTTAGGAAGTTTCTCCTTAATTCCTGGTTACTACTTTTCTTGATTAGTTTCCATCCATTGTTTTTTGTACTGCCCTCTGATGCTTTTTTTTTTAATTGGGGGCAATTAAGCTGACTTTGTAATAATGCCACTTGGGGTGTGTGTGAAAGCCCTAATAAGCAGGCATATACATAGAATGAAGGCTACTGCTAAGCTTGTAAGCCGCCCTGAGTCTTCGGAGAAGGGCGGGATATAAATGGAATTAAAATAAAAAATAAAAATACCGGTAAAAATTTTGTGGTGACCCCTCAAATACTGGAATACTGCTATCAGGACACCCCAGTTCTTCTTTTCTCTAGACTAGCCATCCCAATTCCTGCAACCGTTTTTCATATGTTTTTGTATCCAGGCCTTTAATCATTTTAGTTGCTGCTCTTTGTACTTTTTCCAACATCTCAATATCTTTTTTGTAATGTGGTGACCAAAACTGGGTGCAGTATTCCAGTGTGGTCTTACTAGGGATTTTATAAAGCGGTACTAATACTTCACGTGATCTTGATTCTGTGGCTCTGTTTATACAACCCAGGATTGTATTGGCTTTTTTGGCTGCTGTTGCACATTGCTGGCTCATAGTCAAGTGATCGTCCACTAGGACTTCAAGGTCCCTCTTACAGTTACTGTTTTAAAGCCAGGTCTTGCCCAATCTGTACTCGTACCTTTGTCTTTCTATCTTGTCTTGTGATGCCAAGCATGTATCTTTCCATGGCTCTTTGCACACTTTGTAGCTTTTTATTAATTGTGAGGTTAGTGTCCATGTTTCACTTGGCATATGTTAAAACAGGTAAAACACACTGATCGAAAACTTTTCTCTTCAGGCATAGGGGAAAGGTTGTTCTTGAAAATTATGCATAGCTTGCTGAATTGCCTGCCAACCACATTTTGCAAATATTGTCAATTAATTTTCCTTAGCTAAAAACTTCCAATAATTCTTTGGAGCTTTCAGAAATTGATGCATAACATATTTGCTTTTCTTAAGTAGATCTTTACCTTGTAAAGCAGACCCTGCCTTTTGCCTTTTGTCTTGATCTGAAATTTGATCTGAAATTCAGCAACATGGATATCCCCTAGATCAGAGGCCCCCGACCTTTTGGGCACCAGGGACTGGTTCTGTGGAAAGAGGTTTTTCTGCGGACCGAAGAGTGCAGGGTTTTGTGTGCTGCTTGCAACTCGTGGATGGGGCTTTGCTTGTTTGTGCGGACCGGTTGCTGGCATGCCGCAGCCTGGTACTGGTCCAAGGATTGGGGTTTGGGGACATCTGCCCTAAACGCCAGCAAAGAGTTACTGTTTTCTGTAGCTCTCTGCTGCCATTTAATGATTGTCTACTTTTGTGTTGCTTTACAAGAAGCTCTAAACCTTATATCACTCATATTCCCTGGCTACAATGCAGAGATTAAGAATTTTTAATGTGCTTGTTAATTTACCGTCTATATGTCACTAGGGTAATCTAATAACCCATAGCTAGCTAGCTCTTTCTGAAGCATTATTTGTATTACACCTTATGCTTTCTAAGATAAATGTTTAATTAAAAACTCAATCTTTCTGGAATTTCTGGAACTAGAAGCTAGAGAAAAATCTGGCCCTCTTAATATAATCATGAAAGCTAGGGGTGGGAAGCTGCACTGTCCTTGACAGATTTTATTTAAGAGCATATTTTTACTGGCAGCTATGCTGCAGCCCTGCTGGCAACGCTTGGTTGCTCAGCGTCTGGTTGATGATGTGGGCTGCTCCCAGCCTTTTCCATCTGTGTTTTGGCTGTGCTAGTATGAGTGGATTGTGGCCCTCAGAGGCAATTGATCTATCAGTTATATTGCTTGCTTTGCCATTTCAGACCGTATGTATCTTATATTTTTAGCTTCAGCATATCCTGACACTGAAGGTAACATTTTGAGTAGTATGGAGGATTTTTTCTTTCTTTTTCCCATTCAATCACGTCCATTCCTCAGGCACTGCCTAGACACAAACCCCTGCAGTTTTCTTGCTAAGGTTTTTACAGAAGTGATTTGCCATTGCTTCCTTTCTAGGGCTGAGAGAAAACGACGGGCCCAAAGTCACTCAGCTAGCTTTGTGCCCAGCATGGGACTAGAACTTACGGTCTCCCAGTTTCTAACCTGATGTCTTAACCACTATACTGATCTAACAATCAATTCATGTAATACATTTTAATTCCATTTCTCCCGTGGCAGTCAGTTTTCTGCAGTCCCCCAATTCCCTGTTTATCACAGTGAATTGTGAGAGAGCCATCACAGCTCCTCCTAGAGATGAAAAGACTTGCTAATGGCTGTTTGGCAAATATTTAGGGCAGTGGTTCTCAACCTGTGGTCCCTGGACTCCTGAGGGGCTGCAACATCATCACAGAGGGTCTGCAAAGGATTGAAGAAATATTGTGATTTAAATCTTAAGATAGGTTTTGGGGTCCGTGGCCATGATCTTAGCCAAAGAAGGTATTTAAAGGGGGTCCATGGTGAAGAAAAGCCCGAGAACCACTGATCTTGGCAATATGATACAAGGGACTTTGATTACATGGCTATTACCATCACTCATTGAGAAAGACTTCCAAAATATTTTGCAGGTTATTGTTGCTTGGCATTCCTCTATAAAGAATTAAGATCTCTGTTTCGCAGCCCTTCAGGGGTGTCCATCATTTGCAGTCCTAGAGCAATTCCGGTACTATAAAATCCGCCCGTGTCTTGACTGGGCAACAGATTCCGCTTACTCTCATAGGTTGGTGATAGTGGTGAGAGTTGCCCTGCACCAATGCTACGGCAAAAGGGATGTCAGTGACTTTCATGAATGGAAGTTTAAGGTAAAGGTAAAGGTTCCCCCGCACATGCGTGCTAGTCGTTTCCAACTCTAGGGGCCGGTGCTCATCTCCGTTTCAAAGCCAAAGAGCCAGCACTTGTCCGAGGACATCTCTGTGGTCATGTGGCTGGCATGACTAGACGCCAAAGGCGCACGGAACGCTGTTACCTTCCCACCGTAGTGGTCCCTATTTTTCTACTTGCATTTTTACGTGCTTTCGAACTGCTAGGTTGGCAGAAGCTGGGATGAGTAACAGGCGCTCACTCTGTTAGGCGGCACTCAGGATTCGATCCGCCAAACTGCCGACCTTCTGATCGCAAGCTCAGCGTCCCAACCCACTGAGCCATCGCGTCCCTGAATGGAAGTTTAGAAAGTTAAATTTTAATCGATGGATGGTGAGAGCTTAAAAAGGATTAAAAAGCTTGGGTTCAGTTTTGTTAATTGGCCTGGACCTGCATGGCTCATGGTAAGTTTAGCTTTACAAATCCTAGTATAACCCAATTAATATTGGAATTAGTAGAACTGAGATTTTAGCCCTAAATAGCCATGGTGGTCTGGGGTTATCTAAAGCTTCCCCAGCCATTCTAATAGGAGTGAAAGGGCAAGTCTTCTCTTCCTCCTATTGGACACAGAGAAGAAATTGCTGCTCCTGCTTTTTACAACTTCACCACAGCACCGCTTGCTTGTGAGACTGGGAAGAAAGGGGGTACGAATGAGGAAGCCCCTTTATCTCAGCCAACCTGGCAACTAATTCCTGCTGGACCTCCTGTTTTTTGTTTTTTAACTTTTTCTTTAAAAAAATGTTCTTTAAAGGGTAAGCAGTGCTAGACACTCAGCCATCTTTGCAAGGACTGGTACAATATCAGAAATTTCTGGCTCTTGTTTGACCTGGGCATTGTGACTTATGTGCTGTTGATTTACCAGATAGATAACGGGTACTTACTCAGCTCAATTGAGTTTTTGACACAGCTATTGATTGGCATAATTTATCTGCTGCTGTGCTTACACGTATTTAAAAAAATCAGTAAAACACTATGTAAATTCCATTTGCGTGTTGCTTTTGATTGCAAAGATAATGGAAACAGTATAGATTTACACCCTAGTTATCTGAGACTTGTTGTGTAGTAAGTAGTCTGTGGTATTAAGTGATTCAAAAAGATTTGTTCATGGACAGAACCAATTTTGAAATTGATTTGATAAAGATGTTTCATGATGTGTAATAAGGTACCATATATCTTTTTCCTTCTTTGCATTTTTTCCTGTGTCTTCATTTGAACACAGTGTAGGTAATTGGAAACTGCATTGCTTGGGAGTGCATATCCTCTGCTCTTCCCAGTCTCAGTTGGCCTTGTTTGTTTTTAGCAATCTTGCCAACAAGCTAAATTGGCCGTATAATGCCATGGTGACACCCTATTCATTATGTGATCTCCATCTGGATCAATTACATTACCAAATAAGGAAGAAATGAATCCATTTTATGTTTGTTCTAAGTTAAACATTATGCAGATACACTTCCAAATATTAAAAAATATATTTAACAAACATACATTTGTATGTTAGGTTGAATAATGTTCATATAATAAACTGGAAGGAATATCTAAATAGTGCACAAGAGTCTGGAAATATTCCTATAAAATTAATTACATATAGCTTCATAATGCTAATGTAAAGAGCCATGGGTAATGAAGATGCAATTCATTTTTACATAATTTTTGCTTATTTTGCTTCTGAAAACTTTCACATTTTCATAGCTCAAGGTGGAATGGAATGGAATAGAATAGAATAGAATAGAATAGAATAGAATAGAATAGAATAGAATAGAATAGAATAGAATAGAATAGAATAGAATAGAATAGAATAGAATAGAATAGAATAGACCTTGGAGGTGTTCTAGTCCAGCCCACTGCTCAAACAGGAGAACCTATACCATTTCAGACAAGTGACTGTGTAGTATCTCTTCTTAAAAATCTCCAGTGATGAGCGCCCACAATTTCTGAAGGCAAGCTTCTTCCACTCGTTAATTGTCCTCACTGTTAGGAAATTTCTCTTTAATTCCAAGTTGCTTCTCTCTCTGATCAGTTCCCAACCATTGTTTCTTGTCCTGCCTTCTGGTGCTTTGGAGAATAATTTGACCCCTTCCTCCTTGTGGCAGCCCCTCAAATACTGGAATATAGCTAACATGTTACCCCTATTTCTTCTTTTCTTTAGACTAGCCAAACCCAATTCCTGCAGCCATTCTTCATATGTTTTAGTCTCCAGGCCTTTGATCATCTTAGTTGCTCTTCTCTGAATTTTTTCCCAAGTTTCAAAATCTCTTTTGTATTATAGTGACCAAAACTGTTGCAGTATTTCAGGTGTGGTCTTACTAGAGTTTTATAAAGCGGTACTAATATTTTGTGTGATCTTGATTCTATGCCTCTGTTTATACAACACAGGACTGTATTAACTTTTTTGGCTGCTGTTGCACATTGCTGACTCCTATTCAAGTGATCGTCTACTAGGACTCCAAGTTCCCTCTCACAGTTGCTGTTTTTGAGCCAGGTCTCACCTAATCTGTATTTCTACCTTTGATTTTTCCTGCCTAAATGTAAAACTTTGCTTTTCTCCACATTAAAACTCATTTTGTTGGAAACGGTCCATTGTTCAAGTTGGTCAAGATCTTTTTGGATCCTGAGCTTGTCTTCTGGGGTGTTGGCTATTCCTGCCAGTTTAGTGTCATCTGCAAATTTGAGTTCCCCTTCTATTCCCTCATCTACTGTAGACTCACTGCTGTTGTCATTTATTCCCTCATCTAAGTCAGTGATGTTCTTGGGATTGTCAGTGTGTACGACTGTTACTTTCCATTATTATTTTTATTTATTTATTTATTTTAATTCCATTTATATCCCGCCCTTCTCCGAAGACTCAGGGCGGCTTACAAGCTTAGCAGTAGCCTTCATTCTATGTATATGCCTGCTTATTAGGGTTTTCACACACACCCCAAGCGGCATTATTACAAAGTCAGCTTATTGCCCCCAACAATCTGGGTCCTCATTTTACCTACCTCGGAAGGATGGAAGGATTGGGCTGAAGGATCCACACACTGCCCCTTCTAGTTTTTCTAGGTCTGGACAGAATGGAGAACTCATGTGAAACAAGCTAAGAAGGTCCCCAGCAGCCAGTCTAGAGGAGGTTCAGCCTGATCATTGGTGCCCTATGTCTGGGGTCACCTGTGGATTGGCACAAACAAGCAAAGCCCCATCCGTGGGATGCAGGCAGTACATGAAACCACGTCCCCTCTGATCTGCAAAAAAACCTCTCTCCACAGAACCGTCCTTGGTGCCCAAAAGGTTGGGGACCTCCAACCTTTTGTTGGAGAAGCACATGAAGACGGTCTGCCAGGAAGAATTTTTATTTATATATTTAGAAAATTTATGCAGCTGCACAACTCACAGTGACTCCGGGAAGTTTACAGAAATGAAACTCCAATACAAAACCCAATGCTTAGCCCCCTCCCAACAATAGTCACACCAACTATTTGATGGACACCATTTTAAAAAAAGAAATGCTGCAGAAGTTATCAAAAAGGAAATAATATGTATCAAATTGGAAGCTTTAGAAATAAGTGAATTTAAATGGATCAGAATTGACCACTTAAATTATATGATTACATGATACACTTATTAACAACATGAGTGCATATGAAGGCACAGAATGGCAATGATACTGAGAAAGGATATTGCTAAGTATGCGATTGGCCATAGTCCAATAAATGATAGGCTCCTGTCTACGAGAATTAGTGGCTATCCAGCAAACATCAACTTTGTGTGCATGTATACAGTATATCTGTACTACGGATTCAGCATGAAAATCATTGGGGAATTTACTGGCAAATTCAAAGCATGCCAAATGTTCCATTTAAAAAGGATATATTACTAATGGCTGATTGGAATGCAGAAGTTGAACTAATGGAGGAACCTGAAATTACAGGAAGATGTGAACTTGGTAAATAATGCACGGGATAGGTTAGTAGAGTGTTGCAAAGATAATTGTTTATTCATTGCTGATACTTGCTTCAGAAACATAAATGCAGACTCTATTGTATGGATGACACCAGAATCCAAGCGACTACATACTAAGAAAGTAAAGATTTGTTGTTGTTGTTAGTTGTGAAGTCATGTCCGACCCATCGCAACCCCATGGACAACGTTCCTCCAGGCCTTCCTGTCCTCTACCATCTTCTGGAGTCCATTTAAGCTCACGCCTACTGCTTCAGTGGCTCCATCCAGCCACCTCATTCTCTGTCGTCCCTTTCTTCTCTTGCCCTCAACCTTTCCCAGCATTAGGCTCTTCTCCAGCGAGTCCTTCCTTCTCATTAGGTGGCCAAAGTATTTGAGTTTCAATGTCAGGATCTGGCCTTCTAAAGAGCAGTGAGGGTTGATCTCCTCTAGGACTGACCGGTTTGATTGCCTTGCAGGCCAAGGGACTCGCAGGAGTCTTCTCCAGAAACATAGTTCAAAGGCCTCAATTCTTTCGCTCAGCCTTTCTTATGGTCCAACTTTCACAGCCATACATTGCAACTGGGAAGACCATAGCCTTGACTATATGCACTTTTGTTGGCAGGGTGATGTCTCTGCTTTTTAGTATGCTGTCTAGATTTGCCATGGCTTTCCTACCCAGGAGCAAACTTCTTTTAATTTCTTGGCTGCAGTCCCCATCTGCAGTGATCTCGGAGCCCAGGAAAATAAAATCTGTCACTCCTTCCATTTCTTCCCCAACTATTTGCCAGGAATTGAGAGGGCGAGATGCCATGATCTTGGTTTTCTTAATGTTAAGTTTCAAGCCAACTTTTGCACTCTCCTTCTTCACCTGCAACAAGAGGCTCTTTAGTTCCTCTTCACTTTCTGCCATTAAAGTGGTATCATCTGCATATCTTAGGTTGTTGATATTTCTCCCGTCAATCTTAATTCCAACTTTTGATTCATCTAGCCCTGCCTTTCTCATGATGTGCTCTGCATATAAGTTAAATAGGCAGGACAACAGTATACAGCCTTGCCGGACTCCTTTCCCAATTTTGAACCAATCAGTGGTTCTGTGTCCAGTTCTCACTGTTGCTTCTTGACCTGCATATAGGTTTCTGAAGAGACAAATAAGATGATCTGGTACTTCCATCTCTGCCACAGTTTGTTGTGATCCACACAATCAAAGGCTTTAGCATAGTCAATGACGCAGAAGCAGAAGTTTTTCTGGAACTCCCTAGCTTTCTCCATGATCCAGCGTATGTTGGCAATTTGATCTCTAGTTCCTCTGCCTCTTCAAAATCCTGCCTGTACTTCTGGTAGTTTTTGATCCACATACTGCTGGAGTCTAGATTTTAAGCATAACTTTACTAGCATATGAAATGAGTGCAGTGGTGCGATAGTTTGAACATTCTTTGGCACTGCCTTTCTTTGGAATTGGAATGTAAACTGATCTTTTCCAATCCTGTGGCCACTGTTGAGTTTTCCAAATTTGCTGGCAAATTGAGTGTAGCACTTTTACTGCATCGTCTTTTAAAATTTTGAATAGCTCAGCTGGAATACTGTCACCTCCACTAGATTTGTTGTTGCTCAGATTTCCTAAGGCCCACTTTACTTCACATTCTAGGATGTCTGGCTCAAGGTCAGTGACCACCTCATCATGGTTATCAGGGATGTTAAGCTCATTCTTGTATAGTTCTTCTGTGTAATTTTGCCACTTCTTAATTTCTTCTGCCTCTGTTAGGTTTCTGCCATTTTGGTCCTTTATCATGCCCATTTTTGCATGAAAAGTTCCCTTCACCTCTCCAATTTTCTTGAAGAGATCTCTGGTCCTCCCTATTCTATTGTTTTCTTCTATTTCTTTGCACTGTTCATTTAAGAAGGCATTCTTATCTCTTCTAGCTATTCTCTGGAATTCTGCATTCAATTGGGCGTATCTTTCTTTTTCTCCCTTGCCTTTCGCTTCCCTCCTTTCCTCAGCTATTTGCAAAGCTTCCTCAGACAGCCATTTTGCTTTCTTGCATTTCTTTTTCTTTGGGATGGTTTTAGTTGCTACCTCTTGTATAATGTTGCGATCCTCCATCCATAGTTCTTCAGGCACTCTGTCTATCAGATCTAATTCCTTAAATCTATTTGTCACCTCTACTGTATATTCGTCAGGGATATGATTTAGTTCATACCTGAGTGGCCTAGTGCTTTTCCCTACTTTCTTTAATTTAAGCCTAAACTTTGCAACAAGAAGCTCATGGTCTGAGCCACAGTCAGCTCCTGGTCTTGTTTTTACTGACTATATAGAGCTTCTCCATCTTTGACTGCAGAGCACATAGTCAATCTGTTTTCTTGTGTTGACCGTCTGGTGATGTCCATGTGTAGAGCCGCCTCTTGGGTTGTTGGAAAAGAGTGTTTGCTATGACCATCGTATTCTCTTGACAAAATTCTATCAGCCTGTGCCCTGCTTCATTTTGTACTCCAAGGCCAAACTTACCTGTTATTCTGGTTATCTTTTGGCCTCCTACTTTAGCATTCCATCCCCCATGATGATAAGGACATCATTTTTGGGTGTTAGTTCTATAAGGTGATGTAGGGCTTCATAAAACCAGTCAATTTCATCCTCTTCAGCACCGGTGGTTGGGGCATAGACTTGGACTACTGTGATATTGAATGGTTTGCCTTGGATTCGAACTGAGATCATTCTGTCATTTTGGGGATTGTATCCCAGTATTGCTTTTCCTACTCTTTTATTGACTATGAAGGCTACTCCATTTCTGAGGGATTCTTGCCCGGAGTAGTATACCTGATGGTCATCTGAATTAAATTCACCCATTCCTGTCCATTTTAGTTTGCTAATTCCTAAGATGTCAATGTTTAGTCTTGTCATCTCTTGTTTGACCACGTCCAGCTTTCCTTGATTCATGGATCTTACATTCCAGGTTCCTACGGAGAAAAAATCTTTACAGCCTCGTACTTTCCTTTCATCACCAGATACATCCACAGCTGAGCGTCCTTTCAGCTTTGGCCCAGTCGCTTCATTCTTTCTGGCACTACTAGTACTACCCCAGTAGCATATTGGTTGCCTTCCAACCTGAGGGGCTCATCTTCCAGCGTCATATCGTTTTGCCTTTTAGTACTGTCCATGGGGTTTTCATGGCAAAGATACTGGAGTAGGTTGCCATTTCCTTCTCCAGTTGCCATTTCCTTCTCCAGTGGATCACGTTTTGTCAGAACTCTCTGCTATGACCTGTCCGTCTTGGGTGGCCCTGCATGGCTCATAGCTTCATTGAATTATGTAAGCCTCTTTGCCACGACAAGGCAGTAATCCATAAAGGGGAAAGTAAAGAAGGAGAGCTGCAATCCAGTTAACCAGGATACTTCTAGTTGTACTTTGTAGGATAGAAAATAATGAATTATTGGTGTCAAAATATATCATATTGCCAGAACATAGGATCTGTTTATACAATAGAAGTGAAGGAGAAGCTGAGGAATATAGCAAGAGATGAAATCATTGTGAAACATTAAGGGGGGAAAAATCCCCAAATTCCAGAGAGGAAAAGATCCAAGTGACTTTCAAAATACTATATATTGTGATAATCAAAGAAAGGCAGAAGGTAAACCGCCCTGAGTCCCTAGGGAGAAGGGCGGTATACAAATTAAATAAAATCTAAATCTAAATAAAATCTAAATCTAAACCTTGAGGTCTTTAATAACAACAACAACAACAAATTCAACATGTTAGTAACAACAGCAAATGTCGCTATGCAATGAGAGATGCACAGTGTTTATTCTCTTGGAATAAAATTTTATCTTACAGAGGAAGAGTTGATTCGTATTTGACACTGAACTGCAGGCCCTTATAGAAACAACTTTTTAAAAGTCTCCTTGTAGTTCAGTTCTTATGATTTAAAAATGAATTAACTCATCATAAAATATTGTTTTGTATGATTCCTCAGAAAATGTTTTGAAAAAGATGGTGACTAGTTTATGTAGGTGTTACAAAAAAGTTTTTTAACTCATGTGATCTGGTTCCCCTATAATAATTGTAAAGTTTTTTATTCTAAAAACAATTAAGAAGTTCACACAATATATAATGTGAAGTGATTTTATTTCATTGGTACTTAAAGTATATGGATCTCACTGACTAGTCACAGTCTGTTTATTTTGATGGTACTTTAGCTTTTTGTATTTTACCATTTAAAAAGAAAATAAAAAGCATGAAGGATCTGTGTGTCTGTGTATTTCTGTGTCCATGGCTAATTAAGAGGAGTGGAATTGAAGTTCTTTTAAATTTACTTTTTCCTGATCTATATTGCCCCTAGCAATGCTGTTTATAATATGGAGGTGGGATTGGGTGAAATAGCAGCTTTGACTTTTGGAAAATGGCAGCAAGGAAAAAAGACACTGTCAAGTGTCCAGCTAGTGAATCCAAGAAAGGAACTCCTGGAACATTGTTCTTCCTGAAAGTAACACTTTTATTGAATACACTACATTGGCACAAAAGAAGCAAAACCAGCTCTGTATTTCCTGCTCAAAATCCACATAGTTAAACTTGAATTCCCCTTTGGCTGTTCCCCTCAGTCCATTGCATTGTCCAATCGAATACACTCCTTTTGTTATGGGAACTGCCTGGATTGAACACCTGCCCAGCATGGCCTTGAAGGGAGAATCAGGGTCTCACGGTCTGCAGACGTAGTCTTGGCAATCCATCCCCACCCCAGACATTACAACTACACCCCTCCCGAGAGCGAAGAAGAACTCTTGACACCAGTTCTCATCCTATTCTCCATGATTTACCTTCTTATTCTTAATTCCAATTTACTTGCCCCCTACATCTGAATGAGGATGCCCCAATTAATTTCAATCATGTATTAATCCATGAACTCTCTGGGTTATCTTAGGCCAGGGCTTTTCAACCTTTTCACCCATTGCACCACTTTTAGGATATGACAACATCCGAGTACCACCAGTCGCCTAGCAAGGTGTCAAAAACTTGATGAGCAAAAAAAAAAAAAAAAAAAAAGTGATGAAGTACAAGTGGTCCTCGACTTACAACAGTTCACTTAGTGACTGTTTGAAGTTACAATAGCACTAAAAAAAGTGCCCCCCAAGCCATAGCCGAGCAAGACACCTGCCTGCCTGCCTGGTGGCGCTCTTCCTCCTGTCCGAGGTTTTCATTATTATGAACATTTCTGTTGAGGATTAGCAGTGGGGGTGCGTTGGGGGGTGTTTTGTTTTTATTCCCCCCCATCTGCTGGGTGGTTGCAGCAGGTTTTGGTCACTTCACATGACCCTGGGACACTGTGACCAACATAAATATGAATCAGTTGCCAAGCATCTGAATGTAAATCACAAGACCCTGGAGTTGCTGCAACATTCCAGCTGATCGGTGCTTCTTCTGGGCTCAGCAGAAGCGCCACGATCAGCGCCGAGCTCCAGCTGGAGCCTGGTGCTGATCCTGGCGCTTCCGCTGAGCCCTGACAGCCCTGCAGCTCCAGCCATCTCTCGCTCAGGCTTGTGCGGTGCTGCCACCAGTTCAGTTCATTCTCCTCCCCCACTACCACTTTTCTAGGATGGTCGCGTACCACCTACTAGGTGCCAATGTACCAGAGGTGGTACCCGTACCACTGGTTGAAAAGCCCTGGTCTTAGGTCAACCATCTTGTCTCAGGCTCATTCTCTACCTGCAAGGTGATTTTGCTCCATTGCCTCAGGAATCACCAAGGGCTTTTATGCATAATAGGTTTGCTATTTCGTCGCTACAAATATTTTAATAGTATTTCAGTTACAATGTTAAGCATGGGAATTTTGAAAAGTAATTAGTTCGAAGGAAGGGAAAATGTTAGTTGAAGGTGCTGCAAGCTTTTTTCCTGTTAAAGTTGAGGTACTTTTGAAAAATGTATGCATTGTCTCTTTCCTGATAGTCTTTGTCTTTCTTTGCAGTGCGGCTCCATGAGAGTATTTCAGAAGAAGGTTTCCATTACCTTGTATTTGATCTGTAAGTCTGCTTTATTTGATTTTCATCTTTGCTCTCTCTCTTTCTCTCCCCCTCTCCCTCCCCCTCCCCCTCTCTCCCTCCCTCTCTTTCTCTCCCCTCCTTAGTAGCCATACCTGCATGTAATTCAGCTTAAGCAAACAAAAATAATTATGGCCCTAAATCCTGTGCAAGAAAATGTCTTTTTGTCAGGAGTTGTTAGTTAACTCCTGCCAGAGTTAAAACCAACTTGTAAATAATGAAGTTATTTCAGACTACTTTCCTGTGTGCAGATATTGGGTATTAGCTGATAGAGGAGCAAGAAGTCTTGGGATCCCCAAAATAGAGAAGAGACTTCCTCCTGTTCAGTCAGTAGAAATCCTTCTACTGAGGCAGGATTTCTATTGGTTTCTTTCCAGTAAATTTGTAATCCTTGGGCTAAATTAGTAGTAGTACAACTCTGTGATTATTTGTAGTCTAGGCTGTGAGCCATAGCTTTCTTTTATTGCCCTTATTTCATTCTGCAACTCCACAATTCAGATCCTTGGCCTTGCTACAGATGTAGGAAAAAGCTTAGGGATTGGGTTCAGCTATTGGGTGCTGAACATATATGATTGAGGATTATTAGTCTTTAATTATCTCTTGTTTTGGAATTAAAGCTTTTAAAGTTTGTTTACAAAGCTGAGGGGGGGAGTTTCTCTTTTCATTTGCTATTGAGTGTTAGTTTTTGACATCTGCTTCATCAAAGTGTGACTTCTTAATTTCATGGATTATGTTTGATTCCAGGGTGACTGGGGGGGAGCTATTTGAAGACATTGTTGCCAGGGAATACTACAGTGAAGCTGATGCTAGGTAAGTTCTTACTTTTATTTTGTTTTAATTTATTTATGGTCCATGTCCCAACGTCAATCCTCCCTCAACTTGGTCAGCATATCATGGCAATTCTGACACCTGCAAAATATCATTTCTTGACAAAAATTTTACTGTAGCTGTTCATACATTTTAGGCATAATACTTGTACAGTTTATAGCGTTTTTAGATAGTTGCCGCAATAAATTATTTATATAAATATAGGGAGAGCATTTAACATAATATAAAATCTGTTTAACAGGGTAGCATTTAACAAATGAAAATGTGTCCAGGTGGTCTTTACTTATCTTGACTACATTGCTTGGTGTTCAAGTACTTTAAGGTGTAGTATAATAAAATTGCCCTTAAATTGCACATGCGTCTAAATTCTTGTTTTTTTTAAAAAAGCTGTTTATCTATTTCCCTGTTGCAAAGCAGGGTGGTCTGAACCATCTTACTGAACAGAACAGTAAATCACTGTAACTTGCATTTGAATGCATTGTTGTCGATATTGATAGGGAAGACTATGGATAGGTTTTGTCGGAGATTCATCACATTTATGCTCTGATTCTCCTCTGGGACCTTAAAACAGCTTATTGGATACACCCCTGATAGCTGAGGGATGGTAGTAGTGGAACAAAATTAAACCCTGGTTCTCTTTACATCCTGTAGATTGCACCTTGGTTTCACAGATACACTCTCTACCTATCCTTTCCCTTTTAAAAGATAGTATTACCAGATCTTTATTACTACTGTTTCGTTAGGAGCAGCCCAACAGTAAAGACAACTTTATTTTTAATCTTTTGTCATGAGTACAATCCATTCATGAAGTGTGTTTTTTTACCATGCCTTGTATGGTGTTTTGTAAGATTTTTTTCCATAATATAATCTTCCTCTCCACCATCCTTTATTAACTGGTAAATGCAAAGTAAGTTTAGGTCATATCCATTGCAGTCATTCTATGTAAGTAATTCTTTTTTCTGTGTAAATAATGGCTGCGTAGATATATAATAATTCCTCTTATTATATTATGCATCTGATATAGATTTAATCTACAAATATTCAGAAGGCAACATCCAGTTATAAACTGTTTAGACTTTCAGGTGTCACAAGGCTCTTGTATTGGTTTCTGCAGAGTAAAATGGCTAGAAATTGCTGTCTGGTTTAGGTTTGGGAGAACCTGTGGTACTAGAAGATCACATCCGCAGCTAAAACTTGACTTTGCTACTTTTCCCTTGTTATTATTTTGCTTGCTCCTTGCTGTAGAGAGCTATTTGCAATGAAGTGAGAGTGAAGTCCACTCACTTCTGCCATTTTTGGCCTGAAAAGCCTTGCTAAATGCTTGGCTCTGTTCTAGTTATACAGTGTGTGTCTGATTCTTGCTCTCCACCCAGCTTCCCATTCTGGGATTGGCACATAGTTGCACAGCCTTCCAGAATAGTTCACCCTGCCAGCAGCCCTGGTATGTACCTGCTGGGGATATGTTGAGATGCCTTGCTGTTTCCCAGAGCAAGCATCTATCCCTCCACTGTAATATATAGGTATACAAAACGTTAGCAGTAAGTTAAAACCGTTTATTCCATTTATTCCATGAGGTAAACAAAACTGACAATAGAACACGCGGGAACTTTGACAGCTGTCAAAGTTCCCCGCCAGGGCGCAGGGGCAGCCACTGACAGCTCGCGGCTGTCAAAACACCAAGCCGGCTCACCATGCGGGAAGAAGAACTGTCAAAGACAAGACAGCGGTGATTGGCTCGGCTAGTCGCGGCGCCAAAAGAAACGATCCTGATTGGATCTCACTGACAGCTGCCGGCTATAAAAGCCGGGCAAGTTATTCTGCTTTTTGCCTTGTTCTAAATAAAGTCCTAGTTGAGTAACCTGTCGTCCGAGTGGTCCTTCGGCTACTTCATCCACTTAATGCAGTTAGTTTTTATTGTGCAAGTTACCTCTAATGGTACTTCTGAGGAATGCTCAGTTAGCTTCTCCATCGTTGTATTTATTGAGTTATATCATTTGTTATAAAATTTGGACAGATTGTGCACAGCTCCCTTTCAAAAGCACTTAACTGTATATGGTGATGGGCATGACTTCAAAATACTTTAAGAGAGAAGATTACTATGACAGTTACCCCGTGGCAAGGCGAGTGTTGCCATGGAATGGCATAAACCAGGTAATTGTCCTGGTTTATGCTCAGAGTGAGCGCCTGTTACTCGTCCCAGCTTCTGCCAACCTAGCAGTTCGAAAGCACATAAAAATGCAAGTAGAAAAATAGGGACCACTACGGTGGGAAGGTAATAGCGTTCCGTGCGCCTTTGGCATCTAGTCATGCCGACCACATGACCACGGAGACGTCCTCGGACAAGCGCTGGCTCTTCGGCTTTGAAACGGAGATGAGCACCGGCCCCTAGAGTCGGAAACGACTAGCACGCATGTGCGGGGGAACCTTTACCTTTACCTTTTTATGCTATGAGAACTGTTACGGTGCAAAATTAGCTACTTCCTTCCTTGCAATAAATTGCTTATGCCAGCTGTCAACTTAGTTTCATTATAAGTGCCTGGAAATGAGTTTAATGAACATTTGCAGGTTTTGTGTATGGTGTTTCATGCATGCGCTCTATGGGTGTAATGTTGAACTAATACAATAGGTGTTGATGACACATTACGCCATTCATTGCAAAGGGAGAGGGACAGCGAGAATTTTTTGTTTTGCTGGAGCCTGAAGGCTGAAACAAGGGAAGTAAAAATACAAGTTAAGTAGCCTCTGTACTTTCAAAGACTCCAACCCCTTTGTGCAAATATGCTTGCAATGTTCTTGTATTTATTGCTGGTTAAACTTTCCACTGGAAGTCTCCCAAATATGAAGACAGTGAGGGAATCTTCAGTTTCAGCCAGGCTAGCAAAGAGGTTATAGTAAATACTGGCTCATGGAATTGGATCTTGTCCGGCACATTTTAGGAATTCCTGAAAAATCTCTTTCAAGACAACCCTGACCAGGGGAAGAGGTTTCTGGGTTGGAGTAGGATTCAGACTTCCAAGCACTTCTCAGTGCCCAGAGCCAAACTGCAGAAGGTGCTGTGAAGTACATTTTCTTCATAGAACAACGCGGATAGTGGGCATTATCAGTAATAGCTCCTATTTTTGCTTGTGGCATTTTATGTATTGTTAAAACTTTAATCTGCAGTTCCTGATTAAAAGCATATTTGCTGATTTGCATAATAATTTTGGCTTGGGAGTTTTTCTAGCAAAATGATTATATATTGGAGAAATATATTAATAAATCATGTTTCTTTTCTGCTTTGTTTGTTTGTTCTGCAGCCACTGCATTCATCAGATTTTGGAAAGCGTCAATCATATTCATCAACATGATATTGTACATAGGGATTTAAAGGTAATACTTGGCTCCAGTGAAAATTAGACTTGCCTGGAAGCTACAGTTAAATGAAATCAAGATAGTTGCACAGATGGGTCTAGGGCAGTATAAAATTGGTTTGCTTCTCCACTACAGTCTTTGGCTTAATAATCTTTCATTTAATTCAATGCCCTGGTCTCTTCAAATGCTGCACAATTCACATAAACTTTAGTATCACTAATTGATATTGTACTGTAGTTGAGGGATATGAAACGTAAGCGTTCTTCTTGTAGGCAGATCATAACTACCATTTAGAGCAGACATGTCAAACTTGTGATGTCACGTGACATCACGCAACATATCGGAGCTTTTTCACCATTGCCGGCAATGAGGTGGCCGCAGTTTCTTCATGACATGTCCGGCCTGTGGGCCGGCAGTTTGACACCCCTGATTTAGAGAAATTACATGAGCTGCAAGAAAGTATATGGGTGGATCTTTTTCTTGACTCCTGTTTTCCCAGTCAGTTATAATTCTAATTTTTAAAGAAATAATGTTAGAGCACATTTTTCTTGCATTCATTATGCATGTAAGATGTTATACAGTGGGTCTAACTATTCGTGTAGCTTAATAATTCAAAGGATTTTTAGAAAGTTCTAGTATAGTAAAGATAAAGCTTGACGAGATCTGGGAGGAAAGCCCAATTGCCTTAAAGTGGACACCAGTTGGAGGGAAAATGGATCCAAACATGCTGCAGAATCAGGTAAAATACTGTCCATTCTTATTGCAACATCATGGTAGCTCCGTGGTGCAGGAAGGTTTCCTAAAACGATTCGTTAAGATATTTTTGTGTTTTGATGAGGAAACTAATACCTATAGAGGTACCAGTGGTTCTTGTTAACAGCAATTTCACCTTGGCATGTTTGATCATTTAGAGACCTGGCTTCAAAATATTCATAAAGTTCTTTATCTGCAGTTTTCAATTTTTTATTACTTTACCTATGACAACATGACAGAAGGGCTTTTGTGCATTTATAATTTCTTTAAGAATGAGGTCATCTGCATAATTTCGATTTGTATTGTATTTGATGACTGTATCATCCTCCTCACTAGATGAGCCCATTCATGAGGCACCATATGGTGTCCTTGCAGTACCTGGTCACCTTTTTGGAGCAACTTCCTGAGTTGTGCCATATGATGCACACTGGCTTCTCTGGTCCTTGCAGCTCTTTTGTGATCAGGTAGAGAGACTTCTTGACCGTGTCACTGGTTGCTGGTGCTACCCACAAATTGCTTACAGTTTACTATTGGGCAGCAGTGGTGTCCATGAGTACAGTTCAAATATCCCTCCACCAAGAAGCCAGTGTGAGCTATGTAACCCAAGCAGGTTGTCTCCCTCAATCACTTGCTAAGCAACGTTACTTGAAGAAGGTCAGGTGCTATAAGGAAGCCATGTGAAACTTTGAACTGGGCTGATGATGGTAATTTCTGCCTTAACCAAGTGAAAAGAAGGAGAAACAAATACAGGTGCATTACATATAGAACAACCTGCCTCCAAAAGCAGTGAATGCTCCAATTATAGAAGTTTTTAAGAAGAGACTGGACAGCCATTTGTCTGAAGTGGTATAGGGTTTCCTGCCTATTATTATTGTTGTTGTTGTTATTGATACATTATGGGAAAAAGAGGATGCTGGGTATTATTAGTTAATAATATTTATTATCCATGGTTTTACATTAGAATGGAAATCCTATAAATCAGAAGGGTCACCACTAACTCTGTTGGTCCCTTCCATTCAAAACAATTGATTTAATGCTGCTACTATGAAAAGGCACTTATAGTTGCTTTAGCAGAAATGCAGTGCCATGTTCAGAATAAGTCATAATTCCTTTCCATTTGGTGTTGGTGTTGGGCAAACCATATCATGAGCATTGCACCAGCATATTGACAGATTGTAGGTAGTCAAGGGAAAATAACTAAGGGATGTAGATAAGTGGTTAAAGGCAGGGCTTTTCAACCTTTTCACCCATTGTACCACTTTTAGGATATAGCAATATCCGAGTACCACCAGTCGCCTAGCAAGGTGTCAAAAACTTGATGACCCCCTCCAAAAAGGAAAAAAATGATAAAGTACAGGTAGTCCTCGACTTACAACAGTTCACCTGCCTGCCTGCCTGGCGGCGCTCTTCCTCCTGTCCGAGGTTTTCATTGTTCTGAGCATTTCTGTTGAGGATTGGCAGTGGGGTTGGGGTGTGTTTGGTTTTTATTTCCCCCCCCTTCTGCTGGGTGGTTGCAGCAGTTTTTGGTCACTTCACATGACCCTGGGACACTGTGACCGTCATAAATATGAATCAGTTGCCAAGCATCTGAATGTAAATCACAAGACCCTGGAGATGCTGCAACATTCCAGCTGATCGGCGCTTCTTCTGGGCTCAGCAGAAGCACCAGGATCAGTGCTGCTTTCCAGCTGATTGGTGCTTCTTCAGGGCTCAGTGGAAGCACCAGGATCAGTGGCAAGCTTCAGCTTGAGCCTGGCGCTGATCCTGACGCTTCCACTGAACCCTGACAGTCCCAAAGAAGCACCGATCAGGTGGAAAGTGGCACTGATCCTGGCACCTCCACTGAGCCCTGACAGCCCTGCAGCTCCAGCCCTCTCTCGCTCAGGCTTGTGCGGTGCTGCCAATGGTTCAGCTCATTCCCCTCCCCCACTACCACTTTTCTAGGATGGTTGCGTACCACCTGCCAGGTGCCAATGTACCACAGGTGGCAACTGTACCACTGGTTGAAAAGCCCTGGTTTAAAGCATGGGCATTTTTAGTCTGCAGAGAGACACTGTAGCTCTGTTCAAGTATCTGAAGGGTGAAGATGGAACACAATTGTTCAGAGTTGTTCTAGAGCACAGATCAAGAAATCACAGATTGTCATCAAGGAAAAAATCCTAATTGACTATTCAACAGCCTCAGAGCCAGTAAAGCTTTTTTTTTTTTTGCTGGAGATATTTCAGTAGAAATTAGATGGCCATTTGTCAAGCATGCTATAGTCATGGATGTCTGTGCTGAGTAAGGGATTGGATTATTAGATAATTCACCCATCAAACCTTTTCATTCCATGATTCAAAGGATTCCTTTAGCAGAGATGAACTCTATATGGTAGTAAAAAAGATTGAGAACTTATGAGATTGCCTTTTTCCAGGACTGGGCTTTGTTTTTTCCTATTGTTGACATACAGCCTTGGAATTCCTTCATTGTCTTGCATCAAAATACTGACTCAGAGGGAGCTGGCTAGGTGCAGCCCCTTACAAGGACTATGTACAGAAAAGTTGTTTGTTTAATCCTGTGATAAATGAGTCAGCCAGTGTAATAGATTCCAGCCAGAAGTGTTTTCAGGAATGATCCTTCCTTCGGTGAACACTGCCTTAGCTGGAATTGCAGAAGAATGACTTGTTTTTCTAGTTTTGTTTCATTGGGCTCTCCATGCCAATGATGAGAGAGCTGCTCTATTAGGAACACAGCACTTTGCGGTGCCATCTATTCTGTGCTTCAGGACATAACCACACTTATTCTTAAAAATGCTCCTGCCCTTTTGCTGAATCAATTCTAGCTGGCTTCAGATCATCTTGCCTGGACTCAGTTCAGTTTATAAACGGCCACATCCTCGGCCTTACTGACAAACTGGACATCAACAAATCATTTTGCCTGATGGCATCTACCCCTCCAGGTATTATTGTAAGGAATTTAAAGCTGACATTGTGGACTTTCTAACTAAAATATGCAGCCTGTCTCTGTATTCAGCCTTTGTAGTTGAAGACTGGAAGGTAACATCTTAATTCCAATTTTTAAGAAGGGTTCACAGGGAGATCCAGGAAATTAAAGACCTGTCAGCTTAACATCTGTTCCAGGAAAACAGTGGAAGCCAGAGGACAGAACAAAAACCTAAAGGAGGACTAAAGTATCATCATCCTCCCAACAGACAAATTGGATGTTCTTGCTTTGACACAAACCATAGTTATTATGGACAGATGACAACGTATGCAAAAAAGCAAAGAATTACTGGCCGACAGAGAAACCTACATCCTAATAACACCAACCCAAGACAGCCTGATCAAGAGTATTCTTAATCATCTAGCCAAGGGAGGTCAATTCACAAAAGAAGAATAGTGGCAGATGAAAAGCAGTAGACCTACTCTCCCATACATTTATGGATGTACCAAAATACACAAGCCCAACATATCTCTTTGTCCAATTGTATCATTACCAGGGGCCCCAACACACAACCTAGTTAAAGAACTTACAAAAGAGCTTGAACTGCTTACAAAGGGAAGTTAATATTCTTTCAATTCTCACTATATTGCATCCAGAACATCAAAGACCTGATAATAAAAGAAGATGAGATTATGGTTTAATTCAATGTTACAGCACTCTACGCCTGTAGACCCAGAATTAGCAACAGAATCCATAGCAACTGGACAACACAACACCGCCTAATTGTTTTTATTTAAGCATTTATTAAACAAATTTATGTAGCCACCCGACTCCAATATAGGTAATTGGGATCACCACTCTCAGGATTCTTAGAAACTGTAATGCAATGCAGCATCTAGAAAACATGGCATTTCCATACAGGCAACCAATACTATGGATCTGATATGTAGACCACACCTTTGTCATAATAAAAAAGGAACAACTAGACAGATGAAATCAGCAACATATTTAAAGGAATAAAATTCACAAGGGAAGAGGAAATCAATGCACTACTTCAGTAAGGGAAGGTCCATTTTTTAAAAAATAGCTATTAGTGTTTTTGAGAGTGTTAATAAACACATGGATAAAGGTGAGCCACTAGACATCTACTTAGATTTTCAAAAATCTAAGGGTTCTGTCCTAGGACCAGGGATTTTTAAATAATCTAGCATTGGACACGATTCATGGAATAGTCAAGTTCATATTTTTTACAATGGTTAAAAACAATAAGGAACTGGGAAGGAATCTCTGCACACATTGGCATAAAAATGGCAGAGGTCTTTCAGTGTAAACAAGTGTAGAGTGATGCATATCATATGAATGAGTGGGATCAGAGCTAAGAAGGACCGATGAAGGAAAAGATTGCAGAATAATAACATGAAATATATGAAGACACGGGTATTCTGAATGTACGCATTTGATCCTGTTGCAGGTAGCTGACATTTACAGAAACATAAAGGCAAAAAAGTCAGATGCATATGAGGATTATGATCCACTTTTAGACCCAAGACCACGGGGATAAATATCCAGTGTCACCTATTCTATACTGCGTACACTCAGATGATCTAAATAACTTTTTAGTTGTAGAAGTGCTGGTTTGCGTGGTGCAAATAGGGGGCTGGATACAATGCCTTGTGGATGATTGACATCTTCACCTTCTTGTTCTCAACATGCATTTACACTACAAAATTCCATACTTTAGAAATAAAATTCTCTGTGGCGGTAAGTTTTTTTTAGACTGCTGCTTCCAATTTTTCTGATACCTACAGGGTTATTCTGGGGGCAGAAGGGGGAGATTCTTGGAAGAGAAGAATGAGCAGAGAGCAAAATCACCACAACGAAAGCTATCAAAAGAACTAACATGGAATCAATAGAATTTAAAAACTGCAGTTTGTTGCATTGTTTTTCAGCTGGGTCTCCCTGTTCAGCAGCCAGCATTAGAACTGCTTGTGTGTGACAGCATAAAACAAGGGTTTTATATTGAGCATAGACTACAAATATAATAAATGTATGAAAGATAATTTCCTGGGCCTTAATGCTGTGCCAGGTAGACATAGGAGGCTTTGAGAAGATGAATTTGGTTGTTCCACCACACAATTAGCAGGATGCATTATTCCAGTGCACAATTGGAATAATTTTAGTTTTTGCTGAACCGTAATTGGGATTTCTGTGCCGCAATCATAACTGAAGTTTTGTACAGTTAAATGAACGTATGTATGTAGCCTGGGAACTTCACGCAAAGTTTGCCTTGCTGCATCTTGTTCTGCTGCCTTCAGAATTACCTCCAGTAGTGACTACGTCACAAGGAAACCTGAAGGCCATGCAGAATTAGTGCCACCTACTGTTTGCGTGGCGCCTAAGAAATGCTTGTCTGAAGAGTTTGACAAGTTGCAGTGCATGGTTGTGAAGATGAATTTTAGTCCACCCCTTCCATTGCCACCACCTAAAGTTTGTTAATGATCCAGGTAAGAATCTGGATTTTTAAAAGAAGGATAGAATGCGATGCTGTGAGCTTTAAAAAGAGGGCGATGGTTTTAAGATACAAATATTCACCTCAGGTCTTTCTCTTGTTTTGCCTCTCTGGGTTCTCTTAGCCTGAGAACTTGCTCCTTGCCAGTAAGTGCAAGGGCGCTGCTGTCAAACTGGCTGACTTCGGACTTGCAATTGAAGTACAAGGAGAACAGCAGGCGTGGTTTGGTAAGTGTTTCAGAAGTGTTGGTGTTTTATCAAGTTAAATTTCTTTTTTATTTAAAATGAGGGTTTCAACTTGTCACTTAAAGAAAGGCCCCAATTCACCTCCAAAATGGGGATGGTTTTTGCGTGGATGATGTACCCCGAGCTCCATTTTGTGTGCTCACTTACCTACTGCAGCCCTTGCTTCATTCCGCTCAATTCTGTAGCAGGGACGTTTGTTCACCCTTGGTTTAAAATGCCAAATTCTGGGACATGAGATTCCTCAGCTTTCATTCTATTAGTTTACTTCACCGAGACAAGCCTGAAATAAAAGAATAAAAGGAAACAAGCCTGAAATAAAAACAATATTAGAAAGTGAGACGGGCAGACTTGCAGGGCCTGAGACCTGTGGCTGTTGCTGTTGGGCATATTTGTGGGAGCTGAAGCCATTTGCCAAGTGCTGAGAAGCACTTCATATTGCAGCTCCTCACTTTGCTGCTTTGAACAGTGTCTGGCCCAGAAGAAGATCTTTGGCACTGGCTACCAGGTAAAGATTTTTTGCTGCATCTGGACACGTTTTCTGGGGGTGCCATAGGCTCAGTCGTTGAGAAGCACACTCCCATGCAGCTTCCTTCTTCCATCAATGCTAGTCTGCACCCAGGGGAGATCTAACCATGCCCTCCTCCAAGAACTCCACCTTGAGAGCTTTGCGTTGCAGAACTGAATTGGATACTCCAAGATGTAATGAAACTGGTGCAATTTGAGGAGGAAGAAAGATTTTTTGGAAGGGTGGGGAGGGAATGAGTTGAATTCATTCTGATAGATCCTGATGAGAGTAGGGCTGGATGGGAGTTGATGTAAGGTTTTAGAACCATGGGCCCTTGATTGGTGAGATGATGGATGAAACTAGATTCAGATGGTGGGTGCAGAATTAGCATTGATTTTGTCAAGTGCAGCCTGTGGAGGAGTGTGAGTGATGTACTGTCTTCAAAAGAACATTCAGATGCTGCAACTGCTCTAGAACATAGTAGCTGTGGGTGCACCATGTGAAAGCCATGCAATACATCTATTCTGACAACCAGACTGGCTGCTAGTTGACTTCTGGATGCAATTCAAGGTGCTGGTTGTCACCTTGAAAGACTTAGATGTTTCAAGACCTATGTATCTGCAAGACTGCCTTCTCCCAGTAACATCTGCCTGCCTAATAAAATTTAGTAGGATTGGATCTTTACATATCCTGCTGATCAGACTGGCAAGAGACTTCAAGGACCATGAAGGTTTAACTTCTCAGTCATCATCCCATTTCACCACTATCACACCTTCAATTTTTGAACTGATCCCTCCTTCCTGGCCTTCAGAAAACTAGTGAAAGCCTGGTTGCTCCACTAAGCCTTAAGCTTGATTTGCATTACTTTTGATTTCAAATATGCATTGGGCAGGCGTATATTGCTCAAAGTTGGCTGATTGGAGTGGGCTATAAGTCCTGTAAATATATAAATGAAAAACAAATAAAATAAAAGTGTCCCCTGGATAAAGGAAACACGGGATATAAATACAATGTAAAAGTAAGATTAAAATATTAATTAACATTTGGCCATAGCATTAGATTTCATCTGCTAATTGACGCTGAATCAGTCATGGCAATCTTATGATTATCTTCCCAGCAACTGATGTGGGAGTGAATTGGTTTGACTGACACCCTGTGGTAGACTTGGTCCAAGTTTGCGTAGTCTGGGAAGGTTTTTCATGAAGTATTCATGGTGTAGCTCTCTAACACCTCCCCCACACTTCATGTCAGAAGGCTTATTTTCTAGTAATTGTGAAATTAATAGCTTTATTCTGAAGTGCTGCACTGTACTTTGACAGGGTTTGCAGGTACTCCAGGTTACCTCTCTCCTGAGGTCTTAAGAAAAGATCCTTATGGAAAGCCAGTGGATATATGGGCGTGTGGTAAGATCCTCTAACTTTTAATCATAGTTCTTTAGGTTGTGGGGTCTATTTGCTTTAAGGTGGGACCAAGCTGCATAAGGGTATCTGACAATTTGCAGAGATTGAGAATAGTCTATGAACCTGTGACTGTAATGTTCCTCAACTGAATTGAAAAGGCAGCTCTATACTTTTAATCCAACTGCTGTATGTTCTATAGAAACCACGGTTGCCTCAGTGCTACCAGCTACATAGGGTGCTCATCCTCATTATTTGGAAGATTATTAGTTTCCTGAACCTTGATGGACATAGACAGATTCCACTTTGTCCTATGTGATGGAAATGTAGAATCTGGACTGACAGAACGTACCGTGAAAGGAGCCAGGATGTAGGGATTGTGAAATGAGCATGTTCTGTCTTGCAAAGATTCGACACATCCATTTTTTTAACCAACATTTGGCTGCAAAACTCTCAGAGTAATCCAGCTTTTCTTTCGATCGCAATATATTTTGCAAAGCTCTTTTTATTTTAGTATTTAGATTATTAATTAGGCTTCTCAATTCTCAGACATTTTTATCTGTTTGTCTTCCTTTAATAGAAAATTGTCCCATGAAAATTCCCAGGGAACTAATGGGACAGCACTTTCGTAACTTAAGACTTTTTCTTTATGCAGCCTGCAATTAACTGCTGTTCCATTAAGCTGTAAGAGTATTTAGACCTTTAACTCTCTTCATCAGAAGTTTGAAAGGAAAACCTGTATTAGTTGGGGTGAAAAAACACTGGTTTCTTGTCCATTTTTGCACCAAACTGATTTAGAATGGAAATGGTCCTGATTGATCTGTTCATTGATCTGTTCATTCATGTCTGAGATGAATGGTGCTTTTAAACTTCTCATTGGGACACTCTCTTCATTGTAAAAAAATCTAGAACATTTACTGCATGAATGTAACATTGTTCTCTGCTTGCTAGAGTAATAAACCTGGTTTCAATTTAATAATGCACTTCTGGTGCTTTGTTATGACCTGTAACTGGAACAGACTTCTACTTATGAAAACATGTATGCTTAATTTGTATAAAGTATGCTGACTGGAGCAAATGAGCAAGCAATTAAAAAATGTCCTTAGTCATCCATTATCTTCAAGGAACAGATCAGGAAAAGTCTAACCTTGCTACATTTCTTTTGCTTACATTTCATTTTGTTCACAATAAAATGTTTTATCAGCTTGCTACGAGTGGTCATTTGCACATATGGGCAGGACTTATCAATTTTTAAAAATAATTGTCGATCAGAAGGTCGGCAGTTTGGTGGGTCGAATCCCGAGTGCCGCGTAACAGAGTGAGTGCCTGTTACTCGTCCCAGCTTCTGCCAACCTAGCAGTTCGAAAGCACGTAAAAATGCAAGTAGAAAAATAGGGATCACTACGGTGGGAAGGTAACAGCGTTCCGTACGCCTGTGGCGTCTAGTCACACCGGCCACATGATCACGGAGACATCCTCGGACAAGCGCTGGCTCTTCGGCTTTGAAACGGAGATGAGCACCGGCCCCTAGAGTCGGAAACGACTAGCACGCATGTGCGGGGGAACCTTTACCTTTTTTTTATAATAAATTTGTTTCTGCAAAGTGACTCTTGAGCGGCTTACAAGATCAAAATAAAACCATAAATACATGTACAAATGTGTAAAATCACAATGAAATGTAAAATAATAAAATACAATACAATAATACAATACAATAATAAAATACAAAATATAAACTAAAAGATGTGGAGGAAAAGACCAGAATGTATGGTGGGAGCTGCTGTTAGTTGATCAACTACCTCCAGCGTGATAACCACCCCCCCACACACTGGGGTCCCAAGCCATCTGGCAGAGTCCGGTCTTGAAGAAGGGTCAGGAGAGTGGGAGTCAAATCTTGCCTCAAGGGAGTAAGATGTTTCAGAGTAGAAGAAAAAATAGAAGTTCAGGAGGTGCAGAAAATAAAAGACAAAAAAAGTAGAAGGGAAAAGGAAAAGGGCAACGAAGGTGGCCTTCAATCTTCATAACACCAAGCATAATCTAATAATACTAACTTTTCACCCTCTTTTGAAGTTACAAATTTAAAAAAAACACCTTTTCTTCCCACAACTTAACTTTTATTTATACACAGTCCAGAAATCACCATCTTTTCAATCCCAGTCAGCAAAAACTGAATTCTCCATTAAGAGTTACCAGAAGTATCCAACAAATAATTTATCCCTGGTCAAATAGTCCTCTTTTTTGCTCTGTAAATCTTAACCTTCAAATCATTCTTATGGCATTGCAGGATTTGATCTTTCATCACCCTTTGGCATTTAAAATGAGTCTTCAAAGCTTTTACCAGCCTATTTTGTAAATCCCATAAAGACGCTTTGTTCAGGATGTTTCGTTGCAGCTGTTCCATCTCGGTAATCTCAATTTTGTTGCCTCCCATTTCATCAAATTCTATAATGTCTGTCAGATAAAGGTTTTTTAAATATTTTTTTCTCATCATATTGTAACAGTTTGTCCATTGAAATCTTTATTCTTTTCAATACATTTGTTATTAATATTTCAGTCCATATTTTTTTAAAAAATTAAAATGAGAAACAGTTATAGCCATTTTAACTCTTTTCTGCCTGATCCTTTAGTGTCCATTTACAACCTTCATTAAACCTCAGTTCCTAATAGGGGTTTGTTCTGATTCAATCATTTCCCACAAGTATATAATTTAATTATACACTTGTGTTTTTTTTAAATCTTACAGCAAATATAACCAATATTCCAAATCTGTCTGGTCTCCAAATTCATTTAAACTTTCCTAAATCAAGAATTATTTTTTTTTGCTTTTTGCCAATCGTATATTAAATATATAGTAAAATTTCTTAAATCTAAGGAGGAAGGTAATACTCACCAGGTGTTGAATTAAGTTTGCTGTTTTGAAGGTCTCTGATATTGATAAAGTGTTTAAATGGAAGATTTCCAAATGTGATTAAAAAGTGAGTTTGGCTGGCAGTGTCTTATGAAAGACTCTGCCATTTTTCAGAGTAAAGATAGTTTATCTCCCTCAGGTCCTGGCACTTAGACCCATGGAAGATCTCAAATAAATGTATTAACATACAGTACATGATGGCTGAGAATGCTGCAAGCATTTTCACATTTTTTCATGTACAAATATTTATGGTAAATGCTGGTATGACAGAGAGGGGAAGGTATATTCCTCCACAGAAGTTGGAATGATAGATAGGTATGATAGATAGATTGCCTTGTGACAATGGGCAGCAGCTTAAAAGGTGATAGTCCCTGTGGATTGACTCAAGGGTATATTTGCCTTTTAGGGTAACTATTCTTTTTAATTTTCTCCCAGGAGTTATTCTTTATATATTACTTGTTGGATATCCTCCATTTTGGGATGAAGATCAGCATAAACTGTATCAGCAGATCAAAGCAGGGGCCTATGACGTAAGATAATTCCTTATATGTTGTTTTCTTTAGTTAATTCTCTGATTTTGATGCATCATGCTGAAAAATACATTGTTAGGCATACGGGATAAGAAAGAGGGATAGTGTCAAGTTGCTCATTCATAAAAATTATAGAGGGGATTAATACTCGTTCAGTAATTTAAAATCTTTTAGTGGTTGAACGTTCTTTTAAAGAGAACCATTTTCTATTGTTAGCTGGATGAAATAACAGGAACCAACTAATGTTCCCATTTATCTGTCCCCTAAATTCAGCAATCTAACACTCCAATAATTTGTAGTCTACAGTTCACATCCATATTGGAAATGTGTCACATATATTTTTCTGCTTTGATTCATAATGTGAGTCCCCGAAAGGCCACTAACTCATAGCGATTCAGCATGGAATAAGAGCAAAAGCAACTACAGAAGTACATATTACGTAAACTGGTAAAAAGAGCCTCTGTTATCTCTCGGCTTAGTTTCCTTCTCCAGAATGGGATACTGTGACCCCAGAAGCAAAGAATTTAATCAACCAGATGCTGACAATAAACCCTGCAAAGCGCATCACAGCAGATCAGGCACTTAAGCACCCATGGGTCTGTGTAAGTATCTACAGCTTCCCTTCTCAGAATAACTTTAGAAACTTGGAAATGGGTCCTAACCACCTTAAAGCTGAAATGGAAGAACTACAAGGACGCCATGTAGAGGGGGAGAGAGTGAGATTGAGAGCCACGGGTTAGGTGGTTGGACTCAGATTGATGGGACATAAGTTCAAGCCTCTCTTCATTGATGGCCAGTTACATGCAGTGGAATAACATGAAGAGAGATTGCCATGTAAGCTACCTTGAACGCTTAGAGCAGGGGTCCCCAACCCCCGGTCCGTGGACCGACACTGGTCCGCAGCATGCCAGCAACTGGTCCGCACAAACAAGCAAAGCCCCATCCGCAGGATGCAGGCAGTACGCAAAACCACACCCCCTCTGGTCTGCAGAAAAACTTTTCTCCACGGCACCGGTCCCCGGTGCCCAAAAGGTTGGGGACCTCTGGCTTAGAGGAATGGCAGAATAAAAATCTAGTAATTAAATAGATTGAGATAGTGATCTAAATGCCCGTTTCTGTTTGCTTTTTTCCAGCAACGATCAACTGTAGCTTCTATGATGCACAGACAGGAGACTGTGGAATGCTTGAGAAAGTTCAATGCCAGAAGAAAGCTGAAGGTATATTCTTAAAAGGGACAGTGACTTATGATTCCACATTGTGTGATTATAGAAGTTGGCAATATACATTGCAAAGAGCATTCCCCTCCATCACTTTACCCTTCCTTCAAAATATTGTGAATTCAATCCTCATTCATTTTCTCTACAGCACCCATCCACTTCTACATATTTCTTTCCCCTTTTTACTCACAGAGTTTTGTATTCAGCACCCATTCATTCTCTTCTTGTTTCGTCACCTGCATTCTTGATGTCCTCATTCCACCAATGGCTCAGCTTTTTGTTTCTTCTGATGTTGCCGCTTCATTTCTCATACAGCAAAGTGAGCAGAAGTATGCTTTATAGACTTCATACTTCTTTCCCAATTAACATTCCTTCCTTCCAACAAACCACATATTACTCACTACCTTTCTGTTATCTTTTGCACCTATCAGCAAGATACAGAATTTCACCTCTATTCTCTAGTTTTTCATCATGTATTTAAAAGTTGTAATTGTTTGCTCTGTTTTCCCTGCTAAAGTGGAAAAGCAATATCTTGGTCTGCACTATTAATTTTTGGATCCTTATTCCATGTTGCATCATACATTTAATATTACCTTTAATATTTACTAATTTATTTACTAGTTGGTAAACAATTTGACATCATTCATGTTCTCAGTCAACACATCTCCGCCACTACATTTACTTAGAACTGTAGGGCTGGAAGGGGCCTTGGAGGTCTTCTAGCCCAATCTCCAGCTTAAGGCAGAAGACCTTATACCATCCTGGGTAAATGGTGTCTAGCCTGTTCTTGGAAACCTCCAGTGATGGTGGAGTATCCACAACTCCCAGAGGCAAGCTGTTCCATTGTTTAATTGTTCTCACTGTCAAGAAATTTCTCTGTAGTTCTAGGTTGTATCTAGGTTGAAACCCTTTAACGAGCTTCCACTCGTTTCTTCTCCTGCCTTCAGATGCTTTGGAAAATAAGTAAACGCCCTCTTCCCTGTGACAGTCCCTCAAGTACTGGGAGACAGCTGTCATGTCACTCTAATCCTTCTCTTTGATTGGCTAGACATACTCTTTAACTGTTCATGTTACAGTTCACTTCTAGACCCATATCATCTTTCTTCCTCTTCTCTGCACATTTTCTAGGGCTTCAGCATCTTCTTTGTATCATGGTGACGAGAATCAGACCAGAACAAATGTGGGCTCCTTAGTGCAGTATAGAGCAGTACTATCACTTCTCGTGATCTTTTTTTTTATTGAAAAGTTTTACAATACATTTTATTTTTAACAAAACAAAACAAAACCTCTCCCAACCACCTCCCCTCTTCCCAACCCTCCCCAACACCTCCCTCCCTCCCCCCTCCCCGACTTCCCAGAGCTAAATACAAGGTATAACAGTAAAAACAATCATAATCTACCATATGCAAACAACAATAACTATTAAATCTATCTCACTTTAACTCTTATAAAATAACTACAAGCAATATAAATATCACATCGATACTTATTCAAATGCTAAGTGAAACTTTTTAGTCCCATATTTATTCTGGATGTAATCAATCCATTTTTTCCACTCCACGATATATCTCTGTTGCAAATGGTCTTTCAAGTACGCTGAGATCTTTGCCATTTCCACCAGGTTGGAAACTTTTAAAGTCCATTCTTCTATAGTCGGCAGTTCTTCCTTCTTCCAATATTGCCCTACTAAAAGTCTTGCTGCCGTAATTAAATTCAACATCAACTTAGTGTCCACAACTGACCGTAGTGTCAGTAGTAATGCCCAGTAAAAACAATTGCAGACAAAACTTTATCCTTTTCTTAAATATCTTCTGCATATTCCACCAAATTTTAATCCAAAATGCTTTAACCTTTTTACAGGACCACCATATATGAAAATACGTTGCATCTTCACCACCACACCTCCAACATTTAGGCTGGCAGTTCGGATACATACTTGCTAGTTTTTTAGGATCTAAATGCCACCTATAAAACATTTTATAAAAGTTCTCTCTTAAATTTTGAGCTTGCGTAAATTTTACATTTCTCACCCAAATCTTTTCCCAAGTATCCATTGTAATGACTTCTTGAAAATTCTGAGCCCACTTTATCATACAGTCTTTAACAAGTTCTGTCTCTGAATCAATTTCTATCAGTGCAAGATATATCCGTTTGATATGTGCTTGACCTTGATCTCTAATTTGCTTTACCAAATTTTCATCAGTCATTGAAAAGCCAATTTTCTGATCTTCTTTCCACCTGGCCTGTAATTGCCCATACTGAAACCAAGTTTGAACAATCTTTCCTTCTCGTAAGATATTATACGGCTTCAAATACCATACATTCCTTTCCAAACTTAAAATTTCCTTATATGTAGTCACATCATGTCTCGTGATCTTGATGCTATCCTTCTGTTGATGCAACCTAGGACTACATCAGGATTTTAGCAGGTGCAGCACACTACTGGCTCAAACTTAAGTGGTGGTCCACTTTTGACACCTAGATCCCTCTTACAGTTACTACTCTTGAGCCAGCTGCTGCCTATTCTACACCAGTGTATTTGGTTTTTTCTGCCTAAGTGCAGGACCTTGCTTATCTCACCACTGAACTGCATCTTGTTGGATAGGGTCCAAAGCTCAAGTCTGTCAAGATGCAAATTTGATGAGTTCCCTTTCTATCCCCGCATCTGGATCATTCATGAAGATGTTGAAGAGCGTTGGGCCCAAGATAGAACCTTGAGGCACCCCACTCCATGCTTCTCTCCATGTCGATGCAGTTCCATTAAGCACCACAGACCTCCATTAATTCAAGTTGATACGTTTTATGTGTACATTCCCTAAATAAATAAATGTATGAATGGTTTCCTTTCTTTTGTATAATGTTTATTGAAGCTTAAAAAGGCAAAGATAAAAAACTAATACAAACTAAGAAAAATATGAAAAGGTTGAAAAGAGAAAAACTGAGAGGAAGGGAGGAATATATATGGAAAAAAAATAATATTAAATGATTTCACCTTCATCTACAATTTAACTTTTGACCTTAACATTTCAACCAAAAATCTCTTTATCTCACATCTCACCTTTTATCTATTAGCAAATAATAAAGCCTCATCATTCAATCAGTAAAAGTTCATTAATGAACACACGTACACACACACACACATCAAACACAAACAGACAGATTAAAGAAGTAAATCAATGTCATATTCCTTGTTCAGTTTCCTTTCTCACATAAGTACACTTTGCAGTCATCTGTTGGGAAGCAAAAAAATTGATCTGCACACCCTCTGCCCAGCATGAAGTTTCAATGTCCTCCGATTTATCTTATAGTTAGTTTTTGATGCAGGTACACTTAATAATTAACCCTCTGTAATTATTTCATTCTTTTGCTACTTTTCCCTTTATATAAGTATAATGCTATTCTTTCAGTCATTAGGCATAGATACATCCTCAAACATGAAATAACTCAGTTTGTCACCCATGTATATCAAATCCATAATTTAACACTCCTCCGGTTATACCATGTACTCCTGCAGTCTTTCCCATGCAAATCTCATTCTGTCAAGGATTGTCTGTATCTCTCTCCCTCTCCCCTTCTCTCCCTCTCACCCCCCCCCCTCTCACACACACTGTACCACTCTGTAATATCCCTATCGGACTGTTCAAAGGACCTTCCACATCTTCTCTCCTTACATCCGCTATCCAGTGTTAGGAGATTTATTCATCCAATTTTATTGTTGTTCTTTCACTGTCATTTCTTTCATTTTACTTTTCTTCTAAGTTCATTTTTCCCAAGAGCACTCCTGATACTATCAAAGAAATGTCTATTCCACATTCAGAGCCCCTGATTCTTATGTCCTTTACTGTTTTTTTCTTTTATCAATAATAGTTTTAGATTTATATTAATTCCTTTGCCATATGGCTTTATAAATAAATTTATGTCCAGTCACATATTTGAAACAAGCATTTTTCTGAAACCATTTACCAAAAGCATCACCCTTCTAAATCACTCTTTAGTCTCTGAATGGCTGGAACAGTTTTTCTTATCTTTCATTTTGTTCTCTTGCACCCATTCATTTTATTTGGCAGAGTATTTTTTTTAATCGCTGGATTGCATTTGTTCAGAATATGGCACTGTTTTTCACCAAATTCATGTCTGGTTCAGTATAACATACATCGTATCTTCTGACACACATTTATCCCTTTCATTCATGTTTAAACCTAAACTTTCAGTTCTTTGCATGCATTCATCAGCTCCACACCATAAAATCAGATGACCTTTATTAAATCCATTACATTCAATTCCCCCCATCTTAGTTTCATGGACACAGAATAATGTATTTTCTTCCTTTAATTTCATTAATTAATTAATGCTCTTCACTATTTACTCCTCCTACATTTCATGGGACAATCTTATGATCACCAACTTGTTCTATGGATATGGATCATTGTTAATAGTAATACAGAAAAATATAGATGTTACCAATCTTAGTGGTATCTGTGGCTCATGCAGCATTACCAGCTCTTGGTAAAGACAGTAACAGCCAGTTTTAGCACATTTTGGTAGTATGCCCAGTTTTGCCCAGGTATAGTCACCCCAAGAGATTGTGACTAACATCCTGCTAACTAGTAGGTACATGCAACATATAGGGACCCTATTTGGGAGGCTACAACAGCCAAAGCAGAGACGTATTTCCTTGAAAGTGAAGAGAAGAAACTTTAATTGGTGACTGCATGACATATCTTTACATTTTGTGGTATAGACCATAATAAACATATATATTCACTGGTATAGTATCCAGAATATTCATTTTTTACGTTTTGTGTATTTATATATATATATAAATATATATATATGTATATATATATATATATATATATATATGTGTGTATATTGCTATTTTTAGGGGGCAATCCTTACTACTATGCTGGTGTCTCGGAATTTTTCAGGTAAGAAATTGTTTTTCTGTTTCTTGATTTGTTTCTAGCAGATATGTTTAGCTTTACAAATCAGACAGATTACACTTTACTTTTTGAAGAACAGTCCAATTTTATGGAGTCGTTGCATATCTGACCTGATCCTAAATAAGAATTGCCATGATTGTACATGGTACTTTTCAGTTTTCAGTTTGCTTTTACTTACTTATATTGTGGCAGCAAAGTTTGTTCTTTTTCAGCTAAGAGGAGAAAGAACGAAATCCTAACCAAACATGTGGTTGATTTCTGGGAGGAATAGTAGGTTGGCCCCTATGTATACAAAGAAATAGAGCAGTGTTTCTCAAGCTTTGCAACCTTAAGATGTGTGGCATGACTGGCTGGGAAATTCTGAGACTTGAGGTCCACACATCTTAAAAGCTCTGAGATTGAGAAACGGTGTTCTAGAGGATCCAGAATGGGGCAGTAGGAATAAAAACAAAAATCAAGATGGCGACCACAATGCTGCCATCTTCTTGACTTTTTCAAATCTTTCTCTCCACCCCGTGAATGTCTCTGCATCGAGAGCTGATTCTGATAACTGTTTCCAAAATTTTTAAACAGTCTCAGCTGGTATTTATATCCATAATTTTATAAAGAAATAGCAAAAACCTGACATAAATTAAAACCATTGGCATTTTTGTTTCCTCTGAGCCATCTTAAAGAGATTTTGCATGGCATTCAAGTCTCGAAAAGATTGCTGGCCCCTGCTACAGCATTCTTTCAATTTGCAAATAGTTTTTTTTCCCATTGTAAAGTACCTAATATGGATGACAAAGTAATAATTCACAGAAATTGCTTTAAAATGATTCTCTCTATATCCTAACTTCCCAAATTTACACGTTATGTTTTCAGTTTGCAGAGGTGGGTCTGCTTATGACAGGGATATATTTTTTTTAGCTGTGGCAAGAAACAACAGTTACTTTGGAGAAAACTACCTCTGTCAGTATTTTCTTTCAACAAAACGTTTTCTAACTTCACATCAGTATGCATACTATTGTTTTCAGGACTTGGGTTTGAAATTTTCCTCCCTTTTCGCAAATAGAAACTAGTTTTTCTTCTTCATCTTCCAATGATAAGAGAACTTCTGAAAGTCCTCTTCCCTTATTTCCAATTTAAGGTGAAGCAAAGACAACTCCTTAAGCACTACAGTGGTTTGAGAGGGTGCTTTTTTAATTTCACTCCTACGTGTAAGGGTTTTATGGGGAAAATCTTGGATCTCGATTTCAGTAAAATTGTCTTAATTTCTCACTATTCAAAAATACACGATACTGTATTTACACAACCACTCAAAACTCTTAATTTCTCTGTCAGAAATGTTATAAAAAGATATTATTATTGCAGCAGAGAATTATGGTGATTGTGATATTGGAAAAAATCAGGAAAAGATTTGTATAGCTACAGTTCTCTCCCTGTTTCTTCTACCACCAAATCAGCCCATAATATTTATCAGTGACTAGTTCGTGGTCAAAAGACTGACAAGGGATTCATTATTCAGGTCTAATAGAATTTAGTAATAGGATTTGAAGCAGTAAAAAGACAGTGTTTTAGAACTAAAGTAGCTCAGGATAACTGAAGGTCTTCATTGCCCAAGCTGTATGTGTATGAGAGGAAGAATGCCAGTTAAATATTGGTGTAGAAATAACAGGACAGTATAGGAGTCCCGGGTGAGGTCAGACACCTGTAAACTTAGTAAATAATAAAATACATTTAAGCACCTTTTCCTACTAATGGCCATCAGGTCACTGACTGTATTTGTCAACTATTGATATATTTTAGAAAACACATGCGCAAGTGGAAATTAACAGCACAGATCTCATTATTAAAGCTGTACTGATAATATAGTAAAGCTTGCACTAACATCTTACACTATATTCATAGTGCTATTCATGTTCCCTTGCAACAGAGATCAGAGCAAAGATCACACAAATAATACCCATTGGTGCAACTACTCTAGGAAATGCAAGCTCCGACTTAATTTCTGAGAAATACATACCCAATAATAACCAGCAAAATCCAAATAGAGCTAGAAATCCAAGCCTAACATAGAGGTGCCTGGAAAGAATAACATGGCTGCAGGATGCTACCAGCCGTGAGTCTTCAGTACAAAAACGTGGGCAATAATACTGAAACCCATATATCAGAAACAGGAAATAAAGGAAAGCAAAACTTTTTTAGATCTCTAAATCCAAATCAGAATAGGCCCAAAGGAGCAGAGAAAGCAGATACAAGCGAAATTTTTGAAAACAAAAATTCATAGTTTTTTCTTAAGGACGAGTGATGGGAAGGTAGTATTGAGTAAAAAGGACAACTAATGCACCTAGAATGGATGGTAAGTGACAAAGTTAAGGTTCTGTTTGTAGTAAGAAGGCCAAAATCAAGGCAGGTAATGAACAGAGTCTTACTCATTAGAAAGTGGAGCATAACTGATCTTTCAAGCCCTGGAGTTTCTAACATTATTGGAATTCATTTTTGTCATCTGACTAACTTTCTCCACAGTTTCTCAAGCAGATATGTTCTCCACTCTATACGCTCCGTGATTATAAATGTTTACATTAATAAACCACTCTATTTCTTTAGCTATCATTTTTATTTGTCTTACTGGAGTTTTCAAGATGTCCGGCCTCCCTGTTTTTTGTTGAAAGCCGCTAGCGGTGAGATTTTTTGCTGCTGTTTTGGCAAACGAGGACCTCCTCAAATTTCTTGTGTACTTTATAGTATGTCCTTGACTTGTAAACATGTGCTCAGGTTTTTATTTAAGAAATTAACCGGCTAATTTAAAATGAGCTTTTTCTTGAAAGGTGCTTCAGTTGAATGGGGAGAAGGTCCAAGGTCATTGTGAAAGCTGTTTGTGATCCACATGAGCCCCATATGTTGCATAACCTTTCAGCCTCTCCTATGCTACACGGTTTGAATTGTAATATCCCTCAGGAATAAGAAGGGAGCATTAGGGGGCTCGATGAGGCAGAAGAATGCATGACAGTTTTCTAGCTTTTCTCTGGAAATCTGCTTTGTGGGAGGGCTGCTGATTTCATATTCCCAGATTCACATAGTAGCTGGACTCCCATCTTTTCGCTTCCTGTAGCCACACCATCAGTGCCTTTCACCCAAACCTCTTCGTGGAATAGTTTCATTTCTATGAAGTTCTGGTTCTCAATTTTTCTTTAAAATCTCACTTCTATCAAAGCTTTTTTTTACAAATAATTGTAGCTTCTTAAAGAAACATCTGCAGAGAAGCAGACACCAGGTGAGAATTGAGTCTCACTGAAGACAGTTTAAGAAGTATTGTAGGTCTCAGTCTGAAAGACAGCTGACAGCTGACTAATCCCCTGGCATCTTACAAGCACCGCCTTGCCTGCATATGGTCCTTTTTGTGTGTCACACTCCTCACAGTCACATCCTCTGCCTTTTGTTAAGAGAGTTTCTCTATTCCACTCAGGGAAGAAAAGAAAAAAAGCAAAACGTAACCATTTGATAAATTAGTGCTTTCGATAGGGTGGGCAGGGAAAGCTCTGTTATCTCTCTGTGAGAGAAAATGGCCTAAAAACTGAATGATTGATGAGTGGGTTGGCTGAAAAACTATAAAACAAATGAAGGACTAAAAACTTGCTTTTAGAAGGTTAAAAATGGTGTGTTGTGACCCTTAAGAAACACACTGGATCTGTTGTTGATGCAAATGAATTGGGAATCAGGTTCAGATGTACCTGCATGTCATCAGTTTGGCTACAGGGCTGAACATGTCAGCAGGTAGCAACTATGGTCAGGGAAGCCTTTGTACAGCTTCATCTGGTTTGCCAGTTGCTTCCTTTCCTAGACTGAAAGCACTTCCGTATAGTTAGGCCCTGTTCCAGAGAGTCACTCAGACCATGTCTTGACTTCTGAAACATGACCTATGTAGAGCTTCCCTTGAAGACCACGTGGATGTTTCAGCTGGTCTAGAAGGCAGCCGTATGGGCAGTGATGCCTCAGTGTAACACCCCTGCTTTGTTAATGACATGGTTCTCAGTTTGCTTCTGAGTGTGAATCAAGGAGCTGGTCATTACCTGTAATACCCTACATGGCATAGGGCCTAGTTACTTGAGGATCTGCCTGGCTGATTCAGTTTGGTTCCTTTAATTAAACAGTATGCCTTCTGCGTTGCAACACCTCTGCTTTTAGGTTCCTCATGAAATCTAGGTGCCTCCTTGTAATGCTATATGTGAATGACCTTAAGAGACAGAGCAATGAGATGCAACCAGGGGAATAGTCAGATAAAGGCAGCTTAGCCCTCCCCTGGAATGTGGGTGGGCAAGGGTCTCAAAAGAAACCTTCCTTAGCTTCTTGGGCTGTAAAGGAGACAGAGGAGAGAGAAGCACTTTCACACTTGCAAGTTTCTGTTAATGTAACTTTACAGTAAAGTAGATTTAGCTCTTTTGCTCATTTTTCCTTTCTGGTCTACCTGGTAAGACTGACATTCTGACCTGTTGGTGTTTCAAGGGCCTTGAAGAACTTCTTGTTCAGTCTTCAGTTAGGGTGGTTGAAACCCCTTCTGAGTCATGTGGATATATCCCTTGTTGCCCAGTTTTGCCATCTTTCACCTTTATTACTGTTATTTTTCTGTGTTTTTACTTTGTGCACCACCAGGAGTTGCCTGGAATTGAGCAGTGTACCAAATTTAATTAATAAATGGCCCTGACCAGTAGTTTGCCTTTGCTCCGTCCTTCCCTCTCCTTCCTTCTCCCTTCAAGTTCTCTTCTCATCAAAGAGACGGTGAAAATAGTTTTGCAATGAAGGGGGCGGGGGGGGGGGAGGAAGGAAAACACCCATTTCCCCCTAAAAATTCAGTTTGGATCTGAGTGCTAAGTACATCAGTCTTGTCCAGAGAAGATGGTTGTTTTGAAGAGGAAGAGAGCAATAGCCTGACCATCCTCTCCCGTAAACTGCTGAACAGTGGACAGAAGAGAGCCCAAGCTGGCTAGCAATCTACGGTTCTGAGAGGAAGTTCTAGGGTGGCCTTATCTCAAGTGACAGATATTCTAGACATCAATTGTCACATTTGTGCACAATTATATATCTGCAGATCAAAACTAATTTGGTAAGAATTTACACAGTCTTTTCCATATGTCTCTGGAAGTTTGCAGAAGACCCAAAAGGCCAGAAGAAATTCTTCTCCCTCATTTTTCCCCCTTTTTTCTTTGCAGCATGTTAAGATATGTTTGGAAACTGTGCAAACAATGCCTGTTATAATCCTATTCAGGAATACTCTTGGGGCTCCCAGATGGACAGTGGATGAAGGATAGCACTGCACCAGGAAAATAATCATGCAGAAAGAGCTGAATGGGGCAAATGTGCTTAATTTAAGTTGTCCTGGTAAATAAAATTTACGTAGTTCATTGCAGAATACAGTTTTTCTCTAAATGCTTCATTATATTCCCTAGCATTTTGGGAAGCAAATTTAGATCTCCAGGTTTCTTTCTCAAAAAAAGTAGTCTTTTATATTTCAGCGATAAAGTTATATACTCTGACCACTTTTTTCTTAATATGATGAATGGATGGATGATGGATGGATAAGCTACTTAGTATGTATAATACTGCAAAGTAATAAGGCTTTTAAATAAATGTTAATTTTTATGCTTTTATTTCAAAAAAAATTTAAAAAGCAACAAAAAATAATTTAGAATTTAGAAATATTAGCTCTGTGGAAGAAAGAAGATAATGTTTGAGGCACTTACAGTAAAGCTGCTGTGCCGAAAATAGCTTTTGATCTTAATAACAATGGCTTCCATGTACTTGCATGAGATGGTTCTAACTTCTCACTGTACGCAGAGCATGATAGAACAGATGTCAACGCTGCTAACGTCGAATGTTATTGCTTGACATCAGAAATGGAAGTCACTGTTGTTTCCATCTTAGCAGTTCTCAGATTGCCTTCCCACAACCATATGGCATCATACTAAAAACAGAAGCAAAATTTTCAGTGGCATGATTTTTTTACAACTAAACAAATAAAATAAAATGAGGGTGTGAAACCTAGTTTTTAATTGTGAACATTAAGGATGAAATATTTTAATTCTGCCCATTCTCATATAAACTTGTAATTCCAGAGATACCATCCTCACAGCTAGAAAACAATATTTTGAAATACACTCTTTACCCCAAAATGTTGCCTATCATTGCTATATAGTATGAGGAACCAAATATAGTATGTCATAAGGATGTTCTTAAAAGGTAAGGTAGAATTGTGTGATGTGCAAATGTGTGTAGATGTAAATTCATTCAGGGAGGCCTAATATGATTATGATGCTGTATAGAATTCATGCTGTATATCATAAACAGATAAAGATGCCCTCTAGTTGAACTTGACTCATGGTGACTTCATTGACATAGCTGTGTAGCTTTCTAAGCAGCAGTGGTTTGTCATTGCCTTCTTCCAAGACTGGACAGTGATGGCCAGGTGCCTCCCTATGTTGAAAATCTATACATATCACCTGAATTCAAACTGTTATGGAGCTCCAATTTAATTGTTGACTGTTTTCATGCAAAATAAGAGTCTGATATGAGCAAAATGGTTAGAAAATGGCACAATTGCCTGGTTTACCAATAAGAAGCTTCAAAATCCTAAGATGAGATTCTAACTAATTGGGGATAATGGACATTGCAGAAGTGATGGAATGTAGTCCAGATTTCCAGGAAGGAAGGCTTTATTCCAGTGTAGTAAGAGACAGTATAATTCAGATAGCTTGGGAGAAAAAGGGTCAAGAGAGCTCCTCCCTAACAGTTTCTAAATATTATGTTTTATGGTGCAAGTAGTCTGCTCTACTTTGGCAAGATTACTGCCTAAAGGTGGGGAATAAATAAAGGAAACTGCTTAGAAGAATGTCTTTCTGCTCAACCTGTCTTTCTTTGTTTTGGGCAGTAAACAAATTCCAGTTCCATGCAGATACTATTGGCTATATTATGTCCAAATCAGAACAATAATATTTTTTACATTAAATATGCTTATAATTTACCATAGCCTGTTCTTTAATGCTACATTGCCTTTTAATCGTAGTGGTATTAGTTATAAGGGTGGAGGGAGGAGCAGTGGCTCAGCAATTAAAGATGGTAAGCTTACAGTCCGGATTCAAGACTCAAGCGCCATGTGACAGGTGAGCTCCCATTATTTGCCCCAGCTCCTACCAACCTAGCAGTTTGAAGCATGCAAATGCGCATAAATACATAGGCACCTCTTCGGTGAGAACAGTGTTCTGGGCGCCACAGGGTATAGTTACGCTGGACATATGACCTCAGAAATGTGTGTGGGCAACATTTGCTCCCTCGGCCAACAAACGGAGATGAGCACTGTCCTCTAGAGTTGGAAACCTTTACCTTTTTATTTGTCATAAACATATTTACTTTACCCCTCCATACTCCAATCTTGTTTCATATAAAGTTGGTTAAAGAACTGGAAAATTTGGGGTATCATTTCCTTCTAATCATAAGCTGTGCAAACCTCTGGTTATGTGGATGTGGCTTTTTCCTTTTTCCTGAACTGTCAGTGGGCATCAAAGACCACATTCAATTTTAAACAAATGGGTCGCAGATGTGTATTTTTTAATCTGTTGAAATTAAATCAGTTGTTTTGGGCCATGTGTACAAGCTTACATGCCACTGAAAATTATGTCTGGGGTATGAAAAGTGGATAGCTTGTTTCATATTTTGGGGAGGATACATTTGGATTTGGATATATTACTCTATCCCTGACAATGTTGGAATTTCTTCTCCAAGGAATCTGGTTTTGATAAAATGTTTCCCTGTTCAGTGAAGTCTTTGGAGTCCACTCCAAAATACATATATATTTAGGAAATTTACATGGCTGCTCATCTTATGCAAATCTGGGAGCCTCACAAAATGATAAAAACAGCATAAATATCTAACGAAAACATAATAAATACAAATAAACATAGTATACAAATAAGACAAACATAGTAAACACACAATATAAAAGCTGAGGCAGTTTACACATTTTCTTCACTGACAGATTTACCTATATTGGGCTTTAGTAACAATCCAGCTTGCCTGAGGGAAATGTCAGGTTTTTACAGACCAGCAGTTCAAGGTCATCTAGATCTTCAGGGGAGGCTATTCTACAGGGTAAGTGCCACAGGAGACAAAGCACATCTAGGTGTTGCAGGATGCCACTGTTCCATTGAGCACGCTCACCCTACTGAATCTAGTGGGATAGGCAGGAGAAATTGGAGAAGGCATTCCTGCAAGTAACTGGGCCTAGGAATTTAAAGGGGACAAGCAGCAACTTGAGCCACACCCAGAAACATAGTGGGAGCTTATGCAGCAGATGTTCCAACATGGGCAAATCTTGGTGTGCCCAATACTACATACATGGTTGCATTCTGAGGCTTCCGAATGCTTTTCAAGAGCAATCAACCCCATTTAGGGCATGTTGAAGGATTCCAGATGGGAAGCGATTACGTGGCTGTGAGTAGAGTCCCTCAGTCCAGGAACTGGTACATAAATGGTTGTGTGCAAAGCCCTCCTACACACAGCCGTGAAGAGATGATCTTTCAAGTAGGGCTGCCAGTAAGACAGTGGCTGACTTTGTACGCACTTCTGCCTAAGTAGGATAACAGACAGCATTTTAAAATGTACAACCAGTGCTTGTCAGGAAAGAAGATTGTTTGAATGAGTAAAGTTCATAATCTTTTCAATATGCCGAGAAAGGGAAAGAAAGAAATACATTTTCGGGGATGATCAGTCTTCATTTCTTGAAAGTGGCATTTTCAATATATCTCTTCCTTTTGTCCCTTCATTGTTTGAAGGACTTCAGAGGGAAACTGGTATAGTCCATAATATGAACCATGAGTGTCTGTTCCCCCATTTAAATCTCAGCTCAGTGATAAACCCATCAGATGGCCTTGAGCAGCCTCAACCCTCTTGTTTTCTCCTTATGTTACATTATCAATGGTACACAGCTTTGGACAGGGGCAAACACCGGTGACGTGCCTTACTTCTTGAAATGAACAATTCAGCATAATACAATAGCTTGCCTATTGATCTCTGCTTTCACTTGGATTAGAGAAGAAAGTAGCCCTAAACTGCTAAAATAGGTTTGCTGTTGGCTGGCTGCATTTCTTTAAAAATGCAACTGCTCCCGTTAAAAAACAAACAAACATATAATCCTCTCTTTTTTCAAAGCAATTAGTTGTTCACCTTCCATGCTACTTTGAAATGCTATCCTTTATTATATTTTTTATTATTATTTTAGTTTAGCGGTTCTGTAGCATTACTAAAATACTGAAATATTTCCTTTACTCTGTATTTTTTCTAACCGGTGAGGTAAAATTACACATTTTCCTCTTTGGCTTTGAGACCTTCTGAATATTTAACAAATTGCAGAATTTGACATTTGCTATTTATCTGATAATTACAGTTCTAGATCAATGATCATCAGAAACTTTTGAACTTCTATGAGTGCTCTTCGGACTGGAGGATAATAAAAAATCCTGAGTTAAATATTTGTATTTTTCTAGAGAGCAAAGAGTTAAAAGCACTTTAATAAACTAGTTCAACGCAGGTTAGCACTTCATTCTTATTAACAAATACTGATTTTCTTATTAATGTTTCTTCACTTAATATACAGTGGCTGAAGCTGCTGTTCATAAATCAAGCCAACTGGTTGATTGATCATTCTAATGTATATTTGCCTTTATTTCTCTTAATTTTTAAAAATATAATAACATGACCTGTTGCAACTGGTGTATATAACATCATCCAGTCCCTTTTGTGATGTTAAAGTAGGCATTCTAGTCTTCTGTTTTACTGCTAATACTTTCAACTTTGATTTTGTTGACATAAAACTCTATAACTGAAAGTCTGTTTTACATCTAAAATCTGCAGCTTTCTCAGCTTCCTGATGTCCAATCCTTTGTGCCGGCTCCTGTGGTTTTATTGTCCTATTTAAAAGGGAATAATATCTTTTTCATAATATTGTGTTTCCCCTTTTCTCCTTTCTTTTTTCCCACATTTCTTTTTAAACTAATTTATTTGCACCATGCTAATGGGCCTTTATTGCTTTATTATGACTCCTCCCACTGAATGATTGTGTCCAATCAGTTGGCAGGCAGAGCTCCGCCCCTGCTTCGGCCGCCATGAGTGCTGCCGGCCTGGCTGAGCAAGGTATGTGGCATGAGTCGTATCTCCTGAGTGCCTGATCTTAGAACCACACACTTGCCCACCCTTGATCAATTCCACTGCCAGTAAAAACCAGCATGATAGTATTTGTGCACCTAGTGAGACACACCATCCATGCTTGCTGGCTGAGAAAAGGGCATGCACTAAGGTATCCATCTAACCAAGAATCATTAAGTACATTGAGTTTGAACCTACTAACAAATGCATGTTGGGTAGTTAACTTTGATTTGCTGTGAATTGACATGACATTTGGAGACAGGGATTGTCATAGTGTCAGTATATTCAGAAAGTTAAAATGGCTTCTACAACTATGAATGTCTTACGAGGATATCAACCTGTTAGCAAATTCTGAAATTTGTTTTTAAACAACATTTACCATTTGATAGGAGGATAGCATAAGATTAACCTGCTATTTTTTCATATGGATTGGTGATAAGCAATGACACACAGTAGCATTCAGTATTACGCATTATGTTTGTCATTATATTTGACTGTGCAGCTTTAAATTTGGGGAACAAAGGATAAAAAGCAGTGGGATAAGGTTTCTTGTACTGGCAAAGACACTTAAACTTTTTTATCCAATGAAGAACATTGCTCTTGTACTTCCAAATTTATTATCATTTAAGAATGGAAAATATCTTTTGTCCTCTGTTAAATCCACCCAAGCAGGAAAAATATAGTGTGCTGGTAGAAGCATTAATCTCAAATTTGGAAAAAGCTTCAAAGACCAGGTGATTTCCTGTTGTTAATTCCTCTTCAGCCAACCAAAAGTAATTAGTTCAGGGACAAATAAAATATGTCCACAGCCAGAATGTTACTTGAACAGGAAGCATATAATGTGGGGTGCTCCTTTGACAAGTTTCAGAGTAGTTTTCTATTGACTTTAGAGCCAGAGCTGAGCCAACCCCCCTAGGATTTCTTTATGGACCTACAGGTGTGGGAACTCTGAAGATGTGTTCCTAGAACTATTGAATGCACAGAAAGTTTCCCATGATCCCTTTGCGTATCAGATGAGGGCCCTTAGAATAGAGGATGGAATAAGGACCCTCTCATCTCTCAGTTGTATCTTCTTCCTACTTATTAACTTAATCTGCATGCTTCTATCTGGGTGCACCTTACATGTATGACATTTCATGCAGTATATATGAATTCATGCAATATATTTGAATATATATTGTAGATTTTGGATGTATTCTGATCTAATTTCCCTGTCACAGACTGTACGAGTAGGGTTTGGTTTAGCAGGAAGAAAACCAGGCTTGGTGTTCATCAGAAGCAGTTTTGCCGATAAGTTCTCAAAATTAGTGTTGCAGTCTTCCAAATCAAGCTTCTAGTTCGAGAAAGAGCTTTATACACCAATTACTAGATTATTCTTTAAAAGCCACGTTAATTCAAAATGCAAATTACACTGTATCCATTGCATTAAAATGAGTCTATGTATAAATGAAAAGTGCACTTTTATCCAACCAAATTAGATGTGTGAGCAGGCCTCTACGATTTATGTGGCTAGAAGCAAACTTCTTTTTTTTATGAGAAATGGAAATTTTAAAATGAAATGGAACATATAGATTGGTGCGAGATGAAACTCTCCTCCACACTGAGCACTTTCTTTTCCAGCCTAATTAACTTTTGATTTCACTTTTGTGCCACATTTGAAACCTGTGATTAGATACATGAGGAGATCCCACTGAGTGGAGGAAACAGGAACATTTATTTTCCAGGCTACTAGCTTTTCTTTCAAGGGATTTTACTTTTCCTTGAAAAGTAGCAGAATCCCTGTTGTTTGCCTTTGATGTAAAGACCTGGACTAATTGGTATGGTAATTTCTCATAAATTAAACAGGGATTATGGAGAGGTTTAAAGGCCCTTTAAGGACTACTTATGAAATATTTAAATACTAATGAAGGGATGATCCCAGACAAAATTCTCCAGGACTGGTTTTGATATCTACAAATCTGGAGATATAGATACACATATTTGCAATCAATTATTTAAATAGTTTAGACTAATAATAGGAGGAAATGTATGTAAAAGCATTTCAGTAATACATACTATTGGGAACATAAAAATTATTCCTAGTTAATGTTGATATATAATTTTAGGAAAGGACTTCAACTGCAGAATAGAACATTTTTGTTCTCTTTAGAAGGAAGACAGTAGTTGTAAGTCTACTACATAGTCAGAATCTGTCCTTCAAAGGTAAATTCACATTTAAGCTTTAGCTAGGCTTTACAATTAGAATGCTTCCAAATTCATTATGGACACTGACTTTTTTAGATATATAGATAGTCCTCAACTTACAACCAATCATTTTACAACCATCTGAAGTTATGATGGCCACAGAAAGCACCTGTGACTATCTTATATCATCTCTCCCTTCCCCCGCAGTCACATGACTGCATATCAGCTTCACGACCCATCACAGTATTCCATGGTCACTTGATTTCAATTTGCTTTGTTTTTTGCTGATTTCTGGCCAAAAAACAGCCATTCAAATAAATGGGTCCATTTAATGACTACTGTTTGATTATTAACCACTGCATTTGACAACAACTGCCACATTTGCTTAATGACCACTGCAAAAAAGGCCAGAAAATTACTTCAGATCATGTGGGTGCTTCAACTAACGACCGTAACAACTTACAACTGGACTTCCAGTCCCAATTTTGATTGTAAGTCAAGATACAAGTTCATTTCCTTTTAGAAATTACAGTGCAGGTTATGAGTCATTTAGGCCAGTACTAAAAACAGAAAACTAAAATAAAGATGGAGTAATAACTAAAGAAAAGTCAGATTCAAACAACCCATTTTAAGTTTCACCAAATTTCTTTCTCACTGTAGCCTTCCCCTAAGGCCACACATAATTTCTGTAAAACTTAAATGCAGCTTTGTTTTGTGTGATCCATTATCTTTGCTATTCAAAGACTGTATACAATTTGGTTCAAAAAGGATTGGATTCCCCTGTTCTATATCAAAGGCAGGATATAATTGCACAGTGAAAATTGTGAGTATGCTTTTTAATATTTCCAAAGGCTTCTCAAAACACACATGTTTACAGGTAAGATGTACCGGTAGGTTAGAACTGGATGGTGGTATGTCCCCATATTGAGAAACTGCAGAGTGTAGCTATAGATAGAATCCTACTTTCTCTGGAAAAGCTCTTTGCAAGTCATCTGTTGTTGTGTTGTGCTGAATATAGCATTCTCTGTGCGTTTTGTCTTCTAAGTACTCCCAGGAAGATTTGTGTTCTTGTGTGGTGCTTAATTGTAGGAATCCAAGTTTCATCTTTTGGATAACAGCATGTTATCTAAAAGTTTAAGCTTCGTGCAAAATGTATTTTTGTCTGCTGTTTTTGGGTGGGGAACTGTTTTGTAGATTAATGTATAGCCTTTCCCAGTCTGCTGTGTATGCAAAGGAATTATGCAGCTTCTGTGTGTGGAAAGGACTACAGACCATTTATGAGACCAGAATATGGGTGAATGTCAAGTTTTCCTGTAGCAAACTCCTTGGGGCTTTCATTCTACTATATCAACTTTTTACACTGACAGGAGCTGAATGGAAAACTTCCATTAGTTCTCCTCTCAGTGTCTGCACTCTATATTATAAATGCAGATTTCCTATTCCCATAATATCTATGTTAGATTTCCAGATACCTTAACATAGATTTGACCACATAACCTATTTCTGGCCTCCCTCCAATTGTTTGTAGCTTAATTGGTCTTAATTTAATCTTGGGTTAGCATCAGGAGATCTAGAGCAATGCTAATACCTTGATTTTTGACAGGGCTATAGGGAAACTGCCTGACAGAAATAAGTAACCGTGAACCTGATTCCTTTGGCAGGAAAAGGCCAACATTAGGCTTCTATGAAACCAGCTTTGAATTTTATTTCAGAAGGCCTATTCTCCCACTTTAATTACATCAATTTCTCAGTAACTCTTGCTATGTGAGATATTTGTAAGCTACTTTACAGTGTGAAAACTCTATATCCAGGTGGGATTGGTTTTCATTGACCACTCTGTTGTCTTAATTACACAATGGCATCACTTCTAATGGAAGCAAAACTAAGGCAAAGTCTGAAAGTTTCAGAGGCGGATTCCTTTTCATTCTTTCTCATATTTTTTAGTGTGATTAACTGCAAGAGGTAGTGTTTCATTTCCATAAAATAACCACATTAGAGTTGGAATAGATGGAGTAAGGACTTCTCTTTCTGCCAAAAATGTCCCTGAGTTTGCCGGAATCAGTCTCCTGTAGATAACATTGATACTTCCCCTTATGCTGCAAATAAAACTACAGTATATGAATTACAGACCTGGAATGGATTAGGGTTTAATTACACAAACTTAAACATACATTGGTTTCCTGTTGGTTGAATGCAACAGCGCCTTTATGTTACATCTTGCCTTAATTTCTCAGAGCTCTTTTCTGCTACCCTGAATTTTATCCCATGGTATGAAAACATACATGAGCCAACATGCCTTCTTCACCTGTGAAATATCTTTGTGCAACAGAGTTACGTAAAAGAGGAGGAATAACCTTTCTCCCCTTTGAATTCTTGTACTTACATGTTTTAAAAAATTGCCTCACTTTAAAAAAAGGAAAAAAATTAAAAGCAGCCCATCAAGCACAGGGGAAAGGCTTACTGTGAGTCAAGTTGGATCCTGGCAGGCACATGAGTTGGTGTAGTTGATACTGTCAATTTTGTTCATATTATGAGTGGGTTTGTTTATTATTTTTGAAGTAGTTGCCTTTTATGCTAAGTTGATCGTGGCAATTAGCTGCACGGGGCCTTTGGAAATGGATAGTGTATAAATGAATAAAATTTAAATTTAATTTTGTTTGCTTTTAAATGACTCACAGGACAGAAATATGTTATCTAACAAAATTCCAGACTGAGGCCTTAGATTCCATATTTAGTGAATAGGAAATCAAATCCAGCTAATGTATTCTGTACATATTTTTCTCATTGGTATCATAATCTGTCTGGTTTTGGGTTTAAAAAATTTGTAGGGCTACAAAATAAATGTGAATCTTGTACTTTGTGTTAAATACATGTGGTACTTAATTTTTTTATGTACCTTTTTGTTATAACTCAGTCGTCTGCTAGCTTGCTTAAGGCCAAATATATGCTGTGTTGGCCCAGCATTTAAGGTTTATTCTTCATTGTAAGAAGAAGACCAAATAATGTGTAGAACAGGGGTCGGCAACCTAAAAAAGAAAAAGAGCCACTGGGAACCGGTTCCATCACAAATTAAAAAAAGAGGGAGCCGCGTGCGTGTGTCCATGCACGCGCATGCGCAAAAAGGTTTTTTGCGCATGCGCGGACGCACGCGGCTGCCATTTTTTAAAAAATGAGATGGAACCGGTTCCCGGTTGCCTGATGGCGACGGCCCGTCTGCAAAGCTGCCGCTTTCGGCAGCTTTGCAGACGGGCCGTGGCAGCTTCCGCAAAGAGCGGCGCCCCTGCCCATTCCGAGAGGTGCGCGCGCACCTCTCCGAACGACCGGAGGTGCGCGCGTACCTCCGCGCGAATGGGCAGCGGTGCCGCTCTTTCAGGAAGCCCGCCGCGGCCCGTCTGTGAAGCTGCCGAAAGCGGCAGCTTAGCAGACGGGCCGCGGCAGCTTCCGCAAAGAGCGGCGCCCCTGCCCATTCCGAGAGGTGCGTGCGCACCTCTCCGAACGACCGGAGTTGCGCGCGCACCTCCCCAAAGGTTTGGGGAGGTGCGCGCGCACCTCCGGTCGTTCGGAGAGGTGCGCGCGCACCTCTCGGAATGGGCAGGGGCGCCGCTCTTTGCGGAAGCTGCCGCGGCCCGTCTGCTAAGCTGCCGCTTTCGGCAGCTTCACAGACGGGCCGCGGCGGGCTTCCTGAAAGAGCGGCACCGCTGCCCATTCGCGCAGAGGTACGCGCGCACCTCTCCAAAGGTTTGGGGAGGTGCGCGCGCACCTCCGCCCATTCGGGGAGGTGCGCGTGCACCTCTCCAAACGGGCGGTGCCACTCTCCATTTGGAGAGGTGCGCGCGCACCACTGCCCGTTGGAAGAGGTGCGCGCGCACCGGGCGGCTGGGAGCCGCAAGAGACGGCTCAAAGAGCCGCATGCGGCTCCGGAGCCGCAGGTTGCCGACCTGTGGTGTAGAATAATATTCTAGAGCCTCAAAGACCTTTGGATGTCACCAGGGGCAAAATAGGCTCTTATGCTGCCTTTATGTTCTAAAGAAGGTGTTGGGATAGAACTCACAACTCCAAACTTTGGTTGTCATTTCAGAGAACAACCTCCATGAAACAAAGCCGGTTTCATTTCAGGGTGTTTTAAAGCTTAGAGCATCTTCCCTGGAAATTAGAGTACCAAAACTCTTGGACTTTTAAGCACCTGGATTAATGCTTTTATTTTTAAAAACATAAAGCAGATGACAAAGTCCTAATTTTTGTAATGGCAGTGTAGATATCACTATTCAAAATATGCTGTTCCTGATTAAATGGATACATCATTGTGTGGATGTGAACAGTTTTCAAAGGGCATTAGTCAACTAATTTATACTATCCACACCCTAAAATCCTCTGCCAATCACAGTATATGAGTTCTGTAGTATAAACTACAGGATCTAATTTACTTGTGTGCAAATGTCTCTGTTTTGAGTGTGTTGGTGAATCAAAGAGCTGCAACACAAAATTTGTTTTGAAAAGCATATTTGAAAATTGTAATTGGCATGGATAGGTCATGTGCTGTCAAGCTCTTTGGATGTCTCTCTGTTACACATCCATGTTCTGGTTCTATGTGTATTCTGTCTTTGCCTTTGCAAGATAGTTATATGAAAAGCAAAGTAACTTGCTCTTCTCCAAATGAAACATGTAAACTTCATCTGATAAGTGATTTCTGTTTGAATTCTCCCTCTGGTCAATTGCCAATCTGACCTCTGCCCAGATTAGCAGCAATCATTTTTTCCCTAATGGTTTTCCTACATTGGATTTTAGTGGAAACTTGGATTTTTCATTGTACTAAAATACTCAGATTTAATTTTTACTTTTTCTATTCTACACTATAGGTAAGGGATGAGCCACTTCACATGCAATATTTCTTACAAGAATATCATATTTGCCTATTGTCATGTCTATGTGCAAGAGGAAATCAAGATACCCTAATAGTCACTGCACATGACAACTTGGCATTAAAATGTAAAAAAATTTTTTTGTGACTTTAGAATAAATTTTGTCATATGAAACATTGATTCAAGGGATAATTCTTCTATGTTCAATTTAAGAATTGGTTTTTATTGCTTCTTTGATAATAGGTTTGGCTACTGAAAGGGACAGAGGTAGTAAATAATGAAAGCAAAGATATGAACTTCTCAAGAGTTCTGAAGATTTGTGTTTTGTCCAGTTCTCGTGAAAAAAATACGATTGTGGTCTAAGGTTTAGATTTTGGTAAAGCTTATTTTTCATGCAGATTTTATTGTTTTGAGCAAATAAGAGCCTAAAATGAATCTAGCTTGGTTCCTGATGTTGACCTGCTTTAAGAAAAATAATATTAAAATTTAGTTCACTTGCTTTTCTTAATTCTATTTGCAGCTGCCAAGAGCTTACTGAACAAAAAGTCAGATGGAGTAAAGGTAGGTTTTAAAATTGGGAGCATCCCTTTCTTTTTCAGTCCCATTCATAGAAATCTGCATCCTTGGCCAGCCTAAGTGATTCATATGCCAGAAAATGACTCTGCACAGCTTCTGCTAAAATCATCTCTGCAACTTGGCCATGTGAGTGCGGCAGTGAAGTTGATAGTTGACCAACCCATTAAGGCTCAAGACCTAATATAGAATTTTCTTCCAAATGTGTCCTGGGATTTTCAACAAGTGCAACAACTACTGTAATATTGATTTATGGAACAAGGGACTATCTCTGGAAAATTCTTAGACCTGCAATCCCGTATTGGGTTATCAAAAATATTTCATACTTAGTGAATTTGCAGGGCACGGTTTAAGTATCTGGAAGTCCTTATTACTTCTTTAAATAAGTATATGATTATTTGCATGCTACAGATGCCCTGCACTTCTGTGTGGAAATAAAATGAGAACAAGAAATTATAATATTGGGTTAAGAAAGCAATATACATTAATGGATTTCAGAGCTGTTTTATCAAAGATCTCACTCCTGATTATTATTTATGTTTCCTTTTCCAGTGGGTATTTGTCTTTTAGGAAATTATGTTTACCATATTACCTATATTTATTGGAATAATTTGTTATTTTATATATGAGTTTCATATCCTTGAAATCTACTTTCAAATCAAATTAAATTCTTTGATAATATTGTTGGTTCTTTTATATTTGGGGATATAAATGGCCCTCAAGCAAGGAAATAAAGTATAGTCCTGATTCTTGCATCCTATCCACTATTCTGTGAATATTCATCTGTGAGCTATTTTGTTTATCTGTACAGTATATATTTTTAAAAGTTGCATTTATTTAAAAATGGGAATTGCACATCATTGAATTAACATTATTTACCAGTCATAGTAATAGAAACTAGCAGCTCCTCATTAAAATCCATTGTTGCATTTATTTATTTTGTTATGTTCTGTTAAAGATGACTAAAACGTTTGCATACTTTCCATTCCACATATTCACTGGATGCACAGAGAGAATTAAATCCCATGCAAGCTGAGCTCACGTGTCAGTGGTTCTCCCAATTTTCCTGTCTCCCCCCCCCAATATATACATAGTGTAAACCAGACATGTCAAACACAAGGCCCGGGGGCCAGATCCAGCCTGCGAAGTGGTTTCATGTGGCCCACGAAGCCATCCTGGAAAGAGTGAGGGAACAGCCCCCGCTGCCTTGGCCTCGGCCCAGAGACCCTCCTTCTGCCAGAGACCCTCAGATCTGCCCCACTCCTGCCCAGGCCCCCATAGGCACCCTTGATGCGAACGATATAGAGCTGGCCACGCCCACCCAGTAGACCATACGCACTCTAGCCACGCCCACCCAGTAGGCCACGGCCACCCTGGCCACTCCCACCCGGACCCCTGAGGGTAACTGCAATACTGATGCGGCCCTCAATGAAATTGAGCTTGACACCCCTGGTGTAAACTAATACAACTAAGCAATATATTTAATATGGTGCATTTAATAATAATAAAACAGGTGACCAGGCTTCACTAATGCATGAAGGTCTCTGTACAGAATATAAGGACTCCTTTAACATTAAACGGGTAAAATTAAAAGGCACGATCCTATTCCTCTCTCATATGTTCAGTAGAACATTAGAGAATGGGCATTAGCACTACTAGGTACTGCTTTGTCATTGTTTTTCCCATTTCCCCACTCATCATAAATATTTCTTTAGGCATAAAATATGAACCACACTATGGTTCTTTGGTAATTGTTTCAGTAAAAAATGATGCACCTGTTATTCTACATGTAATAATTTTGCTATTAGGAGAAGAAGGCCTTTACTTTTCTCAGAACTCCTCTAAGTTAACAAGATACATTATTCCAAACACTTCCCCATGGACTACCCTCACTTAAGAAGTTGTGAGTATACACTGTGAGGGTTTGTTTCCATTTCATTGTCTGATTCTCTTCGGATGTCTTTCAGAACTGGATCAGAGAGAATATGCTGAAAAGAGGGGTGAGCTGTGGGTCAGTGGAAAAAATAGCTAAGGCATAAAAGAGAGAATTTATACTTGGTGTAATCCTTGATTTCACCTCAGTGACAAATGTCCGTGGAGATTCTCAATCATCCAGGCCATGAGTGTTCCAAAGGTGCTTTTCAAAACATTTTAAAAAGTTTCGCTTTTCGTTTGCCTTTTGAAAAGCACCTTGGGACCTCAGTGACAAAGTGAGCCTTTTCTTCTCCCCGTGAAGAACTCACAATGTTCCTCCTGTTCCTCCAATTCACGGCCTGTTTACGTAAGCAAGGCAGAGGAGGATTTTTCTTTTTATCCCTTTCTATTTTGCTTTCCCTAAAGTCTTCATTTTTAAAAAGAGAGAAAATGGGCCTTTGAAGTCCTTGTCAGAATATTTACGCAACAATTGTATTGATGCGCAAATCGATGGGCTCTAGCAGTTCTTGTCCATCTTGATGGTCCTCCACTTTCAAGGATTTTGCTTTTCCTACATCCTCATTATCTAATAAGAAATACAGGCTGAAGTATTCTGCCATTGCTTGTTGCTTTTTTACTTATTACTCAGTTACTCTGATATTTCTGAGCTAAGCTTATCTTAATACGTTCAAGCTAATGGGAATGTTATTTGCTCTGACTAGTCTCAAACCTCAAAACATACTGTATTTGGTCCTAAAATTAATCAAAGGGCTGGGCTCTCCTAGAACTCCTGGCTAATGATGACACAGACATGATTGAATTAGAACTCTAAATGTCTGTCTTCCCTATTGTCTTGAACCCCAGCCATTTCAGTGGAGTCTGTTACTTTGCCTGTAATCTTACAGAAAAATATAAATACAGCAACTTGTTTAGGGCAGATTACCAGAGTTCTTTATCCTTTGCTATTTGCTGACAGATAGCTGTGGCTGCATAGAATCATTTAAGCCAGCTGAAGATGAATGGAATAATTCTTATTTTTCTGTAACCTTTTGTAGTTTTAATCCAGATTTTTATAGTTAATTAGTCATTTCTTAAAAGACCTTTGTGACTTGGGCTTGTCTTAAGACACTGTGTTTCTCCAGTATTTTTGCCCATTTGACCTGGACCACCGGCTCCACTTCCATTGTGAGATTTAATGGAAAAGGACTAACTTCCTTTGGAACAGGTTTCCCCCCCCCCCCCCGCCCCCCAAGGCAAATTCAACTTTCTCTCTCATGCCTTGCAAAACTTTACTGAAGGCCTCTGGGAACTGATCACTGCAAAATTCCCAGCACTCCAAATCAGGTAGTGTTAATATCCATTTTATTACAAAAAGTATTATTTAATTATATTATTTTTTTATTAACTAGTTTTCTTTGTTTAATAAATTTATGTAGCAACCCGTCTCATATACTTCATTACAGTTGAGCATTAAAACAGAATAAAAAACCAAGCAATAATTATAAACATATTTTATATTCTAGGAGACTGAGGTACACCTTCCCTAGCAGTAATTTAATACAGGAGTACTTATATGAGGTTCAGATAGAATCAAACGTAAAGGGGATGCACCTCCCTCTGATACTGTTTGTATCTCCTAGATTTTCCAAGCTTACATAAAATATACCTTCCAGCTTTTCCCCAGGATAGGCTCTACGTACTTGCTACAGGACAAAAGCAAGAAAACAGCAGTACTTTAGCCAAATTCCAATTTAGATCAGAGAAATCCTTGTATTCTTTCTTTTGCAGCAGATGCAGATTTCTCATAGTTTCTTCTTGAAATTTAATTCACAGATTGTGATGCTTAATGTAGGTAATGGTGTGTGCTGCTCAGAGCTCTTGAAAAAATATCCAAGTGGAAATGCAGTGCATTCTCAAGAGAAAATACTGCAAGAGAAATAGGACAAAGTGCCTGCATGTTAACAGGAGTCTTGCTTTGTTTACCCCAAAGCACTTAAAGTTTATGCATTATATTTGTAATACTTTCTGATAAACTTCAGATTGAAGTTCCAGTAAAATTACTTTATATTCCCAAGGCTGTCTAAGCCTTTGGCACGTAAGAACCATAATGCTCGCCTTCCAGTAATGAAAAAAGCACATTTATCTTATACTCAAAGCAAATCTAAATGTGGTTGCAAATCTTTGCAAAAATGAAAAAAAAAACTGCTTGGAAGCTTCAAAATATTATGCATATAATCAACATGGAATAAAAATACTGAAGATATCATGATACCAAAGGCAAAGTGCCAGCCGAAAGAAGGTACAAAGATCTAGAAGTAGAATTGTTAATATATCTGGGAGATTTAAAAGGTCTTCATCTAGCTCTGAAAAGATGAAAACATAATGGGAGAACATTATTCAAATAAGAATGATCACTGCAAAGGCTTTATCTCTAGGGATCTGCAGGTGAGGTTTGTTCCTCCTGCTTTGCTCTAGAAGGCTTAATACGGGGCAACAGGGAAAGGAAGTTATCTCGGATTATGTGGTGGAAGTGGAAATGGGGGTGCAAATAGGTATATAATAGGATTTCTTAGAAGCAAAATTGGCAAAATGTTGCAGGTATAGGTTTTAGTGGATTCTGAAAAAGGAAAAGCGCCATGATTGGTGAATGAACTAAGCCAGGGGTAGGCAACCTTGGCTCTTTTATGACTCGTGGACTTCAACTCCCAGAGTTCCTGAGCCAGCCATGGTGAGGGGAAAGGGAGAGGTTTCTATGCTGAGCCAGGCTGGCTCAGGAATTCTGGGAGTTGAAGTCCACGAGTCATAAAAGAGCCAAGGTTGCCTACCCCTGGACGAAGCCATAACTTGGACCTTGAATAAATATGGGGCAGGGCAGATTTAGGGAAGGAAACATCATCTCCCTTGTTTGCATCATTGTGGAGTAATTTCTGTCTCTCCACAGTTCTTAAGGAATGATCTTTCTTTTTTCTCTGCCATATTGATATTTCTCCTGTTTTTCTCCCTGATTTCTCACATAGGACAAGAAAGAGAGAAGTTCATAAAATCTAGCTTTATCAAATGTCTATTCCGTGTATTTTTTCACTCATACCCGGTGTCTCCTTGTTGGGCATATATGCCATCTGATCAGTCCTGTCTGGCCCCTGCTTGCAGTTATCTTTCATAAGTATTTGTTTTTCTATGCAAGCATTACAGAGAATAGAGTCACAGAATCACAGGGCTGGAAGGGGCCTTGGAGGTCTTCTAGTCTAATTCAAAGCAGGAGATCTAACTGAAGCCCAGACAAATGATTGTTCAATCTTTCCTTGAAAACCTCCTGCAGTGGGGCACCCACAACTCTGAGAGGCAAGCTGTTTCACTGATTATTATTCACAGTATCAGAAAGTTTCTCCTTAGTTCCAGGTTGGATCGTCCTCTGATGAGCTTCTACCCATTGCTTCTTGTCCTGCCCTAAGGTTCTTTGGAGAATAAGTGGATCACCTCCTCCTTATGACAACCGCTCTAGTACCGGAAGACAGCTATCATGGGTCACCTTATAGGGGACATGAATGGCATAAAAAGATAATCAATAAAAATAAATAAATAAACCATGTCACCCCTAATCCTTCTCTTCATTAGGCTAGATCTACCTAGTTCTCTCAATTGTTCATCATATGATTTAGCCTCTAGATTCCTTATCATCTGTGTTGCTCTTCTCTGCACTCATTTCTAGGCTTTCAGTGTCTTTTTTGCATCATGGCAACCAGAACTAGAAGCAGTTTTCCTAGTGTGGCCTCACTAGTGATCTTCTCTGTTGATGCAACCTAGCACTGCATTGGGTCTTTTTATCAGCTGCAGCACACTTCTGGTTCATACGTCAGTGGTGGTCCACTATGACATTTAGATCCCTCTCACATTTACTACTGTTGAGCTAGGTGCCGTCTATTCTACACCGATGCATTTGGTTTTTCCTGCCTTAAGTGCAGGATAATACTTTTCTCCAACTAAACTGCATTTTGTTGGATAGGACCTAATGCTCAAGTCTGTCAAGATGCAAATTTGATAAGTTCCTCTTCCATCCCCTCATCTAGGTTATTTACGAAGATGTTGAACATCACCGGGCCCAAGAGAGAACCTCGAGATACCTCACTGCATGCTTCCCTCCATGTAAATGTAGTTCCATTAAGGCAGAAACGTATCGGGACGGTTTTGCCATTGCTGGCAATGGGGTGGGCGCGGCTTCCGGATGACGTGTCTGGCCCGCAGGCTGGCAGTTTGACACCCCTGCATTAAGGACTACACGCTAAGTGCAGTTGGTCAGTCAGTTGCGAATCCATCTGATGGTGGCACTATCTATCCCACATTGTTCTATCTTACCAAAAAGTAGGCTGTGGTTTACTTTGTCAAATGCCTTACTGAAGTCCAAGTAAACCATATTCATAGCATTTCTCTTATCCATTAATTTACTTACTTTATCAAAAAAAGCATGATCTGTTTTTAACAAACTCACGTTGGTTTCTAGTGATTGTTTTGTTCATTTCTAGGTGCTCACAGGTTTGCAGCTTGATTATCTTTTCTAGGATTTTCGCAGGTATTGATGGTAAGCTGGATCCATTTTCCTCCATCTTGAGGATTGGAATCATAATAGATCTTTTCCAGTCCTGCAGTTCCCCCTTGGTTCAGGAGCCCTGAAAGAATTTGTACAGTGGTTCTGAGATCACATGTTCCAGCTTTTTCAATACCCTGGGTTATAAACTATCTGATCCCAGTGTTTTGAATTTGTCATAGTGGATAGGTGGTTTTTTATCAGTTTGTTATCTATTTTGATTTGTGTGCCTGTTCTGTCTCCCACTGTATTGCTTTCGATAGGTTGGGCGATTTTTTTTCTTTTGCGTAAAGACAGAGACAAAGAAGGAATTAAGCAGATCCGCTTTCTCTCTCCTGCCCATCAACTTCTTGCCAGCTAGTGGACATCATTTCCTTAAATTTTTCTTGTTCCTTACATATTGAAATAACTTTTTTTGTTATTTTCAGCATGTGTTGTAAGTCTTAGTTCATTCTGAACCTTAGCCTTCCCGACTGCATCTCTGCAAATTCAGGCTATTTGCTGGTATTTTGTTTTAGTTATATGTCTCCATTTCCATTTTTTATACTTGTCCTTCTTACCCCTCAGTTTGTCAGAGAGCTCTTTGTGCAATCATGCTGATCTCATCTGGTGTCTTTTCTTTCTCTGTGGTATTGTTTTGTTTGGGCTTTTAGTATTTTTTTTCAGAGTTTCCCCTGCACCTGGATCTGTTTTTCCTTCTAGGATTTTCATCCATGGAATCCTTCCTAATCTTTGTCTTTGTTTGTTGAAGTGAGCTCCTTTGAAGTTTAAAACACTAGTCTAACTTTGTTCAATTGCCAGTGCCTATTCTAATAGGACATGGTCACTTTCCTCCAAAGTTCCTACATTTACTCCTTCAGTCATTTCATCTGAAGGAGTTAGGATTAAGTCCAGTATAGCTGATCTTTTAGTTCCCACGTCAACCCATTGGGTGTCAAAGTTGTCAACTAGGCACATCAGAAACTCACTGTGGAATTTGTTTTACAGTTGATGTCAGGATAGTTAAAGTCCCCCATTACTACAATAGTGTATTTACTTCACACCTCAACTATCTGATCAATAAAATTAGTTAAAATTAGCAATAACTATTTTATTACTGAAGAGGAGTGGCTAAATGTAAAATGCTGAATGGATCTTTTGCACATGGTCTCGTGTGTATAGGATTGGGCTTATCTTGGAATTATAAAACAAAACCATTTATCATTACAGACACCTTCTCAATTATTGTAGTAATGAAACAACTTCATTTGAATGAGAACATGCATGATTGCTGTTTACCTGTCAGGAACTAGTCACTTGAAAGTAGAAGATTCAAAATTCCGTAGGTCAAAAGATTTGTGTACAATAAAAACATGCTTATAGGTAGATGTTGAATAAAATACTTTTTGATGGACATTGTGTCATCTTAATAATTTGTAGGTAAACAACTCTACCCACAATTGGGCACAATTTGAAAAAGAATGGTCCTCTGGTTTCAGTCTCTCCTGCGTCACACTGGCTACATCGTTTGCCATTTTGTTCTGCTTGGAATTTTCTATATCCGGGTTTCTAGTACTATTATAATAACTGCTGGCTTTCATGAGCTCATTTATTGGTGGCGTTCAGTTCCTTTCTTAAAGGAACGTGATTGGCAGCAGAGCTCTGCTGATGCATAATGCCAACATTTTCTTTGCTTCTCTTCTCATCTCTTCTTTCCTTCTCTTTCCTCCTTTCAATGGTGTGCCCAGAAAAGGAAGTCAAGCTCCAGCGTACATTTGATGGTGAGCTCCTCCCATGAACTGCCTGTAAACCTGTTTAACCACCATTCTCATGCCATGCACGTCCAGCTTGTGCTCATCACCTCACATAGCATGTCTGGGCAAGGGGAGGTGGTTGGTTGAATGGAGAGACATCTTGCACTTCAAAAAGCTCATGTTCCCACAAAAAGTGGGCACTGAGTAAGAAACAGTCTTCCACATGCTATTACGCTATTTGCTCTTTGGGGTCAAGAAGCCATGGTCTCTAGACTCCTCCCAGGGGCATGGAATCTTGGCTGTTTTGTTGCAGAAATCCTGTAATGGGCAGTGCTTGTAGAAAAATCCTTATTGATAAATAGCCCTGCTCCAGTTTGAACAGTCGTTTTTGGTATGTGGGTGTAGCACTATTGGAAGCTTGCAGCTACCATTCCACTACTCTTCAAAGAATTTTAAGCAAACATCTTGTGGAATTCAACCATTCTCATATCTCTTTTCTTCTTTCCCTTCAAATTTCAAAATTACAAGGTTGGCATTAATGCCAACATTAGTTGGCATTAATCAGAGCTCATCATTCTTCCCATTCATTTTTTCTATATATGAATGTGTATTTTCCCTGGAATGTGTTGGATAAGTAATACAATCAGATGTGAAGAGACAAATCCTTCATGTCGTTTGTGATGCTGAAGCCCTCATCTCTTTGAGGCTCAGCTTGAATGAAATCAACATTGTGCCTTGTGCTAGTTGACTATTTTGGATCCTTGCAGATAGCAAGTATTTTAAAAGCAAGCCACATCAAACACTGGACTATTTCAAGAGAAAATCATTATTCATCCAGCTGTACTTAGTAATGGCAAAGCAAAGTACCTTTAACAGATACAGATTTTTTTGTGTGTGATTTTGTTACATGATTATTTTAATCTTCCTTTTTTCCCCTTATGCACCTGTCTGATATATCAGAAACATCAGATATGTCTGATATGACAGTACCTGAATTTGAACCATAAATGACATGTTGGGTTAGCACTTATCTGGACACCCTCCTAGCACAAAGGCAAGACGGGACAATATTATAATTCCTGATTGGCTTTTATTTTAGAGCATGGGTGTTAAACTCACCACGTCACGTGATATGTCGCGATGTATCATGACTTTTCACATTGCCGGAGCTGAGGTGGGCACGGCCTCTACAAACAGCCCATGGGCCAGCAGTTTCACACCCCTGCTTTAGAGATTCAGTCCTTGAGAATGGCTTTAAGACCCTGAAATCCTGGATGTCTTTACTCTAAGAAGTGCTGATAATTTCTCTCTCTCTCAACATTGGAATAGAAAAAAAAATCTGGCTAAAGGCCAGAATATCTAGATCCGTACCAATCGGGTTTCAGACCAGGGCACAGCACGGAGACGGCATTGGTCGCGCTGGTGAATGATCTCTGGCGGGCCCGAGATAGAGGTTATTCTTCTGTCCTGGTCCTATTAGATCTATCAGCGGCTTTTGATACCATCGACCATGGTATCTTACTGCGTCGTCTTGAGGGGCTGGGAGTGGGAGGCACCGTTCTGCGTTGGTTCTCCTCCTACCTCTCGGACCGTTCGCAGACGGTGTTGGCAGGAGGGCAGAGGTCAAGCCCTAGGCCTCTTAATTGTGGAGTGCCTCAGGGTTCGGTGCTCTCGCCCCTCCTGTTCAACATCTATATGAAGCCGCTGGGAGAGATCATCCGTAGCTTCGGGGTGAAATATCATCAATATGCTGATGATACCCAGCTATTCATCTCCACCCCGAACCAACCCAGTGATGCCCTTGATGTGATGTCCCGTTGTCTGGAAGCGGTACAGATTTGGATGGGAGAAAACAGGCTTCGACTCAACCCGGCCAAGACTGAGTGGCTGTACATACCGTCATCTCGTTTAGTCCAAGAGGTTCCATCTCTGACTATAGGAGGAGAGATGTTACCTCCCATTGATAAAGCACGCAATCTGGGCATCCTCCTAGATTCACAACTCAGTTTTGAAGATCACATTGGAACCGTGGCTAGGGGGGCATTTGCACAGATTCGTCTTATATACCAATTGCGCCCCTTTTTGGACCGAGATGCCCTACGTACAGTCACCCACGCACTCGTTACCTCCCGTATTGATTACTGTAATGCTCTCTACATGGGGCTGCCCTTGAAGACCACCCGGAGGCTTCAGCTGGTGCAGAATGCAGCTGCACGGGTTGTGATGGGAGCTCCCCGATACTCCCATATTACACCCCTCCTGCGTGAGCTGCATTGGCTACCAGTTGCCCTCCGGGTGAGATTTAAGGTGCTGGTACTTACCTTTAAAGCCCTACATGGCTTAGGTCCGGGATACTTGCAGGACCATCTGCTGCCGGGAACAAATTCCCATCGTCCAGTACGCTCACACAGAGAAGGCCTCCTCAGGGTACCGTCAGCTAGGCAATGTCGGCTGGCGACCCCCAGGGGGAGGGCCTTCTCTGTGGGAGCACCAACCCTATGGAATCAGCTCCCCCCTGAGCTTTGGATAGCCCAAAACCTCCAATCCTTTCGCCGCGGCCTCAAAACACACCTGTTCCACCAAGCTGACCTAGACTGACAGGCATTTTAATTAATTTATATTTAGTATTTTTAATTCATTTTTAAATTCTCTAATTTTTTATTGCACTGATGTTCTCAATTTCATTTTATCTTGATTTATGTACTTATTATATGTTTTATTGTTAGCCGCCCTGAGTCCTTCGGGAGATAGGGCGGGATATAAATCCCATCAATAAATAAATAAATAAAGGCGAATTCAAGAATGAAAACACACACCATTTTAAAGGAATTAGTATTATAAAGTTAAAAATGAGAGCTAGAGCATTAGAATGCAAACTATTTCATTAGGAAAGAGTCTGGTAGCTCATTTTCAGGCTAACAATTTTTATGAGCTGCTTATGCCTTTAGTAAAATTATTAATTTCAGAAATGCTACCAAAATTTGAATTTTGGTTGTATTCTTCTTCCCTAGTATTGTATTGTGAGTCCCATCTTAACTGAACTATTTAATATTATACTACACTTGCTGCCTTTTGTCAGTTTTTAATGCCTAGTTATATAGCATGAGTTATATAGCAATTAAATGATAACTGTTATTCAAGAAATAAGGCCACAAAATCAAGTCACAGTAGTCCTTCCAGAGTCCAGCGCAGCCAGTAACATCTAAACACATGCAACTAGCAAAGGGAGAAATGGTTGCTGTTTTTATTTCCAGGTTTAAATGGCTGAATGAGCTCTTTGAGTGTGCAGACTTACCTTTGATCAAGGTGAATAGCAAAAAACTTGACATCTTATCTTTCATCCTTCACCTCTTATTGGCACTTTCCAAAGGAATACACCTGCTTTGGTTTTAGCATTTGTTCTACAGCCATCAGCAGTAGAACATCTAGGTTGTTCTCCAAATCTGAAAGACTGGATCTCAATCAGTGGCTCCAAAATATGCATTAAAGATATCATGTGGTGGCCCATATTCCATTAATAGTTGGCGAAGAGATTATTTGCTATGTCCTTCTTACTCCTTGGTCCAATGCATAATCAGCTCAGCTCTTGTCTATATATGTAATTCCTTCGTAAAAGAATTCCAGAACTGAATGTGGGTTCCTTTTGGGACATTAGAGGATTCTGCTCCTTTTTTTTCAAAACAAAACAAAAGATTACTAACCATATTTGTAACTTGTAGCTAATAAACAGGTGTATGGCCTCCCAGCAACTTGTGTTTCAGGGACTAAGTCTTTTTATTTTTTTCCCTTTTATCTAATTTATATAGTCTTTCATCACATAAGCCTGTGACTCTGGGCCTCAGCAAAACTAAAAATTAAAGCAGATGATTTTCTATATCTGGCAGGGGATTCTAATTGAACAACAAAATTGAACATGGCATTTCAGGGCAAGATTTGAAGGCAGTATGTGTTCACTATAGGCAAATGTTCCAATATCTCAGGGGCTGCCACAAAGAAGAGGGAGTCAAGCTATTCTCCAAGGCACCTGAAGGCATGATAAGAAGGAATGGGTGGAAACTAATCAAGGAGAGAAGCAGCCTAGAACTAAGAGAAACTTCCTGACAGTTAGAACAATTAACCAGTGGAACAACCTGCCTCCAGAAGTTGTGAATGCTCCAATACTGGAAGTTTTTAAGAAGAGATTGGACAGCCATTTGTCTGAAATGGTATAGGGTTTCCCGCCTGAGCAGGGGGGATAATGATGATGATTATAGCCCAAGCCTGGATCATCTACAGAGCATTTACTCCCCATCTGTTTATAGAGAGGTGGTACTATCCTGAACTGCATTCATGTGCCTTTTCTTCGTCAAGGTTTGTTAATGGTTTGTTTTGCTAAATGATTGACAGAGAAAATGGGCAGTATTTTGTGTTCTTTTTATTGACACTAACTAAATCTGGTCATATTGTTAGAAACTGCCCATGATAAACATACTTCACAAGGCAGAATCTTACATCCTTTCCTACCAGATCTTTCTAACAGGACAGTGGAATAGAGAACAAATGACATAAATATTGGTGACACATAATTCTTGACTCACAGTGATAGTGCAGTCTTGGTAGAAATGCAGCCACCAAAAGTATATTGTATTGTGGACAGTACCTTACATCATGCTACCTAGTTTTGTAGTGAAATGTCTGCAAGAAAACAACCAAGCTCAGAGTGTATTGAGGACCCCACAAAAGTGTCTTCTATCACATTCTGTAAGATTTATTCCATCTGATAGCAGTGAGTCATAGTGGCATCAGCTTTAATAGTTGAGCTGTTCAGATGCAGTCCTGGCCATATTTCTAATCTTTTAGTGACAGCTCACCAATAAAGTGCATTTGAGAGACCTTTATGAGTTGATGCAGGTGAGCACTGCAGGCTTTAAGGGTTAAAAATGCTTAGGCATTAAGATTAATTAAGTTAAGTTGTTCTACTAGCTTCACACAGGGATAATCACACTTCACACTTGCGCTGTCTACTTTATGTTTCAACTAAAACCTTGAAGGCAGAAAAGGCATGCATTTAGATGAAAAGAATTCTATGTCCAGGAATTTGTTTAGAGTGCCAGAAATGAATAGAATTCATAGCCATTCTGACCGGAACTCTCAAAAGGTTTTGACAAGCTGTTCGTTACATATTTGGGTAAGTTGAAATCTACTTTTTCTGTTAAACATTTGGGTGACAGAATAATTTGCCAATCTATTGCAAATCATCTAGAGATCTGTCACTAGAGTCGTAGCTATTGTCTCTACATAATAAAGCACCAGGTTGCACTTTAAATAGGATCTGAATAAAATACGTTTAATCTTCTTGGCCACAGGTTTCCTGAAAAGAAACTTTTTAGTACTAACAGAAATCGTGGCCAGAAACCGCTTAAAGATCTTGATCTTTCTGACAGCTATTGCTTTCTACCAGGAGGTTTAAATTAAAGATAAAAAGGTAAAGGGTAAAGGTTCTCCCACACATGCTTGCTAGTTGTTTCCAACTCTAGGAGCCAGTGCTCATCTCCGTTTCAAAGTCGAAGAGCCAGCACTTGTCCAAGGACGTCTCCGTGGTCATGTGGCCGGCATGACTAGACACCAAAGGTGCACGGAATGCTGTTACCTTCCCACCGTAGTGGTCCCTATTTTTCTACTTGCATTTTTTACGTGCTTTCGAACTGCTAGGTTGGCAGAAGCTGGGACGAGTAACAGGCGCTCACACTGTTACGCGGCACTCGGGATTCGACCTGCCAAACTGCTGACCATCTGATCGACAAGCTCAGCGTCCTAACCCACTGAGCCACCGTGTCCCATTTAAATTAAAGATACAGTCTTGTAAATTACATATCTTTCACAAACTAGGATATAAAGCAGTCAGGCATCAGTTTTGTGCCCAATGGTAAAAATATCAGTAGGATGAGGATGGTAAATGGATTCTCGGACTTTCCTTACAATGAGAGAGGGATCCATTTCATCCCTGTGCTGTTGGCATTACTGCCTAACATTCATGTTTCCATTTGCTGTACAGGTAGTCCTTGACTTACAACCACAATTGAGCCCCAAATTTCTGTTGCTAAGCAACACAGTTGTAAAATGAGTTTCCCTCCATTTTATGACCTTGCTTGCCACTGTTGTTCAGTGAATCACTGCAGTTGTTAAGTTAGAAACAAATCTGGCTTCCCCCTTGACTTCGCTTGTCAGAAAGTCACAAAAGATGATCACATGACCCCAGGACACTGCAGCCATCATAAATATGAGTCAGTTACCAAGCATCTGAATTTTGATCACATGACCACGGGGATGCCGCAGCAGTCATAGGTCACTTTTTTCAGTGATGTTTTAACTTTAAACGGTCACTAAATGAATGGTTGCAAGTCAAAGACTATCTAAACCTGTTACTCGCCTTGAGATTGATTTCTCTTCTTGTCTGCCACTGTTTGATGGGTATCTGAGAGTTGCTCCAAAGATGGACAGATGGCTGTCCCGCCACATTTCTGCTCTAACCAACATATAAATATTTTCTTTTATGTGATTTGGATGGAGTACTAATGTAAGCATTCGTGCTGTCTTCTTTTACTAATATTTAAGACTGTTACCTAATGTTAAACTTAATTGGATCCCACATTTCAATTCATGCAGGTTTATGAGGGAGGAAAATGCTCTGGAAACAGCAGGGCTGACATCCATGTAGATATCCATAGTTCTTGATATGGTGCAAAGCCAGTTAGGTTTCTCCAGGTAAACGCACCTAAGGTACTCAACATTTCCAATCATTCCTTGTAAGTTTTTCTTTCAAGCTCCTTATCATCTTAATATCTCCCATCTGGACTCGACTCACTGTTTTGTAGGTACAGTGGGACCAATGCAGAATAGAGACTTCTTAAACACTGTTTTGCATGCAATCATGCTTTTTAAACATCCAAGCTTACTTTGATTTTTTTTTCTTTTTTACATTTGATTTCCCAACACTTTAAGCCAAGAAATGAAAGATGTTTCTTTATCTAGGTTAGAGAAGGAAGAGGGGGCCTTCTAGCCAAGTCAGCTAAGGACAAGAGATGCTAGGTTAGATTGCAGCATTTTATTTTGGATAGAGCATCAAGGGATATAGGATGCTGGACACATTCTTTCCTTCCTTCATTCTGACTCCTTTAGACCAGTTTGGAAGTATGCAACGTAGCTCACTCATCATACGAAAACTTGCTACGTGGCTCATTCTCTTCTATTTCCCTTCGGTCCCTCCCATACTTCAAAGGTTGCCCTGAATGCAGGCAGAAAAATTGGATCTCCTTTGTATGTCTGTGCCAGGAATTCTGACACTGTGATGCCACAGCTTCTAAAAGTGATAAATGAACTTATATGAATTTCATCCTTATTCACGGTTAATGTTGGGGAAAAATAAAAATGCCATTTGCTTTTAATAATTACATTTGAATTTGTGTGAAACAAAGCTAGAACTTTGAGTTTATGAAACAAAACTCTTAAAAATACTATTAAAATTATGCAGTTTGCTAGCGTACATTTCTGCAGACGTTCCAAAGACAACTGATGCATTATCATTTACCATTTCAGCAGAGTCGCAGGGGATATTTTCACAAGAAGCTGAATACAGCTATCTGTAGTCAATGTCCAATCAAATCTCTCTTATATCTATAGGCCTTCAAAAGTGACCTGTGTCAGTGAATCATCTGCCTCAGTTAATAGATTGTTGCATGATCAGTAGATGTTAATATAACTTGCAGAAAAAATAGCTTTGTTCAGTCCGATTGTGCTAACTCTCCCCTCCAAATATTTGAAATATTAAAATATATTAAAGCTGTCTGTCAATGCTGCTAACATCAGATGTTCTTGCTTTGACAACAGATGGAAATGCAGCCATTTTCCTCTTTTGCTTTTAGAGTTAGTTGATGCTGGGAGGGGGGGTGTGAATGAGAGTCCAGTTAGTCATAACAATCATAACTCAGCTGTGGGAATCCAAGGCTATTGCCCCAGAGTTGATAAAGATTTGGCGGGCTTGCTTCAAGCTAATTGGGGAATGTGATTTATGACTGTTAATTGGAGGAGGGAATTGTGCTTTGCTACTTTGTGCCCAGGCCATGGGGGGTGGGTGGGATGGGATTCAGTTTTTGGCTTCAACTATGTAGTGCCGATACTTTGTTTCTCAAATAAAAGATTTGTTAAGGTAAACAATGCCTTGAAGTTCTTTTGCAGAGTTTCGTCTGTCGGAACCATGACGCTGTCATTGAAGCAAATTATAAAAACATTATCAATGTAACAATGGATTTTAATAGATATAGTAGTCCAGGATGACTGGGTCAAGGAATGGCCTTTTTAAGAGGGGTAGTGCTGTTGCCTAAGATATCGACTCATACCCAGTCCCTGGTCTTTCTCTGGGACCTCATACTCAGAAGGGATTGTGTTCAAGCCCACAGGTGGTAAAGCAGGCTTTTTGAGAAGGAAGTTGTGACGCATTCCAGAATAGGTAATAGTGGTAAAAACATTTAAAAATAGTATAAATTTGTGAACGTATTCAAGCACACGCATGTGCATACTGTTGCCCTAGATATTCTTCCTAAGCGCTGTCATTTTTATTAGAATATAGCAGCCATTGCAATAACAGGCTGTAGTAGTAGGACTGTATTTTGAGATGAAGAGAAAGTAACAATAGACAACAATTTTTTTAAAAAAATATTTAGAACCAGCAAATTGTTGGATGGAGCATTTGGTCAACAAACTGACATTTCTGTACCTCAGGGCCAATCCACCATCATCACTACTTTTGATTATCCTCCATTATTGGCCTGCTATATTATGGAATCACCACATAAGGGTGAATTCTTTTCTTTGATCTCATTCTGTGATGATTTACCAGTAATCATCCTGTATTGGGGAACAGGACTCACTATCACTTTTACTTCCTTGGTTAGAATTCAGCCTAAAAGGAAGGGAAACCAGCTAGCAACCTACTAGTAGGTTGCAATCTAGTTGTGACCTTAGAACCCGTTCCCAAGCTATTTCCTTTTCCTCGTTTCTATCTCCAGGTCTTTTGTCTTAACACAAACTACAATAAAACCAGCAGTAGTTTTTAAAAATCTCTCAGATATTCTCAGTATGTGTAGAAAAAGAACAAGGGTGTCCCTGCTCTCCATAACAGCCCTTCAAAACTTCTCTCAAGGGCTTCCTTCAGTGGTGGCTCCTTTTGGGGTGAACTGACACAGTCTTGGCTAGGAAGGCTGAACGAGATACCAGGAGTCACTTGGGAGCATTGAGGCATGATTCATTAAGGAGGGAGGCATGGACCCAGTGTGGTATCCTTGACTGAACGACTGGTTTTCTCAGACTTATTTGAGGGAGGGCTGGCTTGATATCCATGCAGAGTTCATTTTTAGACCAATTCCAAGGAGCTAATTCGAGGAAAAAAGCCTGGGTTTGGTTCTGCAAGGGGAGGCAGCTATTATGGAATGCTTGCAAATTCTTAGCAGCAATTTGAGAGGTCAGATCCCACAGATCCTCTGTCCTCCACGTTCCTTTCATAATACTGAAGCAACAAATGTGTGGATTTTCTATAGGTAGTTCTTGCTTAACAATCATTTGTTTAGTGACCATTCAAAATTATGACGGTGTTGAACAAATGTTAGTTATGGCTAGTCCTTGAAGTTGTGGCCATTGTAGTGCCCTCATAATCAAAATGCAGGTGCTTGGTAGCCCACCTGAATACACAACTATAGAGTACACTTCTACTGCCCCGCCCACTGATCAGCAAAGCGGTAGATCCTTGTTAGGGGAAGGGAACTTGGTGGGCCCGGCTGAGGAGGAGGCCACGGGATTGAGGCATCAGTTTGTGTAGGTAAGGAGAAGCAGGCACAAAGACCTCGCCAACAACCACAGTGAGGACTAGGGGAACTGCTGTTGTTAAGCAGTGTGGCCACATGACGTTTTGCCTAATGACCATTTCCTCTGGGGTGGAAATTCTGGTCCTAATTAGGGTTGTTTAAGTGAGGACTATCTATAGAGGGCATCATTTTGTGTTATTACTATTCACAGCACTGCTCGAAATTAATAACTACTATTTTTTTATGTCGCTGTATATGAAAACCTTTAAAATGGGGAGTTGGGCTTGCTGCCTGCTGAAATGTACAGTTGCAGAAAAGATCTGGAAGAACTTTGATTCTGTCACAGTCACCCCACCCCACCCCACCCAAAAAAGCATGATGTGGGAGTTCTATGTCCAGGCGCCTTTTTGCTTGTTACAATTTACTTAGAAGGTGCTATTTTGTCATGCATTTATTATAGGTATTGTAAGGAACTGTTTGTGACTCTTGGGTAATCCAGCCCTCGATGGGGCTAGATTGAATAAAACAGGCTTTTAGACATTTTATTTTTATTTTTATTTATTTTTATTGCATTTATATCCCGCCCTTCTCCGAAGACTCAGGGCGGCTTACAAGCTTAGCAGTAGCCTTCATTCCATGTATATGCCTGCTTATTAGGGCTTTCACACACACCCCAAGTGGCATTATTACAAAGTCAGCTTATTGCCCCCAACAATCTGGGTCCTCATTTTACCTACCTCGGAAGGATGGAAGGCTGAGTCAACCTTGAGCCTGGTGGGATGCGAACCTGCAATAATTGCAGGCAGCTGGTGTTACTTAAGGAGGCATTAGCCCACTGCTCCACCAAGGCTCTTTTTAAGGGCCATTGTTAAGGGCCAGTGCAAAACAAATTTGTTCTGTAACTCTCAGCAATGAAACCTCCCTTTTCACTATTAAGTTCTACAGGTGGACCTAAAGGTGCCTTGGCTCACTTGCTAATTTCTAAGTAGGATGCTTGTCCAGGGTAGCGTGTGCTACTTTCCTACACATCTTGAATGAGAAGAGACCCACAGGAGGGATTGCTTCTTACAAAATGCACATCTGGATCTACCCAGCTGACTGCGCTTCATCTAAATATGTTCTCTTTTCTTAAATTCTCCACCCATTGGTTGATTTAAGAATCTGTCTGGGCCACTCATTTTCCTCCATACACTTTGGGCCAACTGTCATTTTCCATCTCCTCGTTTTGCCCATCCTGTCTAACTTTCTGGCATTGTCTGTGGGAGGTGATAAATAAAGTAGTGCTTGTTATCGTCCTCAAGCTCTCTTCTCTCATAGGGTTGATTTGGGAAGGGACTGAACTAATTTTTAGCAATAAATGTCATGTTGTTATGATTACTGCCCAAGGGGGCAGAGCTAAAACTAAACCATCTGTTTTTCTGTCTTAGCCACAGACCAACAACAAAGCCAGTGTAGTAAGCCCAGCAAAAGAAACGCCCCCAGTGCAGATGTCCATGGTATCTTTCCCAACCATTTCTTTCTCCTTGCTTCCTTTTTGGTCTTACCCTTGGCCAGAATGCTGCCTGTTTTGCTCTTTTGTTTTGGCTTAGTTCTGTCTGCACTCCCAAACATTATCCCAGCTTCCTTGCCAGTTGGAAGTGCAAAGTGCTCTGGCGTCTGTATGTGGGTCCAGCAGACCGAAGGAGGCTGTAGCAGAGTGGCCATCAGCATCCAGTCTCCAAGGAAGGAAGGAATGGAAAACTCTTCTGTGGTCCGATTTGCACAGGGTTTTTCGCTGCTCCTCACTAATACTCTCGCCAAGGGCCACCCATTCCATAAGGCAGTGGAAAGGCCCTTTTGCTGTTGTCCTTAAAAAACTGAGTGATAGCCTTATGCAGTATCTGATGCGGAAATGTGAGAGCATTATGGCACTGAGTCATACTGCTGACAAGAAGGCATCTGAAGGCTCCTGGGGAACAAAACTGGATAAGGACAAGCCTCTCCATAACAATTCAGGAATGAGGGCCAGCATATGAACTTAGTGGGATTCTTAGAGACTGGATAATTGCTTTTCATTCTCTGTAATGCTTTTCCCCCCTCTTGGGATATTTCATAATTTGAATTCCCACATACATGGTGTGTCTCAGATTGCACTGGCTTTAAAAGAGTTGCTTGTAAGTTGCTTATTTATCTTCTTCTCTTTGTATTGAAGTCATCCCATCTTGGCAACTCAATTTGAATCAAACATGAGATTTTGCCTGTTCTCTGTGTAGTTCTTTGCGGTAGCATATACGGGTGCCTTTGTCGCCCATTGCGTGGGAAATTATGAATGTCCCCATAGAGAGAGAAATAATGCCAAAAAGCAGGGTGGGGAAGACGTGGAGACAAAGCCATATGTTCAGCCTTTTTATTCTGAGTGAAATTTTAAGTGGACATTTTCCTTTATTTAATGAATTACAACAGTTTGCCCAAACTTTTCTCTTGATAGCTGTAATGAGCTTTCAGATGAAATGCGTAGCTTGTTAGAATATGGAGAAATACCATGGCTTTGTCTCCTAGAAAATGAAGGTAATTAGTGCACGGGTGTCAAACTCGTCACGTGACGTGTTGCGGCATATTGCGACTTTTTTTGCATTGCCGGGTTGGGCGCAGCCTCCACATGATGCAACCGACCCATGGGCCGGCAGTTTGACACCCCTGTATTAGTGGGTCTTTTGGGGCTCTCCAAGGGAGTGGTCTGTGTTATCTGTTATCTGCTCACACCATTCCTTAGATAGAAATCTTGCGCTTTATTGTTGTTTGTTATTTTGCTTTCCCAACAGATACATGCTTTGAGCTAGAATCTGATTCTTTATTTCTGTCCTCTTTCAATTAGGAACCACAAACTACTGTTGTCCACAATGCTAATGATGGCATAAAGGTAAGGTGAGGTTCACAAAAGACTTCCATAATTTCAAACTGGCCTCTTCCTTATCCTTTGAAATTGCATACATTACATAGGATTTACATTAGCCAGAGTTATATGTAATTTATTTATTTTTATTTTTTATTTTAATTCCATTTATAATCCTGCATGAAGAAATGATCAGCTAGTTTTCCATGAATCCTATGCTGTTTAACTGGCTTACCTTATTTATTAGACAGATGGCATAAAAATACATTTTATTTTGAAATGTACCTATCTTTATGGCAAAAAGCTTGATTGTTTTAGATATTTGGATATTTCATTCAGAGATTTCTCCTTGTACAGAAAATATAGTACAAATGAATACAAAACTTTTTCATTGTTTTTATATTCTGCATTTGTTTGGCAGAAAGGTGATACAAAATACAACTTTTCCTACAAATTACAAATTCAGTCTGGTGTTTCTCATCATATACAGTTGCAATATAACTTCTCTTGCTGGCCATGTTTTCTTTTAATATTTTAAGCTTTCTTTTAATTGTGGACTTTGTTCCATTTGATCCTGAGAGCTATCCCATATAAAAGCTTGTAGTAGGAAATTTTTCAGGAAATCAAAACCTTCAACATGATACTGCAGTTAGTTCCTGACTTGCAACCATAACTAGACCAGAATTTATGTTATTAAGCAAGGAAATTCTTAAGTGAGTCATACCCAATTTAACAATATTTTTGCAGAGGTTGTAAGTGACTCACTGCAGTTGTTAACCCACCAACACAGCATACCCCGTTGATTTTGCTTATAAGAAGCTGGCTGGGTAGGTTCTGATTGCTGGAGTCATACAATCATTGTGTGAGTCATACAATTTGACCCGTACGAAGAAAGCCCTGTGCCAGGGAGGGATCACTAAATTTTGCTTCATGTAAAAAATGAATACATGTATTCAGAAAATTTCAGTGTATAGAAGATTACAGAAGACATAATTTATCTGTAATTTAAGCAACATGCCTTGGAGATGCTGGGAGGCCAGTTGTGGAATTTCAAAATGATATTTAGGATAACACTGCATCGAATGAATGAAGGTTGCCAAATATTCATTTTTCCTACTCGATGTCTGCTTTTCTTGTCTTGTGAATGCTGATGTTTCTATCTTACAGGGTTCCACAGAGAGCTGCAATACCACTACTGAAGATGAAGATTTGAAAGGTACATACAGCTTAATAGCAAATGAAGACAGGATTGCAGGCTTGTTGGCAAAGCAGCTTTTCCCCATGCCACCTTCTGTGCATACAAAGTTGATTGACACCCTTTAAAGGAATAAGAGTTATTTTAACTCTTGTTGTCTGGGATTGCTGGTTTACAGACAGCATATTATTATTATGTTTGGTTGCACGCTGAGCCAGATCGTTTGACTAGATATGATATTTTTATCTTTATTGAGTCCTTCCCAAATACCTGGGATATTGTTACTTATTAAATTTACACGCCACCTGAACTCCCAGCAACTCTGGATGCTTTACAAATGTTAAAACATTTAACACAAAAGCACAGAAGGCAAAAGAACAATGATGGCTAAGAAAACACACACATACGTATGTATGTATGTATGTATGTATGTATGTATGTAGAATCTTGCTAGTAGTTTCTGGGGAAACAGATTTGCTATATTTCTATGCAATATGTAAAAACTACAAGATGAACTATTCACAGCGCAAGCTGCCACAATAGTCAAACATTAATTTCTGTTATTTACAGCATGTTACAATGAGTCATTAATTAATTAAACAATTAAACAATTAATTAATTAATTAATTATTGGGACTTATATGCCGCCCTATCTCCCGAAGGACTCAGGGCGGCTAACAACAATAAAATACAATAATACAAAAGTTAAAAAGAAATTAAATTAATAGCCCCAGTAGAATAAATTAAAATTAAGTTAAAAATTAAAAACATAATTAAAATCCCTGTCAGTCCAGGTCATTTAAACTGACCTCAACTTACTGACTAGAATTGAAGGAGGAGAGTACTTGCATTATTCTGTGTGGATGTGATGCTTCTGGAGAGTTCTTATATCAAACCTTTCCTGCTTATCTGTCAAGCAGGCCCCTCAGTTGTGGAACCACATTGCCATCATACCTGGCTGAGCACAGGATGGCAACACAGGGTCACAAAAGTGCAACTGCATTGCTGCCATCTAGTGGATAACTAGGTTGTACTAATTGCACTGTTTGCCTTGTTCTCCTTTGTCTTTTGAAAAAAGAGGTGGGTTAGGGAATGGGCAGAATCCTGGGAAAGCAGCATACAAAGCTCCTAATATTTTATAGGTCAGCCCAAGTGACCAAAATCCTTTATTTTTAAACAGAAAGCTGGACTGAGGGCCAGCCTGTTTCATTGTGCATGCCTCCTGAAGCAACAGCTTTGAAACATACCCGGGAGTCAGTGTCCGCTTTACTCACTTCTCAGCCGGTCATCTTTGGCAATGCTTACCCATACTTGTCTCCCTTCCATTTTGACCCCTGTAATGTTTTCTACACTGAGCTACATTTGTAAAGTCACAATAAGTAGTTATATTTTTATATGATACTGATACGAAAAAATCTGAAGTGATGGGCAATTGTTCACTGGATATAATTAAGATGTTATTACTGTTTTTAGGGCCAAAAATGACTCATGGGATGACTATCACAGGAGCCATTTCTTTCCTTATGAATCGTGTGTGTTGGTGCTGGGGAAGCATCGTCTTCACATTTTACTTGTGAAATTGCCTCTCTGTAGAGTAATTAAAAATGAGACCTAAGCTGAGACAATTCCTTAGTTTCGCTTTACATAATTATCAAAAGGCAGTATGTTTGAACCTCCAAGAACTTAAACCAGAAACTCCCAAGCCTCAGAATAAAAAAAATGAAGTGATCCTTCAATTTATTTGACCAACTTCTAACCTCACTAATCTTAAGTTTATCGAAGCCAGTTTCATATATTGTCGATCTTTTGTTTCTGCCTGCAGCTCATGTAACCACTAGACCAGTGTTTATTTGGTCGGCAATTTTAAGATGTGTGGACTTGAAGTCTGCACAGACTGATGGAATACAAAACAGTTCTGTTATTTAAAGACTTTTCCTTGGATTTGGTGAGATAAAGCATAGCTTTCTTGACTCAACAGAAAAATCTTCCGGGGTATGCCTTACATACTAGGCATTGCATCTGGACAGATTGCAAAAAGTCACTAAATATGTTCTTGCCTGGTTTACAGTCATCAAAGTGCATACATAGATAGCGAAATGAAAAAAAAAATTTTGTAATTTAAAAAGTGGCTTAGCATTTGACTGTTATTCTGTAGAGATTTCCACATTTGGGGGGAGTCTGCCTTGATTAGCTGAAGTAGATACTAAGAGGTGTTAGGAGGGATGAAAAGAACAGATATACATGAAAACCTGTTTGGTCAATCTGCTTACTCAGTCAGACAATCTCAAATGTTGCATTTGTGAAGACAGGAGGTTCTCTGCTTGCCTGAAAATGAGGTGGGAAAAGCACCAAGAGTTGCCTAGAGAGGGCACTTACTATTACGGTTTTCTATCTTTCTTCAATAGGACAGAGGAAGCATATAGTCAAATTAGAAAAGTAGCATTATATTTGCTGCATTTGTAACTCACTTTTCTTCCATGACACTCAAAGTAGCCTTGATCAGACCCCTAACCTGTTGAGGTTAAGTTGTGTTGCACACTCAGAAATTGTTATATTGAGACAGGGATGTAATAATCTGGCCTTTTTACAATGCCCTCTCCAACTTATTGGTTGTTTTAATAAGTATATATTGATTTGGGGACAAGATCTGACATTTTCCTTGCTAAAATTGGCATTTTTAAAAATTCCAAATAATTGCAATGTCTTTTTTTTTCCTCCTAAGTGTCCGGAAATTATGGTCCTGGGTTAGACAAATGAACTTCTGTCTGCGATGTGGTTTTGATTGTAACGTGGAATCTGTGGAATATTTTATTCTCCAACTTGTGTCTCATTTAGTTCTCAGAGTCAGTACATCAAAAGGGTGGATCTCTTTGAAAAGATGCTTGGCGTGTCTCTCCAGTGGGGAAGGTCTTCCAGAGATCCATCAAAGAATGGCCCTGGCACTGCTTTTATCTGGGAGCAGTGTGTGCTCTGGGATTTTGTCTATGTCAAGGGTAGGCAACATTGGCTGTTTTATGACTTGTGGACTTCAATCCCAGAATTCCTGAGCCAGCTATGCTATGCTATGCTGGCTCAGGAATTCTGGGAATTGATGTTCACAAGTCATAAAAGAGCCAACGTTGCCTACCCCTGGTCTGTGTGAATGGGTGTGGATTTGTATTTTCACTGCAATTCTTATTCTGCTTTCTGCTTTTATTTTTATTTTAATGCTTGCATTTGTTTTGCAGCTACTGCTACACTGTCTTATGAAGAGAAACTTCTTGCCTGGGATAGCCCAGGGCAAACAGTGGAGTTGGATCGTGCTCAGTCGGAGCCTATCCTAACTCCAGTAGTTCCATTTGCATTTAACAGTCTATCATGTAAGTTAGCTGTTAATTAGCAGTAGTAGCAGGTAGAGAAATATTAGTAGTGATTTATGTCCCTTTTTATTTCTCTATTTCTACCTTTCTTCCCTATCATCCTGTAGCAGTTATCACTTTCTGCTTGAATTAACTAGTTAGAAGAGTAGATCCGTTCATTACTAAGTGTCCCTAATCCCTGGAAAACTGTCTTGTGCCAGACTTCATCTGCATTCTCTTACATTTCAGTCTGGGACAAGTTATTGACCAATTGAACATTGTTGACCAAGAGTTATAGACAAAAGTGTACATGGAAATGCAAACAAAAATGCTAAGAAAGTAAAGCATTTGATAATATTGTCAATTGTAGCAAATTATCATCTCTTCTAGAGATAACAGATGACTTGTCCTCAAAGTATTCTCCTCCTTTGAGCTGCTGTTAGAATGGGCTTTCAAAGGGCATTATATGTACCAGTAAGCTTGCCATGCTATGTAGAAGGGGCAGCACAAAAGCATATGAGAAATTGTTGCTGTTTCCTCTGTCAGACAGTGACAAAGTCTCCCTTGTGGAATCCTCTTGCGTATTTGATTGTAAGCCAAGGTGGGAACATCCTTGGTTAAGCCATAGGATGGGAACTGAATCTGTTGGCCATCTTTCTTCATTGTCTTTTCTACCTACCTTTATCACCAAGAAAACCTAAATGTTAAGAGAAACTGTTCTTCTGTAGATGAGTGATGATTTCTAAGAATGCTGCAAAGGTTTTTTGCCATTCTCATTGAAATCATTGAGATTGCTAATTTTCAGTGGATTATTAAGTTTAATTTTGGGGTTTATTGTACGTAATGATCAATAGAAAGCAAGTTTATGCGTTGCTGTCTATTATCCATGATGATTACTGCACTCCACTGGGTTTTAAAAGCTTTCTGTTCATGCTGTCATGTTTGCTTCAATCCAAGACCATCATAAAGTATTCATCATCACTGAATCTTCCTTCTAACAACAAAGATGAAAATGTTTTTTGTAGCAGATAAAGATAGAAACTCATGTCCAAGAAATATTTGCTTACAAATGGGACACTTCGACATGAGAGAATGATCTCCCAAACAAGCTCACTCCTCTATAGTTGGGGTTTTATTTAGATTGTACTGGAATACTCAAATCAAGTTGTTTCAAGGCTGAGTAAAGTCAGATGATAGGTCATAATATGTTAATATTGGATACTTGTTTTCTGTACAGACATAAAGTGACTAAGGTACTCCATAAAAAAGAAAGTTAATTCAATATTTCAGGTAGCCAAGCTGCATATGAGTCTCCAGAGAAATTAACAAGATTCAAGGGCTTTCAGAACAGGTCTCCAAAATTTAGAGTGGGTTCCTCTACAGACTCAAATCACAGTGGTAACAAATTTACCTATCATTTAGCAGGCATTGAAAGTTCTGAACTCTGGATATATTTATTGCAGCAGGAATATTACTGCCATTATGGTTAGAAAAATGCAGAATTTCATTTGAAAGTTTATGGACCTGACAGTGATATGCCTCTGCTGTTAATCTTGGGTTGCCAAGACTTGGAAAGTTGTGGCCAAATATTTGAATATAAATATATTTTGTTTACTATGACATGGATCTATAGAAATATGGCTCAATAGGAAAGAGAGAAAAATAGATTGTTGGAAAGTACAGTGTGATGTTTCTCGTTGGTTGTGATGTTTAGTCTATTTGGGCACAATTTAATAGCTGGTATGTCTACAGTCTGTTGACAATATTTGTGGTTTTATTGATGCTAAGCACAACAAAAGTAGCAATTGTTCAAAAATAATGTATTGCTCAGTATTTGAACTTAGAAAGTGGTTCATCAGCCATACTTTCCATTTGTACTACCCATTCAGTTCTAACTGCTCACGGAATGATGGACACAACAGGCCTTTTAATCTATTCTAGCACAAATGATTTAATGTATTTATTAACTAAGGCAAGGGTAGGCAACCTTGGCTCTTTTATGACTTGTGGACTTCAACTCCCAGAATTCCTGAGCCAGCATGGCTGTCTCAAGAATTCTGGGAGTTGAAGTCCACGAGTCATAAAAAAGCCAAGGTTGCCTATCCCTGAACTAAGGGAACAGAGTAATCAGTTTGCAAGTGGTAGATGACAAAGATATTAGACTTTGTTTCAATGGTTTCAAGTTCAAGGTTTGCGTGGATTCCAAAAAAGCAAGGAGCTTGGTTATGCAAACTCTTAGAAGGGAACCAGGTGAAAATTTGGTAAGGATTAAGGACATCATGAACATTTTGCTCTCTTGACTTCAAAAAAGATTGACAGACTTGTGATAAGCTGCACGTGTCTGCTTTTACAAAAGTATTTGATGGAATTGCATGTTTTTTTGTAATTGGATGAAGCGAAGCAAAGCATAATATGTAATGCATTACACCAGTGGGTACCATTCAGAAGATTTTAAAGTCTTTGATAAGATTTTATCATCCACATGATCTGTCTGTAAACGTTCAAGGCCTACAAATGAGCCTGTTTTTTGAAGCTATTTATTTCTGTCGTGGAGGAAATCAGAAACAGATATTAATATGCTATTGCTCAGGTGGAGGGTATCTAAATTCTAAGCATATGCTTCCTGTGTGCAGTTAAAACTTTGCCTTAAATAATTTCCTTACATGGTGAGAGTTAGAATTTTGAACTGCCACAAAGTTGTTGTGGCATACATAAAACTGGGAATGGTAGTCAGTCACAAGGGCTAATTGAATAAGGTATGAAAATGTTTGTTCAAATGAAAGCCTGAACATTTTCATAACCAACATGAAAACAACATCGTTTCTTCATACCAAAAGACTCTTGTGTCCTCATCACTAATCCTCTCCTTTAAAAGATAAAAGGCAGGATAGTGGATCACAAGGTCTGCAAGTGTATCCGTTGAAACCAATGCTGAGGTTCTGCTCAGTCTAGTCCAGGGGTAGGCAACCTCGGCTCTTTTATGACTCATGGACTTCAACTCCCAGAATTCTGCTGACTCAGGAATTCTGGGAGTTGAAGTCCATGAGTCATAAGAGAGCCGAGGTTGCCTACCCGTGGACTAGTCTGTGAGCTATTTCTCTGAGAACTGCTACCAGTGTGACACTTCTTCAGATGATTCAAATAACAATCTGCAAGAAAAGTCATTTGATGACTTTGCATCAGTTTGGCAAAGACACTCTAGCAGAGTGAGACTACACTTGGGACATTTTCAGGAGAAGCAGCAACTTTATTCAAGAATAAAAACAGTTCCTATTAAATCATTTATTTAAGCCACCAAGCAGCCATTGGAGGCAGTGTCTGAAAACCTATCACTGTGTCCTTTTGTTAATGTGTTTGAAGTTTGTATAATTTGTTGGAAATTTCAAAGAACCAGCAGTCTTGCTATAATCTTATCTGGGTCAGTACAAACACAATTAAGCTTCTTCCTGCAGATCTGCATTTTGTCCCACCAAACTCAGAGTGGTCTTACAGTCATTCCCACTGATGCTGATGAAGTTCTAGTCTTTGTCAATACAAATCATAGTTACTATAACCCAGGTCTCTACAGAACCATAGTAGTTTACAAAATACAAATTGTGGTTCAAACTAGAACTGCATAACATGAGACCAAGGGTACAGCCCCTAAAATAAATAGAATACAAACCTTCCAGAATTTGCTACTAAATTGTAATGTCTAATTTGATGGATTTTTTTTAAAGAAAATTGATTATACTGAGGATATCTAATTTAAATTTATTACTGTCATTAAAAATCCAATTGTGGCCATTGAATGAAAAAAAACCCTGTTCCTGGTACAATTGCTTAGTTTCTGAGGGAGTAATAAACCAATGATAGACCTGTAATGGGCCCTTTTCTTCAGATTTGCATCATATGGTGAATTTTTCCCATCACAGAGATGATGCTTTAAGATTTGTTCCTTGATTCTTAGAGCATTACTGCTCTATATGGAGATTATATTTTAAATTTAGTACAATATCTTGACTTTCTGAATGGTACAGCCTGTTTCCTGAGCTCTTTCCTCTTAACAGCAGACGCCATCCCCCCAAATCAGGTAGGCAACTATGGCCCCTTTACGACCGATGGACCTCAACTCCCAAAATTCCTCAGCCAGCTATGCTGTTGTCCACTCCTTCTCCAAATGGTTAGCCTCATTGCTGTGCTGTTTTTCTGGAATGCAAGAAGTCAGCTGCCCCTCAAGACTAGTATCAACCCTGTTGATTGTCTTAAAGGAGTGACTTATTCACCATATATTTTTCATAATTCCAGTGCTTTAAAATTGTCTTTTTCATGCTTGCCCTCAGCGCGTAAGCAAGAAATCATCAAGATAACAGAACAGCTGATTGAAGCAATCAACAATGGAGACTTTGAAGCTTACACGTAAGTGAAGAAATGCAGAGGTCTTTTTATGTATCATAATGACCATATAGTTAGTCCTCATTTCGTGATTACTGACAATTACAACAGCGATGTGTGATCAATCCTCCCATTTTTTTAAAACTTTTGCAGGTCTGTAAAGAAAGGAAAGCTGAAGATAGATCAAAAGTCCAGTTGCAGTTTCAGTTAGTGATTGCTTGGCTTAACCAAGTTGCCAGTCCCAATCGTAATTACACGAGGACTACCTGTAATTAGTTACATAAGCTATGAAAGCTTGTCCCAACTAATAGCCAGAAATACTTGTAACCTATTGGTGATAACACTGAGTGTCAAATGTGCCTTTGTGTTTTTTAGCTAGAACACCAGAAAGGCATAACTGAATATTTTTTGATGCTGTAGAACTAGTATAAAACACATGTAATAAATGCAGTTCTGTCAATACCAATATTTTGAAAGCATGAAACAATGGTCATTCATTGTATCAAATTCATTCCTCTATACAAAAATATTATTACCGTAGTTTTTTTCTCTCTGCAAAAATGTTTAGTTAATCTGCAAATGCATTGTTAGACAGGAGGAAATGTATTGAGTTCTAATGGGAATAGAAAATGGGCATAAATAAATGTACTTGGAAATGAATCACAGGTAAAATCCATACATTGAATTTGGAACTAGAACAGCTTCCCCCAAAGTTTGTTTTCCTATAATCTGCATCTATTTTATCAGACCAAGAGAGAGTTAAGATCTTCTCTAAAGCAAGAAATAATTAGCATAAATGATTGTATCATAATATTTGAAGCTGCTACAGGGGGTTTTTTTTGATAGGAAAAACTTTCTGCATCAAAGTGGCACAGTACTAACAATATGTAATAATATATGCAGTTCTCTGATAAATTATTTCAAGGATTAGATGCCAATGAGATCAGATTACTTCATTTGTTATAGGAAGATCTGTGATCCTGGGCTGACCTCATTTGAACCTGAAGCACTGGGAAACCTCGTGGAGGGGATGGACTTCCACAAGTTTTACTTTGAGAACTGTGAGTGGTAGATAACTGGCAAATTCAAAATTACACTTCCCCTATCTCCATGGGTAGGAAATGGCTTGGGATTTCATGTCCACGTCTCGACTAGCTGTCAGTAAGGATCATATTGTAACTGATATACACACTTCCAAAATTCACTCCATTTTTCCCAGATTGTTGCTCAGATTGGACAAATCTGTTCCATGTCCTCCGTGTTCTCTTTTTATTTCCAAATTTTGTATATAAAGCATGTGCACTTTGCTACAACTTTCTGTCTCTTGTGATTGTCTTGTCATAACACCTTGTTTTAGATCACTAGGGTTTGTATACCTAATGTTATCTATTAAATTCAGGGGAATGCAAGGTTGGACACCCCTGCTCTAAAGAGTCAAGAGCTGCCCAGAGTAATTGGACAGTGAGATGAGTGACATATAAATTAAATAAATTAATTAATAGCACATATTTAAAATCCTGAAAAATTCCTGCCTACCTAAAAGGCAGTATTCTCTGTTTTTATAAGCACACACATGTGATGAACAAAACTCACTGGAATCAATTTTAGTGTCATATATCTAATTGCATCAGAATTTCATTTGTGTGTTTTACTAATGCACTTCATGTATGTATTAATTAAATATCATAACAAATAGAGTGTATATTAAGTTAAAGTATTATATTGACAACCACTGAAATCTGTTGGCAATTTACAGTAAAAGAAGTATCAACCATATTCTATTATTTAACAATAAGGAGAATATATCTTAGTGAGATGCAAAAGTAGAAAATTGTAACAAAGTGCTCTAATTATTTTTAATTTCATCTGTTTCAGGAATGTATGCTACACTTGAATATTTTCAGGGCATTTTGCAGAATAATATATATTAAAATGCTCTGCAGCAATCAGTACGAAAAAAACTGAATTAATGTTAAAAGCAAAATTACAACCTATTCAGATGACGAATGTTTGGAAAAATAGCAAAACATTTTAGGCAGGTCTTCCTAAGTAAAGATCCTCAGAAATAGGGTGAAGAAGGCCCTCCACTTGCAAACAGTGTGTCTCATGTACTTTGATGGGAACATGTGGAGATGAAGGAGGTGACTGGAGATTCTGCTGAGTTTGACTCTAATTCCCAAATCATTTAGGATTTTCAGGACAGGCAGTAGCTCTCACTGTGCTTCGCATATGGCAGTGCAGTGATTTTAGCACTAATAAAATTCAATTATAAGACCAAATTTCATACTTCAATTTGGAATGTATCATTTCAGAGATTGCCTGACTGAAACTGAGTCTCAAACAGAACATTGTTTCTGGAAACCCAACGTTTCCTGAGTCTCGTTGACTTTCACTGCAGGAATTAACAAACGGCAATTGCTCTTGGACAGAATTAGATGATCTGACGTAAGCACAGTGGGGGAAAAAAGCCAACCTAATTTTAAAAGTGCTTTTTAAAGAGTTGTCTTTGTTAAAAACTCAGGACAAGTGAATAGAAAATTCTATTCATATCAGTCCATGGTTTGTTTGAGAATATATAGTGCTCAAGGTTAAAGGGCAGCATTGAAAGAATGTGCTATTGCCCCGTAAAGTACTGTTTTCTTGCAAAAGGTAAGCAATAGCTTTGCTCCCAAATTTCTTCCTTGCTAGGATTTGAGGTATCGTACAGGTGGTGGGGAATATGGTAATACAATGTAATGATATCCCTGGTCTCCATCGTGGAAACCTCTGCAATACTGTCCTCTCTTGGCAGCCAGGTGTGAGTAAACATCTTTCCGTTGCCATCTGACAGCTTCCCAAAGGCAGACAGAGGAAGCCTTTAGGCTGGTCAAGTTACTCTCTCCTTCCTCTTTCTGCTGCTCATCTGTGTCTGTCTTTTCCGTAATTTTCCTAATTCCGTTACATTCCGTAGAGGCAAAGTGGATTCTATTGTATATGATTACGTTAAATGATAAAGCCATTAATTTTGTCCTTCCAAGAATTATTTAGATTCAAAACAGCAGGAAAGTAATACCATTTTTAGAATTTATGGAGAAAGTCTCTGAAATGCTGGGTGGACTGGAGCTTTGCTATGATTAGGGGAAGAAAAGTAAGAAAAAATTGTTTGTAAAAAGGGGAAACCCGGGCGCTACATCCCCGATTAAGATGGAAGAAAACAACAAAGGGGACGGAGATGGGTCACAGGGTTGCCAAGCTGTAACGGACAGAGCCAATGTCTCTTGGGTGAGTTGAGAAGAATCTTGATCATTTTTTGTATCTCCTCAGTACTGTCCAAGAACAGCAAACCAATCCACACTACCATCCTGAATCCCCATGTTCATGTTATTGGTGATGATGCAGCTTGTATTGCCTATATCCGTTTGACCCAATATATTGATGGCCAGGGCCGGCCTCGCACCATGCAGTCCGAAGAAACCCGGGTCTGGCATCGCCGTGATGGCAAGTGGCTGAACGTACACTACCATTGTTCTGGGGCCCCTGCAGCTCCGCTCCAATGAAGCTAAAAATGGGTAGGTTTGGCAGGGAAAGGCTACGAGTGCTGTTAGGAATATATCTAGCAAAGTTTAGCTAAACAAAGTGCCCCGTATCTGAAAACGTGCAGGCAAAGTGAGCCATACAAATACTTTATATTCTGAAATGTGACCAGGGATGCAGAGAAGGCAGAGATGAAAAGCATGCAAGGCAAAGATGTACAGATAAACCAATTCATGTTAGTAAGTCTTAATAGAATAAAAGTCCTTGTTCTTCAGGTGGTTAGAGACAATGGCTTTAGGCAGCCCCCCCCCCCTCATCCCATAGAGAACCAAAGGATTTGGTTTGGTCTTCTCTCTTTATCAAGGCAGAAGCCAGCAAAGGCTTTTTGTCACTCCTGGGCGCTGATGTTTGTTCACTGATCAGCCCTGCAAGATTGGATGGCATATTTGATATAAGGTTCAATTCCCCTAGTTTTTAAGGCCCTGGTTAAAGCAAAAGTCCATAAAGATTAGATTAGATGTTTTTGTAACCTGCCTAATTTTTTGATAAATAACTCTGCCTGGAAAAATACCTAACACTCCTTACTCCTCCTATTTTTCCTATTTCTTCTCTCCAAAGAACTAAATGGGATAGAGCAATTCTTTAGTCTCACGGGGCAGTGCTTTTTAGAGTGAAAAACCTACATCTTTACTATTCCCAAGTTATAGAACTTGGAATTTTATTAGCGGGGTATGTTTTCAAAATAAAAGCTATACAACTAGTACTATATAAAAAACCTGTATGATATTTATCAAGGTCTTCAATTTCTCTCATTATTTCCAGAAAAATCAGTAATTATCTGAGCAAACCTAAGCTAAAAAGTAACAAAAACTTTTGGTGAAATTTCTTTTGCTCTTTAGGATGATGAATCACAGTAGATCTCCCAGAAGCTTTCTTACCTGACCAATCTTTGCTGTTCCTTAAGATTCAGCTTGATACCTAGCATTGGTAATTGGAGCATTATATTCGTTTAAACTTTTATCCCGATGGCTTTTAGTAGTTCAAGTGGATTGCTGAATTTCCCTGTCTACCCTTGCAGAGGGACATGGAATAAGGGACAGTAGGGAAACAGGAACGAACAAACATTGTCTTCTAATAGTTCAAGGACGTGGTTTCCTAATTAAAAAGTCTTGAGTTCCCTTCAGCAGTTCACTAGGACATACAAATAAACCTTAAGAAAATGTATGTAAATTGATGGAGTTTGTTTTTTTTTTAAAAAAAAAACCTGGCAGACCAACCCACCTTTTCTCTTGACGTCCTACAAGTGCTTCTTCTTGTCCCTTTTCAACCTATTAAAGTTTTAACTTTCTTAAATCCCTTCTTGAGCTTAATTTTAGTGCTGAGAACTGACATTTTGTTATTTAATGGCATTATCTTGTCAGTTTTCTTATTTAATTCTTACCTTAATTTTTTAAACCTACTTTTCAATTCCCAATGAAGACCTAATGTGACTTTCATTTCCTGCCTCATTACAAGAATAAGAATTCATCAAGTAATGATAGGCATATATGCTTGATACTCCTTAGGGCTACAAACTGAGGCTACTTTTGGCAAAATTTTGTAATCTTTCCTCTAGTGTATTGTAAAGTAATGTCTGCAATGTTTTGCAGATTTGTTTGGAAGATTTTTGAATAATGTTGGATATTTAATTTTTAGAAAAAATAGTCAACGGTACCTCACTGAAAAGGAAATTTAGCTGTTCGAGAGTTTACAATGTCTGAAACCCGATACCTTCGGCACAGAAATTATTCTGGGGCAACACACTTGCCCCGTAGCATCCTTGACATGGAACAGATACAACATTGGTTGAATTCTCAAATATTAGAAGGGCAATCCAACAGATAATTTGTCTCTTGTTCACCATGTCCTTTCTTCCATACTAACTTCTTAAATGTATTATTTTAGGCTATTGAGATAGCTTACAGCCAGGGGAATATTAACGTAAAGAAATGATTTTAATGATCAACAGTAATTAAGTGGAATAGGGAGGACTATCCCTTAACTATTGTGCGCTGTGAAGTGTAACTATCTTCAGTGTACTAGTTTAAATGCAGGTGTAACCATCCAGGCCTTGGGATTCCTAATCTGATTTGCCCCATTGACCCCGTTACGTTTCCTTCTACAGTTTTTCTCTTCACGCTTATGCTTTTCTGATTGCAGCAGTTTTCGGAGATACTCAGCGGGAGGGCAATATCTTCTCAGCAAGCAGCTCTGGAGTACCTGAATTACAGCAACGGTCATATTCGTTTTGACGTTTAAAGAAATAAGAATTACAAACCGGCAGCAGCCAAGTGCACGAAACCCTGCATGAATCTGATGCTCCGGGTGCTGCCGCCTTTCTGTTGTTTTTCCATGGATCCATCGTGTCTGTTTCTGCTGTATGAAGGTGTCTTACAACTCCTGAGAGAAACCCATATTGTTTGTATAGAAAAGAGATCGTCTGTGATGGAGTATCCAGCACCTCCCCTCCAGGGCTGATGATGGAGCAACAGCTGTGAAGCATCTTTCGGAATTGGAGCAAAGAGAGAGAAAGAGTTTGAAAGTGAGACACTGCACCTCTTACGCAGCAGGATGCTGTCCTCTGGTGTAGGCCCAGTGGAAATGGACCTCGTCTTTGGGTTATGCTGCTGCTTTGATCAGTGAGATACGGCTGGTGCTGGTGAGCTCACTGGGGCCCGCGTAAAGAAAGGAGTAAAGCAAAAGAAGGACTTTTCTTACACTGTTGCTATCCAGCAACCCACTGGAGCCCAGACACCAGCAGTAGAGATGAGCCAATTATTTGACCACTGGCTCTCACTGATGGATTGGATAAAAATGAACAAGAATGTTTTAAGGAACAAGTATGGGCTGGTTTTGTTAGCATAGGAGCTTCAGAGATGCACTGATTTTTACAAACAGCCACTCCTCGATGATGTAAGTCGACTTATAAGGGTAGAATTTAAAAGCAAATAATCTTAAGAGGGCAAAAAGTTATGTGAACGGCTTATTTTATTTTACTTTTTATTGTTTAGAATAGATGGGATCCAGAGTGCTGCAGAATATGTGCTCCTTAGGAAACAGTTGAAAAGCTTTGTTACACTCTGCCCTGAAGATTTGCACACACATGCATTTGCTTCCTGTATGGTGTGTAATTTAGTCTCTGTGTTATACTAAAATACTATATTAGCTATGAATTTAAAAAGTTCTATAATTATGGGGCTAGCTGGTTTCCCAGTTTGATTTGCTTTCTGATAAAACTAGCAAAAGGGAGCCAGCAACTTCCAGAAGTGCTTTTTTCAGTAGCCCAGTCTATTTGACATTGCTTTATTTCCTGTTATTCTGTAGTTTTTTGGGTTGTTTTAACCACATAAACATAGAGCTTTTGCATCAACCGTATTTATTGTCTTTGCTACAAAGAAAGCAAGTAATGTTCTTTATTTCCTACATCAGAAGTGTTTGTCAGCTTTACGGTTTGACTACTGTTTTTTCAGTTTCTGAGTAGAAGTGGGATAAAAGCTTTCCCAGTAAATTTCCAATATCAGATTTATACTATGACATTCTCTGCCCCTGGTATACAATGCACATCAAGCATTTTTATGTCCAGTCATTGGATCTGAGAACATTGAATTCCATTAAGGTGTTCCCTTTGTACCTGAAATAGGATTGAGAATAATTGTGCTGTCTAATTAAATAAAAAATTGAGGGTCAACTTAATGGAGTTCAGGAAAATACAGTTTCAATTTCAATATGAATTGAAAGGGAAATACCCTTTTCTATTCTTCTAGTGAGAAACTCCTAACTCAGCTCCATAATATTTATGATTGCTTATGACTCAATGCAGGAAAAAAGCATTCCTTCTTGCAGAGGTTTGGGCAAAATTTCCTTCTCCTTTAAAGAGAAGGAATATTTTCTCAAATGAGAGAGAGAATTCTACTGGGGCAAAAGAACCTGTGACACTTCAGTTGTTGCTGGCTACACCTCCTAGTATCCCTCACCATTGGCTTGTGAGCTGGGGTTGTTGGCGAAGTTAATTCAACAGCATCTGAAAAGTGTGACAAAACTTCATCTCCTCCTATAAATTTAATATAGAACATATCTAGGACTAAGTGCGAAGTAATAAAACCCCCGATAATTTTACTAAGATTTTTAAGAACGACATTACAAAGTGAGGAACAGGAAATTAGTTATACTGCTTTAAAAAAAGATGTGCATGCTTCTAGGTCTGATCTTTTCTTGTCTTTATCTGATTATTTATAATAATCCCCCTGTATTGAGTATCTGCATCCTTAAAACATATTTTTGGAACCGTTTGAGTTGTTTTGTCTTTGTTTTTACCATCTGTAAAACCTGTTCCAATTTAATGAGAACCTTAGCTTGGTATGGCCGTTATCAAACACAGCTATAGACCTTTGGCTTTCTTAATGTTCTGCTACGAGGTTAATGTAAGCATCTATATCATGTCCAGTTTTACACAGGAAATGGAACACGTTTGATGCAAATTTTTTGCATGATAGTGAAATAATAAAGTTAGTTTTTTTTTCCTGAATGTTAATAGAACCTTCATAGCTTTGTTACAATAAACCTTGAAGTCAACATATTTAATAAAATAACATTTAAATGGTGCAAAATATCAGATAGTAATCTTCTATTTTCCTGAGTGCCTGAGATATCAGCATGAGCTGTTTGGAGATACCCCTTTGTCAAGGTGGCAGTGAAGTATGTGCAAATGTGTTGTACACCTGGAAACAGCTGAGTGAGATGAATGAGTTTATGTGTTATGTAGCTGCACCCAGCTGAAGTTATGGGCACTAATCTACCAAGCAGTGATAATAGAATAGAATAGAACAGAACAGAATAGAATAACAGAGTTGGAAGGGACCCTTGTAGGTCTCTACATCATTTCTGACAGATGGCAGTCCAGTCTCTTCTTGAAAGCTTCCAGTTATGAAACTACCACATCTGGAGGCAAACTGTTCCATTGGTTCTGACTGTCAGGAATTTTCTTATTTCCAGGTTGAATCTCTCGTTGATCAGTTTTCATCCATTATTCCTTCTCTAGCCTTCAGGTGCTTTGGAAAATAGGTTGACCCCCTCCTCTCTGTGACAGCCCTTCAAATATTGGAACACTGCTATCATGTCTCCCCTGGTCTTTCTCTTCACTAGACTAGCCCCTTGCAATCCAAATGGCATAATCCTAAATTGGTAGCTGCCGAGTGGACAATTAAAGGCCATCTTCCATTCATCACCAGCTTTGACCCTTACCCTGTAGTACGCCTCCCTCAAGTCCAGTTTTGTAAACACCCTTCACTTCGCTAAATGGGCTAGGAGGTCTTTCATCAAGGGAAGAGGATACAGGTGTTCCATACACACCCCATTGATGCGCCGGAAATCAACACATAAGCGGAGGAAGACATCCTTCTTAAACAGGACGAGTGCCGCTATCCTGGAACGAGCCAGTTGGATAAAACCCCGTTTCAAGTTTTTGTCAATATACCGTCGCAATTCCTCCATCTCCCGTGGTGTCATGGCGTACATACGGGGTTTAGGTAATTTGACTCCTGGTTCCAGTTCAATGGCACAGTCCGTTGGTCGATGAGGTGGCAGGATGTCACACTCTTGTTCGTTGAATACATCGGCCAAATCGGAGTACACCCGTGGGACTTGGACCCCTTGTCCGGACTCTGCTGTACAGGCTCTCTCTTCCTCGGTTCCCCCCTCTGGTCTTATGAGGCCATGAACTGGGGCCTGGGGTCCCATCCTGATATGGAGGTGATGGTATCCTCCCTCCCACCAAATCGTTGGGCCCCATTTGTCGAGCCAGGTAAGCCCCAAAATCATCGCCTCGGTCACAGAGGGTACTACTATGAAGTGAAGGGTTTCCCAATGCTCCCCCATCTCCATCCAGATAGGGTCCGTCACATGGGTAACAGATGTCCCACCCAGAAGGGACCCGTCCACCTGTTGGAACCTAAGTGGGGTGGCTAACTTTTCCTAATGCCTACCGCAGACGCCACTGCTTGACTAACAAGACAACAGGTGCTACCCGAGTCGATTAAAGCTTTGTATGTCCCCTTCCGTCCTGTCTGTGGGCTCACTAACGCAACAGGGATGGCAAAGGGACACACCGGCACGCTCACCATGGGGTCCTCATCTTGCTCATCGGTGCTGTCGTAGATCACCAGTCCAGCAGCCATTGGTATCTCCGGACCCGTCAGGGACGTTCCCCTAGGCACTTTACCCAGCATCTGATGTGCGGCTCGTGTTCGTTCCACGGGCCTCCTGGACGTGGTGCTGTGTGTTCCGGTAGTCACCAGAACTGCTCGGGGCACCGGGACCGGGCTCTCTGCCACTTGATGTCCTGGCTGTTCGCATCGGAAGCACCGGATCGACGACCGAGGCGCCGGACTCGAAGGCCTTGATGTTACAACCAGGGGTTTCTGTCCTTCCTCCCTTACCCTCTCAGTGGTCCTTTGACCTCCAGGCATGTTCTCCATTCTTCCCTGGAACTCCTGCAATCCCACGTCCAGTTCTATGGTTACCCGGAACCACTCTTACAGTCTGGGATGCCATGGACGATGCATGCCCTGCGAAGAGGCCCGTCTAGACCCACCCTAAAATGGTGAACCAGAAGGCATTCTGGCCATGAGCGCAATTTGCTGGCCACCCGGTAGAACTCACGGACGTAGTCAACAATGGGTCAGCCACGCTGTCGGAGACCCACCACCTCGGCCTCGGCTCTTTGGACCTGGGAAACATCCTCGAATCTTGCCCGTAGTGCCTCCAGGAAGAGACCAGAATCACCCAGTTCTCTGGCGTGGTTGCTGTACAGGTCCGCTGCCCAGGGCGCAGCCTCACCCTGCAGGCTCACCGTTACTGCCACTACCATCGCCCACTGGGATGGATAACCCAGGGCATACCTGTCCAGATGGCTAATGGCGTGGCTCAAACATGGCCAAGTGGTCGGGATGCCCGTCATAGGACATTGGCAATGGCGGTGGGCCCCAAACCACACCTGACCCCCATGGGCCCATTTGTAGCCCCAGGCCTCGTGTTGTGGTCTCATAATGCCAGGGATCCGCTGCCTGCCAGTCCAAGGCACCAGATGGTATTGCTGCTTGCTGGGTGGGGCCTCCCTCTGCTGTCAGCCTGGTATCAGAACCACTCTGTGTTGTTGCTGCCAGAGGTTGAGCAGCAGGACCCCTCCCCTGGGACGTACCCTGGCCAGGCGGGATCTGGAACTGTGGACTGGCTAGCTGGAAACGAGAGGACCCTGAGCGCATAGGCTGGGTCTCAGTATGCGACCACCGCATTGTATCATGTTCCGCCTCTGAACCTGGCCATGGTAAAGGCTCTTGATATCCGATCTCCCCGAACCTGTCCCGGAGTATGTCCATTGTCTGCCTGCCCGGCGCTGTGAAGTAACTCCACTCCTCCTTGTCAGTTAGACGTCATTCCCTCCATTCCATCAATGAGCCTCTTGGCCATGCTATCTGTCCCTGGCTACGGTCCATATGGCCAAGAGCAGGGCTAAACCACCATTCTCCTCCATGGGTCTGGTCCCCTGCCTCCTGGAACTCATCCATTGTGGCTGCCGGTGGTGGGGCCCATGCCTTGGGTCTCACCACTGGTTGAGCCTCTCCCGGCTCTGCCACCTCTATAGGTGCTGCAGCTCCAGCTGGCTCTCCCTCGTCAGCCACTGGGGCAGCCCCCTGTGTTCCCTCTGCCATGCCTACGCCTAAGCGAAAAGACAGGTAGAGGTGAACAGTAACAAAAATGAACGCTGACTTACTGTCACGTCCACATCCTCAGATAGAAGTAACCACACAACTCCAGTAGGAACGGGTGACGAAACAAAGATCGCTTTATTCAGCTCCAGGGGAAAACAAAGTCAGTGTTGGTAGCACATTGCTCCCAACACTTAAATAGCCGTTGAGTACATGGGCTCCGCCCTCATGCTACAAGCCAACATCCGCCAGCACACCCATATAAGCCCTCCTCCCCCCCTACAAGTCCTTTTGCTGCTTCTCCAAGCTCCCATTCCCCCGTGCGTATGCCAACCCGCCTCCCCTCATTCAGCATACTACCCTCAACCAGGTAAGTATGCCAGGCAATTCCTACCCTTATCCCCAGGTGCCCCTCCCCACCATACCCAGTCACCTCAGGGGACCCGCGCCCCAAACCACCCTCCACAGTCCCCAGGACATTCGGTCCCACACTGTGGAACAGCTGTCTGGCGGCAGACCTGGTAGAAGGGCCCGGTTGCCAAACCGCACCTGCCCGGATCCCAGGGAGCTTCTGGCAGGCAACCGCAGGCCCAGACGTCGCCCGGCAGTCGGCAGGTGTGGCAGGGAGGTCCGTCTGCGGCCGCGCCAGTCGGCAGTCTTGAAAGCAGCTGGCAGGCGGCCGAGGACGCAGAAGCCAGCTGTCATTTGGCAAGCTCAGCTGGAGGGTCCATCTGTGCAGGTGCGGCCGCCAGAGGCTCAGGAAGTGCTTGAAGGCCGTCCGGAAGCCCCGGATGTGTTAGGAGGGTGACCGGCAGAGGCGGACGGCCAGACACGCCGGCAACAAGAGTAGGGCACAGACGAGGAGGACGAGAGAACGACACGGGACCGGTACGCGAAGCCGCTTCCCTCATGGAGTGTCGGGCCCACGGGGCTCGACAGTAGTATTCAAGAAGAGACCCCTCTAATGGTGCTATGCCCTTTTTACTCTACCCAATTTGTGCAAATATCTCAATTTTTCCAATACTATTCTTGAATAAAGTATTACCATAAATTATGAAATTAAGAGAATTCTTCTTATCCAGTAATAGTACAGGTAGTCCTTGAGTTACGAGTGTAATGGATCCTGCTGTTCTGTACCAGCCTGCTACCGGCCCTGCAGAAAAAGCAGGGACAACCCCTTTTACAAGAAGGCAAGAGGCTGGAACTAAGCCTGCCAAATTTATGGATACAAAAGCAAACAGAACAAGACACAAACCATGAAACAGGAGCTATTCAAGCGGTTGCCTTCAGCAAACCAGCCCTCCCACGCATTCACCTTTTATACAGTTCAGGGCGTGGCTTCTCTCTGCCTCCTTCCGAGGTGCCCCATTGCCTTCCTCTGTTTACTCCTGATTGACTGCTTCCTGCGTCGGGCGTCCTTGAACAGGGCCAGCTGTGGGTCATCTTCATCCACGCTGTCAGGCTCACACAGCTGGGTCTGCGTCGTGACCAGGTGGGAGGGGCCTGGCTGAGGGCTCTGTGGAGCCTCAATATTATTCTCAGTAAGCTCTTCAACACCCCCCTCCTCCTCTGAGTCGTCCAACCCAACTGCCGAACCCACAGGCTGACCCTGAATCACAACACCTGCCCATTCCACTCGTAACTTGAAAACTCTTATAGTGAATCTTGTTCGAGGTACAAGATCACTCCCTTGCTCGTTAAAATGCATGCAGCTTGTTAAGCAAACATGAGGTACCTCAGGGTGGGGAAGGCTGTGGAGGGCCTAGTGCTGGAACAGGCCCCCAAGGCCTCCCCAACCCAGTAAGATACTGCTTGCTTCTCCCTTCCTTCCTGCCGTGCCAGACTCACCTGGAAAAGATCCATCTCCTCTCTGCCACAGTTCCTGCTGCCGCCCAGATTTGAGGCCAGGGAACACTTCCATGACCCTCTCCCCCCTGCAGCCCAAACCAGGCTCCGGAGGCCTTTTCCAGGCCCAATCAGGCCATGGGGAAGCTGCAGAAGCTTTCACTGGCCTCAAATCTGGGTGACAGGTGCCTGGAAAAGGCCTCTAAAGCCCGGATCAGAGTGCACAGAAGTGTTTGCTGGCCTCAAATCTGAGCAGCAACAGCCTGGAAAAGGAACATGTGAAACTGGTCAGAGCTGTGCTAAACAAGCTGTGAGCGGCCCATTTGTATGCCAAATTATCCAAGTGTGAATTACACAAAGATAAAATTTACTACCTTGGGTATTGCATCTCATCAAACGGCATAGAGATGGACCCTGGGAAAGTACAGGCCATGCTAGAATGGACTCCGCCCCATACCAGGAAGCAATTGCAGTTTCCTCGGATTTGCAAACTTTTACCACCAATTCATCTCCTCTTTTGCACAAATTACATTGGCCATCACAAACTTATTAAAGACAAAAGGGGAGGAAAAACCAAAATCCAGTCAACCATTGAAATGGACGGTAGAATGCCAAGCTGCTTTTGAGAAATTAAAAAGGTTGTTCTCAGCCAAACCAGTATTAAAACACCCAGATACTGAGCAACCTGTTGTAATTCAAGCAGATGCTAGTGATGTAGTGGTGGGAGCAGTACTGCTTCAGGCAAATAATGAAGGAAAATTACAACCTTATGCTAACACATCGAGAAAACTTACAGACAGAACAAAGGTGGGTGGTTTGGGAAAAGGAAGCTTATGCCATCCGGTGGGCTCTTTTAACCTGGTGACATTTCTTGGAAGGGAATAAAATCCCCTTCCAAGTATGGACTGACCACAAGAACCTGGAAGCCCTAAAAACACCTAGAAAGTTGTCTCCCAAACAGGCGAGGTGGTCCCAGCATTTCCACCAGTTCAATTTCACCATAAAACATCTGCCAGGGGAAAAAAAACTTCCTGGCAGACAGACTATCACGATTGCCGCAACAGCAACAAATCAGAGATAATGGAACCACTCATGCCATCAAAACAATTAGTTGCACCAGTCACCACTTGAGCACAAGCGAAAACACTGAAAACCCTAATGAGCCAAGCTAGGGTAGAGTTCAGGAAGGCACTAGAGAAAGATGAATGGTTCCTGGGCCATAAAAAATTGTGCACCATGAATGATGGACTTTCATGGGTGGGAGTTAAACTCTACATTCCAAAGAGCCAAAGACTAATATTCATGCAGCTTTGCCATGAGTCCAAATCTGGACATTTTGGGTTCATGAAAACATGCCATTTGGTGAAACGGCAATTCTGGTGGCCATCAATAAAAAAGGACATTGAAAGCTATGTGGCTAGTTACCCAATATGTGCAGCAGCCAACAGAAGATGGGAAAGCTCCAGGACTATTACAAACTGTAGCTACCCTATTAGCTCCCTGGAGGGAGATTTCTATGGACTTTATTGTAGAGCTACCAGAAAGCGGGGGAAATACAGTGTTATGGGTCATGATGGACTTATTTTCCAAGCAGGTGCATTTTATCTCAGGCCTGAAAATTCCCACTGCAAAAGCTTTAGCAAAGTTGTTTGTACAGCATATTTATCGACTACATGGAGCCCCACAACAGATTATATCAAACAGGGGTGCAATTTACCTCAGAATTTTAGAAAGCATTTCTAGACCTTTTGGGGACCACCCAGGGGCTATCTAGTCATCATACTCAGATGAATGGTGGGACGGAACATTCAAACTCAGGACTGGAGCAGTACTTAAGATACTTTATAAACTACCAACAAGACAACTGGACCAACCTGCTTCCATTCGCAGAAGTCACCTATAACAGCGCAATACATTCCAGCACAGGCTACACTCTGTTCCAAGTAGCAACAGGACAGAGTTTTAATCCAATGCCTGAACTACCCTCCACCAAACTGACCATCCCCTCCTTGAAAGAGTAGATTGCACAACTCCAAAACACCTGGCTGGTTGTAAGGAAAGATTTAAATGAGGCTAGGGAGGCATATAAATTCCAAGCCAATAAAAAATGAATTGAGCCCAAACCATTTCAAGTAGGAGACAAAGCATGTTTATCTACAAAATATTTAAAGTCACTACAACCCTCAAAGAAATTAGGACCAAAATTTGTTGGACCTTTCCCTATTAAAAGGGTAATCAATCCAGTGACAGTTGAACTAGAGCTCCCTAAGACATTTAGACAGGTTCACCCTGTATTTCACATCAGCCTTTTAAAGCGTGAACTGAACTCACCCTTAAGGCCAGCGACAGCTCCTCCTCCTGCTCCAATCATGGTAGAAGGGGAGCAGCATTTTGAGATTAAAGACATTTTAGACTCTAGGAAACATCATGGATCCACTCAATATCTAGTTACTTGGAAGCATTTGCCTCCATCCCAGAATGAATGGATCCTTAAACCCCATATTACAGCCCCCTAGGCTACTTAGTAAATTCCATGCTATGTACCCTAACAAACCAGACTAATCCCTCTTTTTGTTTCCTTTTTTGTCTTTTACAGGTGAATCTCTTTTTTTTAAGGGGGAGGGGGCGGCATGTCAGAACCCATTTCTTTCATGGGTGGCCTTTCCCTATTCCTTTCCTTTTTCTCTCTTTGGGTTCTACCAAACTCCTGGGGGGAGGGGGGAGGCTTTTGGAGGATTGTATGTGTATGTATGTCTTTCGCTTAGCTGCTACAATGTATCCTCTCCGCTTCCTCATATCTGCTTGCTCTTTGAACTATTCTTCCCTTGATGTCAACCTGAGGTGAGAAAGGAATGTGCCTTCAGCCATCTGGCTTATCTCACACTGCAGAAAGGAAGGTGCGAAGACCCAACATTTTCACAGCCTTGGGAATGGAGTCTTATCACCCTCGTTCCCACAGCAGACTTGACACCTGGAAATTAGGCCATTTGAACTGACCAGATGAACTGTTGGGGTGAGGTTCACTTTTTGCTCCTTTAACTTATTGATTTGAGCGAGAAACCCTCAGATCCTGCTTTCTATGCCTGCTGTCAACTTCACCTAATAAAAGTTCCTTTTGGAATGGAATTGTTCCAAGAGTCCTGCTTTGTTGGGATGAGGTTTTGAAGCGGGTCCTTACATGTGGAGTGAATCTGGCTTCCGCCATCGACTTTGCTTTCAGAAAGTTGTAAAAGATTATCACATGACCCTGGGATACTGCAACCATCATAACTACATGCCAGTTTCCAAGCATCCAAATTATGATTATGTGACCATGGGGATGTTGCAACAGCTGTTAAGTGTAAGGGGTAAGGGGTAAGTCCCTTTTTCTGTGCCATTATAACTTTGAATGGCTGTAAGTCGAGGAATATCTGTATTTAATCCAGTTCCATATATTATTTAATGAAATGAACTGTCTTTCTAAAAGAGATTTGTCCTTGGCATGATAACAGCCAAGCATCATCTATTTTTTTTTTCCTGCTCCAAAGATGGCGGACGCGCTGGGGAGAGCTCCGTAGCCCCCAACGGTAAGGCGTACCCCCAGGAGCCCCCCAGGGATGTCAGCGGACCCCTGGGGTGGGGCCAAAAATTCGGGCAGATGAGCTGGGCAATGGTGCCACCTGCTGCCTCCCGAAACAGCTGCTGGGGTGCCGGGACATCTCCGCCTCGTCACCTGGGCCGTTGGCAACCGTTATAAGCGGGGGCCAGCGCCTCTGCCCTGCCTCTACCAATGTTCATGCTGCCGGGCAGGGGCGGCGTCTCCGCGGATCAGCTGTGCGGCGGAGGCGCCCTCAGGCATCCAGGAGAGACCGGAGGCTCTGCTCTGCCCGGCCCCCTGATCGACTCCTGACCGGCTCCCGGGCGGCAACGGCATCTCCGCAGATCAGCTGTGCGGCGGAGGCGCCTTCAGGCATCCAGGAGGGGCCGGAGGCTCTGCTCTGCCCCGGCCCCCTGATCGACTCCTGACCGGCTCCCGGGCGGCAACGGCGTCTCCGCAGATCAGCTGTGCGGCGGAGGCGCCTTCAGGCATCCAGAAGGGGCCGGAGGCTCTGCTCTGCCCCGGCCCCCTGATCGGCTCCTGACCGGCTCCCGGGCGGCAGCGGCGTCTCCGTGGGCCAGCTGTGCGGCAGAGGCGCCTTCAGGCATCCAGGAGGGGCCGGAGGCTCTGCTCTGCCCCGGCCCCCTGATCGACTCCTGACCGGCTCCCGGGCGGCAATCGGCGTCTCCGCAGATCAGCGGTGCGGCGGAGGCGCCTTCAGACATCCAGGAGGGGCCGGAGGCTCTGCTCTGCCCCGGCCCCCTGATCGGCTCCTGACCGGCTCCCGGGCGGCAGCGGCGTCTCCGCGGACCAGCTGTGCGGCGGAGGCGCCTTCAGCGGCGGTGGCAACGACTCCCAAGCCCCAGCTCGGTCGCCTATTCGGGGAGCCGGCAGCCACGATGGCAGTGGCGGCAGGGCTTCACCAGGCCCGCCCCCTGGCCCTTGGCGGGCATCCAGGAGGGGCCGGAGGCTCTGCTCTGCCCCGGCCCCCTGACCGGCTTCCAGGCGACTGCGGCAACATCTCTGCCCTGCCCCAACCCCCGTACCTGTTCGACTCCGGCAGCTTCCCCAAGCGACCAACGGAGGCGCTGCAGACCACCTGGGTAGCGGAGGCGGCGGCATCGTCGGCAGCGGCGACGGCGAGTACCCCGCGGGGCCCTAGCCTGTCATCTCCCCACGGGCCCGAACACCGGCGGGGGCAGTGGCGATGGGGCGCCTCTAACCCGCCCCCGAGCCGCTGCAACTGCTGCAGCCATCCAGAGTGGGGCCGGTGCCTCCATCCTCGGCTCCCTATTATGCCTCCCTGGACAACAGCGACGTCAGGGATGTTCAGGAAAGACCCCGCGGATCAAATGGATCAGCTAGGCGGCGGAAGAGACAGCCGCAGCAACCGGGACTGGAGTCGTTGCCCTGCTTCGACCTCCTGGCCTGCTCCTGATCAACGGCGGCTTCTCCCTGGGATCAAGGAGATGCCGCAGGCCGGCTGTACGGACCCGATCGACCACCACCGAGGGGCCTTTGACAGCGGCGCTAAACTTCTCCAGGCCCCGGTCACCCAATCTCACCGAAACCCCTCGACGGCAGCACCACTAGATGCGGCGGGGCGTCCACGGCCCGCACCCTGGGTGCCGAAACAATCTCCGTGCCGATCAACACCCCTAAAGACGCCAGGATGCAGCTGATCGTTGGAGATGACGGCGACCAGACAACCGAGGCCATCAACATCTGGCCTCCTCCAGCTCCGAACCCCCCCCCCTGCCCTCCCTCGCCCCACAGGACATGATGGGCCTGGGTGCAAGCCACGGTGGCAGAGTGGCCTGTCCTACACCTGCAGCCCCATAGAGGTGAGAGCTCTATGGGGTATGCTTCACCCAGAGTGGGTCCTGGACCACCCCCAGAAGCAGAATCACAACCCATCGTGAGAGGATGGGGGAGTGGCCTGCTTCTGCGGTTCACCCAGCCAAGTGGCAGTGGCTGGGTGACGGTCCAGATACCCACCTACCCGACTAGACCCTCCTTCTAATGCTCCACCCAGGGGACCGCCTTCCCAATGCTCCCCGATGCTCCCTATGCATCTTCAATATTCTTGCATAGACCTTCTCGCCCTCAGGAGTTCCCCCCTCTCCTGGGTTCGTCCTGCCTTCATTACATCAAACCTCGATGACGGGCCCGACCTTTGGGCCTCTGAGAGATGGCCAGGCAGGGTCAGGGGCCTCCATTACAAGACCAACAAGAGGCCCCTGGTTAAGTTTCTTGTTAAGTTTTTTGTTGGGTTAGGGAGGGGGGCGGGAAAAGAGTATGGCTGCTCGGGGAAGGCAGGCCTTCCGAGTGCCATAACGCAGGCCAGGCTTGGTGAGAAACGAGGACCAGTCGCCGACAATATCCGAAGGTGCACTGACGAACATCCTATTCCCAGGATGGTGGGGAACGGCAGAAGGTGCACAAACAGAGGGCCGCATCATCACCGGGAGTGTCATCTCCGCTCTGTACAAGCGGTGAGATGCTCCGACCCTCTGTACTTCCCCGGAGGACCCGGGAGCGAAGGTGTGCAGCCTCCTATGCTGAGGCTGGTCTACCTGAATGCCAGGTCCGTAGCTAACAAGGCACATCTTGTTCGTGACCTAGTGGAGAGCGAGCACGCGGACCTGGCTTGCATCACGGAAACCTGGCTGGGCCAAGAGGGTGGTATCCCTCTGGTTGACCTCTGCCCGCCAGGTTTCCAGGTGCTGCACCAGCCTCGGACCCACGGGAGGGGCGGGGGAGTGGCAGTTATCATCAGGGAATCCCTTAGCCCGCGAGAGATCACCGTCCCTCAGATGGTCGGGTGTGAGTCTCTCCTACTGAGATACGGCCCGGGAGCGCAGTTGGGCCTGCTGCTAGCATACCTACCACCTAATCGTGCAGCAGCAGCCCTGCCCGAGCTACTCGATGTCCTCTCAGGGTTGGTGGTTGAATTCCCAAGACTCATGGTCTTGGGCGACTTTAACCTACCGTCCCTGGGAGGATCGTCCGATCTGGCTCGGGAGTTCATGGCTTCCATGACGGCCATGGACCTGTCGCAAATAATTTCTGGACCGACTCATGAGAGAGGCCACACCCCAGACTTAGTGTTCTTGTCTGGACGGTGGCGCGATGATATCGGTGGGGGTGCCACGACTGTTATGCCCCTGTCATGGACCGATCATCACCTCGTGCGGCTAGACTTCCCCTTTGCCACCCCCCGCCGTGGGTGCACGGTGCCAACCAGATGGTACCGCCCTAGGCGCCTAATGGACCCTGATAGGTTCCAGGCAGCGCTTGGGGACGCACATGCACTCCCTGCTCACAGCTCGGCGGATGCCTTAGTGGAAGCCTGGGAGAAGGCAGCCACGGAGGCTCTGGACCGAGTTGCACCCATGCGGCCTCTGACCCGGCGCAGATCCCAGCGAGCCCCATGGTTCACCGCGGAGCTCCGGGAAATGAAGCGTCGGAGACGGGGCCTAGAGAGCCGTTGGAGATCCAGTCGATCCGAATCCGACCGATTGCGAATAAGAAGCCTCACCAGGTCTTATCTCGCTGCGATAAGGGTGGCAAAATCCAACTACTTTTCCACCCTCATCGCGTCCGCAGATAATCGCCCGGCTGCCTTGTTCAGGGTGACTCGCTCCCTACTGAACCAAGAGGTGAGGGAGGAACCCTTGCAGGGTCGAGCCGAGGAATTCGGTCAATATCTGCTGGATAAAATTGCTCGGATCCGAACCGGCCTGGACTCCAACTGGGCTGAGTTGGAAGAACAAGGCATGGACAGTCTTGTCGACGTCACCTGGAAGGAATTTGATCCTGTGACTCCCAAGGAAGTGGACAGGATTATGAGGAGGTTGAGCTCCTCCACATGCTTACTGGACCCGTGCCCTTCCTGGCTGGCATATGCAGCTCGAGAGGGGACACGAGGCTGGTTCCTGGCGGTCATCTCCGCTTCTCTGAGTGAGGGTCACTTCCCCACCGCCTTGAAGGAGGCGGTGGTGAGACCTCTCCTCAAGAAGCCCACCTTGGACCCATCCTCATTGAATAACTTTCGTCCAGTCTCCAATCTTCGCTTCCTTGCGAAGGTTGTTGAGAGCGTGGTGGCGCACCAACTCCCTCAGATCCTGGACGAAGCGGTTTATCTAGACCCGTACCAATCGGGCTTCAGGCCGGGGTACAGCACGGAGACGGCATTGGTCGCTCTGATAAATGATCTCTGGAGAGCCCGGGACAGGGGCCATTCCTCTGTCCTAGTCTTATTAGACCTCTCGGCGGCTTTCGATACCATCGACCATGGTATCTTGCTGCGACGCCTCAGGGGACTGGGAGTGGGAGGCACGGTTCTGCGCTGGTTCTCCTCCTTTCTCCAGGGTCGCTCGCAGTCGGTGTTGGCAGGAGGACAGAGGTCGACCCCGAGGCCTCTCGCTTGCGGAGTACCTCAGGGGTCGGTCCTCTCGCCTCTCCTGTTCAACATCTACATGAAACCGCTGGGCGAGATCATTCGCAGCTTTGGAGTAGGGTACCATCAGTATGCTGATGACACCCAGCTTTTCATCTCAACTCCAAACAACATCAGTGATGCCCTCGACGTGATGTCCCGCTGCCTGAAAGCGGTCCGGGAATGGATGGGGAGGAACAGGCTTCAACTGAACCCGGACAAGACTGAATGGCTGTACGTACCGGCTAGCCAGGATACTCAGAACATCCCATCCCTTAACATCGGGGACGAGTTACTACCCCCTGTTGATAGGGCCCGCAACCTGGGTGTCCTCCTTGACTCGCAGCTCTCCCTGGAAGATCACATAGGAGCTGTGACCAAGGGAGCCTTCTCCCGGGTTCGACTAGTTCGCCAATTACGGCCTTATCTGGACCTGGATGACTTACGTACAGTCACCCATGCTCTTGTGACCTCTCGCCTAGACTACTGTAACGCTCTCTACTTGGGGCTGCCCTTGAGATCCACTCGGAAGCTTCAACTGGTGCAAAGTGCAGCGGCACGGACACTCTTGGGAGCCTCCCGATACTCCCATATCACACCTCTCCTCCGTGCGCTGCACTGGCTTCCAGTTGCCTTCCGTGTGAAGTTCAAGGTGCTGACAATGACATACAAAGCCCTACATGGCATGGGTCCGGACTACCTGCGGGAGCACCTTCTGCCAATGTCAGCGCCCCACCGTCCTGTGCGCTCCCACAGAGAGGGCCTCCTCAGGGTGCCACCGCTCAAGGAATGTCGGCTGGTGGCCCCCAGGGGGAGGGCATTCTCAGTGGGTGCGCCAGCCCTCTGGAACAGCTTGCCAACCGAAATCCGGATGGCCCCCGACCTCCGCACCTTCCGGCGCGAATTAAAAACTTACCTGTTCCAGCAGTCCGGCCTGGCCTGATAGCTCTTATTGGGGTCCCAGTTTGTATTTTACTATTGTTTGTTTTTCACTACGGTTCATTCTGTATGCCTATCTTATTCTGTACACCGCCCTGAGTCCCTCGGGAGAAGGGCGGTTTATAAAAATAAATAAATAAATAAATAAAATAAATAAATTTTAAAAATAAGTCTTCATTCACAATTTTGAAAAATATCACATACTTGATTTTTGCATCATACCAGATGCTAGTATGGTAAGTCTCTTTTGCCTCTTATAAATTTAGAAAATGATGTGCTCTGAAATCTGTATACAAATTTTTGATCTGATGTACAATTAGCAAATCCTTTGCTTTCAGAACACAATGGATATCCACCAATGCTCTTTATTAATGGTCTTTTCTGTGACTTTGAATTGTCATTATTAGCCAGAATAATTTGATAATGTTCTGTGATCAGCCTCTTTATCACAGTCCATCTTTTCTGGGCCAATCACCAAGTGTTTAGCAAGACTGAAGATAACCTCTATGTCAACGCTGCTAACATCGGCTGTTCTTGCTTTGACAACAGATGGAAATGCAGCCATTTTCTCTATGCTTTTAGAATTAGTTGAATCTGGGAGGGGGGAATGGGATGAGAGTCCAGCTAGTCATAACAATAATAACTGTGCCATGGGAACCCAAGGACATTGGGCCCAGAGCTGATAGCATTTTGGCAGGCTGGAGAGCTGGGGACGAAGCCTGTGCTTCAAGCTAATTGGGGAATGTGATTTATGACTCTTTATTGGAGGTGGGAATTGTACCTTGTTACTTTGCATCCAGGGGAGGGGAATTTAGTTTTGGGGTTCAACTATGCAGTGCCGATACTTTGTTTCCCGAATAAAAGATTCTTTAAGGTAAACAATGCCTCAAAGTTCTTTTGAAGGATTTCATCTGTCAGAATCATGTACAAATTATTGAGAAGGATTTTTAATACTGAGCCTTAGGTCCTAGGAGGATCCTTGTATGGTTAAGGTATTTGGGACAATTAAACAACTATCTGGAGAAGTTTTAATTGCTCTTTCAATTTGTGAATTTCAGATGTCTTATTTGCCTTCCTTCAGGTTCCATCAGAAGTGGATCTTCTTTTTAATCCAGTTAACGTCATGCTTCTTTCAATTATTTCCTGTATTTTATTTAAATATATTTTCCTGAGAATGAACTTGGGAAACTCTCTTAAACATAATAGGATTTAACAAATACAAGAGTTTGCTATTTAATGATGTTTGTTTTTAAGAAGGAATATAATTCCTTGTGGAAAATTGCATGGAAATTGACTGGAGATCATCAATGAAGATCACACCACACATTTTTATTGAGGGATAAGTATGTTTTCTGATAACCACCAGTTCATGAAATCTGTATCAAAAAGCAATCACACAATAAAATACCTTTTAAAAGTATTAGTAAAAACATTACAGTTACAATCCTAATACTGTTTTTGATAGCAGAATGTATAGAGGTGAGAAACACAACCAATTTACAACCTGCCCAACAAGTGGGCCTTTTTCATTGGCACTCCTGACATTTCGACTTGAAGAGAAAAGGGGGCAGAGAACAATAATGAAGCTCCAAACCTCTGGGAGATTCGGGGAGGAGCCATGACACAGAAGGTACATTTCCTAGGTCCAATCAGATGATACTGCTTAATGAATGGGACACACTATCGGTCCTTAACCCAAGGGAGGGAAGAATAATAGCAGTCTCTCAAGCAGCCAAGCCCTATATCATGAAGGGTTTTAGAAATGGTAAGCAGCACTTTGAATTGCACTCAGAAGTTCACCGATCACCAGCCAACGACTTTTGTTTCTACTTGGAAGCCACTTCTGGACTTTATACTTGAGGTGGAAAAAATGAAACGTTGATTTTGGGTTTTACCAATTAGATAGATTTGTTGTTATAGAAATGGCTAGTTTATACTATTATATAAAAGTAAAAAGTTGAGGTTTGATGTTATTATGCGATTCTACTGTACCAAAGGAAGTCGGAAGTCAACGCCTTTTCTTTCTTTTCCCCCTTTCCCCCACATTTTCCTTTTTTCCCCCTCCCCTATCTTTGCTATTTTCTTTTGTATTTTTGTATCGTATAATATTAATACATAAATAAAGTAAAAAGTATTTGAGAGTTCACTGATAACCAGTGTAGGTCACATTGCTGAAGTGTTATATGGGTGCATTGGACTGACCTATAATTACTCACATTGCTGCATTCTGAACCACCTGTAGCTTCCAAATAGTGTCCAAGGACTGCATCATGTACAGCATTTTGCAGTAGTCTATACATGAGGGTCCAGGATTTTAGTGACTCTGAGATGGGGGTCCTGGTCCATGAAAGGGTGAAATTGGTGCAGTAAATCTGTGTGAAGTTCATCCTGGTATGCTATGAAGCTATGAGCCCAGAAGAGGGAAGTACAATTCCACTTAGAACTAAACATGAAGAGTCACTGCAACCAGAATAACCATCCACATTTAGGTTTGAGCCTCTAGCACTGAGACATGGTCTTAACAGCCCAGCTGAGCTAACCAGAGGCTGATATATATCCTAATGATATCTGACCCCATCCTGGCAAATGACCTCATCCAGCTTTTTCATATAGATGTTAAACTGGAAAGCTATCCTGCAAACAAGAGGCTTTGGGCTGGACCTGTTTCCGCCTGTTGGTACTGACTGGAAGTGACCACCAAGAAAGGGGAGAGCTGCTGCCATGGAGATTTTTAAAATGTTGCACAGGTTTGAAAGACAATTTTCTATTTGTCTTTAGTTAGTTTAATTATTTAATTTGTGGTGGTTTTTTTTAACCTTTTAAAACTGTTTTCCTAAGGGAGCGGGAACTGAGAAGTGACATGCATTCAACAATGATGCATTTCAAACTCTTTCACTGCATATGATTTCTCATGATTGGGCTGTGAAAATGGAGGTAATCCCAATCACCAAGAATTAGTTTCAAGGGGAAAAAGTGGGAAAAAATTATTTATTTATTTATTTATTTATTTATTTATTTATTTATTTATTTATTTATTTATGGGATTTATATCCCGCCCTATCTCCCGAGGGACTCAGGGCGGATAACAACAACAAAACTTAAAGGTCTCTGTACAGTAAATTAAAAATAAAAATTTGAAATAAATTAAAATAAATTAAAGAATAGAGTTAGAATTGTAAACATAATTAAAATCCCTGTCAGTCTAGGTCAGCCAGGTGGAAAAGGAGTGTTTTGAGGCCGTGGCGAAAGGACTGGAGATCTTGGGCCATCCGAAGCTCAGGGGGGAGCTGGTTCCACAGGGCTGGCGCTCCAACAGAGAAGGCTCTTCCCCTGGGGGTCGCAAGCCGAATCCAGCACTGGCAAATTGCAGAAATGACACTTTTAAAGACACTCAGCGAAAACCAGAATAAATGAATTTTGCCATGAGATTTGTTCAATTGGAATTAACTACTTTGAAGATTATTTCTAATTCCATGCTCCACTACCTTTCTGGGAGTCATCTTTCCCATTTGCAGATATTTTTCTATTGCTTTTCAGGGAGTAAATAAATTCTGTGGGGGGAAAAATGTGGCAAGTCACTTGTTTTTGCAGAGATTCTATTCTCAACTTAAAAAAACATCCCTGCACATTTGCATCTCATTGTTTCTATCATCTTACAATGGTCGACTGATCAATTAATGTTGCTTAGGCATCTAATATCAGCATCTGCCTGGCCAATTCAATCTTTTAGGATTGTCATGCTCCAACGATTAAACAATGTCATCTATTCAACATGTTCTCCCAACATTTTTTCTAACCAAGCATGTATCTTTTCCCAATAAACCTGAACTTTTCCTATTAGGTACAATGCCAGAAAAGACTAACAAACAAAGCTTATGTTGATTCTACGCGTCACAACAGCAGGAAGAATAGACTTCACGTAATATTGGAAAAATGAAGGATTACCACCAGAGGAAGAAATAATTAAAAAATATTGGAATGCACAGAGATGGATAGATTAACTATGAGATTGAAAGATAAAGAAGAAACAGAATATTGCCAAATCTGGGATTCATTTTACAAATGGCTAGCTAGAGGAAAGAACCAAGGATTAGGAATTGACTATGTATTAACGCTTTTGAATCCAGACAGCACGCTGGCTGAAAAATTAATATATGTATGTAAGAGAAAAACTAATAAAACCTTTTTTAAAAAATAATGTCATCTATCAGGACCCCAGAAACCCTTGTAGCAACACCTATCCTCTAAATGAGGTCCCCTCCAAGATTCAGACGGCCTTATTTAAAATAGCTATGAAAATCTGATTCTACAACCAGGCCTCAGGTGAGGGGGAGAATGAGACCCCTCACTTCATTCCATCTAATCTGTCACACTTGCCATGTTTTATCCCTTTATTGGCTTTATTGTAATTTCTTTGTTCTGATTGTTGTAAGCTGCTTAGAGCTGTTGGCACCCTTCTCTTTGGCACAGCCCCTCAAGTATATTTCATATTGGCTCTGTTTAAAAGAAATTAAAATAAATGGGCTTTGCTATAATTTCCAAAGATGTTTGTTTGGATTTTGGCGAATCTTCAGTGAAAGATAATCATGTAATTCTTACTTATATCTAACCAATGCTTCTCACCTGGGTTCCTCAGATAAGGCCGCGATAAAAATAAAAACATATGTATGTTTATATGGCCAAAATCTTGGGAGGCTACAAATTTTCCAAGATACTGGTTTTCCTATTCAAAATATAAGATTTCAATGTTCTTACCAGAGTTTTACAAGATATTAATTAGGAATATCAAAATCTCACTGAATTGAGCAATCTTGTAAAATTTCAGCCATTTAAAAATTATTTTAATTTAAACTTAGGGTTTCATGGATGTCACTGAGAGAGGGGGTTGAATGCCATGTTGCCTCTTCTGATGGGGATCACTTATCTATGAGGATACCAGAAGGATCCATGGTCTAGGCAGCAAGAAAAGATTTTTTTAGTGATCAAAATGTCACAAAATCTTCCCATCATTGGTTTTCAAATAAAAATGTCCCAAAATTTCAGAATTTAATCAAGTGAGTAGGTTTTAGGAAGCTTTGCAACTATTTAAAAGTTGTCCTTTAGAATTACAATGACATGTGCCACAGCACTTAGGGGATGGACACTGACCTTGATTGGTTTATATATAGTTCTCAACAGCTTTGGATAATAATGAAGTGGTCCACATAACAATCTAATCCTCTACAAATACAGATATGGGAGAGAGGAAAGAATAACAAACTGATAGTTCTATTTCAAATGGATTTTTCAAACATACTCACTCACTTTGTGGCTGAAGAATCTGGAAAGCAAGTGGAAATATAACCCACTGGGTGGCTTTCTATCTTGGTCTCCTTATCAACAAAGTTTAAAAGGCACATTGATTGTTTTCCCTACCTCATTCAGGGTCTTACTTTGACCTGAAAGATGTCCCTACTTGGTGCTTTTTCATTTTCAGGTGGGTTTTGATGGAGGACAATATTTGGAATATCTGAATTCTTTCTGAAGGCCCAACATCAATACATCAGCATTCTCCAGACACCACGAAGATGTTGCGTGAGCTGGTCCCAAATTCAAGTTGAACTTTTGTTATGAATGAGTTCAATTTCGGTAGCAAAAAACCCCCCACTCCAACAGTGAAAAAGGAATGTTTGCAGTTTTTCTCAGGCATCACATTAAACTAATTGGGGGAAAGTCACTGAAAGAGAATGTGAGCTTTTAACACAAAAAGCAAAGATTCTACTTACTTTTCCTTCTGTCTGCATATGTTTGTGAACATTTAGCAGTCTTATAACAAAGCCCAAATATCCAAACAGGCTGAATATTACAATAACCCAAAGGCTTTAAAAAAATATCAATCCCACGGATTACTATCCCTTTCTTTTCCTACACATGGGGACCAATGACACAACAATGAATCTGAGAATAACAAGAGATTACGAAAATTTAAGGAAGAAAGTTAAAGAATTAGGAGCACAACTGGTGTTTTCACCTATACTTCCAATAAAAGTCCAACAACCTATGAGGGAGCAAAGGATTTTAGAAACGAACCACTGGCTTAAAAACTGGCGTCAACAGAACTTTGGCTTCCTAGCTCATGGTCTGCATTATCTACGTAAAGGGCTACTGGCAAGGAATGGATCGTACCTTACAAGAACTGGAAAGAATATATTTGGAAAATGACTGGCTCATCTTAGCAAAAGGGCTTTAAACTAACATTGAGGGGGAAGGGGAACCAATCTTCACAACCTTTAGAACAGGGGTGTCAAACTCAATTTCATTGAGGGCCGCATCAGCATTGCGGTTGCCCTCAGAGGGCCGGGTGGGCGTGGCCAGGGTGGGCGTGGCTAGAGTGCGTATGGCCTAATGGGTGGGCGTGGCCAGCTCTACATCGTTCGCATCAAGGGTGCCTATGGGGGCCTGGGCAGGAGTGGGACAGATCTGAGGGTCTCTGGCAGATGGAGGGTCTCTGGGCCAGGGCCAAGGCAGTGGGGGCCATTCCCTCACTGTTTCCAGGATGGCTTCGCGGGCCACATGAAACCACTTCGCGGGCCGGATCCGACCCCCGGGCCTTGTGTTTGACATGTCTGCTTTAGAATCTAATTCCAAGCAAAAAAACACTAGATAACCAAACACATAAGGAGGTAGGAAAGAGAAAGAAGAAAGACATAATGAAGTACAGAGTGATGGAAAGGATGGAAATCCCAGTTACAAAGTATGAGATGTAAGAAACATGTAACATACCCAAGACCGATTAAAGGATTTAAATGCCTGTACACCAACGCTTAAAGTTTAGGGAACAAACAGTATCAAGTATTAATACATGAAGGCAGATATGATATAGTTGACATTACTGAAACTTGGTGGGATGAAACTCATGACTGGAATGTATTGATGGAAGGATACAACTATTCAGAATAGAATAGGAATAGGAATAGGAATAGGAATAGGAATAGGAATAGAATAGAATAGAATAGAATAGAATAGAATAGAAGTTTCTCCTTAATTCCAGGTTGCTTCTCTCTTTGATCAGTTTCCAGCCATTGTTTCTTGTCCTTCCCTCTGGTGCTTTGGTGAATAACATGACTCTCTCTTCTTTGTGGTGGCCCCTCAAACACTGGAATACTGCTGTCATGTCTCCCCTATTTCTTCTTTTCTTTAGACTAGCCAAACCCAAGTCCTGCAGCCGTTTTTCATATGTTTTAATCTCCAGGCCTTTGTTCATCTTAGTTGCTCTTCTCTGAATTTTTCCAAACTCTCAACATCTTTTTTGTGATATGGTTACCAAAATTGGCTGCAGTATTCCTGGAGTGGTCTTAGTAGGGTTTTATAAAGCGGTACTAATGCTTTGTGTGATCTTGATTCTATGCCTCTGTTTATACAATCCAGGATTGTATTAGCTTTTTTGGTTGTTGCTGCACACTGCTGGCTCATAGTCAAGTGATCGTCCACTAGGACTCCAAGGTCCCTCTCACAGTTACTGTTTTTAAGCCAGGTCTTCCCCAATCTGTACTTGTACCCTTGATTTTTCCTGCCTAAATGTAAAATTTTGCTTTTCTCCAACATTGAAACTCATTTTGTTGGATAGGACCCATTGTTCAAGTCTGTCAAGATCTTTTTGGATCCTGAGTTTGTCTTCTGGAGTGTTGGCTACTTCTGTCAGTTGGGTGTCATTGATGAAAATATTGAAGAGTGCTGGGCCTAAGACGGAACCTTGTGATACCCCGCTGCTTACTTCTCTCCGTGTGGATGTGGGGCCATTGAGGACTACTCGTTGAGTATGGTTTGCCAGCCAGCTACAGATCCATCTGGTGGTGATGTTGCCTATTCCAGCATTTTCTACTTTACCAAGGAGTAGGATGTGGTCTACTTTTATCAAATGCCTTACTGAAGTCTAAATATACTATGTCCACAGCATTTTTCTGATCTACTAGTTTAGTCACTTTGTTGAAGAATGAAATAAGATTGGTTTGGCGTGCTCTGTTGTTTTAACAAACCTGTGCTGGCTTCTAGTTATAACTTTGTTTGCTTCTAGTTGTTCGCAGATGGACTACTAGAAGACCTCCAAGGTCCTTTCCAGCTTTATTCTGATTGAAAGATATCAATCAAAGAAATAATGGCATTGATGAAAGCTTGCACCTATAAATGTCATAGTCTCTGTATTAAATGTGAGAAATAGCCATTAAAAGAACAAATATACTTATGAAATTGTTCTATTTCAGTATTCTTTTGGGTCCCCTCTTTTTTTTTAAAGAGTAATTTCTGCTCCTCACAGAATTGTTCTTTGGAGCTGGGAGTTGAAGTTAGAGCCCTAAGGGATTCCTATTTCGGGTCTTCTAGAAAGAGGACGTAGCGCTCATGAACGTCGGGCCGCTCAGCCAGGCGACCCAGCCTGAAAGCGCCCCAGTAATACGCGGCGACATAAAGCGCCAGCGGATACGGCCCGGTTGGGGAACCGCGGCGGCCTGAGAAATGGCTTTTCCTTCCCGAGAGAGCCCGCTGGCCTGGCAGCCGAGAAGGAGATGGGGAGGCAGCGGTCTCGTCCTCGTCGTCTGCGGCTCCCCCTTCCCCTCGGCGTCGGCCCCAGCCTGGCAGAGGCGGGACTGGGCGGACGGACAGGCGGCGCTCTCCGCCTCCCTGGCCTGGCCTGGCTCGGCTCGCCGCTTCCTCCCGTCGCCTCCAAGTGGAAGATGGCGGCGGTCTGACGCGCGGCTCGCGAGAGCTGAGCTGGGGCCGAGCCGAGGGAGCCTGCCGGCGGCTCCGGCCGAACCAAGGGGCTCCCGGCGCTCCGGGGAGGCCCAGCGCGGGCGGCAGGGACGGGGCAGAGGCAGAGGGAAAGGGAAAGGGAGAGAGGAGCCGCCGGCGGGAGCTAGGCAGAGGGGGAGCGCCTCGCCAGCGCCTGCCTGGGCTCTGCCGCACGTCGTCGGGAGAAGGTAAGCCGCCGCGCCGGCGGGCTGGCGGGCGAAGGTCAGGGGGTCTCCTGCAGCGGACTCCTCCGACGTCCTTGCCGGAGCTGCTGGAGACGATGAGGCGGCGGCGGCGGCGGCGGCGGCGCTCCTTCCAGGGGCGCTCCAAGCCCAGCTGTTCAGCCATCGATCAAGGATCGATGAGGCCCGGGAGCAGGGCTGGTCGAGGGGCTCGGGAGAAAGGAGCGCCCCCGTTGCTTGTCCCCTCCTTCCTCGCTCCCCACTCCCAATATGGCAGCGGTAATAGCCACGGCGACCACCACCTGCCTTGGGGGCTCTGGCGGGAGTGGATCCCAATGCGGGACGCTACTCTGGAGAGTGCCAAGTGCGGGGTCCCCGCTCTTCCTTGCGGCTTTCCTTCTCCCCTTCGTGCCTTGCCCGGCGCCCCGAGTTCAGGTGCGGTCCCGAAGCAGGGAACAGGATTCCCCAAATATTGCGTCTTCAGCTCACGGGAGTCCCGAAAGGTTGCACATCGCCTCTTGCCCGATCCTTTAACTTAGGCTAGAATGATCATTGTTCCGTTGCAATGTGCGATTGCTTGCCCTCTGGGTCCCCTCACTGTTGCTGGGATAGTTGGGGGATTTGGAAGTGGCTACAAGTGAAAACACACTGCGTTGATATACTGGGGGAATGGAAAGGGAAGCACAATACCATTTATGTGGAATTTGGTATGATTTGTTGAATGGGGATGTGAAATACCAATGGCAAAGAACCACATGCTTAGTGAGTGAGAAAGAAGTATTGCATTGCTCAGTCGTAGAATAGGAGGGGGGTGCACAAAAAAGGTCCAGATTACATCCATATCTGCTCCAATAGGAAATAATGGCTTGTATTATAGTCTGGTGGAGATTTTTGAAGACCTGCCGCCTGAAAAGTGTTACACTAAGCAAAGATTTATAGAAAAAAATCTTGGTTTTAATGACTAAGTTGAATAATTTGTTTTCTATTTCACACGCCAAATAACCATATTAGCTTTCAATGTGGAAATAATAGTGAATTAAATAAAACAATTGAAAACACAAAAGATGACAAAAAATATGAGCACAACATTTGAACCATGCAGCATTTAGAGAACAGAAGCAGCAGTCTGAACTGAGTGAGAGTGGTTGAAGGACCACAGTGTTACTACTATATGGTAATCTTACACTATATTAAAAACTAATTTCAATTTCTGAAGTATCTTACAAGTACTGCAACACATAATATGTTGCAGTAATATCTTGTAGGTACTAAGAATGATAAAAAAGTAGGAAAAATGAAGTGAGAATATCTGTACAGCCCAAACCAGTACTTGTACATCCTGATCAGTTCATTTACATCATGTTTTGCTAGCCCATGGTTTCTTGGGATATTATACTACAAAATCACGGATAACAAACTGGTGGCTGGCTTCACAGATCACACTAAATCAAAATGAATTATTTTATATCTAGCATAGTTTGTGAATCAGTCCGCATATGTTTAGGTGAACAAAGCTGTGTCAAGCAACACCCACTTGCCCACTGGTTTTTTGAGAAAACAGGATGACTCCCTCATGTAGATAAACCTCAGTGCTTCCATTTCATTAACTTACTGGCACATAGCCTATCCATTACAAGCACTCACTGAGCACACCTACTCTCTCATCTGAGAAAAAAAAATGGATCTCATCAGCGTAGTGTTGATTTCTTAGCTCATATCCCAGGTGATCTCACTCAAGTGAATAAGTGCCAGGGAACAGGGCACAGCCCTGCAGTGGACTCCAAAGCAAATGTGCCATGGATTTAAATGGTAGCTTTCTAAGGCCACTTTATAGAGTTAGCCATTCATGGGCATCCACAATGGGGTGGGGGAGGGGGGACATGATGACATGTGTCACAACACAACTACCTAGTTGCAGCATAGGTGATGGCAGGGCACCATGTCATCATTTTGGCAGTTAATGTAATAGGCATGAAACCGTCCCTCTATTTCTCATCTTGGCCAGGCATATCTTGTATTTGAGAGCCAGGATCTCTTATGTACTTTTTGTTTAGGAACACATAATTTATCAGAAGAACCAAACAAAAATCAGGTATCAAATTCCACAGAATTTGATCTTGAAACTCAGTGTTATTCAAAAGCGCCACCTCTATGGCATCTTCAAAGATAAAAAAAGTTCATTTCCGAGACAAGAAATCTTATCCTTTAGTTTGACAGATGGTATAATTTGTTAAAGCTCAAATGTAGAGTTGTTGGTGTCCGTGTTGTTGATAATGAAAACTCTCCTGGGTTGGAAAGTTAATAACAGCACAATGAGATAAAACATTGTTATTTTGATTCAAGTCTTAGATCTTATTTCTAAATTGTATTTCAGCAATTTCAAATTTCCTCAAGAGCCTTCTTTTAATAACATTTTATATTTAGGCTTTAACACTATTAAGAGTACTTTTTGCACTTTATGTCTTCCTGATCTCGTTGCTTTGTTTTCTACCCATTTCTTATTAAATATGAGCGGACTCAGGGTAATCATTCAGCCATAACATAAAGGCTTTTGCCATAATATATTGGTTAGTTTCTAATGCCATAAGATTGTTGTTTTGTGCAACAAATTAATATCACCTGTCTAAAAATTGTTGTAATAGAAGTATCTTGGAGGCTTTTGTCTTGTAGTTGGAATAGTAGGCCCTTTTATTCTCAAGTATCGGGGTTGTGCAACTGTTATGATCCATATCTGAAAAGGTTCTTTGATTCTGACAGGGGCGTGACAAGCAAACCTCTCATAAATTTTTCCTGGGCTCATACAGTAGCCAGATAGTCTCAGAAAATTATGTCTTTGAATTAAGGAGGTGACGATAGGGCAGCACCTTTCTCGTTTTGGATCCAAACAGCCATATGTTACTATAGAAATTTGTTTCCAGAAAGGGAATATTTATTACCATTAGCAGCCATTAAGATTTATGTGGCCAGAACAAGGGTCTTCAGCTGTACCATTTTTACAGCAACAGTGATGGGAAAAAACCCCCAGATATTACTTGTTGATCACAGCTAATGAAGGAAGGCAACAGTTGTGAACTACTCTGAACAGAGCCAAATTGATCTCCTGGGATTCATGAGTTGATACATTATTCATCAAAACGAGATGGTCCTGGCTTTCTTAAGGAGATGACCACATGTGCATTTTCACCAAGTAAGATTCATTCATTAACCTCAAACCACATACAATAGAATAGATGGTGTCTTCCTCAAACCTGATACCTCCAAATGGACTGACTTTGATTTCCAAAATTCTCAGCAATGGCTATTCTAATTAGGAATTCTGGGAGTTGGAAGTCTATAGATTTGGAGAATTTCTAGTTTTCAAAGGCAGTTGTAATGAATCATTATTAGTGTAAAATGCAGAATATGTGGGCAATTTTATTCAGAAAACATTCAGATAATGTTACAACAAAAATTCCTCAATATTTACAGTTGGACAAGATTGCAGAAAATCTGAATTATTCAGAAAATCTCTTGGCACTTCAAAGATGCAGTGGTGGCAAAATGCTTCTTTGCCACCATCACTGTCATACAGCAGATTGAAAACAAGCTGTCAATATTTTCAGTGAAGATTCTGGTTATTAGTGTATCAGCCTTCTGTAATAAAAGGCATATTGCACTTCTAAATTTCTTCCCTGCTAAGGGCTTACCTATCTGATGCTATTGGATCTCCATCAGTGAAGTTATTTAAATTTGTAGCTTGACCATATTAGACAGGAATGAAAACTCATTAACCAGCAAACCACTATAGGCTCTAAATCATAGCTTTGTCATGAGTTGACAAAGCTTAGTTTTCCAAAGGAGTTGAGAAAATGCCTTATTAGTATCATTTCTTCTGATTTGGCATTGCTGCTATACAGAATATTTTTGTCCTCTCATTCCTTTTACCAATAGTTTCTTCCATGGTCCCTAATAGGCTCTGATATCATACTGCTTGAAACATGTTTTTAATTGCTTTCCTTTGTGGCTTTCTGTGTATTTTTAAAATAATTATATCAGGTAACCTTAAAATTCTAATTTAGAGGGATGGGTTATTATGTATTTACTTTGTATGGAGAAATTGTGTCTGCTTCTTCTTCTCCTGTTTGCTCATTTATTTTTGTTATTTTGATGAGTTAAGATATTACCATTATTTTGATGAGTTAAGATATTACCATTCTAATCAGTACTGTGAGGTGATTTCTAGAGTTGTTTCTCCACTTAACTTCTTTTCAAGAGAGAAATAAGTCACAAAAGGGCAGAAATATCCCTTTTAATTGAAAAAAGCTTGTCCTTTTATTATATGAATATTTTAAGAAGCTTCAGATAAGTGATTCAGTTTTCAAGGGGTCAAAGCAAGTTGGGCAAATACATGTGTTAGATATGTGAAAGAAACCTCATTACAATCTAGGATACTGTCATTCTAACAGAAAAATTGTATTATATATTTCTGTTCCTAAACCTATATATATATGGGAGTATTACTTTAAGTATCCGTTATTTTTAGATCAGGAGAAAACATGACTGAATTTTATTGTGCAAATGCGAGAGGGAAAGGCATAATGTTTTACGTTCCAGATCATCAATGTTTATGTGAGCTTGCATCTCCTTTTGGATATTCAATTTATAGCAGATTCTTAATTGCCATTGCATGTTACAAAATATTGATTATCTACTTTATAATTATCTAAACATAAAAGTGTGGTGTGGCTGATTTATAATTGACCATAGTTAGAATAATTGAATGCAATTCCACTTGGTGTCTCATAACAATATGACTGGGAGAAGTGATATACGGTATGTGAAACACTTTACAGACAGCTGAATCTAAGTGCCACTGACTTTCTTTCTACCAAGCACAAAAATGCTTCCTGCCCTCCAATTAAAGTAAATGCAGATTTTCTGGTAAGTTAACTCTGAAAGGTTTTCACATTCTTTACTTCAAAATGTAAATTACTTGAAAAGTCATTGAGATGGAAATAATTGAGCTGAAATATCTAAAGAAAATAAAAATGTAAAAAGTGTTAATTTACATGAAAATGTTCTACAGGCTGGATTTTTTTTTTATCCTTAACTATACAGGGGCATATTTTTTCAACATGTGCTTATTTTATTCCAGTGCCACCGTTTGCCCTGAATATGCTTGCAAGGAATACCCAAATTAAATGCAAATTTAAGATCACCTAAATTTACTTGCATTGTTTCTATTTTTTATGCAGTTAATGAATTGCATGGATCACAGAGGAAAGAGTGCTTGGGATTTAAAGGAAGGGAGCTGTGGCAGAAATGACTCTTCTAAAACAGCAGTGTGTTCATGTCTTTCTTCCTGAACCTTTCCACAAAGGTCACAAAACAGGAGAGAGGAAAAAAAGCACAATTATAAATATTAAAAATTTATACCAGTATTGTGGATATGTGGATGCATGGATTTAGGAGTACAAAGGAAAGGAGTATCCAGTTTTTTATTTCTTTGGGTAAACATGTCTATCAATATGGAGAAGTAATATTTGTCTATAATCATGGGTGCCCACAGGGGGGCAAGTGTTGAAACAAGGATTGTGACACAAGTCTGCTTGTTATATATTTGCATGTGATGTTGTGACCCAAATACAAAAATTGGAACGTGCATTATGACATTACAATGCGTATTTCATCATTTTAGGGAGAAGCATTGTAAAAGAAGTATGCTTAGAGTTATTTATTTAAAACATTTATATAGCCCGCCAGTTTGGGCTAGTAATGAAAGCATCATGCTAGAAATCAAGAGTTGGTGAGTTCTAGTGCTGCCTTAGCCATCAAAGCCCGCTGGGTGACCTTGGATCTGTCATGCTCTTTCTTATGCTGATTCACCTCAGAGGATTGTTGTTGTGGAGAAAATAGGTGGAAGGAATATTAGATATGTTTGTCCCTTGAATTATTTATAAAAATAATAAGGGCAGGATAAAAAATATTGTTTTAAAAAACCCAACTGTGGGTGACTCACAACCAAAGGATAAAACAACATGTATAAACAATATAATAATATAATATAATATAATATAAAGTTGGAAGGGACCTTGGAGGTCATCTAGTCCAACCCCCTGCTCAGGCAGGAAACCCTATACCATTTCAGGCAAATGGCTGTCCAGTCTCTTCTTAAAAACCTCCAGTAGAAACAAAACAATAAAACTGGTAAACTCAAAACCTAGCTGTTCACTTTCTCACTTCTTTTCCAACACCTACATGAGTCTTCCAGTTTGGGGTTTGGTATCATCATATATTGTTGATATCCAATTATCGCTCTTATCCTGGACTGGCCAAGTGAGGCTGTTGAGGTTCTGTCCCAGGGAACAGAACTGGAAGCTATGCAGGTCTGATTGTTCGTGCTTGACATAGACTCAGTCAGTTGGAGATATTGTAGCTTTGACCTTGGATGGAGGTGTTCCTGGACTCTTTGCTCCTGCTTGATGACAGTTGACAGCTGTGGTTGGGAAGGCTTTTGCATAGCTTAATCTTTTTTTAAAAAAGTTTTTATTATTTTTCCCCTCATACATACAATAATAATTTTTCAACCAATGTGCTGTCTGGGTTTACAGTCACTAATACCTATTTAATTCCTAATCCTTTATTCTTTCCTCTAGCCATCAGTAAAATAAGTCCCAAGTTTGGTAATATTCTGTTTCTTCTTCTTTCAGTCTCATAGTCAATCTGTCCATCTTTGCACATTCTAGTATTTTTTTGATTATTTCTTCATCTGATGGTATTCCTTCATTTTTCCAATATTGCACAAATAAAATTCTTGCCGCTGTTGTGACGTGCAAAATCAAATATAAGCTTTGTTTGTTAGTCTTTTCTGGCATTATACCTAATAAAAAAAAGTTCAGGTTTAAAATCTACCTGTTCTCCCAACATCTTTTCTAGCCAAGTATGTATCTTTTTCCAATAATTCTTTACTTTATCACATGTCCACCAAACATGATAATACGTGCCTGATTTACGTTTACATTTCCGACATCTATCTGACATATTTTTAAACATTTTTGCTAGTCTTGCTGGAGGCAAGTGCCATCTATAAAACATTTTATATAAGTTTTCTTTATAAGAAGTTAACATTGTCAGTTTGTAATTTCTTTCCCATAAATTTTGCCATTTTTCTAATTTTATATTGTGGGAAGAAAAGTCACCATCGTGGTTCCTCCAAGCGGGGAATAAACATGGCAACTGCTTTGGGAAGAAGGTTGTAGTTTATTGCAGAGGAAAGGCAGACAGAAAGATGGATCCAACAGGAAAAGAAGGGCTGAGCACATGTGGGTAGTGGGTTTTTATACCCCCTGGACTCTTTTGTCTGGAGTTATTTCCTGTTTCAAGCTTTGTATTTGTCATGTATTCTGTCCTGAGCCTAGGTGTGCCACTCTAGGATTCTTGCTGGTTGTCTGTCCAAGCCCACCTCCCTGGGGCTGGGGTATGTAGATTTTAGGAGTCTTCTTAGCTTCAACCTTCCTGAATGGTTTACATCTGCATTTCTATAGAGTTGGTTTCTGCTTGGGGGAGGGAGACTTGGGGCTATTAAGAAAACCTGGGCATGCTTTTCTGCCTTTTAACTTCTTTTTTGGAAATGTATTTTCCTGCCCTTTTAATATTTCCTTCTCTGGGGAGATGACTTCCCACAATCCCCCCCTTTGTGCCCTAAGTGTGTGAATGACACACTTACTGGCACAAGATTAAAATTGGTCTGATCAGGGATACTTGGTAAGCAAACTTTAAATTGTTAATGCAAAAAGAAACACTAATGGAGGCAGCAGAAAAGGATTCCTGCCCATAAAGTTCTAAAAGTCAGGGCAAAAATTAGGTGGAAAAGAAATTTATAGTTACCAATATTTTGTGCCAATTATTTTTCAAATGTTGGATGTCACCTTTAGCTTCCAGTCAGGTTTGCACATTGCTCCCAAAAATCTTCACAGCCATGGTTTGCCTCAGCACCTAACCACTGGCTGCCCATTTTCAAGAGTTGTTTCCTGCCTTAGCTCTTAATTCAGCGCATCCAGGTTTGTAATTTGTAATGTCCAATTAATGTTAGCCAGTATCCAAGCAAGGCCATTCCATTCTTTAAACTGCACATAGTGAGCCCAATCTGAGTCCACCAGAGCAAGATATTCAGGGCTTAGATCTCTTTCCTGATACCTCCTCATGTCATATGAATTGCAAATCACCTGAGGGGTCTTGGTTCCCTCCCCTTGGAATTTTACTGGAGGTTGGAGCTTTACTGAAGGTAAGTAGAAGGGAGACTCAATGTGATTCTAAATGGTGTGTGTGTGTGTGTGTGTAGCTACTAATACAAACAGGCAATACAAACATTCTGGATAAATTTTTCCTCCCACCATACAGAAGTCCCAAGGTGTTCAGGACTTCTGTGTGCCAACTGTTCCCAAATGCCATCTCTCCATAAATACATTTAACTGGCTTATTGCAATACAAATGAAGCAAGAAAGAAAACTTTACAATGAGTTTCCACCCTCCCCCCATAGTCCAATTTTCTTGTAAGGCTTCACGTGGGGTCCCATGGCACCTTCCTTCAGCTTTTCACAGGTATCTGGGGGACTGGTAGAACTTGGGACTCCCTCAGGTTGTATGGTGGCTTTTTTGTAGATGGCTGGATTCAAAACTCAATTCCATGGCTCCGTGGCATCTGTGTCAGAGGTTTGGGGGGGGGTGTCATCTGTGCAGAGCTGAAAGACATGAGAACAAGAACTCCTCCCCCCTTTCTGGGTGGACTCTCCCAGGAGAGGCAGACAAAGGCATGGAGAACAAAAAGATAAGAATTGGGAGGGGGGTAATTTGCGGACAGAGTTTTGAAAAGGCATTAATACTGCAGTTGTTAAAGATTCTGGTAAGAGAACATAAAAGAAGGACATCCCCTCCTCATCCCATAGAAAAAATATCTTGGCAAATACAGGAATAACCCAATGGGAGCCTAAGTGGGAGCCTGAGGCTAAATGAACAAACAATTAACACACACATTGGCTACAAGGAATGCAGAACTGACTAACAGCAATTAGAACTGATAGAATTAGAATAGGAACAACAAAAGATACACAACAATAAAATAATTAACTCCTGGAGCAAATGTTAACACCTTTTAGACAGATTTGAGATAGAAATTAACCCAAACCCAACAATAGACACTGACCAACAAATCTGAAAAGACAAATTTAAACTCACCAAAAGAAATGACAATTTTGGAAACCATGAAAAGGTATAAGAACTCATGCTTAGGACCATTCTGTCTCACTAGGTGGGGTTTCATGCTGAACTGTCACTCAACTTTAATCTCTGTGATCAAACCTATTTTTCCAGTACCTGGCTTCCCATTCTATTTGTTCCCCTCTGTGCTGCTTGTGAGAATCCCAGCTGGAAGAGTCTGAACGGGAGAATTCCTCCCAACAGTCTCATTTCTGAACTGAACATTTTTAACGGGTTAGGACTTAGGTTATATTAGTCACGTCTGTAACTGGTCCAGTGAAACAACAACAACAATAATAACACAGTTTGCATCCATCAAATCTGCAATAAACTTACAGATTTACTGTAGGAATATTTAAACTAAACAATGGGGACATTGAGTTAATTTCATTTCATTTCATTTCATTTATTAAATTTATATACGGCCCTTCTCCCGAAGGACTCAGGGCGGTGAATTGATACAGAACATCCCTGTCCCTATCAATCAAAAACTACAGGGTTAGCAGTGAATGTAACAAAGATGTATGTGTGGACAAGAATGTCAACCTTGCTGTCAAGCAAAATCAAAGTTTTAATAGTAAGTGCAAAAACAGGTGATAAGAAAATAAGGGGAACTCAGGCACCACACACAGGTTAAATAGAAAGTAAACACAGGGTCAGTCATAAAGGACTCAAATATCTGTACACCACTGCACAGAGTATGAACAGTAAACAGGGTGAACCAGAAGCTCAGGCAAATGAGGGCAGATATGATAATGTTGCCATTATGGAAGCCTGGTGGGATGAAACCCACAAATGGAACCATTTAAAGGAAACAGACCAAATAAAAGAGGTGGAGTTTCTCTTTATAAGAAATGACTACATCTCCACAGAAATAGAGCACAACAATGATGAAAAATCTTGAATGCATTTGGGTCAATAAAAAGGAAAGAATGACATTGCCATAGGTGTATACTATAGGCCACCCATCCAAACAGAGGAAATAGATGAACCTTTTGCTAGTCAGCTAACTAACGTATGTAGGAAGCATAAGCAGTAGAACATAGTCAAACTAGAGTCTTGGACTTTAAGAGCTAATTTCAATGAACTTAGAGAGGGCTTGGGAGGGATTCCATGGATGAGAATCCTCAAGGGAAAAACAATTTAAAAAGCTTGGGAAATTTTGTAAAAAACGTTTACCACAATACCAACAAAGGAAAAGAATAACAGCTCTCAAAAGATATTGGCATGGCTGCATAAAGAATTTTCTGATAAATTGAAAGATGAAAAAGACAAGCATAAAAAGTGGAAAGGGGCACATAACTAAAGCAGAATATCAGCAAATAGCCCAAGCCTGCAAACATGAAGTGAGGAAAGTTAAGGCTCAAAATGAACTAAGGCTTGTGACCAAAGTCAAAAATAACAAAAAACTTCTTTCAACAAGAAAAAATAAAAAATTAAATTATTGTGGCAAGAAGGTGACAAGCAACAGGGAGAAAGCAGAACATTTAACATTTTTTTCTCTCTTTACACAAAAGAAAAAGGTTATCGAAAACAATACATAAAAAATAGATTAGAAACACAAACTAAGATAGGCAAGAAAATGGCAAGTGAGCACCTTTCCAAATTTACCAGGACCAGATGGATTACACCCAAAGGTTCTCAAGGAACTGGCAGATATGATCTCAGAACCACTGAACTATATTTTTCAAAGATCCTGGAGCACTAGGTAACTATCAGAGGACTGGAAAAGAGCTGATGTAGTTCCTTTTTTTTCTCTTAAGAAAAGAAAGAAAAGAAAAAAATAGATCCAGGAAACTACAGACTTATCAGCCTGACCTCACCTGGGCAGATTCTGGAAAAGATAATCAGACAACAAATCAACGGAATACCTAGAGGCAAACAAAGTCATTACTGTAAAGCCAACATGGGTTTGTCAAAAACAGATCATGCTAAACAAATCTTATTGCATTCTTTGATCAAGTGACAAAATTAGTGGACCAGAGGAATGCTGTTGATACAATTTACTTGGGCTTCAGTAAGGCATTTGATAAAGTTGGCATAGGGTTTCCTGCCCAAGCAGAGGGTTGGACTAAATGACTTCCAAGGTCCCTTCCAACTTTATCATTCTTATTAAATGCAAGAGTGAAACTTTTCCAGCAGATGAACTTAAAAACATTCCCTCCTGCTACAGTAACTTTGGGCTGTTCTTAAGAGTACATAGAGAGAAAGAGAAGAAAAACAAACACATTTTTCTTCACTCTGTTTGTTGGCCAGACAGACAGAGTGAGGGTATTTTCCTTTTGGTAGCTTATTTTAAGCAGAATTTCTAGCAGAATTTTAAAATTCTTTTTCTCTTTGGATTAGACACAGTTAACAGTCACATTTACCTCACACACAAAGACTTTGACACACATATTACACACAAAAAGACAAGAGAACATAAAAGGAAACAGAAATCTTAATTTTACACATCCTAGTCATTCCCACCATAAATCTCAGTTAAATTAGGGAAGGCACATATTTTAAACATACCACGTGGTTGCATAGAGAGAGAGAAAGAGAGAGAATCACTATTTCTTATTTTCCCTTTGAGTACCTTTATTTAGTCAATTGGTTTCCCAGCAAAGCCCTAGCAAAGTCCATTTTCTTTATATATATTTTCTCTACCTATCTCTTTTTCATACCTGCCTGAACGGGTAGCTGATTCCCGTCCCAGGCCTCAAGCAAGCTTTTCTGGGGAGCCTATCTCGGCCCTTTAACTAGAACCCACCTTGGTTCTATCGGGCTTGGCACACTGAAGCCTCCTTGTGAGACTTCCGCCTACCTCCACAGTTTTTTCTTGGGTCAAAAAGGGACCCAAGGAGCACTCTGGATCCCTCACACAGTACTGGGACGCTCCTTTAGGGATCTACCACCACGGTTTCAGACCAAAAAGGGTCTGTCGAGGACCTTCTGCTCCCCTGCAGAAGGTACGGGACGCTCTTACCGGTTTTACCTTCACTTTTCACCACCGCTGTTTGCAGACTTCAAATGTCTGGGAGGACCTCTGCTTGGTTTCCAGAGGTAAGGGACGCTCCTTGCCCGGGGCTTAATTTCCTAACTTTGCTTTGCTTTGCTTACAGGGCTTAACCAGCTAGTTGCCTAAATCCAATTTTCTCATTCCACAGTTTTTCACACAGTCTCTCCCTTTTCCTTAACAAAAGGTCCTGCACTCTGGCCAAACCCCCATTCTTTCCAGGGTCTGCAACTTGAACAGATCCTTTCTGCGGCTAGGAAAGGCCAGAGGGAGCAAAATCCAACTGTGATTGGGGAAAAAGGTCTTCTCACTCACACACACAGAAACATACACACATTTCTTTTACCCCCCCCCCCCCGGGCTTTAAAGTTAAAATTTAGAGGTACTCACCTTCACCTTGCCAAACAAATTTCAAAATTAGTGAATTTAAATCTTTTAAAAAAATTCTCAAGTTTTATAGGTATTGTTCGAAATAGGAATAATATTTTCAGTAGTACATTCATTTTCACTGTGGCAATTCTTCCTAGTATTGACAGTTGCAAGTTTTTTCATTTTTCAAAATCCAGTTTTATTTGATTCAATAATTTTATATAATTAGCTTCTTTTATCTATGAACATCTTGCTGTTAAATGTATTCCCAAATATTTAACCTTTTGAAATATCTGTAATTCTGTTTTTCCTGACATTTTTTTATCTGTAAGGGTTTTAGCTATTACTTTGGTTTTTTCTCTGTTTATTTTCAATCCTGCCATTTCTCCATATTGTTCTATCTTTCCCAGTAATTTAGGAATCATCTCCAAAGGTTCTTCTAAAATAAATACCAAATCATCAGCAAATGCTTATAGTTTATATGTTTTGTCTTTTATTTCTAGTCCTTTAATTTCTGTATCTTATCTAATATTTCTATTAGATATTAAATAAATATGGTAGACTTCCTGAGTAAAAATAACTAACAATGGAGATAATGGACATCCTTGCCTTGTGCCTTTTCTTATCTCAAAGTTCTCAGTATAATCTCCATTCACGATCACTCTCGCTGTTTATTGTATATTGTTTTTATTATATTTATAAAGTTCTGTCCAAAATCCATTATTTGTAATTGCTGAATCATGAGTGGCGAGGAAACATTATCAAATGCCTTTTGGGCATCCAGAAATATTAGTGCCACTTGTTTCCCTGGATGTAGTTCATAATATTCCAATACATCCATTTTCCCTCTTAAGTTGTTTTAATTTGTCTCTTTGGTAAAAAACCATTTTGATCTGAATGTATAAATTCAATTAAGTATCTTTTCAGTCTCCCTGCCATTACTGAAGTAAAAATTTTATAATCCACATTCAGTAACGATATCAGTCTATAATTTTTATCTGTGTCAAATCTAGTATTAAAGTAATATTTGCTTCTATCCATGTGTTTGGGAGTTCAGTTTCCAACAAAGGTTCATTGTGCATGTCTTTCAGTGGTTCACTTAGTATATCTTGTAGGGTTTTATGTAACTCTGCCAGTAGTCCATGTGGCCCCCGTGTTTTCTCATTTGTTTTGTCTTTTTATGGCCTCTGTTATTTCATCATTGTAATTTTTTCCTCTAACTTAGTCTAAAAGTTTCTGGAAGTTTCAGAAGGTTATTTTCTTCTAGATATTGGCTCATTCTCTCTCTTGGAATTTCTTCTATATCATACAGTTTCTTGTAATATTCTTTAATTATCTTTTTTATTTCTTCATTTTTAAATTGTAGCATAGCTTCATCTTGTGTACTAGTTGCACCCTTTCCTAGATTGAGGGGCCCTTCACACTGCTATTATGCCCTGGTCACCCGAAGGCTTGATTACTATAACATCTTCTAAATGGGGCTGCTTTGGAAGATCACATAGAAGCTTTACTGGTCCAGAGTGCAGTGGTTTGGGTAGTGATTGGCATGCTTTGCTATGCTTAGGTAACATCTCTGCTTCATGAGCTGCACTGATTGCCAGTTTGGTTCTGAATACAATTCAAGATGCTACTTACTATCTATAAAGGCCTCACAAAGCTCCATCTGCACGTACAAAACCATCCCCTGCCCCCCAGCGCTATCCACAACCACCGCTGCTGCTTCAAGGAGCCAGAAAGGTTAGGGACTACTGTCCTACCATATCTGCCCAGCCAGTCCAATCTGGCAAGGTTGTGCTCCTGATTCTGTCAGTTAAAGAATGCCATCTATAGCGACCCTGGAAGCATGTCTTCTCGTGTCACAATGCCTGCCTTCTGGAATGAAGTTCCTCCCAAGATTTGAACATCCTACTGGTTTTTTGAAGGACTCTGAAGACCTGATTCTTCACCAAGTCTTTTAGGAGTGTGATTGAATACATCTTTTTCTTCTTTTCCTTTGTTCCCTTCCATGTTTGTTATTTCTGCCGTGTCATCATCATCATCCCAAGAAACTAGTTTGGTTTGGGCTTAATTCCACAATTCCACAAACCCATTAATTGTGATTTTATAAATCATGGTCTGTAATGTCAGTGGAGGGACCTCACACTTCATTTTGGAAGCCTCCAAAGTGTTGTAGGAGGTATGAGAGAAGGTGAGGACCATTTCAAAGTGTGTAAATCAGGCAGCGGTATTTAATTCCCCATTTTTTGTCCAGGGTAGGTAACATCTCTTAATCTTTTATTATCTTGGCACTTGTCATCAGCAAATCAACCCAAGATCAGGTTAGCCCCAGATACTACAGCAATCAGGGATAACCTGGCAATGTAATAAACCTTCTTTTAATGATTAATTGATATAATGGCAAGCAATTCTAACCAGAAACAAAAGTGTCATCAGGGCTTCTATTACATCCTGTTTCTTACTGCAACAACTCAGACTGTTTCTTCACAGTTGAACAATTGTTCCTACTTAAATGAAGCCATTTTTATTTTCATTTAGAAATATGATAATTGTATTGGTGTTTAGTGCAGGTGGAATGCCTATTAGTTTGATCGTCCCTCTACCGAAGGCAGGAAACCTTAATTCCATTCCCTTATGGATTAGCCTTTAAACCCCTTATCATCTTTGTTACTCTTTTTTGGCAGCTGGCTCATACTTAAATGGTTGTCTACTAGGAAACCAAGACCCCTCTTAACTACTGATGAACTAGGACAACCTCGGCTGACTCAGGAATTCTGGGAGTTGGTCCATGAGTCATAAAAGAGCCGAGATTGCCTATCCCTGAACTAGGTACTGCCTACTCTATACTTGTGCACTTGGTTTTTCCTGCCTAAGTGCAAGACCTTGCTTTCCTCACCATCATACTGCATCATGTTGGATAGGGTCCAATACTCAAGTCTGTCAAGATCCTTCTGAATATTGAGTATCTTCCAAAGTGGTTGCAATGCTCTCCAGTTCGTTGATCCCCTTATCTAGATCATTTATGAAGATATTGAAGAGCACCTGGCCCAAGGAAGCGGTTCCCCACTGCATGCTTCCCTCCATATAGATGTAGTTCCATTAAGGACTACATGCTAAATGCAGTTGGTCAGCCAACTGCAAATTCATCTAATGGTGATACTGTTTCTCCTACATTATTCTATCTTACCAAGAAGTAGATTGTGGTCTGCTTTGTCGACTGCCTTACTAAAGTCCAAGTAAACTATATTCATAGCATTTCTTTGATCCACTAATCTAATCACTTCATCAAAAAAAGCAATATGGTGTATCTAGCACGATCTGTTCGTAACAAATCCATGCTGGTTTCTAGTGATTTTTTATTCATTTCTAGGTGCTCACAAATCTGCTGTTTATCTTTTCTAGAATTTTTGTAGGTATTGATGTCAAGCTGATTGGTCTGTAATTTTTTGGATCCACTTGTTTTTCCTTCTTGAAGCTTGGAAACATATCATTTCTTTTCCACTCCTTTGGCAGTTGCCCCGTGCTCCAGGAGCTCTGAACGATTTTGCTCTGAGATCACATCTGCCAACTTCTTTGGTACTCTGGGATGTAAACCAGGGTTTGAAATGGCTAAACATAAAATGCATAAAAGGCTAAATAGGATCATCGCTGGTTTGGTGCTTGGATGGGAGGCATAAAAAGATCCCAGGAACCCAGATTAAGTCATTAAAAAAGCAGGGCAGAAGAAATCCCTGGCAAACTATTTCTTCTGGTTGTCTGGAAAACAGCACAGACACTAGGAGCCAAGCTACACAGAAATGAGATTTAACTTTTTTATGATTTTTGAAATGAAAAACCCAAAGAATGCATCCTTTATTGATTTATTTATCAGATTGATACAGCCGCCCAATTACAAAATAGTGACTGGTCAGTCAGTATACAGCAGTTTATATTTATCTAACACTATTTAAGCCTAAAATAATGTATTGTGAAAATATAAACATCAGCTTGTTTCACAAAGATAGTTTGCTTTTAATTGCGGAAATATGAGTCCTGTATCTTAAAATTAAAATTATTACAGTAATAAAGGTACCGTAATACTTTCCAAACTTTTATCTAGTCAACTTTCAGTTAAGATCCCATCTGCTTTTGGCTTTCTACAGTATACCCTTTAAATCAGATTTCTCAGCCTTGGTGACTTTAAGATGTGTGGAGTTCAAATCTCGGAATTCTTCAGCCAGCAATGCTGGGGTGAGGAAAAAATTGTGTGGGGAATTCTGAGGGCACTAGCTGTAAGGGTAAGGTCACTTCAGGTTTTAGAAGGCTGCAGTGGAAAACAGGGTGGACTTGATTTAGCATCCTTGGCAATTCTAATTCTACTGTGACAGAGGTTATAATGTGTTTGATGGGGAAAGGCCCCACAAATTTTGGACCTAGTTTCTTAGGGGGTTGTAGCAACTGCAGGAATCGAGTGGACAGATATACTCGATCCCAGTGTGGGAGGCTCTACTCTTATCTGCCTGTGCCTTGTATGCTGCTCTGGCTTTGGCTAGAACACGGGTCGGCAACCCACGGCTCTGGAGCTGCATGTGGCTCTTTCAGCCTTCTCCTGCAGCTCCCAGGCCGCCTCCGCCATTTACAGAGAGAGAGACAAAGACAGAGGCACTTGTGCTTCTCTTCTCTCTCTCTCTCTCTCTCTCTCTCTCTCTCTCTCTCTCTCTCTCTCTCTCTCTCTCTCCTCTCTCTCTCTCCCTCTCTCTCTCCCTCCCCCCCCCTCTCTCTCTCTCTCTCTCTCTCACACACACACACACACACAGAGAGAGAGAGAGAGAGAGAGAGACACAAAATCTGAAGATGCGAAGGTTTTGTGAGAACCCCGAGCTGAGAAGGTGATAACAAGTTGTTCTCAGGTGCCACAAGCTTGGTGCAAGTGGAGTTCTCCAGAGAAGAGGCAAATCACATGGTCCCAGGGTTCATCCCTCCTCCCCAATTCCCAAGAAGATACATCAAAGCAAAAAAGAAACAAAGCAAAAATGGATACATCATACAAAAGCCTCAAGGCCCCCCTCCCCACCAGAATGGCAGTGCCCCAATAGGGAATTATGGGGACCTGACACTTCTAACTCTTCATGCTTTCATATGAACTTATTTTTAATAACGAATTGTGTTTTTCAGCTGGATGTCTTAAATTAGCAAGTTGCTCCTAACGTTTAGGGTTTCCTGCCTGAGCAGGGGGTTGGACTAGATGACCTCCAAGGTCCCTTCCAATTATTATTATTATTATTATTATTATTATTATTATTATTATTATTATTATTATTATTATTAATAATAATAATAATTTAGCAAGATGATAGCACTAAGTTCAGTTATTTCTCATTTTTCTTCTTCTCAAGGACAGCCATTCATGTGGTGTGACAATTTTTTCCCAGTGCTATTTAACTCAAAGGTTATTTTTTCCTGGCTCTCTTCCCTGTGTGTCATTGTCAACTGTCTTATTAGTATATGCAGCAAAAGAAACTCCTGGAACATGATTTTACCAAGAATATAACTTTACTGATAGATCCACATAGGCACAGTAGAAGCAAAGCCTATTCTGAAGTTTTCGTGCAAAAAACTGTATAGTTAAAATCCCCCCTTATGCACTGTCCAGTCCACCAATCCAGTGCAATCTCTTTGGTTTGGGAAACAGTCTGCTTGGCTCACAAGGCTCTCATCATTCGACCTTGACATGTCGAAATTTTCCCAGGCCACAAACGGTGTACATGAATTCCTCAATTCCTTACCAGCCACCCATACATTACAATCATAGCGCTCCCTGATTTCTGTTGTCTGGTTATGAACAAAAGTGCACAGCGAGTCGGCCATGACATGCCAACCCTCCAGAAGAAAGATCAGTTCTACAAGAGAGCAAACATACATGAGGTTATATTAGATAGAATTTTTTGTTTCGACATCCTACCAGGGCCAGGTGGGATGTTTGGTGTGGAAGTTGTGAATAAGTTTAGATGCCCTAACATCTTTTGCTGCCACTCATTCTGCATCTGCTAACGCTAAATTTTGCAACTTCCTTTTGTAGTATCTGGAGTCAAGAATTTCCTTGACCTCAAGATGTTCCTCTCCTTTTACTAGGATTGGAGGGGGAAGTAGCTTCGGAGCAGGTCTTAAAACCGAGCTATGGAAAGTTTCAATAGACTTCAATGGAACACTGGATGGATGTGCCTGAGCCTTTTAGGCAGTCCTAATTTCACTGTCACCATATTTATGATCTGGACAATTGGGAGAGGTCCTATGTACTTGGGTCCCAGCATTTTGCATGGTTGCCACAGGTTCAAAAACTTTGTGGACAGGTATACTCGAATCCCGAGTGCCGCATAACAGAGTGAGCGCCTGTTACTCGTCCCAGCTTCTGCCAACCTAGCAGTTCGAAAACACGGAAAAATGCAAGTAGAAAAATAGGGACCACTACGGTGGGAAGGTAACAGCATTCCGTGCGCCTTTGGCGTCTAGTCATGCCGTCCACATGACCACGGAGACGTCCTCGGACAAGCCCTGGCTCTTCAGCTTTGAAACAGAGATGAGCACCGGCCCCTAGAGTCGGAAACGACTAGCATGCATGTGCGGGGGAACCTTTACCTTTACCTTATACTCTGTCTCCTACTCTGAACTCCCTCGGGGGGGGGTCCTCTTCCTGTCTGCTTGTCTCTCCTGCGCTTCCCTCGCTTTTACTAGTGCCTTACACAGACCCATGTTAAAATCAAGACTATTACTATTTAAGTAAAAGAACTACAGGTAATCCTTGAGGTACGACAGGCCATTCAACGAACATTCAAAGTTACAACACACACCTCAAATGCTAAATATGAATCTGTTTCAAAGTTACACATTTTGTAGCCCCTGCCCCATGGTCATTCACCCTTCTGACCGACTGCAGAGATGATGCAGCACACCCACTCACCTATTCCTCCCACCTTGCCTGGCCAGGTGCTCAGTGGTCCCCAGAACCCAGTATATTGGCCTGCTTTGCCAATATACTGAGTTCTATGCCTTCCTCCCCACCCCCACTCTCCCATCGCCATTCACTTACTTACTTTTTGACGGGCTCAGGAAGACAGCGTAGAGAAGGCTGCTCCCTCGCTGGGCCATGTGGCATAATCACAAAGAAGAAATCTGATCTCTTTTCTTTCCATGGCAATCCTTTCGCCCCAGCAAGCATAAATTGGTAGTGATTTACCCTGACTGGGGAGGAAAGGATTGCCATGGAAGCAAAAAAGATTGGATTTCTTCTTTGCTTTATCAGTGCTAACTTTACGCTAGTCTTACACTGCTTCCGTGGCAATCCTTTCCTCCCCAGCCAGGGTAAACCACCACAATATCTTCTTAAAACTATTAAAACTAGCGCCAGTGGAGCTAAGAAGAAATCGGAATAGCTTATGCTGGCTGAAGAGGAAAGGATTGCAAAGGAAGCAAAAGTGGCTGGATTTCTTCTTGATTGTGCCACGAGGCCCAGTGAGGAAGCAGCCTTCCCTACCCTGGTCACCTGAGCTCGCCAAAATGTAAGTAAGCAAATGGTGATGGGGTGGGCTATAGAGGAGGCCCATAGGGTTTTGGAGAAACCAAGGGGCAGGAGGCAGAGCATGGGATATCTTAGAGCAGGGGTGTCAAACTGCCAGCCCGCGGGCCAGATACATCACGCCAAAACTGCACCCATCCCATTGCTGGCAATGGGAAAAAAGGTCGCGACACATCACGTGACGTCACGAGTTTGACACCCGTGTCTTAGAGTGTGGGGGGAGGCCTCCTGGGAGTGCCTGTGCCTGCACAAGGCCTCCCTCGGTTTTTCATCCCTAAGTCATGCCATGCTCTATCTAATGAATAGAAGAGAGCTGGAAGGGACCTTGGAGGTCTTCTAGTCCAGCCCCCTGCTCAAGCAGGAGAACCTATATTGTCTCAGACAGGTGACTGTCTAGTCTCTTCTTAAAAACTTCCCATGGTGGAGCGCCTACGATTTCTGGAGACAAGCTGTTCCACTGGTTGATTGTCCTCACTGTCAGGAAGTTTCTCCTTAATTCCAGGTTGCTTCTCTCTTTGATCAGTCTCCAACCATTGTTTCTCATCCTTCCCTCTGGTGCTCTGGTGAACAAAGTGATCCCCTCTTCCTTGTGGCAGCCCCTCAGGTACTGGAATACTGCTATCATGTCTCCCCTATTTCTTCTTTTCTTTAGACTAGCCCAGGGGTAGGCAACCTTGGCTCTTTTATGACTCATGGACTTCAACTCCAAGAATTCCTGAGTCAGCTGACTCAGGAATTCTGGGAGTTGAAGTCCATGAGTCATAAAAGAGCCAAGGTTGCCTACCCCTGGACTAGCCAAATCCAAGTCCTGCAGCCGTTCTGTTTTATTCTCCAGGCCTTTCATCATCTTAGTTGCTCTTCTCTGAATTTTTTCCAAACCCTCAACATCTTTTTTGTGATATGGTGACCAAAATTGGTTGTAGTATTCCTGATGTGGTCTTACTAGGATTTTAAGTGGTACTAATACTTTGCGTGGTCTTGATTCTTTTTTGGTTGCTGCTGCACACTGCTGGCTCATAGTCGAGTGATCGTCCACTAGGACTTCAAGGTCCCTCTTACAGTTACTTTTTTTAAGCCAGGTCTCACCCAATCTGTAGTTGTACCTTTGATTTTTCCTGCCTAAATGTAGAACTTTGCTTTTCTCCACATTGAAACTCATTTTGTTGGATAGGGCCCATTGTCCAGATTTGTCTAGATTTTTTTTGGATCCTGAGTTTGTCTTCTGGGATGTTGGCTACTCCTGTCAGTTTGGTGTCATCTGCAAATTTGATGAGTTCCCTTCAATTCCCTCATCTACTGTAGACTCACTGCTGTTGTTCAAAGTCTAACTAACCTCATTTCCAAGAAGAAGACATTGTTAGCTTTGATTGAGGTGATTCTATGTGGAGCTGTAGGTTTTGCAGAATACAGGTCTGTGGTTGGTCCATGGGCCATTTGACCACATGCATGTTTAATATTTGATGAAACAAGTACGTGTTTCAACAGAAATCCTACAGCTATAACATCAAGTTCAAGGTTTTACATAGGATATATATATGAGGCTCTGGTCAACCACTGACTGTGAGTGGATACAGCAGCTCCAGTGATTCTGACTCTCACTGTGGATATACAGTTTTCTTCCATAAACTAAAAAATAGACCTTCATCCATCTTGTATGGTAGTCTTTCCAAATTTAGATGATCTCCAGGTGTGTAACATAATTCTCAACGATGCCTTTGTAACTGGGGAATATGAGGAATTTGCATCCACAATTGGGGAAGTCTGCAGTTCATTGTTTATTCAATACACAGAGTATGTGGTATATCACATTTGTTTGGGGGATAAAAATAGGTAGAGATTGTTGTCGAGCCATCACAAAATTAGTTAGGATATCACTTAGGAGGGAAATTGATTAGCTGTTGCTGAGATCAATTTGCCATATTATTTGGAGCACGCACACTTAATATAAGCTATGCTTAGCAGGTAACGTGGATACATGACCAGGATTCTTTTAACAAGACTTGTGACTCCATAAGCTGATTTGCAAATGATGAAGGTTGGTGGTCATTTTCAACCAAACCCAGACAAATCAACTTGATCCACATGATATGCTAAGCCATAATATGGGTGCAGGTGCCCAACACACATCTGCAGTATGTTTCCCTATACACAGGCATCTCTTGCTGAGTTTCCTGCACTCTCCTGTAACAGCCTGGCCTTTGGTAGCCACAAGCCAACCACGGCTAGGTGTGGCCTGAAGTCATCCATCCAGGATTTAGGCTCCCCCTCTTCCAAGAACAGCCTTTCCTGGGCTCTTACATCATGAACTGACCCTGAGCCAGGCAGTCCGCATGTGGTGACTCTTCCCCATCATGGGAGGGAAGGATGCCTTGCAACAGGAGGCCGGCCAGCAGATCCTAGCAAATGGCAGCCCAGTTTATCAGTGGAAGCCTGGTCAGAATGCAATTGGACAATTTTATTTATTTATTATTTTAGACAGCGATGGCAGCACAAAGCTTGAGAATCTCAATACTAAGCCAGAATGTGGTTGCAGTGTGGTGTATGAGCCATCCATTATTAAGAGTTTCTTCTATAAACTATGCTATGAAATACGAATCTAGCTACTCAGCATTCGTACAACATACTAAACATGCATTAATCACAGTTAAGGCTGTCACCCCGAAGGTCTCCTTGGTGATTCTATAAAGCAGGATATGAATTATCAGATCCCTGGCGGTTTTCATGGTATCCCAGCAACTTTTGTGCTGGTGGGCTTTTTGCAAAGATCAGCGCCCTCCCCCCCCATACATTGGAACCAACCCATGGCGTATGGGGGGGGGAGAGAGGAAGCTCTTCCAGCAGTCCTTCCCCCCTCCTTCTAAAATCTAGAGGGGCTTGGAGGGAGAATTGGAGAGAGTGCTCTGGAATTGGCTTTATTTTCCTAGGAGACTACTGGCTACATAACTTTAGCCATTAGTCCAGGCTTGTCAGGTCAGGTAAATTAACTTATAACAAGTTGTAGCTAAGTTATCAATCATAACTTGATCCATGGTTTGGGTTAGGTAGGATGATACAGCAGATTACAAGTAGCCTTCGACTGACGACGACAATTGGGAGCAGAATTTCTGTTGCTAAGTGAAGTGAGTCGTGCCCAATGTGCAACTTTTTGGCATGGTTTTTAAGTGAATCACTGTAGCTGTTAAGTGAACTATGCAGTCATTAAGCAAATCCAACTTCCCCTACTGACTTTTGCTTGTTGGAAGCCAGCTGAGAAGGTTGCAAATGGAGTTCGGATAACCCCAGGAGGCTGTAATTGTGGTAAATACATGGCGGTTGCCAAGTACCCAAATTTTGATGGGGATACTGTTACAGTCTTAAGTGTGAAGACTGGTCATAAGTAGTGACTTAGGACTGAAAAGTGTTTCAGTGCTGTTGTAACTTTGCTAAACGAATGGTTCTAAGTCAAGGACTACCTTTACAGTATGGCTTATTAGGCTACATGAAATACGTAGCTAACATTGATGTGTGAACCCAGCCATAATGTGGATTGCCTGCTTTTCACCTACTGCAGTGCCACATCACATCACATGTGCAGTGCAAACATTGTGAAACAGTGTTTTGCGTAATTTAATTGAGACAGATGTTCTTGCTTTGTGTTGGTGTTAATAAAAATAATTTTAGCACCCCGGTTTTGCTGCTAAAGGCATGTGCATAAGAAATATATATGAGCACTTAGAACCAGAATACTAACTAACCTTTACAGTTTTGCCCATCTAGAGTGAGAGGGTAAAAGATGAAATGCTATGGAAAATGGAAATGTTCCAGATCCATTTCGTGTTGCATAAAAATAGGCTTTGTTTGTTGCAAAGCAAATATTAAAATAACATGAGATTATTATATCAATATAATGTAATTTAAAATGAATATATAAATTAAAACTAGGATTTCACGTATATTTTACTCATTACAGCTCACCAGCTTGAGTTCTATTATCTCTGATTATATTGCTAATAATATAGGGGGGAAAAGAGAAATGGCAATAAAACAACATAAAATTCCCCTTGTTTATTCCATTGTTACTTTGTTGGGCTTCAGACACTCTTTAGAGATATTTATTTTTTTCAGTTTTTCTCTGTAACTCGTGTTTTTTGTTCCTGCTTCTGCAGGAGAATGCTAATTGAGTTGACCTTTGTGATTGATGCTTGGCCAAAGACTTAGAGCTCCCAGCAAGACTGAGGGTAATGGCACAGGGAACATTCCCATGTGGCTCACTGCTCAGTGCCAATGGGATAAATATTGACATATCCCTTTGCCTCGACTAGTTAGTCTGCTAACTTAACAAGATTTCTTGAAAAGCATTTTATGTCTCTGCCTTCTGCTGCTAGAAAGGAGTTAACTAATTCAGGAATCAATTTAGGCAGGGTTAGAGGGGGAAAGGAAGGAACTTTATTTGGTCCTTGACTTTGGCCAAAAATGTTAAGAATCGCCTAGCTTTTATACAGTTAAGAAAACAATGAGATCATACCCAGTGCTTGACCACTACAGAATACTGCAAGACAAGTTTGGGCAGAAACACGCCAAGTAATAAATACTAGGCCCTGGGATATTCACTGTAACCAAGGGTAGGCAACCTTGGTTCAGGAATTCTGGGAGTTGAAGTCCACGAGTCATAAAAGAGCCAAGGTTGCCTACCCCTGCACTATACTATATGTAGATGATCTGGATGTGAGGACAGAAAATATGTTTATCAAATTTGCAGAGGTAGGAATGGGAAGGAATCTCGGAAGACAGCCTCAGTATTTAGGAAGATTACAAGAAGCAGGAAATATGGGCAGAAACGAAAAAAAGAATTAGTACTCAGTTTATGACCATTCGTTTAGCAAACATTCAGAGTTACAATGGCACTGAAAAAAATGACTTTACAACTGCTGCAGCATCCCTGCAATCACATGATTGCAATCCAAGTACTTGGCAACTGGTTCACACCTGTAGCAATTGCAGCCTCCTGTGATTGTCACTTGTGACCTTCCCAGCTGGCTTCCAACAAACAAAGGACAAAAAACAAGTCCTACAGTTGAGTAGGAAAAAATCAAAGAGTTGTGTGTAAAGTGAGGGAGACCATACTGGGCAGCAACAGATACAATAAAAATTGGGCTGTCTTCATGAATCACAAACTGAATATGAACCAAAGGTAGGCTGCAAACCCCACCCCCACCCCCACCCCAAAAGCGCACAAACATACATACACACAGAGGACATAAAGACTTTTCTAACGATAAGAACAGAGTTTTTCAGAAGATAGGCTTTCCTTCATTGGAAGGATTTCAACAGCAGTTGGCTTGCCTTCTGTCAGATATGCTGTAGGGGTGAATGCCTGCTTTAGACATGACTTCTGAGCTCTGCACATGTTTTAACAAATGAAGTGGCATCATTTAATCAGGTAGGCTAAAAGGTTTTTGATCTTTTATGACTCATAAAAGAGCCGAGGTTGCCTACCCCTGGCCTAGACATCTCTGTGCCATAGATATGGGAGAGACACTGGCAGCTTCCTCTAGTTGAAGTTACCCAAATATAGTCAGCTTTTACTACCTGATTAGATTTGATTTTATTGTGTTATCTTTCGGGATTTGCATTTCTTGGATTTAATATGCTTTGATTAGATACAGAAAGAATATTAGTCCAACTACCATTACTAACGTCTGCAGAAGTGGTACATAAAAGTGGAATTCATGCAGTATTTTAAGCTTTCAGAAAACAGATTTCCCCAACCTACAGCAGTTCTCATAGGCTCTGTTTGACTACAATTCCCATAATCTTTACTCAGTGGAGTTTTGAGAAAGGCATAATTGTAACCACTAACCCAAATGGAATTTCTAAAAGCAGCTTGTAATAATAGGAGTATCTTTTGTAATGGAATTGTGGCAATGGGCAATTGAGCAGAAGCTCTATCTTACCAGGTTGCTGTCTCATAAGTGATGAAGAATTGAAGATTCTTGTTAGAATTTCATTTTCCTTTCAAAATTCTTGTGTTTGATTTTTCAAGTCAGAGCTGAACGTGGCTCAGATTTGTGAAGGTACCTCTTTCTATACAAGCTACCTCCTGACAAGGGAATATTTTTCAAAAAGGTCATTCTCTGTTGACTTTTGCTTCCTGCAGTTGGGCAACTCATCTGCCTATTATCCCCAGTCCTCTTATCTTTTAAGCATGGTCAAGCAAAGTCCTTCTGTACATGGTGGGGTCAAAGTTATTTAAATTAAGGATCTAAATGAATCTTTTGCCTTAGTCATCTCATTTCCTGTTTGGCTTATTTTGTATAACATGTTTGTTTGGTTAAAATGTAAACAGGATACGATATTGAAAATTCCATTTCCTCCACAAAAAACTTGGTGTTATATGGATTTCTCCCCCACATCACTACGGTTTTCTTTTGTATTGTATTTTCTAATATACCGTAATATGTTGAAAGTTACACTCAAGAAGTAGGAGAAAAATGTAAGGGGGAGACGTAGGGGAAAAAATATCACACATCAATTGTGAATAATCAATACTGTCATAAATGAAATATTTTTCCTCTGGTAGTGACTAGTAACCAAGCACTTCCAGGAGAGGCTTATGAGAAGGATTTGTTTTCCTTTGAACCATTAGAAAATAGTTCAGTTGAAAGATCAGTAAGTCCTTAATATTACTACATTTTAAATTTCCTTTATTCCATTATAAAAGCAATGTTATAAAAGCATGCAGTCAATTCTATGTATTTTTCATTTGTTTGTTCATTATTATTTATTTTATTTATTTATTTATTTATTAAATTTTTTATACCGCCCTTCTCCCGAAGGACTCAGGGCGGTGAACAGGGCATATCTTAAAACTACAAAAATACAAAAATAAAAAAAGAATTAAATTATTGCCCACAATAAAAACAATAAAAATATATATAAATATTAAAACCCTAAGTGATTCCCCATCAGGCCAGGCCAGCTTGTTCAAATAAATGGGTCTTTAACCCGCGACGGAAGGAGCGGAGATCCGGTGCCATCCGGAGCTCAACCGGCAGCTGGTTCCACAAAGCCGGAGCGCCCACAGAGAAGGCCCTCCCCTAGTCCTAGTCCTAATGGATACATCCTGTTTCTCAGCATTTTACTACTGAAATTTGGAGAAATTATACAGAATGACCTGATTTCAGGGACAAAAGAAGAAAGAGATGGAGGCTGCATGGATGCCTCAAGAATGCCATACAGATTAAGGGGCTAGCATGTCTAGAGTGCTTTAGGGTAGTGTTGGGCATAATATTTACTAGATGAGAAGGTTGACGTAGATCCTGCAACTCCTAGCATAATCTTCGAAAAGCTGAAGAAGCAGACCTGTACTTTCTTAATGGGATATTTTAAAAGAATAATGTTTTTTTTTGATGGATACCATTTTCATTAAATTAGCCTTTATAAGTGTCAAAAGAAAAATCTTCATCAGGGTCCAGTCCAAGCTGGGAATAAACAAATTGGAGACTGCTTTAGAAAGAAGGTTGCAGTTTATTGAAGAGGAGAGCCAGACAGAAAGATGGCTCTGGGAAAACTGACCACATGTTGCAGGGTGTGGTGGGCTTTTGTACCTCCTTTGGGCTTTGTTTTTTGAGTTCTTCCTGTTTGAGGCTTTGTATTTCCTGTGTCATGTACTTTGACCTGAATGAGAGTGTCCTTTCTGGTATTCTGATGGTGGTGGGTTAATCCTATTATGTCCCAAAGGTCATATCCTGTCATTAGAATTTCCGTAGGGGTCTTTGTCTTCCTAATTTCTTCAGTTTCTAGCTAGAAGGCTCAAACCTTTCTGAAAGGATTATTGAATTTGCATTTCTAAAAGCTGGCCTCTGCTGAGTTTTCTGCTTGGAGCTGGTTTCTTTTTAAAGATCTTCTCCATTATTCCTTTGGGGAAATACATTCTGCCTTTTTAATATTCCCCAAAATATTTCTTTCTCTGGATACTTCCCACATAAGTATAGTCTTGCCTATCATGAACCTGAATATGATACAATGTACACACACACACACACACATATGTATGTGTGTGTGTGTGTGTGTGTGTGTGTGTGTGTATCTCCTTGTTTCACAAAACATGCTATACCAGAAGTGTCACTATATATTCATATTAACATGTTAGATCAAATCAATCACAGCTGAGACAACAGGTGGGTTTCTCATGAATACTAAACCCCACACTGATCAGTCCCATTGTAACCAAATCTAACAAGTTGTGCAGATGTGCAATTCTAGTCATTATACCACATTTGTTATAATGGCATTTCTGAATATGGAAGAACTGAATAGGAGCCATGCCATCAGGATTTCATCAATATTCTACCTTTTCAGCGAAGAAAGGTCACGGGAGTTTTGCAGACAAGTCCCCTAAGGGAAGGAGGGTCTGAAAAGCATGATAGAATAGCTTTTTCAAGCAAATACAAAATGAAAAGAATGAAGCATTTCTTGTTCCCTGTTGATATATGTGGTGAATCAGTGAAGTAATTGTACAGGGCATTGAATTAGAAGACCTGCAAGGTCTGGTCCAAACCCTGTGATTTCTATGTTCTAATTAGGATAAAAAGTATTTCAGTATAATTAATTGAAGACTCCTGCTCCCAAAATTTGCAGTTCATTCTGATTCCCTGTGTACGTAAAGCTGGCATTAGGCCCAAAATTTGAGATAACATTAAATAAACTGAAATATGATAATATTGGAAGGTTACTTTTAATCTCACTGGAGAATAAAGTTGGTTGATATTCCTAAGAATTATAATTCAGCATCTAGAAGCTTCCACTTTTTCCACTTCCTAAAAAAAAAGTCTTATTTATTTCAAACTTGCAAAACACAAACAGTTTGCCTCAAAAGTGCTTTTCCAAAGGCAACTGGACTTTCTTCAGTTCTGACTGAATAATGGGGGATGGAATTCCTCACCATTCAGTCAGAACTGAAGAAGCTTCTTGTATAAGAAATGAAACATTTTCATGGAAAGAAAACCAAGAAAGTCAAATTGCCTTTTGGAAAATAATTTTTATTGACATGTACAGTATTACCGGTAAATATATATTTTGTTTTTCTGATGCAAATATGGACTACCTTAACTCTAATTGTAACTTGCAGTATCTTTAATATTTACTTTCCAAAACTTTGTATAATTTATGATTTGGAATGTTATAAGCAATTATTATGAATCTCTGCATTTAATCAATTTCAAGGAAAATCTATAGAAACATTTAATTTAGCACTACTGAAGGGCACTTGCGCAGCATCTTTTAAGAAAAGTATCAACATGTGAAGAGCTTGTGAAATAATACTAAAACCTATAAACTAATAATCCCATCTACAGCAAAAATGCTGTAATATTGTAGAAACTACCTGACCATCAGTTTATAATTCTTAGCCATTTATTTTTTACAACATAGATTAGATTGGTACTCTAACTGTAGGATTAATTTCACTGACAATCAACAAAGCATAGATTATGTAAGTTATTAGGGATCTTTCTTGCTTTTTATAGACCAATTGGGTGGGCATGGCCCATTGGCTGTGGTGATAACGCCAGACTGGGTGGGGTTAAAAAGTTCAATCAATCAATTCCAACTTTGAGAGATCTTTTTTTCCCCCATGAGAAGTTGAAATTGATTGATTGATTTAACCCCTTTTTTTGCACACGGCAGTGTAGGCCTAAAGCGAAAAGGTTTTATAAAAGGCCTAAGACTGGGGCGACGGTGCGCGTGCCCACAGAGAGGTGGCACGCATGCCATAAATTCGTCATCACGGGTATAGGGTTTCCTGCCTGAGCAGGGGGTTGAACTAGATGACCTCCAAGGTCCCTTCCAACTTTATATTATTATTATTATTATTATTATTATTATTATTATTATTATTATTATTATTATTATTATTATTAGGAAATTTATTTTTTCCTGTACCTGAACAGAATGTGTTTCCTCCTTTTCCATAATATTTTTCTGCAAAGGAAGGGAGAAGATACACAGATAAAGATGTTGGCCGAAGGTATAAGCCGAGCTTTGGAATGTTTATGTCCTATTTTTCTCAGACCAGTTCTGGTGTGGTAATGCGTATGTGTATGTTTGTGTTTTGCATTCTTCCCACCTATTGCCACTTTCCAGTTACCATGGAGAATGCAGTGTTGGCTGCATTCAGGCTGGTTACTGAATAGCTCTGGAGGTTGATAGATGGTGAGAATCCTTCATCTCTTTACCTCCCTCCCTTTCCAGACCCTGCTCTGCTGGCAGTTTGAGCTTTCACTTATCAGAGAATGGCTGTTGGAGGGGGCTCTGAAAGAGGCTGAGAACCTTGTGCTGAGAGGCTCTTTCAGCTCTGAGGATGAGAGCAGCAACGGTGGGAAGATCCAGGAGATGTAACAGAACATCAGCCAGTGAGATAGCTGAAGCTTAAATGTTTACAATGCATGTTTGTTTTTTTCACATGCAAGCCATGTACATTTTACCAAGCACACAAAAACATCCTGCTTTTTACCCTTTTCTTGGGGCTCCATTTCTGGTAGTAATGCATTCTTGGATAGATAAAAAAAGGTAAGTTATTTTTTGACCTCATGTCAGAATTAAATTGCATTTCTTGTTGAACTGACCCTGCTTAACTGATACGTATCTATCATTTTTAATTCTGGGTGGTTTAGACAATATATAAGGCTGAAAGAGGAAGTGTGGATAGTATTCTTTAGTTCTACATTATTTATGCCCAAATGAAAATCCATAAAATATTTAGCTGTATTGTGATAATTTTATGGCACTCCTGAACAAAGACTTATAGCCTAACCCTAATAGAAAAACTTTCAGAGAAGTACTAGCGTATGCAACTTACAGAGAAGCCAGTCGTAACTTAAACTAAGCAGTCCCATCCTTTGAGAAGAATTATAATTTCAAGTCAGTGGTTAGGCTTATACATCATTGTAAACCAAGATTTTTTATCATTGATTTCTGAATAACAGTGGGCTGGGTTTACATATGGCATTAAGACAGAGTTTAGTTCTCGTTTTGCACTAAGCCAAAAGTGAACAAATGACATAATAACTGAGTGCAGTATGAGATTCCAGTTCACGTAAAATCATCTTCACTGTGCCAGTAATGCAGTTCTATCTTGGGGAGAGGAGGTTGTTACCTACTTCTCAAAGTTTTGATTTGCACTGGTATTTCAAACTTTATTTGATGTTATTTTGATGTCATTTCATTGGAAGTTTCCCACAGCAAGGCTGTTTCCTGTCAGACTGGTAACTTCCGGAGTTGCTAATTCACTTGTGCCTTTGGACTATAGAGGCACTGGAGGGCACATTCGTAATTGGATATTTGATGAACTTTTGGGAGAAAGAGGGTTTGAACCAGAAGGTGAAGTGTTATTTATGAAAACATATTTCTATTTTTCAGCAAACTCCTTTTGAGCTTTCAGATTTTAAAATTACATCTTTACTGCCACCTTTAGCAAATGAATTAGCAAATAAATTACCTTTATTGTCAACTACAAGCTTGAGACCAGAGGGTGGAACCTATGTTGGAGCCTGCAGTTAACAACTAACACCAATTATTCTTTTGGGGGAAGCAGTTCTCTTTTCACCAGATACCAAAAGCAAAAGCTTCTAGGTTGTTGTACTAACAAATCAATGCTATAAAGTACAAAATAAATTACATGTTTGTAAACCTGTTGGCAGAGCTTGTTTTTTTTAAATCCATGCCTTATTTGGTTCTTTTCTTCTGAAAAAAAGTGGTTTAATTAGGCTTGAAGATGTAAGGAGGATGCTTTTCACCTAAACAATGCTTTTCACCTAAACAAATGAGAAATTATGACCTACCACTTGGTTTAGGGAGAATGAGGGCTTCCATTCCTGTAATTCACCAACCAGAATCTGGCCTCTTAATTTTCAGCCTCACTACTCCCACTGTGAGCGTACCATTATTCCATAGGAGAGATTTTTACATACCACCATCAACTGTCATTGATGTTGCACTTTTTGGATATCAGTTTGTTTTGTTATTAATAAGCTTGGACAGCTATTACCAAGTGGGTATTATTTCTCAAGACTGAAAATTAAATTAGGTAAAAAGTTACAATAATTGGGATTGTATTGCCTAAAAAAACTCAACTCTTCCTTCTTTTAAACCCCCAGCTCAATTTCTACATGTTCAAGAGAGATAGGTTAACCATATTCATTAATGCCATACATGTAATGCCATACATGTATTCAGCATTTATATGCTGGCAAATTTTAATTGTTTTAAAATAACAGGGCTTCAGTGTTGAATAGGATAGGCTACACGAACCCTCATTTAGAATTTCACTGGGTCTTGGTTGTTGTACATCTACCCCATGGTGTCCTGTTTTTGTTTTGTTTTTACTTTGAAAGGCTTAAAACTGACTCAAAAGATTAGGACTGAAAAGTAAGAATTGCCTGCACCTGCAGAATCTTACTACTTAAGACAGGGGTCTTCAAACTTGGCCCTTTTATGACTTGTGGACTTCAACTCCCATAATTCCTCAGCCAGCGTGCCTGGCTGAGGGTTTATGGGAGTTGAAGTCCACAAGTCATAAAAAGGCCAAGTTTGAAGACCCCTGACTTAAGATCTCATCATAGGTTAAAATCCTTTGTTTTGATTTGCATTTACATTTGAAGCATCTAGAAATATCAAGATCCTCTCTTTTTTGGCTTTCATCTCTCACACTAAAACGTTCCTCTGAGGAGCTTTTCATTTATTCATTTCATTTATTCGATTTCTATACCGCCCTTCTCCCTAGGGACTCAGGGCGGTTCACAGGGCATATATAAATAGCTATACAAAAATTAAAAGAGAATTAAACCATGCCCAATTAAAATACAGCAATAATAAATAATAAAAACCAATTAAAAACCCATATTCCCCATCAGGCCAGACCAGCTAACTCAAACAAGTGGGTCTTCAACCCGCGACGGAAGGATCGGAGGTCCGATGCCATCCGGAGCTCAATCGGCAGTTGGTTCCATAATGCCGGAGCACCCACAGAGAAGGCCCTCCCCCTGGGGGCCACCAGTCAACATTCCATGACCGGAGGCACCCTGAGGAGGCCCTCTCTGTGGGCATGCACAGGGCGGAGGGGAGTTGACGCCGGCAGCAGGTGGTCCTCGAGGTATCCCGGACCCATGCCATGTAAGGACTTAAAGATCATAACCAAGACCTTGAACCTCACCCGGAAGACAACTGGTAACCAATGCAGCTCGCGGAGCAAAGGTGTAACATGGGAGTACTGGGAAACTCCCAAGACAACTCTCGCGGCCGCATTCTGTACCAGTTGGAGCCTCCGAGTGGTCTTCAAGGGAAGCCCCATGTAGAGAGCATTACAATAGTCTAGGCGAGAGGTCACGAGCGCATGAGTGACCGTACACAGGGCATCCCGGTCCAGATAGGGCCGCAACTGGCGCACCAGGCGAACCTGGGCAAAAGCCCCCCTAGCCACGGCCACTATATGGTCTTCCAGGGTAAGTCGTGAATCTAGGAGGACTCCCAAGTTGCGAGCCCTATCCACCGGGGGTAAGAGCTCACCCCCCATAGAAAGCGATGGAACATTTTGAATGTCCCGGGATGCCGGAATGTACAGCCACTCAGTCTTGTCAGGGTTGAGTTGAAGTCTGTTCCTCCCCATCCAGACACGAACCGCCTCCAGGCAACGGGACATCACGTCGAGGGCATCACTGGGGTGGTTTGGGTTCGAAATGAAAAGTTGGGTATCATCGGCATATTGATGATACCCAACTCTAAAACCACGAATGATCTCACCCAGCGGTTTCATGTAGATGTTGAACAGGAGAGGCGAGAGAACCGACCCCTGAGGAACTCCACAAACGAGAGACCCAGGGGCCGATCTCTGCCCCCCTGCCATCACCGACTGCGAGCGTCCCAGGAGATAGGAGGAGAACCACTGAAGAACTGTGCCTCCCACTCCCAATCCCCTGAGACGCCGCAGCAAGATACCATCGTTGATGGTATCGAAAGCCGCCGAGAGGTCTAATAGGACTAGGACAGAGGAATATCCCCTGTCCCGAGCCCTCCAGAGATCATTCACCAGAGCGACCAATGCCGTCTCCGTGCTGTACCCGGGCCTGAAACCCGATTGGTAAGGGTCCAGATAATCCGCTTCATGCAGGACCAGGTGGAGCTGATGCGCCACCACACTCTCAACAACCTTCGCAAGAAAGCGAAGGTTGGAGACTGGACGAAAGTTGTTCAATACAGCTGGGTCCAAGGCAGGCTTCTTGAGGAGAGGTCTCACCACCGCCTCCTTCAAGACGGTGGGGAAATAACCCTCTCTCAAAGAAGCAGATATAACCGCCTGGAGCCAGCCTCGTGTCCTCTCCCTAGCTGCATAGACCAGCCAGGAAGGGCACGGATCCAATAAACATGTGGTGGAGCTCAGCCTCCCCATAATCCTGTCCACTTCATCAGGGGTCACAGAATCAAACTCCTCCCAAATAACATTGACAAGACCGCCCGTGTCCTGATCGCCAGACTCTGCCCAGCTGGAGTCCAAACCGGTCTGAATCCGAGCGATTTTATCCGACAGATGTTGACTAAATTCCTCGGCGCGACCCTGCAAGGGATCCTCCCTCACCTCCTGATTAAGAAGGGAGCGAGTCACCCTAAACAGGGCGGCCGGGCAATTATCTGCGGACGCGATGAGGGTAGAGAAGTAATTACACCTCGCCACCCTCATCGCTGCGAGATAAGACCTAATATGGGTTCTTAACCGCAACCGGTCGGATTCAGATCGGCTAGACCTCCAGCAGCTCTCTAGTCCTCGTTTCTGGCGCTTCATCTCCCGGAGCTCCGCAGAGAACCATGGAGCTCGTTGGGATCTGCACCGGGTCAGGGGCCGCAAGGGTACAACCCGGTCAAGTGCCTCAGTGGCTGCCCTTTCCCAGGCTTCCACTAAGGCATCCGCCGAGTTGTGAGCAATGGAGGCAGGTGGGGACCCCAGCGCCGCTTGGAATCTATCAGGATCCATTAAGCGTCTGGGGCGGTACCATCTAATTGGCTCCGTACCCCCACGGCAGGGGGTGGCAAAACGGAAGACCAGCCGCAGGAGGTGATGATCGGTCCATGACAGGAGCATAATAAATGGAGAGCCCCCACCAAGATCATCCAACCACCGTCCAGATAAGAAAATCAGGTCAAGGGTGTGGCCTCCCTCATGAGTTGGTTCAGAAATTACTTGCGTCAGGTCCATGGCCGTCATGGAAGCCATGAACTCCCGAGCTAGCTCAGATGAGCCTCCCAGGGATGGTAGATTGAAGTCTCCCAAAACTATCAGTTTGGGGAACTCAACCAGCAACCCCGAGAGGATATCGAGCAGCTCGGGCAGGGCTGCTGCTGTGTGACTAGGCGAAACGTACACCAGCAGCAAGCCCAACTGCGCCCCCGAACCAAACCTCAAAAAGAGAGACTCACACCCGACTATCTGAGGAACGGTGGTCTCCCGCGGACATAAGGTCTCCCTAATAACAACCGCCACTCCCCCGCCCCTACCTTGAGCCCGAGGCCGGTGTAGCGCTTGGAAACCTGGTGGGCAAAGGTCAACCAAAGGTGTGTGGATTTTTGTAAAGTATTGGACAGTTTTATATACTTTTTATATGCGTGACAATGAGTTATTAGTACTTCAGTAAAAGATATTTAGCCAGGTGGACTGTTTCTTTGAAGAACTAAAGAGCCTCTTGTTGCGGATGAAGAAGGAGAGTGCAAAAGTTGGCTTGAAACTTAACATTAAGAAAACCAAGATCATGGCATCCGGCCCTCTCAATTCCTGGCAAATAGATGGGGGAAAAATGGAGGTAGTGACAGATTTTATTTTCCTGGGCTCCAAGATCACTGCAGTTGGGGACTGTAGCCAAGAAATTAAAAGACGCTTGCTCCTGGGGAAGAAAACCATGGCAAATCTAAAAAGCAGAGACATCACCCTGCCAACAAAAGTGCGTATAGTCAAGGCTATGGTCTTCCCAGTTGCAATGTATGGCTGTGAAAGTTGGACCATAAGAAAGGCTGAGCGCCAAAGAATTGAGGCCTTTGAACTGTGGTGCTGGAGAAGACTCCTGCGAGTCCCTTGGACTGCAAAAGGCGATCAAACCGGTCAGTCCTAGAGCAGATCAACCCTGACTGCTCTTTAGAAGGTCAGATCCTGTACTTGAAACTCAAATGCTTTGGCCACCTAAATGAGAAGGAAGGAAGGATTCACAGGATAAGAGCCTAATGCTGGGAAAGATAGAGGGCAAGAGAAGAAAGGGACGACAGAGAATGAGGTGGCTGGATGGAGTCACTGAAGCATTAGGCATGAGCTTAAATGGACTCCAGAAGATGGTAGAGGACAGGAAGACCTGGAGGAATGTTGTCCATGGGGTCGCGATGGGTCGGATACGACTTCGCAGCTAACAACAAAAAACAACACTGTTTCTTTGTGGCCTGAGAAAGAAATGGAATTTCGAGAGTATGGTGAAATGAGGGAGGAGATTCTTGCTTGCCTACTCACCAAATGTCTGCTGTTGTGGTGTGAGCCTTTATAGTCTTGGCCACATGAACTGTTCCAATTACTGTTCTAATCTACTAATATGAAGAGCTATATACATTCCTCCCACAAGCTCAGTGCAAAATTCCTGACAGCATTCAATTTTAATGTCACAGAAGAAATGGATCAGATTGAAGGATAGTAACTCACCCAAAAATTTAAATCTGGAATACTCCAATCTGTGTTCAAGACTGTGTTGGTTTGGGACTTGGATAGCTATAAAGGAGATCCTTTCTTTAGGTGGAGTTCCTGGGTGATTTTGGTTCAAACTTATAAGGTTGTTCTGAGAATAAAAGGAGGGGAGTCCTTTGCCTATAGTAAAAATGGCAATAATACCAATAGTAATAATATGGTGTAAATCTTGTAATTACTAATCAGAAGCTGTTATCAGGAATACTTATACAATAAAATCATTCCCGTCTCTACCGTGTTTCCCCAAAAATAAGACCTATCCCGAAAATAAGACCTAGCTTGATTTTTACACATGCTCTGAATATAAGCCCTGCACCCAAAATAAGCCATAGTTTTGGGGCGAGGTGCACACCTAAAAATCAAACTATGGCGGAGTTGGGGTACTGGAGCTGCCCCATGTGCCCCGCCCCTGCTTACCTTAGGACCGCTACAGCCAGGCCTTCCATGACCCAACACCTGTCACGCCGCTGCCCATGTTCTGCAGCCACTTGCAGCCACATGCCACGTGGTGCATTGCACCGCTGCCGCTGGTTGCAGCAGGAGGCTATGAGGCTTGTCACACTGCTGCCATCACTTACAGCAGTAAGTCATGCAGCACATTGTGCCAATTGCGCTGCTGCCACTGCTTGCAGTTTGACACCATGATGCTTGTCCTGCCCGCTCGTGATCAGCGTGATAAACCTCGTGGCCTTCTGCAGCAAGTGGAGGCATTGGCACAATTGGCAATGCGGCGTATGGCCTCCTGCCACAAGCAACGGCAGTGGCATGATTGGCATGACGAGCCTCACGGCCTCCTGCCGTAAGTGGCAGCAGCGGCGCAATCGGCATGACGAGCTACACAATATATGCAAGCAGCGACAGCAGCACAGTGCACCATGGGGTATGTGGTTGCAAGTGGCCGCAGAACCTGGGCAGCGGTGTGACAGGTGTCGTGTCGTGGGAGGCCTGGCTGCAGCAGTCCTAAGGTAAGCAGGTGTAGGGCACATGGTACATGTGGCAACGTGGCATGCGGCCGCAAGCGGCCGCAGAAGAACTCAGGCAGTGGTGCAACAGGTGTTGGGGCATGGGAGGCCTCGCTACAGCAGTGCTAAAGTAAGACATCATGTGAAAATAAGACATGGTGCCTCTTTTGGAGGCAAAAAAATATAAGACCGGGTCTTATTTTCAGGGAAACATGCTATATTTAGCATGGGAAAATTCCAACAGGTGAGATGTATAAACTGAGCTAAACTGTCTTCACTTCATATAAACATGTACACACATGGAGAATTTTATAATTTCTGCAGTGAACATTAGTATTAAGTCTGATCATTTACTGAACATACCGACTCATGTGGGAGGCCACACCCTTGATTTGGTTTTTATATCTGGACGGTGGTTAGATGAACTTGGTGGTGGCTCCCCAATTATTATGCCCCTGTCATGGACCGATCATCATCTCCTGCGGCTGGTCTTCTGTTTTGCCACTCCCTGCCGTGGGCATGTTGAACCAACTAGATGGTTCCGCCCCAGGCGCTTAATGGACCCTGACAGGTTCCAGGCAGCGCTGGGGTCCCCACCTGCCTCCTTTGCTCACAGCTCGGTGGATGCCTTAGTGGAAGCCTGGGAAAGGGCAGCCACGGAGGCACTTGACCGAGTTGTACCCTTGTGGCCCCTGACCCAATGCAGATCCCAGCGGGCTCCATGGTTTTCCGTGGAGCTCCAGGAGATGAAGCGTCGGAGATGGGGCCTAGAGAGCTGTTGGAGATCCAGCCGATCTGAATCCGACCGATTGCGACTAAGAACCTGTATTAGGTCTTATCTCGCGGCGATAAGGGTGGCGAGGTTTTAATCACTTCGCTACCCTTATTGCGTCCGCAGATAATCGCCCAGCCGCCCTGTTTAGGGTAACCCGCTCCATCCTTAATCAGGAGGTGAGAGAGGAACCCTTGCAGGGTCGTGCCGAGGAGTTTAGTCAACACCTGTCAGATAAAATCGCTCGGATTCGGACTGGTTTGGACTCCGACTAGGCAGAGTCTGACGATCAGGACACGGGTGGTCTTGTCAATGTTATCTGGGAGGAGTTCGATCCTGTGACCCCGGAGGAAGTGGACAGGATTATGGGGAGGCTGAGCTCCACCACATTTATTGGACCCGTGCCCTTCCTGGCTGGTTTATGCTGCTTGGGAGGGGACACGAGGCTGGTTCCAGGTGGTCATATCTGCATCTTTGAGTGAGGGTAGTTTCCCCACCATCTTGAAGGAGGCGGTGGTGAGACCTCTCCTCAAGAAGCCTGCCTTGGACCCAGCTGTGTTAAATAACTTTCGTCCGGTCTCCAACCTTCGCTTTCTTGCGAAGGTTGTTGAGAGTGTGGTGGCGCATCAGCTCCCTCTGGTTCTGGATGAAGCGGATTATCTAGACCCGTACCAATCGGGTTTCAGGCCAGGTACAGCATGGAGACGGCATTGATCACTCTGGTGAATGATCTCTGGAGGGCTCGGGACAGTGGATATTCCTCTGTCCTAGTCCTATTAGACCTCTCAGCGGCTTTCGATACCAGCGACCATGGTATTCTGCTGCGGCGTCTCAGGGCACTGGGAGTGGGAGGCACAGTTCTTCAGTGGTTCTCCTATCTCCTGGGTCGTTCGCAGTCGGTGTTGGCAGGGGGGCAAAGGTCGACCTCGAGGCCTCTCGCTTGTGGAGTTCCTCAGGGGTCAGTCCTCTTGCCTCTCCTGTTCAACATCTACATGAAACCGCTGGGTGAGATCATTCGTGGTTTTGGAGTTGGGTATCATCAGTATGCTGATGATACCCAGCTTTTTATTTCGAACCCAAACCACCCCAGTGATGCCCTCGACGTGATGTCCCGTTGCCTGGAGGCGGTTCGGGTCTGGATGGGGAGGAACAGGCTTCGACTCAACCCTGACAAGACTGAGTGGCTGTGCGTACCGGCATCTCGGGATATTCAGAATCTTCCATCTCTTTCTATGGGGGGTGAGTTATTACCCCCCGTAGATAGGGCTCTCAACTTGGGAGTCCTCCTAGATTCACAGCTTTCTTTAGAAGACCATATAGTAACTGTGACTAGGGGGGCCTTCGCCCAGGTTTGCCTGGTGCGCCAGTTGCGGCCCTATCTAGACCGGGATGCCTTGCGTACGGTCAGTCATGCGCTCGTGATCTCTCGTTTAGACTACTGCAATGCTCTCTACATGGGGCTGCCCTTGAGGCCCCAACTGGTGCAGAATGCAGCCGCGAGAGTTGTGTCGGGAGTTTCCCGATACTCCCATGTTACACCTCTGCTCCGTGAGCTGCATTGGCTTCCAGTTATCTTCCCAGTGAGATTCAAGGTGCTGGTAATGGTCTTTAAAGCCCTACATGGCATGGGTCCGGAGTACCTTAGGGATTACCTGCTGCCGGCATCAACTTCCCTCCGCCCTGTGCACTCCCACAGAGAGGGCCTCCTCAGGGTGCCACCAGTCAGAGAATGTTGTCTGGTGGCCCCCAGGGGGAGGTCCTTCTCTGTGGGCGCGCCGGATTTGTGGAACCGTTTGCCGGTTGAGCTCTGGATGGCGCCTGACCTCCGCCCCTTCCGACGCGATCTGAAGACCTACTTGTTCGAACAAGCCGGCCTGGCCTGATGGGTGATGGGTTTGGGTTTTTATTATTGTTTTAATGTATTTTAACTTACTGCTGTAAGCTTTTGGGCACCCTGTTTAATCTCTTTTAATTTTTGTATTCTTGTATTTTTGTATGTTTGCCCTGTTCACCGCCCTGAGTCCTTCGGGAGAAGGGCAGTATACAAATAAAATTATTATTATTATTATTATTATTATTATTATTATTATTATTATTATTATTATTATTATTATTATTATTATTATTATTATTATTAATGGACAGAAAACTCCCAGAGCTGTTCAAGAATTAACATAGTGTCTGTTGTAAGCCCTAACTTTTTAGGGGAGAAACAAAATCTGGGAAAACCATTTTTTCAAAAACATATTGTAGAAAATGAAGCAAATGTAAATGAATCTAATGGTTAAAAGAATGTTATCTGAATGAATACAGAAGAATGGAAAGCCTCAATCTAGATTCTTTTAAAAATATGTTTAATGCTTCACGGTGTTTGTGAACCTGAGTGTGCCACTTCTAGAATTTTTCAGATAAACTGGAGAATCATTTGTGCTGCAGTTTAGTTGACCTACAAGCCCTCTTGCTGAGCCACTTCAGACAATGAAAGAATGTAGATAGGAAGCGGGAGGAATGTGCTTGACTCTTATAAAGTTTAATGATCAGACGTTTAAGATCAGCATCAAAGTGTGGCCAAAGACAGATCAGCTATTATTTACATGAAGAAAAAATGATCTGGAGAGTTTGAGCAAAATCATTTCTGCTAGAATTTTTAAGGAGTGATTAAAAAAAGAGTTTAATTAACCACCTCCACACCAGTGTCTGACTTCATGTTTTTCCTGGTATTGTTTTGCTGCAGCTCAAGAACTATGCTTCCTTAAACATGCTGGGGGAAAAAACCCAACCTTAATGTATCTGGAGCTGGGCAAATAATTTTAGATTACAGCTTCAGTTTCTTACCCCTTTGTTCAAGATGCCAAAAAGCATCATGTACAATTTAAGGGCAGCTGATTTGTTACTATTTCTTCACTTGCTGGCCCTTTTTGAGCAGATAATCCTATGTAGAATTCTTAAACTACCGGTAGTTGGGACTGTGGTATGTGCCTATTTACCGGTAAAAATACTTTTTTATTAGGCAGTTTAGAGAAAATGTAGATACGAAAAGGGGGAAGGAACAAAAGAAAGATAAAAGGATAGAGCACCATGTGTTCAGATATGCTGCAGTAGATTCTGAGGTGTAATCCCTACTTTTTCTACTGCAACACATTGAGAAGTTTGCAGGGATGTAAACATTGCCTAATACAGCTTTGCTGCTCAAGGTGCTGCAAATAGGGCTCTTCGTTTTTTTAAATAAATACAATAACAGGAAACATGTGCCAGGTGGTCATTAAAATCTATGTAATTACAGGATATACAACCTTAATTAAAAGATGGACATGTTAGCTTCTGTATTTTATGTTTACTGTAGTACAAGTCTCTTAGTCAAACTAACAGTTACCAATTTGCTTTTTACTGTTCTAATTCTTCCAATTCCAGTACTATCCAGCAGGAATTCTGGGCTTACGCAGCAGAAATCCAGTGGTCTTTTGATTTTTGCCTGACCTTAGTCCCATCCTTCTTTTTTTTTTATTGAAAAGTTTTACAGTACATTTTATCTTTAACAAAACAAAACCCCTCCCAACCCCCTCCCCTCTTCCCAACCCTCCCCAACACCTACCTCCCTCCCCCTCCCCCCTCCCCGACTTCCCAGAGCTAAATACAAGGTATAAAAGTAGAAACAATCATAATCTACCATATGCAAACAACAATAAGCTATTAAATCTATCGCACTTTAACTCTTATAAAATGACTACAAGCAATATAAATATCACATCAATACTTATTCAAATGCTAAATGAAACTTTTTAGTCCCATATTTATTCTGGATGTAATCAATCCATTTTTTCCACTCCACAATATATCTCTGTTGCGAATGGTCTTTCAAATACGCTGAGATCTTTGCCATTTCCGCCAGGTTGGAAACTTTTAAAGTCCATTCTTCTATAGTCGGCAGTTCTTCCTTCTTCCAATATTGCCCTACTAAAAGTCTTGCTGCCGTAATTAAATTCAACATCAAGTTAGTGTCCACAACAGTAGTGTCAGTGATAATACCCAGTAAAAACAATTGCGGACAAAACTTTATCCTTTTCTTAAATATCTTCTGCATATTCCACCAAATTTTAATCCAAAATGCTTTAACCTTTTTACAGGCTTAGTCCCATCCTTCTTGAGAAAGGAAGTTTCTTCTAGAAAAAAGAAGCAATGGGATTGTGATGATTACTTATTTTAAAACTTAGACAAAAATGACTGTTTTTCCAAATGACCAACATATCTAAATTTGAGTCTTTTCAGATCTTTTTATTGGGCCATGTGGTTTTTAAAAATCCAAATAGTGCTACGTTTACTCCTTCAAAACATTTTTTCAGAGTAAAAACAATACAGTTTTAAAGAAGAAAAAGGAAAGTGATAAGAAATAAAACAGAAAGAAAAGATATAAAAAAGTCTTCTAATCTTCCTTACATCAGTTATAAGTGCATATATATTTTATTCTCTTTAGTTATACCGTGGCTCCCTTCTTTCCATATTGTACTTTTTGTAATTGTCTTAAGTTCATTTTTTTCCCAACAAAAAGTCCATGAAGTTTTCCAGTCACTGACAAATGTAGTTGTTATCTGTTCCCTAATCAAACAAGTCAGTTTTGCTTTCTATTTACTGTTGTTTTCTCATGCCATCTTTGGATATGTTCCTGTGACCATAGAGTGCAACGTTTTAAAAAGGAAGAGAAAGAATGAGCTGTAATAGGTTGCCTAGTTAGTAATATTTGATACCTGAACTACTACTAACTACTAAGTAGTTGTTTCCTCATTTTTATTCAGCCACTCTTGGTTGAAGGGGATGGTGAAAATTCTCATTTCTCTGATAGGGAAAATTTAGCTGTCTTTATTTATGTTATACATATAAATATAGAGCAGAGTAGTATGGCTAAATCAGGGGTAGGCAACTTTGGCTCTTTTATGACTTGTGGACTTCATCTCCCAGAATTCCTGAGCCAGCATGGTTCAGCTTGGAAACCTCTCCCTTTCTCCTCAGCATGGCTGGCTCAGGAATTCTGGGAGTTGAGGTCCATGAGTCATAAAAGAGCCAAGGTTGTCTACCCCTGGGCTAAATGAATCAAATGTGGTCCAGAGCAGGGGAGCTTTGGAAGGTCAGTGATCATCAAATAAAGGTTCCCACCAAAGGATTTTTTAAAAAATAATAACATGAAAATGAAAATGAAAATGCAGTACTGATGAGAAACTGAGCAAATGATCCAAATTCACATGCCATGTTAGGGACATATTTTTATTAGACAGAAATTATTATACAATCCATTCAAAAATTTGTTGAACAAAATCAATTGATGTATGAATAAGCATCTTTGAAATATCTATTGTTTTTGTATAACTATTTTTTCTTTCAGATTAAGTAACTTTTTACTGAGTTTTGAGTTGGTAATGCCTTGGCAGTTGACTTTCTATTTTGCTGGTTTCTTTCTTATTGATGCTTTAATTTTCTCATAAATTTTTAAATGACTTCTGTTTTCAACATTATTGAAAACGACTGCCCTGGCAGAGCTTCCTAGAATGGCATGTATCAGCTACAGAAAGATAGAAGAGATTTCTTGGCCATATTATACATTCTGAATAGGTACAATGCATGCACCAAACCTCATTTCCCAGATCTAGACCAGCAAAGCTTTCCTCAGAATTATAATTTAAAAAAATAATTACCATAATTTGAATTTTCATTTTGAAATAGCCAAGCAGACTTATGAGTTGCTATTTGTGAATCCCAACATATCTGGAGGTAATGGATTGGGAAAGGATACTTTCAATGTGGCCATAAAAATGTTTGTGCAGAGGTTATATTAATTGATTTGATTTACTTGATTGATTGATTAATAGTCAAGCAAGCAAGTTTTAGTTTCCCACATTTAATTTTTTAAATAAAATATCAGAGCTGGGCATATATACTCTCTTAAAATTGTCCATCAGATATAGCCATACTGTAGAAACATAGAAATTGCACATAGAAATTGGATGGATGATTTCTTCAATTTTCTCCCCAAATTTCTCAAGGAAAGGGCTCCCCCCCTTAGCAGGGCAGCAGCACTACTATTGAACAAGGCCTTTTGGTGGAGTATCCTCTGAGTAGGCCTTCCCATGGGATTGACTAGAAGCCTGAGAAGCAAAGGGGGTGCAGAGTGTTGAGGAGAAGATTTAACAGTGATGAGTGTTTTTAAAAATGGGTGTTTTAAAAAAACCCCAGCAGATGTTGACTGTTTCCAAGATAAAAATATGTTCAGCAAGCTAATAGAGCATGATATGCCACTTATCCAAATAAAAGGAGGGTCTTTTATATCCTGGGTAAAGATACATCTATCTAGTACTGCAAACTGAGCTTACCAATTGTCACTAAGCGGCTTCTAGAAACTTGTCTTGCAGACATATCCAGCTCATCAGTTTTGTATTGTTGACCTTGATTAAACAATGCTGAGCTTAAGTAATAATATCTAATTGTACAACTTTATTCAAAGTAACTGAAAAATGTAAGTTAAAATTTTATTTTGGTGCAAATCTTACAGATTGAATGGTATATTATTCTTCTGTGATTACTTTCTCTGAAGGAAAACAGCTGTGAACATAGCTAGGTCTCAGCCAGAGACTCAAGAGCAGGGGTGTCAAACTCAATTTCATTGAGGGCCGCATCAGCATTGCGGTTGCCCTCAGGGGCCGGGTGGGTATGGCCAGGGTGGGCGTGGCCTACTGGGTGGGTGTGGCTAGAGTGGGTATGGCCTACTGGGTGGGTGTGGCCAGCTCTACATCGTTTGCATCAAGGGTGCCTATGGGGGCCTGGGCAGGAGTGGGACAGATCTGAGGGTCTCTGGCAGAAGGAGGGTCTCTGGGCCAGGGCCAAGGCAGTGGGGGCCGTTCCCTCACTGTTTCCAGGATGGCTTCGCGGGCCACATGAAACCACTTTGCGGGCTGGATCCGGCCCCCGGGCCTTGTGTTTGACATGTCTGCTCAAGAGAGTACCTGCTTGACAGAATATGATGGCATAATTAGAAATCCAAAGAGCAAGACAAATACAGTAGAGAAAATACCAGGAGAGTGGTTCATTAAAGGTGGATATGACAGCACCTTTTCAGGATGAAGGATTCTGGTGTATCTGTAGAGATTATCTGTTAGTGTAGTCTGAAGATCTTAGGCCTAAAATTTTCCTTTTTTTCAAGCCTCTGACCCTGGATAAACTCAGGATGCACCTATATCGCCTGAGGAAGAGCAAAGATGGTTGGGACCAAAGTTGCAGAGGTTGTGCTTAGAGAGTCACCAAGCAGTTAGCTCATTTTGGTGGCAGCATAATATTGCTTCATTAATACTTTAATGGCGCATCTTTCTAGCTATGAGGTTAGCTTAGCAAATTATCACCTCTTTCAAGAAATAATTTATGTCTCTTATTAAAAAACATTCTGAAGACAGAAGCATAGGATTTGTGAGATGTAGAAATGAACCAAGGTGATTACTGGAGATCAGCGTGGGTTTGTTAAAATCAGATCATGCAGACAAAGCTTATTGCCTTCAGTGATAAAATAACTAAATTAGTGGATAGGGGAAATGCTGTGGATATAGTATTCTTGCTCTTCAGTAAGGCATTTGACAAAGTAGATCTCAGCCTACTTCTTGGTAAGACAGAACAACGTGGAATAGACAGTACCAAACACTGGCTGGATTCTCAATTGGCTGACGAATTGCACTCAACATGTTCTTACAATGGAGCTACATACATATGGAAAAAGCATGCAGTGGGATGCCTCAAGATTCTCTCTTGGGCCCGATGCTTTTCAACATCTTCATAAATGATCTAGATCAGGGGTAGGCAACCTTGGCTCTTTTATGACTTGTGGACTTCAATACCCAGAATTCCTGAACCAGCCATGCTGACTCAGGAATTCTGGGAGTTGAAGTCCACAAATCATAAAAGAGCCAAGGTTGCCTGCTCCAGATCTAGACAAGGGGATAAAAAGGGAACTCATCAAATTTGCAGACAATACCAGGCTGGGGGGAATTGCCAACATTTGGAAGGTAGACTCAAGATTCAGAAGGATCTTAACAGACTTGAGCATTAGGCCCTATCCAACAAGATTCAATTTGGTGGTGAGGAAAATAAGGTCCTGCACTTAGGCAGGAAAAATCAAATACATAGTTATAAAATGGGAGGTACCTGACTCAACAGTAGTAACTGTGAGAGGGATTTAGGTGTCCTGGTAGGTCACCACTTAAGTATGAGACAGCAGTATACTGCAGCTGCCAAGAAAACCAATAGAGTCTGTTCTAATCTAGATTTCTATTCAAATCCGTTTCACCCTAGAAAAATAAAACTGCATCATCTAAATGCGTATATGATTTTTAGGATGAGCTCTAAGCTCATATTGCATACTATGTATATAATTGCCTATTCCTTTCCCCAAAAAAAACCTGGTTAACAGGGAGAAAAATCATCTCACTAGCTATTGGATCAGGTCCTGGTATTCAAGGATAAGCATAGAACAGTGAAAGGCCAAGGATATTTGGCTGAAATATCTCAAGAGCAAAAAAGGAAATATAAGTAAAGAATGGGCCCAGGATCGATACCTTAGTATTTTTCCCCTTGGTAGAGACTGCTAAGGAAGATTGGCATGGTTTGCACGGTTTGCTACACAAGGTGAGGGCTTACCCGGACCACGTCCGTTGGTCAGGTTAGCTTGGGGTCCCATCTGGCATGCCAAACTATTGGAAGTAAAATCTGATCTGGTTCCAAGCTAGGAGAAAGATACTGGAGAAATGAATTGGAAGTAGGCTGCAAGAAAGGAGGTCTAGTGAGTAGATGGGTTTTCATGCGGTTCTAGGATTTTGTGATTTAGATACTCAGGTTCATTGTTAAATGTACTTTAATCTGTACTTGAGTGTGTGTCCTTTTAATATTCTAATCGTTGTTGCCTGACTCCTATTGTGCTGAGAGATCATGCCCTGTCCTTGGAGCTGTGTGGGGAATGTACATTTTAGGTGACTTTTGTCTCTCTGCTTTTTTAATCTGATCCATTCCAGTCTTCTGTGGAGGCTGTAGCTGAAGGCGTTTCGTTTATGAATGGAACAGTTTGTGAGACTAAATATCCATTCACAGGGACCGGCCCCTTCAGTGGTTTTACTTCAGGGAAGGCTTTTCTTCCCGGGGGGGGGGGCATTTCTTTGCTAATATGGGGGTTTCTTATATTAAAAGGGATGGGCGGGATTCTCCCTACACAAGGCTGGCTGGCATGCTAAGGCTCTACTATGACAGTATTCATTATGGTTAATAATGTACTGTGAAATAAAATGGCGTGCTTAAAAAAATGAGAAGCTGCCAGACCACACTGAAAAACTTAGTGCCGGTCTCAGAAATAATCCCTATTTCAAACAATCGTCCAATGTGTATGTACCTCAGAAGCATTCTTACAAAATATGATGGTGGGTAAATACTTTGAACTATGTCCATCAGAAAGGAAAAAAGCAAGTTGGTTACATTCTAGCCATTTTCTGAGCTTTCCCAAATATCTTAACAAATATATTTTTAACAAAACTCAGGAGGATTTTAATATATTTGTTAAGATATTCCTAAATTTTGTTACTGTCATTTAAGATTAATCATATTTTCTAATATTTTCTAATACCTCATCTAAGTCATTTATAATTATGCTGAACAGCAGAATGTCACTGAATCCTTCCTTCTGACTTAACATGACACTACTGTTAACACTGGATGCTCATTAGATTCAGCCAGCTCTGTATCCAGCTAATAGTAGCAAAATTCAGCCCACATTTTGCCATCTTCTATGTGCAAAAATGGAAAGACTCTGAAATACATATAAGAAAGATTGGTAAAGATGACAGAAATAGCAGAAATGGCAAAATTGAATTGTTTGGTTAAAGATCATTAACTACATTTATCAGTGACTGGAAACCCCTTATGGACTTTTTTTGCTGAAAAAGAAAAATGAATTTGTGATTTCTGGGTTTGAAAATCATTTATAACCTTTCTTCCCCTTTTCTTTTTTCCCACTTCATTCTTTCTCTTTATTATCTTTCATGGTTTTTACTTTTACTTTATTAAAAATGTCTTCAACAAAAATTATTTTAAAAAAGAAAAGTACACACAAGCTTTTGCCAAGGTATGAATTATTTTATAAATGCTCAAAGAATAATTCCCTAATAATCTCTTGCCAGTTTTGCCAGATATTGATGTGAGGTTGACTAATCTGCTTTGTTTCTCTTTTCCTTTAATCTTTGAAGATAGGAGCATTTGTCTTCACCAATCCTCTGGCCATTAAACCCATCCTCCATACCTTCCCAAGGGTCTTTTGAGATAACATCTGCAACTTTTCAACACCCTTGGACATAATTGAGTAGGTCCTAGAAATTTAGATAGGATGGTCAGTATTAATGTGGTGTTGATAAAAAGGTGTTAGACAAATAAAAAGGTAGCTTAGACCTGCTGTGAAGTTTGACTTAATTGCCTTTCAGTACCAAGATGGCTAACATTTACAAATGTTTGTATGCATCAGCTCATTGGCTGGGGAGAGAATTCTGCTGGATCCTTACAGTTTTGCTGAACTTTCCCAATCCTGAAGGAGCTCAGAATACTGTAGTTCATATAAAATTAGCCAGTCCTGGCTTTCAAATAGCTAAGCAGGGAGGTCACCTGATGGCCTGTACTTAGGATTCTTAGGATTGCTTAGCGCCCTTCAGGAAGTCTAATCATCTGAATACAGAGGTTGCTGCTAGGCATCATACTTCATTGTCTCATTTCACTCGACTTTAGATTATTGATGCCATCCCAACACTTCTGTAAAAACACTGGGCCAGCTGGCAAGGCCTTGATGAGTCGGGTGCTCAAAGGCCTGGCAGTCTGATGAAGGGTGTGTGTGTGTGTGTGTGTGTATGTGTATGTGCATGTGCATGCTTGTGCTTGCATTCTTGGAACAAAACACTTCTATGAAGAGTTATCCTTGGGCACAACTTGGTGTTGGTTCTTGATTTGACCAAACTAGTCCTACAGCTTTGCACATCCTGCTTACTATTGAACAGCAGATGTGTGTCTGATGAGCATGGAACTGGCCCTAGAATTCTGATGTATTTTGATTTGTAGGAAAAATCTTTGTAACTCAAAAAACTGAAGGAAACTCTGAGGTGATGAAGATTATTAGGCAGCTTGTTTCATCTGTTTTCTTTGATCTTCCTTGTACAGATTTACTTCATCTCCAATTTATTTTGTTTTCGTGATTCCACTCTGAATGCTGTAAAGTAGAAAAGCAACATAAAATATTTTAAATGAAAGTATCTATAAATATTACTACAGATACTTCTTGACTTATGACCATTTCTTCAAAATTGCCATGGTGCTGAATGAAGGGATTTATGATCCCTGCTTGAAGTTCCAACTGCTGTAGCACCCCAGCAGTTACATGATCAATATTTGGGCACTTGACAGCATGGCCGCCCTTACGACCAGTGGAGCATTGCTTCTCACTCCACAATGGGTCAGAAGGCCTCAACTGACTAGGTCCACTAGCATGTGAGTCTTTTCCCTGCTCCACCACTCCTGAGAAGCCTAGGTCTTCTCCCTACCCCACCCCACCTGCGTTCATTTCCCTTTACCTGCAGCTCCTGACGGACATGCCCAGGCAATGCGAGGCACAGCTAGAAAGCTAGGGAAGGCCATCTTCCTCAAGGATAGAGAAGCAACATTTCTCAAGGCTGCAAAGAGCCTCTCTAGCTTTGAAGAAGCTTTCTGTCCAACAAAAGTTCCTTTTCCTGGCCAGCCTTGAGAAAATGTCCCAGGAGTGGTGCACCAAAGAGGCCTGGGCCTCTTGGGAGTGGTAGGTCAGGGAGAAGGTGCCCACAGTAGTGGGCCTAGTCAGCCAAGGCCTCCTGACCCAGGGCAGATTTCTGAATGCTGGTGGGTGCCAGGCCTCCCAAGGCCTCCCCCACCCTCTTAAACATTAAGAGTCACTTTAATGACCACAGTGGGGAGAATTGACATTGTGGTTCTTGAGTGATACAGTCACATGGACATCTCTCTTAATGACTAAAATTCCAGGCTCAGTTGCCATAAGTTGAGGACTACCTGTATAAATAAAATAAAAGACTGTTTACTAGATTTTAATTTTGTGAAATGTGAGCAGTTATGGGATTCCTGGCTTCATTTATTTGCTATAGAAAGTTTCTTAGCTAGGCAGATTTTATAGCAAGCAACATTAAATGGTGATGGGATTAGTTCTGTTTTCTTCTAATGAAGACTAAAATCGTTTTTACCAATAAGACTACAGAATTTACTACTCCATAAAACCATATTCGGTCTATAAATACATATTTAAGACAGTTGTAGTATCTTGAAGGAATGAAAACTAGCATTTCCCCCACACAACTTGACACTGTCAAAGCAAATTTTCCTTTTAATTCTTTAGGTAAAGGTAAAGGTTCCCACGCACATGCGTGCTAGTCGTTTCCGACTCTAGGGGCCGGTGCTCATCTCCGTTTCAAAGCCGAAGAGCCAGCATTTGTTTTTAGAAGTCTGTTAAAAATTATTGTGTTACACTTAGCCATGTTAGAATTAAAAGAACCTTGGTGGAGCAGTGGGCTAATGCCTCCTTAAGTAACACCAGCTGCCTGCAATTAGTGCAGGTTCGAGTCCCACCAGGCTCAAGGTTGACTCAGCCTTCCATCCTTCCGAGGTAGGTAAAATGAGGACCCAGATTGTTGGGGGCAATAAGATGACTTTGTAAAAAATGCCACGGGGGGGGGGGGGAAGCCCTAATAAGCAGGCATATACATAGAATGAAGGCTATTGCTAAGCACATTGATTTGTGCTTTAGATTGTAAGCCGCCCTGGGTCTTCGGAGAAGGGCGGGATATAAATGGGATTAAAATAAAAAAATAAATAAAAATAGAATGGAGATAGCTAAATAAGTAAAATAGGGTATTTCTCTTAAATCAGGATTGGTCTCTGCTTCATAGATTTGATTTGGCTCTCTACTTTGAGAGCACAGGACAACTTTTTCTGATCAGATTTTCTTAATTTTGTGTACTTTGGCATCTTTAGGAACTGAGGCATAAAGTAGGGAGCTGCTGTGTTTGAATACTTTGAAAAATATCGCCTTATTTTCTTTTACTATTTCTACTGCTGCATTTTCTTTTCTTTCTAGTATTGTCCAACAACTTGTACTTATTAAATAGTTTGTGTATTTATAATTTAAAGATTTTATACTAATAAGATTTAACTTATTCACCTAAGCCTAGACGAATTAATTATATGATTTCTGAATTTAAAACCTAAGGAAAAAAATAAGAGTAAAATCTTTTTGTGATCTTATTGTATCATTTGTGTGATTATGTCATTCTAAAAATAAATACATTCGTGCCCATTCTGTTATCAAATAAAACCAGAGTTTTTCTCCTCATTTTCTTTTGTTGGAGTTTACAGTGGTAACTATTTTAGAAAAAGAATTTAAATCTTGATAGCATGAATGTAGAGTATCTCTGATGACAAAATAACACTGTATCTGTGTGGAAAATCTGGTAATTCTCTGAAATAAGGAACTGTTAATCCTCAGTGCTTCAAGTCCTTCAACTGTTCAAAGTTATGGCGTGCTTCACCAACCAAACATACTAATGTTCCAGTTCCAATAGGTGGCCCTGGTCCCATGACTGCATTGTGGGCACTTAGCAACTGGCCGGCATTTTTGGATGCTTGCAGTACCTGAAGTCAGATGACTGTGATTTACAACATTTTTGCCAAAAACTGTCGCTTGCTTCTGATTTTTGTCAAAGACACCTGTAGCGAACAACTATACTGCTCAAAAAATAAAGGGAACACTTAAACAACACAATGTACTGTATTTAATAGTAGGATGTCTTATCTTGTGTTCCCTTTATTTTTTTGAGCAGTATAGTTTGCTTAACCACTGTAGCACTCACTTTGCAGTTACCACATTCATTTAACAACCACTGCAGAAAGGGGTTTTAAAAGTGGCTCAGTCCTATGATGACCCATGTTACAACGGTTACAACTTACGCCCATAATGGGCAAGCTCCATTATGGTCATAAGCTTAGGACTAGCTGTATACATGTTTCCCTGTTAAGGGACCTTCTAAAAAGTATTTTTATGCCAGAAGCTAGGAATTGAATTGCTCTGAGTACACCTTACTTGTACGTCACAGGGACAATTTCCCAATTCACATCACATATGCTAGTAGCCAACTCTGGGCTGAATTATGACATCAAGGAAACCAAAGAGGATTATTGAAAAACAAGGGGGAAGTAATGTGATGGCTGCGGGAATAGAAACACACACACACACACACACACACACACACACACGAAGAAACCTTGAAAAGGAAAATAAAATGCAGAAAACTCCAGGAAGAATTGAACACACTCAGAGGGAATAAGATACTTACGCTGTCAGGGTTAGAAATCATTGGTAGGGGAGAAATGAAATAGAATTTTCTGAAATTAGGAGTGGCAGGTTGGAATGGTGAGCATTTTTGCTAAGTCCCACTTATCGCTATCAATAATTTCAGAAACTGTGTAATTTTAATAGGTCACCATAGGCATTTCACTATAGCACTATTGATCTTTCTAGAACTCCTCAATTTATCTGTTGTTTTTTTTAATTGCAGGTGGCAAATTCAGAATAACAACCATGTGATTGGCAAGCTCATCAGTTGGTGGCACCGCTTCATTTTCTGGAGAGCCTATACTTCCCTTACAAGTGCATGCAGCCTCCTTGCTTCCTAGGACATTTGTCAGCCAGCAAGGAAACAAAAGGGAGGAAGTGCTGAAGGGAGCGATGGGAATTGAAGGCCATGGTCACCTGAGATAAATGGCAGATCACTGGGGATCTAGTCTTGCAGCTGCTCACTTAGTCCTGTTTCCCCTCTGCAGCCTACATTTCTTTTCTGTGAGCTGCCACTGCCTCTTCCGGTGGTGGCGCTGGAGACACCGAGGCAGCTTGATAGGTGCCAAACTTGAGGCAAGGCTAAGCCACCCACCTCATCATGATTCAGCTATGGAGAGTGGTGAGGCATGTGCGACAGTTGGAGCTCCACAGACTGATTCTGCTGCTGATGGCCTTCAGCCTGGTCTCCATGTGCTTCCTGGCTTACTATGTCACTAACAGTCCCAAAATCAAAGAACCGCCTCCTCTTCCCTTCAGCGATTGCAGTAGTCAACACCGGATCCTCATCCAGCCCCAGGCAAGCTGGAGGCTTACAAAATCAGTTGACAACTCACATACAGACCCCGTGGTACTAGTTTTTGTGGAAAGCATTTATTCCCAATTGGGTCAAGAGATTGTGGCCATCTTAGAATCAAGCCGGTTTAAATACAGGACAGAGATTGCTCCCGGAAAGGGAGACATGCCCACTCTAATGGATAAGGACCATGGTCGCTACGCTCTTATTATCTATGAGAATATCCTTAAATATGTGAACCTGGATACCTGGAACAGGGATCTTTTGGACAAATACTGTGTGGAGTATGGAGTAGGAATCATAGGTTTCTTCAAGGCAAATGAGAACAGCTTGCTTAGTGCTCAGCTCAAAGGCTTTCCTCTCTTCCTACATTCCAATTTGGGATTGCGAGATTATCACATCAATCCCAGTGCCCCTCTTTTGTATGTTACCCAGGCCAACGAAGTGGAGCAAGGCCCTCTGCCTGGGGACGATTGGACAGTGTTCCAGTCAAATCACACAACCTATGAACCTGTGTTGATGGCCAGCACCAAATCGTCTGAATCGATCCCTCACCTGACTACGCACAGAGCCTTGCATGCCACAGTGGTGCAGGATCTTGGTCTCCACGATGGCATCCAGAGGGTCCTTTTTGGTAATAATCTCAATTTCTGGCTGCACAAGCTCATCTTTGTCGATGCTATTGCTTACCTGACTGCCAAGCGTCTCTGTCTGACCCTTGACCGCTACATCCTTGTGGACATTGATGATATCTTTGTGGGCAAAGAGGGGACACGCATGAAGGTGTCTGATGTAGAGGTAATGTGGAACAGAGTGGATGGGAATATAAACAAACAACTGCCAAACCCCCAAGTACCTTTACTAATAGATTCAAATGGATATAGATTCCCACTGTTTCCATTAAACATACGAGAATTGCAACACTTTTTTTTTGTAAAATGCTAATTCTTTTCTAAAATACCCTTTTTTCCTTCTCTAAATTCTGAGATCGTCAGTTTTGGGGGAAATGAAAGATCAAATGTCTTTTGTTCTAAAACTGTCACCCCTAATTCTGATTATCTGATGTTGAAGAAGTGATCACGACATTTGCTATCACAACAGTCTGCATTTATCTTTTGTACCAGTGATGTGAGTGGGTTTGCTAAATTCGGTCTTCGTTGAATTACAAATTCAAACTTACCAATTCTCAGGAGGAAAATAAAGCTTAGCTGACAGTGGACATTTTTAACGATTGCTAAGAGATGGCAGAGTGGATGAATTTTATTGCCCACCTATAAGGAAGCCATAGGTTTAAGCGTCTACATTTTTGAGTACAGTAAGGATAAAACCATAATATATTTGCTGGGAGAACAACCCCACTGGATTTTTCTACTTAATCTACGTATAGCATTGGATTTAAAGAAAATAGTCTATGTCTTAGTAGAGTATGAGGCTAAAGATTTCACAGTAGTATGAAAAATTATTCATCCAATGGATTGCACGATCTATTTTATAAATGTTTACATAGCAGCATATTTTGAAGTTCATTTAAAGTGAGAAGTTCGAGCCCTTTTAAATATTGCTCGTGGTGCACTTTTAAGAGTTTGTTTCCTGATGACCTCTCATAAGAGCTGAGCCTGTTTCAATTGCTGTTTTTAAAATAGTGGTAATGCAGCTTCTCATAAAAATGGGCTTCTGTTGAAAAAGATAGAAATAGAATAATCTGGATGTCTTTTCCTGGTGACTAATGCAAGAATCCATAAACAGGATAGTCAGGTCAATCCTGCTAGTTGTGTGCTTTTTTGTTTTGTTTTGTTTTACTCACTCTTACGAACCCTTGCTAAGTTGCTGAAGAAGAGATCAGAGTCAGCTTTGCTTTATCCTTCTGTCCAGAAGAAGTAATGAAATAATTGTAGGGTACACCTTCCAGGTGGTTGGAAGATAGTACACTCTGAAGTGGGGTTTAAATTTTAATAGTGACATTCCACTGTGTTTTATGCTGCTTTCTCTTTCCCAAACGTTTGGTATAGTAGGAAAAACAAGACTCCATCTTTCTTATGCACGGTTCAGGAGCCGGGAAAGTCCATGCATAAAGCCAGACCGCTAAAGCGATTTAAATTTGTGTGAAAGACAGAGCCTGTAATGTCCTCGTACAAAGATGGTGGGAACTTGCCAGACTTGGAAAATCCTAACTAAAACCCTGGGTTTATCCAAAGAGCATAAGCTCAAATTAAAAATCCTGCTTATTTCAGGTATAATTCCCAGCCTCTTTTAAGTGATGGTTGTTGAGCAATTGTTTTTGTTTTTATCACACATTTCTATGAGTACTCCAAATTGTTGGCAGTTGGGATCTCAGCCAAGGATGAAACCCAGAGCTTCCCTGCCTAGTCCTGTGTGGAATTATAGAAGTTAACCTCCCTTTTGCAAAGCTGCTCTGGTGATTACAGAAGGACTCAGATGAGATCACTCTAAAACACACTTTGTTTACCAGTTTAGCAATGTGAAATGGAGCATTAATCTGACATTAGTTGAATGGATTTGATGCTAAGAAGATAATACTTTTATGCATTTGAAAGAGAATCTCTGCCACGGTGGAAAGATTAACTTCTTTTTTCAAAAACAAAAAACAAAACAAAAACAAAAGGTAATCTTGCAAGTTTGTTGATTTCTTAAATGAGAAGTGCAGCTGAGGAACATTTCCCAGTGTCAAAACAGTTGGCATGTTTTTCAGAGATTAATTCCAAAATTAATCTTACTATCTTACTATCATATCTACTTTCAGTGTGACACATCTAGCTGCTTGTTTCCAAATCATCATCTTGTCAAAATAATATTTAAAAATACATATTTTTGGTGTACACTGAACAGCAAATTGGAAGAATATACATACACTTAATTTGCTTTGTATCATTTTTGTCTTTTCATTATCTGATATTTGAAAAAATTGGGAGAGAAAAAATGGAACTAATAGGAAAAAAACAACAAAGCAAACTGGTGTGAAATGGGAATTTGCTGAGTGAAATCTCCCATTTTTTTGGAAATAGACTTGCCCACATTCCTCGAGAACTTTAAAGGAAAAAGTGATTGTCAGCCGAAATATACAGAAGACAATTTACAAGGGACGTGGAATTGCATAACTTGCCATCACTATTACATATTATTTTTAGAAAATGTTTTGTGTGGCCTATATCTCGTCTTGTTGCTTTGATTTGAAGAAGGCGAGAAGTAAATAAGAAAAGGTGTCAAACTGCGTTGCTCTCTTTCCTGAAGAATTGCTTCATAGATTTCATAAGTCATCTAATTTCTTCCCCCCAGATATTTTGTTTGAGTGCCAGTTTTAGTCTAAAAAGTGACAAGGAGGAAGATGCAACTCTTTTCCAATTTTATTTCTGGGTACATTTTTCAAGACAGACCACTTCTGAAGATGGGGAAAGGGCAGTGGGCAAAAGGGGGTTGCTCGATGTATCCAGATGCTCAGATGCTTCTTCTGGTCTTGCCTTCAAGAGCCTGTTTGCTGGGTCTTTCCTTTCATATTTACACTAATTCTGAAATAGGTCTTGAAAGAGTAAATAAAATTAAACTTGATGATGAGCAAATCAGATGTAATTGGACTTACAAAAACGTAGGGATCTTTGCTTTCATTCAATCTCTGCATGTTCTTAAAAAAGAATAAAAATGGGAAATACGTATTATAATTTTTAGAAATAATAGGTATGTAATTATAGGAACAAATCTATTTGCATAATAAAATTTAAAAGAAAGTATGGAGCATTGCCTAGAACAGGGGTGTCAAACTGCCGGCCTGCGGGCTGGAATGTGTCATGGCGAAACTGCGCCCCACCCCATTGTCGGCAATGGGAAAAAAGTCACAATACGTTGTGACACGTCACATGGCATTGAGAGTTTGACACCCCTGGTCTAGAAGCATCTGATAGACGTTGCTTAGGAAAGTTACATCAGTCAAAATAAATCCAATTATAAGCATGGATTTGTTTTCAATATACTAAAATGTCAGAAGAAAGATAAATAGTACCTGCAAATCACTTACGGAAATCTTCTATTTCTGTCTTTTATTGATGAGGACTGATTATTGAGTTTGTGGATATTTTGAGACCCAATGTTGAGAACCATATGAAATCAAGATTCACCCTGTAAAGAGCAATTGTTTGGGGATGTTCTTGAACCTAATTGGGTGGAGGGTTCCTATCAGTAGGACCAGTGCACTTTCCTGAAACATGGGAATGGCTTGAATTTATCAACTGACACGTCTGTTGTTATAGTAACCCAAGTTAGGCTTTGCTAAGCTGCTTAGCATTACCTTTCTCTCTGAAGGCATACCTTCCCAGATACTTTGGAATGTCAGGACTCAGTAACACAGAATCCAGAGGCCAAATATGAAAGGGATTTTAGTCAAATGAGGTTGCTTATAAATTATATGTATATGCACTATATATGTATTACTCAGTGGAACACTAAATATGAAATAGTGTTTTAAAGAATGAGACAATTATCCACCCTTAAACAAACAACACACAAGCAGACGTCCTAAGAGGACTATATAGAGCCTCAATTATAATTCAGAATGTGGATTGTAATTATTAAAATTTTGACAGAGAGCCAGCAGAATTGTAGTTATTCAAAGGTTGAACTTAGACATAGAAAAAACATGCCCCAAATGAAACTCGATGACCTTGGGCATTTTGTTCTTTTCATTTTTTAGATTGCATGTATTTTTTGGAAACTGTACAAGATATTTACAGTCAGTGTACTTTTAACATGCTGGTTATTGAAAAAGTTCAAAACAGCCAGGTTTGATTTCAAAATAGGAAACCTCTAAAAAAGAGGGAATTAATAAGAAAAAGTATCCAGAATTATTGCGGAGACAATTTAGAGTGCAGTAACTGGAGTCATAAAATGCTCGGGATGTGTAGACCAGAAAAAGATGCCACAAGTCCAGTAAATGCCACAGCAGTTAAAGATCAAAGAAATATCAAAACACAGACCCAGAAGAAGACAGATTCAGCTAGCCTGGAATACTGACCCTGGTATATTTCAATGTGGAAACTTTGGGTGTGGGAAGCCTGAAAGTGAGAGAGGGGTGTTGATGTGGGGCTGTGTCTTTTGGACTTCCAGTTTATGCAGTTGATAAAAGAAATAAAAGAGGAAGTAGTTGAGAAGGGTATGAATTGCTATCATCGTGTGAGTTGGTTAAGAAACTGGTTTGAATGGTTTCTCTCAGCCTGTTCTTTTCTTGCAGGCTCTTTTAAACACTCAGAACAAGTTGAGGGCTCTGGTCCCCAATTTCACTTTCAATCTGGGATTCTCTGGGAAATTCTACCACACTGGTAAGCTTTTTTGTTCTTTGTGAAGCTGACCAATTTCTTAGGAGCAAACTAAGGTTGGATTCACATATCTGTTTAATCATAGTTTGCTTAATCATACACTCCTAAATTGGCTAGATTCAGGCAACCTTGACAGAGCTGCCCAGAGTTTGGTATAAGACGGGTAGCTATATTAATGTTTTAATAAATAAGCCTGCTGATTCAAAAGAAAGCCATATTACTGCATAGTGAAAAATGAGAGTGGTCTTTTGAAGACCCAACAAACAAAGAAATAACTGGTATGGTTAGAATATTTAGCCAAGATTTCTTGTAATCACTTAGCTTGCCTGAGAAATTCTGGGATTTAAAGTCCACAAGTCATAAAAGGGCCAAGTTTGAAGACCCCTGTTTTGGACAAATAGTCAGATGCTTAATCTGCTGTAACACCAGCGGAAGGTTTTCTCTCTTTGAAAATAACTGGCAAAGAAGCTTCTAGTCTCAGCAAAGACCTCATTGGGAGACAAAGCAAATAGCTTCAGATCTATTGTGCAGTAGTTTTGTTGGTCTTTAGTATCTTTGTTCAATAATGACCCAGCAACCCTTGCTTAGTCCTTTTTCCATGGGCCTCCAGGTACAGATGAGGAAGATGAAGGCGATGACATGCTCTTAAAGAACAGGAAGGAATTCTGGTGGTTTCCTCATATGTGGAGTCACATGCAGCCACATCTCTTTCACAATGTTACTGTGTTGGCAGAGCAAATGAAACTCAACAAGCAGTTTGCTTTGGTAAGGGACAACTTTCTGGAATGTTTCAATCTGCTACATGGTTTGTACATGACCACTGCTGAGTTCTAAGATAAGGATGTAAAGATAATAGTACAGTTTGCGGTAAGAGAGAGTTTGTAGAAAGTGTTTAAAAAACAGGTGCCATCTGAGACACAGAACAACAGAACTCTGTCAAAAAAAATATGAAATTTCTTCCAATTCCTAAGTGTTGTGCTCTTCCTAGATCCTGCTGCATGCTTTCCAGTTCCATTAATATTTCACATCTGGCCTGGAAGTTGCACCCTCTCTCATATCTTCTGTATGTTAGGAAAATTTGCCAATGAAAAATGGAACTGATTTGTACTGATCTGTCCATCCTACTTAATAACTTTATGGCAAGCAAACATATATTCCTTGTCTTGCCCCATAGCTAGTGGCCCTTCTCTTCCGTCTTGTTAAATTGCTAACAATGAAGTGTAGAACTCTTAAAATTTGTTTTGACCCCAGGAACATGGGATTCCCACAGATATGGGCTATGCAGTAGCCCCCCACCACTCAGGAGTTTATCCGGTCCATGCCCAACTCTATGAAGCATGGAAAACTGTTTGGGACATTCAGGTGACCAGCACAGAGGAATATCCTCATCTTCGACCTGCCCGATATCGACGAGGGTTCATCCATAACGGAATCATGGTAAGATGCTGAACCCTGTTAACTATCTAGAGGAGAATAGACCACCAATTCTGGAGTGCTCTTCTCATTGTTGGGAAATCAACTTTCCTCAAGTTCTCAAAACTGAAAAAAGGGGAAGTGCTCAAATGAACCATCTTGTTCTCTGTAACAGTCTCTTGACCAATAAAATCATAACTCCAATTATTTTATGTTGAAGCAGGGAAGAAGTTCTCTTTGATTTAAAACATCTCTAGGCTTAAATTTTAAGAATCATCCATACAAAGTTGGACAGTTAATTAACAGGCTTTGGAGAACCACAAGATTTTTAAAAGGGTTGGTACTACAGGAGACAGGGAGAACTGAACATAATCAGTGGCCACAGAAAATACAGCAGGATAGGACACCCACATAAATACATCTTGTTTCAGGTCCAACTCATCGTGTGATCATAATTCTATACAATGAATAAAAATTATTTTGAGAAAGAGCTATTTCAGCTCTAGCCCTTTGAAGAATGTGAAAATAGAAAGGCAGTTCTTGGCAATATCACAGTCAGTCTCCACTCTACCTCTGTAGAAGGTTTCATGGGACGTTGGGAATCTCAGCTGAAGGCCAGAGCATTTGATGTGGAGGAAATGGATTCTGGCCATCGGTTGGTCTCGGCCTTTCCCTCAGCCTTTCACAGCCAGAACCAGCACCCTGTTTAATTTTTCTTCTCTTCCTCTCTGGCTTCTTCAGGTGTTGCCTCGCCAGACTTGTGGTCTTTTTACTCACACTATATTCTATAATGAATATCCTGGTGGCTCCAAGGAATTAGACAAGAGCATTCGTGGTGGTGAACTTTTCCTAACAGTGCTCCTGAATCCAGTAAGTATTAAGAATACAGAAGTCTTCATTCAAATCATGGACCTTCTCTTTTTTTTCTTTTCTGCATTTGTAGACCACTAAATAAATATTAATTGATGTAGGGACTATTAACTTAAATAGCTCTTCCTTGCATTTTTGGACTTTAAAAGCATGGAAGTTCAGTTTTTAGCAAATAAGATAATGGTACATGAGTGTATGTAGTTGCTTGTAAAGGTTTGTACCGCATTTTTAAATCTAAAATTAAGTACTTATTTATCTCTTGAATGATTTTAACTTACTCATCATCGGTTCTTAATTTGACCAAGATTCATAATCTAAAATACGTAGCATACTAAAGGTGAATGGATCTCACACAAATGGAGCGCACACTCACCCACCACTTTGGGCGACCCAGTTATAAACAGCTCATGGCCCAGTAGTGGGCTGCAGCCTGGGGTTTGGGACCCCTGGTTTAGTTGAACAAATGTAGGCAACATTTTTTTTTATTTATTTAAAAAGTTTTACAATACATTTTGACTTTAATCCCCCCCTCCCCCACCCCTATCCCTCTCCCCCACTCCCTCCTCCCCCCCCGACTTCCCAGAGCTAAATACAGGGCATAAAATCAAAAAACAAATATAAACAACCCTATATTATCAACAATATAAATTCTATCTCTCTCTAGCTCATATAAAATGAATACAAACAATATTAATATTACAAATAAAGTAGAGAAGAAAAAGAGGAAAACAAAAAAAAGATCTTTACTCAAAATAAATTTTCTTAATCCCAGTCCTTATTCATATTAATTTCAAAAAAAAAACAGGGAAAAGAAAAAAAAAACTTTCACCTGCTATTTGCATTCTCCCACCTTTCTCTAATTTCCAAACAAATTCTCAATTACGCACCAAAAGCGCTTATCTTTGTTAATCTTAATAATCTCCAACCAAACTAAACTATAATCTAAAATAGTTCCTGCGTGTATCACGCCAAATGTCTCACAGTTCCAAATCATCCTTAAGTTCAAATAAAAGTTCAAATAAAAAGAGTACCGGTATATATAAAAAAAAATTTTTTAAGCAATCTCTAAGACAACTTGTTATTAATTAGGAGCTTACATACCCACTCTTTCAACACATACTTTAAGTCCGTAACCCTAATATACTTTTCTAGCAAGCAAATAACATCAATCTTAAATTGTATAAAATATTTAAAAAAAAGAGAAAAAAAAAACTTTCTTCCTCCTCTATAATAATTTTACTCCATTAACATTCTAATCTAAAAATTTAATCAGCAATCTTAACGCCCCAAAACTTTTGGAGCACCTCTGTCATGACCCCCAAAACTTCTTTAGACCGCTCTCCTCCTACATCTTCATTGTAAGCACACTTTGAAGATTCCATAACTTTCCGCTGGTCTTGCTCTTGCTCTTGTCTCACTCTTCTTAGGGCGGCACGCGTCATCTTCTGGCCTCCTGCAGCAACCGATGAGACTGTAGCTTGATCCCCTCCACCACCATTGTCCTCTGTCTGTCTGTCTGCAACATCTTGAAACTTTCCCACACCGTGTCCTTTTGCAACTTCCAAAAATAATAGGGGGGTTGCTTTTAACACATTACTATAAAAATCACGTGCCTGAGCCACAGTAACCAAACGATGTCTTTTACCTTCGTGCGTTGTCACCAACCCAACTGGAATCTCCCATCTGAACTTAATATCACGTTTCTTAAGTTCCTGTACTAGAAATGCGAAATCTTTCCTTCTCCTTAGGATCTTCGGAGGAATCTCTTTTAAAACCAAAACTTCTTGCTCAGCCACTACCAAAGTAGTATCATAAGCAGCTTGAATGACTTCATCTCTAATTACTCTCTTTGTAAAATAGACCACCACATCTCTGGGTAACTTCCTCTGTCTTGCAATCCATGAATTTACACGAAAAACTTTGTCCATATTTCCCTCAATTTCAGATGGTGACTGGCCCAGTACCCCTTCCAGAGCCTCAGAAATCAGCTGCTTTAAATCTTCTTTACCATTCTCCTTTAAACCCCTAATTCTAATAGCATTCTGCATCTGATTATACTGAACAAGGCTCAATTCTTCATCCATTTTATCCCTTATATTTTCATTTTCTAATACCTTTGCTTCTAATATAGAGTTCTTTTGACTGAGGTCCTCCACTTTTATATCCAGCTGTTGCACACATTCAGCTACGGATACAACCTTAGACAAGATGTCCACCCTCATTGCTCTCAGCTTCTCTTCCATCTTCTTCTCCAATTTCTCCATTTTCTCCTCCATTTTCTCCTCCAATTTCTCCTCCAGCTTTTTCAACTTTTCATCCATCATATCAGACATCAGTTGTGCGTGCTTTCCAAGAGCGTCTTGTAAATCCTTAAGCGTCAATACCGGAGGAGATGCAGGAGGAAGCAAAGCTTGCAGTGAGGTCTCTTGCACCAGGGAAGACCCCCGCATTCCGAAGAGCTTTAGAAGTTTTAGCCGCCATCTTCCCCCACTTTCACTTATTACGCACTTTCACTTTAAAGCTATAAAATCCATTGAGCTAGGGAGTAAAAATAAAGAGTCCACTTCACCTTGACCTCCTGTACCGCTCTGCCTGCATCTTGATAATCAAAAGTATTTCCTTTTGGCAGGGGTGGTTGCTAACGCCTGGCTCTGCTCCAAGAATCCCAGAGCAGAGGCGCTGCGCAGCTCGGAGCAACCCAGGCTTCGGGGGGGCTCATCCTTCAGCCGCCCAAGCTCTCAGCTCAGGCAGCCCCAGAGAGCTCAACTCCTACCTGGGGCCTCACCCCCTCCTCTTCTCCCGAGGAGGGGGCTTCAAATCCATCTAAACAGCTGATAGACGCTGTTTACGATGGAAAAACACAGCTGCGGAGCGGGCAGCCCGAAAACGGCTGTCTTTCGACGTCGCGTCGCCACCGGAAGTCCACTTCCTAATAAGGTCTTGACTGAACTTGGGGTGGTGAATGAAGTTTCATTAGGATGCAATTGCAGGCTCCCCTCATGGATGGTCCCTAGAACTTTTCATAATATCTTCTTTCCTAGGAACTTCTTTACTTTGTCTCAAATTGGCATCACCCATTATGGTCACAATGGATAGAAATACTTCTCTTAAATATGATAACTGCACTTGAGTGTTCAGATGTTAAGATACCATTCATTGTTAAATTGCCTGTTGTATTGCTCATAGTATCTGGCACTCATAACCACAATTGTCTGAATTGTCAAACTAACCAAGAGATTTATAGAGTTCTTACTGCAAGATTAAACATGGGCAATTAGTAAACTTTTTTGCCAAGTTCTTAACTGTAATTATGGTATGCAGACATCCGTTGGTACCTCCAGTATTAATTGTTCTAGATTTGATTTCCTCATACTTTGAAATATTGTATTTGTGTTTTATTGGTCTGGGACTAAAAAAACAACAGGATCAAAATTAATTATGTGATATACATAGATATGACAGTTCCCTTCCCTGTCACACCTCCCAGACTATAAAAAAGATGGAACACACAGGTCTTAATACTGTAATTGGATTCTTAAAAGGACATTCCAGTTATATTTGTTTAGACAGATCAAATAAATCCTTGGGTAGGTCTTTCCATGAGATTCTTGGTGGGGGGCAAAGAAGTGCAGGGGTCATATTTCTAGAACACTAAAAGTATTTTGTTGGCTGCCCTTGAGGACCACTCGGAGGCTCCAGCTGGTACAGAATGCAGCCGCGAGAGTTGTGTTGGGAGTCTCCCGATACTCCCATGTTGCATTGGTTACCAGTTGTCTTCCAGGTGAGATTCAAGGTACTGGTAATGGTGTTTAAGGCCCTACATGGCATGGGTCCGGAGTACTTTAGGGAGCACTTGCTGTCGGCATCAACTTCCCTCCGCCCTGTGCGCTCCCACAGAGAGGGCCTCCTCAGGGTGCCACCGATCAGAGAATGTCGATTGGTGGCCCCCAGGGGGAGGTCCTTCTCTGTGGGCGCCCCGGAGCTATGGAATCGGTTGCCGGTTGAGCTCCGGATGGCGCCCGATCTTCGCTCCTTCCGTCGCGATCTGAAGACATTCTTATTTGAACAAGCCGGCCTGGCCTGAAGGGGGATGGGTTGGGTTTTTATGTCATTTTAATATCTGTATTTATTGTTTTTAGCTAGGCATATGTTTAATTTTCTTTTAACTTTTGTATTTTTGTATTTTTTATATATCTGATATATATATATCACCACCCTGAGTCCTTCGGGAGAAGGGCGGTATATAAATAAAATTATTAAATTAAATTATTATTAAATTAAATTATGACCTCCACCCACCGATGGAGACTAGATTTTCAGTAAGCATGACAACATGACAATAGAAGCAGTTCCTTGCACTTGAAATGCAATATACAAATAAAAAGGACAATATAAATAAATAGCTCTGCATTCCTTTCAGAAAGAAAGAACTAAGTTGAACTGATGAATTAATTAAAATCCTCTCAAGAAGTTCTGGGACACAGGAATTATTTATATGAATATCTTCCTCTGTGTGAAGGATGACTGTAAATGTCAAATTTAAACCAATGAAAGATCAAAAACTATAGGATCTTGGACATTGTATACTTTGCTACTGCAAAAAGCAAGCAGTAGGACCCAAGTGCATTTGTTTTGTTGATACTAATGAAAGCTTCCATTTCCTTCTTTCTTTGTAGATCAGCATCTTCATGACTCACTTGTCCAATTATGGCAATGACCGGCTTGGGCTCTACACTTTTGAAAGTCTTGTCAAATTTGTGCAATGCTGGACCAATCTTCGTCTCCAGACTTTGCCTCCCATCCAGTTGGCCAAAAAGTATTTTGAAATATTTTCAGAGGAAAAGAACCCTCTGTGGCAGGTGAGGAAGCATTTGGAGAGGGGTGGGGCATTTTCCAACAATGTCTAAGATAGCTTCCCATTGATTCAGTTCAGCTGAAGAGCTTGATTTGACCTTAATACAAAAGTAGAAAGTTCAGAGTTAAATGAATCTTAATTATTTGCTGCAGGAGAGAAGTTCCTACATTTGATTTTCTTTTTTATTCTTTTGGAATTAACTGGGAATATGGAAAGTTATGGCTGCTTCTGAACATAGGAAACTTTATTTTTGAGAGATGTTTGGCCTTTTTGAATTGACTCTGAATCCATTTTCAGCTTGTACTTTCACTGTACAGGCAAGGTGGGTCATTGGTGAATCCAACAAATTTCTTAATGGCCGGCCCTTTAGCACTGTTTTCATTGTTGGGTAATCTAGGTTCTTCCCAGTTGCAATGTATGGCAGTGAAAGTTGGACCATAAAAAAGGCTGAGGGCCAAAGAATTGAGGCCTTTGAACTATGGTGCTGGAGAAGACTCCTGCGAGTCCCTTGGACTGCAAGGCGATCAAACCGGTCAGTCCTAGAGGAGATCAACCCTGACTGCTCTTTAGAAGGCCAGATCCTGAAGCTAAAACTCAGATACTTTGGTCACCTAATGAGAAGGAAGGACTCACCGGAGAAGAGCCTCATGCTGGGAAAGGTTGAGGTCAAGAGAAGAAGGGGACGACAGAGAATGAGGTGGCTGGATGGAGTCACTGAAGCAGTAGGCGTGAGCTTAAATGGACTCCAGAAGATGGTAGAGGACAGGAAGGCCTGGAGGAACGTTGTCCATGGGGTCGTGATGAGTCAGACACGACTTCGCAGCTAACAACAATCTAGGTTCGGACCCCCAACTGAGGCTGTCATTTTGAAAATAAAACGATATTCATAAGTACTGTACAGTTGGAAACTGCTGTGACACATCGGGGACAGCTCTCCTTTGACAAGCAAGTTTTAGTGACCAATCAAAACAAAGTCAACAAACACCACATATTTGACCTTCCTCTTAGCCAGAAAGATAACCTTAAAACCAGTTTTTGTTTTTCTTCATGTACCAGTCCAGATTATACATTAACCTGTAAATACATCATGGCATCTGTATCCATCAGTCTTTGAAAGAGGAATGAGGAGATGATTATTAGCATCCCTATTTAACTATCTTAAAAAATTCAGCTGGAGAGTTCCCCTGGGTGGGCAGTATTTCAGAGAAGTCCAGTTTTCTTTTATTCCTGGAAACTCCCTCTGATAATATGCAATTAAGCAGTCCTTCGGTAGAATAGATAATAAAGGAACCGGAGTGTTTGAATATCAGTTGCTCCCATCAACTGGCTATAAAAGTTATGCTATGCTAAGAATCCAGCTAGACCAACCTTGAATGAAGATAATTTCACCTGCCTGAGCTATTTCAAATTCTTGCAATACTACCAGATTATTACCCCATCTCCTCCAAATCACAGAATATAAGAGAGAGTATACAGCAGGATGAACAAATGGTCTATTGTTGAATGCTAACACTTTAAATTTTCTGCTGCTCAACCAGCCCCCCCCCGCCCCCCAAAAATATCCAGAATTTGAACCCACAATTTCTGATTCTATCTTTTGGAACAACTTTGAATGATCTTCAGGGTTGAAGACAGCTATTAGGTGTTTTCCAAAGTAAAGATACCCATAGCACTCACTGTTCCTCGTAATCTTTTTTCTTTGCAAGCCCTTAGTCATCTTGGTGGCTCTCATCTGAACATGCTCCAATATCAGTGCACTTCCTATAATGTGCCGCTCAAAACCCAAGAACATGCTGGAATAATGTGACCGATGCAAAAAAGATTAGAAAAAATAACTTCTCTTGAATTTCCTATTAGGAAAAGACCAAAATCAAACAAACAAGATTTCAAAATAAGTGCCGATTTCAAAAAATAAACTTTTCAAAAATTCTTTGTCGTTTTGATATATTAAATGTTTTCATAACATTATGAAAAAACGTGTGATTAAAAAAATGTAGTGTGATTAAAGACTCAGTATTCTTCTAAGAAGGGACGCAGTGGCTCAGTGGCTTAGGACGCTGAGCTTGTCGATCACAAGATCGACAGTTTGGCGGGTCGAATCCCGAGTGCTGTGTAACAGAGTGAGCGCCTATTACTCGTCCCAGCTTCTACCAACCTAGAAGTTCGAAAGCACGTAAAAATACAAGTAGAAAAATAGGGACCACTACGGTGGCAAGGTAACAGCGTTCCGTGCGCCTTTGGCGTCTAGTCATGCTGGCCACATGACCACGGAAGACGTCCTCGGACAAACGCTGGCTCTTCGGCTTTGAAACAGAGATGAGCACCAGCCCCTAGAGTTGGAAACGACTAGCACGCATGTGCGGGGGAACCTTTACCTTTACCTTATTCTTCTAAGACCAGTCATCTGGTATCATAGTAGTACATTCCGAATGGTAGAAGGCATCTTAGATGGGGACCTTCTTATACAGTTTATTTACCTAATGCACATGAAGTCTTGTATTTCCTACATGATCTCACATTTGATGTCTTTCTTGACATAGAACCCTTGTGATGACAAGCGACATAAGGATATCTGGTCAAAAGAGAAGACATGTGACCGACTTCCCAAGTTCCTTATTATTGGTCCTCAAAAAACTGGTAACATTTATCCCCAATGGCATTTTTCATCTTAACAATTTGACATTCGTTATTGTGGTAATAGCATTCTGTGGAAATACCTAACAAATAATTTAAAAAATAGGTAGAAATCCCTGTACTCCTTGCCAAAATGAATTATTTTCTAGAACCCTTAGAGATCCTGGCCTTAAGATTACCATACTGAACTTTGGCCACAAAATATATAGAATAATAATCGTGAAATTTCCCATCAATTTTCAGCAACAAACTAAGAAATTAGTGGGGATATCCATAGACCCAATTTCTTGATAAGAATTGCCAGAGAGATGTTGTAGGGAGGTTTAAACTGTAAACCAGTATTCTTCACCACTCCAATATATTGGATAAGTGAGAAGAAATACAAGTTGTCCTTGGCTTACAATCATTTATTTAGTGACTGTTTGAAGTTACAATAGCACTGAAAAAAATGACTTATGATCACTTCTCACAACTGTTGCAGCATCCCCATGGTCATGTGATCAAAATTTGGGCACATGGCATCTGGCATATATTTATGACAGTTGTACTGTCCTGAGGCTATGTGATCATCATTTGCATTCTTCTCAGCTGGCTTCCAATAAGCAAAATCAATGGGGGAAGCCAGATTTGCATAATGACTACAGGATTCACTTAACAACTGCAGTAATTCACAACTATGGCAAAAAAGATCATAAAATGGGGTGTAACTCATTTAACAACTGCTTGCTTAGGATTGCAAATTTTGGGTTCAGTTGTTACCGTAAGTCAAGGTCTGTATTTGTAGCTGAAGTAAACCCAACATAACCTTGATGAAGGTTTTGTTTTCCTCTTATTTCTCTGTTGCAGGCACAACCGCTGTGCATTTCTTTCTCTCCATGCACCCAGCTGTGACTAGCAATTTCCCAAGCCCATCCACCTTTGAAGAGATCCAGTTCTTTAATGGACCCAATTATCACAAAGGAATTGATTGGTATGTTCTTGGATTACTATTGAACTGCCTCTGAGCACCTTTGGATTCTGCCTAGCTTGGACTTTCTAACCCTGGTCAAAAAGCTAGGCCAAGATTCTCTGCACCCTGTTGCGTTGCCATGCTTCTCCCTCGCACTAGCAGCTTATTATTATTCTTGTTCCAGCATTTAGCCAGTTGTATAAAAGAATGTTAACTTCAAGTGTAATATAACACTACTAACTTTTAATTAGTCCGAGACCTGCTTGTGTTGGTCACTGATTTGCATTCATTTCTTTTTTTAAAAAAAATATTAAACTTTTATTAAACTAAAATAAAAATGAAAATAGTGGGGAAATGGTGAAAGGAAAAGAGAACAGAAAAAAAGTGTAGGGGAAAGGGGGGGGGAAGAAAGCCTTGATTTCTGATTCTTTTTAGTGCAATAGAATAAAATAATAATGTTAAATCCCCAGCTTTTTACTGTAACATATTTCATATGTACTAGCCATTTCTATAATGACAAATTTATCTAGTCAGCAAAGTTTCATTTTTTTCCATCTCAAGCACAAAAATTCAGAAGCGGCTTCCAAATAGAAGCAAAGTTGGATGTATTCTTTTCTTCGATTAGAGCAGTTAATTCAGCCAGCTGCGTTTATCATGTCGTAAAGCAATGATGCGGTGGCTCAGTGGGTTAGGACGCTGAGCTTGTCGATCAAAAGGTCGGCAGTTTGACGGGTCAAATCCCGAGTGCCGCGTAACAGAGTGAGCGCCTGTTACTCGTCCCAGCTTCTGCCAACCTAGCAGTTCGAAAACACGGAAAAATGCAAGTAGAAAAATAGGGACCACTCCGGTGGGAAGGTAACAGCGTTCCATGCGCCTTTGGCGTCTAGTCATGCCGGCCACATGACCATGGAGACGTCCTCAGACAAGCGCTGGCTCTTCGGCTTTAAAACGGAGATGAGCACCAGCCCCTAGAGTCGGAAACGACTAGCACGCACGTGCGGGGGAACCTTTACCTATCGGTGTTTCTCAACCTTGATGACTTTAAGATGTGTGGATTTCAAATCCTAGAATCCCCCAGCCAAGATGAGAAACACTGGGCAAGACAGTCTTCAGAGAAGATGGTGTTTGTGTCATTGACGTTCCCCATAAGACAGACTTCATTGCATTCAAGGTTGAATAAGAACATGGCCTATCCAGCAGAAGGGAGGCCAGAGACTCCTGCCAGAAAGATGCAAATGTTTGCATGTACTGTGTGCCATATCAGAATGAGATGCCCACAAGAGCATTGCTCTCTGGAGGTGCATTGAATTTGAGAATTATCAGTTATGTCAGGGGCTTTTTAAATCTTCCATCCATTCATCCCTGAGTCTGTCAGTGCCTGCAAGCTTCTTATGTATAATAAGAAACCAGGAATTGCTCAGTTCCAACATTGTTATTCCCTTATATTTTTTTCCTGATTTCTTCAATTTGACAGGTACATGGAATTCTTCCCCATCCCTTCTAATGCCAGCACAGACTTCATGTTTGAGAAAAGTGCCAATTACTTTGATACCGAGGTAGTCCCCAAACGAAGTGCAGCTCTTCTTCCACAGGCCAAAATCATTGCTGTCCTTATCAACCCCGCTGACCGAGCCTACTCTTGGTATCAGGTAACTCAGAAAGGCTAGGCTGCATAGGTGAAATTTCACATGTTGGCCTTTTGAATTGGGGAAAAGCAGTTTTTTGCTCTTAATTCACTTTTCACACTTGCAGCACCAACGTGCTCACAGTGACCCTGTGGCACTTAACTACACCTTTTACCAGACCATTTCTGCTGGACGCCAGGCCTCTCAAGAGCTGCACAATCTACAGAGTCGCTGTCTGAATCCTGGATTATATTCGAAGCATCTGGAGAGATGGTTAACGTATTTTCCAACAGGGCAGGTACAGCATTTTTTTTCAAGATCTAGCTTATGTTTACAGGCAATTTAAGTGAACTCTAAAACTGATATTGAGCAATCTTTGTCAAATGTATTAACTTTAATTTGCACAAGCAAACCAGGATTCTTCTTGAATATCTCTTTGTATGTGACAACTTACAAAAGGTCTCTCTCACAAACAAACAGATATTGAATAAGTATAAACACTACTAAAATAACACACTGTTAAAAACTTGCTGACTTTCTAGGTTTCAGTGATGAGTAGACCCAGAGTGCAAAGAAACATTGAAGAAGCAGTTTCTTGAACTTTCGAGCTTCATCCTTAAATCAAACCCTGGTTATAGAAAATTCTACACTGTATCTTGCCAGTAGAATCACTGTACATATGAGATAAAGAAATTTCTCAGCCATCCCCTTCAAGAAGGGGGGGGGAAGTATAATTGTCTGGTAACCAGATAGAACTAGGAATTACCTGCTACCATGTTTCCCTGAAATTTAGACCTGGTCTTATATTTTTTTTGCCTCCAAAAGAAGCACTAGGTCTTAATTTCAGAGAATGTCTTACCTTAGGACCATCACAGCCAGGCCTCCCACATCCTGACACCTGTCATGTTGCTGCTTGACGTCTTATGCGGCCACTTGCCACCACTTGCAGCCTGATGCCATGTGGTGCATTGCATTGTTTCCGCATGGTGCTTTGCACCATTTCTGCTGCTTGCGGCAAGAAGCTGCACGGCGCTTCGGGCCATTTCTGCTGCTCGTGGCAGGACGTCGCACAGCTCTTTGGGCCTTTTCTGACAGCAGAAACAGCCTAAAGAGCTATGCGGCATCCTGCCACAAGCAGCAGAAATGGCTCAAAGAGCCATGCGGCTTCTTGCCGTGAGCAAAAATGACCCCAAGAGCCATGCAGCGTCCTGCTGGGAGGAGCAGAAATGGCGCAAAGCACCATGCGGCATCCTGCTATGAGCAGCAGCATCGGCCCAAAGCGCTGTGAAACCTCCTGCTGGGAGCAGCGGCACTGGCGTGATGAGCCACGCAGGTTGACAGGTGTGAGAGGCCTGGTTGTGGCGGTCCTACCGGTAAGGTAGGCAGGTGTGGGGTACGTGGGGCAGCTTTACCCCCCATACCCCTGCCCTAGCTTGATTTTTAGGCGTGCACCTCGCCCCAAAACTAGGGCTTATTTTTGGAGTAGGGCTTATATTAGGCCCACTCCAAAAAAACCAAGCTAGGGCTTATTTTTTGGTTGGGTCTTGCATTCGGGGAAACACAGTATGTCTGTCCAGCTATATCATATTGATTCTCCGTTCAGGAAATATCACTAAAGTGATGTACATCATACAGAAATACTCTACAAGTCTTTGGTGAGATTTTGTGTAAATGCTGCAAAGAGAATATTGTCAGCCCTTTTGAACCATCCATAATCCTGAAGTGCTGTAAGTGGTTTACTTAAGTGCTATGAAAACATAAAGTGAGTTGTTTACTAAGCAAATAACTCCCAGAGTTTGCCATGTCTTTATTGAACATATTGAGCCAAATTATTTTTTCTGTTGGAAAAAGTTTGTGAAGGCCAACAATATCCAGTTCTCCTGAAGGGATCAATTGAGCTGGCTCTTCCAGTTAATGAGACCACAGCCAGTGAGACACTTGAGGGACCTTCCCCTATGCAGAAATATTATATATTGTCATCCTGATGCAGGTTTGTGAAAGGGAATCATGCCCCAATCAAGAGACTTTCACAGACTTCCAGAAAAATCTTCATGTCACTCCTCATGAAGGAGTGAGAGGGGCTGTGAAATCATTGCAGCAGTTCCAATGCAGGGCAGCCCAAAAATATCCGTAGTTGAAGCAGTTCAGTAAAAAGCCAAAATACTTTCAAGCGAGCATGCAAGGTTGATCAACAGGTATCACTGTTACTGTTAAAGGAACTTTTACTGAGCCTGTGTCTTCATATCCTTTTTCAATAAACATAGCAAATGTTGGCTCAACGGGCTCAATAAAGGCACAACACTGGACCCTGCTTGGGGGTTGTTTGTCAAATCCAAATCTCCTTATCTACAGATAGGTCTTAGGTAAAGATTATTGAAGGTCGCAGTCTGGCAGGATTACAAATTGTACTAAAAGTTTCTTTCATTGATGCAATGGTTGGTTAGATTTACCATGAACTTTGGCCATTTCTCCTTCCATTTAGATTCTGATAGTTGATGGGCAGGAGCTCCGACACAGCCCCTTTTCCATCATGGACAACATTCAACGGTTTCTGGGAATCACACCACTGCTCAACTACACACAAGCACTAAAGTAAGGATTCTCCATTTGCATGAAGGCACTTTCATCCTGAAATCTTTGTAAAGATGTATACATTTGTGTGACAGCTGCTTATAAGCTAATTTCCCTGTGTGACCTGATTTAAACACAGCACTTGTAGGTCAACAAAGTATTAAATGAGGAGGTGGTCAGGCAACCCCTTCCCTTCCTTTCATAGAATTTCTGGTTTGTTTTATCACTCTTCCCATTTCCACATCATGAGAATCAGAGGATGTGGAGCCCAGTCAGTCTTAACTTGTTTGTGAAGGCCTGGCAGGGTAGACAAGTCGCTCCCCTCTTTATAGTCTCATCAAACCAGGTTCGATGGCGTGGGATGGTGCTAGTGGCAGCCAAACAACATCCGAGCTTGTTGCCATCTTCTAGGGATCCCTTATCTCTGAATCAGACTTCTGTTTACAATTAAAGGGGACTTACAGAATAAAAATAATCATCCCTACGATTACAGCCTTGAAAGGCACTTTTTGTCTGCATAGCGGAAGCTAGAGTGGGCAGTCTCTCAAGGCCAATGGATATGCTGGGAATTTTGAAAGGGTGAGATGGAGAGGTTCTCTTCTCCCAAATGTTGCCTTGGAGTTCTTGCCTGGAAACGATGGGCAGAGGCTGGAGAGAGAGCCAGACATAAAAAGGGCCTTTGCCCGAGAATGGAGGGCGAGCTGGGTCTGCATTAATCCTGATGGCTCACCAGCACATCCCCCCATTTCTCCATTTGGCCTTTTCCTCCCCTCTTAGACAAGTGCACACATGTCACACATGTCAATGAAGATTCTCAGTCTTCCAAGTAGAGTTGTCTGCAAGTTGAGTCATGGCAATTGGGCTTGTTTTCTTATTGGTCTGAGACTGAGATGTTCTGCTACCCATCTGAGCAGCTTCTTCAGTCTGAACAAATTGATTAGGGGAATCTGAGTAGGCAGAAAGTTGTTCAAATGTACCAACTCCTAACATTCTTAGGGGTGGGTATTTCTGCACTAACCTCATGGTTTCTTCCCCAAATTGCAGGCTTGTTCTGACTGAAGAAGCTGCTTGGATGGGCAGCAAACTGTCTCAAACCAACAAGAAAATAAATCCATTTGCCATGACTCATCTTCCAGATACACACACACACACACACACACACACACACACACGACATCCAAGTCGAGAATCCAAATAAAACTCCAGGTTGATTCAGTTTCCGAAAATCTTACTGCTTGTTGAATACACTGCATGGTAATGTCGAAGCAAAACTAACTCTAAGGTTCCAAATCAAAGTCTTAAACAATAATTTTCCCAGCCAAACCCCTAACATCTTACATAGTCTATATAAACAAGTTCATTTTATTATGGGAACAGTCTGCTTCAAATCCACACCAATTATAGTGTCCTTGAATAGGTTTCAGGCTCTCATGGTCTTCAACGGAATCGTAGAAGTTTCATTTCTCCTTCTAACCCACTCAAAAGTAACACCTCCCCCTCTTGCTCTAAAAGCAAGTTGAAATGCAGAGGCATGTAGCTGCCCATGTTTCATCCTTAACAAACACACAGAGAGAGACATTTATTTTTAAGAATGCCTCTAGAACTCGAGTCCTCCTATTTTGTCCCCTTATTTTGCAGCATGCCATTCCCATTTATTTTAATTCAAGGAAAGAAAAAAGACAAGTTGGACAGGCTAGCTGGCACCAAGAAAGGAGTCTGTAGATAGAAGCTACCCAGCCCAATGAAATTCTTGCTAGCATAAATGCAGAGGTTTATGTATTGCTGCCTTTGTTATGTTCTAGGTTGCCGACACCACTTTCATCTGCGTTTCCTGCTGCTTTCATTCATTGTTGCTTTTGCTTTATTGCTTTTATTTAAGTTACCATGAATAGGACAAGAATAATGCATAAATTAATTTCAATAAGTAAACTGTACCAAGGACAAAGAGACTAAGAGGATTCTTGTAGAGAGACAGGATACCCAGGACGGACTTCTTCCCTCTGTCTCCATAGGCGGGATCAGATTAGATCTTGCAGAGCTTCTTGCCAAAGGGGATATCTCAGTCCCTGCCTTGCCTTGGAGAGCCCATCAGCTCTGCCATGGAATCACTCCCGCACCAGATTCTGCTACCAGATTCAGAGCATATCCTTGACCCGCAAGGGCACAGATTATCCAGAGCCAGCCTGAAATGTAGGAGATCATTGTGTTTCATTTTACTTCCTGTAATATAAAGCTGGTGATGGCTTTTTTTCTGGGAGATAGCAAGATCATTGCCCAAACAGATCATTTCTGAAAGAAAGGGAAAATTAGGAAGGTTATTTAGTTAACCTTCACAACACTCTAAAGCACAGGTATGTAAAAGGACTATATAAAACAAGTTCCCCTTTCAGGTATGATGACGCAAAGGGATTTTGGTGCCAGCTGCTTGATGGAGGAAAGACTAAATGCCTGGGGAAGAGTAAAGGGAGAAAGTATCCAGAGATGGATTCCTCGGTAAGCTACACAGAACTCCTGCATGTCTGTTACAATTGAGAGAGAAAAAAAGAGTTGCAAGTGGCCGTTCATTAACAGGTCCTCTCTTTTTGGGACCCCTGCAGTCCCGCATGTTCCTGGCAGATTTCTACCATGAGCACAACATGGAATTATCCAAGTTGCTGAACACCCTCAGGCAGCCTCTTCCCACGTGGCTCAGGGAGGAGCTGCAGAATTCAAGCTGGAGCTGAAGCCCAGATCTCCACAACCAAGACTGCCAAACATAAAGTGGGACCCCTCGGGAAGGACACATATGTGTGAACACACACACACACCACTGCCAACTTTCCTTGAATCACTTTGAGAGGGAGGAGGAAGCGTGCTGTCTGTGGGCGAACCATGCACCTTTAACTATTTGTGGTTTGAGTCAGCTGAGAAACACCTTCAGACCGTAATTGCATAAGATACTGTGCAATAGTTGCCCATTATTCCCAAATTCTACAGTAACTAACATAGGAATGTGTGTAGCCTGTAATTCCCAGATGCAAGGAAGCTGAAAGGAGCAGAAACACGCAAGTGTGTTGGCTACTGTGACATTTCTTGTTAATGTCCAAAATGCTCAGGAAACTAGCAAGTGAATGTCTTACTGTTTGTGACAACTCTGTTACGTATTGGGTGGTGTTTCCAAAGTTCTTAGTCAGACATCAAATGGCATTTTCTTAATTCCATTTTAGTTATTTCATTATTTCTACTCCAGGGGTCAGGGAGACAAAATAGGTGATGTCACTAGAATGGTTCAGACATTCTCATAAAGTGGTTTGTGACAAGTAAAAGATGGAGAGAAATCTGATGTGCTCTCTTCAGCCACTGCAAGAAACTTACCTCATCTGGAATGAAAAGTTGTCCTCTGATGCCCGCTGCATGGATTTTTCTTCTGCATTTAGTTGTTAGTAGTCTCCTTTCATTCCTTTCTGAGCACACCAAGGAGATTATGATTGAGAGGAAATAGAATTGGTACAAAAATTCTCATTTTGCTTCAGGTAAGTCTCCATTTCCTTGTAGAATCTATTCCTATTTTATCTTCTGCCTTGCTACCGCTGTCTGAGTACAAAGCAGATTCTGACCCATCTCTCAAACATGCCTTATGTACAGTGGCCGAGCAACTCCTAAGAAAACCAGTGCTGAGCTCATTGGAAATATGCAGCTGTTGACTTAAGACAGGGAGACACCTTGGGGCAACATCTGTAACTTGGTGCATTCATTGAACCAGGGAGGAAAGTGATGTCAACCAAGCTTTTGCATTGAGCCTTAGTTGTGCATTTTTAATTGTGAATTTACCATTGTCTGTAAATATATAATGTGGACTTTATAATATTTCATTCAATGTGTCTCCAAGCAGCAGGAAATGTTGTGTAACCAAAAATGTAACCCACCAACCTAAAACCCTGTGGCTGAAGAAAGAAAGCAACTGCTGTTCTTCCTGCACTGGATTCATGTATATTGTCATTCACATTGAATGATACAAATAAATTCTTGGCTCTTGCAGCTGAGCACAATGTCTAAATAAAAATTAGACATAGCATTTGGATCAATAAATGAACTGCTTTATTTCTTGTTAGATGCAGATTTTCAAGTTGCGCTAACCCTTTTTCCTGATCGAATAGCTCTGATAACACATGCAGCAATGGAGATCTCTATACACTGGATTGTAAGAACTGGCTTAGTTATCAAAATGAAACTAGAAATCAGTAAGACTAGATAATCTCAAAAGAATCTGATCAATAACATAAGAAACTGTATTTTCTGGAGGGAAAGCATGAGGCTAATTGGAAGTGGCAGACTTTTAAGCCTGACTGGGATCTGCTAAGAGATTCGAAGCTGAACCTCCTACAGCTAGGCCCATGTGAATTCCAAGAGAAGAAACTTCTAAACAAGGAGTGAAGGAGAAGGTCAAGGATACATGAGAGGTAGAATGGTACACACGGTATTCAGCTCAAGTCCAGGAGAAAAATTGGGTGTAAAACTAATTGCAAAAGAGGCCAGGTCCATATTGTGGTGTTCAGCACTTAAGAGTCACAGACAGCTCCTTTGAAGCATTTCAAAATCACACTTAAACAACCTAGGCCTTTTCATGGGATTGAGCTACGGCTGCAGAGGGCAGCTGAGAATTTCTGGGAAAGGGGACGGCTGATTGAAGGAGCTGCGTGTCCTGATGCCTTTTTGCCATTCACTGCAAGGCACCTGCTCTTTCAAAGGAATCAAAGACATTTCCAAAATGGCTAGTATAAATGTTAATTGGAATGTCCTACACCTAGTCAAATATCAAGGGTAAGTGATAAGTTGATGATGACTACCGCAAAGATAAATGATTTCTATTGTAATATTATTGTAAAAATTTGCAGCAGCAAAACGAGGCCAAACCCATCTAATTTCTGGATTCCATCATTGTGCTGCTTTTAGCATGGTTTCTGCACCACTCAACCAGAACTGACTGGGAACACTTGACTTGCACTTTACAGTGACCTGGATTGTCCCTTTCTTTTTTACACATGATTTCAAACGCCTGGAAAAAGTGCTGAGCATTCTTCCAATGTTCTCATTTTATCATTCACGGAAAAAGCAGCAGCATTCAGACATACACAAAACAGGATTTTTATAACGGGACTTAAACAGAATAATGGCTTGAATGACTAGCTACAGGCAAGCTATTTGTGATCTTTGGGTCTCAGATTGATGGCAAATAAAAAGCTTACCTGAAGTAGACTGGAAAGATGAGTCAGGTAGAATTCTGGAAACCACAGTTCTGTTCTGGACTTGACATCTATCCAGTCATGCTTAATTATTATTTTTGGCTTGGATGAGAGTTATTTTGCAGATGTCCCGGAGAAGTACTGTGTTTCCCCAAAAATAAGACCCACCCAGAAAATAAGCCTTAGTATGATTTTTAGTGTGCGCCTAATATAAGCCCTACCCCCAAAATAAGCCCTAGTTAAGAGCCTGCCCACTCTGTCCCACCGTCTGGTTGCTCGCTGCCGCAACAGGGCAGGAGGCTGCACATCATGCCAGTGCCATTGCCACAAATTGAGGCAAGGCAGGTGTGGGGATGGAGCTGCCCTGCACACGCTCACTTCAGGGCTCCCCCGTAGCGGGCCACTCTTTGCTTGGCGATCTTCCCCTGCCTGCTCAATGACCCGGCTGCCCACCTGCCTCTTCCCTTTCACTCCCCTCCTGAGCCAGACTGCCATGGTACAGAGGATGGGTGCGGGAGGCTCGGTTGCCTAACCTGGACCCACTCTGCCATTTCAGAGCCATGTGGGAGTGATGGCAAAAGGCCTCTGCCGCTGCTGCGAATCAGCAGTGTCCGTTGCTGAAGGGGATTTATTTGATCCCCGCTGTCCCCGCCCCAAAGATCACCTGCCCTGAGGCGGCCATCTCTACCTGCCACCTGGGTCTTGCAGCGCTACATCGGGCTGCCTGCTGCCCACTCGCCACCTGTATTTTATGGTTTCAATGGCAGCAGCTCTGGAGGCCGGTGATAGGCTCTCTGCATTGTCCTTGGGTTGGCGGTTTCGGCCACCGGCCCCCTTCATAGCTCTGGCCACACAGCCACAGGAGAGTTGGTGGCTGGAATCTTCGGAGCACCTCTGCCATTAGCTCTGATATAATTCTTCCGTGGCTGTGGTGGGCAGAGCCACAAAGATGGCTGGTGGCCGAAACCACCAGCCCAGGGACAATGCAGAGCCTACCACCGGCCTCCAGAGCTGCCACTGAAACCATAAAATGTTGTTGTTGTTGTTAGCTGCGAAGTCGTGTCCGACCCATCGCGACCCTATGGACAACATTCCTCCAGGCCTTCCTGTCCTCTACCATCTTCTGGAGTCCATTTAAGCTCACGCCTACTGCTTCAGTGACTCCATCCAGCCACCTCATTCTCTGTCGTCCCCTTCTTCTATTGCCCTCGATCTTCCCCAGCATTAGGCTCTTCTCCAGGGAGTCCTTCCTTCTCATTAGGTGGCCAAAGTACTTGAGTTTTAGCTTCAGGATCTGGCCTTCTAAAGAGCAGTCAGGATTGATCTCCTCTAGGACTGACCGGTTTGATCGCCTTGCAGTCCAAGGGACTCGCAGGAGTCTTCTCCAGCACCACAGTTCAAAGGCCTCAATTCTTTGGCGCTCAGCCTTTCTTATGGTCCAACTTTCACTACCATACATTGCAACTGGAAAGACCATAGCCTTGACTATACGCACTTTTGTTGACAGGGTGATGTCTCTGCTTTTTAGTGTGCTGTCTAGATTTGCCATGGCTTTCCTCCCCAGGAGCAAGCGTCTTTTAATTTCTTGGCTACAGTCCCCATCTGCAGTGATCTTGGAGCCCAGGAAAATAAAATCTGTCATTACCTCCATTTCTTCCCCATCTATTTGCCAGGAATTGAGAGGGCCAGATGCCATGATCTTGGTTTTCTTAATGTTAAGTTTCAACCCAAGTTTTGCACTCTCCTTCTTCACCTGCAGCAAGAGGCTCTTTAGTTCTTCTTCACTTTCTGCCATTAGAGTGGTATCATCTGCGTATCTTAGGTTGTTGATATTTCTTCCGGCAATCTTAATTCCAACTTTTGATTCATCTAGCCCTGCCTTTCTCATGATGTGCTCTGCATATAAGTTAAATAGGCAGGGCGACAGTATACAGCCTTGCCGGACTCCTTTCCCAATTTTGAACCAATCAGTGGTTCCGTGTCCAGTTCTCACTGTTGCTTCTTGACCCGCATATAGGTTTCTCAAGAGACCAATAAGATGGTCTGGTACTCCCATCTCTTTAAGAACTTGCCACAGTTTGTTATGATCCACACAATCAAAGGCTTTAGCATAGTCAATGAAGCAGAAGTAGATGTTTTTCTGGAACTCCCTAGCTTTCTCCATGATCCAGCGTATGTTGGCAATTTGATCTCTAGTTCCTCTGCCTCTTCGAAATCCTGCCTGCACTTCTGGTAGTTCTCGATCCACATACTGCTGAAGTCTAGCTTGTAGGATTTTAAGCATGACTTTACTAGCATGAGAAATGAGTGCAATGGTGCGATAGTTTGAACATTCTTTGGCACTGCCTTTCTTAGGAATTGGAATGTAAACTGATCTTTTCCAATCCTGTGGCCACTGTTGAGTTTTCCAAATTTGCTGGCAAATTGAGTGTAGCACTTTTACTGCATTGTCTTTTAAGATTTTGAATAGCTCAGCTGGAATACTGTCACCTCCACTAGCTTTGTTGTTGCTCAGCTTTTCTAAGGCCCACTTCACTTCACATTCTAGGATGTCTGGCTCGAGGTCAGTGACCACCTCATTGTGATTATCAGGGACGTTAAGCTCATTCTTGTATAGTTCTTCTGTGTAATTTTGCCACCTCTTCTTAATCTCTTCTGCCTCTGTTAGGTCCCTGCCATTTTGGTCCTTTATCATGCCCATTTTTGCATTAAACGTTCCCTTCATTTCTCCAATTTTCTTGAAAAGATCTCTGGTCCTCCCTATTCTATTGTTTTCTTCTATTTCTTTGCACTGTTCATTTAAGAAGGCATTCTTATCTCTTCTAGCTATTCTCTGGAATTCTGCATTCAATTGGGTGTATCTTTCTTTTTCTCCCTTGCCTTTCGCTTCCCTCCTTTCCTCAGCTATTTGCAAAGCTTCCTCAGACAGCCATTTTGCTTTCTTGCATTTCTTTTTCTTTGGGATGGTTTTGGTTGCTACCTGTTGTACAATGTCACGAACCTCTGTCCATAGTTCTTCAGGCACTCTGTCTATCAGATCTAATTCCTTAAATCTATTTGTCACCTCTACTGTATATTCAACAGGGATATGATTTAATTCATACCTGACTGGCCTAGTGCTTTTCCCTACTTTCTTCAGTTTAAGCCTAAACTTTGCAAGGAGAAGCTCATGGTCTGAGCCACAGTCAGCTCCTGGTCTTGTTTTTACTGACTGTATAGAGCTTCTCCATCTTTGGCTGCAGAGCATATAGTCAATCTGATTTCTGTGTTGACCATCTGGTGATGTCCATGTGTAGAGCCGTCTCTTGGGTTGTTGGAAAAGAGTGTTTGCTATGACCATCGCATTCTCTTGACAGAATTCTATCAGCCTGTGCCCTGCTTCATTTTGCACTCCAAGGCCAAACTTGCCTGTTATTCCAGTTATCTTTTGGCTTCCTACTTTAGCATTCCAATCCCCCATGATGATAAGAACATCATTTTTTGGTGTTAGTTCTATAAGGTGCTGTAGTGCTTCATAGAACTGGTCAATTTCATCCTCTTCAGCACTGGTGGTTGGGGCATAGACTTGGACTACTGTGATATTGAATGGTTTTCCTTGGATTCGAACTGAGATCATTCTGTCATTTTGAGGATTGTATCCCAGTATTGCTTTTCCTACTCTTTTATTGACTATGAAGGCTACTCCATTTCTTCTGAAGGAATCTTGCCCACAGTAGTATACCTGATGGTCATCTGAATTAAATTCACCCATTCCTGTCCATTTTAGTTCGCTGATACCTAAGATGTCAATGTTCAGTCTTGTCATCTCTTGTTTGACCACGTCCAGTTTTCCTTGATTCATGGATCTTACATTCCAGGTTCCTATGGAGAAAAAATCTTTACAGCATCGGACTTTCCTTTCACCACCAGACACATCCACAGCTGAGCGTCCTTTCGGCTTTGGCCCAGTCGCTTCATTCTTTCTGGCGCTACTAGTACTAGCCCTCTGCTCTTCCCCAGTAGCATATTGGACGCCTTCCGACCTGAGGGGCTCATCTTCCAGCGTCATATCGTTTTGCCTTTTGGTACTGTCCATAGGGTTTTCATGGCAAAGATACTGGAGTGGGTTGCCATTTCCTTCTCCCGTGGATCACGTTTTGTCAGGTGGTGAATGGGCAGCAGGCAGCGTGATGCAGTGCTGCAGGACCCAAGCGGCAGGCGGAGGAGACTCCTGTTGCTGGTGGGTAGGTGATCTGCACGGTGGGGCCGGCGGGTACCTAAGAAAGCCCCTCCAGCGGCGGACGTGGGGACCAGGTAAGGTGACTGAGCCTCCTCCACCCATTCTCCATAGCATGGCAGTCCGGCTCGGGCGGGGAGTGAAAGGGAAGAGGCAGGCGAGCAGCTGGGTCATTGAATGGGTGGGGGAAGGTCGCCGAGTGGGGAGTAGACTGGCTGCAGGGGCCCTGAGGTAAGTGGGTGTGCGGCAGCTTCACCCCCCACCTGCCTTGCCTCACCTTGTGGCACCAGCACAGCCTCCTGCCCCATTATGACTGTGAGCAACCAGACAGGATAGAATGGGTGGACGGCTGCAAAGTTAGACATCCCCCCCGAAAATAAGCCCTAATGGGTCTTTTGGTCCCCCACAAAAATATATATATAAAACCCGATCTTATTTTCAGGGAAACGGGTATATTCCCTGAAAATTTGGCAGTTTCTACTGGCAGGATGTAAGAAAAGCAAATACCACTTATTATCTATTTAGACAAGTAATCTATTTAGGCAAGAACAGCCTGAGAAATCTTATTTTCCTTATAAAGGATAAGACAAAGATTTTCAAGGTATATTGGAAAGGATTGGAACTGTTTATGGAAAAGGATAGGCTTTGCCAGAAAGCTAGGCAGAAACTCACTAATTGGATCTAAGGCAGTGAGGTTCTGTGACAAACATCTGTCACAATTTATAGGAGAAAAACATCTGTGTAATGGATAATTTTATGGAGTTCTTGATGCTCACTGAGCTTGCATGCTTAGCTGCTTGCAGATGTTTTATTACCCAACTAGACATCAGTGCTAGGGAGTGTGAGATTTCATCTTTATACAGTAGCTTGCACTGCCAGTGTTGGTGGGGGTATGGTTTTCTCCTTGGTAGTTCCTTAATTATTGTTTTCTGCTCAATTGTTTGCCTGGTGTTAATCCCTGCTTATCTGAGGATGGTATGTTCATTTCCTCAACACCAGCTTTATCTTACTGCATATAAACCACACACTCGCTAGCACTGATTAACTGCCTAAACAGTAAATGAAATATCTGCAAGCAAACAACCAGGCTCTGAGAACATCAAGGACTCCACAGTTCAAGCTACATATATTCTGTTCCATCTCTATACAAAGTTAGATAAGAAAGATCCATTCATAAGGACCTACTGCCTAGTTGGCCAAGATCCTGAAATCACCACTATGAGGAATGCCTCTTTCGGAGACATTTCAGGAGGCAAACTGCCTTTGGTTTGAAAAGCTGAATAAAGTTTTGCTAAAACTACTAAGAGGCTACCTGAGGGTTCTGGAAGAAACACAAGGAAACAAGTTGCAAATGCCTGTGTAGATCTATTGAACGTTGGGTGCAATAAAATTATGATTCCTTTATTTTTTCCTGACTTGCTCAACTTGACAGGTACACGGAATTCTTCCCCATCCCTTCTAATGCCAGGACTTCATGTTTGAGAAAAGTGGCAATTATTTTGATACCAAGGTAGTCCCCAAACAAAGTGCAGCTCTTCTTCCATAGCCCAAAATCATTGCTGTACTTATCAACCCCCCTGACAGATGCCTGCGTAGATCTATTAATCACTGAGTGCAATAAAATTAGCAATCAAAGATTGGAATATAGATGCCCAATACAGCAGCCAAATTTAATATTAAAGGATCAGACAAAACTTTGCCTTCAAGAATCACTAGACGTATTAGGTAAAGGTTCCCCTGCACATGCATACTAGTCGTTTCCGACTCTAGAGGCCGGTGCTCATCTCCGTTTCAAAGCCGAAGAGCCAGCGCTTGTCCGAGGACGTCTCCGTGGTCATGTGGCCGGCATGACTAGACGCCAAAGGCGCACGGAACGCTGTTACCTTCCCACCACAGTAGTCCCTATTTTTCTACTTGCATTTTTACGTGCTTTCGAACTGCTAGGTTGGCAGAGGCTGGGACAAGTAACAGGCGCTCACTCTGCTGCGTGGTACTCAGGATTCAACCCGCCAAACTGCCGACCTTCTGATCGACAAGCTCAGCATCCTAACCCACTGAGCCACTGTGAAATAATGATTTAATGATGATTATACACCATTTAATTGTAAGGAAACATGGCAGAACTTAGGAACATGGTCTTTTGGACAGATATCAAGGTAGTCCTTATGGGGAGAATGATAACATTTGGGTGTTGGATCCCTATTCTAACGGGTTTGTTATACAATTTAAGCCTGGAAAAACCTGAAGGCAGTGATTTTATCACTGCTATACTCCCTTATAGAACAGTATATCCCTAAATAGCTTGCCTGTTTAATTTCACCAAGCATACTATACAAATATGAAGTACTGGAATTGAAGGCAACAAAAAGGGCAATCAAGATCTGCCTACTGTCCCATAAGCTTCTTCAGCCCAATACATTTTATGCCAAACATGTACATAAGAAATTGTCAACTGTAATTGGATCAATTTAGAAGATATTCTGTCAGATAAATAGAGTGGTTAAAGCTGGATATTCCACTGCAGCTCCTGGCTGAAAAAACTGTCTATCCAAGCCAAGATCTATGACACATTGGGTCTTATTTATTAACCAAGCTCTGTGCCATTTTTATTTACTTCAAGTTTATATTTGATCTCATTTCCAAAACAACAGAATTAAAAAAAAACAATAGCTACTTCTGTTAATGCACAAACTTCACAAAAATAAGATATGTTGTAATATGCAAGACCACTGAAAAAATCCTAGTGGCAGTGATATTTTAGTTCCCCTGTTGTTCAGTTGGAACAGCAACCCTCTTCTGGCGGAAAAAAGTTCCTTAGCGCATCATCCTGATAAGTAGCCAGTAGACATATTGCCATCAGTGAGCTAATGCTTCTGTCATAAACATCCATCAGACAAAAATGAGCTCTAAGCATGCCAGCCACTTACTACTACAAGGAAGCATTTGAGATCAAGGACGTTAAAATTAAGACCTTGGTGTTTGCAAAGTGGTCTAAAGTGCTTACCTGGCAACCAAATGGTAAACAAGTGATTTAAAATCTTCAAATATCTCGCCATGCTTTTTCATAGGTCTACTTAAATGCAAAATACACAAAAATCAGTTTCAGTTATATAACCCTTCTATCTTGCCAGGGGCAGTGCACACCCCAGCAGCATTAAAGCATTATTTGGCTGAAGTGTGATTATTCACTTGTTCCTGAGTAGTCAAGCCCCTTTGTTAGGTTGGCAAGATAAATTAAATAACTGTCCTTAAATTCCAAACAATAACTTTAGAATATTTTAACATCCAATAGCAATAGAACACTTATATACTGCTTCACAGCCCTCTCTAATCAGTTTAGAGTCAGCATATTGCCCCCAACAGTTGGGGTCCTTATTTTACCGACCTCAGAAGGATGGAAGGCTGAGTCAGCCTTGAGCTGGTGAGACTTGAACTGCCAGCAGTCACCAGAATTAGCCTGCAATACTGCATTCTAACCACTGCGCCACCATGGTTATAGATCACAGTACAAGTTAGTTCCCTTTGTGGAGAAGTTGCTACTCAAGTCCTGTTAATTTAAGCTTTCTATAAAGACACAGGACCCGTTTTGTGACTCCTTATCTGGCAAAGTACCCAGCAATTCTGGTTTATCCAACAATTCTGTGGTTACTTTTATTACACCAGTACAATAATTATATCCTTGAATGTGGCTACAATTGTACTGTCTGTAAAATTTAACCTGGACCAATTGCTTCAATTATCTGATTTTAATTTTACAGGGGTTTATATGAAATAGAAATGACTCAATTACTGTACTGTGTCAACTTGCAGAACTCCGGCCATAAGTGTAATACAAAACCCTCCCCTTTTATTAAGATGGCAGCTTTTGCACCATTCCTCGGGCAGGATAGGGCCTTGAGGTGGGGATGCATCAACAGCTCTTTTCCGCCATATGCACAAGATCCACAATTAATAACAATGTGTCTAATGCAATGGTATTATAAACCTTTCAAGGGATTATAGCCTGAATAAGGATCATGTAGGAAAGAGAGGAAAGACAGCAATGTGAGATAACTACACTGCACTAACAATTTAAGGAAAGATCTATTGCTCTGAAGTACTGTATAAACATCCCCTATCCTGGGTTTGAATCTCACTCAGAGATGACATTCATCAGGACTAATTCCAAAATGGGACTCATGGAAACAAATCGGCCCATCGCCCACCATGCAACAACTGCCTTTCAGCCTTCTGGCACTCTCCTGGCTGCCTACTCTGCTACACCTGCCCCCCTCCTACCTTCTTGCCCCCCAGTTTATTCCTGCTTTTTCATTTGTCTCTTTCCGTGACAGTGACGGAGGACTTCATTCACCTCCCCTTGTCCTCTGCATAGAGAAACTTCCAAGCAACTCCTCCCGTCCCACTGCCACAACCCCTTCAAGGGCAAAGAAATTAACACCTTTAAGGGGCCATACATTATATGTAATTTTTTCAAAACCCAAAAGGAAAGAATTGGGAATGGGGGTGATTTTTTTTTTAAAAAAATAAGGCACTCTTGCAGAAATGGAAACTTTAAAAAAATGGTTTTCAAACATTAAAATGTGTGTTGTGGGGAAATATACCATGACACAAACTGATTAGGAATTCTTAATCCTGCCTGTATGAGCTCAAGGCAAACACAAGCCCCAATGTAGATTGTGCACACTGTGTTTGTACACGGATCCCATCTTCACAGCATTTATGCCAGGTCTTGACTTGCACCTTCAATGGTGGTCTCACCACACCTGCCACCAATACACTGAACTAAGACAATGTTTCTCAACCTCAGCAACTTTGAACTCTGAGAACTTCAACTCCCAGTATGCTGACTAGGGAATTCTAGGAGTCTTTTTGCAGGCTGACATCAAACAATGCATGACTGGACTAAAGAACTGAAAGCAGACACTGTTGTTTCAATAGAACAGTCATATTTAAAGTCAGCAACGCCAACTATTGCATGATTAAAACAAACAATGCCCAATCATTTGGCAGAGAGGAGATGACAGCTGAGGAAGAAACCAACAAGTTTCAGGATGCAAAGTTTATTTCCCCATTTAGTTAGTGGAAAACAGTATGAAACACTAGCATCATGTAATATTAAAGAATGCTGAGAATCAGAGGAAGTCCGACGTTACTAGCACACAACTTCTGATTGAGGGCTAAAAAGCGGCTGAGGCCGAGACACATTAAATTTCACTTAAGTTTATTTAAATGTAAATTTAATCTATTTAATTAAATAGTTAATATGATTATTCCCCATATATTTAATAATTGACTAGTTCACATCAGATAAGACATAACTATGAGGAAATTTAAGGTTAACAAAATCCACATGAGCTGGATGAATTAAATAAATCTAGCCCTCCCCCAGGCTAGGCTGAACCAGGAAAATTGAAGTCAGGCAAAATTTGGTGTTCACAAAATGCATAACCAAGTTTACTGGATTAACTACCACCAGATGAAGTTGTGGGCATTTAATAATGTATGTGTTCTAGCAAAAGCCATTAACCATGAGAGCTGAATGGGACCTCCAGCTTCAGGGCGATACATGCCTGAATTTCAGTTGCTCGTGGACAAGCAGATGATGAGAATCTTCCTATCTTTAAGACCCAAGTTTCTTTATTACTTTGTGGTGAGAGGTTGTGTGGTTCAAAGATCGTTGGGACAAGACCAGATTTCAGTACTTTTTCAGTTCTTTGCAAAAATTCCTACTCTAAGGCACTCTTAGTTCTTTGTTTTAGATGTCAGCATGATAAACAGAAATATGGAGAAAAGAGTCAGTCTAAGAAAATGAGGGTTTTAATTGGGAAACTGAAACAAGGAATAAGAAACCGAGTACAGGAGAGCTAACATCTCAGCCAAAGGAACGTGACTGTACAACTCGGAGCCATTCTGGGTAGTATATCCTATGTCGTCTGAAGAGGAGGCCCTCAGATACTATCTAAGAGCAAAGAAATCGTACCAGCCAGTTCTGTACTTGCTGAGGCCAGGTGAGTCCAGTGGTGTCTTTGCCCATCCAAACAGGTAAGCTGTGCTGGATGAGGGACCTTTTCCAGGCTCAGCTTCTCTACTGTGGCAGGAAGTAGGAAGGAACTGCGATGGAGGAAACCTGGATGAGCCGAAAACAAACTCTGCCTCTGCTGGCCCGATAACGGATGAAATTTTAAGAACCGTATAGAAAGTAGTATACATATTTATAAATGCCAAAATAAATATTATAAAGAAAACAGGCTCGATCCTACCCCTAACATGCATGCATACACGCCCAGCAAGAGAGAGAGAAAGGCGGAAATGATGTTCATTTATAAAGACATCCTTATACAGGAAAAAGACTAAAACTGTCGACCAGTGATCATCCAGCTCCCCCTCTCTCTCATTCATTCACTCACGCACACGCACACACACACACACAGCTTCCTTGCCTTCACTTGCTGGGGAGGAGAGAGAAAGGGAAGTAGAACACAGCCACAGCCACATGGACAAGGAATGTCATGGTAGAAATACATTGAATCAGTGGTTTCCCATAGCTAAAATTAAAAAGATCCCATAAGGAAGGATGGAAGATGGGGCATCAGGGTGAAAAGGTAGTCATTTCCAGAGAGACCCGTTGCCACAGATCCTTGGTCTGTTTGCTGCGTTTCAGATTCTGAAGGATGTCATTGAACTGCATCATGCCCATAGGAGTCAGGCAGAAGGCGCTTCGGGCGCTGCGAATGGCATTCACAAAGTCATCGTAGTCCGCTGGAGTGAGATGGATCAGACGATGATGGATGTACTTGGGAAAACCAAGATAAAACAGGGATGAAATACAGTTTCTGATGGAACAATCCATTTTATAATACCTTCCCTCTATGAGGAGCCATAGGAATCTAGATTTTTTTAAAAAAATCCCATTTATATCCCGCCCTTCTCCAAAGACTCGGCTTACAATCTAAGAAGCCCAAATCAATGTGCTTAGCAATAGCCTTCATTCTATGTATATGCCTGCTTATTAGGGCTTTCCCCACCCCCCACCCCAAGCAGCATTATAACAAAGTCAGCTTATTGCCCCCAACAATCTGGGTCCTCATTTTACCTACCTCAGAAGGATGGAAGGCTGAGTCAACCTTGAGCCTGGTGGGACTCGAACCTGCACTAACTGCAGGCAGCTGGTGTTACTTAAGGAGGCATTAGCCCACTGCTCCACCAAGGCCTTATTACGGTTCCCAATTGTATAGATAAATATAGATATTTATAGATAAATGCCAAGACAGTTCAATGGTCCATCTTCTTCTTACACTACATTTCTCTCACCCTTATCCAAAATGCTCAAAGTGACCCAGTCCCTCCCAACTGTACGGTTAGTCTCATAGCTACTTTGGGTAAATACTTGGGTAGATGATGAAATAATGGGCAAACATACGAATCAATCCTAAAGTACTAATGGGTGGGCAGAAATCTAAAGCTAGGTCTTGGCCATCACAGTTCTCTATCACCTGAGATCCCACCTCAGAAAGAGATGACAGGAAGAGCTAGCAGAGGGAAGAATAAAGGTGCTTTAAGACAGGAGTCCCCCAACCTATGGGCTGGGGCCCACTACCAGGCCGGGCCTTACTAGCACCCGTGGACCCATTTGTGCATGTTCGCAGGGCTAGCCACGATGGTGGCTAGCTCCTGCGCAATACGCAAACAGGGCCACTAGCCCTGTGTGGGTGCACGCAACCCCATTCAGACGCAGCCCTGTTTACGCATGCGCGCAAACACAAATTTCCCAGCTGCTCCCTTTCCCAGCATGAAAAGGTTGGTAACCTCTGCTTTAAGACAAAGTCAACTCCTGGTAATTTCCATGGAGGTATCCCTCTAGTTTTCTTGGCAATAATACAGAATTGGATTAACTAGCCTAAATTCCTCTGCTGTGCCCCTCTGTTGTACTCCTCCAACAACTACTGAGGCTCAATCTTGCTAAGCCCCCAAGTTCGAAGAGGGCTTATCCAGGGGGTGCCACAGCCCAAGTTTGGGGGAGAAAGGCTTTGTGAGAAGTAGAAGGAAAGCCAAGTGAAAGATCTGTACTGTCTGACCAAATTTTTCCCACAAAATGAGAGGTGGAATCACAAAGTCCCTCTTCTGGTAGTCCTTCAGAAAAATGGGAAGGTTGGGAAAAGCGATACGAAAAAACTGCTGCCTTAATCAGCTTACAACTGATCTCACTTAATTATGTTTCACAACAGCCATATTGCTCCATTCTCCAAAAAGAGGGAGAACGTTTAAGTTCACAAAGCTTCCTAGATAAAGCAACCAACTTTCACCATTAAGAAGAAAGGCCATGCATACCTGAATATACGCCTGCTGGCACCTCTGCACCAACTGATGAAAGGCAGGTGTGCGCAAGTGGTTGTGGACATGGGCAGGGTTGAGTCTCTGCAGGGACTCCATGATGATCTCTTGCAGCACAAAAGGACTCAGGACTCCCTTGGCTGCACCAACACAAAACTGATGTACGTAGTTCACACCTGCAAAGAGGAAAGGCAGTTACGAAAGTAACTGTGAAAGTCAGGCATAGGAAATAAGTCCCTGTGTTCGAGTGAGTGAGGGATTGAGTGAGTGAGTGAGAGATGTTCCTTTTCTGAAAGGAGAACAAAGCCAGCAGCTATCTTGGAGACTGTACCCAAGAAAAGGGGATAAGATCTATTATAAATTATTTTTCAACCATTTGCAATTAAAATAACGCCGGGTAGGATCTACAGAGAGCCACTTGATGCCAAAGGCAACCAGCTTTAAATTCTCTTTTTAACTTTAAGACCCCTGTACCATAAATAACATTTAAAAAAAAACAGCTGCCAACTTATTACATTGAAGATCTCAAGCTGGAAAATTTATTTATTTATTTATTATTTATTATTGGGACTTATATGCTGCCCTATCTCCCGAAAGACTCAGGGCGGCTAACAACAATAACATACAATAAATACAGAAGTTAAAATTAAAATTAAAAGCCCCTGTAGAATAAATAAAAATTAAAAATTAATTAAAATTAAAATAAATTAAAAATTAGAGTTAAAAATTAAAAACATAATTAAAATCCCTGTCAGTCCAGGTCAGCCTGGTGGAAAAGGAGTGTTTTGAGGCCGCGGCGAAAGGACCGGAGATCCGGGGCCATCCGAAGCTCAGGGGGGAGCTGGTTCCACAGGGCTGGCGCTCCCACAGAGAAGGCTCTCCCCTTGGGGGTCGCCAGCAGACATTGTCTAGCCGATGGTACCCTGAGGAGGCCTTCTCTGTGTGAGCGTACTGGGCGATGGGAAGTCGTTCCCGGCAGCAGAACGACTAGAAGCACCCTTAATTTGCACTGACTACTTTTTCACCACAGAATCAGTGGCTCTAGCAATTTTAGGCAGTAGATTACAACACTCTAGATGCGCACAGGCGGGAGACCCACCTTGGAATGCATTTCCCCCCCCCTTCACATTAGGGTGTCTGTGGAACTTACCTAATTTGGCCGCTAATCCGAGGAGCCACTTCACATCTTCTGTGTAGGGGGGGCTGCGTGAGAAATTGTTGGGGTGGTCATTGTGAGCCCTGCGTCCAAGCATCTCCAACGCCAGCATCCCTGAAGGGGGGAGCAAATTTAACCCTCAAGTGGGCCAAAGGTTTCCTCACTCACACTTCCCACTTCCCACACAGAGAGCAGTTTGAGCCAACAACCTTTTTGGCCTTCATCTTGTTAAAATGTAAACATTAATTTTAAAGCTCCCTGCACCATGGAAAAAGGTTGGAAAAGCAACCTGGGACAATTTGTAGCAAAGAAAAGCCATATGGGGAAGAAGCTAAATTAGCAGAGTATTGGTTTCTTTCTTTTAGAAAAGGAAGAACCTTGGCACTCTGCAAAGCTTAAGATTAAAGACTGGAAAGAGTAACAAAAGTTTGGCACGAGGGTCAGTCTCTTTTTGCCTTCTTTGGTATTGGTAATTAAAAAGAATTCCCAGGGGAATCTTCTTCTCACATTAATTTCTTGTTAGAAATTTATAAGGCGGTCCAGATCTATAGCAGACAATCAGACAATACAGCTGAACACCCAAAAATATACCAACACTAAAAGAAAAACAGTCAAAAGGCAACCCAAGTACAAGACCTGCCCGCCCGTTCTGTTCCAAAACGTGGGAAAAGAACCAGATTCTCAGAGCTCTTTTGCACATGGCTGGACATCTGTGTGCTTTTCTAAACAACGGGTACCACAACAGAGAAGCCCTCCCGGCTCCTGTTCCTTCATGGATGAAAGCATGTGACCTTTGCCCAATCCTACAGGAGCTATGGGAGATGGAAAGTCCTTTAAATAACCAGGTCCCATGCCGTGAAAGGCTTCGTAGGTGACAAGCAGCACCTTGAATTGCACCTGGAAGACAAGTGGTGGCTCGCGGACCAAAGGTGTCACATGGGTCTGTTGAGATGCACCTCATACCTGCCTGTGCTGCAGCATTCTCGACCAGTTGTATCTTCCAAGTGGTTATCAAGGGCAGCCCCACGCATAGCACGTTGCAATAGTCCATGCCTGTTGGACTTCATTATCACTCTAAGAAGGAGTGAAACTCAGACTTGCCATATTTATCATTGTTTGAGAACACTGAGAAATGCCAACTGTCCAGAGCAGTGAATCAAGACAGCCAGAGTTTTTCAGAACTAAGGAAGATGCATTTTTTAATGTCCTGAAGCCAGATTGAATACACTGATCGCTTGCGATCCATTTGGTCCATGGCCCCCAATTTAAGACTGCTTTCTGGTCTCCCGGAGTTGGAAGATCAATGAACAAATTGTTAACAAATACAATTTCCTGCAACTATAATTAATCCCATGTCTCTTTTCATCCCCCCTGAATTATTTATTCACCAGTAATCTGCTCGCCGGCCTAAACCAGGGAATCTAAACTTTCATCCACAAATGACAGGACAGGCAGGCCTTTCCTGGGAGCCGTTAATAGATACGCATCACTTTTGCTCTTAATGCCGGCAGAAAACATTGAAAGAATCACCATTTGTGGTCCTTACCCACTCGGTAGGCAGAATGAAGGTAGTGCAATCCTTGAGCACTGACCGGCTGGCTGTGTTGTTCATCTTCAGAAGGAAAGCCCCCTGTCACAAGGGAGCTGGGCTGAGAAGACAAGCTTGTTAAGGAAGTCCCTTGAATTGCTGGGAACGTAGACCCTGCGTGAACACTTCCTACTGGAGAGAAGAAAGACCCGTATAAAGGGGAGGAATCAAAGACATCGGCTACAGGATTTCAGCTATCATCTGCCTGGATACAGGTCAGGGATTAATATTAATTAACCTGGTGGAAACATAGTAGCAGAGAACAAACAAACTGGGTTATAACACTGTAGGCCTGATCATTTTAAAAGTGGACGTATTTCCCTAATTTTTTTGGAAGTTTCCCAACACTTGAGCCTTTCTATATCCTCTCTCATTTTGCATAATATTGCCCAAAGGCAAAAAATACACCAAAAGAGCCCATGTCCCAGCTCCCCACTGGGAACGATAGAACTTCCACTCTCTATACGAGTACTTCTAAATAACAGCTAACATGTCATATTCTATTTAAACAGAGTGGAATAGTTAAATCCTAAAGGCACAATGTCAATTAATACTTGTTTAATTACACAGAAATTTATGAGAGGGGGAGGCTAATTGACTCACAGTTTTTATGTAGTGTTCCAGATAACATCTCATGACATATTCTTGCAACATCAAAAAGTAAGAAAGACAACCTGGCAACATAGATGAAAATAGGAACTCATGGAATTCAGTTATGTCAGGCCATCAGACAAATGCAGATAGAAGGCCCAGTTCTTACTACTGAAGGGCAAGAAAAAGGAAGACTGAGACCAACATCTCAGGGGAAATGACAAAGGTCAGGAAGCCACGGCAGGCTGGAGACTTATCAATAGGAAAGAAGAGAAAACATATGAAGGCAGATATTCCAGGTGTTCAGGACGTCCTTATAGTAATCACTGTCCATGTGCTACTCTGTTGACACGCATGGAACATTGTGCATTCTTTGGGGAGACATTTATAGATTTGTGGAAAGAAATTTTATTCCATTTAAGTAAGAATTTAAGTAAGTAAATGTTGGGATAGAAACAATTATTTTTTAAGGTAAAGGTAAAGGTTCCCCCGCACATGCGTGCTAGTCGTTTCCAACTCTAGGGGCCGGTGCTCATCTCCGTTTCAAAGCCGAAGAGCCAGCGCTTGTCCGAGGACGTCTCCATGGTCATGTGGCCGGCATGACTAGACGCCAAAGGCGCACGGAACGCTGTTACCTTCCCACCGTAGTGGTCCCTATTTTTCTACTTGCATTTTTTACGTGCTTTCGAACTGCTAGGTTGGCAGAAGCTGGGACGAGTAACAGGCGCTCACTCTGTTACGCGGCACTCGGGATTCGACCCGCCAAACTGCCGACCTTCTGATCAACAAGCTCAGTGTTCTAACCCACTGAGCCACCCCGTCCCTTATTATTTTTTACATATCACTAAAATGCTGAAAACTTGAAATCCAAAGAAGCAGTTCTAGTTTTTAACCTGAACTCAATACTACTTATGGACTAGGTGAATTGATTCAGATTAGACAATGGTATAAAACACTTCCTGACCAAATTTTTAACTTAGATCTACTTTCTAGGTAACAGAAAAGAAGGAGATTGAGCATCTTACAACAAACCTGTAATACACAAAAGACACTGATTTTTAAGTAGCTTTATTTTATTCGTTTACTCATTAATTTGTATAAAAATCTATTTTTCATCGATCACCACATTCCATTAGTTTGCAAATACTTGAAGGAACACCAATCAAGTGACCTTATGTGAGTAAGCAGATAAAATTCTTCATACACATAGGAAATGAGGGTGATACAATAGAAACAGAAATTAAAATGCTGAATTTAAATACAATTCTGGACTTGATATAAAGTCAAATTACAGCTTACAATTTGAGTGCTGCACAGTGTAGATTTCTGCCCAAAACCAACACCAAGAATAATATCCAAGACCAAGTTAAACTGAGTTTTTGGCTCATGGTGAAATTTACTAGCATATTTATAAAATATTTATAAATTTATAAATGTTGATAAATTATTTACTACAACTCACCAATAAGTGCAAAAGTCCCTATCAGACCTTAAAATGTTTCTGCAACTTAAAATGTTTTTCCCTCTTTTTTGGAATTTTTCCTTCACTGGGGAGCGACAGACACTTTGAAAACATTTCATTAATCTGAAACAGGGTTAGAAAGTGGCTTACTGCTTCCCCAAGAATGAAGATCTGCCTTTTAAAACATTTCTGTTCACATCTATGACTTGGCACTAAAACCAGTATACATGTGGGACTTAACATCAATCAAATTAAAGCAATTTCATCTGTATTTTCTTGTTTTGTTCCATTATCTATATAAGACTGGAGACGTTCTCTGCAACAGTGGAGAGGCTGATGGGAAAAGAACGTATTCACATATTGTAGAGTTCCTGTTCAATTTTCTATTTTTCAGATAATTAAAATCTAGCCTAGAAAAAGCATCAAGTATAACTTAGTCTCTGAGAATATGTGTTTTTTTCATATATTGCTGGCATTGCCTCTCTCAAATGTTCTGCCTTCTTCTGGTATTTATGATGCACTTTTTCAATTAGTCACTCTTATAGAATGGTATATTTCAATCATTATATTTTTAAATTTTGTAATAATTTTCTGTATTCCAAGAAAAATGTTTAAGTATGTTGCTTGTACTATCTTTAGGTTAAATCATTTTGTTTTGAGCATGTCTCCTTTTCTTCAGGAAAAACAGTGTGTGTGTGTGTGTGTGTGTGTGTGTGAGAGAGAGAGAGAGAGAGAGAGAGAGAGAGAGAGAGAGAGAGAGAGAGAGAGAGAGAGAGAGAGAGGGAGGGAGGGAGGGAGGGAGGGAGGGAGAACACTCGTCTTAAGGTTTCACAGATCAGTGTTTCCAGGTGAAATGGGCAATCTATAGATAGCAAAGTCCTTTTGGGTACTTGCCAAGGACAGACAACATTTTTGGACTGCTTTGGGGATTGTTTCTGTTCCTGCTGTTGAAATCAGTAAAGTGATGGGAACATAACTTCAATCTCCAACTCTGAAATTGACTTACTGAAATTCACATTAAATCTCTAGAACATCTCTTAAACATGAATGCAAATGGGATGGGAAAGTAGAGCTCGGGGCTGGGGTGTAAACACAGATAGTCTTGGGCATATGAATTTCTGTCACTAAGTGACATCAAGTGACCCCATTACTTCAAATCATAGAACAGAATAGAACTGGAAGGGACCTTGGAGGTCTTCTAGTCCATCCCCCTGCTCAAGCAGGAGAACCTATACCGTCTCAGGCAGGTGAATGTCTAGCCTCTTCTTAAAAATCTCCAGTGATGGAGCACCCACAATTTCTGGGGATAAGCTGTTCCACTGGTTGGTTGTCCTCACTGTCAGGAAGTTTCTCCTTAATTCCAAGTTGCTTCTCTCTTTGATCAGTTTCCAACCATCGTTCCTCGTCCTGCCCTCTGGTGCTTTGGTGAACAACCTGGCCTCCTCAGCCTTGTGGCAGCCCCTCAAGATACTGGAACATTGCTATCATGTCTCCCCTACTTTTTCTTTTCTTTAGACTAGCCAAACCCAAGTCCCATAGCTGTTCTTCGTATGTTTTAGTCTCCAGGCTTTTAATCATCTTTGTTGCTCTTCTCTGAATTTTTCCCAAATTCTCAACATCTTTTTTTGTGATATGGTGACCAAAACTGGCTGCAGTATTCCAGGTGTGATCATATTAGGGTTTTATAAAGCGGTGCAAATACTTTGCGTGATCTTGATTCTATGCCTGATTATACAACCCAGGATTGTATTAGCTTTTTTAGCTGCTGCTGCACACTGCTGGCTCACAGTCATCATCCACTAGGACTCCAAGGTCTCTTTCACAGTTATTGTTTTTAAGCCAGATCTCACCTAATCTGTAAAATCTTTTGGGGTTTTTCTGACTAATTGTAAGATTTTGCTTTTCTCCACACTGAAACTCATTCTGTTGGATAAGGCCCATTGTTCAAGTTTGTCAAGATCTTCTTGGATCCTGAGTTTGTCTTCTGGGGCATTGGCTACTCCTGTCATTTTGGTATCATCTGCAAATTTGATGAGTTCCCCTTCAATTCCCTCATCTAAGTCACTTATGAAGATATTGAAGAGTACTGGGTCTAAGACGGAACCTTGTGGTACCCCACTGCTTACTTCTCTCCATGTGGATGTGGTGCCATTGAGGACTACTTGTTGAGTACAGTTTGTCAGCCAGCTACAGATTCATCTGGTGGTGATGTTGTCTATTGCACCTTTTCCTAGTTTACTAAGGAGTAGGTTGCAGTCTACTTTGTCAAATGCCTTACTGAAATCTAAGTATACTGCGGCCACTGCGTTTCGCTGGTCTACTAGTTTAGTCACTATCCTGATCATTAAATGGGAAGACGCAGGAGTCACAGGCAAACAGGCTAGTGAGAGCTGTGGGTGGGTGTCATGGGTGGGTGCTAGGGAGTGAGGGGAAGTGCCATAGGCCAGGGGTGTCAAACTCGCAACGTCATGTGACGTGTCGCAACGTATCATGACTTTTTCCCCATTACCATAGCTGGGGTGGGTGCGGTTTTGGCATGATGCATATGGCCAATGGGCCGGCAGTTTGACATCCCTGCCATAGGCAGAGGAAATGCTCGAAGTGAGTGATGGCCCAGAACAAATTTTGATCATGTGGCCAATGACCAGAACTTTAAGAACCAGTTACAAGTCCATTGGTGGAGCAGTGGGCTAATGCCTCCTTAAGTAACACCAGCTGCCTGCAATTAGTGCAGGTTCGCATCCCACCAGGCACAAGGTTGACTCAGCCTTCCATCCTTCCGAGGTAGGTAAAATGAGGACCCAGATTGTTGGGGGCAATTAAGCTGACTTTGTAATAATGCCGCTTGGGGTGTGTGTGTGAAAGCCCTAATAAGCAGGCATATACATAGAATGAAGGCTACTGCTAAGCTTGTAAGCCGCCCTGAGTCTTCGGAGAAGGGCGGGATATAAATGGAATTAAAATAAATAAATAAATAATTTTTTTTCAGTGCTGTCATAACTCTGAACACTTGCTAAACAAATGGACATACCCAAGGACTATCTGTATTGCTCCCAAAGTCCCTTCATATCATTAAGTGAGAGGCTTTGTCCTCTGACTCTGCACTGCTTCTTGTGCATAAGGCCTGACTGGGGGTCTGAGTAAGGCATGCTGTCCTTTTTCCTCATTTTGCACTTCAAGCATTTGGTGCCTTAGTGCAAGGGTCTCTGGAACCAGGCAAGGGGGAGGCATCTCCTGTGGCTTAGGGTCTTTAGGCAACATCCAGTTCCAACAACTGCTTCCAGCTGCAAACTCCTCCATGTTTGCAATGAAAGCACGATAGTTTGCCTAAGTGCTCCCACTGCTCGTTCCACTTCTCTTCTCTCTTTCCCCCCCACCCCTCAGCACCAGCACCACGCTTATTCCCTGCCTTACACTTTATTATAAGGATGCTGAACGATCTGCAGCCTAATGTAAAATGACCAGTTGCAAATTATAGTTTGTGATTAGCCACATTGCCAATGGAAGCCATTCTGTAATTATGACTGCAACACTGAAAAAAACTAAATACAGCCCCCAAACATTCAAAATATGAGAAAATCTGACAATTGTAACTAAACCGCCAAGAAAAAGGCAACAACGTGGTGAAGGTTTACCATTATTATTTAACATACACCCTCGCTGGTTGTAGTCACAGGAGTAGATGTTGGAAACTAAATGTCAAGAGGTTTCCACACTTGAAGTCATACTACAGTATTGTAATATTGCAATAATCAGTTAGAGAAAGTCCTGCTAAACTGTCTTTTCACCTGGCATAGGAATACTCACTTGCTACATTGGAAGACAGAGAGAGCCCTGCCTCAGCGTGGTACGGGTGCATGGCAATCTGTGTCATGGAAGGGACAGCGACTCCTGGGAAAGACACTGCGGCTGCCGCCAAAGACGGAGTAGTTACCGAGTAGGGGTACTGGGCCCCGATGAATGCTGGGTGGACACCCTGCAGAGAAACAGGTTAGAATTGCCTGTTCCTTCACAAAGAGGCAAGACCACATTTTTGGCAGGTGCAACCAGCCCTTTGCATACCCACAATACTATCTCCTGCACATTATTTGAGTTCCGAACAGGGAAGACGTCCAAACTAAAATATTTTAAAAAGAAAGGTAACGTTTCTTAGGGATGTTACCTAGGAAGCCTTTACCAGGTACATGTGAAAATAATCCATAGTTGCAGGAAGAAACATACTGAGTATATTTTCATAGAAAAATAGCAAGTAAAAATTTATACCATAGCTTTACCAACAGTTTGAAAGTTGTAATTTCAGAAATGTAAGACTTTTTGTTAACACTGACAAAATATAGTACCCATTCTAGTTAGGTAAGGCTAAATCCAACTACTCATGAACAAAAAAAGTGTCCTGGTGTTAATAAGTTACACTCAAGACATTATAAAAGAAAAGAGATTCCGACAGCAATTGGTAGACGAAGCTGGACAATCCATCGGATTGAAACACAGATCAAGTGAAGCTTAGTTCAAGATTGTGCAAGGGGCACTAACGTGACCGTACAATCATCTCTCTAACCTCTCAGATTCTTAGCCTTCGATTGCATTAGAAACATCCAAGGAAAACTCCTCCCAGAAGACTTTTAGGACAGTGTAGTTGCTATTACTGCTGAGTGTGTGTATGTGCGTGCTAACGAGAGATTGTTGGAGAACATTTCTTCCCTTGAACAAAAAGGGAACTTTCCTCCCAACGTCCCTGCTCACAAATTGAAAAAGAAATAAAGTGCCATTTCTGCCCAGCCTAGTCCCTGACATCTGCATTGAAAAGTAGATGTGCCATGGTCAAAGTAGTTACTCTAGACTGTTTTTCAAGACGGTTACAAACAACATACCTGTGGATAAGCAGAACCAGGCACTGGAAAGACTGCTGGCCGTGGCATGTGCTGAAGAGGATGGCTGATGTATTGAGGATTGCAAGGAATGTGGGTCTGGAGTGTCGTGTAGGGGTGCAGGCCCTGGGTGTGTGCGTGTGCCATTGCTGGCCCTGCCACAGTGTGCTGCTGGTATATGGTTGACCCCACTGAGATCACAGGCACTACTGTTGCTGCTGCTGTCACCGCAGCAGCCACCGTTACTGTGGCGGATTCTGACGTCACTCTGGTGTCTGGTTGTCCACGGACTGTTTCGCATGACGCCCGGGCTCCGTTTGCACTGCAGCCTGTTGCTCCTTCCCTCTGGGCAAGAGTTCCCCCAACCGTTTGCTCATACAACCAGTACCACTGGTGAGCAACTTCAAACAGAACTTCAGGATAAACTCCACCGCCTTTGGCTGCCTCTTCTACAGCCAAGCAAGCCTTCTCCAACATTAGATTATCCTGCAAATTCAAAAGCTACATTGATTCAAGATATTTTATCGGAGCCTTCGGAAATAACCATTTAGGATCAACTATTAGAATGAAATACAACTAAAGGCTACAAGGCAGCAAAATTAGCAGTACAAAAACAATTAGGCATGGAAAAGGCCAGCTTTCATGCTGCTGAATTACAAAGGGAATAGTTACCTCCCCCCCTGGCTGAACAAAATGAATCAATGATAACTAGTTCCTACAAATTAAAAATATATTGCAATTATGAAAATCTGAAGGAGAATTTTTTAGTGTAATATTCTGCTGAACAAAGTTTGAAGTACAAAACAACCAAATGCTCAGTTTTGTTATCTGCATGAAATTATTAAAGACAGACGTGGAAATGGTTAATCTGCTCATGGTTCCAAAATGTCTACATAGTCCTTGGTTTACAACCACAATTGGGACCAGAATTTCCACTGTTAAGCAAGATGTTGAGTGAATCACACCTAATTTTACGCACTTTTTTTACCACAAGTTTTAAGCAAATCACTGCAGTTGTTAAATGAATCATGCAGTTGTTCAGTGAATCCGGCTCCCCCCATTAGTTTTGTTGTAAATGGGAATCAGGTAACCTGAAGATGCCGCAACCACTATAAATACAAGCCGTTGCCAAGCACCCAAATTGTGATCGGGTGATTGCGGGGATGCTGCAACGGTTCTAAGCACAAGGACCATTGTAAGTCACTTTTTTCAGTACCACTGTAACTCTGAACTCTGTAAATTTAGGACTATCTGTATTCCATTTCTGAAAAATAAACACACAAACAAGGAAGGCTCTTTTCCAAAGCCTCAGACTCTAATAAATGGCTCTACACGATTTATAACCATTTACTTTTACACAAGAAGCTTTGAAAAAAATTAATATAAAATCACTTTATTCTCCTTAGTGGTTTTATGTATTTGGCTAACTTAGCTGTTCCTTATTTGTTTCAATTCAGTTTATAGAATTATAAAGTTATAAAACAATATGCCAGCAACTAGAGGAAGGACCTTTTTCCTACAACACTGAAGTTGCTAGATAAAGAGTTATAACTTCACTTTCAAGAGATGCAGCTCCAAAGAACTTGAAAACCAGGGAAGATAACTTCTAAACAATATAGCTACTGATATCTTTATTCAAGAAGAACAGTAGCCCATGTTTCAGTCCTATTCCATAATGCCATGAAAAAGTTAGGCAGATGCCTGTACTTGCTAGGTGCTGAGGTGAATCAAAGACTTCTGAATTGCTCACCTGCTCTTTGCACTGGACCAGGGCTCTCTGGATCTCATTGGGGTTCAAGGCATGTGCATGTGGCAAACAACTCAAGGCCAACTCAGCAGCTGATCGCACCATATTGGAATCCCGAGCTCTTGAAGCTCTGTCAGCCAACGATGCCACTTCTGGGGGAGTTAGGTGACCATCCCAGCATTCCACCAAGATATTCAAGGCTGCACTGCCAATCTCCATGGCTTGCCCTAGAGGCCAGAGAAAAGGGCAGAAGAAAATCATCTCAAGGAATCTCAAGGGCTTTTAATTATTTCCAGTGATGAAATTATTACATTACAAAGGCAAGCATCTTGGACAACATTAAGAACCAGACTGAATAGAGGTCAGAAACAGACAATTTATGGCCCATTTCCTTGCTGCTACCATATGCTTCTTTTTTACAGATCCTGGAAAACTCACATTTCTGTTGCCAAAATTCCACATCTCTTAGCTCTGAATGCAGGCAGATGCTTCTTGCACCTGACCAAATTCTGCCACGTGATCTCCTACATGAGGTGCCTAAAACGTGTAACCTAAAACATGTAACTATATTGCCCACTTCTACTAACGTTCACGATGGGTCGGACACGACTTCGCAGCTAACAACAACTAATGTTAGCCTGTCAATTGACTTAGAGCAGATCAGGCCCACCCTTTTCTCTCCCTTTTATGCAGGCGCAAAAGAATTCCTACAGTGTGCCGCTGAAATGCAATAGTCAATCACTGAAAACTATAATTTTCAGTAAGATAGCTGATACAAGAAGTGCTAAATCTCCGACTTAGACTTAAGACACCAAAATTTATTATAGTAGGAAAGAGAGAGCTGAAGAATTGATTTCCATTTCTCTGGTGTCCAGGTAGCAAGTAATACCTACATGCTGTTGCTGCTTCTGCTATTCCAAGCTAACCACACGTGTCAACCTTCAAACGATTCTGTCTGCAGCCATCTTTACTTCGTTTTCGGTTGCCACAGCTATGGGAGTGGGGAGATGTGTTCTTTTAGTTTAGCCATAACAAATACTTTCTTGTGGGAACCAAGGTCAAGCTGCCTAAGTTTGGGGGGACTGGAGCTACCGTTAGAAGTCCGCCAAAGTAGTTAATTGAGGATTGTGATTTATGACAAATGTAGGGGAGTTCAACTTTTACTTTGTAACCTTTGGGGGTGGGAACTTTCAGTCTTGGGTTCATCTTTGTTTGTGCCGATACTAGGCAGCCATTAAAAGTATTCTTTGAGGAAAGCAATTGCCCCAGAGTTCTTATTTCTACTGGTCTCATCTCATCTCATGACACACATACATCTCACAATGCTTTTTCTCACATTGCACAAGAAACTGCATAGGAGATCAGAAGCCTGTTTTCACACCATTCATCCTCACACCAGATGGAGGAAAGCCCAGCTCTGTCCAGGCTGTCTGTATATCTAACAAGCACTCAGCTATGGTATTTACCCACATGCTAAAGAGGAAAGCAAGTGGGCTCATTTCTGCCCATTCAGCCACCTTTTCCCAGGGAAAATCTAGGCCACTGTATTTATTCTTACTTGATACAGGGCAGGAAGTTAACAGAGCAACTTCAGTGGAGGCAGAAAAAACTCCCCTTTTCTAACTGTGATTTCCTCAAATCTGCTGGCTGCCTGAGCTTTGTCAAACACAAACTGCAAGTTATTCATGTTAGGATTAGAACTTGATAAGATACAAATATCTAAGCATCTTCTAGATGAGCAGTTCTCAATGGGGAGGGGGGAAAGAGATAGGGATATCTTAAGGCCACCAGGGGCCCACTGGTGAAAAGCATTTAACAGGGCCACAGCACACAATGAGGGGGCTACAGAAAAGCAAAGGCCATTATACTGCATTTTGGTTGTTGGCAAAAAACCACTTCAGTTACTGTCCTGTATCCAGCAATGGGGGTTGAAGAGGGAATCCTCAGGAGAAAAAATCAGAAGGGGACCATGGGCAAAAAGGTTAAGAAACATTGTTCTGGACGAAATATCTTCATTAGTACAGAAAGAGCTAAAGCTTTACAAACTGAATGCTCGGATTGAAAGTTGTTTTTGTTTTACTACACAGGACCTGTTTGAAAGACTGACAAAAACCAGACTTAGAATGGAAATTCAATGGGGTTCAGGGTGACACAGAGCTATGATGTAAAAATTATTTGACCAGTGCATGCTTCTCACAATTTTTATATGGTGATCCTATGCAAGGTCATTCTCCCCATTGCTCACACCAATCTTTTTCACAATAAACTATAGCTGTAAATGTGAATGGAGTAATGAATGCTTTTTTCCACTGCGCAATATAGCCTCCAGCAAAAGGATAAAAAAGGGGATATAATAGCTGTTACTTAGAACTTTTCCCACTCTGCAGCCCTTCCTGTGTTGTACAAATTGTGCTAGGACAGTGTTTTACAACCTTTTCACCCATTGTACCACTTTTAGGATATGGCAACATCCAAGTACCACCAGTCGCCTAGCAAGATGTCAAAAACTTGATGACCAAAAAAAAAAGAAAGAAAAAAGTGATGAAGTACAGGTAGTCCTCGACTTACAACAGTTTGCTTAGTGACTGTTCGAAGTTACAATGGCACTGAAAAAAGTGCCCCACAAGCCACAGCCGAGCAAGATGCCTGCCTGCCTGGCAGCGCTCTTCCTCCTGTCCAAGGTTTTCATTGTGAGCATTTCTGTTGAGGATTGGCAGCAGGGGTGGGGTGGGGGTGTTTTGTTTTTATTCCCCCATCTGCTGGGTGGTTGCAGCAGGTTTTGGTCACTTCACATGACCCTGGGACACTGTGACCGTCATAAATATGAATCAGTTGCCAAGCATCTGAATGTAAATCACAAGACCCTGGAGATGCTGCAACATTCCAGCTGATTGGCGCTTTTTCTGGGCTCAGCAGAAGCACCAGGATCAGCACTGAGCTCCAGCTGGAGTCTGGCGCCGATCCTGGAGCTTCCACTGAGCCCTGACAGCCCTGCAGCTCCAGCCCTCTCTCGCTCAGGCTTGTGCTGTGCTGCCACCAGTTCAGCTCATTCCCCTCCCCCGCTACCACTTCTCTAGGATGGTCGCGTACCACCTGCCAGATGCCAATGTACTACAGGTGGCACCCGTACCACTGGTTGAAAAGCCCTGGGCTAGGAAACTACTGATAAGACTTCCAGAGCACCAGAAGGAAGGGCTTCTTAAAAATAAGACAGATATGTTGCGTGGAACAGCTCAAGCAGATACTATTCCCACCTGTGATCCAAGAGACATGAGAGGAATAAGTCCGAGAGAGCCAGTTTGGCGAGACAAAGTTGTGCAGTCCCAACGCATAGAGTCCAATTTCAAAGGCGCAGAGGTGAAGGTTACGATGAGGCCCTTGGTGGCCACCACTAGAAGATGGGTGGGTGAAAATGGAGGTGCTGCTGTTTCCCCCAGCCTTAATGAGAACAGTCTTGGCCAGCTCAAAATAAAAGTGAGCAGCTGCCTCCGAGGGCTGATTTGGGACATGGGGGGCATGGCTCTCCGGTCGCCTGCCCTTGTATCTGAAGAGAGAAAAATAAAATAGCCGTTAAACAAGTTGAAAGGAAACCCAAATAAAATACTTTTGAGCTATCTCCAAAAGATGATAAAGCTCCAATTTCTGACTGAGCCTCTCCCGGCTTTAGAGAGCCTTTCTTAGGCTAAATGCAGGTCGGAGCCAGGAAACATTTGTAGCATAAATGCACAATTCTAGATGGGCAGCAGCACTCACCTCCCAACCTCCACAGTCTTTGCACGTGCCCCTCCACTGGCCCTTCGACTTCCGCTGGAAGAAGAGGAACCCAAGGAATCACTGGAAGAACTGCTGATGCTGTCACTGTCCTGTCCCCGGCCCCAGGAGGTAGTTGCCCAGCCCCCCCGCAGGGGGCGCCGACTGAGGGTGGGAGAACTGTCAGAGGTGGTTTCTGGGGCACTGCTGTCAATGCTTGCCATTCCTGCAAGGCAAAGAGAACAGGTAAGCAAGCTTAGAGGGCACAATATAATCAGACCACAATATGGAATACCATCTCAGTTTTTCAATATACAGGGGATTCTGCCGAAAGTTTAAATCAGAAACTAGAAAATTGAGAGTTTCTGGAGGGTCCAATTTAAGTTCTGTCCTGTTAGGAAGCATTGCAGGTTATTATACTACTCTGATTTGCAAAGTATTATATCGGTTACCAAGGAATTAAAATGCTTATCAAAGAATTCTCTCTCAGTTTGGCATACGGAAATAAACAAGAGACAAGCTTGACTCCTGTATATTTCCATATGCCAAACTAAGCCACTTTACTAATTTCAGCTAATTATTTGCCAAATCCTGAACATCATTTACAGCAATAGGTAGGCAAAATTCCCTTCTGACCAAAAGACTGGAGGCAATACTTACTTCTTTATAAAAAGGTTTATAAATAAAATTATTATACATAATTTGGTAGCACCAAAAGAAATTACAATCAACTTCACAGACTATACAAATTTATGCTAATATAGTTTTTCTTTCCATCCAATTATGTCCAATTCTCAGAGACTTGTTTTCTTAGCAAGGTTTTTTTGAAGTAGTTTGCACTACCTTCTTCCTAGGGCTGAGAGAAAATGATTGGCCAAAGTTCACCCAGCTGCTTTGTCTAAATTGGGACTACAACTAATAGTTTCCCAGTTTCTAGAATGATGACTTGACCACTATCCAAACTGACTCTTCAGTATAGTTAATGCTGCCCCGGTTTTCACACTCCTAAACCCTTGTAACATTCTCAACCTATTTCTTACCACATTCTGACTTCTTTATGCAGCAAAAATAATTAGCAGTTTGTTAAGGTAGGCATCTCAAAGGATTTTAGCTATTTTTGATTGGAAAGAACACATTCATATGTTATGTGTGTCTGTGTGTGTGTGTCTGTGTTTGTGTCTGTGTTATACTGCAGATTTTTATGAGTTTAATCCTTATTAATCTATACTTTGGGTCTCTTCACCTTCTTAATTTGGAGAAAAATAATTCACATCATTATTTAGTTTTACAAATGTAATAATTGCAGTTACAAATTGTTAAGAAATTCATGCTTCAGCTAGCTATTTGCTAGCCTACCACCAAGATGAGTACTTTATGAGATCCATGGTGGTGCAGTGGTTAGAATACAGTATTGTAGGCTAATTCTGCTGGCTGTCAGGGGTTTGTTCCTCACCGGCTCAAGGTTGACTCAACCTTCCATCCTTCCAAGGTTGGTAAAATGAGGACCCAGATTGTTGGGGGGCAATATGCTGACTCTGTAAACTGCTTGTAGAGGGCTATAAAGCACTATGAAGTGGAATATAAGTCTACATGCTATTGCTATTTATATGGCTTCATTAAAATATGCATTTGTATAGCTCTCTATATATCACATCATACTTTTTCTTAATGGTCATCTTTAGCATCATTAAAACTGGCAAGCCCCAGGTCACAAAAAAGGTAAGCTAACTAATTAATTTTGAACATCAACAAATCCATCTAGAGACTAGTAGATTAGGATATTAACAACAGTTCATATAGGTTTTCCATGAATAAAGCATTTGTCATAAAAGTGTTACCGGATGTCAGCCGGAACTCGCCATCTGGCTGGCAATCTTTGCCTCAATGCTGTCCCCACTTGCAGAGATACTTGCAGAAACCTCTGAGCCATCATAGGTCTTCACCCAGTAGCAGAGTTGTGAGGCCCAGCCCCCCCCCCCAAGTTACCTGTGTGCTTCTTTTTCTGTCTGACTGGTGAACCCCAGCATCTTCCATTGTAGCCCCCTCTGCTTCCAAGAGCTATTCGGCTAGGAACTTTCCCTTCTTGCTTTAAGATACTGGACTCAACGGGTGGGTCGCAAGGGGATCTCTGAGGGTTCTCTGGAGAAGCACAAAGGTCACTTAGAAGGGCAGTAAGAGGAAAGAAGAGGAGAATTTGCAAACAAGGATCTGTTTTAATGCTATCACCAAGACTCAGTTCCTTTCTTACAGAAATATTGACAATTAAAAGTCTGGGATAGATATTCATAGGCTGATTCGGTATCTTTATTCCAAAATGGGGGAAAACTATAAGTAGTTAATGAATAGTGCAGTTGGAAAAGGTTTCCTAAAAATAAGAAAAGCAAAACTTCTTTTTGGAATTATTATACAACAAATGGCAGACAAACTTTTTAAGAAAAGCTGTAAGTGAAAACTTTCAGGTAACCAGAAGACTGAAGCCTCTTCATCAAGAAAAAAAAATGACCTATTTCTTCTGTCATGAGAAGAGAGCAGTTGGTGTCCTGTGAAACAGCTGTCCATACCTTGGGTAGTCTTCTCCATAAAGGGTTCAGAAGGATTGCTTTGGACTGCAGGTGGTACACCTGTCTGCTGTGCAACAGATGTTCCTGGGAGATGCTGCATGGGTGCAGTTGATTGGGTAGCATGTTTGGAAGGAGATTTCTGATTAGGTACTGTAGGTTTGCTGGATGAGTAGAATGAACTCAGAGTTTGAGGTTTGTGTGTCTGACTTTCCCTGTCCAGCAGCTTATCTAAGATCTACAAAACATGGAACAGGAGAATGCAGAGGTTACTGTTTGAACTAAAAACTAATTAGCAAATGGAAGGGATAATGTGGCATAGTCAAAATTCACCTAAAATCAGAAAGCACTCGGTTCATATGATAGGCATGAGGCTAAATTCTCATGGATACACATGCAACTAAATGAGTCAGTTTATTGCACAAATTCAGGCAAATTAGCTTATTTAGTTACATTAATGTAACTTATAACATAAGGCAGAGACTGTTTTGTGTCCTTAAACGCATTCATTTTCCCCCAATTACCGGTAAGCCTTCCCAAAATCTTTTAGGGCTAAGGATTGTCCTTCAAACTCTTGCAGGATCAGAAGAAAGAAACATAAGGCAAAAGTATTTGGAATTAAATTTAAATTTAACCTTACAGTGCATTAATCCATTACTGTAAATCTCAATATTTAAAAACACTTGTATTCTATCTTGGTAAGAATTCCAATTTAGTTGTCCCCAGAATACGCCTTTGACTTATGAAACAGGTTTTTTTAAATTATATTTGCGAGCAGTCTATTCTCAAAGGTTCTGGACAGATAACAATTAAGACCAGCACAAAATGAAATTCAACTTCCTCAAAAATAATAAATCCACACGTATCATTATCATTATGAGGTCCTCGGTACAGCACACTGGGCAGCAAGTGTTTCCCAGCGGTTTTGATCATTCGCAGCACCTTCGGCATTGTCCCAAGGGTCATTAATAAACTTAACCATTTGGTGGCAGGTTTTCCTTCAGGAAGCCTCCAACGTAATACAAATTTTGGATGCTGGTCTTAACGCATATGCAATATTGGCCAGCAAACAACATTTGATTCACATTTCTCAATAGGTGTTCTAAATTTGATCTTTGTAGTACCTTTTCATTTGTGATGTCATGATATGAGACGCGGAGGATTCTTCTGAAGCAGCATTGTTGGAAAACATTTAATCATTTAATCATCTTGGCTATACACCTTCATTAAACAGAGCTTAGAATTCCACAAGCCAATGGTAATCAATTTTATTGACTTCAAAAAGGTGATTGACTCTATTCATCAAGAACCATTACAGAATACTGAAAAGTGCTTTGATATTCCTCAACATTTTATAAATATCTTTAAGAACCTTTAAGAACTCTAGCTGCTATGTACAAATGTAATCTGGCAACATCACTTTCTTTAACATCAATACAGGAGTAAGACAGGGATGCATACTATCACCATTCTTGTTTCTCTTCTCCAGGGTATGCACAGAGCAATGGATAACCCTAGCTAATTTGTTTTAATTGTGGGCTAGTCTTAATTTAATTCTATTTTAATTGTATTTATTTGTATTGTTTAATTCGCCCTGTAAACTGCCCTGAGTCTTTCGGGAATAGGGCGGTATATAAAATCAATCAATAAATAAATAGCTTTGGCATCCCATGGACAAGGCCCATCTATCGGATTTAGATTCTGAGGATGACATTGCATTGCTTGGTGAAACAAAAAGGTGCTTACAAGAAATGACCACCAGTTTAGAAACTGAGGCCAAAAAGATTGGCTTATGTATAAATCTTGAAAAGACCAAGTTTATGTAAGTCGGATGTGCCCAGGATAATATGCCTATAACAGTCCTTGGCCAGGCTACAGAACAAGTCCAACAATGTACTTATCTTGGTAGCAGTATGTCTATTGACGGAGGTACACATAAGGACATTAACAATTGAACTGGCTGTGTTTCAAAGCATGTGCCCAATTTGGCCTATGACAGCCGTAAGTATTACCACAAAGATGAAACTCTCCAAGAGTGTTGTTATACCAACAGCGACATGTGCATGTGAAACCCTCACGTAACTCAAACAAAATTGATATCAAAATAACAAACCAAAAAGACAGGCAGTCATGAATGTAACAGATTCCAACCTTCACTGACAAAATAACCTGTGCTAAATAAGTTTTAATAACTTTTTTTCTAAAAGCACGAGTGAAAGAACAGACTGGATCACCATGGGGAGATACTTGCAGAATATAGGAACCACCACTACCACCACCAAGAACAAGAAACCAGAGGCTCCACCAGAGGAAAATTTTAAAAGAAGGGATTTGTATGGATCTGATTCTATCCGAACTTGTTGGATGGGCAGATAGATAGAAAGGAAAGTGGCCCTCAGGTATTCTAGTAAAGGATCATGTAGGCTTTTAATGGTGACAATCAACATCTTAGATTGCACCAGGAGGCCAACAGGCCACCAATGAAGTCTCCAGAGCACTGTAGTCATAAAAATATATCATGATATACTCACCATTGCCGTGGCCATCACATTTTGCTCAAGTTTTGGTTTGTGAATGAATTCTTTCCAGGTGCAACCCCCAAGCATTTTAAAATATTCAAAATAGACTAAGGCACAAGGGATTATGAACTGAGGCTTCCAATGCAGGAATGAGCACAATCTGTACATGCAATTTAACTGTATAAAAACAAAAACTGTAGCCTGCTGATTGAGTAAGAGCTATAAATCCAGAGCAATTTCCTTAGAATTGTTTACCCAAAACTTCAAGCCATTCTGTCTTGGGTGAATTCAGTTTGAGCCTATTTCTCCCAATAGCCTTCAGGCACTGGATCAGCTGTAAAGCAGGGAATGTTGTGACACTCTGCAGGGACAGTAGAAGACCATTCTTGCATCCAGGCCTGAAGCAGGATTTTGGCCTGAAATCCAACAGTCAAAGATCCAAATAATCCACTTCTAAAAAGAGAAGGTTGCAGACCAGTCTAAAATTATAAAAATAATTGCACCTCCTTCTCTCTAAAAACACTATTGCTTGAACTCAACCTCCTGTCACTTCACAAGAAATCTTAACCAACCATGAGAGGCAGAGATCCAATTGAGTAGTGACAAACATGACAGACAGCCCTGATTCCTCAGTGCCCAGATCACCTCAAACAAAGTTCCTGTCATCTCCAACCTAACTCTGTCCAACTGGAGCCCAACTCTAAGTCTAAGCAATTTTACTTGCCAACAATTGCAAGAATTCTTCATGGCAACACTTCAGATTCCTTAAAAGGGGAAACGTTGTCCTAAAAAGGGCTGCTGGATAACATTCAGCAAATACAGTAAGAGCAGCAAAATATGTCCCTTTTGCCGCTCATTGCCAGTGTCCAGTTAGATTCCTGACAAGTTTTCCCCTCCAATAATGCTCTGGTTATCTCCTCTATTCTTCATTTCCAGCTACTCTGGAAGGTAAGGAACTGCAGCAGTTTTGTGAGAGTGAAGAGGCCAATCCAGTGCAAGTTCCGTTATTGCTCTCCTATTCCAATGGATCTTGATCAAACTGTTCACCAGATCTCAGAAACTCCAATGCTCTCTAAAAACCCAGTGGATCCATTAAGTGCTTGGCGTAGACTGATCTAATCACTCCACTTTTTTTGTTCTTTCCATATTAATAGAGTACTGGAAATAAATTATGGAAAGGAAATACAAATGTTTCCTACCAATAGGATAACTTTTGGGTGTAATGGGGAAAAAGTAAAAGAAACATAAGCCAAACCAATCTGATGGCTGCAAAAGACTGCAAGGACATTATTTGGCCATAGGTTTAGCAGCAGTTGCTAACTCTTCCATTCTAAGTACCCTTGTCATGGTCTCATGATCAAAGTAGACATTATATTTCTCACCCCGTGCACACAGAAACATACAGGTGCATTACAGGGAAACACACTGGGGCAACACACACAGCATCCACCCTATCTCTCTCACATGTACACATCAAATGGTATTTTAAATCTTGAAGTCCTGCAAATGTTAGTTGGTTTCCAAGAAAACTCTGAAAAGCTTAGTTATTTAAAAATGAACTAAAGATGTTCCACTTCTAAACATTTCTAAAAATAACTTACTTTTTTGAGTTTAGACTGATCATCCTTGTAAGTGATCATCAGGGCTAAAGCTAGATCTCCTTTCTCTCTTCGAGTACCTTCACACAGAAGAGGATGCTCTGCTTCGCTCACTGTTGTCTTCATGCCTGCAAAGCAGAATTCAAGAATGTTGTCCTACTTTATGTAAATACTAAAACATTCCTACTAGGGCAATCTTCCAGTCTCGTCAAAATGGCTACTGGCAAAACACAGTATGCTATATATTATTATTATGCAAAATATGTCTGAATTACATTCGATTCCTTTTTTCATGATCAAGTGCTACAGATAAATGTTGATATACAGAATAAATTATCAATATTGATACAAATATTCTGTATAAAACTTTAGATTTCATTTAAAAAGAATATCAGCTATGGTGCCCGGGCTTTTCATTATTTCAATTCTATTTAGGTGATTCAAGAAGAGAATTCAACATCTGTGCAAATTCAGATACTTGACATGGGCAGGATCTCTTTTCAAATTATAGGAGCAACTGTACAGGGGGAAAAACTAAGCACTCACCAAGTGCTGCCACGGCTGCCTCAAAGCCAAGTTCTTCATCTCCAGGCATTTCATTGTTCCAATTACGGCTTGGGGGTCTTGACCCTGTAGGAGAAACCACTAGGACAGGAACAGAGATATTAGTTAGCTCTCTATTAATTAGAGAATAAACATTGCCTGGACTGGTAAAGAAAACTAGTGCAAATATTGTATTTTAACAACCGTACAATATTGCTACAGTTAAACCAACATGATAAAATTTTCTTGCAAGGTCAGTACAAAAATCAGACCTCAGTACCATGTTGAGATATTTTATCCTCCCGAGGATATTTTTTGTACAACTCTAATTGTCATTTAACACATGGCACAGCTGGTAATTCAGAATGAAAAGAGGATTGCAGTCACCACAAGGCATTGTGCATTGTTTTGGCTTCCTCAGAGCTGTAAAATATGGTCTTAGTTTTGGTGCTTTATCTGTAAAAAAAACTGTAGTAGAGATTCAGCAAGTAGTCACTGAAAAACTGACCATCTGCTTTAAGAAGCTGGGCATAACACCTATAAATTAAACCATCTTGTCTCCCCCGGTGCCCACTAAATACTTTGACTCCCATCAGTTACAGGCCAGCAACAGGCATAAATTACTTTGTACCCCAAAGTTTCTGGAGAATCATTTATAGGAGAGCTGTCAATTGGTAACATTAGGACATACCAGTAGTTAATAAAGTTTTAAAGACTGATTGAAAATCCTCTATTTAGATACGCTAATTACATACTTCCAAGCTTTCCGATTAAGGCTAGGTCACAGGTCTGCAACCCGCGGCTCCGGAGCCGCATGCAGCTCTTTCAGCCGTCTCCTGCGGCTCCCAGTCCTCTGCCATGTGCAGTCCAAAAAAAAAAGTGGGACTAAAAAAGTTTAACCAATCAATTCAAATATGCAGGGTAGGTGCATATCTCGCCTTGGCTCCACTCTTCAGTCAAATCCTGTTCTGCACATGGGTACATGTATGCGCATGCGCACACATTTTTTGCGGCTCCCAGTTTTTCCTTTTGTGAGGGAACCGGTTCTGGCTCTTTCACTGTTTCAGGTTGCTGACCCCTGGGCTAGGTTCAGGACCTCCACAGCTCCTTCACATGTAAGCATTTGGTCTAAACCAAGGGTAGCAGGTATATATTTTTTAACCTTGCAGAAAACATGGAAGTTCTCACGGACACAAGAATCAACAGACATAAATGAATGGACTGTGGAAATTGCACTGAAAAACCATCGCTGCTACTCTTTTCCTCAAGGGGCTTCCTCTTGGGTAAATAGGTAGGCAGGGGTTTTACCTGGGGCACACAACACATCAAATATGAAGCTAGCGAGCATGAGAGGCAGGACAGGCCGGTAATCGCACAGGGTCCCTTCCCTCAGCTCTTCAGCTCTCCCCCGAATAGTATTCATCTCGCTAGAGCCCAGTGGGATCTTCTTCAGCAAGGCCACGATCTCAGACTCCTGGTAAGCCAGCTTGACCTGTGTGATATGGATCAAGGAGAAATACGCACAAACCTTTTATTTGAACAAATGCATTATTATGCACAAAGACTGGATAATAACATTAAGAAAGAATGCTTTTAGTGAAGCGCAAGAATCCTAGCCTCAGGCTGAGAGGGCTGCTTTTTTATCCAGTAATGGCTGCCAAGAAATTCCCTAACTTTGGGGACTAAACTCAATGTATGATCCTCTGCAGAGCCATATGAAAGTCTATGTAAATCTGTGGAGAATATGCAGCTGGAACTGCACATTTTGGAAACTAAACAAAATAACCAGCTAACAGATTGTACCAAAACCAATACAGGTAGTCCTTGATTTATGATTTAGTGACTGTTTGGCAGCACTATAAAAACTAACTTACGACTGGTCCTCACACTTATGACCATCACAATGTCCCTGTGATCATGTAATTGCAATCTGGGTACTTGGCAACTGGCCTGCCCTTATGACAACTGCAGTATCTTGCAGTTACGTGGTTGCCATTTGCTGACAAGCAAAGTCAATGGGGAAGGCAGAAGAGAAAGTCACGGGTCACAGTCATGTGATGTCTCACCTAATGACCACACTCGTCAACAACAAATTTTCCAGTCCCAATTGCGGTCATAAGTTAAGGACTACCTATACTGTATCACTGTAGAAAAAATGTCACCATTGTAAAACTACTCTTACAAAAACTACATACTTGTTTTTTAACTAGAGTTTAGGGGAGAAATTCTTTCAGTCAAACAAGTTGAACCTAGAGCTAGAGGTACAAAACCAAAACCTCAGTGAGCTTCATTAATGATATAATGTTTCATTATCTTCAGGATTCTCTTGGTGCGCAATCTCCCCACCCCCCACGCCATCCCATACATACCTCCAGGGCCTTGGTAGATGCTGGCGGCCTCTGTAACTCCAGAGCAAACATGCCAATCTGGAAAGCTAGATTGTGATATTCTTGCCGCTCACTCAGTACAGTCAGTAGAAAAGCAGCTTTGGATAAAGTGTTTGTTGCTATCCAAGTCTGTTTGCTAGTAGATACTTTATTTTTCTTTCCCTGTAGGATGGAGAATTAGAAGGCTGAATGTGAATTTTCCTGTGCTTTGATGCTATAGAAAAACAATTTAAAAATGATAAGTATGCCTGGGAACTGATTTCATTTATGTGCCATCTTAGATGTATAAAAATGTATGTGTGGGGGGGTTTTAAACTACACTTCTTGCAAGTCTTTTTCCTTTATATATGCCTACTCACAGCAGCAATCTACTCTTGGCTGAGCAGATCTGACTGGGAGATGATCAGGATATCCCAGACTACAGACAACAGTAGGAAACTGGAAGAACATTTAACAAGAAAAGCAATTGACTTTTCCATGTAGTTTAGCTTGACTTAAGTCTTAAGGGAATCTTTACCCTTTTACACACCTTTAATATACATATTTGATGTGCATATTTATAATCAGAGAAGTGCATTTGAAAATACAAACAAATCTGATTCTCTAGTCTTAGCTGAAATTCTACTGATTTCAGTTGTACCCCATCAGGGCAAATTCAGTCTAGACCAGGGGTAGGCAACCTTGGCTCTTTTATGACTCGTGGACTTCAACTTACTGCTAAGCTTGTAAGCCGCCCTGTCTTTGGAGAAGGGCGGGATATAAATGGAATTAAAATAAAATAAAAAATAAAAAAACTCCCAGAATTCCTGAGCCACCATGGCTGGCTCAGGAATTCTGAGAGTTGAAGTCCACGAGTCATAAAAGAACCAAGGTTGCCTAGCCCTGGTCTAGACCCATCCCCAGAAGATGACAAGGAAAAATCCACACATAAAATAAAATGGGCCAAGATAAACTTTATGAAGTATAACAAAGAATGCTGTATAATTTTAATCACCATTTGAGGCAACATTTGTTTTTATTTGCACTATGTCATAAACCTTTTGAAAGTAAAATGCAACTCAGCTTCAGCATCATTAAAGAAATATTGTTTTTTTATAAAGTGACTTTGTAGGCAAAGCATAAAGGAAAATATTCGACCACTCCGGTGGGAAGGTAACAGCGTTCCGTGCGCCTTTGGCGTCTAGTCATGCCGGCCACATGACCACGGAGACGTCCTCGGACAAGCGCTGGCTCTTCGGCTTTGAAACGGAGATGAGCACCGGCCCCTAGAGTCGGAAACGACTAGCATGCATGTGCGGGGGAACCTTTACCTTTACTTTACCTTTAGCAGCAACTCTGATCTATACTTCCCAATGTTTTGCCTTCACACCCTTATATATTTTAACAAATGAATGTTTTAGGAATAAAAAGATATGAGAAGAATCAAATATACCCATCTGTCTTTGGAATAAAGATAGGACATGAGTGTGTTTTAGTAAATAAATAAGCAATGTGAGATTTTTTTTCTACAAGGTGACAAAAAGATGCTCCTCAGAACCACAGCTCAACAATTTAATGTGGAATGGAGTAATTTTGTAATATGGAGTAATTATGCCTCACTCATACTTCTTCATATTTTGCGTTACTTGCAGTCATATATTCAGTATTCATTATTTTCTAATAAATGTTTTGAGAGTGGACAATCTAATAAACTTTTTAAGTGGACAATCACTTAAATATGAGCCAGCAGTGTGCTGCAGTTGCCAAAAAAGCCAACATAGTGCCGGGCTGCAATAACAGAGGGATAGAATCAAGATCACGTGAAGTATTAATACCACTTTACAACGCCTTGGTAAGGCCACACTTGGAATACGGCACTCGGTTTTGGTCACCACAATGAAGTGCTTTTTTTCTACAAAAAAAACCCATGTGCTGGAACTCTCATCTTATTAATCTTTTATTTATATAATTTTATTTATATATTTATTTATTTATTTATTGGCTTATACTCTTTGGTTGCGCTGTGCCCTGTTTGCAACTCCGCTACTTACTGAGAGAAAGTTGGTGAAATAGCTTCCCGGGGGCACAAAAGGAGGAAAGTGCCGAGAAGTGCACTTACCTGTATGCTGGCATTGTGAAGATTCTGGATTTCCCTCTCAGCCTTCCTATCCTAGGAAGATCCAGCAGAGATTAACCAAAAATTCATCTTGGGTCTGAATTCCCATGCAGTGAAAAGGAGAGTGCTTGTAACTTCTGGTTGTAGTTATCCATGTTTCTGCACACTGAGATAATCGGCCACTTGTACAAATACAGAGCCTATCATGCTTATGGATTACTGATTCACATTTCCCATGGATTGTCTTCTGTCCATGGGAGGGAAGCTTGGTAGATTCTAAATTTCATAATTTTAGTTATTCCTTTGACAGGGTATATATGAAAACAAGCTGCAAAGATCTTTAAAAAACATGTTTCTCACACATTTATATTTTTGAATCATAAATATTAAATCTTTGTTCTTTTCAATGATCCATACTAATGCTTTAGAAATATAATTTCCAGTTTTAGCTACAGTAAGCAAGGAAATTACACTAAAGTTAAATTTAACATTACTTGTTAAAGATATTTACTATATTTCAGAATTAGTATTCTTTCAGTCACAATCTTATTCCTATTCAATTTAAGGTAAAGGTAAACGACATGCATGCTAGTCGTTTCCGACTCTAGGGGGCAGTGCTCATCTCCGTTTCAAAGCCGAAGAGCCAGCGCTTGTCCGAGGACATCTCCGTGGTCATGTGGCCGGCATGACTAGATGCCAAAGGTGCATGGAACACTGTTACCTTCCCACCGTAGTGGTCCCTACTTGCATTTTTACATGCTTTTGAACTGCTAGGTTGGCAGAAGCTGGGACGAGTAACAGGTGCTCACTCTGTTACGCGGCACTCGGGATTCGACCCACCAAACTGATTTAGCTGATTTTAAAATGCAATGTAAAATCATAAGCACATAAAAAGAAAACAGAAGAAACAGCTGCAAATTAACTCAACAGTTCTATGCTTAGCAATATTTCCATTTAATCAAAGTCCTTGCTCTTTCCAAATCTATTTCAGGGTTTATAATTTCTATATATACACAAACAAAGGGAAATGAGTTTCTGGGCTGGTTCAATTTTTTTATACATTACAAAAATTATGTCATGAGTGACATATTTATAGGTATATAATTGACAGTGCAATTGGCAGTGCAGACATGCCAAATACTTCTAAAGCGAGAACCAAAATACATATATACACAATTTTTTCTCCCCTAAATTTTCAGGTAATGTATCTGTTACATATAAATATAAAAGCATGATAGGCTCTGTATTTGTATAAGTGGCCAATTATCTCAGTGTGCAGAAATGTGGATAACTACAACCAGAAGTTGCAAGCCCTCTCCTTTTTGGTCAATCTCTGCTGGATCTTCCTAGGATAGGAAGGCTGAGAGGGAAATCCAGAATCTTCACAATGCCAGCATACAGGTAAGTGCACTTCTCGGCACTTTCCTCCTTTTGTGCCCCCGGGAAGCTATTTCACCAACTTTCTCTCAGTAAGTAGCGGAGTTGCAAACAGGGAACAGCAAACCAAAGAGTATAAGCCAATTAAGAAAAAGGTATTCAAATATTTCCCTCTCTTTTCCTTTTCTGCTTTGAGTGGTACGCCTGCTTCTGGGGGGAAAGCGGAGGAATTTATTTCTCGCTTCTCCTGACACGAGAGCAGGGCTGCCTTTCCAAGTCGTGGCCCCTCACGGGAGAAGTCGCACGAAAGGCAAATGATTCCAGCAAAGAACCGGCACGCTTGGGATTGCTATAGCAATGGCCTCCTCATTGGAATTCACGGCAGCCGCCATTACGGACCCCAAGAGGGTGCCAAGGCCATGCTCTGTCAGCACAGCGGTTTGACATTGCTGCAGGCTGGATGCTAAGGCTGAAATTAACATTTAGCCATGCAAGGTTAGGGATTCCTCTTTTTCCCCCCAGCACTCGGGAATCAGCAGTCACACGTTTCTACAAAGGTGAGGGAACAGAACACAGTGGAAGTGTGTATCGTGTTGAGGGCCAAGCGCTCCAGGGTGGCCACGTAGGTGTGCAGGATGAGGCAGCAGCGGAGGCACAGGTCCAGCACCAGGGAGGCCACCAGCCTGGCTGACACAGATGAGCACAAGGAAGGAGTCCACATGGACTCCGTAGAACCCACCTCCCACTCCTTGTCCTCTCTTACCTACTTGAGATGGTATAGTTGGGCAGCAGGGAAGGGTGCAAAGTTCCTGCCAACTCTCCTTTGCTGCAGGCAACTTGCCTGTGCAAAGTTTGCTGGCCCGGTCTTTTGGCGCACTCAGCAGCATTTCCAATAAGGGGAGTAGCACAACTTGTGCAAAGGCTTCCCCCCCCCCTTTTTTTGTGCAAAAAAAAGGTGCCGGAACGCCGTTCTGAGAAAAAAAGCCCTGCCACAATGTAAGAAAGATGTCAAGACTCTAGAAAGAGTACAGAGAAGAGCAACACAGATGATTGGGGGACTGGAGGCTAAAACATACAGTATAAGGAACGGCTGCTGGAATTGGTTATGTCTAGTTTAATGAACAGAAGGACATGATAGCAGTGTTCCAATATCTCAGAGGCTGCCACAAAGAAGAGGGAGTCAAGCTATTCTCCAAAGCACCTGAAAGCAGGACAAGAAGCAACGGATGGAAACTAGTCAAGGAGAGAAGCAACCTAGAACTAAGGAGAAACTTCCTGACAGTTAGAACAATTAACCAGTGGAACAACCTGCCTCCAGAAGTTGTGAATGCTCCAACACTGGAAGTTTTTAAGAAGAGACTGGACAGCCATTTGTCTGAAATGGTATAAGGTTTCCTGCCTGAGCAGAGGGTTGGACTAGATGACCTTCCAACTTTACTACTACTACTACTACTACTACTACTACTACTAATTATTATTATTATTGTCTGGTTGGTGTTGTGATTAAAGCATCAGGCTAGAAACCAGCAGATGGTGAGCTCAGGTCCCACCTTGGGCACGAAGCCAGTTTGGGTGACCCGGGGCAAGTCCTCCTCTCAGCCCTTGGGGAAGAGACCATGGCACATTTGTTAAGGGAGTTTCCAAAAATTGGACACAACTGAACAGAAGGAGAAAAAAAACCTTTATGGCAAAATGAGGGGGAGGTGTTCCTATTTATATCAAAACGCATTTTCACCGATTCAGCTATTTTGTTTTAAGGTTCGGTCACACCTTGCACTACGATTCAAAAGTTCCTTCCGTGTTTCAGTACCTTTATCATCCAAAATCATATAACCTGTGGCCATCCACCTTTGTTCATTTTTAATCCCAACACACAATCCTTGAGGGACTCCAGTTGCTGCCTCCTTTCCCTTGCAACAACCGTTCTTACTCCCAACTTTCTCTTTCTTTCAAGCCTGTTATCCCACACTGAATAACATTATTCTGTAACAGTTGGCAAAAAAAGCCAAAGCTCTTCAGAAGATGCATCCTTTCCCCACATCAGCCTCTGTATAGAGCATAGAATCATAGGGCTGGAAGGGACCTCAGAGGTCTTCTAGTCCAGGGCTTTTCAACCAGTGGTACGGGTACCACCTGTGGTACATTGGCACCTGGCAGGTGGTACGCGACCATCTTAGAAAAGTGGTAGCAGGGGAGGGGAATGAGCTGAACCGGTGGCAGCACCGCACAAGCCTGAGTGAGAGATGGCTGGAGCTGCAGGGCTGTCAAGGCTCAGCGAAAGCAGCAGGATCAGAGCTTCGGGGCTGTCAGGGCTCAGCGGAAGCACCAGGATCAGTGCCAGGCTACAGCTGGAACTCAGCACTGATCCTGGCGCTTCTGAGCCCAGAAGAAGCGCCGATCAGCTAGAATATTGCAGCATCTCCAGGGTTTTGTGATTTACATTCAGATGCTTGGCAACCGATTCATATTTATGACGGTCACAGTGTCCCAGGGTCATGTGAAGTGACCAAAACCTGCTGCAACCACCTAGCAGATGGGGGGAATAAAAACCAAACACCCCACCCCACCCCACCCCTGCTGCCAATCCTCAACAGAAATGCTCACAACAATGAAAACCTTGGACAGGAGGAAGAGTGCCACTGGGCGGGCAGGTGTCTTGCTTGGCTGTGGCTTGGGGGGCACTTTTTTCAGTGCCGCTGTAACTTCGAACAGTCTCTAAGCGAACTGTTGTAAGTCAAGGACTACCTGTACTTCATCACTTTTTTCCCTTTTTTTGTTTATCAAGTTTTTGATACCTTGCTAGGCAACTGGTGGTACTTGGATGTTGCCATATCCTAAAAGTGGTACAATGGGTGAAAAGGTTGAAAAGCCCTGTTCTAGTCCAACACACACACACACACCCCAAAGGTTAAGGCAGGAAATAACTATTATGGTCGGTAGAGGTTGTTCTGCACCTTTCCTGATGTTCCCCCCCCCATCAGAGTGGAGAGATTGGACAGAAAGGATTACAACAGAGGAAGAAGACATACAAAGGGGAATGCACGTCAAAAGAGATGGGAGTCAATTCTCTCAAAATATCAGAACATAATTATCAACTGATGGTTCAGAGTAAAGGTTTATAGTTATTACCGCATTAACATTATCCACAGCAACACACACACACATCTGAATCTCCTACTAGCTACTGTCCAATCCTGGTCTTTCCATTTAAACTGTGTTTCCACCAGCATTATACCTTGGTTGGGGGTTGCTCCACTTTGAGATCAGGAGGATTAGCCAGCAAGTCTTTTGCAAGTTCAACTGTGAGACGACACGCTTCGCTGCTATAGCCATGTGCATGAAGAGCCTCTGCGCAGGCAAACAGCACCTGTAAATTGAGAATTGCAGCAAAAGCAGTCTAATTCTTGCTTCCTTTTCTCTCAGTTCTTAGTCTTGTGGGCCTAGGTATTTCACTGCTAAAACTCATGGCATCTCTTCTTGCCATTCCCAAGTGAGAAACAGATTACAACTATATTGCTCGTTAAGTCCTCCAATAAGCATATCACAATTAAAAAAATAAGTCAACTTTCTCCAAATCCCCAGTAAAAGCCACTTGTGAGGAGTGCCCAACATTCCTTGCACTCCATTACCAACCCCTACCTGCGCCACATTTGGAGTGCGTAACTCTTCAGGTCCAACACAGGAAAGGTACTTAATGGCCGCCATGTGAGAAACAAACTGAGATAAACACAAGATGCTGCCTTATATGATCCACATGCTTTGTAGTCTGACTGATAGTTGAAAATCTCAAACAGAAGTTCAGTTATGTAAGATCCATTTGGAATTGCAGATGCAATCCAGAACTTCTGCATTAAATGTGCATTCTACCACCAAATTTTGCACCTTTCATATAACATTAATAACATTAATCCTACGGTCTTGTCAAAATGGCTACTGGCAAAAAACACAGTATGCTACATATTATTATTATGCAAAATATGCCTGAATTACATTCTATTCCTTTTTTCATGATCAAGTGCTACAGATAAATGTTGATACACAGAATAAGTTATCGATATTGATACAAATATTCTTTATAAAGTTATCTTAATTTAATAGCCCTTCACTGGTACATAATAAATGTTTTTCATTCTTCCCAGTAGGAACATACACTAGAGGAGCCTAAAATAAAGTAGGTGGATGATTCAGGAGCTTACAGGCCTACCTCCATTCGGTTTTCTTGCTCCAAGGGTTTTATTCCAGCAAACATATCTTGCTCCTCTTCAATCCCACCCTCTGCTTTCTCATCTTCTTCCTTGGCCACCTCCTGGGGATTTAAATAATATACTTGATAGTCATCTTCTTCCTCTTCTCCTCCAGCAGCGCCATTTTCCTCCACCTCTTTTGGCTTTGAACATACCCCGGCACTACTTTCCTCAGGGCCGTGGAGGTCATCATCTCCACTGCCCACTTCCTCCATGGGTTCCTTTGAAAGTTTCTTTGTGGAAGGACTGCTTCTGTGGGCGGGCTCCGTTGCCTCAGAGAAATACACTCCACCTTCGTCCTCAAAAGTATCTCTGTAGCTTCTGCTCAGCGGGCTGTCTGTGAAGCTGAAGGTGTTGCTTGCCTCTGCCCCAAGAGCCAAACTACTGTCATCTAAAGTCAATTCAGCCAAGTCCGGCTCCAAAGAACTGTCCTCGCTGCTCATACGACGCTTCCCACCATGTTTGCTGGCTAAGTTCTTTCCCACCGGAAGCTTGCCCTTGTTCACAATTGTTTTATATGAAGCTTTATCACCTTCTGCTGAAAGTCTTCTCAGAACCCGCTGGGGGCCTTCAGACACAACTTTCCGTTTCCCAATAAGTTCTTTGGGGCGCACAGCTGGCTCCTGAGATATCAGGCGTGACCTGTCTCCTAGCTGCAAACACGTCCCCATAGCATCTGTGCCATGGCTTCTCCCTGCATCAGCAAAATTTTCTATGCACGGTGGCCTGCAGTTCCTCTGCTGGATGGCCTTAACCCAACAAAAGGAGTTCTTTTTGTCAGCATTGCTGTAGGTGATGCCTGGGATAGGATATGCCTCCTCCCAATTGAAGTAGCAAGCTTCCACAGCTGGCTTGAATCCATGGAATAACTTCTCAAGAGACTTCTTATGCTGCCCTCTTTTGACATTGTCTATTACCTTCAACTGCCACTGCCTTAGCTGTGTGCACAAGTCCCTTCGCCTAGCATTACGGAAGGAAGGAAACAAGTGAGAGGCAAAAGTGACCTATTAAAAGCAAATGTCAAAATTTACTGTTTGCACATTTAATTTCTTGTCAATCTAGTACACTTACATTTTTCCTTCATCAGCATATGATTCATGTCTTATCAGAACTCTAATATTCTAATACACTTAACACTTTATTTCATTTTTATGTCACAGAAAAAAGCCTCAAATAATCAAAGCTCCTATGAAAATTCCTAACACTGATCCTAGCAGCAGTTTAATTAACTGCCTATACAGTCTATTGTGTTTGGCAAAGAAATTCAAAGGAAATATTCTCAGGTCCCACTGAATATGCTCCATATTTGATATCTCCCCACAAATTTCCACAAAACTGAAAAGTGAGGATAGTTCAAGTCATTCCAAAACACTATCTTTTTTTCCCCTAAAAATTCTTCATGGTCTACTTTGGAGGTACCTTTCAGATTGTTGTCATACTTGCACTGTTGCCAGATATGAATATTATTGAAAATCTGTGGGGGAACAGATTTCACTGTGTGGTGCAATGCATCTTGGAAAAAGTAGGAATATTTCACAGAAGGATTTTGTGCAAGGATAAGTGGGGAAAAAATCCACAAGCAAGACCTTAGCTGTCTAAAGAAACATTTAGAAGCTGAGGAGTTACAAAATAATGACTGGAATGGTGTCCAAACTTTTGCATCTGCCATATTCACTATTTTCTTAAGTTGAAGTTGCAAATAACTGCAAAGAAATAATAAGCGTACATTCAAATTTCAACAAAAAAAATCATGCTTAACGCTTTACTATACCGAAATTGTAATAGCTGCTGCTTACTTAGGAATTCATTGAAACATACAATTTGAACATGATGTCTACATTTTTGTACATCACTGTGTATCCTTTGACAAAAGATGCAGGTAATACATGTGATCTGATGATGCACTAGCATTAATGATGTTATCTAGTTTGGGTAATGAAATGTCTGCAAGAAAACAACCAAGTTCAGAGAGCTCCAAGGACCCCTCATACATGTGGTTGTTTCTATTAAAAAGAGAACAGGATTGTGAACAGTGACCATATCCAGACTCTGCTAATCTATTAGTTGTAAGTTACAAGTCTTCAAAACCGAGATGGTGTTTTTAATTAAAATTTTAAAATACTTGAGAGCAAACACAGTACTACTCATTGTAAATAGGTATTTGAAGGACGAATAGTTAGAACATGAATTTAAGAACGCGCAGGTTAAAGTAGCAATCTGGTACGAAGGTTTTTAGAATATTTCAATGCTATGTAATACCTGTCCATGTCTGGAGTAAGATCCGTCAAGCAAAGAAGCTGGATATGAACATTACAATAAAAATAATAGGCAAGTATCCATTAATAGACTTTTGTCAATGTCAAATTTGTTATGGACGTTCAGACATTACACCTACCGATGCGGGCTGATGGTTGGATCCAAGACAGCAAGTCTCCAAAGAACCACCATCTCATCACACATACTTGCACAAGCATGAGCAGCAACTTCTGACTGGCCATTGCCCCGGCCAGTATGTCCACTTGCACTACTATGGGATGCAGATGTCCTTACACTGTACCACCAACCAGTTATCTGTAGACAAATGACGCAGAGTATCAGATGCTCAAACTTACTTATTTTTCTTAATCCAGTGGACTGCACATGATTCTTCAACTCATTCTAACTATGTCAGAAACATGTGTGAGAATTATAAATCACAGAACTGGAAGTCTCTTCTAGTCCAAACACCTGCTCATGGTATGAATACTCAGGTAATCTCAGACAAATGGATATCCAGGTAGTATTTGGAAATCTCATACAGTGGAACATCCATACTCTTTAACTATCACAATAAAAAAAATTCTTCCTGTTCAGCTTCCAACCATCAGTTTTTATTCTACCTTCAAATGTTATGGAAAATAAATCCACACCCTCTTCCCATGACAGTCCTTCAAATGTTAGAAGACTGCTATCATGTCTCTCTTTAACAATCTCAACTTTAGGTTAAAAGTTATTTTACCATTTATTTTAGGGTTTAGCTCTTAACCCCCTCACAATTTTCCTCCATCTTCTCTGCATTCTTTCCAGTTCCTTAGTGTCCTTCCAATACTGAAAGAACCAGAACTGGACACAACATTCTAAGTGCAATCTGACTAGTGCAACACAAAGCAATACTATCACTTTTTATGATCTCATTGCCATACTGCTGTTGAGGCAACCCAAGTGGATCAAATTGAATTTTTTCACTCTCTCTTGTGAGATTAGAGACCAGAAACCAGTGCTTTGCCTCCATGAGTCTAAAAACACACCAATTTCCTGCTTTATTTGGCAGAAAAAAACATAGGCTGAAAATATATGCAGTCAAGCAGGCATGTCAAACTGCTGGCCCACGGGCTGGATGTGTCATGCCAAAACCATACCCACCCCATTGCCGGCAATGGGGAAAAAGCCCCGATACGTCACGCGACATCGCAAGTTTGACATGCCAGCAATAGAGCCTTATAGAGATAGTATTTAAATTACTACCTCTTCTTTGGCTAATCACATTTAAAAAAAATAAACATGGCTAAATTCTAGAAATGGAAATTGAGGGTGTTCGGAGGACTTCAATAGCCTGTGGAATAGCCACCTCTGTCCTAAAACTATATTACTGTACTGTTAGGCATTTGTCTAATTCTTCACGTTCCTTAAACTTTCTAGATAAGCAACATGACCATTCCATCCCACACATGTTTCTATGAGAATCTGTTCAACAAAGGAAATAATACCTGTTCATATGTTAGACACTGGTCTGTCAGGATCTCCAGCAGAGGAGCTGCATTGGTATCCCGTCTCTTAAACATCTCACGTACAATTGAAAGCAGGTTCCATATGCCTTCAGGTTCTCTCCCTCTCAGCGGGCGTAGCAGACAGGCCCACTCAGCAGCAGCTGGGGGCTCCGTAGAGGACAGGTACATAGAATTCACGTCACTGTGTAGTTGGAAAAATCGGGCAGGCGGAGGAGATGGGAGAACTTCAAACTGATGCTTGAACATAGGATAATTATTTATGAAACTATGAATGTAGGGGACTTCTTTATAGATTTTATCTTACTGATCCATCTGTCCAATCAGGAAGAGTCTAACACTGTTTAGTAGTACCAAACAAAGGACAAAAGGTTTAGTAATACCAAATAAGGACAAAAGGCAACTCCCTCCCACCGAATCTTTTTGTGTCACTTCAGACCTCTCCTTCAAACGTTGTTTGTTTTTGTTTGTTTTGTTTTGTTTTTATTAAATTTTTATACCGCCCTTCTCCCAAGGGACTCAGGGCGGTGAACAGGACATATGATAAAAATACAAAACTACAAAAGTTAAAATAGAATTAAATTAATGCCCAAGATAAAACAATAAAATATACAAATATTTAAAACCCAAATTAACTCCCCATCAGGCCAGGCCAGCTTGTTCAAACAGGTGGGTCTTTAACCCGCGCCGGAAGGAGCTGAGATCCGGTGCCATCCGGAGCTCCACCGGCAGTTGATTCCACAAAACCGGGGCGCCCACAGAGAAGGCCCTCCCCCTGGGGGCCACCAGCCGGCATTCTCTGACTGGAGGCACCCTGAGGAGGCCCTCTCTGTGGGAACGCACAGGGCGGAGGGGAGTTGACGCCGGCAGCAGGTGGTCCCCGAGGTATTTAATGTAGTCATTTTATCAAAATTAATTTTTTGGATTTTAAAATTAGTTTCCCTTTGGGATGTGTAAGGAACATCAACATTGTGAAATAATGTAGATGAGATTAAAGAGAAATGTAGGTTATATTTTCAACCAGCCATTTTCTGCTTTGCTTGTAGCACTTTTCCCCAAACATACTGCAGCATCAAAATACTATATAGATCTACATCCAGGATTCAATTTGAAAACATGCACATGGACATACTATTCATACCTAAATCTTAAAATGTCAAATTCCTCCAACATTTTACGTAACTATAAAATAGGCCAATGATGAGATTTAGCAGGTATATTTCCAGGACCACCTTCTAAAACTGGTTTCAAGAACTCTTGTCTATATCCTAACGCTGTAAAAGTAGAATAACAGCTTTTAACTGGACAAGTACCAAAGGCACATTAGTACTTATTAGTGGATGAAAGTTCCACTAATTGTGGCAAATTACACAGAATAGAAGTCTCTAAAAATGTCTCAAAAATTGGTCACAGCGAATCACCGAGCAGTTCACTCACTCTCCTGTGAGCCAAAACAAAGAGCAACATTTATTACTGGTAACAGCTACATTGAACAACTTTGAATGAATCCAATGTAGTGCAATTTTTTTCATCTAAAATAGGAAAGCTGATGGATTTCTTGGACTAGATCTGTTATACATTATTAGGAAACTTTAAATAGCACAATGGCTGTTTTAGAAACCGTAGGGCTGCCCCCTGAATCTCTCTCTCTCTCTCTCTTTTTTTAAAGGAAAGGAGAAACCTTCATCTTTAGAGAGCAGGTAGGAATTGCAGCCTCAATGGCAGGAGCTCCTTTAGGATCAATATGAAATAAGAATTTTTCAGTACTCCAGCAAGACAGGGGATTCCTTTGCTTTTAAGACCCACATTACCCTGGTGTCATGATCTTCAAACTGGACCATTGAATAGGCAGAATAATTCAGAGGTTGGAGAGACCCAAATTTAGCATCCCCTTCTCAGAAACAAGACATGATATATCTTCTCAATGGCTAGGTAGTCTTGTCACAAATAGTGCTTAATGCAAAAGCCAAGAATTTTTAGATTGCATGTGGCTACATTATAGCTGCCTTGTGCAAAATTGCTATACAGCAATGTCCAGAGGGTGTTTTCATACAAACATATGTGGTTTTGCTGCTAAGCATTTATCCCTCAACTTAGGTTCCTTTTTTGGCTGCTATCTCCTTGGGATTTCTAGCTTCTACATTCTTCCTGTTTCAGCCTGATGCTTTGCATAATGGTTTGTTCATCCCAGAGCTGCACCCTCAGCTGGATACAGGGTCCACTGGCAAGAGGAACAAGATGGCAAAGGTCAGCTGTGGGAAACTGTAGTGGCAGGCCATACGTCGAGAAGCTGCAGTAGAAATATGTGGCCGAGTGCAGGGCTCCCAAAAGGGCAGAGATGGGGGTGGTGTTTATACAGGTGGAGAAGTTGAAGCGTTCCTGTAGTCATAAATGTGGATGGGCCCAAATTTTGATCATGTGATTGTGGGGATGCTGCAGCGCTGTAACTTCAGAGACCAGTCATAAGTTTACATTTTCATCACCATAACTTCAAATGTTACATTTCAAGGACTATTTGTACACAACTTATGATTCACATGTTGAAATACAGCTGATCATATTTATATAGCTCTCCATATACAATGCAAAAAAATATCTTTTGCTGTCTTTCTAAAGCTACAAAAACAGAGTGCAGAGAGGCAAAATGCTGATGTTTGCATCTGACTTTGCAAATCTGCACAAATGGTAAAGGAAGTAGAAAATTTAAGTTACCTAAATACAACAGGAGAGGGACCACAAAACTTGTGAAGAGTTTTCTTTATGTTATCACTTAATGTAGATTCATCCAAGTACCAGGTGCTTTGATCAGAGGCAGATGGACCAGCAGTAGGATCTTAGGAAAAAACAGAGACGTGTTTTCAGTTGTTCCAAAGAGTTTGTTTCACCCTCTATTCAAGGTTGCAGGTAAAACAAGCAGCGATCCTTAATTTTACTACAGAAATGCTGACACAAATATATATATTTGAAACTTGATACAACATACCTTCCTACTACTTAATAGATGAAAAGTTTCATATGAACAACTCAAGAGATGATCAATGTATTTAAACTGTTACATCTTTATGCTTTTTAGTTATAGACATTTTATAAACTAAATTTATTTGCATATTTGAAAACCATTGTTTGGATTATACTTTTTTAAAAAAACAACCACCCCCCCACAGCATTATTTATTACCTGGGGCTCCACATACAGTGTTGATGGCGGTGGACTGAGAGGACAGCAGCTCATCAAGTAGACGCTGAGCAGTTGGAAGTATCTAAGAGTAAGAAAAACATGTGATGCTGATTTTAAATGTTCTTCCAGAAATAAAGAACTCAACATCTGGTTTTGATTAAAATTACCATGGTTATTATCTTTAAAACAATTACATATACTCCTATCTAACCTTAGTATTAATTCTGGTTCAATTACATAATTTGAACATTTCTCATTTTAGGAACTGCACTGAAACTTTGCTCAGAATGTAAGCCCATTGTTAAAAAATGGAAGAATATTGCAGAATACCAGCAGTCTTTAACTTACAACTGTAAGTTTAATGTCAACTCAAAATTACAAGTCCTGGGGAAAAAAATCACTGTCCTGTGGTGGTGCAGTGGTTAGAATGCAGTATTGCAGGCTAATTCTGCTGACTGCCAGCAATTTGATTAGGCTCAAGGTTGACTCAGCCTTCCATCCTTCCAAGGTTGGTAAAATAAGGACCCCAACTGTTGGGGGCAATATGCTGACTCTGTAAACTGCTTAGAGAAGACTGTAAAACACTGTGAAGCAGTATATAAGTCTAAGTCCCTAATAAGCAGGCATATACATAGAATGAAGGCTACTGCTAAGCTTGTAAGCCACCCTGAGTCTTCAGAGAAGGGCGGGATATAAATGGAATTAAAATAAATAAATAAATAAATAAATAAGTCAGGGGTCAGCAACCTGAAACATTGAAAGAGCCACTCGGAACTGGTTCCCTCAAAAAAGGAAAAACTGGGAGCCGCAAAAAATGTGTGCACATGCGCGTACATGCGTGCATGCGCAGAACAGAGTTTGACTGAAGAGTGGAGCCAAGGCGAGATATGCACCTACCCTGCATATTTGAATTGATTGGTTGAACTTTTTTAGTCCCACTTTTTTTTGGGGGGGGGGGACTGCACATGGCAGAGGACTGGGAGCCGCAGGTTGCAGACCTGTGGTCTAAGTGCTATTCCGATCGCTGCAACTGTCATATCACTGTCGTGGTCACATGATCACAATTCGAGCACTTGACAACTAACTTGCATTTGTGACATCCTAATGTCACTGATTACAATTTGTGAAATTTCTTGCTGATTTCTGGCAAAATCACCCACTGGGGAGCTGGATCCACTTAACAACCACATGATTTGCTTAATGACTACTATAAAACTGTCCTAAAATCAGGAACAGCATACAACCTCAACAATTTTACAACAGAAATTCCTAATTGTGGTCATAAGTGGAGGACTACCTGTAGCTGACCATTCAAAATGACACCCTAGGACCCAAATAGGCCCCAGACACTACCATAGCTATCAAATCCTCTTTGCTGCCCACCATTAAACAGCTTTTAACTTAGGAAATTAATGTTCCACAGAACAAACTAAACATTGAGGTTCCAGCATATTTTTATTACAAAAATACCTCTAAACTCCACATATGATTTTTTTTCTAACAATCCGATAAGGCCTACAAAGTTGCTTAGAGGCATTCTTAGAAAATAAAAATAATGGAAAACTACACCCCAGAGTTTTGTTTTGGACGTATTCATTGCCCCAGAAAGACATAGGAAAGGATTTGAAGAGACAAACAGCATCTGCAGACTTGGAAGAACGGTACATTACTTCACTGTCTGATAAAAGGCCATTTTGTACCTGCCCTGTGGAAGTCATTCTTTAATAGGCTGGTCTCTGCTGCCCCCAAGATAATCACCGAGTGAGACAGTTCACACCAACCTCTAAAAATTACAATATACTCACCGACCTAAAGAAATTCCCTAATCCTGGCCTAAATGCTTTGTCTAGGCTCTCCTTGGACTACTGAGTCATCTGCCCCGCGTCCTTTTTTTGGCCTTGAGGTGGCAGTTTAACTACTAGGTCATTGGACTCAGTCTGTGGTTGATTCAATCCTCAGCTGAGAGTGAAGAATTACAGAGGCAGCCACAGCAAAATATGATACCACCATTTCTTGGGTACTGACGTTTGAGGCAGGTTACAACGTTTGTGTGATGAAACAACTATTCCCCCTTTCTCCCTGCAATGCCCATGAGAGAGACCACATGAATTCTAGAGTAAGGCAATTCCAGATTAACCTCTGGGTTAAGGATGCACCTGATCCACTGACTAAGAAAGTTATTAGCAAGCCCAGATTTACAGATTTCAAACAATACAAAGGTCTAATTTCTATCTGACAAAAAAAGTATTTTGATTCGTAAGGAAGAACCCTGTTTCCAATTTTACCAGGTTTAGATCATATAGATGTAAACCATGACTTACATCATCTTTTTTTTCATGGAGGAAGAAAAATCCCATCCATCACCCCCATCGTGTGATAATATTTAAAAGTTTTTATACAGTCTGTTGATATGCACATTGATGGATAGGCATACATGGTTCTATATTGGTGATGCTATGAGGCTGTACTCCTATAAAGGCTGATTTAGGAGTAAGCCCAAGTCAATGGAGTACTTCAGTGTAAATCATTTTAGGGCTGCTGTACTAATAATCATACAAAAAGTAAACAAATGAAGCTAAAGGAGGGTGACCTTTTCAAATTATGTTTGCAAGGGTTAAAAAAGGAGATATCCATCAATATTATTCATACTTGTTTGTCTGGAGTCTGACAGTGCATGAACAAATTAATGAACAAATTAATGAATATATAGAACTTTTATACAATAAACTGATATAATCAGCTAATATAGAACGGGATCTATTAGCTGTTCCACTTCAGCCAGTAAATGTCTTGTGCCTGACCTAATTCTCTGTGTGTATGCTTTTTAGATATATTTCTTTTTAAACAAATATTAAAGTATTAATATTCCTGGGTATATATTTGTTTTTAAGGAAATATGTTTATTGCATTAAACCAATTAAAAAAGAAAAAATACCTACATAAACAGATTTCCAAAATTGTTCAGGCCTCTTCTTTGTCTTTTTGTAAAATAATACATTTTAATAAATATAAATTATAATAATTCATGTTATAAATTATAATTATAATAATTATAATTCAATTGTTGACAGACAACACCTATCACATTTATTACTATAAATCATATGTGATTCCAAAGTTGTATAATAATTACTTTGGGCATTTCTCATACATTCTGTTTTTTATGTCCTGATACAGTCCAAATGTTGGGGATACACTGAAGAACATAATGCAAACTTTATCAGCAATGCTCTGTAGTTACACTAACAATCTACAGACTAGAACTCAAAGTATGGAAATGACAGACACTTAAAAAAGGTGAATATTCCAGCTCTGAAACTGCACCTTCAAGCATCAAGCATACACAACATTTTATGTCATATTAATCTCATGTTAATATAAATAATGTGCAACAATCTTATTTCAAAGTCTGTCTACTTCATATTAAGATGGTTATCCACCCAGGACCTCAGCTGATCCTTCCAAAACCTCTAACAAGTGTGAAACCTAGACAGCAATGTCATCAGGACCAAACTATATGTGCTACAAAGAAGCACTTTTATCTAAATTATTTTGTTCTATAGAAGTTTTTAAAGATAGCTATATCAGAATCAAAACATCCCAAAACAGATTTTCTGTAAACTTGTACTGTCAAATATAAAATCTTCGTATGTAAAGGAATAAAGCTTTTTTCTGTGACTTTACGTATTCCATAGTTTTCAACATTAGTTGTGTTTATTTTATTCAATTTGCTATGTTTCAGGCAAAAGTCTGGTTCTTTATATATTGCATTTATGTGCTTCTTTAGGCCTGGAAATCTTGTACTATAAAAGGGTAACATCTGTTTTTACTTCCATGGACAAAGTATTAACCTTTTTAAAAATTTATTTTCATTATTTAGTAAAATATAGTATTTCTTCAAATGTAAATATGTGAACATTCATTATTAGCACAGAGCAAAGAATCTACAATAAACGCCTATCTCTTGGATTTATCATGGTCTGGAGAAACGTTTACTGTATCACAAATGTAGGCACTCAGGATGAAGTAACAATTATTTTGGGCAGGTAGGAAAATGCTATGTGGGTCTCTAGCAAAGAAATTGGAAGATGATGGATTCATCTAGATGTCATACCTCCATGGACACTGTAGGAGCTCTTCCAGTGACCTTGCAGCATGTGTACCATGTTTGTCTTTCTGCCTGAAGACAGCATAAACTACATGTGCAACAAACGGCTCTGTTGGAAGAGAAGACGAAGGGACTTGAGGAATGTCCTTGTATATCCAACTTATTTATTCATCTATTTATTTATTTATTTAAGTAGTTTGTCTTGTTCATGAATTTACTGCTTGCTATAACAAGGTCTACTGAGGCGATATTTCTCATTAGGGACAATTTGAGTATTTTTAGAGGAAAGGTGGAAAACCCTCCTGAAAGACTACCAGAAAAAGGTTTTAAAGAAAAAAGAAGAGAATAAAAGATTAGACGAAGTGGAACAGAAGAATATGACATACCTAGTGAATCATGAGACTTCCTTTGTACGGATGGAGGCTGTTGAGGAACTAGCAGTTCCCAGACTAGGGATGTAAAGATGCCATAATTCCCTGACTTCAGGCTGCCAAGTACCATGTCAGCTAATCCTAAATTGGGGAGAGCAGGAAGCCTTGAGTTTAAATGCTTCAGAGTATATACCAATTCTTGACTTTTTGACTGCAGCAGGCAGTCAGTTCTGTGTATGGTTTAATTTTGTAGTAGGTACTCAAATTTAACTGAGCCGTGTCTGCAGTCTTCTACCAGTGCAGGCTGAAAAGCTGAGCTAAAATGGGAAGTGTAAGGAGGTTGATTTAGCTAAATCCTCCTCACAGAAGCCTGACAGTTGAAGGACTAGAATGACACAATTCCCATGGAAAATGACTCAGGGTCACCTACCATAGAGAATTCTGAAAAAACACCAGGTTATAAATATATTTCTTTATTAAATTTATATGCTGCCCATCTCACTCTGCAAAGCAACTCTGGGCGGCTTACAACAAAAATAATAAATATTAAAATATTAGCAACAGTATATATAGAACTAAAAAACAGAAGGCAAGGATGGAACAGTGGTGGCATCTTCCCTATTAATCTACTAACCACACAGAATGCCCCCATCAGGACCATAAGCCTGGGGGCAAAACTAGGTTTGAATACCCTTCCGGAAGACCAAAAGAGTGGGGTCAGGCCACACCTCAGGCAGCAAGTATCCTAAGAGCAAGAAAATTAATACATTTTAAAAACTGATTGGACAATTATCTTAATTTCTGAGGGGGCGGAAGAGGCACACCATGCTGGTCTTTGGCCTGACTGAAATGGAACAAAACTGAAGAAATTATGATAGAAATATGCAAGAGAAGATTGATACATCATCTTGGAATTTATGATTGAAAGGTCTATAACAACTTAGCTGAATTAAATGGATATCTTTGGATATTAGGGAAGTTGGTTTAAAAACCTGAACGATTAGAAATTAGCAAAAGAGACCAGAATGGCAAAAGATAGGCGAGATTCTGCCTAAAGGAACAATTATAAAGTTCTCCTGAGAAGGAAAAATGAAAAATACTAGCCAGTATCTAATGAAGGCATATAACTGAAATGTGATAGTAATAAAGTCAAGCTCTACTGAAGTAGCTCATAATATTTCATGCCAAGGATTGCCATCAGCTAAGGAGAGAAGCCACCTGTATAACAGTACAATGTTCCTGAATGTTTAGATTCATGCTATGGACTCAACATGCTGTTCACTTTTGGCCTGTTCTGTTTACATTTATTAGAAATGTACCCACATTCCCTATTTACCTGCATGTTAGTAGAGAACTCTGAAAAAACACTGGGTTATAAAGTCTTTTTATTTTGTATATGGTGGCAAAGTAAATGTCGCCCCTTGTTTATCTACAGTTCAGCAGAGGTAAAAGCAGCGACCTTTGGTAGGAAACCCTTTCTTGGTCTGGGGGAAAAGCAGCAAGATTTTCCCCACTTGTCTAATTGGTGCAAGTGGTATCAGTAGGAACACAGAGTCTTCTCATGCTTGTGTTTTGTGTGCATATGAGAGATGAATTGAGGAGAATTGGAAAAGAATCTCCATGCCAGAGGACTTTTTAGTGTTGAAAGTAGAACAAGGGGAGGCTCCTGTTCCATCTCCATGTTGATGATCATATACAGTGGGACAAAAAAGTATTTAGTCAGCCACCAATTGTGCAAGTTCTCCCACTTAAAAAGATGAGAGAGACCTGTAATTTTCATCATAGGTATACCTCAACTATGAGAGACAAAATGGGGGGAAAGAATCCAGGAAATCACATTGTAGGATTTCTAATGAATTAATTCGTACATTCCTCGGTAAAATAAGTATTTGGTCACCTACAAACAAGCAAGATTTCTGGCTCTCTGAGACCTGTAACTTCTTCTTTAAGAGGCTCCTCTGTCCTCCACTCATTACCTGTATGAATGGCACCTGGTTGAATTTGTTATCAGTATAAAAGACACCAGTCCACAACCTCAGTCACACTCCAAACTCCACTATGGCCAAGACCAAAGAGCTGTCGAAGGACACCAGAAACAAAATTGTAGACCTGCACCATGCTGGGAAGACTGAATTTGCAATAGGCAAGCAGCTTGGTGTGAAGAAATCAACTGTGGGAGCAATTATTAGAAAATGGAAGACTACTGATAATCTCCCTTGTTCTGGGGCTCCACGCAAGATCTCACCCCGTGGGGTCAAAATGATCACAAGAACGGTGAGCAAAAATCCCAGAACCACACGGGGGGACCTAGTGAATGACCTGGAGAGAGCTGGGACCAAAGTAAACAAAGCCTACCATCAGTAACACACTACACCGCCAAGGGCTCAAATCCTGCAGTGCCAGACGTGTCCCCCTGCTTAAGCCAGTACATGTCCGGGCCCGTCTGAAGTTTGCTAGAGAGCATTTGGATGATCCAGAACAGGATTGGGAGAACGTCATATGGTCAGATGAAACCAAAGTAGAACTTTTTGGTAAAAACTCAACTTGTCGTGTTTGGAGGAGAAAGAATGCTGAGTTGCATCCAAAGAACACCATACCTACTGTGAAGCATGGGGGTGGAAACATCATGCTTTGGGGCTGTTTTTTCTGCAAAGGGACCAGGACAACTGATCCGTGTAAAGGAAAGAATGAATGGGGCCATGTATCGTGAGATTTTGAGTGAAAACCTCCTTCTATCAGCAAGGGCACTGAAGATGAAACGTGGCTGGGTCTCTCAGCATGACAATGATCCCAAACACACCACCCGGGCAACGAAGGAGTGGCTTCGTAAGAAGCATTAAAGGGTCCTGGAGTGGCCTAGCCAGTCTCCAGATCTCAACCCCATAGAAAACCTTTGGAGGGAGTTGAAAGTCTGTGTTGCCCAGCGACAGCCCCAAAACATCACTGCTCTAGAGGAGAACTGCATGGAGGAATTGGCCAAAATACCAGCAACAGTGTGTGCAAAACTTGTGAAGACGTACAGAAAACATTTGACCTCTGTCATTGCCAACAAAGGGTATATAACAAACTATTGAGATGAACTTTTGTTATTGACCAAATATTTATTTTCCACCATAATTTGCAAATAAAATTCGTTAGAAATCCTACAATGTGATTTCCTGGATTCTTTCCCCCCATTTTGTCTCTCATAGTTGAGGTATACCTATGATGAAAATTACAGGCCTCTCTCATCTTTTTAAGTGGGAGAACTTGCACAATTGGTGGCTGACTAAATACTTTTTTGTCCCACTGTATCTTGCAGCACTACTGGGACTACAGGACAGTGTTTCTGTTTTTAACCCATGAGAACTTCTGTACTTTCACACTGCAGTTATCTGATATCTCACAGAATTCCATTTGTATTTTCAACGGTTGGGGAGCCCTTAATACGGCATGTCCAACATCTTTTCCTATTCTTTTATTCAGTGGAAAGAAATTATTTGTTTAGAAGAAACTATTCATAATTATGAGAACAGTGCAAACTGAACATCTCAGAAAGTTCAAAAAAACTATAATCAATAAATAGTCCTGAAGCATCCCCAAAACCAGGATGCTACAAACATCAACCAGAACACAAACAGATGAGCAAAAACTTCATTAGTTAGCTTGAAGCCATTTATCATAGATTAAATGCAAACCGAGGCTGCTTATTAAGCAACATTTTTGTTAACTACCATTCAATGCAAGAATCCGTCACATTTAACTATTGCATCACACAATATCACTACTACATCTAACAGCAACTTTTCTCTTTCCTTATATTTCCAGTAAAAATCTACTATTCTCTGGAAATAAGAAGCGTTATTGCTTTTTTATCATTACTAAATGTTCTGTTATTTCACTTTTTCATTCATCCACAACTGGTGGTATACTTATGCTTTACATCTGTTGAAATGAAACCTAAGGAGATGCAATATAATTAGTTCTGCTTGAGGCAGGGAAGAAAGGATATCCAAATCAAAGCTATGTATGACCTTGAGTGGGCTGACTGCATGATGCAGGAAGTCCATTCTAAGGCACTCTCTTCACCAAAACTGCTACAACAGTCTTTGAAAATATATATATATATATATATATATATATATATATATATATATATATATATATATATATATATATATATATATATATATATATATATATATATATATATATATACACATATATACACACACATATATATATACATATACATATACATATACATATATATATTATATATATCATATATATCGTCAATTAAATGTGCTACAGAATAAATCAAACTCTACATTCATGACAAAATTGTTGAGATGGTTGCTGCTCTAGTAGAGACAGCTGTGATACTAGGAGATACTAGGAAAATGTTTTGAAATGAAAGGCAAGGAAGATCTGAATCTGTCATAGATATATTCTCTCCTTTCCCAAATGTCATAATGAGTCAATGAACAGTATGAAATCAATATAACCACATATGGGCAAGAAATTGTAGAAGAAGCTCTCATCACTAGGAATCTAGGAATATCATTTTTGCAATGAAGGAAAAATTTATCTGATGATTTATCTATTTTTTCACAACTTTATTATTTTTATAAATAGCTCAAGACAGCAAACATACCCCAAATTATTGGCTATCTTCTGCTCATTACTACAAAAAATTATTCTTAGCATACAAGTATATTTCCACAATTTTTCAGTACAGGTAGTCCTTGGCTTATGACCACAATTGAGCCCCAAATTTCTGTTGCTAAGCAAGACAGTAATTCAGTGAATGTTGCCCCATTTTACAACTTTTTTTGCCACAGTTATCAAGTGCAGTTAATAAGTTAGTAGCACGGTTCTTAAGTGAATCTGGTTTCCCCACTTACTTTGCTTGTTAGAAGGTCACAGAAGGTGATTGCAGGATCCTGGAACATTGCAACTATCATAAATATGAGTCAGTTGCCAAGTGTCTGAATTTTGATCACATGACCATGGGGATGCTGCAAAGGTCGTATGAAAAACAGTCATGACTCACTTTTTTTCAGTGCTGTTCTACTGAATGGTCACTAAATGAACTGCTGTAAGACGACGACTACCTGTATTGTTTGCTATTAGCCAAACTGTAGTGATTATGACAGAGCTAGTTTGGTCTAGTGCGGGGGTAGGCAACCTTGGCTCTTTTATGACTTGTGGACTTCAACTCCCAGAATTCCTGAGCCAGCCATGCTGAGGGGAAAGGGAGAGGTTTCCAAGCTGAGCCATGCTGGCTCAGGAAGTCTGGGAGTTGAAGTCCACGACTCATAAAAGAGCAAGGTTGTCTACTGCTGGTTTAGTGGTTAAGGCACCAGGACAGAAAGCCAGAGCCTTAATCATGAAAGTCATCTGGGAAACTTTGTGCCAGTCATTCTCTCAGCCCAACTCACCTCACACCAGTATTGTTGTAGGAAAATAACAAAAAGGTGTTGTGAACATGATTGCTGCCTTTTTAAAAATAATACAGGGAAGGTACAAATAAAATAAAAAAATAATCATCACATTGGTAAGATCTATTTCCACATTCTTGACTACATCATTCTTTTCAATAAGAATGGCCACAATTGGGAGAGATTAGTTTAGAGGCAGTTCTAAACTGCAAGGACTATGGATATACAATAGGATTTACATAGCACTTCTACTGCTCTGGAAGAAGAGCATAGAAGCATATTAACATAATCACATCTTGACTACTGCTTTATCTGCCTGAAAACTTTAATCTATAATAGAGCAGAGGCTCTGGGTAGCCACATAATCCATTCTGTCAAAGAAACCACTATAAATGTTTACTATCTCTCTTTATGAAACTGCCATCATGCTATATTCCTTAGGCCTATGCAACTCCTTTGGGGTCAGGATTCTCAAAGGGGAATTGGGAATAGACTGCGAAATATGCTTTCCCAGAATGTAAGTAGTTAGAGGCAGCCAGCTAATTTAAATACAGGAATTTTTCTGAAAATACTCCATTAATAAAAAGAAGTCTACCTGGTTATTTCTTTTCTTTCTTTTTTTCTTGAGATAAATTGGAACTTTTGTTCTTTGCTGCTATTTGAAAAAGAAAAAAACCATATGGTTTTTATTTCTATAGAATAAATAGGCATCCCACCTTATATATGCTTTGGCAGGTAGCTGATGGAGCACAAACATGGGAATTGATTTCTGTTTCAAATAAGTCACCTTCAGGCATGGAAGGGAACATCAGTATCCATGGAGGAGCTGTTCTATTTCAGGTTTATGCAAAGTAATTAGCACTTCAAGCTCTGATTGCTCTGATTAAGTTGCATGCACGTACAGACAAGACAGTAGTTAGTGATCCCTTAGCAGGCAGGCCTAGGGGTACTAATCAATCAACGATTTTATCCAATGACTTGTTGTATTTTCTTCCTTATCTAGGCTTGTTTCACAGATCTCATCTGCTGGTATTAAAAAAGGGGGGGCAAGATAAGTAGGAAAAACTGTAGTGTTTTTTTAAAAAAATGATAATGGGAGTAAAAAAAAGTGGAAGAATAGCCAAAGATACACAAAAACCTCCAACTCTTAAAAATGGAAAAGGAAGAAAATCTCAACAGAGCACAAGTGTGTAGGGTTTATCTGTTCTGAGCAGGTTCCAAAGAGTAGCTTTCTTGTGGAGAATATTCTAAAAGGCTAGGCTACAACTACTAAACTAAAGTACTTTAACCACAGAAAAGAGAAACAGAACTTTATTCAAATTTAATTACAAGATTTTATAACTTGTCCACCAGAGACATAATGTATTTTTTAAAAACAGATTTAAATAAAAATATTTCAACAAAATGTTATTAAAACTGAAATCCTGACTCAACTGCCACTTTCTCAGAGCTAATTGTTAAATTCATTTAATATTTTAATCCCAATCTGTTCTTAAACCACTGCTACAAGATTTTGTTACTATTAGGTAAAAACATGGTATAACCAACTGCAAAATGTTTAAAAGACAGTAAAATCAGATGAAATAAAGTGCTAAAAGATGACTACTATATTACTACTTACATAGAAATGAAGAGACTGCTAAACACTTAGAACAGATGGGGAAAGAAGCATTCCAGACCATTCACCTCACTTTCTTTTTCAAAGAAAGTACCATAATATAGCAGTGCATTTGATGCAATTTCATGTTTGCTATTTATTTTCAGTAATAGAATATGTATTTACCTCTAGTCACCAAGAGAATATTTGGCCTTCAAGATCTTTAAAAATAGCTTTTAACAGATAGCACTAGCATAGTCGTATTCTTTATCAATATTGTCAAAGAAGCCAATAAGTATTGGTCACCCATTTATCTCATGTACTATGTCTAATTCTAAGCACTATATTTTTAGAAATGATTCAGGAAACTCAAAACAGATTCAAAAGGATAAAAAAATGATCAGCAGATTAGAGGCTATGAAGTCTCTATGAAGAAATATTAAAGATCACTAGAAAACAGCAATGGATACAACAATACCAATCAAACAGCCCAGTCCATTAAAAGGATAACACACAAAAGTCAAGTCAAGAACTGTTCTACATTATTTCAGAGTAAAGAATAGAGTAATTTGGATTAATATAGATGTTAAATAATAGGAAAGCTTCCCAATTAAATACTAGAAAAAAAGCTTACTGGGACCATAAAAGCAATTCAATTGTGAACCAATTATCCAAAGTAATGTGATTGCCTTCTCCGGATGCCTTGAAGAAAAAGCTGACAACCATTTGCTAAGATGCTTTAATTTAGATTCCTGCACTGAACAGGAGATGGGCTCAATGCCCTTATTTCCAAGATAGTATGATGGGATTATGTGAAAGAAATGGAATCTTGCAAAGTCTGTTTCTTAATTGGATTATAAATGATAAGAAACTGAGGTGAACTATGGATAACCAGGTTTATTACATTAAATTAAGGTATAACTAGGTTATTACAATTATTAAGGATGGTAAAAGTAGAAGGAGATAGGGAAGAATTCTTAAAACGTATCTTCAACCTGAATGGGGCTTAAAAATTCAAAGACTACTACTTACATTGTAGTATTTAATGTAATCAAGTATGAATGGGGTTTTTTGGGGGGGTGTAATATGAGACTAATAAGCTATTCATGGAAATTAGGCATATGAAACCATTCTTCTTCACACAATTCAATGGTAAAGTATGAAACTTGCTAAGATTTGCTCTGAAAGATTTCCAGAGAAGGTTGGATACATGCATAAGAATTAATATTAGTCACAATCAGCTTCAGTATCTGAGACAACATCTGAGAGACTCTCCTCTCAGACCTGTTGCTATGGAACAGGCACAAGGGAGTAGGCTTCTTACAGAAACCTAGTTGGCTGCTGTTGGGGACAGAAATCCTTGCTCTTCTTTTCATACTAAAACAGTTATATTCACTGCTCGTTAGTATCTAAAGGTTTCTATAGGTATCTATAGGTCTTCAGTTTGGTTCTAATTTTAAAGTTCTGAACTGTCTGAAATCTCATTTCTCAGGGTATACCTCTTTCCACATGAGTTTTCCAATTAAAATTCAAAAATAACATTTACCTAAGCCACCCAGCATAACTCCTTAACTGATATACAGTAGATATTATTTGTCTAACCAAGTTCTTCTACAACTATACTTTGTAAGCAAAATGGTAACACACATTTGTGTTAATAGTTTCCACCAACACCAGATTACTAGAATATTGCTACATCTGTATGCCTAATTAGAAATGTGAACATCCATCATTTAGATTATATGGCCTGAGAACAGTACTCTATCCAATGCTCATCACAATAGCTTGGTATACTCCCAAGACTAGTTAAAAAAATAACTTAGAAACAGAACAAACACCCTGCAGAGGATGTTAACCTCCCTGTACAAGTTACCTTCAACTGAGCATTCATGCAGAGACAATACAGAAAGGTTCAAAGAAAGATCCTTGATAGTACAAAAACAGTGAAGTTATTTGCAGCTATGCAACTGAAGGATTGGTTTGAGCTTATACTGCCTGCTTTCTGTTGAAACATTTTTTTCTAAGTAGGTAAACTATAGGCAATTACTTTTATGTAATCAAACAATGTATTCCTTTCTTCGTAACTATTCATGAAGCAGAAGCCAAAGACTGTCAGACAAGAAATAGCTGACTATAGATTAGAAGCATCATATTGAAAGACAGTAACAGTCTTAGCAGCTTTTAATAATCACTCTTATATGACTGGAGGGAATAAAAACTGGCTTCTAATCCAACAGTTAAAGATGTTCCTATCTTTCATTAGTCTGTTTAATTCATTGTGGAATATTCTGCTACATTTTCTGATCATTGGTTATGTTACATGATTTTATTCTGAATTGCCTTTTATTCTAGTATTCATCCCAAAATTTTATTGGGTTTTTGTTCACAATCTGGTTTGGCATTAGAAGATTAGTAAAAGTGTGCAATGTATGTCAAATTGAAATATTTTGTGCAATTTTATAAAGTATAAATGTTAAACTTGAAAAATTAAACTCAAAAATCCTTACATGTTGCTCATCAAAATTATTAAACCATGTGCAAGTGGTAATTTACTCAGATCACTAACATTCCTAAATCTAAAGCATACAAATAGTATTCAAAAAGTATGAGAGAACACAATCTTTTCATCTGCATTTCAGCACACAAGGAACAACTTTTTCAAGAGAATTAAATACAAACACATCAATAGAGTATAATCTGGATTTACTCTCCACTTTTGTTGCTATCTACCTGTTGAGGGAGTTCACTGATGAGGTACTGTGCAAATTTCTGCAACTGGTCTCTTTGTAGTCGAGACAGGGACTCAGAGACAGGAGCTCGCAAGCAAACTGCAGATGCCTAGAGATAGAAGGAAAAATAAGATTATTTCGTTAACAGAATGTCATGTTTATTGTTAAATAATTCTCCCAAGGGCAGATAAAGCTGCATAAGAAGCCATTTTTGGAATATATATATAGTGTTGTTTATTAAAATCAGGCTTTGGTAAGGATGATTATCTATGAATCACAGCAAGATGGTAGACTATAGCCAAAATAAGATATATTGGTATGATTGACTTTGAGTACATTTATGCTCAATCAATATTTACTTGGAAACAGCATAAGTAATTCTCGATTTATGACAATTGGGTCTAGAATTCTGATCACAAATCAGGTGGTCATTAAGTAGGTCACCATGTGACTTGACTCATTTTTACAACTGTATTTATTTAGAGTCACTACAGCAAAAGACATGGTCATTAGGCAAATCCAGCATATCCAATGAGCATTTTTTGACATTTTCTGCTGGAAAATGGCAAAAAAACCCCACACAAATCACAGTCTTGTGACTGCAGGACACTGCAATTGGTGGTAAATGCAAACTGGTTGCCAAATCCCCAAAATGCAGTCACATGACTGGAAGAGGTAGTGTGATATTTTACAACAGTTAATAATGCTTTACAGTCTGTAAAACACACTTTCCAAGGCTGCTGTAACTTCCAACAGTCGTTAAGTGACCTGTTATTAAGGAAAGACTAGCTGGATGTATGGAGCAGAAGTACCCTACGGGCAGCAATGTATTATTGATTGCGGATTAACATGTTAACAAAAATAGTCTTAAAATTCATAAGCCACCAAATCAATGTGTTATAACATGACTTCCAGGAGGCTAGCATCAAAATAGTTCCTTTTGGTTATTTCACTCCACACAGATAAGTCATTCTGTTATTAGATAAAGAAATTCTTTATGATACATTCACCCTAAACAAAAATTTGGTTCTGCATTAGCATATAATAGGCTGAAAGCAGTTCCCTTCATGTAGTTTTTCCACAAAATTTAGCATTGGCCACCCAGTTTGCAATAAAAATCTATCTTCTAATCAACATTCTTGACATTCAGAGGATCCCAGACTTCTTATAATGATAGTTTTTAATCAAGAGCATTTAAAACCTTTTGTTTGTTGTATGTGCTTCCAATATAATATATCTAGGGGGGAAAATATAAGTAAGGTAGCTTTTATTATACAGCAACCATATAATGTTTTGGAAACTCTTGATCTGGTCGTTATTCATTTGAAAACTATGGCTAATTGAAATAATATCTGTCCTTTCAACAACTTATGTCCAAATCCCTCATGTCATTCTCTAAGCTTCTTAAAGCATCAAAGAAAAATTCTGCAAAACTGTAAATTTAAACTCTATAAATGAATCTTGGCCAATTCTTCTTCCCAGTGGATAAAAAACTGTTCTACAAAAAAAGTAAAAGAGTTTTCATTTGTATTTTCAGAAATCGAAACAGAGTTTACACAAGAACTGTTTTTTAAAGCAGATTACACACAAAAAAAATTCAAATGAATGCAGTCAATGTTTCCTCACTGCTTCCATGCAGATATAGACTCATCATACCTAGCGGTGTATTTACAAAGTTTATTACTAGGTAAATAAAAATGCCTGCCTATCCCATTATTCAAAGCCACAAAAATGTTTTCTATTTCATTTATATTGCTGTATTTTTATCTATTTAGATTATCCAACAAGAAGTGTTCTGATCAGCAGACAAATGAATTAAGAATACAGAATGAGAAATTACTTTAAAACAAAAGGAGTAAAATATCACAAAGTCATCCAAGTTGACTAGATATAAGAGAGCTAAACATAACTGAGATAATGCAAGGGCCACCAGGCACCCAAAAATCCTGTTGTCAACTTTTGTGATAATAGTGTTTTACAAATAGTAAGAAGCTGCCTGTCTCTCTTCAATTCGTAAGTCTCTCCTGAAGGAAGCCTTCAGAAACAGAGGCAAAGAATCAAACAGAAGGAAATATTCCTTCATGTATGTTAGTCTCTTTCAAATGCTTTTTCTATTTCCCCTAACATCTGCTGACTGAACCATATGAAAATTGTAGCTGAAAACTTTTGGAGGAAACTGGTTGCCTATCCTTTTGGAATTAAGCCAGAAACAGACTAGAAGCCTGTGAAAGGGGCAATATAATATTCTTTCAAGCACTTCACAACTGAAAGTTACAGACCATTTTAGAAGAGAGCCCCACTGTAGACCACAACCTGCTGCTTAGTAAGCTAGAAAAAGGTGGGATAGACAACATCACCACCAGATGGATCTGTAACTGGTTGACAAACCGTACTCAGCAAGTAATTTATTTATTTATTTATTTATTTATTAGTTTTTATAAACCGCCCTTCTCCCGAGGGACTCGGGGCGGTGTACAGAGGAAGGACGAAGTATACAGACCGAACAATAAAATAATAAGAAACACTAATGAACACAAACTGGGACCCCAATTAACGCTATCATGCCAGGCCAGCCTGCTGGAACAAAAAAGTTTTTAAGTCGCGACGGAAGGTACGGAGGTCAGGGGCCATCCGGATTTCGGTAGGTAAGGTGTTCCAGAGGGCTGGCGCACCCACTGAGAATGCCCTCCCCCTGGGGGCCACCAGCCGACATTCCTTGAGCGGTGGCACCCTGAGGAGGCCCTCTCTGTGGGAGCGCACAGGACGGTGGGGTGCTGACATCGGCAGAAGGTGCTCCCGTAGGTAGTCCGGACCCATGCCATGTAGGGCTTTGAATGTCATTGTTAGCACCTTGAACTTCACACGGAAGGCAACCGGAAGCCAGTGCAGCGCACGGAGGAGAGGTGCGATATGGGAGTATCGGGAGGCTCCCAAGAGTGTCCGTGCCGCCGCACTTTGCACCAGTTGAAGCTTCCGAGTGGATCTCAAGGGCAGCCCCATGTAGAGAGCGTTACAATAGTCCAGGCGAGATGTCACAAGGGCATGGGTGACTGTACGTAAGGAATCCAGGTCCAGATAAGGCCGTAGTTGGCGAACTAGTCGAACCCGGGAGAAGGCCCCCTTGGTCACAGCTCCAATGTGGTCTTCCAGGGAGAGCTGCGAGTCTAGGAGGACACCCAGGTTGCGGGCCCTATCAGCAGGGGGAAGTAACTTGTCCCCAATGTTAAGCAGTGGGACGTTCTGAATCTCCTGGCTTGCCGGTACGTACAGCCATTCAGTCTTGTCCGGGTTCAGTTGAAGCCTGTTTCTCCCCATCCATTCCCGGACCGCTTTCAGGCAGCGGGACATCACGTCTAGGGCATCACTGATATTGTTAGGAGTTGAGATAAAAAGCTGGGTGTCATCAGCATACTGATGGTACCCTACTCCAAAACTGCGAATGATCTCACCCAGCGGTTTCATGTAGATGTTGAACAGGAGAGGCGAGAGGACCGACCCCTGAGGGACTCCGCAAGCGAGAGGCCTCGGGGTCGACCTCTGTCCCCCTGTCAGCACCGACTGCGAGCGACCCTGGAGAAAGGAGGAGAACCAACGCAGAACCGTGCCTCCCACTCCCAGTCCCCTGAGGCGTCGCAGCAAGATACCATGGTCGATGGTATCGAAAGCCGCCGAGAGGTCTAATAAGACTAGGACAGAGGAATGGCCCCTGTCCCGGGCTCTCCAGAGATCATTCATCAGAGCGACCAATGCCGTCTCCGTGCTGTAGCCCGGCCTGAAACCCGATTGGTACGGGTCTAGATAAACCGCTTCATCCAGGATCTGTGGAAGTTGGTGCGCCACCACGCTCTCAACAACCTTCGCAAGGAAGCGAAGATTGGAGACTGGACGAAAGTTATTCAAAGAGGATGGGTCCAAGGTGGGCTTCTTGAGGAGAGGTCTCACCACCGCCTCCTTCAAGGCGGTGGGGAAGTGACCCTCACTCAGAGAAGCAGAGATGACCGCTAGGAACCAGCCTCGTGTCGCCTCTCGAGCTGCATAGGCCAGCCAGGAAGGGCACGGGTCCAGTAAGCATGTGGAGGAGCTCAACCTTCTCATAATCCTGTCCACTTCCTTAGGAGTTACAGGATCAAATTCTTCCCAGATGACGTCGACAAGACTGTCCATGTCTTGTTCTTCCATCTCAGCCCAGTTGGAGTCCAGACCAGTTCGAATCCGAGCGATTTTATCCAGCAGATATTGACCAAATTCCTCGGCTCGACCCTGCAAGGGTTCCTCCCTCACCTCAATGGCACTACATCCACATAAAGAGAAGTAAGTAGTGGGGTACCACAATGCTCCGTCTTAGGCCCAGTACTCTTTAATATCTTCATAAATGACTTAGATGAGGGAATAGAAAGGGGACTCATCAAATCTGTAGATGGCACTAAACTGGCAGAAATAGGCAACAACCCAGAAGACAAGCTCAGGATCCAAAAAGATCTTGGCAAACTTGAAAAATGAGCCCTATACAACAAAATGAATTTTAATGTGGAGAAAAGCGAAGTTTTACATTTAGGCAGAAAAAATCAAATATTAAGCGAGACCTGGCTCAAAAACAGTAACTGTGAGAGGGACCTTGGAGTCCTAGTGGACAACTATGAGTCAGCAGTGTGCAGCAGCAGCTAAAAAAGCTAATACAATCCTGGGTTGTATATCAGAGGCATAGAATCAAGATCACGCAAAGTATTAGTACCGCTTTATAATACCCTACTAAGACCACAACTGGAATACTGCAACCAATTCTAGTCACCATACTATTAAAAAGATGTTGACACTTTGGAAAAAGTTCAGACAAGAACAAAAGTTCAGACAAGATCCAAGGCCTGGAGACTAAAACATATGAAGAACGGCTGCAGGACTTGGGTTTGGCTAGTCTAAAGAAAAGAAGAAATAGGGGTGACATGATAGCAGTATTCCAGTATTTGAGGTGCTGCCACAAAGAAGAGGGGGGTCAAACTATTCTCCAAAGCACCAAAGAGCAAGGCAAGAAACAATGGTTGGAAACTGACCAAAGAGAAAAGCAACCTGGAATTAAAGAGAAACTTCCTAACAGTGAGGACAATTAACCAGTGGAACAGCTTGCCTTCAGAAATTGTGGACGCTCCATCACTGGAGATTTTTAAGAAGAGATTGGACAGTCACTTGTCTGAAATGATATAGGTTCTCCTGCTTGAGCAGGGGGCTGGACTAGAAGACCTTCAAGATCCAGCTCTATTCTATTCTATGAAAATGAGAGCAACTACAATTTAGCTTATAGTCTGTTTTTCATAACGTGTAAAAATAATTTGGCAACAAATGATGAGGGTGACTCTTCAGTTTGAGAACTGTCAGAAATCTAATTGTAAGTACAACAAAATTTTCATTGAAAATGTTAGCTCAGCTATACATATTTAGGGGATGAGGCTGTCACTAATACCAAAATATTACTTGTGATTTGTCCTAAACAATTGATTTAAAGATCACTGTAAATTCATGTGAAACATGTTGATCCCTACAGAAAACCTCTATAATGCTCTATAGACACAAATTTCAGTAATATTTTTAAGTCAGAGTTCTGCTAGTTATTCTTAAATCTAACTGTATTCCTATTTCATTCATTATAAAAATCTTCCCATAGGACAGCAAATGGGTCACCTCAAAGTTACGAGTCAGTAAAACTTAGAGAAGAAAATACAAATTATATGTTAAGCCAAATTCTGTAGAACATGAATGTAAAATTGCTACATACCAAGAAAAACTACTTATTAAAGATAAAAACTGGGGCATAATGGTAGAATATTGCTTTAATTTTAATAGACAGTTTCTCAAATTTCTCAAGAACCCATTTATAATAATCAGCTTATGATGGAAATTGAGGACAGGGCTGTAAATTCTGTTACTGGACTAGCATATGTATATTTTATAAAGTAACTCATTTTGGTGGGCAGCCCAGTCTCATTTCCAGGTTTCTTAAAAATATGGAATTAATACAGGTATTTTTTCTTCACCAAAACATATCAAAGAGTATGCATCCATTACTGATTTTTTGAGGCAGATCACCTAACATGCAGCATTGACTGTTCCAAAGTAACTGTGTCTCAACATTCTGTGCTAAGCAGTATTAAACAAACACCTTTTTTCAAGTCTGAGTCAACTAATGAAACTAAAATCAACAGAACTTTTCATTACTGAATACTTGACTTTTATGTTTTACTGTGCAATAAAACAACAGCCATATTTCAAAGCCTACATTGTGTATCCGAAAGAGACAAAGGGCTACCACATGGGCACACCATTTGGCCCCAGCTCCACAAGTACAGCTGCATGAGGTGATCCTGCATCTGTCAAACATTACTGCCACGTTGTAGGCTCCTTTGGGTGGCACTATCTGTGGAGGTACCACTGTGGCACTCAGGTGGAAACCTGTTGGAGAGCAGGACAAAAGTTATGGTCTGACAGTCACTGAAGCAGAGCAAAATGTAGCTCAGATGTATAATTGAAATACTATTCAGTCAAACAGCCATTCTCTGCAATACTCAATCTTCCTAGGTTCAACAAAAAATTCAAATAATATACTTCGGCTATTTTCAAAGGTTAGTTTCATAGTAAAAATTTGCATTTGGATAGAAGATGCTCATCTAAATTTAAACTAAAATCCTTTCTATTGACAACTACTATATCAGATGTTTTAAGCACTACGCACATTTGTTACCCATGTTTGCACATAATATAATGCAATCTTGGGCTAATATTCATGGCCCCCCAAAAAGACTTTTGCAGTTTAATTTCACGTTCAATTAATGCAAGTTTTCCAGTACATATAAACCAGAGACATCTTGTTAAAAATATCTTGTTAAAAATATCATTAAATTGTTTTAACCCACTATCATTATCTGAATGTAACAAGGCAGAATTCGTGTGGCCTATGAGCCAGAGGATATTTTTTCAGAGTTATTAGTGCTATTCATGTGGTACTAAGCCAAAATGTAGGCCACAATATTATCTCAATAGCAATATTCAATTTTTAAGGATAAGAAAAATGAATACTTAATTCAAAGCTATCTAATAAATCCATGGATGAAACTTTATCTCCTTATTTTGTGGTAGAACACACTGTTCCTTTTCTAAGACAAACACATTTAATGTTCTCAAGTACTGTAGTAGACATGTTTCATCTGTAACTAAAGTTTTCCAAACATATCTCTTAAAAGTTGAAAATGCTTTACATTCATGCAGTAGTAAAGGGTCCTAATTTCTCAGGCTCCCCAACTTAAAAGTACATAGATTAACAAACAGGAAGTAAATATAACAGTACACTGCCATAATAATTAAAGCAATTATCAGCCTATGGAGATCAGCAACCGTTTTGGGAGGCTTGCTTGTATACCTCAAACTACTGGGCTCTAAACAGAGCAAGTATAGTCTATGATGGGAGAATTTAATCCAAAACATTGCCAGGCCTAAGACAAAAATTAAATCTGATATACTTAAACTATATCCTACTACAATTACACAGAAGTAATTCAGTATAGTTAATATGATTTATTTCATGTATCTAACATGTTTCCCTTTTTTCAGCTATTAAAAATACAATTCATTGGAAACTTTTGGAATGGTTTCAAAAGCCTGATACGAAGCTTTGGGGGCTACAAAGTGATAATGCTCTAAATATGGACTTTAGCAACAATGAAAAAATAAAGACCGCCTCTGTTTCAAGATACATAACCAAGTTATAAACATGAACGTGGAGATGAAATATAAAGTTAAAAAATGACCTAGGAGTAGCCCTATTTGAAATAATTGCAAAAATATTTTAACTGATTTAAGTGTCCGCAAAAAAATATTTTAAAGTCAATTATAGATTAAGACTTGCCCACCTCAAAGAGGATCCAAATAATCCATTCCTTTCTGTCATTTTGAGACATCTAAGAGGAAGAATTCACAAATGTCTCCCCAGCTAGTTCTAAGGATGTCAGGATATAGTGCAACTTTGTTTGCTGAGAAAGCATACTCAAATATATAGAATATGTTTAATACTCATCAAAATCTGCCTCAGACATTTTTTGCATCTGACATGAGATTTTCAACAGCCGTGTAAGTAAAGTAAAGGAGAGCAGATCCTGCACTAAGCAAGTGAATTAGACTCATTGATCTCTGAGGTCCCAATTCCAGTTTGTAAGATACAAACATCATACCTATCTGTAATGGGTCTTTAACAGCCCTCATTCTGAAGAGTTGCTCGCCACGTTGGAACTCATCTGCACTGCCATTTGCCAAGCATGAATATAACCTAAAAGAAATAAATCATTGTATTATTAGAATGATCTTCAATGGAGACTGACAAGTGCATTCCATTCCACAGACAATGCAGAAATTATGGGTAGATTTCAAAGAGTAGATTATATCACAGTGAAAAAAGGCTACATTAAACATAGAGGCAATTTCATCATATACAGATTCTTAATTGCAAGTCACAATTTGCAGTGTCAAATTGCCTCTTCTGTACAGCTATTAAACCCATAAAAGCATTTTTTACAGACAAAATAGAAAAGCATATACAACTCAAGACTGTTATACAGGGTCTATTTTTTTTAAATTTAAACACAGGCAATGGTAGGTTGAAAGCTATGAGTTTTAGGTCAAAGTTATACATTAAAAATCCATTCAAAACACACATGTTCTCATTTTACAAGAGAATGAATATATTATAGATTATTAACTAGGCATGAAAAGCGTACATCTTACTATGCAGTTTAAGACATTTATATCCTGACCTTCTCTCCAAAAAAGTTCCATGTGCCTATTATAAAATAGCTGTGGAGTTTAAAAAACCTTCCTGCTTCCTTTCACCTAATAGCATAAGAAGAGAAAAGGGAGCTGTTCTCATTAAAAAGGCACCTGTTTCAAATGGAAATTTGCTTGCTGATCTCAAGAGCAGAGAACACTGTGGAGTTGATTTGAGAATATCAAAAGACAGAAGACAACTTCAAGAGTTGGGGAAAAAAAGTTAAGAGATAGAAGAATAAGACTGGGAAAAAGGGACCCAAAGGTTCTATGGGAGAAAAGAATCAGCAACCAGGAATTATGTAAGTGTGTGCATGTATATATTATACAATATTTCTGAAAACTCCTCCACTAGGAGGGGGGAATAAAGAAAGGCTTTGGCAGCTGAAGAAACAAACTTAGAAGACATTAGCAATAAGAGACCCAATCCATTTGGCTTAAACTCACAATTCCTGGAGTTTGCAGAGTATAGAAAGCCTAATAGTAATAAGATGTACCCTGAATGGGGGACCAACACAGACAATAACAGAGAGAAATGAGATTAGATCTCCCCCAGCACCTTTGAAATGCCAGGCTGCCAGTGTAAGGAAGACCCAGGAGGATCTGGAAGGCTGGGCTGATTTAACTATTTGTCTACATGAATCATTATTCTATTCCATTGCAAATCAACCAGATCTGAACTGGACAGGCTATAGAGTTGTAATTTCTCAAAAAATAAATCACTGGATTTAGCAGTTTCCTGGTTACCCAAATAGCCCCTGTGCATCCATACAAAGATTAAAATAGTCATAGAAGTCTAAATCCCGATTAGATAGTCTGTCCTTTAAAAAGGTAGATATACCCTGCTTATTTATTAAATTTATTTGCCGACCATCTTATTTCAAATGACTCTGGGCAGCTTACACATAACTGTTCACCACAAAAGTTGTGTATCAAAAACTTTTTTTCTCAGAGGTGTAAAATTTCCTCTATTTCAGCTTATAAAGTTCAAATTTCAGATTTTTCATTATGCTTAATTAATTTAAATAATTAACCAATTTAGTGTGCATAATAAATTGGTTAATTAAATGAATTGAGCACAATGAAAAATCTGAAATTTGAACTTTATAACCTGAAGTAGAGGAAACTTTACATCTCTGAGATAGAAAGCTTTTGATGCACAACTTGAGTCTGAAAAAACTGAAAAGCTTAACTTACTCCTTGTTTGCAGGAAGTCAAAGCAAATACCATTTTAGTGAAAATAATAATAAGGGATACTACCTGATATCTTCTTCATTCTCTGGAAAGCTCCAAAAGGCAATACGAAGCTGCAGTTGCTCAGGCACAGGTGGGTAGACTTTTTCCACTACTTCAAATGGAATGTGAAACGCCACCTGCTTTGCTGACAGTTCCACCAATGGGATCACCGACCCATCTAAAGGAATGAAAGAGTATTGGCAAGTTATCTGAATTCTGCAGAATTTTATCATTAAGAACTAAGGCAAAAGAAAGAAAACTTCCTGGCTTTTCTATGTGCAAAATAGCTTTTTAATATTTTTCAAGAAACTATAAGAAATAGTCCTATTCATAAAGATTAAGATGTCAAGAAAAAAAACAATCCCTTTGTCTTCAATAAACCACTTGCTATAAACCAATCCTGAGTGCCGCGTGTAAGAGTGAGCGCCTGTTACTCGTCCCAGCTTCTGCCAACCTAGCAGTTCGAAAGCATGTAAAAATGCAAGTAGAAAAATAGGGACCACTACGGTGGGAAGGTAACAGCGTTCTGTGCGCCTTTGGCGTCTAGTCATGCCGGCCACATGACCATGGAGATGTCCTCGGACAAGTGCTGGCTCTTCGGCTTTGAAACGGAGATGAGCACTGGCCCCTAGAGTTAGAAACGACTAGCACGCATGTGCGGGGGAACATTTACCTTTACCTTTTATAAACCAATACTATAATAGCATGTTATAAAATCACTCTATAAAATCACTCTAATCACCCCACATTATATATGGGGCATAAAAACAACAAACTGTCTAACACAGAAACACAAAGCGTTTTAGTCTGTTTACTCAACTCCTACCAAATCAAACATAAATCAGCAAGCAACACAAAACATACTAAGGAAAAAATGGAAAATAGAATATGCTTTTACATTAATCATACTGTCAAGATTACTCCCCAACTGTGTAACTATTTAAACAAATTACCAAATGTAGTATTATTTTTTTCTTTTTCAGTTAGCATTCACTAATCAGTCTTGAAATACCGAGGTAGACATTTTATAGAAGTATTTAATGCTTATCTTCTTTCAAAAGATCCAGATAATATTCTGTTGCTGTAACATTAAAATAAAGTTAAACTCAATCTAGTCAGAGATCAGATGCAAGGCTTTCCTTAAGAGAAAAATATTTTGTGCTTTCAAAAATCTAAGTATTATTATTATTTAGTACATACAACTAAATTAATCAGATGCGGTGCTGAATTTTAATGTAGTTAGTCTTTGGATATTCTAGAAGTCTTACCCTATCTAATTTTTACTTCTCTGTACATGTAGAACATTCTGTATAATTTTAGCCTGAGTTTCCAATTGACTTTTGTCTTCATTAATTTCTTGGGAGCTGATGTAATACTTGAAAGCCATTTCTCTGAAATCAGTAATTATAGCATATCAGCATAATTTTACAGTTTACTGAGAAAACTGATCCACTTTTGCACAAATTGTATCTTTTAGTTATTTTTGGTTTTTGTTATGTTTGGTTTTATTTTTGGCAAAACCAATTTATCTTCTTAAGGAAGGCTAAAATCTATAGACATACATCTTTATGCTACAACCTTAGCAGCATGCATTATAGAAATGATTTCATTTCCCCTTCCAATTTTGCATTTTATTCCCTGGAAAGGCAACATACATAGGAATCCTACCATTCTCAGACTCAGATTATGAGAATGACATGTGGTAGTACCTCTCAAGTAGGTACACCACGGGAGAAGGCAGGGCCAGGGTATGTAAATTCAATGAACTTCTAAGGGAAAGAAGTTTGAAACAGGTGAAGCTGTGCTGCTTCAAAGGCCATAAATGGCATGTCTAAAAGGAGTCAGTATATGCGGTTTTTCAAATCACATTTAATTGCTTTCCTGTTATCAGTGGCCTATGAAATGATTTGGACAACATGGATAACTATGAACTAATCAAGACACACAGCAGTGGTTTGGAGATATACTAGAGCCACAATCTCTGCTATGCATGCCTCACTTATCAAGGAACCACACATGAAAATGCTATTTGCCAAAAGCCAAACAGAAACAATCCTGCTAAACTACATTTTCAGTGGAAAGAGAAATAGGAGCTTGCTGCAATAGAACATTCAGGCTCCAAGCAAAGAAATGAAAAAGAAAACCAAGGTATCCTATTTAAAGCAGAGGATAAATCTTGCCACTTAGAGCCCCTACATAATTACATGGAACGAAAGTAGCCATTCTGGGGGGGGAAAAACCAGAATATGCAGAGATGTTTGAAGCAATCCTCAGGTACAACACAGAGGATTTATGAAGAGTTAAAAAAGGAGCAGTCTGTCCAAGATGTGAGGAAAGTTGGAACACAACTACCACCCCTTAACATAGTTCTGAATGCCAGATTTGTTGAAGGGAAATTACTATTGTGTCAGGAATGTGTAAAATAAGACAAGGAAGGATGCAAGGCCAATGACAAATTTCATACTACATCTAAATTTAGAATTTGTACTACATCTTACACCTTAGCATTTATACACCTGTGCCATTTTGTCAATTCTGAAGACATTTCTTTACAGTCTTTCCATCCTTCTCAATTTTTTGATTTCAGACTTCCATTTTTGGCCTCTCTCCCTATTGATGTGCAAAGCTTTTAAACTGCAGATATTACAAATAATGTTAGATAGGGTATATGCTTTGATTGAGGTAGGCCATTACTACCTTACACTGAATCCATAGCATTGTCCAATGGTTACATAGGAGAGTATGGAGAAATAGCAAGTGGCAGAAACTAATTTTAGTTGAACTCCCTTTTTCCCTTATCTTGTATCTTCAGCTTATTACTTGTTTTTTGCACACTGCGTAATGTTGCTTACCCTGAAAGGAAACAACACAATGGGTACTTTGTAAGGTTTCACATGCCTTAGTGATGTCTTTGCAAACAGCAATTCACTATTCTTGCACTTGTCTCTAAAACTGTTTGCCCTCTCAGCAATAGCTACCAGTGCTTTCTTTCTTCTTTGAGATATTAGCCTCATCATTATCCTATTTCATTACCTGCAACTCTTCTTGTATTTTTTCTGTGGGGTAAAGAAGAATTTTTTAGCAATGTGCGATAAGAGAATTGTGCAGAGCTATCATTTGCTTTCAAAATGAGCACAATACCATGCACCACTGCATTTTTTCAAAGTTTTAAAGCCTGCGAAGAAAAAAAATCTCCATAAAGTATCAAATCAGTGGTAGACAATATTAATATCAAAACTTTACTTAGCAGGTGCTTCCCCGTATTGCTACATCTGATAATGTTACCCATCAAAAAAACCATCAACTCAACATAGCAAATTTCTACCAATAAAAGATGTAATTCCCCCATATGAATGCTTTTATCTGAAAGCAAAATAAGATTTATTGAATTATTCAAATACCCTTTCACTCGGTACTGAAATACAGTTCTGTTTTTCTAACATGTCATGTGAATAATCAGGCTGGGCTACTTGTATTTCTGGGGCACTATGGCTGAATTCACAGAAAACAGTTCAGCACAATGCTTGAAATATACTTGTAATATATGGTAGCACCTTCAGCTGCTCTGACATTTCTAACATTAATATCTAATTAATATCTAAGTGATATTTCTGCTTTTAACCTTTCTGAAATTATAGTGGGAATACTTGCTTGGAAAGAGGAAAACATTTTATATGTCATGGTATATCAATAAAACAGATTTCATTAACTGGCAACTGATTGATCTGAAAGAGTTATGTGGCAATAGCACCCAGGAAGTAAGAAATACTCTTTCACCTTTAGTGTCTATAGAGATTCTCAGCCCTCTAGGTCATGGTTGTCCCAAAGAAGTCCAGTTGCGGACTTTTGTTTTTTCTTTGAAGATGCTTCACTTCTCATTCAAGAAGCAAAAAGTCTTCAAGAAAAAAATATATAAAGAAAGTTCAGTTGCCTTTTGAAAGGCACTTCTGGGACTTTCACTCTTAGGATCTTGTCAAAAAGCAGATAAATTGTGTCAGATATTACAATCATTAGGCATTCAACCCATGTAGCTTTGGAGAAATTAAACCATCATTGCTATGGTCACCACCTTGTCATTAAAGCAGAAATTCCCTCTATGATGTGTTTTTATTTATGTATCTATTTATTCCACATAATATTATATACTACTCATCTTGCCTGGAGGCAACTATGTTTGCTATTCCCCATACAAATCTTTGAAAATAATTTTTGGAAGGTAAACATTTCTCTGCACTACTGCTATTTTTTGCTGCGATTCTAAAGTGAAATATTTTAGACTCAAAATATACTATAAATATGCATTCCTAATAAGGTTTTCAACTACTTCAGTCCTCTTAACATACAAAGAGCTTTATTATTTGGTGCAAAGCTTGACTCATTGACTCGTATGCTAGATTGAAAAAGATCATAGAAATAATATAGGAAAAGTTCCACTGACAGCAAATTTGATCAATGGAGCAATTTAATTGTGCTTTCTTTTGGAGGGTGGCCAGAGTAAAATAATACAACAAATCTGAGACAGATAAAATAGAGTAACACAGGCATACAAACTTTTCCTACTATTTTATGTCCAAACTAAAATTAATTATTCTATATATAAGCCAATAACAACTTGATTTAAAAATCAAATAATTGATTTCTTTAGCCAAAGCCATGTATTAATTCATTTTTTTATATACCGGTAGTACATCTGGATATAGAAAATCATAACAAAAAAGGATTAATACAGTTTAAGGTTTGCTAAGATTATTTTAAAAAATCATTCCCAAATTTCCCATGTGCCACCACTTACTTTCAAATGCCTTTCTTAAGCCTTCAATTAAGTTTTTGTTCATAAGTACAATGGACCCTGTTTACACAGATACAGAGAAGACCACTTTCAAGTCAGTACCTTTACATTAAATGGTTAATTTGTGCCTAGCACAAATTGCTATCACGTTAACAAATAAAATTACTATTTTAGTCCCCAGGAGCAAAAACAAAAGCACTTGTAAAAACTTCATTGTAAGAACTTCAAAAGGAAAAATATGGATTTCTACCTGACAGCTTTGGATAAATTCTTATTTTCTGTTATATTTTAGTATGCAATCAATGCCAGTCTAAACATCATATTGATAATTTTATTGAATCTTCATGCAATCAATCTAACTATATTTCCAAATTTGTTTTTACTCTCTTACTTCTCAAGAGAGTTTAAAAATGCACAATATTCTGCAGGATCTGTGGTGAATTCCAGAACTCCAGATTTTGTTTGTTTTCACAGGCGATACACATGTGTTCAGTCATGTTGCTTTCCCTTTAGTGCTCACCCCACAATACCCTAAACTTTATTTTGTTTCCTTTTTGGCTAAAGTAAAAGAGTCCTTTCTTTTCTCTTAAATTTTCTAAAATGTTTATATTATGTATACAAACATAAGCATTTTAGGATTGATAGTGTAAGAATAATATTTTGAAACAAATAATTTGAAAAGTCAGCCTTTGGTGCGTTGGTTTTTTTTTCACACCAAAAGATCTCTTATTCCAAAGAATAATCAGAACCTAATAAAAATACGTTTAAAGTCAACACAAATTAAATCTTATCCTTTACATTTTTGAAAAAAGTATTTTAATATACTTCTACATTTTTATAAAAAAAACCCAGTTATTTAAATACAAACATAACAGTAAAACATTAAATATAACTTAGGAAATAAAAATTAGCAGAAAAAAAATTAGGCAAGCATTCATATATTGAAGTGGGAGGGATTTCCAATGCCAGGGTGCTCTGTGTCAGCTGAAAACATTACCTATGATTACTTTTTAATTTTCTCCCCTCTATTAAAGATTGCAATTTAGCTGTAACCTCTTGAAGAACACTGATGCTATCCTGGCTTTTTCAAAACTTTTATCCTATATTTTGTTTTTGTGTTTTTCATTCCAACACATGTTCAAATCGTGCAGTTAAGCAACTATAAAGCTATTTCCCTCTGAGAAAAAAATATGTGTGAAGTGGAAAGAGCTATTAAATTACAATGGAGTGTTTATTTAAAAACAATCTCAATTCTCCAGTCTTAAATTCATTTCATATTGAACCCACTGCAAAACTATATGTTTAATAATCTGATTGGACATATTCACAATCTTCTTTAAATTGTTTTTAAGAGTAACAGCATCTGTTGCTGAGTAGCTTTAAGAGGATAGTCTTCCATGATTTAAGGATTAAATCATTCAGCTATAAATCTCATACAGCTGATCTTTCATCTTACTCAGCTATCAGTATTGATGACCTATAGACCACATATTCAAAAATATTAGTGTCACAATTTCACTTACCACTAATAAAATGCTTATAGATGTTATCTACGTGTGTACTCTCTCTCTCTCTCTCTCTCTCACACACACACACACACACACACACCTGTAACACTACAAAAATATTTCTAATATTTCTACCACTTCTTTGGTGCAATGATTTAAGGCACCAATCTAAAAACAGGGCAGCTGTAGTTCCAATCTTAGTTTAGGTATGAAGCTCTGGGTGATTTTGTGCCAGCCCGTCTCTCTCAGCCCTAGGAAGACACACACAACCTTGGAGTATGTTGCCAAGAAAACTGCAGGAACTTGTTCAGGCAGTTGCTAGGAGTCAAAACTGACTTGAAAGCATAAAATTATTATCTGTGTCATGTGCATGTCAGGGGGCAAAGGCAGGTTATGACTACATTGCATGAGATTGTATGTTTACTAAAATAGTCTAAAATAAATGGACCTGAATGCAAAAGTAATGTGAACGTTTTCCCAAACCCTGATATCCAAAAGAAATTCTTCAGTTGTGTTCACAGATCAAAGGAAATACAAATTCTTATACTGTGCAGATGCACTTTACTTTCAACCCAGGAGTACTTTTACTATTGATATCACATTTATGTTTAGAGCACCTTCAGATTATTCATTTAATTTCAACAGTAGAAGCAAGAACAGCTGGCTATAAAATAAAACCAAGGTTATTCCCAACTGATGTCAAAAACATATCCATGTATTTTTCTAGGCAACAATGCAAAAATAGTTTATTTCCTTCTTCCAGAATGTTTCTTCAACTTTCCAATGTAATCTATAACAATAGTATTCCTGAAGGCCCAACCCTGCTCAGATTCTGAACCCAGATAAAATGTATGGTAAGATGAACAGATTGTGTATTGGATAGTGTGGCACTCTTAAGTTGCAACATCACAAGGACATGTCTTCACCTTTAGGTACTGATAAATGATTCAACTACTTCAGTCATGATGTATTATACCAAGTTTATGTTCCCTGTCTGTAATAATTTGATCTGGGCAATAACATATTAGTTAAACCCCTGAAGAAAACTAAGCCAAACCAAGGAATCCAGAAGTCTCATTAAGGAAAATTGTGATAGGTAAACCTCAGAGATATGCTAGTCCAGGCAAGTAAAATGCTACAAACTCCAGCAACCTGCTCAGCATAGGAAAAGATGAAAGCTGAGAAGGGTAGCTTAGGAGCAACTGACCACCTCACAATTTTACCTAATTCTAGTTACCTGCCTGTGTAAGCGGATATCTATTCATACACAGCAATTTCTTGCCGTGCAGTGCAGTCACATTCCTCAGGTTCGATTTTACTTGGAGAAACTTCCCTCCACCCTTCTGACCATCCTACTAACTCAGGGGTCTTCAAACTTGGCCCTTTTATGACTTGTGGACTTCAACTCCCAGAATTCCTCAGCCAGCTTTGCTGGCTGAGGAATTCTGGGAGTTGAAGTCCACAAGTCATAAAAGGGCCAAGTTTGAAGACCCCTGTACTAACTACTAAGGGGTCAGCACTTTAGCCAGTGCAACCTATCTCCGCGCGCCCTGCGCCCTCCCGTCAGCCCAACCCACGCCAAGCCTTCTTCACCTTTCATTTTGACAGTGGGGGAGTTGGGTCCGGCTGACTGTTTCCGCCATCCTCTCCAGTTCTGGCACAGGCTCTCCGCCTCAGAAATGAAGGAGCAAAGCGAATCTTCCTCAAATCGATCCGAGTCTTCGAAGGAAAACCTCTCCCCGTCTTCCCACTCGGCAAACATGAGTTCCATCACATCCAAAGGAGCAGGCGAAGGAGAAAGACGGGCCGCGTGGCTTCCCCGGGGAGACGCAGCGAGGCGGCTTCAGGACAACCTGTATCGCTCCCCCGCCTCCAGCAGACAGAAGCCGCACGGAAAGCCCGGCTGCGGGCAATCGCGCCCCGGGCGCAGGTGCCTGGCAGGAGAGAAGCCCCTCAACTCGCGGGATGCCGACAGCTACCACCAGCCGGCGCCGAGTCCGCCAGGACGGAGAGGCGCGCCTGAAGGAGCCCCGAGAAAAGTGCCCAGGCGCGGGGAGTTCCCGGCGCCCCTCTCGGAGGCCATTGTTCGCCCAGGAAGCCTAGAGGCCCATTCCGACCCTCCTCCTCCTCCTCTGCCGACACGCGAAGAGCCCAGGGGAATTCGCTCTAGTTCGGTTCCCGGCTGCCCGGACCCGCCTCTCCGCCTCTTCCCGGGAAAACTCTCTAGGGAACTTGGCGCCAAGTCTCCGGCGGCAGCGACGGCTTCGGCCCTCCCGGAAGGAAAGAGCGCAGCGAAGAAAGAGTCACGCATTCACACTGACACGCGTGCACACGCACTTGAGAGAGGAGGGGGCAGCCGCAAGGCCGGGCCGCGCGGTGGAAGAAGCGAGAGGAAGCGAGAGGAAGGGAAGAGGCGGCGGCGGCGGCGGCGGTTCCGCGGCGGGCTCCAGGGCGGGCGCGACTCCCTCCTGTGGAGGACCGGGCAAAAGCGGCGCCAGCGACTTAGCTGCTAAGGGGCGCCCAGGGCCAGCCTCTCCCCCGGCGCAGGGGAGGAAAGCGAGGAGGGGGCGGCACCGTTTCTGCCGCCTCCCCGGAAAGGGCTCGGCTTGAAGCACCGCGACCTCCACTTGGCTACCGATGCCGCCGCGCAAGCACTAAAATGGCCCCCCGCGCTGGAGCGATCGCCTCCCTCCCCCCCTTTCCACATGGCCCCGCCCCCTCCAGCTGACGCTCGCTTCCGTTGCGCAGCTTCCGGCTTCCGTCAGAACAGCCCTTGCGGTTGTTTCAGGCCTACGTAGAGGTACGCCGAAAAGAGAGATTTAGAGGTGCCGCTAAGATTGGTTTTCGGGCCCGACTGAAGCGCGTGCTTCTGAGTTTCTTGATCCTGAAAAGAGAGCGTCGCTGAGAGAAAGAAGCAAACCACAAAGGAGCTGCTGCTCTGTCTGTCTTTCCCCTTTGCCAAAGTATTAACAGCAGGAGATGCTTTTTTTGTGACTTTTCCTAATTTCCTGAGGAAATTTTAAAGCTTTTTAACAATACTGTCCCCCAAATGGGAGAAGGCGACAGAGAGGAATGACCCGGTTGTCTGTCTGCCATTCGAGTTGCGGCTCGGGCTCAGATCCTGCTTTCTTGAATTCCGATAAGACCTTCAAGCACAAGGGGCTTCCATCTCCCAAGCCTGCCCACTTTAACTGGAATACTTCCAAGTTATTTTCCTTCCCCCACCCCCACCCCAGATCTGTTCCACCGTTTGCTCTCATGCCAGCCACCCCCGCTGTGCTTGTAAGCTCCAACTGCCCTTCCATGCCTTTCCAGGTCCTGTGTGCTGTGCAGAAAGTTTTTGTGATGATGGCAGTCATTTTTTTAAAGAGACTGCACAACCATTTGTCTGAAATGGGATAGGGTCTCCTGCTTGAGCAGGGAGTTGGGCTAGGACAGGGCTTTTCAACCAGTGGTACGGGTTCCACCTGTGGCACATTGGCACCTGGCAGGTGGTACGCAACCATCCTAGAAAAGTGGTAGTGGGGGAGGGGAATGAGCTGAACCGGTGGCAGCACCGCACAAGCCTGAGTGAGAGATGGCTAGAGCTGCAGGGCTGTCAGGGCTCAGTGGAAGCGCCAGGATCAGTGCTTCTTCGGGGCTGTCAGGGCTGAGCGGAAGTGTCAGGATCAGTGCCAGGCTACAGCTGGAGCTCGGCACTGATCCTGGCGCTTCTGAGCCCAGAAGAAGCACCGATCAGCTGGAATGTTGCAGCATCTCCAGGGCCTTGTGATTTACATTCAGATGCTTGGCAACTGATTCATATTTATGATGGTCACAGTATCCCAGGTTCATGTGAAGTGAAGTGCAACAACCCAGCAGATGGGGGGGTAGGAATAAAGACCAAACACCTCCCACCCCGCTCCCGATGCTAATCCTCAACAGAAATGCTCACAACAATGAAAACCTCGAACAAGAGGAAGAGTGCTGGCAGGTGGGCAGGCAGGTGTCTTGCTCTGCTGTGGCTTGGGGAGCACTTTTTTCAGTGCCATTGTAACTTCAAACAGTCATAAAGCGAACAGTTGTAAGTCAAGGACTACCTGTACTTCATCACTTTTTTCCTTTTTTTTGGTCAAGTTTTTGACACCTTGCTAGGCGACTGGTGGTACTCGGATGTTGCCATATCCTAAAAGTGGTACAATGGGTGAAAAAGTTGAAAAGCCCTGGACTAGAAGACCTCCAAGGTCCTTTCCAGCTCTTATTCTGTTCTGTTCTGTTCTGTTCAGTGGCTGAAGCCTCCTCCAACCTGGAACCTTCTGGGAGTGGAAATCCAGCATGTTTGAAGTGAACATGATGGGGAATACTGCGATACTGCATTCATAATTCTATAAGTTATAATAATAATTTTTAATTGAGACTTCAGCTTTCTATCCATCATTCCCTAAGTGTGTTCTCTAGTCCAGATGTTAGCAACCTCATGCCTGAGACACCATCAGATAGTATCCTCTGACCATCAACATTTAACACACAGTATAACAAATATATAAAAGACATATTCAAGAATTGGAAACTGATTGTTTTCAACCAATGGACTCAAGTTTTCATGAACACTTAAGTTTTTATCCTGTGATTTAAAACTGAAAATAATTCATCAAAATAGAAGTTTGTTATATCTATTGCAGGGCTTTTCAACCAGTGGTACTTTGGCACGTGGCAGGTGGTATGCGACCGTCCTAGAGAACTGTAGTGGGGGGGGAGAATAAGCTGAAGTGGCCCAAGACTGAGGGCGAGGTAGCTGAAGTTGCAAGACTGTCGGGGCTCGGCAGAAGCCCCAAGAGCCCCGGCAGGGCACCAGCTGATTGGCACTTCTGGAAGCAGCGTGGAGCTTGAAGTAAACTAAGAATAAAGGGGGGGAGAGGAGAGGAGAGGATATAAAAGGTGGTTTTGACAGGAAACGGGGAAAAAACGAGAAGAGAAGGGGACAGAGAAGAAGCTGTGGAAGGAGAGCTCAGCAGGCAGGGAGGAAAAAGAGACGGAAGAAGCAGCAGCTGTTGCTGGAAGAAAAGGTCCCCTGGTTCATTTTCTCCAGCCAGGAGAATGCAATCAGTGCTGATGAAATGAAAAGCCGAGAAACGAGCATGTTGGAAAGGAGGTGGGTTTATTTCAGAAGCCAGTAGGTTCCTGTTCTGCTGTCAGCTTGAATGAATTATAAGGATTTTTATACAGTTTTTAACAATGTTTTGTAATTCAGAGGTTCGGTTTGTGTGCTTTGGTTATTGGAATATTTTAGTCTGTTTCAGAAAGGCTATCAATGAGTCCAAAGTGTTGGCTTCCATAGGTTTAATTCCTTTAAACAAATGTAATTAGTTTTGCCCCCTTGTCTTGAGTCTGTCTATGGCTTTTAGCAAACAGGCTTTGTAGGCAAACAGGCTTAATTTAAGGTTATCGCTTTTCACAATTGTTGAGCCTTTGCTACATTGTTTAAACTGAGACCAGCCTGAGGCAGCTTAAAGAAAAAAACACAAAAACACCCGGAGTTTAGTGTTTCTTTATTCTGTGCAGCTTTTCTGAGCCTTTCTTGCTTTGTGCTTGATTCCTGTGTCTTTAAGGGTACAGGGAAGGGGCTGCAGGGTGTGTGTGTGTGTGCATTCTTACTACACTGTAGAATGAGAGCTCAGAAAGCAGGAAGGAAGAAGAAGAGAGGGAGAGAGGAAGAAGGGCCAACCAGCTAGCTCAGGGGTCTACAAACTTAGCAACTTTAAGACCTGTGGACTTCAACTCCCAGAATTCCTCAATCAGCCATGATGGCTGAGGAATTCTGGGAGTTGAAGTCCACAAATCTTAAAAGTGCCAAGTTTGAAGACCCCTGAGCTAGCTGGTAGTGGTGCATATTAATAAACATGGATAAATTCATCATACATTGTCAGTGCAAAGGGAAAGCCACCGAAGAAATTAAAACCGGTAATTTGACTGGTTATTTGTTTTGGAGTTGCAAAAATTTTGAAGGCATTGTAAGTCAAACACCTTTTCCTTACATGTTAGCAGTCTGAGGGGCTGCCACAGAGAAGAGGGGGGTCAAACTATTCTCAAAAGCACCTGAGGGTAGAACAGGAAATAACAGATGGAAGCTTATTGAAGAAACATCTAGAAAAAAAATGAGAATAACAGTGAGAACAATCAGTGAAATTCCTTGCCTCCAGAAGTTGTGGGTGCTCCATCATTGGAAGTTTTTAAATAGAGCTTGGACATCCATTTTTCCGGAATGGTATAGATCTACCGCTTGACCAGGGGTTTGGACTAGAAGACCTCCAAGATCCCTTCCAACTCTTATTCTGTGTTCCATATAAGACATTGACAGAATTATTGAGAAAATTCTGTTTTTGAAAGATAAATATATTGTACTGAATTATACACCAACTACTTGGAATTTAATGTTTTCAGAGCAAAGATGGTTTTTGTGCTCTAACAATGGCAAAAAATCCTGAGGGTAAGGAAAAAATGCCATAATTCCACATGTAAAAGTTTGGATTTCAAATACATGTGATTGAAACATTGAGAAATGGTTAATTGGAAAATCACATTACCTCTCCCTTTTAAAAAAAATCTTCAACAGGCCTGGAGAACATTGAGAGTTTAATATTTTCTTTTAAAGAATTACAAAATCAGGTTGTAGGAAGTCACACACACACCCTAGAGAAAGAAATATTTTGGGGAATATTAGAAACGCAGAATATGTATTTCCCCAAAGGAATAATGGACAAAATCTTAGGCAGAAACCACCACCACCACCACCCCAAGTCTCTCTGCCGCAAGCAGAAACCAGCTCTGTAGAAATGCAGATTTGATAATCCTTTCAGAAAGACTGGAGACAGGAATCTTGGAGCTGATGGGATTAGAAAGACAAAGACTCCTAGAACCAGCAACCCCTCACCTAAAAATCCAACACAGGACATAGCCATCAGCCCCAGGGAAGCAGGACATGACTTTTACGACATAATAGGATTAACCCACCACCATCGGAATACAAAAAGGGCACACTGAACCTCAGGTCAAAGTTTATGCCACAGGAACAGGAATAACTCCAAACACAAAAGCCTAAGAAGGTATAAAAACCTACCACTCCTAGCACCATGTGGTCAGCTGCCCCAGAGCCATATTTTTGTCTGGTTCTGCAACTCAGTAAACAAGAACCTTTCCTAAAGCAGTCTCCTTTTGTTTATCCCAGGCTTGGGCTGGACCTTGATGATTTTTCTTTCAACAAGGCCAACTTGGGATATAGGTGTAATTTTATTGGTTTGTTCTAGTTTGGTGTGTTCTTATTGTGTATTTTTTTTCTTTTTGTATATGGTAAATTGTTCATTTTTATTTTATATTGTTTTGAGTATGGCTGGAAAATGATTACTTAAAACCTTGTTTTTTAAAATTTTGAAATGGATGGATTTTACTAGATATTCTCATTTTACAAGACCTCTGTATTATGATTATACATGTTATTTTGGCTATTAGTTTTTTCATTCCTTACTTTTTAAAAAATACTTCTCTCTCTTTTTTTAATTAATTACGGTATGTCTATGTGTGAAAAAGGCCCATAATACTGCTAATTTCAAAAGTTAACAACTGTAGTTCAGTACCCAGAGAGGATTTTACCAACTAGGTTTATACTTCTCCGGTATTTAGAAGTGGGGTTTTTATCTTTCTTTTTCATGTAGATAGGTCTGGAAAGCACATTGTAAGCTAAGAGAAAAAAATGGTAGTAATTAACATTGGCAGCTGTAATTACACCTTACAGTAATAACACAGAACAAACAATTAGATAATTAGAGTGCCTTGTCTTTTGTGAGCCTCTGTATGTGTGAGGTGAGGAGAGAAAACAGTATGCTGAATTTAATTGAATAAAAGGGAACAGTTTATGGATAATGCAAGCAAATGGTTCTTTGTTAAGTTACACTAGTCAAAGATTTGCCAAGAAAACCTGTGGCCGTATTGTTTCAGAGACCCATGAGGATTAATATCATTAAACTGTGTGAGAATAAAAAGGTACTTTATTTGCAAGATATTTTAAATACTAAACATATCAATAGCTACATTTTGACATGCAAATATTTAAACAGACACTGATTTGAAAATATAGAATCAAACCCCAAATATTAGAAGTCTTTTTGATTTGAAAAGGGAGTTTGTGTTTGGTCAAGTTTATATCTGATTATCCTCTTTAGGAATTTATACCCAAATGCCACTGCACTCTGATCAGGGGATTTCCTCAACAAGAGTCAAGTCCTTCAAAGCAGTTTTCTCAGCAAGGACCTTTCCGCTACACTGTTGTTTCCTTTCAGCGTGGACGGGGAGGTCAAAAAAGTCAAGATGGCAATCATGGCTAGATAATTAAAGCCACTTCCATACAGACATCTTTATTGTTAACATTGATTCAAATATAACAATACAGAAGGTGGTTGGTCTGCAACTGATGAGAATCCTGGGGGAAAATGGGTAATATAGATCCATTTCAATTAGGTTTCAGGGTGGGATTTAATACTCAAACAGCTTTAGTAGATGTGGCAGAGCTAGAATGGAAGTAGTGCCTAGATCCTTCTGCTCCTTGATCTCTAGGTGGCTTTTGGTACTTTAACTTACAAAGTATCATATTTATAATTAGGCACAGATAGGTAAATTAATTACATGCCTACCATAGAAATATATGTTTTGTAATAAGCCAATGTTGTGTAAATATCAAAGAAAACTTTTAGCTCTTGGTCTATGTACCATAACCTGAGGGAACCCTCTCATATATAGATGTATTGGAAATCACCTAGTCCAGTGTCCATGAGTATGCCATCCTCGACACATCTATATAAACAATTGCAGTGAAAGAGAGTCCATCTCTGTGGGCAGTTGTTTCCTTGCTGAATAACTTGTACCATTAGGAAATTCATCCAGATATGCAAATATATCTCCCCCTTGGGCTTAACTGGAATACACAATAGAAATCTTGACCCCTATGGGGATCTGAATGGGAAGAACAAGCTCAGCTAAAGCAAAACATAGCTGTCATATCAGAAATCCAGTGATTTCAGGACTAACCCATGCTTGATTCTTGAGGGGGCTGTGCTTGCAAAGAGAGCAGGCTTGAACCAGAAAGTCCACCTGGACTCACAGTTCCTGCTATGGGAGAGCTAAGGATCATTTCCAAGAGGCCAGTACCCAGCTTTAGCTATAAGTTTAGTTGTGATGTTACTTGGCGAAGGATGCATTGAGGATCGTCTCTCATGCCCTTCTCTTCTGAACTGTAGTTTGCTGCTGTCTAGAGACCAACTGGAAACTTCAGCATACTCCATCTGCCATGTTACCCAGCTGCTAAGGAAGTGCATTGGTCAGGAGGGTGGGTTGTTGTTGTTTTTTAGTGCAAATCAAAGCTTTTTTAAAAAAATATTAATTTTCTATTATTGCATTTGATTAGTGCTTAATAAACATCATGTTCTCTGGGTTAATTTGTTTGCTTAATAATACAAGTTACATTCTTAGTCTCTACCCCTTTTTTCCAACCATTGATAAAATAAACTCCATGTTTGAAAATATTCTGTATCTTCTTTCTCTTTGATCCTCAACGTAAGTCTGTCCATTTCAGCACAGTCCAATATCTTCCTGATTATCTCTTTGTCTAGTAGTGTTTCTTCATTCTTCCAGTGCTCAGCAAATACAATCCTCACTGCTGTTAGTACATGCAGTTTAAATATACACTTTGCTTATCATTTTTTTCTGGTAGTATACCTAATAAGAAAAGTTCAAGTTTAAAATCTACATGTTTTCCTAATGTCTTTTCTAACCAAGTGTGTATTTTTGTCCAAATTTTTTTTTGCTTTAACACAGGTCCACCACAAATGGTATTATGTACTAGATTTTTAGTTACAATTCCAATATTTACTAGACATATTTTTAAGCATTTTTGCTAATCTAGCAGGTGGTAAGTGCCATCTAATAAAACATTTTATGTAAGTTTTCTTTATAACAAGTTGCTATTGCCAATTTGCATTGTCAATGCAAATCAAAGTCTTTATGGTTCTATATGGCTTAGGCCCTGGGTATCAAAAGGAATACCTTTCCCAATATACTTTCTGCATGCCCAATGCAGATGGCCAAAAAGCACTTGCCAATGGCCCCTACTACCTGTAGACATGATGGAAAGAGGCCAGTGGCCTGTATTATCTGTGGGGGCCTCCATCCAACTGAGCAGCCCAAGACACCACAATAGCCTTCTATAGGTTGATAAAGACTCTTCCAGAAGCTCTGGGCAATCTCTCCTGTCTCCTTTTTTTCTTCTTCTTTCCCCTCTGCAAGGAACTGTGGAGATTTGAAAGAGCTGCACTTTTCTGTTTTACAAGCACTGGCTTTGGGCCCTTTCAACTATCATGGCAAGGTTTTCAACTGGCTTGTATAAATGCAAAGTTTTAAAAAAGGGCCAAAGAGGAACTCTTGTAAGAATGAAGGCAGGAGAACATAGGGATGGCCATCTTCCAGAATTCCTTTGAACTTATTGAATAGCAGGTTTACAAGGTGATTCTTTGCAGCTTTGCCATGCCCCTCAGAAGGATAGCAAGACCAGAAGGTTGAACTAAACATCTAAAATCAGGACTCCACCAAGAATCAAGCCCAATATTGACAGATGAAAGATATCAACATGATGGTTTTCTGCTGACTCAGGGATGACTGGACAGTACCTTAATTTCCCTGTAAACAAGGCCTTGAATGCCACCTCAGAGATTTGGGGTATTTTAGGTGGGCAGAGGAGATGAAAACAACTGAAAAACAGTCCTGAGTCTGTTACTGTTCACCTTGATGACCCACGACTGCTGTGTCAAATCTGCTACGAATCATATTGTGAAGTATGCAGACAACACGGGAGTGGTGGGTCTTATCTGGGATGACAGTGAAGATGCTTATAGGGAAGAGGTGAAGGCTCTGGTGAACTGGTGCAATAAAAGAAACCTGGTTCTAAATGTTGATAAAACAAGATCATTGTAGATTTTAGAAAAAGCCGGCATAGTCATACTCCACTCAGTATCAAGGATGCAGCTGTAGAGGTGGTCAAGAGTATTAAGTATCGGGGTGGGTGGGTGCAGATAACTAACAATCTGAATTCGTTTCTCCACACATCATTCTTAGTGAAGTGTGCAAACCAGCATCTGCATTTCCTGCACCGGATGAGGAGAGCACATCTTTCTCCTTCTGTCCTGGCCATTTTTTTTTTACAGAGGCACGATTGAGAGCATTTTAACAAACTGCATCACTGTCTGGTTTGGTGGCAGCAGTGCCTCAGATAGAAAGCCCATATAGAGAATGGTAAAGATAGCCGAGAAGATCTATTCTGTTCTATTCTATTCTATTCTATTCTATTCTATTCTATTCTATTCTATTCTATTCTATTCTATTCTATTCTATTCTATTCTATTCTCAATCTCTAGGGATGATATTTATAGAGATAATTAGCAGACAATTCCACACTTCTGCACTCTCTTCCTTGACTATCTTACACTTGACTCTCATCCACAAGTTCAGATACTCTGGAGTAGATCACACTACTGGTAGTTAGCTGTCAAGAGACTTAAATAACTCAGTCTTCCCTTCACAATGTTATTTCCTAAATAAAACCTATTTACTTTTCTTTCACACAAGCATCAACTTCCGAAATACTTTGAAAAGTTAACTCATAACTTAATATATTTTTCTGCATGCCTTCTTTTGTTGAATCAAATGGCCTGGGCAAACCAAACTATGTTAGCAAAAATTATTCAGAATACAAAAAAATTGTATACTTCTCCTATGAATTAATGCTTAAATTAGTTAAGTAATAATTTATTACGTATAAATCCCAACCTAAATTAGTTTGATCAACTGGCAGTTGCTAAATAAAATTTCTGGTCACATCTTTACTTTGAAACTGAATGTATAAGTGTGGCTTTCAGTAATTTACAAATATAGTTTCCAGAGCCTTCAGGGAATAAGGAGGACACATTCTTTTTTCTGGAAAGCTCTGAAATAATTAATAGTGCAATCGTATACATGCTTGCTGAGATATAAATATTTCAATGTTTAATGGGAGTTGTTCCCAAGTTAATAGGAATAAATCATAACCAAAATCCCAATATAGTATCCAGTTCAGTTGAGAGTATATATTATTAATTCCTCAGCATTGGTATAATAATAAATATGCCAATACTCCAAGAAAAAAGCCTAGATTTTCTATGAATAAGACATAGAAACATATGTTTTGTTATATTTGTTTTATTTACAAATATACAAGAGTTTCATACTGAGGGTCAAAAGGCACTCTGCAGATCTATTAGCCCACATCTTTTTCTTAGAAGAAACACCTTCACCTGCAGGTAAATACAAAGCTAATAAGGTTGCAATGGATGTCTCCTTAGAAAGGGAGTAGGCTTTATGCTCTGTTGTTCTACCTACAAACGTGATGACATCCAGTACAGACAACAATAGATGGCATGCTCCAGGACAGTCTTTCTTTGGTGGTGTGGGGACCATCTGGTGGGATCTAGGAGGAAACCCTTTTCTGCCATGGTACCTTGGAATTTCATCACTCCAGAGATCAGACTTGCCTGCTGGACTTTCCATCAACCCTAGGACCCTGATAGTATGAGTTAGCCCATTTCTTTGCTATATTGAGCATGGGATGTTGTGAGTGTTCTCTGCTGATATTTTATGCTGCTTAGGTTATTTACAATTTTGGTTCTGTTTCCATTATTAATCGCCCAGTGTCCTATATATGAAATGATTGGCCATATAACATTAAGTAAATAGGAATGGGACACGCCATTTCTATTATTTTAGCACTCTGCAATGACCTGTTTTTCAAGCCCATGAAGAATGTAAATGTATCAAAATATATATATTCGGGAGCTGAGTTCAAGAAAACAGTCTTTTATCAAAACAAACCAAAATGTTTAGGATAGGGATGTCAGAAATACCTCAGGAATGTCCACATTTCAGGAACAATTTGAGAGAAATAAATCAAGGAAGAAATTGTGAGAGGAATGAGTACAGGTAGTCCTCACTTAGTTATCATTCATTCATTGCCTATTTGAAGTTACAGTGGTGCTGAATGAATAGTACTTATGCCCAGTCCCTGAAGCTATGACTGTTGTAACAATCCTGCAGTTACGTCATCAAAATCTGGGTGCTTGGCAGCCTGCTCACATTTGTGACCACAGTTGGTACTTCAACTCCCTGCCCACCTATCTCCCTCTTTTGGCTGCCCTGCACAGGGGCACTCCTTGGAGGTGGCCGGGCTGGGGCTGAAGTAGAGGCCTGGCCTCTACTTGCCTGTAGTGCAAAGTGTGGATGGCATTGGGGAATGAAGGCAAGAGATGCTACCTAAGAAACAATCAGACAAGATAGGCAGGAGCACTCAGGGGCTTAACAGTCACAGAAAGATACTTACGATGGACCCGTCCTAAGTGATTAGACTGAAAAGTAGGAGCAAGCAACATAAATGCAGTCATAGGTGTTATGATGAAAACAAATCTGTCTTGTAAGCTTTATACAGATTTTAAGAAAATTTGCTTCTAGCAGTATTATATGTTCATAAACTGAATCATAGCAGAGTTTACAGTAATTTCTATGGCATTTTTGTCCATATGTCTTGAACAATTTATAGCTAATATTGGAAAAACTCTTCAGTACTGCCAAAATTAAAAATTAAAGCTATGGCTCCTTGCATTGTAAGTCCCACTTCATAAAGCACCATAGATCCATCTTTGGGCTGACTGTTCTCTTATTATGTTGGTCACTTTCTTGATCCAAGGCACAAATTTGCTGACCTTTGTGTAAACACCAGGGGAATCTTTTTGCCCACACCCATATCCCCAGGAAGTAATCCCTAGAATTACCCATTGTGCATTTGGTCTTTGACACACTAATGGTCCTCCACTGTCCCCTTGACAGCTGTCTACCCGATTGTCTTCAGATAGGTTTCCAGCACAGAGCATCCGATTAGTAAATTTCTTTCCATAACGAGATTTACATACTTTTCTTGGTAGGAGAGGCACCGTTCCCTGGAGTAACATCCTTGAGTATGACCTTCCTAGAAGAATAATTAATATTCATGCAACTCATTACAGGCAACAACAAAATAGAAAAACATTCATTGCGAGATTAGGATTATAACTTTATGGGATATGGCTTTTAATTATTGTTCATAATGCTTTTTTTTCCAACAAAGTTCATTTTGTTGTGAGCTATCTTGGACTGCTGCTTTTTTAAACAATACATTCTGATTTAAAAGTTTGTTTTTGTAATAGCAAAACTTATTTAAAATATTTTATCCCACTTTTTTAAAGTTAAAAAGCCTTAAAAAACTAACGAAGATAATTAAAAATAAATTTAGAGTGGGATCTACATTTCAAACAATTTTGAATGTGTAAAATAATATATTTAAAACATCAATTTATCAAGAAAATAAGAATCAATTTGTAGCTAAACTAAATAAGGCCAGGAATTAAAAAGGGTGTTTTTGGAAGCACCAACGTGTGTTGGGTGGAGATAAGTCACTTATAAGAATACATATAAAAATCATAATAAATGGAAAAACATATATGTATAAAAATGTGTCTGTGTGTACAGTATGTATGTATGTATGTATGTGTGTGTGTGTGTGTATTTGTGTATCTGTCTATGTGTAAAAACAAGGTCTATATAAAAAGTAGCAGGTACTGTTTATTCTTTATAAGTGGACTGCTAGAATCTTTATAAGCAATGTTGAAATCAAAACAAAAAGAAAAAGAGAAGATGTAAAAAGAAAAAAGAAAAAATAGCCTACTGACAGAGATTAGTCTTTTGTTCTCCCCTCTTGTGGTGAATGTTGAAATAACACTTAAGTACAACAAATCAGCTTGTGGTTCCAGGGTAGAGTAGTAAACAAAAAGAGGGGGGAAAATAAGAGCAAAGAAGGGGAAATCATTACTTTTTGTTTCACACATTCATTCACAAAATATAATCATTCAGCTCACAGAAGGATTTACTGCCTTCAAACAGTAAATGCTACCCCCACTCCTTTTTTCTCTTACTTTAGTAGTTGCTGCTTAAGGGAAAGTTACAAAGAGCATATAAATATGAATAGGGGTGACATGGTAGCAGTCCTCTAATATTTAAGGGGCTGTCACAGAGAGGAGAGGAAGTCAAGCCGTTCTCCAAGGTACCTGAGGGCAGGACAAGAAGTAACAGATGAAAACTTATCAAGGAAAGATTCAAGCTAGAACTAAGGAGAAATTTAATTGTTCTCACAGTCAGAAAAATTAAACAGTGAAATGGCTTGCCTTTGGAAGTTGTGGATGTTCCATCACGAGTTTTTAAAGAAGAGACTGGATAGGGTCTCCTGCCATGTGCAGGGGGTTGGACTAGAAGACCTCCAAGCTTCCTTCAAACCCCATTATTCTATGTTCTAAATATTCCTCCTTAACATCCAACTACTGGAAAGACACACCAAGGAAGAGCAAGGCTAGGGCTTGTAGGCTCCAACTGGGTGGGTATCGCCTCTTCATTTTGCCAGGTGTACTTTCACAAATATCCCCCATAGTAGGTATTTCTAGTCTAATGAAGAGAAGGACTAGGGGTGATACAATAGGAGACATGGTGGCACAGTGGTTAGAATATAGAATTGCAGGTCCTCTGCCTATAGCCAGGAGTTCAATCCTGACCGGCTCAGGGTTGATTTCAACCTTCCATTTTTCCAAGATTGGTTAAATGAGGACCCAGATTATTGGGGACAATATGCTGACATTTGTAAATCGCTCAGAAAAGCACTATGGAGCCATATATAAGTCTAAGTGCTACTGTTATTACTATGGTAGCAGTCTTCCAATCTCCTGCTCAGCAGGGATTGGACTAAAAAATCTTCAAGGTCCCTTCCAACTCTGTTATTCTGTGATTCTGAGTTGATGGCAAATGTAGTATAGCACACCTGGAGATCATCAGAGTAACAGTTGGAAGGGACCTTAGAGGTCTTCTAGTCTAACCCCTTGCTCAAACAGGAGACCCTATATAATTTCAGAAAAATGGCTGTCCAATCTCTTTTTAAAAACCTCCAGTGATGGAGCACCCACAACTTCTGAAGGTAGGCTGTTCCACTGGTTCATTGTTTTCACTGTCAGGAAATTTCTTCTTAGTTTCAGGTTGCTTCTTTCCTTGATTAGTTTCCATCCATTACTTTTTGTCTTGCCTTCTGGTGGTTTGGCAGGCCGAGAATGATGAATCTGTCATATTTTCTTGTTTGAAATATAACTATCTAAACTAGGAGTGTTTCTGAGTATAGTAGTGGGCCTTTTATTATTTTTAATGGGATTTATTTGTTTGTTTTTATTTATTTTAAACCAACTATCTCCCTCACCTGAATTCCTATTGACATTCTTTTTAGAAACTCTACTGGGTGTAAAATATATATACTCATCTATCTGCCGGCATCAAATGCCCTTCGCCCAGTGCGCTCCCACAGGGAGGGTCTGCTCAGGGTCCCACCAGTAAGAGATTGCCGGCGGGTGACACCCAGGGATAGGGCCTTCTCAGTGGGGGCGCCTGCCCTCTGGAACCAGCTGCCAGTAGAGCTGAGGACTGCCCCCGACCTCCGATCATTCCGCCGGGGCCTGAAGACCTGGCTCTTTGAGCTCTCGGGCCCAGGCTGAGGAGAAATTTATTTTAATTGGGGTTTTTAATTGTACAGGGTTGGTTTAATCTTTTTTAAATTGGTTTTTTAACTTTTGTATGGTTGATTTTTAACTCCCTGTAAACCGCCCTGAGTCCTCAGGGAAAGGGCGGTATATAAATGCAATAAAATAAATAAATAAATAAATAAATATAAATCAGAACTATATGATATATTATGTCATATTTCATACCTATCCTTTCTACCAATGAAGTCTTCAACAGGTTTACAGGCTTTCACAGCTAGAGTTATTAATTAGGAAAGCTTCTTTAAATTGAAATGTTTTATCCATAACTAACCCAGTTGCCTTTCTCTCCGTTTTAAAAGCAATGTATTTAATTTCAAGTTAATTTGACAAAAACTCACTTTGTTTTCCACTGATTATTTATTGTGTACTTGAAACACTCATTCTGTATGAGGTAGTAAATGCCCTCAAAGTTTTTCCAAGGTTGCAAATAGGGAGGAGGGCTAACTTCTCTATTTATCCTTCGTTATCCCATGTGGAAGTTATGAGGCAGCCCACCACTCACCTGTATCTCCCCAGCCTGATATGATGCAAGACTTTTGGTCCACTGCAGCTTTCTGCTTCCCAACAGGGAGGCAGACTGGAAAGATGTGGTGGCTGAAGGAGAGACAGTTGCCCTCTTTGCCCCACATCCTGACCAGAGCAATATCATTATCATTACTGCTCGACCGATAATTTCTATGAAGGAGGATCTTCTCCACTGGCAACTCTCTCTCCGATTCATCTCTCACACCAGTATGGTGGTCTCCCACCCGCAGAAGATAGCGACGAACGTCTACTCCAAATCTGCCCACAAGAGAGTCACGAGCCAGTTAGTTTTCACTGAAGATGCTTCACCTCAAGGAGACCTTTTTCTTTCAACTAGAAAGGAGCTTTCTTAAGGAGTCTTGAGTCAATTAAAACATTTCCTCTGCCATCCTACATACATGAAATATAGATCATCATATATTATCTTACTCATTTTAGGCAGACATTTTAGATGAAGTATACACGTTCCTCAAAAATATAACTAAGACACCCATAAACAAAACCAACCTGAAGTCCTTGAGAGACTGGTGCACTAATCATGGCAAGGTCTGTTATGAACGTCTATTATGACTTAGCATGATGTGGGCACCCAGCCATTATTGGCGTACCCAGCTGATGCCAGCATAATTGTCTCTTGTCAGAGTAACTGGGCTTTAGTCCATGTTGGCAATGAGGCTGGTGAGCAGTGTTGTCTTAATGGCTTACTTAAGAGACAATGGTTGGGGAGTTCCCTGCTGATGGGGAAATCCTTCGTGGATATTGCTTGCCCTATTGAAGGCTAGGGCTGAGGAGACGGCAAATTCTGACAGATGGCTAGAAGCATCTGGAGCAATGAATTTTGCTTTCTATCAGGGTACGAAGGGGGCAATACACCAGAAGAAGCTTTCTCTTCCTTACTGCTGGATCATCTGCAGTGCCTGATCCACAGGGCTGCCATTTCTGTTATCCCACTACTGTGGATCAGCCCCAGAAGTAGAAGTGCTTTCAGCTATAGTAAGGGAGGCTTCCCATGCAACCTTCCTTCATGCCATAGGAAGGACCTGGGAGGTTACAGGATGACTTTGATATTTTAGGTCTCCTTCCAATTCGCTATTGTTAACCCTGCTAACATCGGACGTTCTTGCTTTGACAACATATGGAGATGCAGCCATTTTCCTTCTTACATTTTACTCTTAGAATTAGAGTTGGAATTAGATGATACTGGGGGGAGGAGGAGGAATGTGTATGGGAGTTAGTTAGACATAGCAATATTGTAACAGTGTGACAACCAAGACTTTTTGAAATAAGAGATGATAAGAAATGGTGGGTTGGAGAACAGGAGGGAAAGCCTACATTTCAAACTAATTGGAGAATGTGATTTATGACTGTTAATTAGAGGAAGGAATTGTGCTTGATACTATGTGCTCAGGGGAGGGGAATTCAGATTTTGGCTTTGTTATGTACGTGCCGATACTATGCTACTCGAATAAAGATTCTTTAAGGTAAGCAGTGCCTTGAAGTTCTTTGAAGAGATTCATTTGTTGGAACCATGACATTAAGCCAAAATCTCCAATTTTCCTAACTATCTAGGGGTCCCGAGCCCCAGTTGCTGTCCCTAGAATCGAGCGATAAGCTGACAAAGATTCAGGGAAGATTTCAGCATGGAGAAAGAGAAAATGCCTGAAGCCAGTACCCTGGCAGCAGCTGCTATCCCAGAGGGGGGAGCGACAGCCTGCATGCTGGTGGAGAAGGAGGTTTTTCAGGCCTGCCAGCTGGGGGCAAAACCCAAGCCGCTAGGACAGCTGATCAGGTTGTTGGAATGGACCCAGCCCAGTGGAGACTCTGGATGCCTTGAGACAGCCTTGCCACCCTCAAGTGCGTCAAAGGCAGACGAGGTTGAGCTACCACGAAGGGATTCCTGCATATCTTGTTCCCCAGATCAGTGGAGAACTACCAAATTGTTTGTCACTGAGGACTCGGGTGAGTCAGTCAGTGGAAAAGTTGGTGGAAAATTTCAAGGAGCTAGAGATGAGAAACGGAGAGCAACCTTCCCACTCCCCATATGCCAGTGATCAGGATGATCAACGAGGCATCCACCAACTCCTGACAAAAGAAATCCCCAGCCCCTCCTTCACAGATCAGGCAGCCTTCCTGCCCCTGAAGCCCCCTACCAGGTCCTCCAGCCCCACAGAGAGAGATGGCTCCAGTCGCCACCCCTCCAGAAGCCTCCACTGCCACTGATGAGATGAGGGCCCAGGCAGTCACCAGGACAGCCGATCCTCAGACCGATCTGCATATCGATCACCCAGTCTAGGCCCCCTGTAGCAATGGGGAATATGGCAGCCTCCGCAGGTGGGAGGTCAACAATCTCTGAGCTAGCAACAGCTAATAGAGGTCTTGCAACAACTTGGGGTGATGCAGAGGCCACGAGACCAGCAACCAGTGGGAGGACAGCCACAGCAAGGAAGTTGGTCACCAGCCCTGAGTGTACAGCAACCACTGAGGGGCCTGCAAATGATGGGGATCCAGCAACAATCCTCTCCAAGGCTGCAGGGGGGCCTACAGCAATTGAGGATGCCAGAGCTCCCTGAAGACCAACAGCAGGGGGGATGGTAACAGCCCCCACCCAGGCAGCAACTATTGAAGGGCCTACAGCAACTGAGGGTGCCACAACTCCCTGCTGACCAGCAGCAGTGGGAACAGCATCAGCTTCCACCCAGGCAGCAACCTTTGGGACACCTACGGCAACTTGGAATGCCTCAGCTGCCAGCAACAACAGCGGGGATGACAACAGCCCCCAAATATGCAACCACTGGGAATGCGGCAGCAGCCAGGGTAGGGCCAGCAGCAACTGGGGGTGCAACAGCCACAGTGGCAGGGGGGCAACAGCCATTGATTTCTCCACCTTTCAGAGCAACCTTCGATGGGGACCCAGAGAAGCTGATTTATTTTCTCAACCAAGTGCACTCTCATTTGAACCACTGTGCCTATCTCTACCTGGACCCAGCCACTATGGTTGATGTGATTCTGTCCAGCTTAGAGGAAGAGGCATCTGAATGGTTGAATAATTTATATAATGAACAAGCCCCCAAATTGGAGGACCCAAATCTCTTCCTTCTAGGACTGAGAGCAAGGTTTGAGGACCCATCCATTGCCCTCAAAGCAGAAGAACAAATCCATAAGATAAAGCAAGCCAGCAGGCCTGCTCTGGAGTTGTATGAGAGTTTCGCAAGTTAGCCGGTCGAATAGAGAGGTGACCTGAGCAGTCCATAGTCCATCACTTCAAAGAAGGGTTATACGATCACCTCTCTCAAGCCTGCATCTATCGAGCTGCAAGAATGGTACCAGACAGCAGTAAGACTAGACATTCAGCTCCCCCACTATAAGAAGCCTCCCCCACCTGAAGCCAAGGCCAGAACAACCCAAACCGCAATCACCACCCCAAAAACCTTGAACTGCTGCGGCTGCTGAAAGACCCAGGCCACCAGCAGGCCTGCCAATCAAGTGCTCTGATGTGGACAGCAGGGACATCGAGCAGCAAATTGTTCAGTTCCCTACCCAGAACAGCAGAACAGCCTGGTAATAGGACCAGCAGTGAGAAAGAAACATGCCCAGTAGCCAACGAGAGAGAAATCCAACCGGATCACACAGGAACCTGTTGCCCAAGTCACATCCACACAGGAGGATGCTGGGACTCAGGCTGGACCCGCCCCCGTTCTATCCTCTTTCAACAGCGATGACGAAGGAGAGAACAACCTGATGGTGAGTCAACATGTTCCACCTTTCTCACTACCTGCCAAATTCATAATCCCTAAGTTGGGGGCACAGGTAAATTTAAAAGTGCTAGTCGATTCTGGATGCTCCCGGTGCATCATTAGCTTGCCATTTGCCATGAAAATGGGCATACGAGCAAAACTGCTCTCCAAACTCATGAGGTTGGAGCAAGCCAATGGCTCCCTGATGGGAGGGACTTTAGTCAAGCAATTAACTGAGCCCCTACGCTTTGAAATAGGTGAGCACTAGAAGTTTATTCGCTTCCTGGTGGCTCCAAAAATGACTGAGGCTGTGATCCTAGGATTAGACTGGTTAGACAAATGGAAGCTGTTTATCTGGTGGGAGAAAGGAATGAGAACTGTGAGACTACCTACAGGGCCAAAGCCCCCCATTGATTCAACAGATGTTACAGGAAACTTTAGCCCACCCAATGAGCAAGCGCACATGGCTGCCTCTCGGCCACCAGGCAAGCCACTTATCCCCAGCGAGTACCGGGACCTAGTGGAGGCATTTATTGAGAAAGAATGTGATGTCCTGCCTCTTCACTGACCCAATGATTGCTCCATCAACCGAGAATTTACTCTATGTCCCTCCTTGAAATGGAAGAGATGCAGCGATACATGGACAAAAAACTAGCGAGGGATTCATTGAATGGGCCAAGTCTGCTGTGGGAGCCCCCGTGTTGTTTAAAGAAAAAAAAGATGGGTCTCTTCGTCTCTGCGTGGACTATAACTCTCTGAACACAGTGAGTGTGGAAAATAAATATCCCCTCCCCCTCCTAAAGGACTTACTAACCCACTTGGCTAAGGGGAGTGTCTTCACTAAATTAGACCTGAGTCATATTACTGGGTGAAGATAAAGGAGGGAGATGAGTGGAAGACTGCCTTCAACTGCCCCATGGGGAGCTATCAGTTCAAAGTCATGCCATTTGGGCTACAGGGGGCCCCAGCCGTATTCATGCAGTTGATTAATGAGGTCCTACATGATCATTTATACAAAGGAGTTCTGGTGTATCTTGATGACATCCTGATATACAGCACGAATATGACTGATTATATAAAGCTGGTGAGAGAAGTGTTAAAGAAACTATTGAATGCCAAGCTTTATGTCAAACTGTCAAAATGTGAATTTCACCAGACCAGATTAGATTATTTTGGCTACAGAATTTCCAATGAGGGCATTGAAATGGATCCAGCCAAAGTGAAAGCTGTAACTGAATGGCAGCCTCCAAAGACTCACAAACAATTTCAGAGCTTCATAGGTTTTGCCAACTTCTACCATTAATTCATCCCCTCCTTTGCTGAGATTGTCCTACCCCTTACATAACTACTCAAAACAGGCAAAGGAGGAGGGAAGCCGTGACTGGGCCAACTATTAGCATGGACTATGAGCTGTCAAACTGCTTTTGAGAATTTAAAAGGACTATTTGCTGTTGAACCGGTCCTAAAGCACCCCTGCCCAGGGGAGCCCTTTGTAATTCAAGCTGACACCAGTGACATGGCCATTGGAGCCGTATTAGTGCAAAAGAACCAAAGTGGAGCCTTGCAACCCTGCGCCTACACCTCGAAAAAAAATACTGAAAGTGAAAGGAAGTGGGCAATCTGGGAAAAGGAGGCTTTCGCAACCAGGCGGGCTCTATTAAACTGGAGACACTATCTAGAAGGGAGCAAGGTGCCATTTGAAGTACAGATCATAGATCACAAAAATCTGTGCTGAAGCACTGAAAACTCCCCGCAAACTGTCCCTGAAACAGGCGCGCTGGGCAGTTAACCATTTTAACTTCACTCCAAAGTACATATTGAGAGGGAAAAACTTCCTAGCTGATGCTCTATCCAGACTGCCCCAGTACAAAAGCCAACGGGAAGAGGTTAACGAGGCAATTATCTCCAATCCACTAACAGCTGCTTAACTCATGCCTCGCAGGGCCCATAATCCTGATGACCCTGGGGCAAAGAAAATAAAACAAGAGCTCCTCACCAATCAATGGTTCAAGGACAATCAAACCTTCTTAACATGCAGGGATGGTTTGGCTTACAAGGGGGGGAAATTGTACTTGCCAGAAGCCCTTCATCTTAATGCTCTCAAACAGAGCCATGACGTAAAACAGGCTGGACACTGGATATTTAAAAACTCTACATCTCATCTGCCAGCAGTTCTGGTGGCCAGGGTTAAAACGGGATGTGGAAAATTACATCAGGAGTTGTACTACATATGCCACCATGAAAAGAATTCCAGGGAAAACCCCTGGGCTACTGCAGCCAGTGGCAGACCCTTCTCAACCATGGTAAGAAATTGCTATGGGCTTTATAGTAGACCTACCTGAAAGTAGAGGAAATACAGTCATCTGGACTGTGATAGACCTGTTTTCAAACCAGGCTCACTTCATTGCCTGCAAAGAACTCCCACCTGCCCAACAACTGACTAAACTGTTCTTGAAACATATCTACCGGCTGCATGGCACCCCTAAACGAATAATTTCAGACAGGAGGGTGCAGTTCACAGCTAGGTTTTGGAGGAGCTTTCTTAAATTAATTGGATCATCTCAAGGTCTATCATCTGCTTTTCACCCATCTACTAATGGGGCTGCAGAATCCACTAACAAGGTGGTGGAACAATATCTCAGATGCTATGTTTCCTACCAACAAACAAACTGGACCGACCTCCTCCCTTTTGCAGAGGTGGCTTACAATAACTCTGTTCCCATCATAAAGATCATCAACCCGGTCACCGTAGAATTAAAACTCCCTAGGGTTTTAGGGAGAGTTCACCCTGTCTTCCATTGCAGCTTGTTGAAACCTTTTTAGGGCTCCATTTTAAGACCTCCCCCTAAGAAGGCACCCAGATCCCTCATAGTGGTGGGTCAGACTCACTATGAAGTAAAGTGTATTCTTGATTCTGGAACTTTTAAAAGGAAATTGCAGTACCTAGTACAAGGGGATACTCACTGTCTGAAGCCACTTGGGTGAAATCTAGCGATGTGAAAGCCGACAGACTCATCAAGAGGTTCTATAGGAAACACTCTAACAAACCAAGAGACGGTCCCTAACATGTACTATTGTTTACATTACAAGATCTGTCCTTTTTGTAAGGGGGGGTGGATGTCAATGCTGCTAACATCGGATGTTCTTGCTTTGACAACATATGGAGATGCAGCCATTTTCCTCCTTATGTTTTACTCTTAGAATTAGAGTTGCAATTAGATGATTCTGGGGGGAGGAGGATGAATATGTATGGGAGATAGTTAGACATAAACAATAATGTAACAATGTGAGAACCAAGGTTTTTTGAAATAAAAGATGATAAGAAATGGGTTGGAGAACAGGAGGGAAAGCCTGCATTTCAAACTAATTGGAGAATGTGATTTATGATTGTTAATTAGAGGAGGGAATTGTGCTTTGATACTATGTGCTCAGGGGAGGGGAATTCAGATTTTGGCTTCGACTATGTACTTGCCGATGCTATGCTACTCGAATAAAGATTCTTTAAGGTAAACAATGCCTCAAGGTTCTTTGAAGAGTTTCATTTGTCAGAACCATGACACCTATGCTATCTGCTGACATGCCATCTGGGGGTGGAGATCATGCTGATTGAAGCAAGGGGTGTCTCCTACATAAGCCAGAACAGCATCCTGTATGGCATTAGGGCAGGTCATGGGGGGTGGGGAGATGAAGCAGGAGGAACCACTAGTTCAGATAGTATCTCTACTATGACTCTTAACATTTCAGGATGGGAAGAGTGGAGGAAAGATTTGTTTGCACCATTCATAAGCAGCCAGTAAGAGCTGGGCAGATCCATTCTCCATCATATGCCTCATTAATTGGGCAACAACCAGTGTGAAACACAATGTACAAAATATAATGCTTCTTCTGAAAAAAGGTATAAAATATCAACACAGTTTAAGTTTGCAGAATAAGCTGCACATAAAAAGAAGGATATCACACGACATGAATTTCAAGGATGGTTAGCCATCTACCCTCAAGTTGAATTTAGGAAGATATTAAGAAGCTTTCTATGACGCATTCACAAACCATGATTTAATTTTTTCTGACTAACATTATGTATGGATGCTGGCTATATCTCACCTTTTGAAGCAATGTGCTGCTGTCACCACCCAACAGCTGCTGATAAGTGTTGCACCGCACAGCAAACGAGCATCTTTGTGAATCCCCTTCAGACGCAAGGAGACCTGCCATGGCCAACTTCCCCTGAAAGAGAAAAGCAATGACTATGGAGATTCTCAGTCATCCAAGTCATGATTGTCCCAGAGGTGCTTTTTCATGAGGCAACTGGACTTTCTTGTTTTTCTTTGAAGATGCTTCACTTCTCATCCAAGAAGCTTCTTCAGATCTGACTGGATAGTGGGGAAATGGAAGGATTTATATTTGTAGTCCATCTATGTCAAAACTGAATGGCCCTCTCTCAATAGAGGGGGAAGGATAAGATATCATCTATCTCCAGTCTACGACACAGTCCTTTCAGCAGTTCCAACAAGGCTCCACGTCCATTTGCACTACTCAGGTAACCTTGAGGACACAGATAAAACTCCAAGTGGCCTCAACAACTCTAAAAGAATGCAAATCACCAGCTGGGGATATGATATAACCCAAGTACACCTCCCTTGTAAAAACTGAAGTTTTGTGGATGATGCTTTATGCCCTCTCTGCTAGGCAGTTGAGTAAGTGATGGGTATTGGTCCTGCAGTCATCCTCCATCTCTGAAGCTAATAATAGGTCATCCACTTAATAGGTCATCCAGGGTTGATTTACAGGGCAGGTGGACGGATGATAATGTTGTGATTCCTCGCCAGCCAGTGGACCTGGCAGCTGAGTCTGAGGAATCAGAGGAGGAGGAGGAGGGGCCTGTAGTGACATCAGAATCAGAGGAAGGCTCTGAGGAGCTCCAAGACTTACAGTCTGATGAGGAGCCTGGCCCCTCTACTCGCGCTCAGGCTGAGAAACAGCTGTGCTGGGAATCTGAGTTGGACAGTGATGAATCACAGCTGGGAGATATCCAGGATGCACGAAAACGCCAGCAAGAAAAGAGAGTAGGACAGAGGAATGCAATGGGGCAGCTTCAAAGGCAAAGGAGAAGGCATTAGGAAGCCATACCTTGGCTGAATAATAAAAGGGAAGCTGTGGTAGGTGCTGGTTACCATTTGTGTTGAGGATTGAGTTTCTGTGAACTGTGTTTGTTTGCCTTGGATATTGACTCAGGTCTGTGAATAATAAAAGGGGATTGGTTTTTTCCTGCAGTTCCAGCCTGTTTGTTGGAAGAGGGGTTTCTCCTTGTGAGCATAACAAGGACTCACGTAGGCTGAGACAGAACAGATAGGTCTGCCCTTAAGATCTGAGAGAACAAGGTGGGTGATTCTATATAACCCTGAGGAAGGCGAGTCCAAGTGTATTGCTGGTCTTCCCATGTAAAGGAAAATGGATACTGGGAAGCATGGTCTACCAGAATGCTAAAAATGTTGCACAAAGGTCTATTACTATGAAAACAGTTGCTGAGGTTGGTATTCTGGTGATAATAGTGTTGGATTTGGTACCACTGGGGCTCTAGATGTCACATATGCATTCACAAGCCTTAAATCATGCCCAAAAGGGAAGATGGGGTTGCCTTCCGAGTCGGTTTGGGGCTTTTGGACTGGGAAGATTAGAGTATTACAAGGGGGATACACTTTCTGAAGACACCTTGCGCCATGTATGCCTTGATTAGTTTTCTAATTGGTTCAGTTGCCTCAGCCGTGATTCTGTATTGGGGAATGCAAGGAGGTGGTCCCATTTTGACTTGCATTTTAACTGAGGTGGTTCTTTTAAGGAAACCCACCTCAGTGGAACCCCAGCCCCATAATGAAGTGTGGAGGTCCTGAAAGTCAGGGTATAATTGGTTTGAGAGGGCTGGAATAGTTTTGCAGTGGATATGTTTGGCTGGGATATCTAAAGTGAGCCCATCAGGAGAGCACTTTATTGTGGCTCCAAGCTTGCATAAGAGATGATCCAGGGAAACAGGTCCTATCTCAACCCTCATATCATTGGTGAGTGGGGATTATTCTACCCATTATTTTACCCCTCCAATAATAATGTCCTTGGCTCCTGATACTACTGATCCTCTGGATGGGGCTCTGTGATTAGTGATGAGATGGCTCCAGTATCCAGCAGGCAGTCTTATGTTCTTCCCCCTATGATGAGGGGGAGGAGAAGCTCGCCTTCATGACTAGTCCTTAGGGGAATGGTGAGACCAGTGAAGGTGGCCCTGAATTCTGCCTGCTCTAGGCTGACTCATAAGATCCCAAAGCCTTCCTCAAACTGTATGTGGTGAGGAGGCCTGGACTTTTCTCTCCCATTGGAGGCAGTGGATCCCTTAGGAAATGGGGCTCTACTTGGAGGGAAGTGACTCCTAGGTCCTAGAAAGCCTTCCCTGCAGTCCCTCCTCCCACACTTGAAGCAGTGGCGGCATCTTATTCCTGATTCTCCTGTTTCTTCATACCAAGGGCACCTGGGAGGGTTATCTGCCAGAGGAAGGTTTGGACAATGATAACATGGGAAAAAACTTTGGATATTCTATAGATTTGGAAGACTGGCAGAAACTATGGGATAGAAATATAAGATTGACTAAAGCAGCCTCATATAAAAAAAACTTGTATAAAATGTTTTATAGATGGCATATGACACCAGTAAGATTAGCAAAAATGTTTAAAAATACTTCGAATACCGTAATTGCTGGAAATGTCAACAAAGGCCAGGTACTTACTATCATATCTGGTGGACATGCCCTAAAGCAAAAAAGGGTTTGGGTTAAGATACATACAGTATATGGTTGGAAAAGATGAGTAAAAGACAGATAGAATTTAAGTCAGAATTGTTTTTGTTAGGAATATTAGGACCTAATTATGAGAAGGAGAATGAATATTTAATATTGCATGTACTGACAGCGGCAAGAATAGTATTTGCCCAATACTTGAAAAATGAAAACTTACCAACTGAAGAGAATGTTAGAATGTGCAGAAATGGATAGACTGACATTAGAGATTAAAGAGAAAGAAGATTCAATTTACTATAGAACATAGGATAATTTTTACCAATGGTTAGGAAAACGAACTAGTGAGAAATGAATGTGATATGTTATTTTGAATATATATTAGTAAGAAGAATGATATGTATTGATTAACTGATACTGTTTTTGATTATTGTTTATTACATTTTCTACAGTTATCTATTACTATATTAACTATTGTTAATTGAACATATGTACCTGGACAATAGTCTATTTGCTAAAGAATGAAAGTGTTATTGGGAGATAACCCCAATGTTGATCCTGTCCTAATCCCAACCCCAATCCTGATCCTAACCCCACCCTAATCTCGAATCCCTAATCCAATCCTATTTTATCCTTAACCCTATAAAATTCAATAAAATCCTTTTTTAAAAAAGAATGTCACTTTCAACTCAGGCTTTGAGGGCTAACACCATTTCAAATATCTTTTTTTTTTTTTGCAAAATCTTAGTATTTTGGGAACATTTGGGAACATTTCTTAATATAGCTTCGTTGAAGCCCAGGACCACCCTTGAATATAACAAGTATTTTAGTTCAGGAATCCCCAATCCCTGGTCCACAGCATGCGAGAAACCAGGCTGTGCAAACAAGCAAAGCCCCACCCAAAGGATGCAGGCAGCACACAAAATCATGCCCCCTCCGGTCCATGAAAAAACCTCTCTCTAAGGAACTGGTCCCTGGTGCCCAAAAGGCTGAGGGCCAGTGTTTTAGTTAATGCAGAATTCGTGATCAAACCTACAACTAGTACAGCCAAGTGGAATCAAATGAAAGTGATTAGAAAGAACATATATTGGCTATCTCTTTATTTTGGAGTCCAATTCTTCTTAATACTTGTTCTGCACTTAGTTATCTCACTTAGTGAAGTACATCGGGGCATGAAGTAATGATGGCTTTGCTTCTTAACTAATTTGTTGCAGAGCCTGCCACCGATTAGGGGTTGAGAAGTCTGGCTTAAAGTCACCCAACTTCCTTTTGTGCTTATGGGAGGACTAGAACTAGGGCAGGAGTGTCAAACTCGCAATGTCACATGACATGTATCAAGACTTTTTCCCCATTGCCGGAGCTGGGGTGGATGCAGTTTCAGCATGACGCATCCGGCCCACAGGCCGGCAGTTTGACACCCCTGAACTAGGGTCTCCTCACTCCTAGTCAAGCCCTTTAGCCATTACACCATGCCAGCTCAGACCGATATGTGTTGAGGATCTCAAAGTATATTTCATGAGTAGCAAAGGAGAAAGACCTGTGAGGTCCTTGTTGCTCTTTGAGCTTGGTGGTTTTCTTGCAGATATTTCATTACCAAACTAGGTAATATCATTAGCACTGATGCTGTTGCCTAGTTTGGTAATAAAATGTCTTCAAGAAAACCACAAAGAGCACCAAGAACCCCATAATTTAATCCAGAGCTACAAATATCCTCTTCTATCAGAAAGAGCCCTACTTGCTCTAGGGCTCCACTGATGGAATATCCTCCCCACAGAAATATAGCTAGCATGAACTTTATTGTCACCCTGGAGCTATGTGAACACTTTTTCATTTGCTCAAGCCTTTTAACATATTAATCCACCATTCTATATTGCTCTGTCTTTTCATTTGTTTTATGCTAACACTTTGTTATGTTTTTGTTGTGAAGAGTAGTCTGAAAATTCTCCTGCAAATGTTTTTTAAAAGTTAAAACATAGAAAAAGGAAAGGCTTAGCAAATGGCCCAAGGAAATGATGTCAAACTATGGGAAGGTTTTAAGTGAATTGTAAGCCACATTAGCAAAATTTCCTTTGAAGGATGGGGTTATATTTATTTTAAATAAATTAAACAAATTGGATAGAGACCAAGATATCCCTCCTCTATCTACTTCTTCCCACCCTGAAGGAATGAACAGTCTATTTCCAATTGGGGCTTTTTATGTATTAAAAAAATAGATGCCCCAAGTGACTGTATTTTCCTGTTCACCTAATGGTAGAGGCATTGATATCTTACCAGCAAAACTGGTGGCAGCTCTGAATATTACTATTTTGTCATTTGAAGAACATAATTCTTAACAAGCGTCCCACAGCTTTATATCTTTCACATAAAGCAGGTTTACGATGTTAAATACTGTAAATATTTGAAGGCTGCTAGAAGTAAACAGGTGAAAATGAGTTGATAACAGTTCTGTGATAGTAAGCAAGCAAGTTACCTGGAGGATTTGTTTCCACCAATAATTCTTCTTTTGCGCTGCTGAGTCAAACGAAGACCACACAGGCCAATATTGAAACCTGCCAAGAAAACCAAAATGATTAATGTTCATATTCTTTTGCCAAAATGCTGGTGCAAGAATCACACTTTGGATATGATGTAGGCCTTTGGTCAATTGTTGTCCTTAGATGATGGGAAAATGGTATTACTATACAGTCTTCCTTAACTCTGTTTTCTTTAGCACCATTACAGTGCTAAGAGATTAAAAGTGGAAATAGCAACATTACCATTTCCTTGAAAGGAAGAAAATCTTGACTATAGGATCCCACAAAGGAAGAGCAGGAAAAAAAGAAACAGATAAAGCAGATGTAATGTCCAGTTTTCTCAGTTTTCAGCCAAGAATTATCAACTTAAGCTAAAAACAATCTTTGTTTTCCAAATAAATGCATTTTCAGTATATGTGTACAAATATCTATGTAAATATCTCTACTTGCCAGATGCCACATTTCAAATAAGGCAGGGGTGTCAAACTGCTGGCCCACGGGCTTGATGTGTCATGTGGAAGCTGCGCCCACCCCATTGCCGGCAATGGCAAAATCGTCCCAATACGTTGCGCGACTTATTATTTGACATGTCTGAAATAAGGCATGCAAATCTCTTTCTCTCTCTCTATAACAAATAAGGTACTGCATTTGTAAATCATTCTGGAAGTGGTTTAATTTCTCCAGAACTCCACATAAACATGCCCCTTTAAAGAGTAGATCCCTGGACAGAGGTTTTTCTTCCAGTAGATCTAGAGTAGAAACGTTGAAGGATTTAATTGAAACAGAACAGGCTTTACATTCAACTATTTCATATATCCCACATTTTAATAAAAAGATTCTTAATTTTAAAGGGTAAAGTTAGAATGGTGACCAGATTAGACATAGTTGTCTAGTTATGTCAGCTGGTTATTGTCATCCAGCCTAGTACTCTTTCTTCAGACTGGTCTAATACTTCAGAGGTTGGTCAAAAACATTTCCAGACTTTTTTTTTTGAGATTTTAACAGAACAGAACAGAGTTGGAAGGGACCTTGGAGGTCTTCTAGCCCAGCCCCCAGCTTAGGCTGGAGACCCTATACCAGTGATGGCAAACCTTTTAGAGACCGAGTGCCCAAACTGCAACCCAAAACCCAATTATTTATCGCAAAGTGTCAGGGCTGCATCAGCATTGTGGGGCCCTTGGGGGGGCCGTGGTCCACTGGATGGGCATGACTGCGCTGGTCATGGCAGACTGGGTGGGCATGGCTGGGGTAGGTGTGGCCACCTTGATGTTGCTCATGGGGACACCTGTGAGGGCAGGACAGGGTTGGGAGAGATCCAGGGGGTCTCTGGTGGGTGGGGCAGTGAGCAGGAAGCTTGTCCTGCGGGGTGAGGCAAGGCAGGGAGCAGGGCAGATGTACCATTGCTACGGGACAAGGCAAGGCAGGGGCCGGGGCAGCTGCTGCCAGACACCATCAGCCCCCCGCACACAGAAGCCAGTGAGCACATGGGGGCTGACGTGTCCATCAGCAGCCACACCCTTGACTGGCACACTCTGGGGCTCCGCACCCACTGCCAATATCGGGCCAGCCCTCCAGCAGCAGGTGGAGTAGGGGAGGGGAGAGGCACATGATCCAGACTTCCAGATGCACCTACTCCATCCCATCTGTTTTTGCTTGCGGTTGGAAAGCAGGTCGCTGCTGGTCATCTCCTTGGCCCCCTTGCACATCTTGCCCTTGGCCTGCAGGTGGAGCCTTTTCCCCTTCTGCATCTGACACACCTTGGCCCCACCTCGGGCTACCACTGCCAGCAGCTCGCACAGGTCCATTAGGCTGCTGCTGCTGCCCAAGGCACCTGGCCTGCCCAGCACAAAGGAGGCAAAATCGCCAGCTAGCCAGCTCGAGTAGAGGTGTTAGAGCACGCCCAAGACCAGCAAGCCAAAGGCCACCCTGAGTGTCCAAAGCCAGATCTCCATCAGAGCCATGCCCCCCAGTCCCAGCTAGGATTGTGTGCCTCCCCCTCATCTCTGCTTGGCCTGGGCGGCCATGACACCGATGGGAATCTGGCTTTCCCTGCTTGGGGTAGCCTTTGGCCTGCAGGCTTTGGGCGTGCTCTACCACTCTATGTGGGGCTTCCTAGCCAACTGCTTCACCTCCTTCATGCTGGGTGGGCCTGCAGCTCTGAGCAGTGGTCTAAGGGACCTATGTGAGCAGCTGGCGACCATGGTGGGTACCAAGGTGTGCAAGGGGAATGCGCTCCACCCACGGGCCACAGGCAAGATCTTGGGGGCTGAGGAGATGACCAGTGGCAACCAGCTCTCCAACCAAAAAGAGATAGTATGGAGTAGGCGTGTCCGACGGTCCACATCACATGCTCCCCCGACTCCATGTCCTGCTGGTGGCCCCTGTGCGCTCACCGCCTGCTGTGCATGTGCCTTAGGGGCTGCTGGGCTGGGCGGGGCCAGAGCGGCAGGGGCTAGTCCCTTGCCGCCTATGGGGCATCCCTAGGGGGCCAATATTGCTTGCTTGCTTACTTCCTGCCCCATCGCTTCCAAATACCATGTGCTCGCTACTCTAGCAAATTCTGCTGGGCGACAGCGCTCGCTGCTTGCTGTTTTGTTGCTTGATTATCTTTTCCAAGATCTTCCTAGGAATTGATGTTAGGCTGATTGGTCAGTAGTTTCCCTTTTTTGAAAGAAAAAAAATCCTGGATCTGTTTTTTTTTACTTTTTTTAAAGGATTTTTTATTTTATTTTAAATGGAACTGGATTTTATACCTTCCACAAGCTAAGCCAGTCCTGAAACCCACTGAATTCTGAGGTTCGACAACACTGGAAACACAGATGTTGCATTTTGTTGACAGAATAATCCCATGGCCAGGTAACTTCCATGCTTGATTTTTGTTGACAAAAAAATAGGAGTTGGGGCCCACAGAGGCTGCAGATCAAAGCCAAAGGATGTGGAGAGGATCTTCTTCAATAATTTCTTTACATATTGCTTTCCTATCATAATTGCTCCTTTATAGGCCCATTAGGATGCTGAGCTTGTCGATCAGATGGTCGGCAGTTTGGCAGGTCGAATCCCAAGTGCTGCGTAACAGAGTGAGCGCCTGTTACTCGTCCCAGCTTCTGCCAACCTAGCTGTTTGAAAGCACGTAAAAATGCAAGTAGAAAAATAGGGACCACTACGGTGGGAAGGTAACAGCGTTCCATGCGCCTTAGGCGTCTAGTCATGCCGGCCACATGACCATGGAGACGTCCTCGGACAAGCGCTGGCTCTTCGGCTTTGAAACGGAGATGAGCACCGGCCCCTAGAGTTGGAAACGACTAGCACGCATGTGCGGAGGAACCTTTACCTTTACCTTTTAGGCCCATTAACTTGTTAGTTGCAGCAACTCAATATGAATTTCTGGAAACCCAGGCAAGCTAAGAGACTTACCATCATTCCTTATAAATTGGCTCCCCTTTCCCATGTAGTCACACATCACACGTGCACTTTTCTTCTGCCAGCAGTTGTGTTGACCACTTTGATGGATGATGCACTCTCCCAAGGTGTGTTCAGTTCCAGAGCATTCCACATTGTCCAGGTGGATGGGTACTTGCCATGTCTCTGAATCAGGCTTATAGAAGGGTACTGCCATACCACTGGAAGGAGAGACTTGTTTAAATTAACCAGGAAGTCATTACAGGCTAGCAGCATGTATAGAACCAGACAAGATTTTATTTCAAGTCTGGGACAAAGATCATGTACCAGAGGTTCTGCTGATCTGTTCTGGATAAGCCACAGTTTGGCAGAACTGAAACCCAAAATGCTTTGCTTGCTTTTTAATTTCAGACTACAAGACCCCCAACCTGCATAGAACAAAACTATTCAGCAGCGCTGCTTGAGAAAGCTGTGCTCACATTGTGGATGTTTTGTTCACTGCATAGAACAAAATAGGACTGCACGTAGTCCTCAACTTACAAGCACTTGTTTAGTGACTATTTGAGGTTACAAAGGCATTGAAAAAAGTGACCTGTGATCATTCTTCACACTTATGACTGTGGTCACATGATCAAAATTCAGATACTTGGCAACATCTATTTGATAGAAGTAAATGAAAGGTCTTCAAAATTTAAAATTGAATCTGCTATGTAGTAGAAACTTACTGAGTGGAGAAACAAGCATGAAAGAAACTACAATAGATGTGAACAAGAAATGTAGTATAAAGGCAGGATGTAAGATAGACATGTAGGTAAAATTAGCTGGGTCTTCAGAATGGGAAAAGGAAGAATACAAGCTGTAAAAACAGCAGTAAGAGGAAATGGCTAGCCAGGGAAAATTAAATGAATGGGATAACAGGAAAGGCAAACTGAACTGAAAAACAGGAAAAAAAATCTATTGTTCTAAGAATCCATAAAAAAGGCCCAGAACTCAGAATAGACAACTGAGCATGTGTAATTAGCCAATTAATATTATTTGACACACCTTGCATAAATTATCTCCTACTTTTAATGTATATGTGATGTATGATTTAGTATGTAGCAGGAAATATGTAGGAGGCAATCAGGAAGAGTGTAACCTCATATTACCTCAGCCAATGGGGAAAGAGGAGGGATGTGGTGGCCGGGACAGGGCTGTATAAAGAAGGGAATATTTCGGGTTGAAACTTTGAAGAGAACCAAGCTTTGATAGCTTCTCTCCCCGCTTATTGCAATAAACGAAACAAAAGGCCTTCACTGTCTTGGCTGGTCAGGTGAGCTTGCCTCTGGTCACAAAGGAAAGTAGCCAGGAGCACATAACATATTTGTGGACAGTTGCAGGGTTCCTGGGTCATGTGATCCCCTTTTATCACCTTCTGACAAGCAAAATCAGTGGGGAAGCCAGATTCACTTAACAACCACGTTACTAACTTAACAACTGCAATGATTTGATTAACAATGGTGGCAAGAAATGGGGCAAAACACACATAACCTTACTTAGCAACAGAAACTTTGGGCTCAATTATGATCATAAGTCGAGGACTACCTGTACTTCTTCTGGGCAGGACTGGGAGAAGGAAAAATCCACAGACATCTCCAGTCATTAAGAGGCCTAAGAGACATCTGGAAAGACATGGGAGACCAGGGAGATTGGCCAGCATGGTGTTTTGGTATAATGGCTATGGGGATAAACTTGCAGAAGAGGGGAAAGAAGGCAGCCAAGGCAATGAGATAAGAAAAATCTGAGTCCAAAGCAGGAATGTAATTTGAGAATGCATCTCAGTCTTGGCCTTTCCTAGTTCTCTTTAGGATAAAGAGAGTGAGGAGGAGGGACATACAGAGTTGCAAGTTTCTGTTATTGCCCCCTATAATAAAAGCAATTTTAGTATTCTTTTATATTTAGTGTTTAGTATGTATTTTAGTATTTATTTTACTATTTAATATGGAATACTACATCCAGTTTTGGCCACCACATTACAAAAAAGATGTTGAGACTGGAAAAAGTGCAAAGAAGAGCAATTAAATTGATTAAAGGCCTGGAGACTAAAACATATGAAGAACAGTTGCAAAATTTGGGTTTGGCTAATCTAGAGAAAAGAAGGACTAGGGGAGACATGACAGCAATATGCCAGTATTTGAGATGTTGCCACAAAGAGGAGGGGATCAACTTATTTTGCAAAGCACCAGAAGGCAGGACAAGAAAGAATGGATGGAAATTAATCAAGGAGAGAAGCAACCTAGAACTAAGGAGAAATTTCCTGACAGTTAGAACCAGTGGTGGGATTCAGCCAGTTTGCACAACTTCGGCAAAACTGGTAGCTAATTTTTTGTTGCCCAGGCCCAGAATGGACTTCCAGAAGCAGCATCCACACAGAGAGCTGATTGTTTATATATTTGAATCGCACCACTAGTTAGAACAATTAATCATTGTAACAGCTTGCCATCAGATGTTGTGGCTGCTTCATCACTGGGATTTTTTAAGAAGAGACTGGACAGTCACTTGTCTGAAATGGTGGGTCTTCTGCTTGAGCAGGCGGCTGACTGGAAGGCTTCCAAGATCCCTTCCAGCTCTATTCTGATTGATTCATAATTTTGGAATTCTGGTATATCTTGAAGGGCTGACAATTGGCAGCAGTAGTGAGGGAGGGAGGGAGGGAGGGAGGGAGGGAGGGAGGGACTGAAGTGGCCTGCTAGGCCATGCTGGGAGTTGCCAAGAGAAGAAGGTCACACAGGCACCTTGGGAAAGGAATATGTGTACATCCCTGCTACAGGATAATTTCTCTAGTCCCTCCAAATCTAGGCATGTAACTCAGGTAGGCAGGCCGCTTGTAGAAGGGAAGCAGTAAAAGGACACCTCAGACCAGAGTTCCTCAACCTCAGCAAGGTTAAGAAGTGTGGACTTCAGCTCCTGTCAGACCTGCCCCAGTCTGATCCCTTAGGAAAGTAAACCTCTTGACTCCATTTGAAATGAAAAGGCACTTTTAATAAGAGGTGCCGATTGCAGGAGAATCCAGAATCTAAAATTCCTGTGTGCTAATAAAAAACTCAACCCCTGGTTTCCCCTAGCCCTCTCCCCATGGTCCATCTGTGTGTAGCCAATCCAGCACTGTCAAGATGTTATGAGAAACTCTGAGGTGTTAGGTTGGTGAAATTCCACATTCAGGGCAAACAGCCTTGAAGATGCCAGTGCGCCAGTACGAATCAGATTGTAAAACACTCTGTTCTTTCTCAAGTGTCAAATCCCTTTTTCCAATTTCCCACCATAAAGGTATACAACTTTATTGCCCATGCTGGCTGGGAGATCCTGGGAGTTGAAGTTCACACTTCTTAAACTTGCTGAAGCTGAGAAATCACTGCCTTAGACTAACTAAAAAAGATTGCTGGAGGCTGCCAGATGTTATGCTCAGCTGATGTGAGTGGCCCAGGCAGTGGCTGGCAAAAGACTTGATTCTTAAAGAGGTCACATATTCAGGCTGAAAGGCAGTTAGGAGAGCAGCAGGTCCAGGAAGCTTGGTAACAGGACAAAGGCAATGGAGAAAGGGAGAATTAGAGAGAAAAAGAATCTCAAAGGTGAAGACAAAGGCTTGTAGTGAAATCCATCAGGAAAAGTAGAAGCCAAAACAAAAAAAATCAAGAAAGAGAAAGGAAGAGATGAGTTTTGGGGTTTGGACCTAGCAGGGCTGCTAAATTCAAGGCAAGTGAGAGATCTGCCAAAAGAGCAAATCTTCCTCCTCCTGGGGTGCGGTAGGCATCTGCCTTTTCCTCATATATAAAAGCCATGCCTGGGGAAAGGCACCAATTACATCTGAGCCAGCCTGGCTTGAAGCCTCTCCTTCCCAACAAAACTTTATCAGCCCAGCCCCCGCCCCTCCAAAAGATGGAAATCCCTGTGCAAACAAAGAAAATAGCATCTTTATGAACCTTCAGTAGTCTGATCATCTTTTGTTAAGGAAAGAGAGAGCAAATTGCAATATACACAGCAAGTCCACTTTAAGGGTACATTCATATAGCTGCACAAAAAGGAATTCAAGCAAAAATATGGAACAGTGGTCAGACAGAATAGCACCCAAGATATACTAATCTGTACTTGCATATTAAATCAAATCTTGATGTGATTCCTACAAAAAAAGGACAAGGATAATTTCCAGCCCTTTAAATTGTTCCACCATCTGCCATAATACCTACATATATATCTAGCAACAACTCTCATTTGCCATCAGATTGAGAGCTACACTTGCCTGTTCTCAATTAGAGTGAAGCCTGATGAGGGCCAAATTATAACATTAGGTGGGACAGGAGCCATGGTGTGGGAGAGGTGAGGGTTTTAAGGTACAAAATAGGTGTTGTAGTTCTCGAGGCACCCCTTTTGCCTCTTAATGCTCCCAAAATGCCAACAATTTTTCTTAGATGGAACTTCGGTCTTGCCAAACGACACCATTCTAATGACATAAGTTGGTATAGAGGGCCACAGAAGATGGACTCTGTAATACTTATACATATTATGGGATGTTTTAATTCTTGTCATGTAACTGGATAGGTGACCGTTTCTAAACCAATCAGCTTTTGCTTTGAAGGTCTTTGTTGTGGTAACTATAAACGTAAATGTAAGTCATTTTTCTTGGTTTTCCTTTTTCATAGGAAGGCCCCACTTTATCAGAGTATTCTAATAAATTGCTTTTGAATGAACTTCTGACTCAGTTGCTTAGTGGAAAAGGTAAGCCAAGGCAGAACCTAGGATCAGATTTGGTCATCATTACTCAGAAATTGATTTTACATAAGCCACTTTTTCCTAAAGAAAATCTTGCTGTCCAGTTACCTGTAGCCCAGCTGCCTGCAAACCACAGCTGCAGCTCTCTCTGTCCAGCCTTCAGCACAAATTCTGCCCCACTCTCCGTTCAGAAGGATCTCTACGTGGCCTTCATTGGCATGGTCCCCATCCACCAGCCGTACCAGAAGCCCTGTAAGTTAAAGCCGTACTTTAAGAGATCAGAAGAAAGAGTTAGTACTGAAGTAAGCTGATGAATATCTTGGAAATAACATAATCTAGAGAGGCAACAAGATTCAGTTAACATTGCCAGGATGGAGAGGGCCAAGACAAGATAGCCATTCTGTGATACACCACAATTTAGAAGGAAGACAAGGACTGGGACAACTTAGCCAACAAGGTTGTTGTTCTTATTGATGGTGGTGGAGCAGGGGAGAGAATGTGAGGCTGCTGGGGAAGGAAAAACATCTGGAAGTTACTCTGAAATACTAGTTTACAGTAGTTTTTAAAGGGATTAACACATTTTTAAAGGCCAAAAACATATTGGAAATGAGGACAAAATCCTTTGTCTCACTTACCACCATTTTCTGTAATGTCCAAATTGCTTGCAATTCTTCCATCTGCCCCAAAGATGTATAAATGGGGACATATGCTTACATATCTAATTTTTGAACAAATATATATATTTGAAACAAGCTATGGGAATTTTGCCAGTTACCATCTTACCTTGCCATCGGCCAGGGTTGGAAAAGTTGCCTGAAACAACAAACAAGAAGAGACAGAAAATTCAAAGTTCTTTAACTATTGATATTACAATTAAACTCCATTTTGTTCTGAGGTCAGACAAAAAAATAAATCCGCAGAACACCCATTATCATAATTAAAGACAAAAACATCACTGACAACGAATAATAATTTTTGGGTGTGCCCTTTTAGCTCCCTACCAGTTTTATCTTCAGTGATCCTGTTGCTAACCAGGGAACAGTGAATTCCCACATCTTCTTCATGTGAGCAGTCATGTTGGCCCCAGTTACTATGGGGACAGTCCATCAGATATGACTCCGTGCCTATGCAAGCCACATCATCCAGCAAGATGAAACCTTGGCCTGGCGCAAATTCACCCTTTGATGCCAGCCTGGCAGGACCACTGAAAAAAGAAAGCAAAAAATAGGCTGGTAACCTTTGTGCTCAGAACTTCCTTCAGAGGCTTATCACTCTAATCAACAAGGACTCCTTGTTCTCTGTGCATAAACCCAATTTAAAGAAGAAACATATTTGTAAAGCAAGGGTGCTGCTTTGCATGAGTTCATTCTCAAAATATTAGAAAGGTTTTTCTCAAACTTCACAGCTTTAAGATGTGCAGAGTTCCATTCCCAAATTCCTAATGGCTGGAGAATTCTGGGAGTCGAAGTCTACACATCTTAAAATTGCCAGGGTTGTAGAACACTGCATTAGAAGATGTTACAAAAAATCCTTCAGGATCCTGCAAACACATACTGTATATATGAGCTGGTAGAATAACATTATAATAGAATATCAGAGTTGGAAGGGACATCGGAGGGCTTTTAGTCCAACCCCCTGCTCGCATATACAAGCAATATAATAGTTATAAACAGCATTTTATTTTTAATTCATTTTAACAAACCAGTGGAACTTCTAGGAACTGCTTGAACTAAATATAACGGAATCGTTTATTTATTTAATTTTCTGCCTTTATTATTTTTATAAATAACTCAAAGTGGTGGACATATCTAATACTCTTTCCTCCCCGTATTTTCTCTACAATAACAACAACCCTGCAAAGTTATTAATCCAGGTCACCCAGCCAGCTTTTATCCCTAAGGTAGGAGTTGAACTCACAGTCTCCTGATTTCTAGCTTGGAACTTTCATCACTAGACCAAACTCCTTAACATTCCTCCTTTAGTGCTCTCATCTCTCCCTTTTTCCCCACTCTTTTCCTCTTTTTCTAACACCGGGAAGTACAGACTTCTGCTTTTACTGTGTATACATTAAGTAGAGACACTGATATACAGAGCACTTTGGCATAATTCAGATATTGCATCCCGTTATAGTCAAGATATTTGTGACCATTAAAACAGGACACACAGTTGAAATTGATTTGTAAACAGTGACATTTTGGCAATCGACGATAGACTCTACTTACTTACCTAAAGCCCAATTGTCTGCAAGCAACCCGAGCATTGATTCCTGTCTTCCAGCCATCATCACAAATACATCCCCATCTTCCATTGTGGTAGATCTCTACCCTTCCTTCACTTGGATGGAGGCCTCCTACCAACCGGATTGTTCCTTCTGCTATGTTGCAAGAGATGGAAACAAAAAAAAGCAAAAAAATCCTAAAACTTTCCTTCTATACCATTTTCAGAAAAGGAGGTCATAAAGGCAGCCTTCAAACCAGCTATATATTTGGCAGAGTAGTTATTCTGACTCTGACTGTTGTTTAATGATTTATCTCCTTGCTAAGACCCCTGTGCCTGGCCTGTATAAGCGGATACTATCACTGTTAACAGCCTTTGTCAGATAGCAGAACTCATGGAAGTACCTTTTATCATCCAGAAGTACCTTTATTCGCATGCAGAGAAGATGGTAGCAAACAAGATCTGGTAGATGATGAATGGACAGTGTGCTAAGCACATTGATTTGTGCTTCTTAGATTGTAAGCCGCCCTGAGTCTTCAGAGAAGGGCGGGATATAAATGGGAACAACAAAAAAAGACAGTAACCGGACCTACTGTGTCCGCATGTTATGGTGGGGTGTGAAGCACGGAGGAAGAAGGAGCAGGAAGTACGTCCCAGAATGGGAGGGGTGAAAGTACAGAGTTAAGAAGCAGGAGGAAGTACGTCACAAAATGGGAGGGATTGGCTGACCACATTAGCATAATGTTGCAATTCCCCCAAACAACCACATGGTGGCAGCACGATATGCATTACATAGTTCTGATGTGACAGCACAGTAGTTACCTACAAAGGGGTCACAAATGACCCCAGCATCTTCAATATGGTCACAGTTGTGTTTCCCCCAATCACTCTTCTTACACTGGTCTAGTGAAAGCTCATTGCCGGAGCATTCAACTTCATCCAGCAGGATTGGGCCCAAGCCCTTCCCAAAGTGAGCCCAGGACACGGCTCTTGAGTTTCCACTGGGAGGAAGAGAAAAACACACACCATAAGAACTGATGAACAGGAGAGAAAACACTGCTTTGAACAAGATGTAAGAGATCATAGTCTTGCCCTCTTAAGTGTCCTCATTCAAAGAAATTACCTGAGATCCAAGTATCTGCAAACCACCTCAGCATCCTTGTCATCCCACTGATCATCACAGATGGTGCCCCAATAGCCATCATGATAAATTTCCACTCGACCCTCAAAATCTTTTTTGCCTCCTACCAGACGAAGTGGAGATCCTATAGCTGCTTATCAAAAAGAACAAGAATAATAAAGGAACACAATCCAGAATAATCCCAATGATTACACAAAATAGATCCCTTCAACTACTACCATAAATCTTTTTCTTGACAACATAAATTGTATTTCTTTGAATATACACCAATTTGATCTACCGTCAACATTATAGGGGATAGGAGGGTACTCACATATTCTTCATCAGGTCAAATGTACTCATTCCTTCTGAGTAGAACACCATTACTAAACAGTTATATTTTTAACCTAAATTACCCAGATTCTGTACAGTGTTCTGTACAAACACCCCATTCACCTAAACAAAATGGCAGAAAATTCTGAGTGAAAAATGTGTGTGTGTTTAGTCTGGAATTGCTTATCAGCAATTAAACATTTAGAATTCATCATACTGTATGTCTCATGCACAAATTCCCCAGTTTTCTTGGAAGCTATCAACTTTTGGATCAGAGCTCCTACAAAAAGTTTCAAAACTTGTTTTCTAGTTTTTTATTTTATCCTGTTTATTTTAATGTTTTTCATTTATGATTTTATTGTAAGCTGCCCAGAGTTGCTTTAGATAAGATGGCATATATATTTAATAAACAAATAAATAAAGCTTGTCTTGAATATGTTATACCCCATGATTTTTTTGATCCGAAATATACCATGGTGAAATCCAGAACAGTACACAAAATGATCATAGAAACTTAAAACTGTGCTGTTTCCCCAGTGACAACAAGCAAAGATGATATTGTTCTTCAGACAGGTAGATTCATTTCTTTCATTGTTTTGTTCATCACAGTGCTTTACGATCAGGATCAATGTGCAGGAGCAGCCAGGCACAGTCAAGATGGTGGTTGTATTCCTATTATGAAGCCCTGCCCCCTTACATGCATTGTGACTTGCATCAAAGGGAGGGGTCTTTGATCAACTTATCTCAGATACCAACTTCACCTGTCTCCCTCAGAAATGTCTGTACAGCAGTACAGAGATGATCTTGGAGAAGACAGATGGTAACCATTAGTAAAATGCAAGCTTCGTCTTGGATAACAACGTGTGAAAAGAAATCCAAGCTTGCTTTGCTTTGATTCCCTTTCAGAATCCTTGAAAAATCTTCTCAAAGGGTTGACAATGCCCCTTTACCAAACAACGTTATTTTGTAGTTTTGCTTTGATGCAGCAAAATTTCCAGGATTATTGGCTTTCTACTTTGCTAAAAGAAATGGAATAGGAATATCATCTATCCTCAAGTTTACCTTGAGATGAGCCACAAATGGCCCCTGCAGTTCCCTGGATACAAGCTCTGAATATTTCCTGGTAACTGCACTGGGACAGCATCTTCTCATCACCACGACAGTTTGTAGACTGAAAATGGAAGGGTAACAGCTTCGGACTGGAAGAACTCTGTCTTAGGGCTGTGCCAGTCTCACTATCCAAAAAGCAGAAAGTGCAGTGACTCCACAGACAATAATAGGCTATGTTAATATATATATAGTTTCTCAATTTTCAAGAAAGTTAATTTCTCTTGAGAAAAACAAAGGTGGCTCAATCCAATGACATGTTCCTTACCTGTGCCCCAGTTGTTGGCATACCACACTGGCATCCAGGTTGGTCCACTCATCATCACAGATCAGCCCCCAGAGCCCATTATAGTATACTTCCACCCTGCCACTTTCTGTCAGTCGCACAGAATCTGTCAGAGCAAAGAGACCAAAGGAATCAGGTCAACAGAACATAATGTCCTTCCCAAAGCAATCAGGCTTCTTTCTTCACCTACCATGGAGTAGGGAGGAAATTCCACAGGGCTTGGGAGGATATAGATTTATCACAGATTTTTTATCAATGTTTTCTATGCAATATGAGAAAAGGAACGTCAGCTGACTGTTACAAAGGAAAATGATTGCTAGCTTGTTTCTATCAGTAATAAATCACAATTGAGAATTCTTAATAAGACCAAAGTTTTGTTTGTACTTGGCTTTTCCATGTTTATTTATTATATTTGTATCCCATGTCATCCCCTTCATGGATTACTGCCTTGTCCTGGTGAAGGGGCTTGCGTAACTCAATGAAGCTATGAGCTATGCCGTGCAGGGCCACCCAAGACGGACAGGTCATAGCAGAGAGTTCTGACAAAACATGATACACTGGAGAAGGAAATGGCAACCCACTCCAGTATCTTTGCCATTAAAACCCCATGGACAGTACCAAAAGGCAAAAAGATATGACGCTGGAAGATGAGCCTCTCAGGTCGGAAGGTGTCCAATATGCTACTGGGGCAGAGGGCTAGTACTAGTAGTGCCAGAAACAATGAAGCGACTGGGCCAAAGCTGAAAGGATGCTCAGCTGTGGATGCATCTGGTGATGAAAGGAAAGTTCGATGCTGTAAAGATCTATTCTCCATAGGAACCTGGAATGTAAGATCCGTGAATCAAGGCAAGCTGGACGTGGTCAAACAACAGATGACAAGACTGAACATCGACATCTTAGGAGTCAGCAAACTAAAATGGACAGGAATGGGTGAATTTAATTCAGATGACCAGGTATTCTACTACAGGCAAGAATCCCTCAGAAGAAATGGAGTAACCTTCATAGTCAATAAAAGAGTAGGAAAAGCAATACTGGGATACAATCCCCAAAACAACAGAGTGATCTCAGTGCGAATCCAAGGCAAACCATTCAATATCACAGTAGTCCAAGTCTATGCCCCAACCACCAGTGCTGAAGAGGATGAAATTGACCAATTCTATGAAGCCCTATAGCACCTTATAGACCTAACACCAAAAAATGATGTCCTTATCATCATGGGGAATTGGAATGCTAAAGTAGGAAGCCAAAAGATAACTGGAATAACAGGCAGGTTTGGCCTTGGAGTACAAAATGAAGCAAGGCACAACCTGATAGAATTCTGTCAAGAGAATACGATGGTCATAGCAAACACTCTTTTCCAATAACCCAAGAGATGGCTCTACACATGGACATCACCAGACGGTCAACACAGAAATCAGATTGACTATGTGCTCTGCAGCCAAAGATGGAGAAGCTCTATACAGTCAGTAAAAACAAGACCAGGAGCTGACTGTGGCTCAGACCATGAGCTTCTCATTGCAAAATTTCGGCTTAAATTGAGGAAAGTAGGGCAAAGCACTAGGCCACTCAGGTATGAACTAAATCATATCCCTGATGAATATACAATAGAGGTGACAAATAGATTTAAGGATTAGATCTGATAGACAGAGTGCCTGAAGAACTATGGACGGAGGTTCACAACATTGTACAAGAGGTAGCAACTAAAACTATCCCAAAGAAAAAGAAATGCAAGAAAGCAAAATGGCTGTCTGAGGAAGCTTTGCAAATAGCTGAGGAAAGAAGAGAAGTGAGAGGCAAGGGAGAAAGAGAAAGATAACACCCAATTGAATGGAGAATTCCAGAGAATAGCTAGAAGAGATAAGAATGCCCTCTTAAATGAACAGTGCAAAGAAGAAAACAATAAAATAGGGAGGACCAGAGATCTCTTCAGGAAAATTGAAGAGATGAAGGGAACATTTCATGCAAAGATGGGCATGATAAAGGACCAAAATGGCAGGGACCTAACAGAGGTAGAAGAGATTAAGAAGAAGTGGCAAAATTATACACAAGAACTATACAAGAATGAGCTTAGCATCCCTGATAACCACGATGGGGTGGTCACTGACCTCGAGCCAGACATCCTAGAATGTGAAGTGAAATGGGCCTTAGGAAAGCTGAGCAACAACAAATCTGGTGAAGGTGACAATATTCCAGATGAGCTATTCAAAATCTTAAAAGACGATGCAGTAAAAGTGCTACACTCCATTTGCCAGCAAATTTGGAAAACTCAACAGTGCCCACAGGATTGGAAAAGGTCAGTTTACATTCCAATTCCAAAGAAAGGCAATGCCAAAGAATGTTCCAACTATCGCACCATTGCACTCATTTCAAATGCTAGTAAAGTTATGCTTAAAATCCTACAAGGTAGACTCCAGCAGTATGTGGATCGAGAACTTCCAGAAGTAAAGGCAGGATTTTGAAGAGCCAGAGGAACTAGGGATCAAATTGCCAACATACGCTGGATCATGGAGAAAGCTAGGGAGTTCCAGAAAAACTTCTACTTCTGCTTCATTGACTATGCTAAAGCCTTTGATTATGTGGATCACAACAAATTGTGGCAAGTTCTTAAAGAGATGGGAGTACCAGACCATCTTATTTGTCTCTTGAGAAACCTATATGTGGGCCAAGAAACAACAGTGAGAACTGGACATGGAACCACTGACTGGTTCAAAATTGGGAAAGGAGTCCGGCAAGGCTGTATACTGTCGCCCTGCCTATTTAACTTACATGCAGAGCACATCATGAGAAAGGCAGGGCTAGATGAATCAAAAGTTGGAATTAAGATTGCCGGGAGAAATATCAACAACCTAAGATATGCAGATGATACCACTCTAATGGCAGAAAGTGAAGAGCAACTAAAGAGCCTCTTGTTGCAGGTGAAGAAGGAGAGTGCAAAAGTTGGCTTGAAACTCAACATTAAGAAAACCAAGATCATGGCATCCGGCCCTCTCAATTCCTGGCAAATAGATGGGGAAGAAGTGGAGGTAGTGACAGATTTTATTTTCCTGGGCTCCAAGATCACCGCAGACAGGTACTGCAGCCAAGAAATTAAAAGAAACTTGCTCCTGGGGGGGGGAAGCCATGGCAAATCTAGGCAGCACACTAAAAAGCAGAGAATCACCCTGCCAACAAAAGTGCGTAGAGTCAAGGCTATGGTCTTCCCAGTTGCAATGTACTGTATGACAGTGAAAGTTGGACCATAAGAAAGGCTAAGCGCCAAAGAATTGAGGCCTTTGAACTATGGTGCTGGAGAAGACTCCTGCAAGTCCCTTGGACTGCAAGGTGATCAAACCGGTCAGTCCTAGAGGAGATCAACCCTGACTGCTCTTTAGAAGGCCAGATCCTAAAGCTAAAACTCAAATACTTTGGCCATCTAATGAGAAGGAAGGACTCACTGGAGAAGAGCCTAATGCTGGGAAAGATTGAGGGCAATAGAAGAAGGGGACGACAGAGAATGAGGTGGCTGGATGGAGTCACTAAAGCAGTAGGTGTGAGCTTAAATGGACTCCAGAAGATGGTAGAGGACAGGAAGGCCTGGAGGAACATAGTCCATGGGGTCGTGATGGGTTGGACTTTGCAACTGACAACAACAATCCCATGTCATTCAGCCTTTTTGATGAATGAAATGAAAAGGTTGCACTGGAAAGAGAGTGGTTGTCAGGTCCACCAGAGGTTCTGGCATTCTTTGCATGCTTTCGCTTTTGCTATAACTGCTTGGGAATTAGGGAGGGGGATTGTCTTTGAGGAAGATAGAGACTCCTTCCCAGCTGGTTCCAGCCTTGTTTCCTGGACTGGACTGTTTAGGGGGGGTTGGTTTTGGGGAAAATGAAAGAATTGCTTTACTCTTTGTGTGAGATGTTCAGATTCCACCAGACTTCTCTGCATCTACTTTCTCTCAGTAAAAGTTCTTTTGATTAACCTCAATGGAATCAAGAATTTTACTTTCCTGAGGGACCAGCTGGGGCAGGTCCTTACATTAGACGGAATCTGCAAACTCGGTCAACCCAGAGAAGCCCTACTGTGGGGACCTCGCAAGCAATGTCAGCTCAAGACAGTGATCAGGAAGAAACTGAATGCTGGGGGGAAGCCTCCATAAGGGCTCCCCCAGGTTGGACCTCTCTGAGTGAATGGAGGAGGTTGCCAGCCTGGGAGACACATCGAGACTCAGGTGGTCCATTGGCATTGTCAAGAAAGGTGGCCAGGAGGTGAAAGTCAAAGAAGTGACCCTCATCCAGGGCAGTTGAGACAGCCAACGACATGAATGGCAAGCAGAGATGGAAGAGCATGAGGACGAGGAGGAAGAAGGTGAGTGGGCCTGTCCACACTGATTTACTGATGAAGCAAGCCATGTGTTTTATGATGGATGCCTTCCAGACCCTCAAGTCATGTGGATCCCATGCCAAGATGACTGCTTGTGAGATTTGCCAAGCCCAAGAGGAAGAAGACATTGGGAGAACACCGCCACTAGACACCATGGCAGGAGTTTTGGCAACTCCAGATGGTGACACTGCAGCTGCAGCTGCAACCCAAAGGGAATCTGTCAGAGCTAATGCCCTGGGGGGGGGCTGGCACAGTGAAACACCCCAGTTCTCAGTGTGAGGTTCAATGGAAGCCCCCAATAGTTGGGATCTGGAATGCTGACTCAATGGCTGGCTGGAGGACATCCTTATCAACTGCTTCAAAGATGGATTGAACGACGACCTGTACAACTCTTGTGTCTCAAGGGGTCCCACTACAACCCTCCATGACTATCCTGTCTTAGCTGAGGAGGTAGAATTCGACGAGGCATAAAACAAATACCACCAGCACAGCCATGGAAGAAATAAACCCTGAGAATAGGGACCTGGTCAAACTGCAAGCCCCACAGGCTCACTCCACTGCCTGTTTAAAATGCGGCCAAGAAGGGCACAGGGTGGCTGAGTGCAAAACCAATCATTTGACCAAGAAAGTGAACCTCAGCCCTGTGGGAAAAGCCATCAAAGCACCACTGCGAGCCAGAGAAACTGCTCCAAAGGGAGTAGAGGTCGTTGTGTTCACCCCATCACCAAAACAGGCTGAGGGAACTCTGACCCCACCAACCGACAGCCAGGGGTTGACCAACACTGACTCCAGTGATGACTCCCTGGTAAGTGGCCCGATCATGCCTCTAACAATCCCCTAGAACTGAGTTTTTCATAGTCTGGGCTAAAAGCCAACTTAAGGGCTTTGTTAGACTCAGGCTGCACAAGGTGCCTAGTAAACCCAGCACTGGACAAGAAACTGGGGATCCAACTAAAGTGGCTAAAAATCCCAATTGGCTAGATGGTTCAGTAGCAGAAGGCATCCTGGTAACATTCATCACAGAGCCCATAGAAATGCGAATGGGGGCCCATTCAGAGACTTTGAGCTTTATAGTGGCATCTGGGATGAAACGGCCCCTGGTACTAAGGTTAGTTTGGCTAAAGAAGTGGAACCCCTACATGAATCCAAACAGGTCACCCCTTCATCTATGCATAGATTATAAAGGGCTTAATGCGGTGTGTGTATATAACGTCTACCCCCTAACCCTAATAAAAGACATATTAGCTCACTTGGCTAAGGGCAGAATATTTATTAAGCTAGACTTGTGGGAGGCTTACTACCGTGTGAAAATAAGGGAAGGGGATGAATGGAAAACCACTTTCAATTGCCCGCTGTGTTGTTTCCAGTTCAAGGTACTCTCTTTTGGGCTACAGGGACTCCTGCTATGTTCACACAATTAATCAACAAAGTTTTGCATGAGCACTTGTTCAAGGGGGTGCTAGGGTACCTGGTGACATTTTGATTTATACTGAAACAAAAGCAGAGCTCATGTGAGGGTGAGGGTGAGGGTGGTCCTGCACAGACTACAAGCTGCCAAACTATATGCCAAACTCTCTAAATGTGAATTCCACCAAAGCAAACTAGACTAATTGGGCTATTACATCTCACATGAGGGAATTGCGATGGACCCTCAGAAGGTCAAAACTTCTGGGTTTTGCTAACTTTTACTGACAATTCATTCCATTGTTTGCCTAAATAGCCCTCCCCATTATGAACGTCTTTAAGACCAAAGGAGGGACAAGACTAAACCCAGTCAACCTCTAAAATGGACAAGAGAATGCCAAACAGCGTTTGAGAAGCTCAAACAATTGTTTTCAGCTGAACCTGTTCTAAAGCACCCTGATCTGAGAGCTCCATTTGTCATTCAAGCAGATGCTAGCAACGTAGCTGTAGGCGCTGTGCTGTTATAGTAAAATGAGAGTGGCCAGCTGCAACTATGTGCTTACACCGCTAGGAAACTATCAGAGACTGAGCAAAGGTGGGCCATGTTGGAGAAGGAGGCATATCCAGTGCACTGGGCACTCTTGACTTTGAGGCACTGGAAGGAAGCAAAATATCTTTTGAAGTGTGGATCAATCACAAAAATCTCCAAAGCAAGTGTGATGAGCACAATTTTTTAACCACTTCGACTTCATGTTGCGCTACCTCCCAGAGGGGAAAAACTTCTTAGCCAATGCACTATGCCTCATTACAACTGCCCAAAAGCAGAAGTGGTCAAACTAGTACTCCCGTCCCACCAATTAGCCGGCCAAATGACTACATGAACGCAAGCGAAGGGGAGGTCGCCAATAGAGAATGAAGTGGCTGCAGCTCTTAAGGCCGTGCTGAAAGAAGACCCATGGTTTCAAAGTCATGCAAATGTCTGCTCGATCCAGGATAGACTAGCTTGGGTAGGGGGTAAGCTTTATGTACCAGAAGCTCAAAGATGGATCATTTTTGAGAAAAGCCACAATTCCAAAGTGGCAGGACATTTTTGTTTTGGAAAGACTTTACACCTGATAAAAAGACAATTTGGGGCGGCCATTCCTCAAAAAGGACATTGAAAACTATGTGGCAAGCTGCCCTGTCTGTGCCTCAGCCAAATGAAGACAAGCAAAAACCCTGATCCTTCAGATCATGTTGTTGTTAGCTGCAAAGTCGTGTCCAACCCATCGTGACCCCATGGACAACATTCCTCCAGGCCTTTCTGTCCTCTACCATCTTCTGGAGTCCATTTAGGCTCACGCCTACTGCTTCAGTGACTCCATCCAGCCACCTCATTCTCTGTCATCCCCTTCTTCTATTGCCCTCAACCTTTCCCAGTATTAGGCTCTTCTCCAGTGAGTCCTTCCTTCTCATTAGGTGGCCAAAGTATCTGAGTTTCAACTTCATGATCTGGCCTTCTAAAGAGTAGTCAGGGTTGATCTCCTCTAGGACTGACCGGTTTGATCGTCTTGCAGTCCAAGGGACTCACAGGAGTCTTCTCCAGCACCATAGTTCAAAGGCCTCAATTCTTTGGCGTTCAGCCTTTCTTATGGTCCAACTTTCACAGCCATACATTGCAACTGGGAAGACCACAGCCTTGACTATATGCACTTTTGTTGACAGGGTGATGTCTCTGCTTTTTAGTGTGCTGTCTAGATTTGCCATGGCTTTCCTCCCCAGGAGCAAGCGTCTTTTAATTTCTTGGCTACAGTCCCCATTTGCAGTGATCTTGGAGCCCAGGAAAATAAAATCTGTCACTACCTCCATTTCTTCCCCATCTATTTGCCAGGAATTGAGAGGGCCGGATGCCATGATCCTTCAGATCATAGTCAAGCCATATCGATAGTTGACCAGTAAGGAGGAGGAGATAGAGTGGATTAAATACTAAGTACATGTTCTGTCTAACACTAAATGTCTTCTGTTTAGATTTCTGGTATTCTAATCTCCATTCCAGAAAACTTGAATTCTTAATCTGGATGCAAGCCTGATTTAAATCAAGTTGCTCCTTCTATTTTTTTAAACATTCTTAACATTTTTTCCCTTTAAGGCCTCATTTTACAGTCATTAACACCACCCCAAATTTCGCCTGTGATGCTTACCCTGGCTACAATCACAGTTTGCCCAGCCAGTTGCTCCTGAAGTGAGCTGGTAGAAGCACCAAGGCGTGGGCCCCCCATCTGGATTCCTGCAGTAGTTGTGGTTTCCTAGTCCCCGATTTGGATACTGCTGGATGTAATCAGGGAAATCTGACCAGTTTAAGCAAACTGACCCAGAGACAGTTGTAGTGAGGCTTCCATTATAGTATCCAGAAGGCTCCATGTCACAGAAAGCAAATGCTGAAAGCGGAAGAAAATGTTCGTGTTTAGTTTGATTATCAGCTTGCATAGTACCTCTAATGGTAAGCTATTTATTATCCTTTGTTTTCCTCTGAAAGTAGTGCTGAACCAGAAAACAGCCATCTTTTTTCTGATAGGATTTTATTAGGCAAAACAGAGGAACCTGCAATCTTTCTCTCTCTCCTGCCTCCCTTGCTTCTTCTGGTTAAGCCTGATTTGGAAGATTAAAAGCAACAAGGTCTTTACAAATGACTGTCCTGACATGGAAAAGCCATGATAGGATATTGCTGCAGAATTGTCATTTAGGATATGTTGCATTTTGTCATTGGACAAGTGCATGTATTTCTAAGACATTAGGCACTATGGACTGTTAAATTCCTTGATCTGAATACTTTATATAAATGGGTGTTTGTTTTATAAAATTTTATATGACGAGGGGTCAGTGGAGAGCAGTGAGGTTTGGCAAGTTTCTAGTAATCATTTAGTATGCTTCCCTCAATACCCAAAGTAGTAAAAGAGGAGGAGGAGGAGGAGGAGGAGGAGGAGGAGGAGGAGGAGGAGGAAGAGGAGGAGGAGGAGGAGGAGGAGGAGGTGGAGGAATGATACATTGACACCAGTTTGGTCTTTGGGTTAAAATAGGTCCCTCATTCTAGCTTCGTATTTGCTTGAAGACTGAATTAGAAATTTCAGGATGCTGAATCTTGGTCTCAATACAAGACTGTCATCATACATCACACAAAACCCAGACATTTTGATGACACAGTTATAGAGCCATTTAATGGAAAATGATCTTCAATAATATAGAAATAATATATTTATCTGATAATAATAGAAATTTCATCACTTAGATTCTTACCTGCGTTCTGCAATTGATTCTGATTGGGCTGGGATCCTAAGACAGACTGAGGTTGGATAAGGCAGAAGAAAGAACAAAAGCAAACAGATTATTCTTTTACATAAAAATTGAGCTGATGACCAAAATTTCTCTTAAAAGAGTGCTTTTTATATAGCACAGAGGATGTAGAGTTTCTGACTCTAGAAATCCCACTATGGCTCAAGCTTTACCTCATTGAAGGGTTGGCTGAGACTCAGCTGAGATCCTGAACACCAAGTACAATTCTTGTATTGATGTAACTGATGTGTTAACCCCTCCTTGAGCTGTTTTTGAGGTAATTTACAAGAGTGAGTTGCTGTCCAAAATATGTCTTTGAACACCTAGAGTGTTAAGTCTGGAATGACGAGCGTAGACAGCGAGGTTGAACAAGAGAACGTTTATTGAATGCACATGGGTCAACTGGCTAACAGCCGTTGAGCCCTATCTTATATACTAGGATGCCTTTAAACATAACCAATCCCCGGCCCAGAATCTCCCGCCGAGAATGTAACAACCAATAACTGCACCCGGTTTTCCTGCCTTGGGAAACCCCTCCCATTAACTATGGACACAACACCCCTTCCCCCCCAGATAAATGTTAATTACCTAACATATTGTAGTCTTTTAGGTAGCTTGGTGGCTTATGATTCCTGGCTGGGTATCGGCCAGCTGTGCCAACAACTGGGGTGTCTACTGTTCTGCTGTCAGACCCTGCTTCAGGCCCTGTGGGTTGTGGCACTGACTCTGGCACAGCCGCACTTATGGGTTGTTGGGGTTCACTGGGGCGTTCAGGGGACTCTGTTGGGCTGCCCTGGGAACGTGGTTCAGTTTCTGCTGTGCTACTAAGGGGAGTTGCTTCAGCTGCACTGATTTGTATTCCCATTCCCTCACCCCTTGGTGCTGCCCTTAACTGGTCATGACTGAATGCATTGTCTGGTGTAGTGATGCTCCTGTCATTGTTGGTCTGTACAATTTCAGGGGACCTTTTCCTTAGCTGATCGATGTGTCTCCTGATCAGCTGATTCCCTTCCCCCTCAATTAAGTAAGATAACGGTCCAGTTTTGTCTATGACTACCCCTTGTGACCATTTGTCCCCCTGCCCATAGTTCCTCACCCAGACTGTGTCCCCAATATTTAAAGATCGGGTCGGAATGTCTCTTTCAGGTTCCGCAGGTAGCCTGTCAGGGTGTAATCTGTCCAATTTGGTAGTTAGACGTCTGCCCCACCTCATTTCAGCTGGGCTTTTCCCTGTGGCCGTGCAAGGTGTCGTGTGTTGGGCCAACAGGAACTGAGCCAGTCTTTGATGCCAATTCCCCTGGATGATTCTTCTTAAGGCGTCTTTGGTTGTCCTGACGTTTCGTTCAGCCAATCCGTTGGAGGAGGGGTGGAAGGGTGCCGATGTCGCGTGCCTAATCCAGTTGGCCTTGAGGAAATCCTGAAATTCATTTGATGTGAATTGGGGCCCATTGTCAGAAACAATCACGTCAGGTAACCCATGGGTGGCAAAGAGTCCCCGCAAGACCTGTATGGTTTTGGCTGAAGTCATGGACTTAACAGGCACGACCTCCAACCACCGGGAGTAGCTATCCACTACAACTAGGAATGTGAGGCCCTGGAATGGGCCTGCAAAATCAATATGAATGCGAGACCAAGGGTTCCTAGCCACTTCCCACTTATGTACAGGTGTGTGTGCTTGTTCTGGCCTAGACCGTTGACACTGATAGCACCCGGTTACTCTGTCTTCGATTGCTGTGTCTAACCCAGGCCACCATAAATGACTCCTTGCCAGGGCTTTCCTAAGAATTCAGTTGATTTTACCCTAATACAACACTTGTCTTTTTTTAGTTTAAGCCCTGCTTCCCTGAATTTCCCCAGTACCTGTTCCAGCCTGTCTGCTAAGATGTCTTCAGTTTTTCCAGCGATTAGGACATCATCGAAGTAAGGGCATACACCTGGTATGCCCTTTAAGGTCCTCTCCATCACCTCCTGGAAGATGCCTGGAGCTGCTGCTATTCCGAATTGAAGTCTGTGAACGCGGAACGCCCCCTTGTGGGTAACTATCGTTTGGGCCTCGGCGGCTTCCTTAGACACAGTGAGTTGCAAATACGCCTGCGCCAAGTCGAGCTTGGCGAAAATGGCGCCGTCCTGGATCGTTGCAAGGACCTGCTTCACCGTCGGGACCGGGTAAGCATGTTTTTTCATTGCTAAGTTCAAGGTGGCTTTATAGTCGGCACAAATCCTCACATCCCCGTTCGGTTTAAGGGGTGTGACGATTGGTGTCTCCCAGAGGCCTCCCTCTACGGGTTCTAGGACGCCCTGGCCTACTAGCTTATCTAGTTCGGCCTCGATTTTTTGTTTAAGGGCGAAAGGCACCCTCCGGGCCTTAAGCCTGATGGGCCTAACAGCGGGGTCTAAATTAAATGTAATGGGGGGTCCCTTGTACCTCCCTAACGACCCATCGAACATGTCTGCGAAGTTATCGCAAACAGTTTTGAGGGTCTTGCTAGCAATTGTGTTAATTCCCCCTACCCAAATTCCCAGGGCCGGGAACCAATTGAGGCCTACTAGGCTGGTTCTCTGGCCCTCAGTGACTAAGAGGTCTAAAAATCCATTAAACCGCTTATATTTTACTTTAATCGTGGCCTCGCCCTTTAATTCAATGGGGGTTTTTTGGAAGTCGGCTAACTGTAGTGTAGTGGGTTTTAGGGGAATTCTACGGCCACTTTTCCTCTCGATGTATTTGAGGGTGTCACTAGAAATTATAGATACTGAGGCCCCTGAGTCCACTTCCATCTTGCAGGGAATACCCTGCAGTTGGACTCCAATTTTTAATTTAGGCCTCAGAATATGGTTAATTCTAGGGGTTCCCACGTGGTTGACCCCCACCCCCGGTCCAGGGTTGGAAGTGCGTGCCTTAGGTCTTGGGGTCTCTCCGCCGCTCCCTTCGGGGGTTACCTCACCTGTGGCCCATGCGTCGAGCTTGTGGAGGCGGTTGTCGCGCGGTCGGCTTCTGCAAATGGCCTGGATGTGGCCCGTTTTTCCGCACCTCGGCATTTCGCGTTTCGGAACCTGCAAGTTGCTCGGAACCTGCAAGTCTTCTTCCTTGGTCGGCTCTGTCGTAGCGTGGAGGTCTCGGCGCCATTTTTCCGAACCTTCGGGCGATCTCTGCAACGTCGGCTTCCCACTGGTAGTCCACCTCCCCACCGTCCACATGGCTCTCGAGGTTTATTTCGGCCGAGGCAGCCATGCTGTTGTAGGGGGGGTCGCGTCTGCCTGTAGACTCGTACGTGAGTAGCTCGTCTAAGACTTCTTGCAGCGTGCCTGTGGGCTTTGCGATTATCCGGTTTTGCAAGTGTTCGTCTCGCAGCCCCAAAACTACTCGGTCCCTGATGCGAATCTCGAGGTTGTCGTATTTACAACGCAGGGCCACTTCTCTGACTGCTGTCACAAACTGTGTGATGGATTCGCCCGGCCGTTGGTTCTGTTTTTCAAATATCCTTCGCCAAAACAGTTCGGACCTTTTTGGAGTAAAGTGGACCTTTAGCTTGGCCAACAGGTCGGCGTACGACACGCTGGAGACCGGCAAGGGCTGGCACAGGCCAACGGCAACCCGGTAAACCGGCGTGCCGCTAATGGTGAGAAGAGCCACCGCTTTCTTTCGGTCCTCCGTTATCCCGTTGACCAGCATGAACCCCTCGACTTGGCCGACATACTCCTCCCAGTCTTCGGGGTAGTTCGGGTCGAACTCCTTCAGGGATCCGACTTGCGCCATTCTGTGAGTTGACGTGGCAGTAGTTCGGTTGACTGCGATTCAAATTTCCCGCTTTTCGCTCAGCTGGCTTCCGCGGCTCCTTCCGCCGTCGATCCCACCTTCGTTGCCACTGTTAAGTCCGGAATGACGAGCGTAGACAGTGAGGTTGAACAAGAGAACGTTTATTGAATGCACATGGGTCAACTGGCTAACAGCTGTTGAGCCCTATCTTATATACTAGGGTGCCTTTAAACATAACCAATCCCCGGCCCAGAATCTCCCGCCGAGAATGTAACAACCAATAACTGCACCCGGGTTTCCCGCCTTGGGAAACCCCTCCCATTAACTATGGACACAACATAGAGCTTGTACAAAAGCCTCCAGGACATCTTAAAGAGAGAGAGATGAGCCTGTACAACATGATTTCTCAAAACCACCAATTAAAATGTTGTTATTTAATTGCAGGGGTTTCCACAGGGAAGGGTCAAAGAGTGAAGATTGGCCCACACACATGCCTGTGCCTCCATTTATAACCTCCAAAATGAAGAGAATTAAAAGATTCTAAAAGATCTGGCTTCTGGTTCCAGATTTCAGCACAGCCAGACACGTGAGGGAATGCTCCCCATGTCGTCTGGATTTCTTCATCTCTGGCTGATTTGTCATATCTTGCCTTGAATATTTGTCTCTTAAGCCGTAAATTTTCTGGGACACCTTGTATCACAGAGGGCTCGAGCAATTTATTTGCCACTAGTAAGGAAGTCTTTAGTCTCCTTGACATCAGTCTCTGTGCTGGACTACTGTCCATGCCCTTGGTTGGAGTATTTCTCCAATGTAGAATGGCCTTCCATGGGTCTTTATCATCACTTTATGAGCTTTCTTGCATAAATTCTTAACAATCTTCACAGCTGAGTCAGTTTTGCAATTAGCTTGTGGATGATGTGGTGAGGAAACCACATGCTCAAATTCCCACTCAGTGGCAAATTTCCTAAATTTTAGGCTTGCAAACTGAGGGCCATTATTAGAGATCACTTTATCTGGTTGCCCATGATGTGCAAACTGAGCCTTGCTTCTCTTAATGGTGGTTTCAGCAGACAAGTCAGGAAGAAATTCAATTTCCCAAAAGTCTGAATAATGCTAAACTAATATCAGGTACTCTTTTCCTGTGCAGTTGAACAAATCTATACTGACGATCTGTCAAGGATGTGAAGGTATCTCATGTGATATCATCGTTTCTTTTTGTGTCAAATGTGCATATACATTGCAAGTGGGACAATTGCTAACGAAGTCTTTGATTTCACCTTGCATGTTAGGCCAGTAAAGAGTATTACGAGCTTGTCTATAGCATCCCTCACCCGCAATGTGGCTTGAGTGTACGTGCAATAACATCTCTGCTCTCAGAGACTTTGGCACTATGACTCTTGGACTCTTGTACAAGATATCATCTTGTATGCTGATCTCCCCTCTGAAGGACCAATATTCCCTCACAATTTCAGGAACTGCCTCCTTCTCATCTGGCCACCAATTCATAACAATAACCTTCAGTGCCTGTAAAGATGCATCAGGATCTGTGCGCTGCTTGAGCTGACATAGCCACTGATTTGTGATGTTAACATGGTTTGTTTGACTTCAGCAAAGAGGGTTCGTTCCTGTTGCAACAGTGTATGTTGCTCGTGCTCTCCTCCAGATGTCACCTGATCTGATGTAGCCCTGCTTAGGGTATCACTGATATACATTTCATATCCTGACTTGTAGACAACATTGAGGTTGTAATGCTGCAATGTAAGCAGCATGCTTGCAAACACTTGGGACCACACAAAAGGGGCTCCTTGAATATGGCTATTAGTGGCTTGTGATCATTTTCAGCTGTGATTATATCTCAGACATAAAGATAATGATGGAAACTCTGGCAGGAAAATAGGAATTTTGTTTCCTTCTAGGAAATGCTTCCAGGTGAGGAGTGCCGACCGCACTGAGTATGCCTCCTTCTCCCATACTTCCCACCTTTGTTCGGTTTCGGTGAGCTTTCTGGAGGTGTGCCTGTGCAGCACCCCTTGGTCATTTTCTTGTAGTAACACGGCCCCCACTGCCACATCACTAGTGTCTGCCTGAATTAAAAATGGTTTGTTGGTATTGGGGTACCGCAGAATGGTCTCAGCCAAAAACAGCTTTTTTAGTCTTTCGAATGCGGCTTGGCATTCCACTGTCCACTTCACTGGGTGGCTGGGTTTAGGGTTGCTCTCCCCTTTGGTTTTTAATAGGCTTGTGATTGGCATGGCTATTTGGGTGAAAGAGGGAATAAATTGGCGGTAAAAGTTGGCAAACCCCAGGAAGCTCTATAACTGCTTTCTTGTGCAGGGTGGTGCCCACTCCAACACTTGTCGGACCTTTTTTGGGTCCATTTCTATGCCTTGGGGGGAAACGCAATACCCCAGGTAATCTATTTTCTCATTGTGGAATTCACATTTTGATAGTTTGGCATAGAGGTGAGCAGCCCGTAGTTTATTTAGGACTGCTCTAACCAACTTCACATGCTCCTCCATAGTCTCTGTGCATATGAGGATGTCATCCAGGTAGACTATACATCCTTAAATAGGTGCTCCTGTAGCACATCATTTATTAGCTGCATGAAAATTGCTGGGGCCCCTTGCAGTCCAAAAGGCAGAACCCTGAATTGGTAGCACCCTAGGGAGCAATTAAAAGCAGTTTTCCATTCATCCCCCTCTTTGATCCTAAAGCAGTAGTAAGCTTCCCTCAAGTCTGATGTCAACGCTGCAAACATTGGATGTTTTTGCTCTGACAACATAAGAGGCAGCCTTTTCCTTTAAACTTCTTCGCTATGAATCACTGAAGGGGGGGAATGTTAACCGGATGTTTTGATAAGATAAAAAATAGCACACAACAGAAAGGAAGTGAAACTTCATATGTTAAACTAATTAGATAATGTGATTTATAACGTGTAATTAAGGGAGGGAATTGTGCATGATATGATGTGCTTAGAGGAGGAAATTTCAGATTCTGGCATCCATCAATGAGTGCCGATGCTTCGTTCTCATTATTATAGACTTTTTAGAAAAACAATGCCTGAATATTGTTTGAGTTGTCTCATTAATCAGAATCATGACATCTAGTTTAGTGAAGATCTTTCCTTTCGACAGGTGAGACAGCATGCCTTTCATGAGGGGGAGAGGGTATAGATTGCTTTGGCTTACGGCATTCAGGGCCCTATAGTCTATGCAGAGACAAAGAGTTCCATCCTTTTTCTCTCGGAATAGGACCAGAACAGAGAATTTGATACCAGGCATACTAAACAGGATCTGAGGGTTTCGCGCTCAGATCGATAGGTTAAAGTGTCCCAAGCAAAACCCCACCCCATAGTTCATCCGGTCAGTTCAAATGACCCAATCCCCAGGTGTTAGGTTCCTCTTGGGAAAAGGGAGATAACCTCAGGCCGTCTCCATCTGTAGCTGCAATGTTTTGGTGGCTCTTCACACCTTCTCCTGGGAACGCAGAGATAAACCAGTTGCCGGAAGTTATATTCCATTCTTCCCCTCCCTTTGCTAGCTGACATTAATGGATGAGAAAGTTCACAGAAGAATAATGCAGGAAAGCAAAGTGTTACATTGTAGCCATAGCAGAAGTGAAAGCAATAACCCTCAAGCACTCCCCCCTCCCCCCCCAGGAGTATGGCAGAATCCAGGAAGAGGAGAGAGTGAGATTCGGGCCAGGATGAAAAGAAAGAAAGAAAGGATTGGATTGGGGGGGAAGAATAAGGGAGCCTATAGATATGGGTTCTGACAAATGTATAACACTGAAAACCACTTAACATTACATTATTGCTGGCACAATTATTATTTTGATTAAAATATAAAAATATACTGCATATTTAAAAATCATTAAGTACACATATTCAAGTTCTGACATTCCTCCTTCATTAACTTTGCCCATTCACTTGCAACATCTGCTCTGGATTACAAAGGAAACAGGAAAGGACATCCTCATGTATTTTTTACACATATACACAAAGACATAGTGCCTACAAATATTCTGTCCTCTCTTGTGCTGTCACAGAGTTTTTTCCCCCTAAATTCTGAATATGTAAATTGAACAGAGTGCCAAGGTACAAAACTACCTTCAAAAGCTACAAATGTAATATCTTTACATTCCAGCCTTAAGAAAAAATAAAAATATTTATTTTAAAAAATCTCAGATCATCTTGATGCTTATGAGAAGGAACAGATGTGGGCTGATATCAAATCTATTTCTCAATTCTATAGAAATGAAGTGCTACAGAACATCAATCCTTACTGAGATTTGCATGACTAATTTGCTTTTTTTTTGTCCAAATTGGATTACTCACATTCAAGCAAAGAAAGAAATATAAAAGTAAGGATGTTGGTGTCATCTGGACACTCCATGAAATTGATCTAAACAAGTATGTATGCTGCATATTAAAAGATCCGTCTGGAAGCAGCTGAAAAGGTGGAAAGGGATTTATGACTTGGTTGGAGGGCCCCTCTGATCTTGCTTTCTTAAGAAGTCAGTGTTTTTCTTTTTGGAAATCTTCATAACATATTTTAAATAAAAAGTGTGAATCTTGTAGGCTCTTTGTCATTAAAGGGATTAAGCAGTAGGAAGATGTTGTTAAAAGAATACTGAATTTTGCAATTTATTTGTCTGTAAACATGTGGAGGCTGACAAGGTTGTAAGGACTCATTCTTAGCCTTTTCCTTTAACAGATCACTAAACTGTCATCACACATTTTTTGAGAACCAGCACATGTGGAAGGGATCAGGAAGATGGTATCTGTGAGCAAGATGCATCTGCAAACTAACTGCTTTTACATGGTTAAAATCTCAAAGAAACATCAAATTATTTGTTTTTCTTGCTGCTAGATATCTTGTGAGACTTTGAGAAAGAATGCCTATATATATATATTATTAAGAGTTATTAAGAGTTAGAAGGAGAGACAGTCTGGTGTAGTGGTTAAAGCATCAGACTAGAAACTGGTAGACTATAGGTTCTAGTCCCATTTCAAGCACAAGACCAGCAGGGTGACCTGGACCATCTCTCTAGGGAGAAGACAAGCACAAATTACTGCCAAAAATGTGCTCAAGAAAACTGCAGGGATAGTTGAAGAAGTTACCCATAATCAAGATAGACTCAAAAGCGTAAAATGGTGGAAATAACATCAGAAATCAACTTAGACATATTGGAAATGACCAGGCTGAGCCTGAGAGTGGGGTCAAATGCATCATCAGTCTGGAGTTGCTCTGCTCCCACAAGTCTCCAGTTCCTCTTGAATTCCACTGACTCTTATCCTAGCATCAATTTGCCTTGATTGTTAGTAGATTAGATTCTTCTGCTACCTTCTATAGGTAGCATGAAATAAACTTGAAGTGCCTTGAACTTTGAACTTGTGGCTGAGAAGACCAATCTTTCTCAGTGCCAAGACATCATAACCCCAATGATATCTACTACAGCACTCCCAACTGATGGCCATTTGGCAAAAGCCATTGTCAACCAAATCTCATCATTATTGTAATAGATTCTTCCTGATGTCTAGCTCAAATCTCCTTCCTTTTAATTTAGACCCACTACTTGTCTTCTCTTCTGGAATAACAAAGTCAATCTGACATTTCCCATCTTCTTTTCTAGAATTTCACGAAGTCTATCCAATGTTTTGTAGGTATGTTAAGATATTAAAATCTGCACCTTTTGCCAGCACTACACTCACTGCCCACAGGTGGTAACTATTGTGGAACGGTGATCCCGTATATTGGGTGAAGCTGCAACACATGCTTTACCGTAACTATTAGCATAGACCTAATAATGCATGGTTGCTTGCCATATTCATGTGCTTTCACTAACTATCAGTAAATAAAAGTAAACTCTGGCTATTGAACCATTTAAAAAAATCTGTACAACATGGAAGTACAGTAGATAGATATCTCCTAAAAAGTGGTCAAATATAGAAACTCATTTCTCTTTATAGAAGAAGAAAGAAGATGATTAATAAACCACACTATTCTCATGATGAATGCTTAATGTTGACATTTGTTGTACACAGTGCAGTATTAATATATCTAGACAAAATAACAAGAATAGATCAGAAAATGAATACAGTATGTTTGCTAGTTCTCCTTCAACAAAAAATACAAAATTATTTCAGGGTTTGGGTTAGTGATCGGATTCTCAAGAACGGTACATTGCAGGATAAAGGAGTGCGCACTATAAATGGCTAAATAGGATCTTTGTCCAAAGATAGCTTCCAAGTCAAGTGAGCAAACAATATGCAAAGATGGCTTAATTGCTTGCATTTTAATCCTCTTCCAGTCTCTTCCTGTCAACAGGCTGAAGTCTATGTACCTGACAGTATGTTTAATTTTATCTTCACAAGAACCTGTGAAATAGGGTGAGTTAAGAGAAGATGAATGACCCAAAGCCACCTGCTGAACTATAGTCAGTTGGGGGCTTAAATTTCCATTTTCTTATCCAAGCCCAACACTTTGACCAATGTTTACACTCTACTGGCTTTGTTAGTTAGTTAGACCAAACAAGCAAAGAGAAGGCTTTTTTGGGGGGGAAAGGGGACATAGAATTTTGCCCATTTTCTTTTGGAATACATTGCAACATCTTTGCAATTAACTCTAAGTGAGCCATTGCAGTCATAGAGATTGTGCTTTGCATTTAGATTTTATAGTGAAGTTTCCATGCCCTGAAATACCATTAAAGAAATGAATGTCTTACAGCACTTAAAAGTTATTAAAAATTAAAAGTTATATAAGGTTATCAAATCAAAAAAGTTATGTAAAGTTATCAAATATTGGTAGTTGGTACCAAGAAGGAAAAAGATTTAAGTCCTTGGAAGACTCTGGTCTTTAAAGCATCACAAAACCTTTTATTATTTCTGATGCAGCAAATTACTGTAATATTTTATCTTTACTAATTCTAAGGCAGGTGGGTGTGAGCAATGCTTTCAGCTTAAATCAAGTCTTGCAATCTCTTAAATTTGGAACTTTAAGCACTCTTTCACTGGAGTTTATTTCAGTAAATCATCCTCAATTTATTGCGATTATTGTGGCAGTTTATTTTCAATGCCCACTGCCAGGGGCTGCCCTTTGCTTGATCTGCTGGGATCTCTGCTCATTGACTGCATCACTGACTTAATGGGAAGATGGGCAAAAGGACAGAGATATTCAACGACACCTCCAGACTTAGGATGGGGGGGAGATAATTATTTTAAACTTAGAAATGCCTGAGTAATTCTATTTCTCCAGCATATCTCATGTGAATGCATTGTTAGCTAATCATCTGAATCAAGATTGCCTGTAGAAATCATCTAAAGCACATCATACAGCAACTTGCACAAAGAGTCAGTTACAAAGCATAGAAGAGACTGGCAGCCTATCTGCACTCAGCATTTAGAGCGGAGAGGCTGCATCAAATGAGGGAGTTGCTACTGAGGAAGTCATTCCATAGTATAGCCTGTTCTAGATGCAGTAATTCAGCATTGCTGGGAAAGAACACCCTTTTTTGCACCTTTTTCTCCTCCTGCATGCATAGGAGAAAACATAAGGAGGAAAGTTTGGTATCTTTTCAAATGCTGGCATTATGTTATTATAAGTGTTTAGACTACGTGCTTGGCTAATCAATCAAGATTGGAGACAAAAGAATCTGCCACGTATGTGGAACATGAAGAACGTATTTTGCAAACCTGACTGCAAATTTATTTCTAATGTTTGCTTTGTTCTCATGATGTAAAATTAATCTGTAACTCTTCCAATGCCACAGATCTATTAGCAAGCTTTTCTATAACCTCAGGATGCCCAGATAGGCTAAATAATATTCCGCCAGACACCATGAGCTGATCAATATAACATTAAACAGCTAAATGATTGCTGGCAAATGAAAGCTCCATCTCCTACCTGCCCAGATTCAAACCACAGCAGTGAGAGGAACACTTGGGGGAGCACCATCCTTCCGCTGTCCGAGAGCTGATTCTTCATGCTGGCACTTTTCGCTGCTGTCTCTGACTGGCCTCCTGTGCTGCTATTCCCCTCCCTTCACTTTCATAGGGGCTCAGAGGCTCCTGTCATTTTCATGCAAGGAACAAAACTCACAGCAGCCCGATTAAAGGCGTACTTGTCTTACTTAGTCTTTGTTGCTTTAGCTTTTCCTCCTCCAACAAAAAATGATAGAGTGCAACTGAGCTCCCGAGTCTGCTTTGTGTGAGGGACTAAAGAAAGCAAAATTCTTTTCCAGCTTCTTCTGCACTTCTTTTTTTTGTCACTATTCAGCCTTTTAGCTCATCTATTCTTCCTAAGAGGCCCAATTCTCATAGATCTCTGCCTTCCAAGCTGGATTAGTCAGTGACTCATTGCAAAACAAATCCAGCTTTTATAAGAGACTTGAGATATCCTGGTTGCCTTAGAGAAAATCTCCCTCAAGATAGCTGTTAATTCAAGCATAGATAATTCAAATAAAGGGACGCGGTGGCTCAGTGGGTTAGGACGCTGAGCTTGTTGATTAGAAGATTGGCAGTTTGGCGGGTCGAATCCCGAGTGCCGCGTAACAGAGTGAGCGCCTGTTACTCATCCCAGCTTCTGCCAACCTAGCAGTTCGAAAGCACGTAAAAATGCAAGTAGAAAAATAGGGACCACTACGGTGGGAAGGTAACAGTGTTCCGTGCGCCTTTGGCGTCTAGTCATGCTTGCCACATAACCACGGAGACGTCCTCGGACAAACGTTGGCTCTTCGGCTTTGAAACAGAGATGAGCACCGGCCCCTAGAGTCGGAAACGACTAGCACGCATGTGCGGGGGAACCTTTACCTTTATGATTTAGCATGAATCATATTTTTCATGGCTAGCAGGGGAAAATTTTAATTTAGATCATTAATTCAGAGTAAATTAATAAATTAGCCTAATTAAAAAAATTCCTGCCAGTTATGAAAAATATATTTTATACACTGCATTAAAACTGGGTCTTAAGAATATCCATAATGGGTTTCAAAGGAAGTTAAATGCTTGTGCCTGCTACCTTAGAAATCAGGTTATATCTCCTTTGAGGAGCAACTTGGCAAAAATGTTTGCTTTCTGTAGCCATTCTATGAATTTGAAAATGGGGGAAAGAGATGATTCCTATTCATTACAGAGTTAAAATGATCTATAGCCAAGAACATTCCTTTTTTTAAACAAAAAGATATATACTTGTGGATAATGACAAGGGGACAATTAAGTCTTTTTGCCAACAGTTAACAGCAAAATCCTTTGGAAATAGGATACATTTTTTTTATTTTTTTTATTTTAATTCCATTTATATCCCGCCCTTCTCCGAAGACTCAGGGCGGCTTACAAGCTTAGCAGTAGCCTTCATTCTATGTACTGTATATGCCTGCTTATTAGGGCTTTCACACACACACACACACCAAGCGGCATTATTACAAAGTCAGCTTAATTGCCTCCAACAATCTGGGTCCTCATTTTACCTACCTCGGAAGGATGGAAGGCTGAGTCAACCTTGAGCCTGGTGGGACTCGAACCTGCACTAATTGCAGGCAGCTGGTGTTACTTAAGGAGGCATTAGCCCACTGCTCCACTTTTACTGGAATGTGAATCTCAGGAAAACATTTATTTTACAGCCACAAAATTGCTGAGAGGCTCCTTCCCAAATACATCCAGTATATGTTTCAGATAACATGTGGATGTTTCTGTCAAGTGGAGAAGAGGGGCTTCTGGCTTTGTAAATGTGAATTCTGTATGCCTAGGATTGTAATCTCAATGATTGTGTGAACATGGAAGTCACTCTATTCTCCAGATACTAAGAAACAGCAAAGGGGATGCTAAATCAAGCTAATGATAGGTAATGTCAGAGCTTAAGAGCTTCTAATATTTTCCACTCTCATTGGTTGTTCACCAGGCTGAATGAGCAACATATTTGCATAGAATTGCAAAGGTGTTGTTATCCACAACAACACACTATTAAGCCTTGAAGTAGAGGGCATGAGATATTAAGAGTCGGCCTGCTCCAGGAAGGACCATAACTTAAGAGAAAGGGGAATATTCATATCTCTGAGGCTAGACAAATGGAGGCTGTGGCTGGAACTGTGTCTTTGTCCAACTCTGGATATGAGAGTAAATCCTATTTCAAATGCTGCCATTTACCAATATCTGAGTTTTGGATTTATTGAATATAGTGTATAGACTAATTATGTGTCACCAAGTCATTTTCAACCTCAGATTTTCTCCATGATGATCCATCCCTGTTCTTTCAATTCTCCCAATGGTGCACTCATTGCTACTGTAACCTTGCTTCTGCTCATCCTCTTTCTTTCTAACTTTCCCAGCATAAGAGTCTTTGCATAATGTGTCCAATGTAGAACAATTCGAGCCTTGTCATTTGTGCCTTGCATGAGAAATCTGGGTTTTTTTTCCCTGATCCATGGCTACCCACACTATTCTCGTCTTTGCCAACACCAAAATTGAATATACTGTATAGCAAAATTTATTTTCTCATACGAGGATAGCATCATGATTTACAATCAAGGGTTGATGACACCTATTTGCTCTGTGCCTATGAAAGGCTGACCAATTCTACTGACCAAATGAACACAGACCAATATTTACTACCTATGATCAAGATTTATTGCAGTGCTTGAGATTTTACAATGTACAATATGCTCTTGTGTATTCTTTCCTTTTGTTTCTACACACGTTTTTTAAAAGGCAAAATGTTAGACTTTTCAACTATTATTACCATTTTTTTTTATTGTATACTATTCTCTTTAGAACTTTGCAGTATTTTTATTATTTGAAATGGTAAAATAAATATATATGAAAATATGTATTACAAGAAAAAAACATACCCGTAGAAGTGGAAAAAAAATCATGAGAGATTTTTTCCCCCCTTCTAGAGTAGTCTTACATAGTTTATTTTCTTAGTGAAAACAGACCATGGGACCCAACCTGGCTCTAACCTACCACTTTTGGCCTCATTGAGCACTTCTTTTTTGCAACCATAGATCAGAGGTCTACCAAGCTTCATCTCCATTTCTGACAGCAGTTTTCTTGATCTTCCCTCAAAAGAGAGACATCTGGAGTCCTACAAGCCTTTTTTCCTAATGTCCAAAACAAAGAAATAAAGCTAGACTATCTGGATTATCTCATTTGGACAATTCTCCACTGTGTTTAATTTGGTAAAAAGTAATATTATTGTGGCCAGTACTCACCACTTTCTACCATGACACACAGATCATGAGATGCCTATTATAGTAAACATGCATTTGGCTTGGAATAGGTACTAGGATACAATGTAAAGATCTTAAGATCTGGATATTATTTAAAAAAAAGGTAAAGGTTCCTCCGCACATGTGTCGTTTCCAACTCTAATTGGAAGTCCATCTAAGCTCTAAGCTCATCTCCGTTTCAAAGCTGAAGAGCCAGCGCTTGTCCGAGGACATCTCCATGGTCATGTGGCCGGCATGACTAGATGCCAAAGGAGCACAGAACGCTGTTACCTTCCCACCGTAGTGGTCCCTATTTTGCTACTTGCATTTTTACGTGCTTTCGAACTGCTAGGTTGGCAGAAGCTGGGACGAGTAACAGGTGCTCACTGTTACACGGCACTCGGGATTTGACCCGCCAAACTGCCAACCACTTGATCGACAAGCTCAGCGTCCTAACCCACTGAGCCACCGTGTCCCTCTGGATATTATTAGGGAGTCAAAGTACCTCTGTTCTCAAAGCCTCATCCCATAAATGTCAAGGCACTCATACGACAGCAATGGGTAGTTTTTGGAAGCAGGACTTCAAAGAGCTCCTAGTTAAGAGTACTTTCAAGTGAAAGCTCCTTGGGGACTGGGTTCAACTGACTGTCACATTCTCTCTGAGAAAAACGAAGAGACAACCATGTTTTAGAAAAGTGCTGCTCCCAAGAAAGTTCCAGAAGAGAGAGGAGAGACTATCATGGATAAGCAGACCTACTAATCTTCATCTAGTAGGCCAGAACAACTGTTTTAGCCAGGTTTAAGAGAGAAACTTGCTCCATTAGCAAGAACTTGACTATACACGAAAAACTACTTATTTAAATTTTAGTATGTATGTAGCATGTTTCATTATAAGATTTTATTTCATGCAAGACTCAACATGACAATAACTGTACAATCATAAAGAACTTTTATGTTTGAAGAATCTTCACATCAGAGAAAATGTAAGCTTTTTAGACAAAGTCTAAAATAATTATTTAGAAATAATTCTAAAGATTATTTCTCCTCAGTTTTAACAAGCAAGGCTGGGGGGAGTTTTCCAACGATGATCTAATGTCAGGTTTTAATAACCAGATATTTTCAGAAACGATTTTTGTTAATAATAATGTGTAATATTTGGGTATCGTCCAAGTAATTTGTTGACTTGTTGTGAATTGAGAGTTCCTGAAGATTCTTCTGGACTTATCTCCTTTTTCTTGGTCTGAAAAAGAGCACAAATAATTTTATGCAGTTATTGAACTGCAATGCAAATTCTCAGTGATTTTTCCAATGTTATGGACCCCAATCTCTAAATCAGGGCTTTTCAACCTTATCACTTTTAGGATATGGCAACATCCGAGTACCACCAGTCACCTAGCAAGGTGTCAAAAACTTGATGACCAAAAAAAAAGAAAAGAAAAAAGCGATGAAGTACAGGTAGTCCTTGACTTACAACAGCTCACTTAATGACTGTTCGTAGTTACAATGGCACTGAAAAAAGTGCCCCCCAAGCCACAGGCGAGCAACACACCTGCCTGGCAACCTGGCGGTGCTCTTCCTCCTGTCTGAGGTTTTCATTGTTGTGAACATTTCTATTGAGGATTGGCAGCAGGGGTGTGGTGGGGTGGGTGTTTGGTTTTTATTTCCCCCGTCTGCTGGGTGGCTGCAGCAGTTTTGGTCACTTCACATGACCCTGGGACACTGTGACCATCATAAATATGAATCAGTTGCCAAGCATCTGAATGTAAATCACAAGACTCTGGAGATGCTGCAACATTCCAGCTGGAGCCTGGTGCTGATCCTGGCTCTTCCACTGAGCACTGACAGCCCCACAGAAGCTCTGACCCTGGCACTTCCGCTGAGCCCTGACAACCCTGCATCTCCAGCCATCTCTCGCTCAGGCTTGTGCAGTGCTGCCATTTCCCTCCCCCACTACCACTTTTCTAGGATGGTTGAGTACCACCTGCCAGGTGTCAATGTACCACAGGTGGTACCCGTACCACTGGTTGAAAAGCCCTGCTCTAAATGACTAGAGTCAGTTTTGGCAAATGGAACTGGTATTGTCAAAAGTCTGTTCTTCCCCATTTATTCCTCAAACTAACTATAACAATTAACTTTAAGACAAATGCAGAGTAGTTGAATTTTTAAAATGTATTCCTAGGAATATGAGAAAAATATATTATTTTGATCACACTTTGTGACTAGTTTGGTCTTATCCTGCTAGTTGTTTTTTAAGAATATATTTTCTACAAATAAATGTAACTGAAAAAACAGAATTGGCAATATGACTTTTAAGATATGTTCAACATAAGCTATTTTGATTTGATGCAGCTAGCTCATACTTTCTATAACCACAAGGAAAACAATGAGAAGCAAATATGTAATGTATGGACCATTTAAACAATTATTTTTCTTTAAATGTTTCCTTTTTTACAAAGCCTCGTGACTACTTACAATTTTATGATTTAATGAACCATGGGAATGCGACTGTTTTATAACAATGGTTAAGCAATTAGGCATATGCTTCCTCCATTTTTATTCTGCTTTACTAGCAATAAAGTTAGCTGTTTGAGTATTGAGCATTTTGCCTCTGTGCTATTCTTTTCCCATGTCAAGGGACATAATTTATAACATTTTGATCCTAAAAAAAGATGGCAGAAATCAATAGAGGTTCAAAAAATAATAAAATTTAGAAGATTTTTTTAAAAGTTTCATGCTTAAATTGGGATGTTCGAACATCAGTGTGGTCTCATCATGGCCCTGTTCAGAGGTCAAAATAAGCATTCCCAATTAAGTAATTTCCAAGCTGAACCAACACAGAAATATTTCTAAAATACTGTACACCTCCCAGGGTTGTTCTGAGCTCAAAATAGTTTACAGTTCTTATTTTTCAAGTGGTTCATAGAGTGAGGATATCAAAGAGTTAAAGCAGACTCTTCTCTCAATGACAAAGTGACAATATTGGTAGTGAAGTTACCTAATTTTTCATTTTAATAATGTAAATGGCAGTATAATGCAATTCAGCAGCATCACCGTTGGCTACTTCCCCTGGCTGACAAGTATTTTAAATTATTTCAGAAGCAATTCATTTAGGATTTCATACACTAGTATGAGCACCTTGAAACATCAATGGTCTCTGCTTATATTTGCTAAATTATCATTGCTGCTTGTTTTAATTAGATGAAAGCATATTAAATAAATTTTAAATAAAATACTATGCAATTAAAACAATTGGTGATTTTAAGGCATTACACAATGGAAAACATTGGAAAAAATAAAATGCAATTACTTGTGCTTTTGCTGCACATTGAAAGAATGTATTAATCTCCTTAGCACAAACACTGTCACTGAATTCATTCGCCTTCCAACAAGCCATCATCAATGCCATCTCTGTAACACAGCTTGCCTCTGTAAAAGAAAGAAACTCCCATTATCCAGGAGTATTTTACAGCTTCTACAAATCTACTGCAAAACAAACACAAAACAAGGAAGCACATATACAGTGGGACAAAAAACTGTAGTCAGCCACCAATTGTGCAAGTTCTCCCACTTAAAAAGATGAGAGGCCTGTAATTTTCATCATAGGTATACCTCAACTATGAGAGACAAAATGGGGGGAAAGAATCCAGGAAATCACATTGTAGGATTTCTAATGAATTTATTTGCAAATTATGGTGGAAAATAAATATTTGGTCAATAACAAAAGTTCATCTCAATACTTTGTTATATATCCTTTGTTCCCCTTCATGGATTACAGCCTTGTCATGGCGAAGGGGCTTGCGTAATTCAATGAAACTATGAGCTATGCCGTGCAGGGCCACCCAAGACGGAAAGGTCATAGCAGAGTTCTGACAAAACGTGATCCACTGGATAAGGAAATGGCAACCCACTCCAGTATCTTTGCCATGAAAACCCTATGGACAGTACTAAAAGGCAATACGATATGACGCTGGAAGATGAGCCCCTCAGGTCGGAAGGCGTCCAATATGCTACTGGGGAACAGCAGAGGGCTAGTATTAGTAGCACCAGAAAGAATGAAGCGACTGGGCCAAAGCCAAAAGGACGCTCAGCTTTGGATGTGTCTGGTGGTGAAAGGAAAGTCCGATGCTGTAAAGATTTTTTCTCCATAGGAACCTGGAATGTAAGATCCATGAATCAAGGAAAGCTGGACGTGGTCAAACAAGAGATGACAAGACTGAACATCGACATCTTAGGTATTAGCGAACTAAAATGGACAGGAATGGGTGAATTTAATTCAGATGACCATCAGGTATACTACTGCGGGCAAGAATCCCTCAGAAGAAATGGAGTAGCCTTCATAGTCAATAAAAGAGTAGGAAAAGCAATACTGGGATACAATCCTCAAAATGACAGAATGATCTCAGTTCGAATCCAAGGCAAACCATTCAATACCACAGTAGTCCACGTCTATGCCCCAACCACCAATGCTGAAGAGGATGAAATTGACCGGTTCTATGAAGCTCTACAGCACCTTATAGAACTAACACCCAAAAATGATGTCCTTATCATCATGGGGGATTGGAATGCTAAAGTAGGAAGCCAAAAGATAACTGGAATAACAGGCAAGTTTGGCCTTGGAGTACAAAATGAAGCAGGGCACAGGCTGATAGAATTTTGTCAAGAGAATACGATGGTCATAGCAAACACTCTTTTCCAACAACCCAAGAGACGGCTCTACACATGGACATCACCGTCAACAGAGAAATCAGATTGACTATGTCCTCTGCAGCCAAAGATGGAGAAGCAGTATACAGTCAGTAAAAACAAGACCAGGAGCTGACTGTGGCTCAGACCATGAGCTTCTTATTGCAAAGTTTAGGCTTAAACTGAAGAAAGTAGGGAAAAGCACTAGGCCACTCAGGTATGAATTAAATCATATCCCTGTTGAGTATACAGTAGAAGTGACAAATAGATTTAAGGAATTAGATCTGATAGACAGAGTGTCTGAAGAACTATGGACAGAGGTTCGCAACATTGTACAACAGGTAGCAACCAAAACCATCCCAAAGAAAAGAAATTCAAGAAAGCAAAATGGTTGTCTGAGGAAGCTTTGCAAATAGCTGAGGAAAGGAGGGAAGCGAAAGGCAAGGGAGAAAAAGAAAGATACGCCCAATTAAATGCAGAATTCCAGAGAATAGCTAGAAGAGATAAGAATGCCTTCTTAAATGAACAGTGCAAAGAAATAGAAAAAACAATCGAATAGGGAGGACCAGAGATCTTTTCAAGAAAACTGGAGAGATGAAGGGAACGTTTAATGCAAAAATGGGCATGATAAAGGACCAAAACGGTAGGGACCTAACAGAGGCGGAAGAGATTAAGAAGAGGTGGCAAAATTACACAGAAGAACTATACAAGAATGAGCTTAACGTCCCTGATAATCACAATGAGGTGGTCACTGACCTCGAGCCAGACATCCTAGAATGTGAAGTGAAGTGGGCCTTAGAAAAGCTGAGCAACAACAAAGCTAGTGGAGGTGACAGTATTCCAGCTGAGCTATTCAAAATCTTAAAAGACGATGCAGTAAAAGTGCTACACCCAATTTGCCAGCATATTTGGAAAACTCAACAGTGGCCACACAGAATCGGTAAAAGCTGTGTGAACGGGTACATGTAAGATGTCAGTACATATGTACATGGGATACACAAATGCCAGATGTATCTGTTTCCTAAGCTTCCCTCTGTGGCCTATACCAGGGAATTATGGAAGTCCACGCACCTTAAAGGTTGTTGAGGTCGAGACATAACGCCATATACGGATAATTCTATTCAAATACATATACTTGTTAATCATACGCCCTTCACCAAGCCCACAGAAACTCAGGTAAAGTAGAGATGATCCGGACTCCGTGTAATGTTCCAGGCACGAAAGCAAGTGACTTGCCGCCGCCGCCTCCTCCTTCCTGGCGGTTTCCCCCTTTTCCAGGCATTATAGCAATTACAGCCGCTGGACCTCGAAAACGGTTAGCTTGACTGACCACCACAAGCCAGGCGCCCGGGCTGGACACGCGAGATGAAATAGGACAGGCGGGTTTGCGCGCGGGGAAAGTTGGGCGCCGCTCGCCCTCGCCTACCTCCGAGCTTCAGCTGCCGGTTCGAGACGCGGTCGGCGAGCACCATAGGCAGTTTTGTCTTCATCGGGCGACGCCTGCCCGGGATCGTCACGAAGTCGCCAAAGCGGTTCCTCCAGAACGACAAACCACCCGCTGAGCGAGCCATGGCGCACCGGAAGAACGGCCGCCACGTGATTGCCCTCCTACCATAGAGCCGCACTTCCGATGCCCAGGGGCCGCTGAGGAGCTGCGCCGGTCTGCGCCGAGCCCAAGCACATCTCGGGTCCGCGAGCGCTCCCGGTGGGCGGAGGCCTCCGGCCGAGAATCCGCGCACGGCGCGTGTTGGAGATGCTTAAACTATATTATCAAATCATATAAAGGGACAAACAGAACTAAGTATACATTGTTAAAATAAATTACCTGAGTGTCTGACGTACATACTTAATATTAATTGACAAAGTTTGGTTTATTCTTGTACAATATTATGAAACCTATGTGAAAGGATTAGGCTTACTCATAAATCTAGTTTTGTATGGTATAATAGTGCTAAAACACCACAGCAGTAGAAAAAATAATTAGGTGCCACTATTTTTTCCCCCTCCCAGGTTCTTGAAATTTTTCTCTTTATATAAAATGAGTTTTTTCTATTCACATGTTTACCTTATTTTAGGATTGTAGCCTTAATGAAAGGAAAGACCATCTTTGGCTTGTTCAGTGAAAGATATTGTTAGAGATTCTTGAACTCTGTACCAATGAGGTCAGTGTAATTTAGTTCTGCATTAAGGTCTGTAGGATTCTGCCATGCTGTATTGGAGATATATGATTAAAGCCTTCTTAGCAATCCATTGGTCAACAAACGTATCTTCCAGTTAAATGAGAATGTGTCTCTTTGTAATTTCACACCTGAAAGAGTTCTGATCTTTTAAGAAATTTATTGATATAGCCATTCAACATAATCGTGTCTCTTCCATAAACCAGTTCTTCATATCTTAGTGATTTCATTTAAAGAGCTGCTAAAACTTATTTGAAGAGTCCCAGCAGGCAGAACATTATACATAGCTGCTTGAAAACTATGGAGACAACTGAGGTACAAAAAACATAACCCATAAAGATGGAGATCATTCACTTTAGCTATGACACTGGATACCGTATATAGCTTTATTCTTGCATTCTTCAATAAATATTTCTATATATATTTACATTCCTCAGTGAGGTCCTGGTCTAAATATTTTTACTGAATTTACATATTAATACAATAATAGTGTTTTAAGAAATACCAATTTAAGTTACATTTATTTAGGTTCTTTATTGATGGATTTATTCTGTTTCATCCTGTTGTAGAGACTCAAGGGGATGTCCTGGAAGCAAATTTAATGTGATTTCTTAGCTAATGTATTTCCCTTTCTGTAATGTACAGTTGCTTAAGAGCATTAACTTTTGTTTCAGAGGAACCATGTGGCAGTTGCAATCAGAGTGAAAAAAGTCACAGATGCTGAAATCAGGCTTTCAAAATTTCTTCTTTCCTTTTATCATATGTAGCCATGCCTGTTAAATGGCTCTTTGTAATAAGGATTTTAGGATTATAGGAATATTCTTTTGAACTTGTAAATTTAATGCATGCGAATAAGGTCAATTTCTCATTGTAGATATATTTGCGTGACCTCTTTCTTTTTATTAATGCATGCTTTTGCTGATCATGAATAATTTCTTTAAATGAAGATATCTTTGGGTACCTTAGCTTCAATGCCTATCTTTGTAGTCATCCAGCTGCACTGAATATTCGGATGAAAACTTTACAGTAACAAATTGTGGTTTCATGCCATTCATCAGATTAGTCTCACTATTCTTTCTGGCTACCAAAAATCTCTTGGAGACTAATGGCTGACATAAGGTTCTGCTAAGATACTGGATCGGGATTGATGGTTTCTATATTTTTGGAAGGGTCCACACAGCTCCAACAATTTTAGAATCCAGAACTCCTCAGTATGTCTAATGCAGCCTGAAACAATATTTGCAGTCCTGTCACTATTTCCCTTTTCAGTACTACGTCCTTTGGCCTCCCAGTGCCAGGTATGACATAGCGTCTGGCTTAAGCGTTTAATGAGCAGTATGGATCATCTTGGCTCGTTTTATGTCTGATAAATTGTATATGGTGTTTTTTAAACAGCTCCAGAAAGTCTTCCTCTTCTAATTATTCTTCTTGAATCCTATTAGATTTATTTATTACAAGTGAAGGATATTCAAGACTTTAATTGCTTTCCATAAGGAAAAACAAGCCTATACATTAAAAAGATATGGATTCATGCTGGGGGGAAAATCAGGAGGAGCAGGGAGCCAGGCAGTGTGCCTTATGCTCATATTGGCAAGATGTTAATGTCAAAGGCTCGTCCTGAAGTGAGTGGAACAACGGTTCATGCAGCAGGAATGAGAGACGACCCACAAAGGAAATGCAGTTTATTTTGAAACACAGCAAACGAAATCAGGAGAAAAGTCAGCGTTGGCTGCTTGCTGCATCCAACGCTGCTTATATAGCCACCCGGTACAGTAATGACCACCACGCCCATCAAACCACCATGCCCATCACCACCACGCCCAGTAAACCAGCATCCGCCTGCCTCCCCTACAAGTATCCCGTTCCTCCCCACCCATCCCTTTCTTTGTTCCCGCTGCTCGACGCCTCACAACATGCCCTCTCGCGCCGGGAATGTCTTGGCCTCCCAGGTACATTCTCCCCATCCCGTTCTTTCCCTCGGAAGCCCTTCCCCCTCACCAGCTGTTCCCCGCCGGCAACCGCTTCCCCCATGGCCCCGAACCCCTCACAGCCCGTTATTGTCCCCTCACCCCAACCCAGCCAGAAGGCCCCAGCAGCCCACCACGCTTATGCCTGGCCTGCGTGCGCCTCTCCCCCTTTGTCCGTCCGGCGGCAGGGCCCCTCCTTCTGCCCAGGACATCCGTCCGGTGGCGAGGAAGGGGCTCCCAGATCGACGCCCGTATGCCAGCAGCTAAGGGCAGACGGGCCACTTGTGGAAACATCAGCACCGGCCGCTCCGGCCCCCTTGCTAGCTGAACTGCTCCACGCAGGCACGGCAATGGCGGCAGGCTGAACGTCCTGCCGGCCTACCAGGTCCCTCTGCGTCGGCGTGGCTTCCTGAGGTGGGCGCGAAGGCCGGCGTCCGTCCTGAGCCCGGTAAGTCGGTAGGCCGCCCATGGGCGTTAGCGACTGCCGGTCGGAGCCGCCGTTCAGCTGTGCGAGAGGGGCGTGCGTGATGGGGGAGACCCATGGGTGTGGTGCACCGCCCCTCATTGAATGTCGGGCCCGCGGGGCTCGACAGTTAACATGAAAGCACAATGGTTGAATTTCATATTACTTTTTGAACTTGCTACAATATTCAAACATCTTTATGTTTGGATATAAATAATGACAAGTGAAAGTTAAGCTTTGAATATTACATGCCAACTCTTAGCAAAAATTAGTCACAGTTTTCCTAAAATTCTATCTTGCATATAAAACAGTTAGTTCCCGTTTTCTAGCTATCACTTTTTTTTTATTACATTTATATCCCGCCGTTCTCCGAAGACTCAGGGCGGCTTTACAAACTTAGCAGTAGCCTTCATTCTATGTATATGCCTGCTTGTTAGGGCTTTCACACACACACCCCAAGCGGCATTATTATCTTTGTTACTCTTCCAGGAGATTTCCCACTCTTTGAATTATCCTGCTTTTCTGTGCAGTGAAGTATGTTGCAAAATCAAAATATAGAATCAGGATTGAAAGGGACTTTGGAGGTCTTCAAGTCCAGTTCCCTGCCCCAAGCTGTTTGGTTTGGTGGTAGCAGTGCCTCAGATAGAAGGTCCATACAGAGTGGTAAGGACAGCTGAGAGGACTATAGGAAACTCGCTTGTACAGGTAATCCTCAACAGTTCATTTAGTGACCATTTAAAGTTACAATGGCACTGAAAAAAATGACATGGCAGTTTTTCACACTTAACAACTGTTGTTGCATCCTCATGGTCACATGATCAAAATTCAAATGCTTGGCAACTGACTCATATTTATGATGGTTGCAGTGTCCCAGGGTCATGTGATCACCTTTTGCAAGCTTCTGATAAAGTCAAAGTCACACTTAACAACTATGGCAAGAAAGGTTGTAAAATGGGGCAACACAAATTTTGGGCTCAGTTGTGGTCATAAGTCGAAGACTACTTGTAATGAGTTTTTAAAGGATTTGATATACTGTAGGGATCACAAAACATAGGAGAGCTTATGTTTTCATTTATTCATCATATATGTATATGTGTACATATGTGTGTGTGTGTGTGTCTTAATTTTGGGGTTGTTTTATATCTGTGACACCTGCCTTGCCTCGTGGCAGTGGCACCAACAGCCCTATCCCAGCATCCGGTGTGGCTGCCGGCCCACTTCTGCTGCCGGTTGCGACAGGAGGCCACATAGCACATCGCGCCACTGCTGCCACAAGGTGAGGCAGGTGCGGGAAGGGGTGGAGCTGCCCCCCCGGCCATTCCTTGATCGACGACCTTTTGCTCCCCTCCTGAGCTGGACTGCCATGCTACAGCAGATGGGATGGTTGGGGTAGGCCCGGTCCCCCTCTGCTCTTTAGGAGCCAGGGGGCAGAGGCAGCGAAACGGGACTGGGCCTATCCCGCCCATCCCATCCACCATAGCATGGCAGTCCAGCTCAGGAGAGTGAAAGGTCGCCCGCCAATCAAGGAATGACCTGGCTTGGGGGATGGGGGCTGAACTACCGGTAAGTGGGTGTGTTCTGAACCAGCCCTCTTCTGGCCTTGTAATAAGGCAAACCCCTATTCAGAAAGAAGAGACTGGAGAGCATCCAAGGCTAAAAGGCATCTGCCAAGATTTATTACGTAGTTAACAAAAACACTAAAGCTTGTCTTCTCAAGCGGAAAAGTTGCTTTCAGCAACCAGCCCCTCCCCAAACACTCCTTTTATAGAGAGCTCAGGGCGTGGTCTCCCTGTGCCTCCTCCCGAGGAGCCCCACAGCCTTTCTTTGTTTGTTCCTGCTCGACTGCCTCCTGCGTCGGGCGTCCTTGAACAGGGCCAGCTGTGGGTCATCTTCCTCCGCACTCTCGGGCTCACGCAGCTGAGAAGAGGTCCCCGGCTGAGGGCTCTGCAAAGCCTCCAAACCATCATCAGCCGGTTCGTCTCCCACACGGTCCTCCTCCCCTTCATCTGAGTCATCCGACACATCTGAGCCGGCTGCCGAAACCACAGGCTGGCCCTGAGTCACAACACTATCCCGCACCGCAGGGCCCTTCCCCCGGGTCTGCCGATCCGGATGCGGTCGGGATGGGAACTGTTCGTGAAACGCAGTCACCAACGCAGGGGCATGAACGGCGGTCGCGTCTTCCCATGTGAAGTCCTCCGGCCCGTACCCTTTCCACTCGATCAGGTACTGGAAGCGACCTTTCAGCCAGCGGGAATCCCTGATGCTGGCGACCTCGTACTCGGGGGTGCTGCCTCCATCACGAGTTCCTGATGGGGGAGGTTCCGCTTGGCGAAGTGGACAGGCCGGTTGTTCGGGGACCAACAAGGACCGATGGAAGACGGGGTGCACGCGCAGGGAACGTGGCAGAGTTAAACGATAGGCGACCGGATTGATGACGGCCTTGACTGGGAACGGACCAAGGTAACGGTGGTCCAGCTTCCTCGCCGGCCGAGTGGATGGTAGGTTCCTGGTGGACAGCCAGACCCGATCCCCCACCGATAGTGGAGGCGTATCCCTTCTCGACCGATCGGCGAACCTCTTGTAGTCGGCCTTGGCCTTCTCCAGCTGCCGTCGCACCAACCGATGGATCGCCTGTAACTCCGCCATAAATTCGTTCGCTGCCGGCTCCGATGAGTCCACGGGAGAAAGGGGGAAAAAACCGGGGGTGATAACCCACGTTGGCCAAGAACGGTGTCATCTGCGTGGAGGTGTGCTGCGAGTTGTTAAAGGCAAACTCGGCTATGGCCAAATAGTCCACCCAATTGTCCTGCTGCAGGTTAACGTAGCAGCGCAGATACTGCTCTAAGATGCCGATGACCTTCTCGGTACCCCCGTCGGTTTGTGGATGATGCGCGGACGAGAGGCAAACCTTAATGTCCAACGCCCGCATCAACAACTGCCAGAAGCGGGCTGTAAACTGGGCCCCCCTATCGGAGACGACTCTATCGGGAAGGCCGTGCAGCCGGAACACCTGTTGGATGAACATGCGACTAGTGGCGCGAGCTGACGGTAAGCCGCGACAAGGGATGAAGTGCGCCATCTTGGTCAGCATGTCCACCACCACAAACACTGTCGTGAAGCCGGAGGATGGGGGTAGATCCGTCAGAAAGTCCATGGACACAGCCCCCCAGGGTCTCTTGGGTGTTGGCAAGGGCTGCAGTAAACCAGGCGGGGCCCCTGTCGCTGACTTGGCCTGCCTGCAAGGAATGCAGGAGGTGACATAAGACTGGACATCGTGTCGGACTCGGGGCCACCAGAAGGTACGGGAGACCAGGTTCAGAGTCTTGAACAGGCCAAAATGCCCCGCAGCCGGGTTATCATGACACTGGCTGAGGACGAGTCCCCTGAGTGGCCCTCCTGGAACATAGAGCCGGTCACGATAATACAGGAGTCCATCCGTGACCGACCAAGGCGAATCTGGCCCCACCTCTTCCTTCCGCTGAGCCACCCACGCCTCCTGCTGCTGCGCCTCCCGGATCCGAGCCCGTATATCCACCGGCTCCCGCACCGCAGCAAAAGACTCGACGGGGATCACTGTCCTGGGCGGAAGCTTGTCTTCCGCTCGGGTGTACTCGGGCTTCCTGGACAGAGCATCCGCTCTCTGGTTGTGTCCGCTTGGTATGTACCGCACCCGGAAGTCAAACCTCGCAAAGAAGAGGGACCACCGGATCTGGCGTTGGTTCAAATTCCGAGCGGTCTGCAGGCTTTCCAGATTCTTGTGGTCCGTCCGGACCTCGATCTGATGCCGCGCCCCCTCCAGATGATGCCTCCAAGCCTCGAACGCCGCCTTGATGGCCAGCAGCTCCTTCTCCCAGATGGTATAGTTGCGCTCCGAGGGGTTCAATTTCCGAGAGTGATACGCGCAAGGGAAAAAGGGTACTGCTGGGCGTCGTTGCCTGGAGTAACACGGCCCCAATGGCAATGTCGGAGGCGTCCGCCTCCACGACAAACGGCCGTTGCGGGTCGGGATGTTTCAAGATGGGCTCCTTCATGAAGGCGTCCTTCAAAGCCTGGAACGCCTGTTGTTCGGGGGCGTTCCACTGGAACCGAGTCTTCTTCTGCAGGAGCCGGGTGAGGGGGGCTGTCAAGGCAGCAAAGCCAGGGATGAATGTCCGATAGTAGTTGGCAAATCCAAGGAGTCGCTGAACGTCCTTCACGCGACGCGGGGGTTGCCAACTCTGCAACGACTCGACCTTACTCGGCTCCATGGCGATGCCCTCAGGAGAAATGCGGTGACCCAGGAAATCGATGGTCACCTGGTAGAACTGGCACTTCTCCAACTTGGCAAACAGCCGATGTTTCCGGAGGCGCTGCAGGACCTGACGGAGATGCTGATGATGCGTTTCACGCGACAGGGAGTAAATCAGGATGTCGTCCAGGTAAATCACGACAAACTGGTCCAACAGATCCCGAAAGATATCGTTCATAAAATGCTGAAACACAGCGGGGGCGTTGGTCAGGCCAAACGGCATCACCGTGTACTCGAAATGTCCATAGCGAGTACCAAACGCTGTCTTCCACTCATCACCCGGCCGAACCCTGACGAGGTTGTAAGCTCCACGCAGGTCCAGTTTTGTGAAGATCTTAGCCTCCCGGAGTCGGTCCAAGAGCTCGGGGATGAGGGGCAGCGGGTAGCGGTTACGCACCGTGATGGCGTTGAGTTTCCGGTAGTCACAGCAAAGCCGTAACTCGCCCGACTTCTTTTTGACGAAGAGCACGGGCGCAGACACTGGCGAGGACGAGGGCCGGATGAAACCACGAGCCAAATTCTTTGTCAGGAAGTCCCGCAATGCAGCCAACTCGGGCTCCGACATGGAGTACAAACGCCCCACTGGGAGAGGCGCATCAGGGACTAGGTCAATGGAGCAGTCGTAGGGCCTGTGCGGGGGTAATTGGTCCGCCTCTGACTCGCTGAACACGTCAGCAAAGTCGGACAGTTCGGGAGGCAAGGAAACTCCTGGGGAACCCTCCACCTGGCCGGCACAGATATGGCGGGTGTGGTCCACGCACTGCAAACTTGGAAAGGTGACCAAGTTCTGAGACCAATAGATCTGTGGATCATGCGCCCGGAGCCACGCCAGTCCCAAGACCACGGGGAAGTGCAGATCCGAAGTGACGTAGAACTGAATGGCCTCCACATGGGTACTGATGGCCATACACACGGGTTGCGTGGCGGCCGTAATAGGCCCGGACAGGAGCACTCGACCATCGATGGTCTCCACAAGCATGGGCAGATCCACTGGACACTGGGGAACAGCCCATTTGGCCGCAAAGGCCGAATCCATAAAGTTAGTGGTAGCCCCAGAGTCAATTAAGGCATGGACCGGAATCCCCTCTGGCTTGCCAGGAAGGATCAGACGTGCCTCCAAAATCAAATGCCGTGGAGGTTCACAGGCACCGTCGGAACGGCGTCGCTCGGCGTGGTTGTTGTGGGTCGCCCGATCTTTCACACCGTCTAGATCGGGCTCGGGCCGTTTCCCGACAGCAAAGCAGGGGACTTTCTCGAGGCCGGCTTGGTCACTGATGCCCGCTGACGCTTCTTTGGACAAGAAGCAGCCAAATGTCCAGGGTCCCCACAGTAAAAACACAACCCCTCCGATCGTCGTCTGTCCATTTCCGTCACCGATAGACGGGACCTGGCGGCACCCAGCTCCATTGGCTCCTCCCTCTGGACTGGGGGCTCACGCACAACAGGGGCGGCAGGGGTCTGTGGGGTGGCACGGCGACTCTTTCGCTGCTGCAACCGGGCATCGATCCGCAGACAAAGATGGATCAGCCCATTCAGATCACGCGGGCCAGCTCATCCAACATCTCCTCTGACAAGCCATCCTGAAAGGCATCCACGAGCGCAGCCTCATTCCAGGCGGAATCCTGGCTAAGCAGCCGGAAATCGCTGATATAGGCCTGTAGAGGGCGCTGACCCTGCCTCAAAACTTTCAGGCGTCGGGTGGCAGTCTGCGCCTTAATCGGGTCCTCGTACATGAGGCGCATATGGTCACAAAACCCCCCAAAGTTATCCAACAAAGGGCTAGGCTGTGCCAACAGAGGCGTGCCCCAACGAGCTGCATCTCCCGACAGAAGGCTCAACACGAATCCCACCTTATCTCGGTCAGTGGGGAAATCAACTGCTCTCACGCTGATAAAAAGCTGGCATTGTCCCAGGAAGGCAGGAAACAGTTCTGGATTACCAGCAAATTTATCCGGCATAGCTATCTGACATTTCCTCCTGGGTGGGGGTGCAGCATGTACCTGAGCTTGCAGTTGAGCCACCTGAGCTGCCAGCAAAGTAAGTTGCTGGGTGAGCTGGGCATTCTCGGCAAGAAGCTGCTCCATCGTAGTAATAAGGGGTGGGTGGCTGAAAGCAAACTGTTCTGAACCAGCCCTCTTCTGGCCTTGTAATAAGGCAAACCCCTATTCAGAAAGAAGAGACTGGAGAGCGTCCAAGGCTAAAAGGCATCTGCCAAGATTTATTACGCAGTTAACAAAAACACTAAAGCTTGTCTTCTCAAGCGGAAAAGTTGCTTTCAGCAACCAGCCCCTCCCCAAACACTCCTTTTATAGAGAGCTCAGGGCGTGGTCTCCCTGTGCCTCCTCCCGAGGAGCCCCACAGCCTTTCTTTGTTTGTTCCTGCTCGACTGCCTCCTGCGTCGGGCGTCCTTGAACAGGGCCAGCTGTGGGTCATCTTCCTCCGCACTCTCGGGCTCACGCAGCTGAGAAGAGGTCCCCGGCTGAGGGCTCTGCAAAGCCTCCAAACCATCATCAGCCGGTTCGTCTCCCACACGGTCCTCCTCCCCTTCATCTGAGTCATCCGACACATCTGAGCCGGCTGCCGAAACCACAGGCTGGCCCTGAGTCACAACAGGGTGTGGGGCTTGTGGGGCAGCTCCACCCCTCCCTCACCTGGCTCATGGAGTGGGCAGAGTTCTAACTTGGGCTTATTTTGGGGGTAGGACTTATATTAGCCCCTCCCCTCCACCAAAATATATACATATACGTACATATACACTGCCCATTTTGGTATCCAAAGTGACTCTTTGAGATATAAAAACAATTATAAATATAAAAACAAATTAAAATAGCAAAATATAAAATACCGTACTGATTAGAAAACCACTAGCTCAGAATGGAACAGCAGTGGTGCCTTCTCTCACTGCATCAACTATCTCCAGCCTACAGCTTCTTCATTGGGGCCCCATTGCAAGTAGCAGAGCCAGGTTTTAAGGCCAGAATAGATCTCACCTCTGGTAGCAAGATGTTCCAAAGGGTGCTGACCATGGCACAAAAAGCTCTTTTCCTAGACTCTGCCAGCTAAAATTCCTTGGTTGATGGGGTTTTTAGTAGACCCCTTCTGCCAGAATGAGTTGGGGAGCCAATTGTGTTCTCTCTCTCTCTCCCCCCCTCCCCCTCTCCAGCTATATCAGAAACAAAAGCACATTCTAGTAGTTCTGTTTCAGCCCATTTCTGAATCATTTTTTTTACTGAATCATTTTTTTACGCTCCTTTGCCTCTCCTTCCTCATCCTTTTTTGTTAAGCGTCATTTTCCTTCTGAGCCCACTCTCTTATTAAAGCCCTTTAAATAAATAAGGCCAATGCAATTTTTACCTCTTTAAAAATGCACAAAGCATACTGGTTACCTAATAGCAATGAACTGTTAGAATAATACATTCACAGCATTTCAAGTTAAAAGTGAAAATAGTTATCGGCAGGGTCATGCAAGGTTTCTCTCAGGTCCCCAGTTTAACCATATACATTCCCTTGAATAATTTGGAGGCTGAAAATTTATTTCTAATCTTAAGTAATTAGGCTGTCAAAAGTAGATAATATTTACAGATTTATTTGATTTATATTCCACTTCTCTTCCTGGTACATCTTACAGGGGATCTGCCTTCATATTTATTCCCATAACAGCAGTCCTGTGAGGTAGGCTGGGCTGAGAGATTGGACTGATCCAGTCAGCAAACTGATTTCCACCATTAAGGGTTGACTTGATCGCAATTCTCCGTGGTCCCAGAACACCACCTTAACCATTAGTACACCATTCTACTTTCAATTCTCAGTATGTACAAATAATTTTTATTTATAGAATTAAAAATAGTATATAACAAATTGCAGTAATTGTCACTTTTTAACAAAAATATTTTATAAAAACAATTTAAATCAATTTAAATATTTCAGCAAAAATGTTACTTTTTCCTGAATGGTGTGTCTAGTATCTGCCTGATTAACACATTCAGTTGTCAAGTAAGGCAAGTTGGTAAGAGTACGTTTTCTGCCCATTGTTCATATAATATGAAACAATCCTAATTGGTTAGTTATGCTGAGTTCTTTTCAAGAAGATTTTGTGCATATAATCCCAAAACTTCCCTTGATGAGATTCATTATGGTGAATCATAGCTGTGAGAGCTTCCCCTTGATCAAGACTCTGCCAGTAATCTTGAAGCCACATTTCTTTCCAGCTGAAACATACAGAACAAAAATATTCTTTAAATCTTTTTTTGTCATAGAGAGTGACTATATGGTCAGAATAAAGCATTATTTTTGCAAATAAGTGGGAAGATAAAAATGAAGTAGGATATTACTCACTTGCCAAGACTTTGGGCAAACGTTTTGGTATTAATCTGGAACTCCACAGAATATTTATTTCTAAAGTTAGTTAAACCACATATTTACTACAGAAATTAATAACCTTGTTGAAAGGGAAATCTGGAAACAACTTTAATATACAGTCAGGTCCAGAAATATTGGGACATCGACACAATTCTAACACAATTCTAATCTTTGGCTCTATACACCACCACAATGGATTTGGAATGAAACAAACACAATGTGCTTTAACTGCAGACTGTCAGCTTTAATTTGAAGGTATTTACATCCAACTCAGGTGAACGGTGTAGGAATTACAACAGTTTGCAAATTTCTGGACCTGTGTATATTTGGATCAGTGATGACCAATAAGCTATTACATTTAGCATGATTTAGTATGCATGATCCCAATCATTTTTGCACACTATAAAGATCAATAAGACTAAATATAATTATGCAGTAATTTTTGTCATCCTACATTTTTATTGTTACTTGCCTCTACTGTATTATGCATCTAATCACCTGCCAATGTTTTGCAAACTGTAACATTTTAGGAGAAGATTAAGGCAAGGAAACACCCCTCTTTGCTTTCCTGATCTTATTGTTGAGACAAGCTGCTTTCAAAATGAAAATCCACTTTTCAGTAATTATGCAAAAGTAATTGAAATCATCCCTCCCATTAAATTTGCAGTTTTAAATTTTATTAAGGCTTTTTGCTTATCATTAATTTCATATGATAATACTGTAAGGTTTGTTTTCTTTGATACATAGCTTAAATGTAACTATTAAAAGTGGTATATTTTTTCTTGCCTAATGTCCCAATGAAATCATTTTTATTCAAGGATTGTGTGTCACACAGACGCATGTTATTGTTTTAGGTGGTCATGATATTGCATATCTTGAGAACTCGTTTCAACTGGTGGATGCTGCCATGTGAGAGACAAATGTTGTAGCATGCTAAGTGCTTCATATTCCTCTATTAAAAGCACAAAAACTGATATTGGTTGAAAAGTTGGCATTCTATAGTTTATATATTCTGCAATATTATGTTGTGATGTCTGCATTGAGAGAATGATCAGAACTACCCATTTTTAAGCTTACTTTTTATAGTGGGATATGGTGAGAATGTTAATTACATAATTGTATTTTAAATTTAATTTAAATCTAGCCATTCAGTGTAATACCAGATTGTACTAAAATAGCTTTAGAGTACATTGTATTTAATAATATAATCGTGTCAAGTCTTTCAAGTCCATTCACTTATATGCTGCAATTTTGTCACTAGCTACGTAAGAATGCATTCTATAGTTTAGTAACTCAAAAATAAAATTTAATCATAACTCTGAATTAACTTTATATCCTTAATAAATATAACTACCTGTCTCCATCAGGAATATCTTCAATATTGCCATAGCCAGGTGCTGGTGAAGAACATCCCATGTGTGTAGTCTGTGCAATGTGAACTTCTGGAGCTAGTGATTTCCCATGAGTTTTTTTGTGGTCCCTCTCTGCATTAAGTCTTCCATTTTCTCGGTCACAGATGAAGCACTCAAATCCATTTAAATAATTAGGTAGGGACATGTCATTTACTCCCCATTCACGCTTCCTCATGTTCTCGAGCAAGAACTGGTTTGTAATACCACCTGGACTCTTGTACTTTAGATATTTCAAATATTCATCTGAGTTCCTGTCCAAAAAATCAATGTACTCTGCAAGTTCTTTAGGGCTTCCAAAGTCATCAATAAGAATAATGGAATGATCATCGGGCATCCAGTCTCGTACAGATGGTGAACCTCGATATACAGGGATAGCCCCTACATGCATTGGCCTCCAAAGTTTCTCTGTCATATAATCAGGACATATGGCATTCTCCATAGCCAGATGAAATTTGTATTTAGAAATAAAAATCATGAATTCAGAGTCTTCTGTAGTGGCTGTAGAAGTGTCCATCAATCTCATATTGGGAAGTTTTCGGTTGTTCAGGCATCTACCGTAAGAGTCTACCTAGAAGAGTGATGATAATAATCAGTTACATTTGTGTATACACATACACTCATCTCTCCACACATTCATTTTCTCTTCTCATTCATGATGTCATTTATAAGCTATTATGCTTTTAAGATAAAGAAAACAGATGAGTTCCTAACTTTTCTGTCATATTTAAAGATACATTTGGACTAATGGTCATTACTTTTCACACAAAGTAATTTCCAGATAACAGGGCAGAAGCAAGTTTCACACACATGGAAAGAAGTCTCACTGAATTTTATTGAATGATCTTCTAATCTACACAGAACCACACAGAACTGCAATGTGACTTGCATGCAAATTGTAAGGCAAAACTTATATAATACAATATAAATGATTAAAGAGGATAAGAAGATGTAAGCTGCTGAGTCCCTAAACAAAAGTTTATTGGTGAAAAGGTGGGAAAGCAGTGTAGTATAATTAAACAATCTACAGGGCCTAATTAATATTTGGATAGGAAACCACCAGGAAATCCTAGTAAGTTGGACACACGGACATATCCATGTAGATACCAGTCACTGAGATCAACCCAATGTGACTAGTCTGGCAAAGAAAAACACTGAATAATCTATTTATAGTAAACCTGTTTTTAATGTCACAGAAAAAACAAGTTATTTAGCAAAAGGTATTTTAAAAGCTAATTTATGTAGTGGCTGAAGTGCTAGACTAAGAACAAAGAGAACTAGCTTCCAATCCCTGGGAGATAGCTCTCTGCTACCTACCTCATGTTTTTGTGAGAAGAAACACAGCAAACGAAAGACTGGGTGTAAGTCTACTAAATAAAATAAATGCCACTGTGGGAAGAATCCAGAGAAAGAAATATTTTGGGAAATATTAAAAAGGCAGAATATATTTCCCCAAAGGGTTTTAACGGCAGAAACCAACCCCCCCAGTCTCTCTGCCCGAGACAGAAACCAGGTCTGCAGAAATGCAGATGTGATAATGTTATAAGATTGGAATCAAGAAGCTGGAATTAGAAAGATCTCTAGAATCTACAATCCCTCACACCAAAAACTCCAACAGTCATCAGCCCCAGCCTCAGGGAAGCATGATATGACCTCGGGGACATAATAGGATTAACCCACCACCATCAGAATACCAGGAAGGCACACTCAGACTCAGGTCAAAGTTCATGCCACAGGAACAACTCCAAACAAAAGCCCCAGAAGGTATTGTTGGAAGAAAAGTCTTCATCGTGGTTCAGTCCAAGCTGGGAACAGACATGACAATTGCTTTAGGAAGAAGGTTGTAGTTTATTGAAAAGGAGAACCAGACAGGAAGATGGCTAGCAGAAAAGGACTGAGTACATGTAGGGAGTGGGTTTTTATATCTTCTCGAGCCTTTTGTTTGGAGTGATTTCCTATTCCTGTTTGAGGCTATTTCCTGTGTCATGTATTCTGACCTGAATCTGGGTTTCCCCTTCGGCATCTGGGTTAATCCATTATGTCCTTAGACTTTGGGTGGGATATGTAGATGTTAGGTGTCTTTGTCCTCCTAAGCTTCTAGCTCCAACCTTCCTGGATTTACATCTGCATCTATATAGAGATGGTCCCTGCTTGGGGGAGGAAAACCTGGGGCTATTAAGAAAACTGGGCATGCTTTCCTGCCTCTTTAAGATCCTTTGAGGAAATATATTTTCCTGCCCTTTTAATATTTCCTTCTCTGGGGGGCTGACTTCCGACAGTATAAATACTCACCACTCTCTATTACACCTGGTCAGTTTCTCCCCCCCCTTTCTGTCTGGTGCTCCTCTTCAATAAAACTACAATCTTCTTTCTAAAGCAGTCGCCATGTTGTTTATTCCTGGCTTGGACTGGACCCTGATGAAGATTTTTCCTTCAACACCACCACCATTGTCTTAGCTTTGTTATTCAACAACAATAACAAAACGTTAAATGGGAGGCTTTAGATTTCCAGGATGCATGCGCATCCCGCCTTGAGCACAGCTTATCTTTAAGGGCAACTGTGAACCCGGCGTCGAAGTGCAGGCCTACCCCAACCCTGGTTAGTCTTCGTCTCTTGTTAATCGAGCCACCAACCTCTTGCCTGCCATCGCCACCTTTGCTCTCTCGAGTTCCGGGCCGGGTCTCAAGCTCCTCGCTCCCCCTTCCTGAAGTGCCACGAGGCCCGTCCAAGCCCAGCGACCCATTCACACCACCAAGCGCCGCCCCGGGCCGGAGCCCTCCTACCTGGATGTGTTTCATGAGCTCCCGCACGTAACGGTCGCGGTCGGCGGGGACGTCGCAGTGCGACTGCAGGTAGAGCAGTGGGGCCAGCCCCTGCCGGCGCAGGCGGTCCTTCTCGGGCAGGCCGCGCGGCGGCGGGCGTCGCAGGTAGGCCAGGTCGGGCAGCCATTGGAGGCTGAGCGGGAAGTCGGACTCGCGGCGGAAGGTGGCGGTGTGGTTGAAGAGGCGGATGCCGGCGCCGTGCGAGAGCAAGTAATTGTTCATGGGCGACTCCTCGTGGAAGAGGGCCCAGGTCTGGTGGGGCAGCCGCGGCAGCGGGGCCTCGTAGGCCCGGAAGTCCGTGCCATAGAAGAGCAGCGACCGCGTCCTCCGGTGAGCTCGCACGCGGCGGTCCTTGGTGGCCAAGCAGGAGCCCCGCGGGCAGTCGATACGCGCCGTTTCGCCTGGGAAGTGCGGAAAGAGGCCGCCGCTCCACCACAGCAAGATGGGCAGCTCCCGGTTGGCGCGCCGGTCGCGGTTCCCGGGCCCTCTGAAGGACGACACGGCAGCCACCGCCAGCCCGGCGTGCAGCTGCGCCGGCTGAAAGAAGCGGGCGGCGGCGGCTCCCGACTCCTCCGAGGCCTCCCCGGGTCCCGGGGGGACCTTCATAGCGCCGCTTCCCGCGTGCAGCGTCGCCAAGCAGCAGCAGCAGCAGCAAGCGGCGATTTGGGCCAGCCAGAGGAAAGCCATGGCCGCTTCGCCTCAGCGCGCCCCGGGCGGCCGTCGTCTCCGGGGCGGGTCGCCGGCGGGGGGACATTTTCCCGCTCCGCCCCGGCAGGGAGAGAAGCGGACGGGGGGCTTCCCGCGCGGAGGAGGCTCCTCCGTCTGGGTGTTCTCCCTTCAAATACGGCCCTCCTGGTCGGGCCCCAAGAAGGACTTGGGGAGCCCCTTCGTCTCGCTGCCCGGCGAGCATTCCGAGAGGTAGAGAAAATCTCTCGGGTTTTTGGGAGGGCCGCATTAAACGTTGAAATTTTGCTCACTTTCCAGTATTATTTGTCGCCGAACAGCCAGTTCGTTAGTAGAGAAAAGCATATGCAACCCTGTTTGGCAATCTTTCTTGGATAATAAATATATTTAATTATCTTTATATATTAATAATACATGTAATTCAAAATAGTTTTAACATCTTTAAACACTGTTTCTCGTCCCAAAATCATAGTAACCGTCCTACAATTACGAAACCCTATTGCGACCACAACAAAGAAAACGGGGGTGTAAGTTTCCTTTCTATTTTGCACTTGCAGAATAACTGTTGGCCACCAACCTTACGTACCTCATTTGTAGCTCTATGTTCACAAAAATGTTATTCAATATTAAGATTTAAGATGATTTCGGAATTAAGAAATATTTAAGAACAACACAATAATTGTTTGGTTATATGGGGTATTCCAACTCTACTCAAATAACTTATATCTACTGTGTGTAGTAAAATACTGCAGATTTGGAATCATTCAACATGCCAAAGCATCCAAACCAAATGAAATCAAAAGGTATTTTAATGGGACCATAATATCCTTTCAGATGCTTTAAAAACTTCCAAAATGCAATGTCCGTATTAGTCCATGAACTTAAAAAGGATTTACAGTATGATCAATAATGCCTAGGCCAGATTATCAGGAATATGATTTTAGGATGTTTTTTTTAAAATTATACTGATGTTGTGTCTTTATTACTATAATTCTCAAGAAGTCTTGCAATTGTGGCAGAGAGAAATTAAATAGAAAAAACAAAAACGATTTTCAGATGGAATTATTCCAAGATGTAAATTTATCAGGAGAATCAGTATTAAAATGGAAGTTTTGTTCTAGTATTCACCAGCTATACCTTGCAGTCATAATGGTATAACCACAGCTGACTTTTGACTAAAAGAGCCATGCCCCTGCCATTATATTAAAAAGAATCATAATTTCTAGTTGTTTATAATGGCTTTTTAATTTGATCAATTTGATTGAATTATGTAATAAAAGCCAGAAATTAGGAGAGTGAAATGCCATCATGTGAAAATAAATCATTGGTTTTTCCCAGAATATATCAGTCTGCTTATAACTTTAAAAATATTAACACAAGAATACCTTTATAGTAAATCATTTGTCTTCCATGTGGTTTGTAATTGTTTTGTAAACAAAACTCAATCTGGTACCAGACATTGGAAAAGACAGTAGAAAAGATGGGAAAAAGTAGGTGAAGAGATATATTCAACATTGTAAGGACTGAATTAAAAAGGTATGGCTGTCCCAGCCAGTAATTAAAGTGAAATGCCTCTAGAAATCTTGGCAGAATTGTCTAAAAATGGAATCCAAGACAACTCAAAATATATTATCCCTATGGGGCAAATCAGGCACTTAACAAATGGCAAAATAATTTATGACGAAAATGAAATGTGTAATTTCCCAAAACTGCAATTGTTAAACTACCAGATTTATCTTTTGTAACTTTAAATGAAAGATGAAGGCTAGGTGGGGATGTTTTTCTACACTACTACTCATCTGTTCTTCACACAGTTTCAGTTTCCTATACTGGGGAACATGCAGTGCTCTAAGCATTAGCATCTTCTCATACAAACAACAATTTCTAATTCCTTGAGAGCCAGTTTGGGGTGTTGACTAAGGCACAACACTAAAAACAGGGAAACTGAGTTCTAATTTTGCCTTAGGAACAAAGCCAGATAGGTGACCTTTGACAAGTCACTCACTCTCAGCCCTGGGAATAAGGCAGTGGCAACCCACTTCTGAAAATCTTGCCAAGGAAACTGGTGACTTATACAGTTGCCAGAAATCAACAGTGATTCAAAGGCACAAAAAGAAAAATCCTTTTATCATCATTTTTTACAGTTTTATAATTTGGTCAAGAAATATTTGCCTTTTACTTGGGGAAATATTCTGATACGCAGTACCTTAATTTTTTTAGAATGTGTTCACAAATCTTGTATGTAAAGTGTATAAAAGACTGGAATCTTGGAATATATGTTTATCGCACAAGAGCATATGTTTACATTCTTTGCAGTACTGAAAGCTATTTTGGTGAGATTAGTACTAAGACAGATAGTGCAAGTGCCCATTTTCAATGGATGAAGAAATAACACTGTAACATAGACAGGCTCCTCAACATCTCTAAATGCAAATTCAGTGCATGGAGTAATATGGGTGAGCAAGCACTGAACTTCTAGTGAAATAAATAGCCAGTGAAGGGGCTGGATAATATCTAAATACATTGCCAGAAATAGTCTATCAATCAGCTGAGATTTGGGATAGAGAAAAAAAAGAATATATGTAGCAACTGCGAAGCGGGGAACCTTGGGAAGGGGATGGTAGTTTGGGGAAAAATGACACTTGCTCTGATAGAAGCCTGCATGAACCCCATTTTCTCTGGCTGTGAATATAGATGGAAAGAATGTAAGAGGGAAGGACTTACAGAGTTCTATAGAGTATTGGGGAGAAAAAATTTGTCTAGGCAGGCTTCCAACTAACCCAGCTTCTTAACACTACAAACAGTAATAGACAATAAATGCCCACAGTTGTTACGTGGATTTCTTTTTAAATTTTATTTTTATCTTTGGAATCTTGTCTCATCTTTATTTATCTGCCCATATTAGCAGATTCAAACGAATCTATGTTGCCTCTCTTCCTTTTCCTTATTTTTCCTGAAGAAAGCTTGAGTGAATTTCTATCTGTTGCATTTTTTGCAGTAATCATGATTTGGTGCCTACAAGGAGCTATTTCAGTACTCTCCACAATTACTGCATCACTTTTTGGTTGTAAACAACAAAAATTACAGCTATTATTTCTTCCAGTCAAACTGAATGACAGTACAAATTGTTTTAAGAAACAAACCTTCCATCCAGTAACACACACCTGTAAGAATATGCAATAACACAAAAATAGAAATAGATTTTAAGAAATTCAATATAATGTATTCTAGATCACAGTATAAAAGTTCAATTTTACAGTAAGATTAAGTCATGAAGAAAGGTGATTTAGCTTTAGGAAGAATGTATGTTGTATTTCAAAACAGTGCTAGCATGCTTTGCCTTTTTGTACAATTGCTAGTTTTTCTCAGCAAGCACTAATGAAAAATTAGGTTCATGGATTAGAAAATGAAATGCTTTTGCAGATAAGAAAAAGTTTATAAGCATCTGATAGAATATTGTTGTAGAGTATTACAAATTATAGTTTATTTGCCATTGTGGAGCTTAATAGTCAACCTGCAAACCAGTTCATTCCCCTCCAAAGTACAGGGCTTGGAAAAAATAATCAGTATTTATTTGCTAACAATGACATAAAATACATCTTTATATAATTTTTACAAATTAAAAGATGAATTGGAAAAAAAAGTGAAAATACACTTAACTTTTTAAAATTTAAATCCTAGTAATTAGAATTCTGAAAGTTTCATTGTTGACTGTGGTTTTGGGTATGGATGTTATTTGTTTCATAGATTTCCAAATTTTGGTTGGGATAATATATTTGGTAAGAAGGAGAAGGGCAATCTTAATGAAGCACATATGAAATATTTATGAATCTTTTGGAAAAATCTCAACAGCGAATTGTGTACATTTCTTTGCTATGTGATGAAAGGGAAAGCTGCAATAGATCAAACAAAATATTTACAATTTCTCTTTCTCATGCGCACGCACATATATGTGCGCACACACAAACACAAAATAAGAAACTATACTCCTGAATATTTAATCATGTACATAAAGGTTTCAATTTCAAATATTCAGTCTCAACCCACAATTTGCCTAGGCTCTCCCCGTTCTCCCCCCCCCGTCCTTTCTCAAAATTCCATGTTGTTATTCTCTTAATACATCCTGAACACTGCAAGACAATCTAAGCATAGTGTTTTTTAAAAAATAACTAGTCTCCTGCAAATTAATGAGCCTTTATATCGAGTCTGTGAAATGCATTTCATTTTTCTATCAGAATTTCTTTGGCCTATTTGAAGCCAGAGTAATGGTTTATCAATGGAAAAATTGCCTATCAGCTAGGCCAACTTTGTCTGAGCTTGAAGACTAAAATTCAGTTATGACTATCCTACACTAACAAACCAGTTTGTTATTTTATCAATGACCAAAGTTTATGGAGCTATTAAGAGTCTGAACATCAGTGGCATGATTTGAACTTCGTATTATGAGCATTTCTTCCACATGGAGATCTTGGATATTTCATTGCTTCTTGGATACAACTCAACCTAACCATCTCCAAGCATATTTCTGCCACTTTTTGACATCGTTATAAAACATTTCTTTTAAAGGAGAAATCATGGTCATCTTCAAGATACGTAATTAAAACCTAGCATGCAAATAGGAAAAGAGAGACAAAACAAGATACTGGCAAAAAGATGCTTCTTTTCTCAAAGGATGATGGCAATACCAATTCACACCAACCAAAGACAGATTTAACTTTCCTAGAGAAAGGACCTGCTTGTTTCCATTTACTTATTTCAAGGCAAATTTGTGTAGCAACACAATTACAGTCATTTTTTTCCTAGCTCAAAATTTGGGATTTTTAAAAGACACCATTCTACAATTTGATTACAGTATATTGAATCCTCAAATTTTAAGAAGTTACCACCCTATCTGACATCCACCTCCCAATTGAGTAGGCCAGCCACCACCTTTTTCTATTTGGCTTATTTTCTTTTCATAGAGACTATCACATACACAAACTTTGCATCACCATCTAATTTTGGAGAGTGATCGCTTTTTCTTCTGTTGCGGAATCACATATATTAACTCAAAGGAACTTGGGTGTCAGGAGAAAAAAGATGTAGTTTTCTGCCAATCCTAGTAAGTGACGTAGATTTATGACCTAGAATCATGTTTTTCATTCACCCTAAGTAGATGTTTTGATCGTTCATGTCTCTCTCTAAAAGATTTTGGGAGATGCTGAAACTTTATGAAATATATTAAAATTATACAGTTTTTTCTATAGTCCTTCCAAAGGGAGATGGGTTTGCTTATTATAGCAGTCAGTCAGCGAACCTACAGATGTCAGTGCTGGCATCCAGCATAATTCTGACTCTAGCTCAGCAACTGGCGAATTTCTTTGTGCATGTGACAGAGGAAGTCCACATATGAAGCCCCCCCATTCATGCTCTTATCTTCCACCAAGAAGTGTTTGAACAGCAGATCTAGTTTGTCTTCCTGCTTCACAATGATAAGCTGAAAGCAAAAAAAATAAAAGATATATAATTGGCAAATAAGTCTTTTGCCTTCTGAATTTAATGCAGCCATATTCTGACAGTGAAAGCAATGGAACAGTCAATGCCCAGGTCTGAACCACCCCAAGCCCATTTGAGAGTACTATTGTTTCTTTTAAGGCATTCAAATCAGATTTATATACACTTTAATGCCTGGGAATCGTAACCGACAATCCTTTTTGTTATAATTATAAAATCAAAACCAGTTACCTTCATGTAGCGTGATCTTTGAGCCTGGAACATATCAATAATGGATCGCACTCTTTTTGAAAAGGGATTGTCCAAAACTGGTAGTGTACACTGTAACAAAGTTATGGCACAGCAGATCAGGGACCATTTAATTCATTAATTAAATGAATATTAAAAACATAGGTCACATCAATTACATTACACAAATCATACTGCAAAGTGTGAAGATGCTTGAAACAGTCTGGAATGCTTCACAATACTGAAAATGGAGAGGAACAACAGAACCTTAGTGAAGGCTCATATTTCTTCAATTCTGGCCTTTCATTCCCTTGATCACGAACCTGCCAAAATGTTATTATTCATTGAAATACCTTTAAATTTTTAATGTTATACAGAAAACTGAGATATCCAAGGTCAGATACAACATATACTAAAATTAAGGCAATTTTTTTCTTTATCCAATCCTAACTTACCATAGAGCTGTTGATCTGACTGAATGATGAGACTCCAAAGAGGTTTTGGATCAGGCCTTGTTGAACATTTACTCCTACCCACAAAAATATATTCAGGCCATTTTCTAGTAAGTATATGTCACCCTTGGAGAGACGTTCTTCTGAGTTTCTGATTGCTGTTGGTAAGGAGTTGCTATTGTAATCTATTTTGGTCTGTAAGACAGAATGGAAGTTACTATCTCGGAGGGCCCCATTTAAAATGTAAAAGACATCATAAGAATTAAAGAATAAACTGACAATACACTATTCCCATGATTGGGGAATTTGGAATATGCATTACACATACTTTTTTGTTTTTTATACTGAATGTTATACAAATTCAGATGCAAAACACAAAATGACTATTTGTCAGCTCTGCCTGATCTGGCTTGGCGCCTCACAAGCATTTCTCAGGCTGTGGGATGCAGCCAGGGGGTGAAGGATGAAAGGGCAATAAAGCTGCGTATGTATGTGATGGGAAATCAGGAGGGGGGGGATGACAGGTGATGAAGACCAGAGCAGCCGGATCATGTTTGTACCAGCATCCTGCAGCGAGGCACCCTGGGAAATATGCAGATTACCCCCAAACATCTGTGTTCGCAAAACATCTTGGTGAGCTCCAGTTGGTTGAAAATGGACTGATCGGGTGGGGGGGGATGGGCTGTGGGCAGACCTTTTTTGTGTCTTGCGAGCACAGGAGAATTCAGAGTGGGCTTGACTTTATTGCAACCATCATCTTTACTAAAAGAACTCTTTGCTTTAACCAAATGGAGTTGAGGGTCTTTCTTTCCTAAGGGATCGGATTGGGGCAGGTCTGATACTACTTGACTACATAATATATTCCAAGGGAGACCTGTAATTCTAATTTTCTTAACTCTGGACTCGTTTACCTCATGATGGTACTCTAAGGAAATATTATTCAGAACTAAGTAATGAGGCATTCACTTAAATTTACATTAAATGTGAATAAAGTATAATTTACGTTTTGGTATAATTATATTACATAGAATGTTTGTGTGTTCTTTTTAAAAAAGAATGTTTTCTGTACTTCATAGAATGACTCATGCTGCTTATGTACACTTATAGAACAAATTTATAAAGAAATATTAGCATAAAAATGTCATCAGCCATGTTATTCAATTTTTTTTATTTTGGTGCTCCTCTGTTAATGTCAGCTTATCAAAATCTTTTCTCAAGGGTATTCATCATAGGTGAGTTCAAGTTACCAATTAGGGAAATACTACATTCTGTCATTTGGCAAATAATTTGAATGAGAATTTTCCAAAATAACAGAAACAGTAAACAGCAATTTCCCCACATTTGTACTACCGTATCAAACAAAAGTCCTATTTAATTATGTTAATTTTTAGTTGAGTCTGTACTTCAGATGTAGACAATTAAAACCTGTCTATATTTTCTCAGGATCCAACAAACACCAGGCGAATGTGGCAAGGAATCCAGGCCATTACGGATTATAAGGTAATTATAAGATGCAAGGACGACACAGACTTCCTAAACAAGCTGAATACATTCTTTGGAAGATTTGACGCATAAAATAGCACTCCTGCTAGGAAAGCTGTGCCCCATCCTGACGAGCAAGTGCTTAGCTTTAATGTCATCTCTGTCCGGAAAACACTGTGGAAAGTTAACATTTGGAAAGTAGCAGGCCCAGATAACATCCCTGGATGTGTCCTTAGGGAATGCGCAGATGAGCTGGCTTGTGTGCTCACAGATATTTTCAGTCTCTCATTGCAGTAGGCAGTGGTCCCATCGTGTTTTAAGATGGCTATCATCTTGCCAGGGCCAAAAAAGTCTACAATTACAGGCCTCAATGATTATCGTCAGGTTGCACTGACATTCATCATTATGAAATACTTTGAGAAGCTGATAAAGGGCATTATTGTATCTAGCCTCTCACCAGCATTTGACATGCTTCAGTTTGCTTACTGACCAAATCAATCTACAGAGGATGCTATTTCTTCCGTTCTCCATCTGAGCTTGAAGCACTTAGAGGTAAGAAATACTCATGTGAGTTTGTTGTTTGTCGACTTCAGTTCGGCATTTAACATAATCATTCCCCAGCATCTAGTAGACAAACTGGGCCTTTTAGGCTTAAACACTCCTTTGTGCAAATGGATTTTCTTACCAACAGGCCCCAATATGTGTGAGTTGGAACAAATACCTCTAATACCATTTTCTTGAGCACAGGTTCTCAGGGCTGCGTCTTAAGTCCGCTGCTGTTCACCTTGTTGACCCTTGACTGTTGTGCTAGGTTTGCCACCAAGGAAGTTCACAGATGATACAACAATAGTGGGCCTTATTCATGATGACAATGAGGATGCTTACCACAAGGAGGCTGAGGAGTTGGTAAACTAGTGTAAGGGGAACAGTCTAGTTTTAAATGCCAGAAAAACCAAAAATATTATTTTCGATTTCAGAAAAGGCAGCCACAGCCACACTTCTCTGTGCATCAATGATTCATCTGTGGAGATGGTTACCAGCATCAAATTCCTGGGTGTGCAGTTAACAAGTAGGCTGACTTGATCGCTCAATAGCGAGACACTGGTGAAGCAGGCACAGCACCGTCTACATTTTCTGCATCTCATGAGAAAAGCTCATCTTCCTTCCCCTGTCCTGACCACTTTCTACAGGGGGACGATCAAGAGCATCCTGTCATACAGCATCACAGTCTGGTTTGGAAGCATCCCTGCTTCAGACAGAAAGGCGGTGCAGAGTGGTGAGGATGGCTGAAAAGATGACTGGCAGTTCCCTCTCTTCCATCCAGGACATAGCATTGTTTGAGCAGGGTCTGCAAGATTGTCTAGGTCCTAGGATACTATACATCCTCTTCATGACCTGTTTTCCTTGTTACCTTTTGGGAGGAGGCTCCGTGGTATCCGAAGCAGAACATCCAGATTCAGCCACAGTTTCGTTCCATACAGTATAAACCTTGTGAACTCTCAAGCTTCCTCCTTCCATTATATATTCAAGATGGACAATGTTTAATATTCATATATTATGTAGGTGTAGATCTATACATATGTTGTATATAGTATGTATATGTTGTATATAGTATGTTTAAGTGTGTGTCATGTATGTGTTCACTCTGAGAGCGGGCAACTATATTTCATTTTTGATGTGTCATTGTGCCCACAGTAAAAAATGACAATAAAAGTTATCTTATCATCAATAAAGGTTATCTTATCTTATCATATTTAGAAGCACTCACCAGTGGTATCAGTCTGGGATAAAAGAAAACGTGCGTTTCTGCAACATCCATAGCACTGATTAGCTGGCGGATGTAGGACCGATCATCAGTGGTGACCTCAGACCCGGGCTGGAGCACATCACTTTTCAAAACACAGTTCAAATATACAGGGAGAAGTTTCATGCATTCAGGAAGAATCAGCTAAAAGTGACAAGAAATTAAACAAAAATAATTCATGGGGAAGGAAAAGGACAGTATATTACTTTTGGTTTTGTACAAATTCATCCATGCCACTCATTTTGGCTTCAATGAAAAAACACCACACTATAGCTAATATTCAATTCAATTCTAGCCTTGCAATTTATCAAAGACTGCAGCCATCTCATAAGTCTGTATTTAGATACAGGTGGCTCTTTTATGACTCGTGGACTTGAACTCCCGGAATTCCTGAGCCAGCATGGCTCAGCTTGGAAACCTCTCCCGTTCCCCTCAGCATGGCTGGCTCAGGAATTCTGGGAGTTGAAGTCCACGAGTCATAAAAGAGCCAAGGTTGCCTACTCCTGCCCTTGACTTATAATCCTTCGTTTAACAACCCTTCGAAGTTACAATGGCACTGAAAAAAGTGGTTTATTACCATTTTTCACACTTATGATTATTGCAACATCATCATGGTCACATGATCAAAATTCGATGCTTGACAACTGGTTCATATTTATGATGGTTGCAGGTTGTCCCAGGCTCATGTGATCACTTTTTGTGACCTTCTGACAAGCAAACTCAATGGGGAAGCCAGATTTGCTTAACAACTGTGTTATTAACTTAATAACTGCAGTGATTCACTTAACAACTGTGGCAAAAAGGTAATAAAATGAGGCAAAATTCACTTAACAATTGTCTTGCTTAGCAACATAAAATCTGGGCTCATTTGTGGTTGTAAGTTGAGGACTACCTGTACTTGCCGCTGTTACAATAAGCATCTGTTTAGTTTTGGATAACACAAAAATTTCTGCTGAAAAAGCCCAGAACAAGAATTTATCTACATGGGTCCAAAATTAGGAATTGGGGAAAAAACAATGGTACAGGAAATAATGTTCTCTAGCAAATATTATCCATCATTAACATGGCCAACCTAATTCCTTTATTACAGCCTGTGCCGTTTTTTCAATTAATATTGATTAGGGCTGAGCACAGATCCAGATTCAAAGGACAACACATGATTCTGAGGACTTGCACACATAGCACCTGTTGGAATCACATTACATCATATTTTCCCAGGATTGCAGGAGAGTAATGGAGGGCAGCTACTAGGGCCTAAGAAAAGATGCATCTTCTTTGAGGTGTTTCTTTATTTCCATTATGAGTGATTAGCAATGTACTACAAAGTGGTATGAAAACTAATAATTCCTTTGGGATAATGGATTTGCCCAGTATTTTTAGTAATTATATCAGGGTTGGTAGGAGGATTGAAGATTTTATACAGCAATAGAACCAGCTGAGTTGTTTCCTTGAAATCCACCCTCCAAGTGGGAGGGTTTTTGGTTGTTAAATAGTAGAGGGTTGGTTGTTTTTTGGCTAGGTTTTACTACCAAGCAATTGCTACTAAGTGAGTAGCTTACAATCCTATTATAAATTAACAGTATTTGAGACACTCAAAAACTATAAACAAGCAAAGTAAAAAATTAACAAAAGATAATAGTAATAATCTAGTGAGGAGCATTACTATCCATAGATAATCCAAATCTATACAACAGGTCTTTCAAACATAGTCTTTCAGTTATGAAAATTTTTAACACAGAAATAAATTTCCAGGTTCCTCATTTAGTGCTATGATCAGTATTTTTTTAAAGCCTTTGAGTCAGTGCTGATTCCTGGTGACTGCTTAGGCAAGTCCCTGCAATTTTCTTAGCAAGATTTCAGAAGTGGTTTGCCTCCTTCCTAGGGCTAAGAGAGAATGTCCCAAGATCACCCAGCCAGCTTTGGGCTAGTTGGGATTAGAATTCAGTCTCCTGGTCTGGTGCCTTAACCATTACAATGAACTAGCTCTCGTGAACCATACAATACTTAATATTCCAACAAGCACTTTCAACTACTATGACAATATCCCTTGCATTTCCATCTTTGGTAATTGGGGAGATACAGCTGTGGAAATGTATGCCTTGGGTATTTCAGAATTGTTGTTTTCTGCAATTTAATGGTGAGTGGGCTGTGCAAAAGAAACAGGTAGTGGCTGCAAATCATGTTTTATTAAAGCCCATCCATGTATGAACAGTTTTTCAAATTATTTCCATAACTGAGAATCTGTGTGGTGTTAAGGATTAAGGTATAAGACTGGCTCTGAAAAGACCTTCACCTGGGGCCAATCATTCTACTTCAGCCCAACCCACCACCAGTGTTAGAATGCCAGGCAAAAAAAACCAGATCCACATGTAGAAGTTCCAAATTACTGCTTTTTCCTAATATACACAGGAATTTTCTCAGACTCAGCACCAAAGTAAGCTAGATAAGGTTTAACGCATTCCAGGGTGGTTGGACTTTGTCTTCTTGTAGTTGCTAGGGACTCTAAGCTAATCCTTCCATTTAACTCCTCCCCCTGGCTCTGCTGCTGTCTTCCCTACATACCGTAGTTAGGGTTAATTGAAAAAGTGGGGAAGGGAATACTGTTTATCCTATCTTCAGCTTCTGTAGGAAAAATGGGATATAACAATCAAATGCAATATGATATGAATACTGTCCAAAGTGTTTGTGTGTACCATTGCAAGAGAAACCAGAATGGACTTTTGTTGATTAAATAATGTACTCAAGTAGTCCTCAGCTCACAACTTAGTGTCTGTTTGAAATTCTGACAGATCTCCCCAAGGTTACTTATGACCTGGATTTGAAGTTTCAATGGCTAACCTCCCTCCCCCATGATAATATGCTTGCATTTTGGGTGCTCAGCAACTTGTCCGCATAATTTACGGCTTTTTGCTGTGTCCTATGGTCACTTGATCATGATTTTTTACCTTTTTTTTTGCCCAAAACTGGCCATTTATTTTTGGTTTCTGGCAAAGTAAAACCCACTGTAGATTTGCTTAAAAACTGCCATGTTTTCGTAATGATGGACCTTTGCTTAATGACCATGGTGATTCAGTTAATAATTTTCACAAAAAAGATTATAAAACTAGGTGCAATCATGTGATGAACTGCCTAAGAATTGACGTGACTTACGACCACTCTCAGTGCCCTGATTCAGGATTAGTATCCATCATCACATCGCATTTCAGGAGTTACCTGTCCAGCAGAAGAAGGGCTAGCACAGTTCTTCCGATAACATGCTAAGATCTGGGCACACTGACTGATCAACGTATCTCTCACAGTCTTGACTGGATTGTTCAGTACTCCACGATATGCTTCAGGGGGAAAAAAAGTCCCTGATTAGAAAAACATTTAGCTAAGCTATTCATCTGTTAAAGGAAAATATGAACAGTCACTGGATATGAAATAGCCATCAAATAAATATCATAATAAATAAATAAATAAAATAATAAAGGCAACCAATTGTATTCACACTGAGTTTCACTGCCAGTGTGCTCTTATCTCTTGAAATCAATGATTTATTTCCAACTCCGTCTGCAGCACTGGGAGAATCCAGGAAGATTTTTTTTTCTTGCAACCTGTCATTAAAAGCTTTTTGTGCTCTCAAAAGACCAAGATTTCCCTCTCCCTGAAACAATGACAAGATTGTCCTTACCAAGTTTAGCCAAAAAGTTGATCAGTGTGTCTGTCTCACAGTTCCTATAAAGGTCAGCCAGCTGTGTGCAGCAGTTCAGGGAGAGATTGTGAATGCGCAGGCGCCTCTGTCCTGCACAACTGGTATATAATACAGCACACTACGTGAGAGAGAGATTTATAAACAGAGCTATTAAAATTTGAACATCAAGGATTACAGTCAACTCCTAGTTTCCCATTACTTTCTAGTACTGCTTTTATGAACAAACATTAGATACTCCTGGATTGAACTCTCCATCTCTTAAGCAAAACTTACATCAGATGGGAGGAATTCTTTTCCTATGTTCTTGGGCGGCCCAAGATCATACCAGTGATTTCAATGGGTACTGATGATATACTTCTAATATGTTTAAATTATTTGGTGTCTGTGTGTGTATGTTTGTGTATGTGTGTGTGTGTGTGTGCATAGAACCAGGAAAAAGAGAGCCTAAGATCTTAAACTTACCCACTGAATGGATCATTTTTAGCCCTCACACCTGTCCACCAAGAAAAAGTATGCATTTTGTCCTAAAGAAAATTGGTTGCCATTTGACTACAGAAAAAAAGATATCCTCCCCCAAAACCAGTCTGCATATTCAACAGCATCCTTTAGACAGGAATTACCTGGAGTAAGGCTCCACTCTCTTCTCTTAACTTGTCATCGTGTTTAAATTCCACAGTGATTGTTTTGTCACAGTCTAAACCTGCTAATTCCACATCTGTTGTATTGCTCATACAGAAAGCTCCAAAGAAGTCTGTTGCTCGAATACCTAGAGAAAAACAATAACAAAAATTATTCAAGATGAAATCTTTTAAAGACTGGGTTCATATATCACACTGAAGTCAACCTTGGGCTTAGGGTGATGGAGAAATCAGTAATTCTTGCTCAACACATTTTTTTTGGAAGATTCGAGGCATCAAATAGCCCCCCCTGCAAGGAAAGCTGCACCCCTAAGCACTGATGAGCAAGTGCTTACCTTTGATGTTACCTTTGTCAGGAGGACATGTTCTTACAGATATTTTCAATCTTTCATTGCAGCAAGCAAGTGGTCTGTCAGAACCCATTCCTATTTCATTTCATTTCATTTCTATCTATCCTCTCTGATCTAAAATCAAATCCCACCTTCCCCTGGGTTCTGCCATACTCCCAAGGGGGAGGGGGGATGTACCTGCAGGGCTATTACTTTCACTTCCTCTATTTGCTACAATGTAATCCTTTACTTTGTTTATTGGGTCTCTATCCTCCACCAGCTAGCTGAAATGTAACAACTTGTTTCCTGCGTTCTCTCTCTCTCTCTCTCTCTCTCTCTCTGAACTCTATCTTTTAAACTGTCAGTTAGAACAAAGGAGGGAATAAGGAATGTAACCTCGGTGCCTGGTTTATGTCTACACTCTCAGAGGAAGGTGTGAAGAAGCCTCGGACCCTAGCTGTGTGAGCTGGAGACAGGCCGATGTTATCTCCCCGTTTCCCACAACAGACTTAACACTTGGGGATTGGCCATCCCACATTGGGCAGTCAATCTGTGGGGTGGGGTCTTGTTTGGGGATACTATAATCTACTGCGCTGTGCGGGAAATCTCAGATCCTGTCTATTATATCTGCTATTGGAAGAAATTGTTTCCAAGAGTTCTACTTGCTTAAGATGAGGAGTTGAAGTGGGTCCTGACATGGTCCTTCCTGTTTTAAGACTGCAATTATTTTGTCAGTGCCTAAAAAGTTTAAGATTACGGATCTTAACGATTATCTTTAGGTTGCACTTACATCCATCATTATGAAATGCTTTGAAAGATTGATAAAGGATTTTATTTTATCAAGCCTCCCTCTACTATTTCACTCACTTCAGTTTGCTTACTGGGTAAATCACTCCACAGAGAATGTTATTTCCTCCAACTGAGCTTGGCAGACTTGGAGAAAAGAAATACTCATGTGCGAATGCTGTTTGTTGATTTTAGTTTGGCATTTAATATGATCATTCCTCAGCATTTAGCCGACAAATACTGGACCTATTAGGTTTTAATACCCCTTGTGCATCTGGATTCTTGATTTTCTTACTGGTAGGCCCCAGTATATGCAAATTGGGACTAATATTTCTAACACCACTTTCTTGAGCACAGGTTCTCCTCCCGGGCTGTGTCCTAAGACCACTGTTGTTCATCCTGTTTACCTATGGCTGTTATGCTACGTTTGCTACCAACCATATTGTGAAGTATGCAGATGATACAACATAGAGGGCCTTATACAGGATAACAATGAAGGTGCTTAGAGGAAGGAGGTTGAAGGTTTGGTGGACTGATATAATAAGAACTTGGTTCTGAATGCAGGAAAAATAAGAGATCATTGTCAATTTCAGAAAAGGCAGGCACAACCATATGCCTCTGTGTATTAATAACTTAACTGTGGAGGTAGTATCAAGTTTCTGGGTGTGCAGCTCACGAGCATGTTAGCTTGGTCACTCAACAGTAAGATGCAGGTGAAGTGGGCATCGCAGTGCCTGCATTTTCTGCATCATATGAGAAGAGCACATAGTCCTTCCCCTGTCTTTACCATTTTCTATAGAGGGACAATTGAAAGCATCCTGTCGTGTTGTATCACTGTTTGGTTTGGAAGTATTACTGTTTTATACAGGAAGGCTGTGCAGAGTGGTGAGGATGGTGGAAAAGATTATTGGAAATTCACTTCCTTCTATCCAGGACATGGTATATAAGAGCTGCCTGACCAGGGTATTGTCAGGGATGCTACACATCCTCTGCATGACTGGTTATCTGTTACCTTCTAGGAGGCGGCTTTGAGGTGTCTGAAGCACAACTACATTCTGTAATAGCTTTGTACCATATAGTATCAACTGTGTTAACTCTATGTGTATGTATGTGTACACACACACACACACTCTTCTGAGAGCAGGCATTGGAACTGCATTTTATGTGTGCCATTGTGTACACAGAAAAGTGACAATAAAGGTTATCCAATCTTTTATCTTATCTTGTCTTATCGATCTAAGTCAGTCCAGTGAGTAAGCAAAGATGAGAGGCAGGACCACTGCAGGGTAAGCACACAAAGTCTGCAGCTACACCTTAGGTATTCTCATTCACTGTAATGGTATGTGGGAATGACCTTGGGAGACAGGAGAAAAGACAGAGCCTAGACAATGGCTTGAAAAATGAAATCTGAGTCTGAAGGAGGTATGAAGGGGAAGAGAAAGCATCTCAGAAGGGACCCTCCCTATTTTCCAGAACAGCAAAAAATAAAGGTGAGAGATACTTGCAGACTTGAAAAATTCTGTTATTGTAACCTTACAATAAGGATGTTAGTATTCATAATTGGTGTTTCTTCTCTGGATCACTTCAAAGGGCTGACGTTTACTGATTAGATATAGGTTATAGATACATAGATATGTGCTCACCTGTGCTAGTACGTACTCTCATCACAGCATCAAATCCAACTTCTTTTTGAACATCTCTACGTAAATCATTCAAGAAGCGTTCCTGATCTGTTTCCACCTAAAATACACAGTCAACATGCTTCACATGGTGGACACACAGGTGATTTCTAACAGAGGCTGAACAGCATTCCAAATAAGACCATTGCCTCGTACCTCCAGTTTATGCAGGATCTAAACTCTAAATCACTTAGAAATTCAGAGAACACATTGCTGCTGCTTTAAAAAAGAATAATCTGCAGTATATACCATAGTCTACAAGTCCAGAACTTTTATTTTTTCATGCAAGGTGCCTAAACCATCTAAATCAACAGAAATCCATCTGAATTCAAAATTATGATGTGAAAATCAACTTCACTGTTGTTTACTTTTTAAAGTGTATATTGACTCCTACTGAACTAACCTGAGCTAGTACTAGTAAAACTGGCTCCTGAAATAGTTTTATTACTTGTTCTCTCTCCTTTGAGACTATAATGGCAGCTATATAAATGAACAGATGTTAAAGCCAAGACAAACCATACCTGAAAATATGTGTATTTATAAATGGAGCCACCAGTCTGATATGGAACAACCCCCAAGGTAGCTACATCCAAATACTGATTTGGGAAAAGGAAAAGGTCCACGCAGCACCCTTGGGCCACACAGTCCTTGGCTAGGTTGTTGTAGAAATTTGTCTGAGGCTGGAACAGAGTCTAAAGTAGAGAAAACGAATAAGCAGAGAAGGCAGAAAACAGGATAATTCTTGAACAATGCCCAAAATCCCAGCTTAGAATTATCTCTATATCTCCTTTGTCCTAAAAATGCGAGCAAAAATAAAAAGTAAAACCAATTAGGTAGTATACAATTTCCTGTCTATGAGAGGCAGTTTCGTCTAGTGGTTAAGGCACCAGGGTAGAAAGCAGGAGACTGAGTACTAAGCTTTTCCTGTTTCAGGAATTTCATTCAGAGAAGGAGCAATTTTTTCCCCTTTATGTTATGGTGGGAGGGGGGCTTTAATCAGTGAAGATTTCCAGGAAGAGAACCTTCTTTATTGGTTCCTTTTGGAACATTCTCCCATCCCCTCAACTCTGAAGTGAAGAGGCCCCCCACTCTCCCAGCCTTTCAAAAATATTTGAAGACCTGGCTCTGCCATCTCGCTTGGGCTCACAGAGGAGCATGCAGCCCTGGGGCTGGTTAGCAATCGGAAGGCCCTCCCTCTCCTTTTAATTATCCAATATCCAATTTTAACTATCCGTGCCTGTATTTTAATTTTTTTTATATCCAAGATTTTATGGTGTGTTTTTTTTTATTTTGTTTGTACACCACCCAAATTCCCTGTGAGGGAAATGAGTGATTTCTAAATGTGATAATAAACAAACGAACCTGATTCAGGTGGACAGATCATAGCAGTGGGAAGAGTTGGGGGGTAGGGAAGGCACAAAGCAATTAAGGAGACATAAGAAATCATAATCAGACTTCCTGCCTTAGCCTACGTCTGTTGGAATATGATCCTCTACCTTTTCTTTATCAGTATTCATCAGTTTCTTGTCGTCTCTATTCTTCAGCTTCCCTGGAGCCTCTGCTATAGGCAGTGATGTGTGAAATATGAAAAGCTTGCCAGCACAGTCTGCAGCCTGTAAACAAACATGGAAGTATCCTTGAAATGACCATTTGAGACTCTTTTGTCCTTAAGAGCCTTATAGACCCCTTCTCCGTGCCACCATTTATATTAAAATGTAAAAGACTCTTCAATGAAAAGTAAACGTAGCTCATCTTTTCAAGTGATCCATCTTTTACAACCGCCACTTAACATACCGATCTTATTCCCAATGTGCTGCAAAAAAAATAATTTTAAAAATCCAAATATCAACATTTGAAGTGCTTAACTTATCTATATTACTCAAAATCCTCTGCATTCACATTAGATTATTCTGCCTGATAAATGTTACCTATATAACATTCTATATGGTTCAGTTACCCCATAATAAATAAATTGGATTCAGCACTTGATATAGACTGCTGCTGTCTTGAGATGTTTACAGAATATTCAAAAAGGGAGGGGACTGAGAAAAAAATCAAGTTAAATTAAGGTGCTGAGGAGCATAAAAACTAACCTTTAGAGCTTCCATGCCAGCCTGAATCACTGGAGCAAACACTGTTTCTGTTTCTCTTGTATCAGCAAACATATCTGGGATCTGATCCAATAGGCTGCAAAATGATGAAAATCAAAGTCAAAGGTTATAGAAACCTCAACAAGTTATTTCTTATCAATGAGGATCAATGCTTTCAAGCCAATTAGAACTTTTGAGGGGGGGGGGGAAAGACCTATTTCTGGAGAAAGGTAAATAGTAAATAGTCCACTAGCCATTGTTGACTATAGGAGACAGCGCTCATCTCCGTTTCAAGGCTATTGAGCCAGCACTATCAAAGGCATTTCTGAGGTCATGTGGCCAGCATGGCATCACGGAGTGCTGTTACCTTCCTACCAAAGTGGTACCTATTTATCATCATGTGAAGCTTGGGTCTCAAACTAGGCTGCCAGCTTTCCAGTCAACAAGCCAGCGTCTTAACTGTGATCCATCACACTGCCCCATTTCTGGAGTAGATGAAGTTTATGATATTTTTGTATCTGCCTAATTTTGATCTAAACTGAAGGGTAGAAAGCCTATGCTTCAGTATTTAAATTTGCACTTTTGGTCTATAAAGCAGGCTGGGAAACAAGCATGGAAATAATTACACAAATTCAGGCTGTATATGCAGGAACTGATCAAAAGCAGCAGCACTTTTCCACAATTGCTCTCTTAAACTAAAGCTTCTCTCCTCTTCCAATTCAGAGATTACTGTACTTTTGCTTGATGCCTTTAATTTTAAGAATAAACTCATGTTTATTTCTCTCAATTTTCTCCAACTTCAAGTTAATAGTTGCCACTTTTTCTAAGTTAGAAGCTTAGAGTATCAGACAGATACTGTTTTTTGGTTTACTGTAATAATGAGTGAAACGGCCCATTTTATTTATGCAAAATGAAAGCAACTGATTTAACAAATCAGAAGGCACTAGTGCAGCAAATGAGAACAACAACAAAATGGTCGTATTTCTAGCAAAAACAGAATAAAAATAAAACCTATGCAAAGCTCAGAATGAGTGTGATTCTTAATCCTGACGAGAAGATGACAGCACCTTCTTGAAGAAAGCCCATTCTTTGTTGTGGGTGGAAGAACTGGGAGTGTCAACCCTGCCCCCTCTATAGGGAGTCACAAACTCATAACACTTTACATGATTAAGTATCTTGGAAGTTCTACACCTCTTTTATGTACAGCTACTATTGTCAGATAAGCATGATTCAGTTTCTCTGAACATAGCTAAGTTTTGTTACACTGTCTATAAATAAGGCAAACCTCGATCACTCACTGATGATTTCACCATCAATGGTAATATATTACTATGCTCTGATTTGTTCAGTTCTATCCAGTTTTTATTTATTTTGTTTTAATGTTTAATTTTTTGTGCAGATCTCTGACTGTAATAAAGATTGATTGATTGATTTGATTTGATTGGGAGAATCAACTCAGCAAACATATTTGAATGCTAACTTCCTCAATCCAGATATTTGTTCAGGAACAATATTGTATATTGTATGCAAAGTGGTTTCAAGGACCAGAAATTAATTCAAATTACCTATAACAAAATAATCAATCTCACCAGTTGAAAACAACAAAGCAATGTTTGATATTTCCACTTATATGTGATCCAGATAGTCCTTCAGTTCTTTTGAAGTGATGACGGACCTCCCTAGAGCTACTTATGACCCATTTCCAAACTTACAATGGCTGCACCCCTATGGTCATGTGATCACATTTTGGGTACTTGACAACCAGCTCACCTTTACAGCTGTTTGCAGTGCCCAACGGCCACATGACCAGGATCTGTGATATTTTTTTCGCCAGTTTCCAGTGTTTACCTCTGGTTTCTGGCAAAAAAATGCTTATTGACAAAAATGGATTCATTTAATAACCATGGCATTCAATTGTTTTATTAAGTATCTGCAGGACAATTGGACTGATCTGCTGCCATTTGCTGAAGTGGCTTACAACAATGCAGTACACTCCAGCACTGAGTTCACTCCTTTCCAAGTGGCTAATGGCCAGTGTCCTTCCTATGCGTAAATTGCTTGCCACCGAACCTGCCATTCCTTCACTAAAAGAGTGGGTTCACCAACTGCAGAACATCTGGCCAGTAGCTATCAAAGCCCTGGATGAGGCTAGGGAAGCTTATAGCTGACAAGAAAAGAATGGAACTTAAACCTTTCCATGTTGGAGATAAAGTTTATCTCTCCACTAGATTCCTACAGTCATTGCAGCCATCAAAGAAGCTGGGACTGAAATTTACTGGTCCATTTCCTATTAAACGCATTATCAATCCTGTTACGGTGAAGCTGGAACTTCCTAAGAGCCTGAGACAAATCCACCCACTTTTCCATTGTAGCTTATTTAGTCCTGAGGTCACCTCCAAATTAAGACCTCAGCCTATTATGATTGAGGGCGAGCAACACTCTGAAATCAAGGATATTTTAGATTCTCACAAACATCACAGATTCACACAGTATTTAGTGGCCTGGAAAGACCTGCTTGCTGCACAGAATGAGTGGGTTTATCAGTAACATGTTAGGTCCCCTATCCAGACAAACTTGATTAATGTGTTTCTTTTTGAGGTTTTTCTCTCCTTTCTGTTTTGTTTTTCAGGTGGATTTGTCTTTTTATTGGGGGGGTGCGAATGTCAGAGCCCCTCAAATGTATTTGCCTTTAATCCTTCCTTTTCTCTCTCTTTTGCTTCTGCCTATTGTTATCTGCTTTGTTCTACTCTGTGCGAGATGCCCTCCCTCAGACCTTGCTTTGCTCTCTTGCCATCACTAACTCTCAATAAAAAATCCTTTTGAGACAATGGCTGTTTCAAGAGTTTTGCTTTCTTGGGAGATGTAGTTGAGGCAGGTCCTTACACATGTAATTATGAAAGTTGCACTGTCCTGGGGTCATATGATCACCATCTGCAACCTTCCCAGCCAGCAACAGGTAAGCAAAGTCAATCAGGGAAGCTGAATTTGCTTAAAAACTGCATGGTCACTGTTAATGCAGTGATTTGCTTAGAAATCATGGCAAAAATATAGTAAAAATGAGTACAATTCACTTAGCAACTGACTTAGCAATGGAAATTCTGGTTCCAATGGAGGTCGGAGACTAACTGCATCACTCTGTTAATGCTCATGGTATAGGCTGAGTTTTGCTTACCTGGTAAAAACTGCGCGAGACTCATTCACTTTCACAAGAAAGCCATCAAGCAAAGGTACAAACATATCTGCTATGTCTGAAACAACCATCATTTGCGGCTGTGCCAGGGAGCTCTTGACATTATAGAAGTGTAGAACTTTGTTGTAGGTGACAAAACCCACACGGATGGCTGATTCTTCCATAGTTCCTTCTCTGTTAAAAAAGGTGTTAAATATAGTAAAAAAATGGGCTTGCAAAATCAAACTGAAAAGCAGAAGTACAGCAGCATCAACCGAAGATTGTATCCTAATATCTACTGACCAAATTCCAAGTTTGAGAATGCAGCTGGGAAGTCCTCTCATTTTACAATTACTTGATTGAAAGTGTTGTGACTCAGGGCCAGCCTGTGGGTCCGACAGCCGGCTCCGATGTATCGGAGGACTCAGATGTGGGGGAGGAGGGAAACGAACCGGCTGATGATGATTTGGAGACTTTGCAAAGTCCTCAGCCGGGAACCTCTGCTCAGCTGTGTGAGCCCGAGAGTGCGGAGGATGATGACCCACAGCTGGCCCTGTTCAAGGACGCCCGACGCAGGAGGCAGTCGAGCAGGGACAAACAAAGAAAGGCTATGGGACTCCTCGGGAGGAGGCACAGGGAGACCACGCCCTGAGCTCTCTATAAAAGGAGTGTTTGGGGAGGGGCTGGTTGCTGAAAGCAACTCTTTTGCTTGAGAGATAAGCTCTTGTGTATTTACTATTAAATCTTGGCAGAAGCCTTTTAGCCTTGGACGCTTTCCAGTCTCTTCTTTTGAAATAGGGGTTGAGAGAAGAGGGCTGGTTCAGAACAGTTTGCTTTCAGCCACCCACCCCTTATTACTATGATGGAGCAGCTTCTTCCCGAAAATGCCCAGCTCAACCAGCAACTCACCTTGCTGGCCACTCAGGTGGCACAACTGCAGGCTCAGGTACATGCTGCCCCCCCACCCAGGAGGAAATGTCAGATAGCTATGCCGGATAAATTTGCTGGTAATCCAGAACTGTTTCCTGCCTTCCTGGGACAATGCCAGCTTTATATCAGCGTGAGAGCAGCTGATTTCCCCACTGACCGAGATAAGGTGGGATTCGTGTTGAGCCTTCTGTCGGGAGATGCAGCTCGTTGGGGTACGCCTCTGTTGGCACAGCCTAGCCCTTTGTTGGATAACTTTGGGGGTTTTTGTGACCATATGCGCCTCATGTACGAGGACCCGATTAAGGCGCAGACTGCCACCCGACGCCTGAAAGCTTTGAGGCAGGGTCAGCGCCCTCTACAGGCCTATATCAGCGATTTCCGGCTGCTTAGCCAGGATTCCGCCTGGAATGAGGCTGCGCTCGTGGATGCCTTTCAGGATGGCTTGTCAGAGGAGATGTTGGATGAGCTGGCCCGCGTGGACATTCCCTCAGACCTGAATGGGCTGATCCATCTTTGTCTGCGGATCGATGCCCGGCTGCAGCAGCGTAAGAGTCGCCGTGCCACCCCACAGACCCCTGCCGCCCCTGTTGTGCGTGAGCCCCCAGTCCAGAGGGAGGAGCCAATGGAGCTGGGTGCCGCCAGGTCCCGTCTATCGGTGACGGAAATGGACAGACGACGATCGGAGGGGTTGTGTTTTTACTGTGGGGACCCTGGACATTTGGCTGCTTCTTGCCCGAAGAAGCGTCAGCGGGCGTCAGTGACCAAGCCTGCCCCGAGAAAGTCCCCCGCTTTGCTATCGGGAAACGGCCCGAGCCCGATCTAGACGGTGTGAAAGATCGGGCGACCCACAACAACCACACCGAGCGACGCCGTTCCGATGGTGCCTGTGAACCTCCACGGCATTTGATTTTGGAGGCACGACTGATCCTTCCTGGCAAGCCAGAGGGGATTCCGGTCTATGCCTTAATTGACTCTGGGGCTACCACTAACTTTATGGATTCGGCCTTTGTGGCCAAATGGGCTGTTCCCCAGTGTCCAGTGTATCCGCCCATGCTTGTGGAGACCATCGATGGTCGAGTGCTCCTGTCCGGGCCTATCACGGCCGCCACGCAACCCGTGTGTATGGCCATCAGTACCCATGTGGAGGCCATTCAGTTCTATGTCACTTCGGATCTGCACTTCCCCGTGGTCTTGGGACTGGCGTGGCTCCGGGCGCATGATCCACAGATCTATTGGTCTCAGAACTTGGTCACCTTCCCAAGTTTGCAGTACGTGGACCACACCCGCCATATCTGTGCCGGCCAGGTGGAGGGTTCCCCAGGGGTTTCCTTGCCTCCCGAACTGTCCGACTTTGCTGACGTGTTCAGCGAGTCAGAGGCGGACCAATTACCCCCGCACAGGCCCTACGACTGCTCCATTGACCTAGTCCCTGATGCGCCTCTCCCAGTGGGGCGTTTGTACTCCATGTCGGAGCCCGAGTTGGCTGCATTGCGGGACTTCCTGACGAAGAACTTGGCTCGTGGTTTCATCCGGCCCTCGTCCTCGCCAGTGTCTGCGCCCGTGCTCTTCGTCAAACAGAAGTCGGGCGAGTTACGGCTTTGCTGTGACTACCGGAAACTCAACGCTATCACGGTGCGTAACCGCTACCCGCTGCCCCTCATCCCCGAGCTCTTGGACCGACTCCGGGAGGCTAAGATCTTCACGAAACTGGACCTGCGTGGAGCTTACAACCTCGTCAGGGTTCGGCCGGGTGATGAGTGGAAGACGGCGTTTGGTACTCGCTATGGACATTTCGAGTACACGGTGATGCCGTTTGGCCTGACCAACGCCCCCGCTGTGTTTCAGCATTTTATGAATGACATCTTTCGGGATCTGTTGGACCAGTTTGTTGTGATTTACCTGGACGACATCCTGATTTACTCCCCGTCGCGTGAAGCGCATCATCAGCATCTCCGTCAGGTCCTGCAGCGCCTCCGGAAACATCGGCTGTTTGCCAAGTTGGAGAAGTGCCAGTTCTACCAGGTGACCATTGATTTCTTGGGTCACCGCATTTCTCCTGAGGGCATCGCCATGGAACCGAGTAAAGTTGAGTCGTTGCAGAGTTGGCAACCCCCGCGTCGCGTGAAGGACGTTCAGCGACTCCTTGGATTTGCCAACTACTATCGGACATTCATCCCTGGCTTTGCTGCCTTGACAGCCCCCCTCACCCGGCTCCTGCAGAAGAAGACTCGGTTCCAGTGGAACGCCCCCGAACAACAGGCGTTCCAAGCTTTGAAGGACGCCTTCATGAAGGAGCCCATCTTGAAGCATCCTGACCCGCAACGGCCGTTTGTCGTGGAGGCGAACGCCTCCGACATTGCCATTGGGGCCGTGTTACTCCAGGCAGCGACGCCCAACGGTACCCTTTTCCCTTGCGCGTATCACTCACGGAAATTGAATCCCTCGGAGCGCAACTATACCATCTGGGAGAAGGAGCTGTTGGCCATCAAGGCGGCGTTCGAGGCTTGGAGGCATCATCTGGAGGGGGCGCGGCATCAAATCGAGGTCCGGACGGACCACAAGAATCTGGAAAGCCTGCAGACCGCTCGGAACTTGAACCAACGCCAGATCCGGTGGTCCCTCTTCTTTGCGAGGTTTGACTTCCGGGTGCGGTACATACCAAGCGGGCACAACCAGAGAGCGGATGCTCTGTCCAGGAAGCCCGAGTACACCCGAGTGGAAGACAAGCTTCCGCCCAGGACCGTGATCCCCGTCGAGTCTTTTGCTGCGGTGCGGGAGCCGGTGGATATACGGGCTCGGATCCGGGAGGCGCAGCAGCAGGAGGCGTGGGTGGCTCAGCGGAAGGAAGAGGTGGGGCCAGATTCGCCTTGGTCGGTCACGGATGGACTCCTGTATTATCGTGACCGGCTCTATGTTCCAGGAGGGCCACTCAGGGGACTCGTCCTCAGCCAATGTCATGATAACCCGGCTGCGGGGCATTTTGGCCTGTTCAAGACTCTGAACCTGGTCTCCCGTACATTCTGGTGGCCCCGAGTCCGACACGATGTCCAGTCTTATGTCACCTCCTGCGTCCCATGCAGGCAGGCCAAGTCAGCGACAGGGGCCCCGCCTGGTTTACTGCAGCCTTTGCCAACGCCCAAGAGACCCTGGGGGGCTGTGTCCATGGACTTTCTGACGGATCTACCCCCATCCTCCGGCTTCACGACAGTGTTTGTGGTGGTGGACATGTTGACCAAGATGGCGCACTTCATCCCCTGTCGCGGCTTACCGTCAGCTCGCGCCACTAGTCGCATGTTCATCCAACAGGTGTTCCGGCTGCACGGCCTTCCCGATAGAGTCGTCTCCGATAGGGGGGCCCAGTTTACAGCCCGCTTCTGGCAGGAGTTGATGCGGGCGTTGGACATTAAGGTTTGCCTCTCGTCCGCGCATCATCCTCAGACCGACGGGGGTACCGAGAAGGTCATCGGCATCTTAGAGCAGTATCTGCGCTGCTACGTTAACCTGCAGCAGGACAATTGGGTGGACTATTTGGCCATAGCCGAGTTTGCCTTTAACAACTCGCAGCACACCTCCACGCAGATGACACCGTTCTTGGCCAATGTGGGTTATCACCCTCGGTTTTTCCCCCTTTCTCCCGTGGACTCACCGGAGCCGGCAGCGAACGAATTCATGGCGGAGTTACAGGCGATCCATCGGTTGGTGCGACGGCAGCTGGAGAAGGCCAAGGCCGACTACAAGAGGTTCGCCGATCGGTCGAGAAGGGATACGCCTCCACTATCGGTGGGGGATCGGGTCTGGCTGTCCACCAGGAACCTACCATCCACTCGGCCGGCGAGGAAGCTGGACCACCGATACCTTGGACCGTTCCCCGTCGAGGCCGTCATCAATCCGGTCGCCTATCGTTTAACTCTGCCACGTTCCCTGCGCGTGCACCCCGTCTTCCATCGGTCCTTGTTGGTCCCCGAACAACCGGCTTGTCCACTTCGCCAAGCGGAACCTCCCCCATCAGGACCTCGTGATGGCGACAGCACCCCCGAGTACGAGGTCGCCAGCATCAGGGATTCCCGCTGGCTGAAAGGTCGCTTCCAGTACCTGATCGAGTGGAAAGGGTACGGGCCGGAGGACTTCACATGGGAAGACGCGACCGCCGTTCATGCCCCTGCGTTGGTGACTGCGTTTCACGAACAGTTCCCATCCCGACCGCATCCGGATCGGCAGACCCGGGGGAAGGGCCCTGCGGTGCGGGATAGTGTTGTGACTCAGGGCCAGCCTGTGGGTCCGACAGCCGGCTCCGATGTATCGGAGGACTCAGATGTGGGGGAGGAGGGAAACGAACCGGCTGATGATGATTTGGAGACTTTGCAAAGTCCTCAGCCGGGAACCTCTGCTCAGCTGTGTGAGCCCGAGAGTGCGGAGGATGATGACCCACAGCTGGCCCTGTTCAAGGATGCCCGACGCAGGAGGCAGTCGAGCAGGGACAAACAAAGAAAGGCTATGGGACTCCTCGGGAGGAGGCACAGGGAGACCACGCCCTGAGCTCTCTATAAAAGGAGTGTTTGGGGAGGGGCTGGTTGCTGAAAGCAACTCTTTTGCTTGAGAGATAAGCTCTTGTGTGTTTACTATTAAATCTTGGCAGAAGCCTTTTAGCCTTGGACGCTTTCCAGTCTCTTCTTTTGAAATAGGGGTTGAGAGAAGAGGGCTGGTTCAGAACAGAAAGACTGATTGAACTGTTTTACTGAGGTAATTCCATAAGCAGCACTGAAATCGGTTGATTATAATCAACATTTATTATAAAAAATTTGTTTTAGCATTAATCTAATTTCAAAGGATCTCTCGTGACCACTGTCTTATGTGAGCAGGTACCTGGGGAGGTAATCCAGGAGGGTCTTCAGTTCTTCACATATCAGTCTGACCAAGCCACTCCGCACTGCATTGTATGACACATCAATCATGAAAATAAAAGCAGGAGGGTTGGGATACTTGTTATTCTGCAAGAAAGGAACACGAGCACAATTATTCATCACACATTACTGAGTCGTTTTCCCATCATCTATGTCTTGAAAGAAGCAAGCTTTAACAATGTTTCTGCCTAGACTTAAAAAAATACAAATACAATTCTTACAGTTTTCCAGTATGATTAGCATTGTATCAGTGTTTATCAACTTGGGCAACTTTAACATACTGTGGACCAACTGTCAGAATTCCCCAATATAGAGGTCAGGGTAATTCTGGGAGTTGAAGTCCACGCATCTTAGAATTATCAAAGTGGTGAAACACTGCATTTTATCCTGGCAGCCCTTAATTTTTATTTAAAGTGTGGGCCTCTAGATTCTGCAGATCTAATGTTATAGAAGTACATCTCCCCAATATAAAGGCTAACCCAAATTCATTAGAGCAATCTTTTGTGTTTCTTGGTATGTGGTAGCTAGTTCTCTTGTATCTGGAACCTGAGGTTTACGATAATTTGATTAAAATCAGCCTCTCTGAAGGGATCTGTGGCCTTCTAAATCCTTAAAGACAATTACTTATATTGTAATGAATGTTAAGGATGGATCGTCTCTTTGCCCATTTAACTTGAATGCAGACTGTAAAGACTATTGAGAAGTGGTGGCAAAGTTGAGAAAATATAAAAGGAATGTTGGACACAATCCCGAAATAAAGGAAGAGTTTCATTAGTAAGTGATAGCTTAATCAATCTACAAAGTTCAACAAGAAGATTCTTTTTTTTTATTGAAAAGTTTTAAAATACAGTTTTCCTTTAAAAAGCCCCCCTTCCCCCTCCCTCCTCCCCCCTCCTACCTCCCCCCCTCCCCCCCTCCCTCCTCCCCCCCCTACCTCCCCCCCTCCCCCCTCCCCCCCCGTCTTCCCAGAGCTAAATACAAGGTATATATATATAAAAAAGCAATCATAAACAACCATATACTAACAACTATAAATTCTAAAATCCATCACTCTCTAGCTTATATAGGATAAAACAAACCTTAGCAATATTAAATATATATAAAAAACTAAAATAGAAAAAGAAAAAAAAACGAAAGAAGACTTATTCGAATGCTACATAAAACTTCTTAACCCTATACTTGTTCTGGATAAACTCAATCCATTTTCTCCATTCCATAATATAACGTTCTTGCGAATGATCTTTCAAATAGGCCGAAATCTTCGCCATCTCTGCCAGGTCGGAAACCTTTAAAGTCCACTCTTCTATGGTCGGCAGTTCCTCTTTCTTCCAATATTGACCTATCAAAAGTCTTGCTGCCGTAACTAAGTTCAACATCAACTTGGAGTCCACAACTGTAGCGTCGACAATTATTCCCAACAAAAAAAATTGCGGACAAAACTTTATCCTCCGTTTAAAAATCTTCTGCATATTCCACCAGACTTTTATCCAAAAAACCTTAACCTTCTTACATGTCCACCATATGTGAAAATATGTTGCATCTTCATCGCCACACCTCCAACATTTAGGCTGGTAATTCGGATACATACTTGCAAGCTTTTTAGGATCTAAATGCCATCTATAAAACATTTTGTAAAAGTTCTCTCTTAGATTTTGAGCTTGAGTAAATTTTACATTCCTCACCCAAATCTTTTCCCACGTGTCCATTGTAATAACTTCCTGAATGTTTTGGGCCCATTTTATCATACAGTCCTTAACAAGCTCTGTTTCTGAATCAATCTCTATCAGTGCAAGATATATCCGTTTGATATGTGCTGGTCCCTGATTTCTAATTTGCTTTATCAAATTTTCATCAGTCATTGCAAATCCATTTTTCTGGTCTTCTTTCCACCTGGCCCGTAACTGAATATATTGAAACCAAGTTTGAACAACCTTCTCTTCTCGCAAGAGGCTATATGATTTCAAACACCAAACATTCCTTTCCAAGCTTAAAATTTCCTTGTACGTAGTCACATCATGTTTGAAACCAGCATGTATATTTTCTATTGCGTGTTTTGGAATTGCCCACAATGGTATCTTGCTGCTTAACTTATGTCTATACTTCTTCCAAACTCTCAGCAATGCCTGCCTTAAAATATGCATCCTAAACACAGTATCTACCTTCTTATCATACAACAAATATGCATGCCAGCCAAACAACAAGTCATGGCCCTCAAGATTTAATAACCTCGGTTGTGTCAAATTAATCCAATCGCTTATTCCTACTAATGCAGCAGCTTCATAATATAGTTTAAAATTAGGCAATTTAAGGCCACCTCTCTCACGAGTATCCTGCATAATCTTAAGTTTAACTCGTGGCTTTTTCCCTGCCCACACAAATTTATTGATACCACGCTGCCATTCCTCCAAGTTAGAATCTTTCTTAAGAATCGGTATCATTTGAAATAAAAATAAAAATTTGGGCAGGACATTCATTTTCACTGCTGCAATCCGTCCCAACAAAGACAATTGCAATTTTTCCCAACTCTCCAATTCTTTTTGAATTTTCCCCCATAGTTTTTCATAATTATTTTTATACAGCTTTGTATTAGAGGGCGACAAAATCACCCCCAAATATTTAACCCTTTTAACAATCTCAAATCCAGTTAATCCTTCTAAGAGAGCCTTCTGTGAAACTGTCATATTTCTAGCCAAAATCTTAGTTTTCTGTGTATTTACTTTAAATCCAGAAACCTTCCCATATTGTGTTATTATCTCCATCAGGTCCACAACAGAGTTCTCTGGCTGGGTCACTGTAACAACCAGATCATCTGCAAATGCTCTCAATCTATAGTCCTGATCTCCAACTTGTATCCCCTTAATTTTTTCCGAATTCCGAATCTTAACCAATAATATCTCTAATGTTAACACAAATAACAAGGGCGATAACGGACATCCTTGCCTTGTGCCCTTCTCAATATTACATGCTGCTGTCAGGCTATTGTTAACTATGATTCGGGCAGTTTGTTTTTGATATAATGCCCTAATCGGTTGTAAAAATTTTTCCCCAAAATCCATTTTGTCTAAAACTTTCAACAAAAATTGCCAATTCAATTGATCAAAGGCCTTTTCAGCATCTAAAAAGATTAGCGCTGCAGAGATCTGGTTGTGCCTTTCCAAAAACTCTAACACATCAACTATATGTCTCACATTATTTTTCATTTGCCTACCACTAATAAACCCCGTTTGATCCCCATGAATCACCTGTTGCAGAACCCTCATCAGTCTATTAGCCAAAACCTTAGCAAATATCTTATAATCTGTATTTAAAAGCGATATCGGTCTGTAATTTTTAACTTGAGTAGCATCCTGGTCTTCCTTCGGAATCAAAGAGATAAAAGCTGTTCTCCAAGACGGTGGCACCTTTCCCCCCCTCTGGATTGTCTGGAACAGTTCCTTTAACGGTTTTATCATCTCTAATTGTAAATTTTTATAATAGGCCGCAGTCAAGCCATCCGTGCCTGGTGCTTTATCCAGCTTCAGTTCCTTAATTGCTGTAAAAATTTCTTCTTCTGTAATCAGTTGATTAATCCCCTCTTTTTGTACTTGCGTAAGAACCGGGATGCTAGCATTCTCCAAGTATATATCAATATCTTTTGCATTAATTTCCTCTTTAGTATATAATTTCGAATAAAAATCCACAAAAGCATCCTTAATAAGATTCTGTTGAAACACAACCCTTCCTTTATACTCAATCTTATCTATATTAGAGGCCCTTTGTTTTTTCCTCAGTCTATAAGCTAACCATCTGCCTGGTTTATTAGCGTTGCAAAAAGTATTATGCCTAGCAAACCGCAGATTGGTCGCCACTTGATCAGCCATTAATTTATCAAATTGTCCTCTTAGCAGTCTAATAGCCTCCTTAATCTTCGCATCCTCTGGGTTCAAAATCAAAGCCTTTTCTTTTTCCTTTATTTCATTCTCCAGATCTTTCCTTCTAGTTTCCACTGCACGTCTATGTCTATTATTCATATATATCAACACCCCTCTCATATAGGCCTTGCTAGCATCCCAAACCATATCCATAGAGGTACCCTTATTCATATTAATCTCAAAAAAATCCTTCATCCGCTGTTTGCATTCTTCCACATTTCTCTGATTTCTAAACAAATTCTCATTTACGCGCCACGAGCGCCTATCTCTTTTCTCCTTATCAATCTCCAACCAAACTGGACTGTGGTCAGAGATAGTTCTTGCACAAATCTTCACCTTTTTAGTTCTCAAAAAAAAATCATTAGTCAACAAAATAAAATCAATCCTCGAAAAAGATTGGTATCTGTCAGAATAAAAAGTATAATCCTTCTCCTGGAAGTGTCTCTCACGCCAAATATCTCGCAATTCCAGGTCGTCCTTCATTTCAAAAAAAGATTTAGGCAATCTAGCATGACTTGGAATGCGCTTAAAAGCTCCAGCCTTATCCAACTGTACATCCAAAACACCATTCCAATCCCCCATAAAAATAAAAGATTTATAATCCAACTGGGTAAGCTTTGTGTGAAGTAAGCTAAAAAAGTCAGCTTGTTGCTGGTTAGGTGCATATAATCCAACTAAAAGCGTCTTTTTACCTTCTAACAACAGCTCAATCATAACATATCTTCCATGCTTATCTGCTTCAATTAAGTCTGCTGTTAAGGCACTTTTAACATAAACAACCACTCCATTTTTCTTATTCTCTGCAGAAGCAACAAATTGCGTACCCAGTCTCGAGTTCAGTAAGTGCTTTTGATCCAAAACTCTAATATGCGTTTCTTGCAGACATATAACATCTATCTTAAATTGTTTTAAATATTGAAAAACTTTCTTCCTCTTCTGCGGTGAATTTAGTCCATTAACATTCCAGGTTAAAAATTTAGTTGCCATGCATATCCTCCAAAAGCTCTTGGACCACAGCTTTGATAGGACTAACTTCTTTAGGCCGTGCTCCTCCCACAGCTTGGCTATAAGTACGTTGTGAAGAATCTGAGGACTTTTGCTGATCTTGTTCTTTTATTTTCTTTGCTCGTTTTAAAGCAGCACGCGTTACTCTTTGCTCTCTAGGATCATCCAAAGAAATTGTAGCTTGATCTCCTCCAGCACCATTTTCCTCTGTTTCATCCTCTTGATGTTCTCCTTCTCCAGATCCCTTTCCAGCTTCCAGAAGTGTTAATGGGGTTGCTTTTAAGACATTATTGTAGAAATCACGCGCTTGCTTCACAGTAATCAGCCGATACCTTTTACCTTCATGCATCACCATCAGCCCATCTGGAATCTCCCATCTGAACCTTATATCTCTTTGCTTAAGCTCATGCACGAGAAATGTATAGTCCTTCCTTCCCCTTAAAATCCTTGGAGGGATTTCTTTTAAAACCAAGACTTCTTGTTCAGCAATCACAACTTTAGCATCATAGGCAGCTTGTATAACTTGATCTCTAATTTCTCTTTTTGCAAAATAAACCACCACATCTCTAGGCAACTTTCTCTGTCTGGCAATCCATGAATTCACCCGAAACACTTTATCCATAGCTGCTCTTATTTCAGATGCTGGCTGGTTCAATACCACTTCGAGAGCCTCAGAGATCAGCTGCTTTAAATCTTCTTTAATATTCTCTTTTAAACCTCTGATTCTGACAGCAAACTGCATCTGGTAATATTGGGCAAGGCTTAACTCCCGTTCCATTTTGTCTCTTGCATTTTCATTCTCCCGTGCTTTTACTTCTAATATAGCATTCCTTTGAGCCAGATCATCCATTTTTTCATCTAAATCTTCCACACATTCCGCCACTTTATGCACTGAAGACAAAATGTCTACCTTCATCACGCTGAACTTCTGTTCCATCCTCTCTTCCATTCTCTCCTCCAATTTCTCCAATTTATCAGCAATTGATTGATTAATTGATTCCAAAAGTACCTGGGCATGTTTATCCAAAGCATCTCGCAAATCCTTCGATGTCAGCGCTTCAGGAGGGTGCAACGCCTGTAGTGATGTTTGTTGCACCGGCGAGGATCCACCACTCCGAAGAGTTTTAGGGGGAAACCTAAAACTCTTTTAGTCCTCAATTGTGACGCACTTTCACTTAAAGTTTAAAAAGTCCAACAAGCTCGAGAGTATAAGAAGATTCTTATATTGTTCAGAGTTCACCTTAACCAGCGAACTAACCTTAATCCATGGCTAAACATTCTATCATTTTCTAAGGTTTTGTTCCTTGGCCCTAATCCTGACAATACCAATTCCTTAGAAAAATCTATATAATTCCTGCCTGCTTGTTTGTGCTCTGACACAAACTTAAAAGTAAAGCACTGAATGTTGACTTTCTTCAAACATTTGTTATTTAGCCTACTGGTCTCACTGTAAATAAAATAAATAATAAATGCAAGTAGAGATACCTTGCAGTAGTCAACAGTAGCTAGATATTCATAGGAGCCCAGGGATAATTCAGGTCTGTCATAGTAATCCACTCGCCTGCCTGTGTGGTCCAAATGCTGGAAGTAATGAGATGGCACTGGGGAAAAAAAGAAACGAGTGAAAATTTCTGCAAATTTTATTTCTTCTCCCAGTTAGGCCAGGAATCTGAGAGTTTCAACTGTGAAGATGGCTCTTCAGCATTCGGAGCAAGGGGAACAACAATTTTCTCTCTTTATAAATGCTTCATGTAAGTTGGCAGCAATACCATTTTACAATGTACTGAATCTGCCTTCTCTCCCTTGAGACTGCCTTTGAATTGCAGGCTTTATAGCTGAAACATCTGGCTCTGCTTTATTTCTGTATCAACACCTTCCCTATCCGTACTTTTTTGTGACATCATTACAGAAAACCTGGAAAATTCTTTGAGCTACTTGTTGGTCCTTGTAAAGATATCACCCACCTATGGTTTTTGGATGTTTTGTTTTCACAGATCATGGCTACAATTCATAGATCATGGCTACAGATCATTTTTTATATTTCTAAGTAAGTTGGCTACCTACATTCTAAGGCACGTTGACAGACCCTGCAGCCAATCAGTAATGAATAGTAATTTTCCTATGCCATAAAAATTTAATTTCCAGATGGCATTATCTTCCAACAAAAAGCACAAACATAATGCCTTTTATTTTGGATTTATTGTTCTTGCATTACAATTTTTGCCCAACTGTTAATAGTGGAAAGGCTTAATGCAATCATTTTCTCATTTTTTTTGAGAGAGAAACCTGAATATGCATTTTTAAAAATACGATTTTCTGCATATTGTATGTTTCATTTCAATAAAGGCAAATTCAATAAGCCAATTGTAGGCAACTGCCCAAAATTTAGCACAAAGGATGATCTATAGTTGTCGTCATTTAAATATAAATCTGTTCTTGAGTTTTCCCACGATGATTTCCCCCCCCCACCAGATGGAATTTCTGCTTGACAGCAGACTGTCCTCACCCGCTACGAGGGCCCTTTTGATAGGAAGCTCTTACCCTCCGTAACACAGCTACAGAAGCAGCACTGGAATCGTCTTCCTCCCTCAATGAACTGCATAAAGGGGCACATGTACGCCTTGCACCTATTGCACCGAATGGGACCTGATTCCCCATGGTCCACCAGGTAAGGAGGGGCCTGGAAAGAAAAAACCACAGGATATTGGCACTATTTACATTTCCCCTTTCTTTTCCAATACATGATATCAAAGAGTGTTTTTTCTGTATCTTGCTCTAGTATTCATGACCACAGTATGTAATTCCTTCTGTCTGTAGAGCAAAGCATCAAAGTTAACTCTTGGGACGGAGCAAATAAAAAAACTCAACGGAAGGTTTTCTTTGCCTGGGGTCCATTATCTTGTAATAAAGCTGCTCTTTTATCTGATGATTCAGACTATCAATCTTACCTCTTCCGTGGGAAGTGCAGCCAACGGTTTTATGACTGCAGCAAGAGGAACTTGAGATTGTTTAGCCATATCTGAAGTGCAGGGAATATTATAAGAAGTACATCTTATGTAGCGGGGACTTGTATTACCTTTAAAAGAAGAAATCAAAACTTTACCTATATATTCTTCGATGCACACACACACACACGTATGTATATACACACACACATACTGTATGTATACATACATACATATGCATGCATATATATACACACATATATACATACATACATATACATACACATATCTATCTATCTATCTATCTATCTATCTATCTATCTATCTATCTATCTATCTATCTATCATCTATCTCCTTAATAAGATTAAAAATGCGAATCCTGGGTGCGTGCATGTTAGAAAGGCAAGAATCAAGCACCAGGATAGAAAAATAAAAAACTGTTTAATATGCAAAACACTTAGCTTTCATTGTCCAAACTGCTGATGTCGTCAGAGCAAGAATAGGAGATCTGGGAGTATATAGGCAAACTTCCAGATCTCCTATTCTTGCTCTGACAAAGTCGGCAGTTTGGCCGATGAAAGCTAAGTGTTTTGCATATTAAAGTTTTTTATTTTTCTATCCTGGTGCTCAATTCTTGTCTTTCTAACGTGTTGTGTGTGTGTGTGTGTGTGTATTCCACTGTCTTGCTATTTTTGAAGTGGAACAATCACATGCAAGACAGTATACTAAACAATTAAAAAAGCAACTACCGTAAATAATATAAATAACACAAACATGATCTCCTTCAAAAAGTTGAATCCTGCAGCATTATCTTGGAACACATATATTTACCTTCATTTGTGAAATCTATCAGTTGGTAATTAGATGGACATGTTCATATTGCTTTCTAATACAGAATTAATTTGCTATTGCTTTCCTCCTGGACATTTTCTTTTACTTCCCAATCTAGCCTGCCGACCAGAAATGTCATGGTTGTCTCTCATCTAAATAATCTTGCAGCCATGATGGCTAACCAATAATAAGTCAGGTAATGAGACCCTTAACCCATTCCGAGCCCTAGGCCTGGGTACACAACTCTATTTTAGAACTTTGTGAAAGGCCACAAACGTTGGGTCCATTATAATCTCCGAGAGGAGAATATTCCATCATGCAGGGCTACAGCAGAGAAAGGCCATCTTCTAGTTCCTGTCAGTTGACACATTTTGGCTGACAGGATATTCAGCTGTTCTGTCTCAGCCTCTGTGAATACTGCTCAACAGCTCACTCATGAGGAAAAACCCCTTTGCACTGAACAAGGCAAGACTTAGCAAGATAAGCCCCTTTTATTCTGAAACAGCTTTTTTTGTTTCAGTCTCCGAGTTCCCAGCTAGAATGCTCAAGGTCACTCAAAGACAGAGAAATCTGCCAAACCTGAGGCAAGAAATCCAATGACAGAAGCACAAAGCTGTAGCATGAACGGTTGCCTCTGGCAACCAGCCCCTCTGACACTTCTCCTCTTTATAGACCAGCCTGGACGTGGCTTCTTAGAGCCTTTTACTTTTCCTGGAGAGCCACCCCACCGCCCTCCGCTGTCCTGCACATCTTTCCTCCCTGCACATCTGTGCATCTGGAACAGGCCCCAGGTGCTCCTCCTCTTCGTTCAGTTCAGGCCCCCAACCCAGCTGTCTCTCTGCCTGAGCGTGAGTAGACGGGCCGCATGTCACATCTAGCTCTGTGTCTTCATGCTCCTCAGAGCCTTCCACAGACACCAATGTGACCCCAGGCAGCCCTTCCCCCTCATCCAATTCATCTGACTCGGCTGCCGGATCTGCTGGCAGGCGAGGACTCACAACAGCAGCATGCCCAATCTGTTGGATTGAACTGGAGAGTTAGAAACTCTTGGAAAAAGATGGCCCTTCAGGTAACCCAGCCCCAAGCCATGTAGGGTTTCAAAGAAGAGAACCAGCACCTTGAACTGTACCTGGAAACACACCAGAAGCCAGTGCAGTTCACGGAGGAGTGGTGTTGCATGTGCCATATAGCTAGGACCATTTATTACCTGTGCAGTTGCATTTTGCACTGGTTAAATTTTCTGAATGCTCTTCAAGGGTAGCCCCACGCACAGCGCATTACAGTAATCTAAGCAGGAGATTACAAGGGCATGGGTGGGAGTAAGCAGGGCCTCCTGGTCCAGGATTTGTGGTATAAATGTTTTAATAAGTCCACAGAAGCATGATGCCATAAGCGCTATGTTTCTAAAATTAAATTTTAAATTAAAAGGTCACTAGTTTGAGCTCCTGAGGGAAGGTAGGACACAAATCAGATAAGTAAACAGGCAGTCCAAATTTTGACATTACAAAGCAGTTTTCAGGAATATGAATATGTATTTGTGCATTGGTATGCTTAGGTATGAATGTATGCTTGTGTACATATCTATCTATCTATCTATTATCTATCTATCTATCTATCTATCTATCTATCTATCTATCTATCTATCTATCTATCTATCTATCTGGACCAACTTATCCCTTAGCGTTTTAATGCTTATCATTAATTCAAGGCTTAAGATCTGACCTCCCTATTCTTTTGTGGCTATGTATATTATTTTATATAACAGTATTCAGAAATTTAGGCAAACCTCATGGCTGAAGAGCACAATATGAATGGATAATGAAATTCTGAAAAGAAAAACTGTAGTTCTTCACTGTATAACATAACTAATCCAAGTGTTTATGCTAAACAGCTATACAAGTTTTCTTTTTTGATGTGAGTTCGTTATCCTTGTCTTCGTGGATGCTATTTTACATGGATGCTATTTTACCTTGATCTTTCACCAAGAAATCTGTAGTAACAAGAGGTGGGACTTGCCCACGCACTCCTGTGATGAATGGCTCTGAAGCACGGTTATTCCTGTCATCTTCAATAACCTGAATCTATAATGGGAAGCAACAAATTAGCACTACAAAAATTTTAGCAAAAGTTGTGATAATATAACTTAATACATTTTAATCCCTAAAGGAGGATATCCATTTTGCCCTTCTACTTGTTTTGCTCGGCTTGAAATCAATGGTCCAAAATTAGTGGTGTAGCTAATAAATTATATATTTTGCAATGTCGACTTCAAGATATGTTGTCTATAAAGTTTATTAAGTCATTTGTTTACACCTTTTTGTTTTTGGAACTGGACAGTCAAGTTACAGCTGAGAATTTTATGCTGGAGCATTACAATAGCATTTTTGTTTATCATGTGTTTTCTCTCTCACTCTCACTCTCTCTGTGTATTTAAATATACTGCTTTAGGAGTTTCAAGTTGGATGATAATCAGCAAAAAGGCATTATGTAAAAAAAATGTGAAAAGAAATCAGCTCTCACTGAGATATGCTTAGGCTACCCTAAACCAGAAGAAGAAATGATCCTTGAAACTAAAATAATCATCTAGACTCTAGAGAAACTAGTTGTCAGGGAAAAGACAAGCTCAAAATTAATTTGTATCCTACTTTTCTTCCATCTGCTTCCTTTCCTGCTACAGGCCTAGATACATTCTATGTATTTTAGATGCAGCAATCCAATCCCTGAAAAAGAATCCATGTTTTTGTTGCATGCTTCTGAAAAGTGTTTCTGAAAAATCTTATGCCAGATTTTTCAAAACAACGACCTTTTTGGTTATTAGGTATCCTGCTTCACCAATACTATTCCTTCACCTTGAAATTCGGCTCCACTAAAGCTATTCCAAAATTTTATTCTAGGTTAAGAAGAGCACTGATAATTAGTTAGTACTACCTGATACTGCTTCTACCCCTAATCATTCAGCGAAGAGCAAGATAAGTTAAACTTGTGATGCAACATTCTACTTAATTACTTTCCAGTACTTGGGATTATAAATCTATTACTTATAATGTTATCCAAAACAATTGAAATGGAACCTTTTAATTTATGATCCAATTCAACTGCTTTTAAATATTAGCACGGTATTCACCTTTTTAACTGGAATGATTCAATCTCCTTTCCCTATAGATTTCAATTATTTTGAACAATATCTCTTATGGTGAAAATGACTATGTGTTTCCCTTAATCTGAAACATATTTATAAAGAGACTGTGCAGAAAGTTGAAGTGACCACACCAAGAGGAGGGTTTTTTTTGTTCCAGCTGTAAAAAATTAAGCGAATTTGGTAACATCACCAATCTGTTTTATGTGTTGTGACCAAATTCAGCCCATTCCCAAGACAAAACAATATAGGAGCAATAGGCAAGTGACATTCTTTGTGTTTATGAAAACAATAATATGAACTGACCTGCTGCTTAATTAAAATGAATTAATTAAAAAGGTAGCTGTTAAATTCATGCTACAGCAGGTATTTAATACATTACATGTCCAATTTATTCCTAAATATTCATCCTAAGCATATGCTAAATAAGTAATGATTTCTCCAGGGGTTATTTGCTTACACAAGCCTAGAGTTGGAAGGAGAATATATAATCTGCTTATCTTTTGCACTTTTAAATGCCAAGCTTCTATTGCCCCTTCATTTTTGATGTACAAATGATTTCAACACTTGTGGTGTTTTATTCTGTTTATCGAAATGTGAGCAGAAACAGAGGAAAAGGAAAAGTGATGCACTAACACCAGGGTGGTTAATAAGGGGAATTATTTTGCAGACACACATAGGCAGCCACTGACATGCAGACAAGAGCAGACAGAGAGACAACGCACTTACTGGGCTAGGAATTGCATCAGGATCTATTCTGTGCCTGGGTTTCTGCTGAGGTGGCAGCTCATTGAGTTGCTTTTTTGTTTGTTTAAAAGAAAAAAAAGAAGTAAAATTGCCACAAAAAAGGGAAAAGAGAGAGAGTAGTAAAATAAAAAGTACCAAGCAGTGTTATCCTGTCTGTCTTTACTTCTACCACTGTTAAATGTATTCGTCAGGACAGTCTTCATGCAAAGAAGGGGAATAATACTTGGTTATGTTTTCACATTTTATTTCCATGTCTTGCTCTTCCGTGAAAGTACATTAGAGGGAGTTGGCAATTCTCATGCTTAGTGTTTTCAGGAGAATTACAGATTGAGGTATGCTCAAGTCCTTTAAAGGAAAAGCAGAAAAGGAAGCAGAGCTGCTAACCACTTTGGTTGGTAAACCTCGGCTTTAAAATGTCGAAGGCTGTACTTCTTTTCACCAGCTAAGTTGGCACTGCAACTGAAAAGGCATTTTCAGGTACTCTGGGGAGAGCCACTGCAACTACCACTGGATATTAACAAAACCCAGAATAGCATCATAACATTCATTGTTCTGGAGAGATAAGCTTATAGTAATATGAAAGACTTGGGCCCTCTGAATCTGGTTACAGATTCTTAGAATCCAGTCCACAGCACTGTAGGTTTACAACATGCTGTATGCTAGCCAGGGCCCCAGTAAAAAGCAGATAAATGTCAGTATGCCTCACTTTAGTAACTGTGAAACAGCCAATCACATGCCTAGTCTGATTACTGGCTCCTATTTCAAAAATGCTTTCCACATATTCAAAGAATCAGTCTAAGCTACCAAGATTATTCATGTAAACAAACATGGATTAAACACGTGTTCATACTAGTTCCTGTAACCCTTTTTCAGCTCTAGTATGATCACAGGAAATACTGTAGGCTAATTTGTGATAATCTAATCAATATAGTATTTCTTTAGAAGCACAACTCTGGAAGCAGTTAGGATGCCAAGAGGGATACAAAAAGTAATGTGCAAAAATGCCCTTTGGCTGTAGGAAATGACTATGAATTAAGCAAATGCAGAGAAACCCAAGAGTCTTGTTCTCCCTTCCACATCACTTTCTACAAAAGGATGTTAAATTCTAAAAGTGATCTGGCTCACTTACTGGGCTAGGAATAGAGTCTGGGTCAAGTCGTTTGGGCAGAGGTGGTGCTGCAGGCTGACTTCCATAATTTGCTGGTCCGGGGAAAGTTGCACCATACACTGGTTGACTTCCCCTATTTTGCCCAAAAGAACCTGGGGGGAAAAAGATGCAGATATACCTTTATTTGAATGCATAACAGAATTTAAACAGTCCAGAATAGTAACCTCTCAATTGCTTTGACTAAACTGATTATACCAAAGTTTCAATTTGAACAATTTTACTTAGAATTCTAAAATAAACCCTAATTGAACAATGCTTTTCAGGATCATCTCTGAAATTTAAAAATCCATCCAATATGTTAATTACCATAATACAGCTTGATAATATTTCCACAGAAAAGCTTTGTAAAATTGGAATTTCAGACTGGGTCAGAAAAGCGGGCATACAGAATCTCCCACGTATTTTAAACAATAAAAGTAGCAGAAAATACTGAAAAAGTTCTGTGTTAGAAAAGAGAAGGGCGGTATACAAATAAAATTAATAAATTAATAAATAAATTTGCTTCCATCCAAATTTTCTGAACTTTTTCATATTTATCATTATATATTATCAAAGCTTTTCATATTTCAGCAAGCAAATAGCATTAAATTTAATCTATCAATTTTAATGAGATGACAAATAACACTCCCTTTCTTGGGATTCATCCAGCTGTGCTTTTTGTTGAAAGATATTATGTTGCTGTTTTAGAAGTTTCACATCTGGGATTAATTACATTTAATACACATAAGATTTGAACTTTTGTTTTAAAGTACAGTTCTCAATTGTTAAAAAAATATTGCAAGGGGCAGCAATTAGCAGCTGTGAAAATAACCACTAATTCACTGTTCATTATGCTCGGAAGCAAATTAATTTATATATGGAAACATGTACCACATCTTAATGTAGGAAAAATATTAGTGATCAAAACGCCATTTTTTTAATAGTTTTCAAAATTGGCAGAGGAAAAAAGTTATATGAAAAAATGCTACTGAAAGATCTAGAGAAAAGGGCTACATGTACCACAGTAGAAATACTACACTGGGAATTTTTAGATTTAGATAATAATAAATGGATATTTTATGGTATGACATTATTATTCAGCAGCTTAGAGGAAAATATCCCCAGACACCAGTATTTATCATACAACTCAAATCAAATACTAAGATTCTAACAAACACCACCCCATCCATCAGTTACATCCAATTCAGAGGGTTAGGAGGAGCCTCTCAATCAAATGCTGCAGGAGACAGTATAGGGAGAAGCTCACCCATCCACATGTCTCACTAGTATTTGGATACAGCCCACTGATCTTTCCTTAGATGTAAAGTAGGGACCAATGCACAGGTCATTTTTTACAACATACCATTTTGCTGCAGTGCGTATCCTGGTTGGACAGGTGGTGGTCCCTGGAGTCCTGTTACTGGTGGCCTAGGAAGTGGTCCTGGCATAAGTGGCTGAGGTGGTGGTGAGGTCACATGATTTGGTTGGGAAGTAAGCTGCCCAGTAATTGGTTGTCCAGGCAACAATGCACCCTGCATGGTGGGAGGCCTTGAAATCCCCGTAGCAGGAGGATAGCTGGATACTCCAACCCCAGCAGATGAAGGTGGGGGTGCAAACAGGGGGGGTTGAGAGGAAGTATGCACGGCTGATGGAGCCGATATAGGTGGCTGTGCTATGGGAAGACCCTGAGACAAGGTGGTAGGAGGCAATCCATGAGATACATTAGGAGGTGGTAGACCTTGGCCTGAATGTGACATATATTGTCCAGATCCAGGGGCAATAAAACTTCCTGAGGCAGGTATAACTGATGTTGGAGGACCTGAGGAGGAGATACATCAAACAAAATTTAATAACTATTTCCATTTTCTTGGTAATCTTGGTTAACATATATTGATGACTGAATTTTGTGAAGTTCCTTAACAAATAACGTGACTGATTTCCTATGCTAGAGTTACTTTCATTACATAAAACGTAAAGGTACAGGTTCCCCCACACATGCGTACTAGTCGTTTCCAACTCTAGGGGCCGGTGCTCATCTCCGTTTCAAAGCCGAAGAGCCAGCGCTTGTCTGAGGACGTCTCCGTGGTCATGTGGCCGGCATGACTAGACGCCAAAGGCGCATGGAACGCTGTTAGCTTCCCACCGGAGTGGTCCCTATTTTTCTACTTGCATTTGTACGTGCTTTCAAACTGCTAGGTTGGCAGAAGCTGGGACGAATAACAGGCGCTCACTCTGTTACACGGCACTCAAGATTCGACCCGCCAAACTGCCAATCTTCTGATCGACAAACTCAGCGTCCTAACCCACTGAGCCACTGTGTCCCTTCATCATTATATACATAGATGTATTTTCATTTGATAACAAAGATAATATAGTACATATGAATCCCTACTGATTACCTCAATTACCCAAGCTTTAATATAAAAGAAGTGTTTGCACTAGGGAACATCTCCTAAACTTGAACTGGAGTAAAAATCAAGGATGGCTATAGTGCCAATATATTAAAGTCCAGATCTATTCAAATAGGCCAGAGGTCTCCCAACCTTTCCAGGCTCGAGGACCGGAGGGAAGGAGAGCAGCTTCAAAATTCATGTGTGCACACATACCATACACACTGGCGCGGCACTAGCAGCCCTGTTTGCGCATGCACTGGTGCTGTGCACATATGCAAATGGCCGTGCATCCCCCCACGGCAGCTAGCAACCCATTCACACCTGTGCAAATGGGCGTGCAAACCACCCAGGCTAGCAGCGCATGTGCAAACGGGCTGAGGACACCCGCCCTGCACTAGCATCCATGTTCGCGCCTGTGCGCATGTGCAAACGGGGTTGTGGGTGCTAGAGTGGGTGGGGGAAATGGGCGTCCATGCTTGCGTGCACTGGCCAGCTGTTTCCATGGCCTGCTGGCCAACAGCCCGTGACCCGGTCCCAGGCCGCGGGCTATAGGTTGGGGATCGTCGAAATAGACAATAAAGGATACTAAGTTCATATTTTCCAGGAAGTAAAATAACTCAGGAATTTTTGCCAATGCCAAGCAAGTGTTGCACAAAAGCAAAACAGATTAATTAAGAATTTGATTTAATTATATATAATGAAGGGGGGGGGCTTCCTATAATATATGCAAGAAAATTATAGGCCCCTAGTTTCATTATTTTATGTTCTCTAAACAAGCTGATCAACCTTCAAACCTTAAGTGACTTCTGTGAAATAATATAAAGCAATAACAAAGTTTTGACACTGAAATTTAATTCCACTGTTTGCTAACGCATAATTTTGAAGTACAATATATTTATTAAGGATTCAACACATATTCTTTACACACACACACACACTATCTATCTATCTATCAATGGATTACCTACCCTGTAACTGTCAGGTCCCTAAAAAATTTATTCTTTCTCTATGCCTATTTTTGAATTTGTAAACCTTCTTTGTGACCTGCCATTCTGTTGGGAGGGGGAGTTTTTGGGATTGCTTTGCACTGTCCTGCAATGATGCCCTTCCCCCAAAGGATGAAGTGTCTCACCCTTATCTAAGAGAAGGTTTGTGTGCTTGGAGCCAAAAGGAAAGCAAGAGAGACGTGCCAAAGAACCCAGTTACCAAAACACTATGCCACCTGTGGACTGGCTGGAATTCAAACGAACACTAGGACATTGGGGGGTAGTAGTAGTGAATGTTGCTTTTATTATATTGCTTTCACGGGACCCAACCACAAATATAGCTACAAATTTTGATACCATAATTTAAATCCATCTTTCTCAACATGGTACTCTGAACATATATCATAACATATGTCATAACTATCCTGTTACTCATAATCCATGGAAGGGAAGTATCATAAAGTCTGATTTTGACCATGAGAGTAATATTTCTTTCCTTTTCTCAGCATCAGGCAGAATACTTTTTAATCACCCTTTTTATGCTTCTTTCAGCACTGCTGTTGAACCTATCCCCTGTATTTTTTATTAGGTTGTAACTATGCATGTTGTCCTGCACTGTACTGATACACACTACACAGGCTTTTATTCCACAAGTACAAAACTGATGAGTTTCAAACAAAACCAATGGATGGGATTTTAAACTCTATAGTGGGGCGAGCAATTAGTTTTCCCAAGGGGCTACATGAGAAACTGGGACCATTATGGAGGTCTGTTGCTGCTCCCCTGGGCCAGATAGGGATAGTCAAACGGCCACATATGGACATAAAATGCTCAGGTTTGCTCCACAGATACATCATAGTATATTAGCAGAAATGTCTTCTTCCATTTAAGACTGAAGGTGCCTTTAATGGTTTTAAAAATGTAATTTTATTCTAATCTAGAAAACCAGCAATGTGTAGTTCCAATCAAGATCAAATCTGGGTGAATTCAAGCCTTGCCCATGTCATTTTCTTGGCAACCATAGGAACATGGTTGGTGATGGCCTTCTGGGATGTTGATTTGATTTTCCAAACTATAGTCTTGGCATCTTTTGGTGGACATCTCCCCAATGCCAATCATTCCTTAGCTGTTCAATTATAATATTGCAGGATACCTGTCTCTTCATAGTATTTACAATATGAAAAGCCACTGAGTATGTGTATGTTTAGGAGGATATTTTTTCCTGAACAAACTCCCAAACCAGACCACCCACAACATGCCAATGTTACATTTCTCACCATAGCTCAGTCCAGCTGGGGATGAAATACAGGATGATCCCCTGCCTATCTGCATTTCTGCCATCTGATTGGTCAGCTCCTGGGTGCTAGTTGGAGGCAGTCCATATTGCTGGAAAGAAGGAGGGTGAGCCACAGAAGGAGGTGCTGTGCCTGCCATGAACTGTTGAGAAGCAGAGGCTCTGGAGGAAGAGAATGAAGACAGTTCTTTATTAATATAGATCACTTAGGCTACATTATTGCTTATACTTAGCCCTGGAAAGAGACAAATACTTGCAGTTCTTGGATTGTGGTGGACCTAAAACTCTTTCATTTCAGAAACTGATCACACTACCGGAAGTTTGAATAATTTTATACTTTGTCACTTTCTGACAATATTATGTATGGACAATGGATAAGATAAAGCACAAGGAGCCATTATAGAAATGATTTTAAGATGCTTACATTTAAAGCAGGGATCCCCAATCCCCAAACCCCAGGCCATGGCCCATTACGGGGTTGCGGACTGTTTCAAACCGGCTGCAGGAGTGATAGGCAAGTGTGCATGGGGGAGATCCACTTGTGCAAGCAATGGATCCTTGGGCTTGTGTGCAAAGCTCCACTCATGCAAGCGGAGGGTGCTTAAGTGGAGGGCACTTGCGCTCGTGCACGAAGCTCTACTTGCACAAGCGGAGGGCGCTCATGTGCAAAGCTTTAGTCATGCGAATGGAGCTTTACACATAAGTGCAAGTGCCTGCCACTAGTGTGAGTGAAGCTTCACAAGTCAGTGCAAGTGCCCTCCACTCACATGCCAAGCTCCCTTCGCTGAGTGGAGGGCGCATGCACCAATGGAGTTGTGCATGTGTACCTGCGCCCACCACTCACAAACATGCTGGGCTGGGCCACCAAGGTTGAAATGTTGAGGGCTGCTGATCTAAAGTGTTTTAAATTTGGATCTACATTTCAGGAAATGACTTTCAGAGAGAACTTAACTAGAAGGAAATAATCTTGTCATTTCAAACAATGTCAATAATATTTGTAGATATAAAAGTTTGCAATACATACATCCATGTACTGCACACCTTTCATATGTACAAATAGATTTGGTAGGGGCACACTCAGAGTACCTCTTGGCAGCTCCTTAAAGAAGCCACACCTTTTCTTGAGAGCACAAAGCTCTGGCTTCTGACAGATGCAATGAAGACAACTATGCCGGATTCAAATAGTGCACATTATTATTATTTATATTTAAAGACCACTCAAATCCAAAATGACTCTGGCTGGCTTACAATTAAAAAAAACACAAAAACACCTATATATACAGACTTTGAATTGACAGGCTCACAACTCAGAGAAGAACCTAATAGATTTTGGTAAAATGGCAGATCTGTGAGAATGAATAATATTCCTCCCAAATAATATTTCAAATGAAAAAATGGATTTAATTTCTTCAATATCCCCTCAGAGTTTCTCATTCTGTTTTAATTTCATTGCCTTCATCTGTAATTTTCTCAGGACTTAGCTGTTTGAGGCGCAACCACTGGAAAGAAAGAAATTTCACCTTACTTGAACAACGAATGAAAGAGAATATGCGTGTCCCAAGATAATGCGGCAGGATCCAATCTGGGTCAGTCACCGGCAACAGAGGTTTTGTCTTCCGAGCTTTCAGATTCTGCTGGAGCCCATCCACTTCAAGGAACTTCTCTAGAGAAAAGATGGGCTACAGCACAAATCCGAAAGCTCGGAAGACAAAACCTCTGGTTACTTGAATAACTTTGTAATGATATTAAAAGGGTGGATATATTAATTTGTCTTCAGCTTTTTTGGATATTTTCTTGCAATACTGTAGACGCGCTACCCGAGACTCTGTTCTATCTTTTAATGTTCTTTACCAATGCAAGGTCTTTTACATATTGGTAACTGAATCACTGATTCTCTGCAGGTCTTCTCACAGATCTGTTATTCATAGATCTCCTAAACTAGTGTGTGCACTCTGTAAAGGCACTCGTGGTAAAAAATAAATCCTAACAATGGGATATATTATTCTTAGTGCTTTCCAATCATTTTAAAGGATTTTAGAATAATCAGGTAAACACTTCTCAATAAAAGAGGATATATGTAGCTCAGGGTTGAACTATGGAGTCCTTAGTTTTTTTGGTTGCACACATTTCACTATCCAATTAGATAACATCTTCAGCACTAGAACTGCTCAGTGCACTGAAGAGGTTACCTAGTCAGTAAAACATCTGCAAGCAAACAACCAAACTCAAACAGCACCAAGGACTTCGTAAACCAACTTGCATCCTGATTGTGCTGTCAGTTCTTATTTGCACACTCAATTTACTTGCTCTGTCCTTTCAGACAAGGTCCTCAAGGCTTTTGCGCCATTTTACACCCTTTCTGGCTACAGCTGTTAAAAGAACCACTGCAACTGTTAAGTTAGTAACATAGTTGTTAAGTGAATCTGGCTTCCCCATTGACTTTAATTTTCAGAAGGTCGCCAAAGGGTATTACATGACCCCAGGACACTGCAAATATCTTTATAAATACACGCCAGTTGTCCAATTTTGATCATGTGGCCATGGAGATGCTGCAACAGTGGTAAGTGTGAAAAGGGTCATAAGACAATTTTTTCAGTGCCGTTGAAATTTTGAACGGTCATTAAACAAATGGTTGTAAGTTGAGGAGAAACTGTATTTATCACCCCTGACTTGTATGTATGTGTATGTATGTGTACATTATATAATCTTATCTCTTTTTTCTCTGTCTATATATTTATTTCTATAAATGCTTAATTTTTAAGAGTGTTTTCAATTAGAACCCAGGGAATAAAGGGAATAAATGTGACCTTAAAAGATGAGCATTACACGACTCCAAAAACTTGCTTTCCACTTTTTTTCATGAAAGAATATAAGAGCATACAGTTGCAAGAAAAAGTATGTGAACCCTTTGGGGTTACGTGGAGTCTTGCATGAATTGGCCATAAAATGCGCTCTAAACATCATGTAAGTCACAACAATAGAAAAACACAGTCTGCTTAAAATAATACTACACAAACATTAGCTGTTGTTATGTTTTAATTGAACATAAGATGGAAACATTCACAGTGCAGGGTGGAAAAAGTATGTGAACCCCTAGCCTAATGACTTCTCCAAGAGCTAATTGGAGCCAGGAGTGAGCCAACCTTGACTCCAATCAGTGTGATGATATTGGATGTATTGCTGACAGCTGTCCTGCCCTTTAAAAACACACACCTGTTTTGGATTTACTGGTCTCAAGAAGCACTGTCTGATGTGAACCATGCCTCGCAGAAAACAGCTCTCAGAAGATCTACGATCAAGAATTGTTGACTTGCATGAAGCTGGAAAGGCTTACAAAAGTATCTCCAAAAGCCTTGATGTTCATGTGTCCACGGTAAGACAGACTGTCTACAAATGGAGAAAGTTTAGCACTGTTGCTACTCTCCCTAGGTGTGGTCGTCCTGTAAAAATGACTGCAAGAGCACAGCGCATAATGCTTAATGAGGTAAAGAAGAATCCTAGAGTGTCAGCTAAAGACCTACAGAAATCTCTGGCACATGCTAACATTTTTGTTGACACATCTACAATAAGGAAAACATTAAACAAGAATGGAGTACATGGGAGGACACCATGGAGGAATCCATTGCTATCCAAAAAAAATATTGCAGCACGTTTGAAGTTTGCAAAAGAGCACCTGGATGTTCCACAGCACTACTGGCAAAATATACTGTGGACAGATGAAACCAAAATTGAGTTGTTTGGGAAAAACACACAACACTATGTGTGGAGAAAAAAAGGCACAGCACACCAACATCAAAACCTCATCCCCACTGTAAAACATGGGGGAGGGAGCATCATGGTTTGGGGCTGCTTTGCTGCCTCAGGGCCTGGATGGATTGTTGTCACTGATGGGAAAATGAATTCCAGAGTTTATCAGGACATTTTGCAGGAAAACGTACTTCAACAGAACAGAATACGCCTTCTGGAGTGGCCCAGTCAGAGTCCTGACCTCAACCCGATTGAAATGCTGTGGCATGACCTTAAGAGAGCGATTCACACCAGACATCCCAAGAATATTGCTACACTAAAAGAGTTTTGTGAAGAGGAGTGGTCCAAAACTACTCCAAATCGTTGTGCAGGTCTGATCTGCAACTACAGGAAACGTCTGGTTGAGGTTATTGCTGCCAAAGGAGGGTCAACCAGTTATTAAGTCCAAAGGTTCACATACGTTTTCCACCCTGCACTGTGAATGTTTCCATCTTATGTTCAATTAAAACATGAGAACAGCTAATGTTTGTGTAGTATTATTTTAAGCAGACTGTGTTTTTCTATTGTTGTGACTTACATGATGTTTAGAGCGCATTTTATGGCCAATTCATGCAAAACTCCACGTAATCCCAAAGGGTTCACATACTTTTTCTTGCAACTGTAACTATTGTCCTACATAATTTGCCTGCCTCCACAGTTTTCTGGACAACCAGGGAATAATAATAGTTAAGACAATCCTAGACAAAACAACAAGTAATATATTGTAACTAACAATTGTTAGAAACAATAAAAATTCAAAACTAAGACAAGTTTCCTTAAAATAATGTAATTACTTAGCTTACTATGACTATGTGTCTAAGGCATGGATATTAAACTGCCGGCCGGCGGGCCGGATGCGTCATCCGGAAGACACGCCCACCCCATTGCCGGCAATGGCAAAACCGTCCTGATACGTTGTGCGACATCACGTGACAGTGCGATTTGACATGTCTGGTCTAAGGGGATGGCAAAAAGAAGCCAAGCTGTTCCTTTTAATCTAAAGAGTCCTGAACGGCAGCTGGATGCAGAGTCATAATCTGCACTCAGAGAATAATAGATTCCACCTCTACACAACAGCACAGGTCTGCACTTGAATTACCATGCATCATGAGGAACAGAATCTGGCTATAACAAATGGAAAAGGATCATGGGAAGAATGAGAAAATTAAATGGGGAAGTAATAAAAACATCTAAGAAGATGGGGGAAATAAGACCAAGAAACATGAAAAGCAGAGACCCAATGTCTCATATGTGCTTCAGTGAGCATAGGCTTCACTAAACTCAAAGTTTTAAGATTTAGTTTTAAGTATATGCATACTACACGGGATTGTAGATGCATAATGAAAAAGAAGCTGCCAGAGATCATAGCCATTTTTTTCAGGAGGAACCTAAGCTATGCACAAATATAAAGAAGCATGTAAAGTCAGTATCTCCCAATTTATTAAAGGCCTAGGAGTAATTTGAAGGGACGCGGTGGCTAAGTGGGTTAGGACACTGAGCTTGTCGATCAGAAAGTCGGCAGTTTGGTGGATCAAATCCCGAGTGCCGCGTAACAGAGTGAGCGCCTGTTACTCGTCCCAGCTTCTGCCCACCTAGCAGTTCAAAAGCGCGTAAAATGCAAGTAGAAAAATAGGGACCACTACGGTGGGAAGGTAACAGCGTTCCGTGCTAGTCATGCCGGCCACATGACCACGGAGACGTCCTCGGACAAGCGCTGGCTCTTCGGCTTTGAAACGGAGATGAGCACCGCCCCCTAGAGTCGGAAACGACTAGCACGCATGTGTGGGGGAACCTTTACCTTTACTTTAGGAGTAATTTAAGACTATTAGAATCCTTTCTCAATCAGAGGATATGCCCATTAACATTTTAAGTTTATTGTTTAGCAGCTTCACATAAAGGGGAAATTTTATTTAATGATTTATGGAGTGCTTTTTGCAGCTTCTATCATATAACTAATGTTGCACATTCTTAAAAATATGAAACACTATATAAATAAACCAATAAAACACTAGACTATAAAACCAAGGAGTATGGAATGAATAATTCCAACTCATGCTTATACTAGCAACAGCACTATTCATTATAAATACAATCTCTCACTCTAGTGCCTCAAATGCTCTTTGGATCATCCAGAACTTCTTAAATGTCAAGAGTGAGAGTACCAAACTTTCATCTCATCAGTGATTGTTGCACAAGAGTTCCTGCAGAAAATGCTTGCTTTCAATTTCCCCGTCATCTTTCAAGTGAGATAGGGAATCTCCACAAGCATTGTATATAGGCAAATCTTAGAACCTAGGGCAAAAATGTAGCAAAATGGAATGCCATATTTTCTGTGTTCCTGTCCCACACATATCAGGTTCAAGTCCTGAGTAGTCTTTTCTTAAATACCTTTGCAAGGGAACTGTAGAAGCAGGTATCCCATTTCGTACATCTCCTTGTCCAAGCTGACTACAGCCAGGTTGTCCAGAAGGGATTAATGTTCCAGATGTTGATGCAGATGCTCCAGTTGAGGTGGGGGGCGCTCTTACAGAACCTAGAAGTATTGAATTACATTGTCAGTTACACATCAGTTATCAAAACTGTTGGCATGACCAAGCATAAAAGCAACATGAAACAGACCCACAACATTAAATGTAGTTATTTTATCTTTTCATAGTATATCTTTATGCTACACAAGAATTTCATTATGAGAAAGAGAAAATTAAAAAATGAAAATTAGGTACATATGACATTTGGTAGAGACCCACCAAATAACAGGAGAAAATGCTCTTGTTTAAGAAAGAGGAAAGCAGTCTATGTTAACGACACTTTAGCAATGAACAGAAGATGCTATTCTATTCAAACTCTGCAATTCCTCATGCAGACAAATATGGCTAATAAACTATAGCTCTTCAGATGGTTTATTCAGTATGTCATGTGCGTGAGGGATTCTAGCTTGTCCCTCCCACTATTTTACCCTGATATAATACAATATCCAATAAGAGAAAGGAAAACGAGGTCTTGTTACTCAGTAGAGGTACAAAGGCCAAATTCCTTCAACAGGTTGGCACATTATTAATATAAATGAATGTTTATGATCAATGAACAGACCAGCACTGCAAGTTAGACGTTCTAGTGCATATGAATACTGTGCTCAGATAAATTACACAAAGGCCAGAATTAGAATTTTTAAAAATAGCATTTTTTCATAGCCCACTATTTCCTAGCTTTATTTTAGCCATCAGGTTAAAATACATTTTAGTGTTCCTACTATTTTTGGAAAACATCTTTGTTACTAGAAAGTATCTGTGATCATATTAGGATTGTTTCTTGCAGTATAAAAGCTTTGGCCTGGTGTCATACATTTATAGGAAATATCTGCAAATGTATTACAGGCATATTCATTTCTCTACACTGCAATTTAATATTCAGATGAAGTGTTAATAGTTAACGCAAATGCATTAGAAATTCTTTTTTTCACATGATAAATGGAAAGCATTTACCTAGGAAGTTAGGAGCAAAGGAAGCATCAGAATCAAGAGAGACAGGAGGATTCTTAGAAGGAAACCCCAGGGAAGGATAGTAACCTAGAAAGGCAAAGGCATAATAATGTGTTTGCATGTGCCCATTAATATGTATTATGCCAGATGTCAAAAACAGAAAAACAAATGTATGACTTACATATAATAAATTATTCCTTTTCCCTACCTAACACTCATGTGACTGAAAAGCAGCATAGGCAACAATGAAGCCTAGCCAGAGTAGGGCTTTGTGGTATTGGCATTTAATGGTTTAGCAACATATTGTATTTTAAAATAGAGTAGACACGGGGAAGGGAGGGAAGAGAGAAGCTATGTTTTCAAAAGTGCTTCTACCAATCAATACACATTGAAATGTTCTACTAGGACTTTGAACTCAAAGTCAAAAAGAACCCTTTATAGTGAATGGAGATATGAACGCAGCACCTGTCTGCAAATCCTCAAAACAGCCGTCTCTCTCACGAATGAAGGCATGTCCCAGGATAAAGTGGCCGTATCCAATCTAGGTCGGTCCCTGGGACCAGAGGCTTTTGTTTTCCGAGCTTTCGGACCTGTCCTTGAGCCCACCTTAGCTAGGGAGAAGTTCCCTGAAGAGGATCGGCTCTAGCACGAGTCCGAAAGCTCGGAAGACAAAACCTCTGGTTACTTGAAACAACTCTGTAGTGATATTAAAAGAGTGGATGTATTAATTTGTCTTCAGCTTTTGCCATTTGGATATTTTCTTGCATTTTCTTTGCTTCCCCAAAAGAGGCATTTGATTGAAGGAAGTGCAGACAAATGCCACATTCACACCCCTGCATGTTCTGGAGCGCTTTCCACCCAAAGCACTGCAGATTTCTACTAAGCATACCTCAAGCATAAATGTAAAAATGGATGACTGAATATCGCATGTACTAGCCACTTTTAAATAATTGTGGACAGTTGCCATGATTGTTGCTCAAGAATTAACTAGTTAATTTCAAACTAGTTACAGTTTTATTTCTACTATAGTTAATAGCAAGCTGAACTGAATATAATATTTTGCTATTTTTTACTGCTCTTGCTTTATATGAATTCCATAAGCTATCAGTGGTTTAATAGGAAACAGATGCTGGATATCACAGTACAACAATTGAGAATGGAATCACAGCTCTTTTTGTTTAATCCACAGCACCAATTTCTTGCCACCTAGTTTCTGCTATTACATGGAAGGTAATTTAAATAATGAAAATAGACAAAAGTCCATACACTAATTCTAACACCAACAACCAAGGGCATCAGCTGGAAGATCCCTGTTCTAGCATTTGAACTGATAATTCTTTAGGTTTCTGATTATCAAGGGCTCACTTCTATCAATCAAAACGTAAGTGCTGAATAAACTTAACTCATGAAGGTAACCCCTAATACATTTTGCATTTAATCTCCTCCTGGCAATGCATACTTCTATGTAAAAAATTTTTAAATAACATTTACATCTTTGTAGCTTTTCTCCTAAAAAGGTCAAAAATTAAATGCCTTAAAAGCATTGCAAAACTTACAACTGCTCAAATATTTATTGCACAGCAATAAAAATTGTTTTTATAAAACAGGTACTTTTTAAAAAAGGAATTTCTCTTCAGGAGTAGTGCAGGATTGTCAAGTAAATGAGAATATAAACTACAAACTGGAGGTTTTTATTACTTTGTCATGAATGACATAGACAAAAATTAAGTCATCTGCTGGCATGAGCTCTTCACCAAACACCTACTAATTCATATCCCCAAGCCTTAAAATTACTAAAGTCCTGCATTATGTGATATACAGAGAAATATAAATACGGCAAATGTGCCACTTTTGTCCACCTTCCCTATTTCAGGAACAAAAGCTACTTTTCCAATAGAATGGAATAGAGCTGGAAGGGATCTTGGAGGTCTTCTAGTCCAGCCACCTGCTCAAGCAGGAGAACCTATATCATTATAAATAACTGTCTAGTCTCTTCTTAAAAACCTCCTGTAATGGAGCGCCCACGATTTCTGGAGACAAGCTGTTCCACTGGTTAATTGTCCTCACTGTTAGGAAGTTTCTCCTTAATTCCAGGTTGCTTCTCTCTTTAATCAGTTTCCAACCATGGTCCTGCCCTCTGGTGCTTTGTAGAATAGTTTGACCCCCCTCTTCTTTCTGGCAGCCCCTCAAACACTGGAATACTGCTATCATGTCTTCCCTATTTCTTCTTTTCTTTAGACTAGCCAAAGCCAAGTCCTGCAGCCATTCTTCATATGTTTTAGTCTCCAGGCCTTGGATCACCTTATTTGCTCTTCTCTGAGCTTTGTCCAAAGTCTCAATATCTTTTTTGTAGTATGGTGACCAAAACTGGTTGCAGCATTCCAGGTGTGGTCTTACTAGGGTTTTACAAAGCAATACTAATGATCTGGATTCTATGCCTCTGTTTAAACAACACAGGATTGTATTAACTTTTTTGGCTGCTGCTGCACACTGCTGGCTCAGTCAAGTGATCATCCACTAGGACTACAAGGTTCCTCCCAAAGTTACAGCTTTTGAGCCAGGTCTCGCCTAATCTGTATATCTTTGATTTTTATACCTTTAATTTTTCCTGCCTAAATGTAAAACTTTGCTTTTCTTCACATTAAAATTCATTTTGTAAAACAAAGGTTCATGTACAATAGCAAAGAACCTAATCTCTATTCCTTCAAACAGCCTTCCAGAAAAGTTTTCTTGCTGACAAGTGTAATTTCCCCCCCACATTTCTTGACAGGCCATATCCTATACATATCCCTATACTAGCCTTCCGACATGCTTGTAATCTGTAAAGTACTATTTGCAACCTAGCAAATATCAGAGAGCAGTGTTGCATAATATAGAGTTTTACAATCTCCCAGTATTTGACAATGAGGAATCAGTGTTGCAATCTTGAAGGTGGAAGTTATTAGCTTAAAACGATTACTCCTTACAACGAACATTCTTCAAAGAGTCTAGAAGCGAAAGCCATTCACTAAAGACCATCCTCTCCTACCTTGGGGAGGGCCTGCTTGTTGGTATCCTGTCACTGGGCCATTGTAAGGACCATACTGAGAGGCAGGAACACTTTGCATTTGCTGTCCTCCATAGTCCGACTGCATGTAATTTGCATATCCAGGCTGTGATTGTCCATAAGATGGCCCTGTGTGAGCTTGCTGGTTTACACTCATTATGTTCACATCCCCAGGCTACTCTTCACCTGCGGGAAGGAAAGAGAACTACTTAGAAATCACTCAGAGTAATATTTGTAGAAAGAGGAAGGGTTGAAAGAAACAATTTGATATAACAATGCTTCCAGAGCAAGTCTCAGTGGAGTTTGAATTTATTATTTCATGTTATATTATTCACTGCTGTTCAGACTTCTATAAATAAATCTCATATACACATAAAAGAGTATGATGATTTGCCACTGTTAAAGAAGATTAGGACAAAGCATAATTAAACCTCAAACTTCATTTTTCATTCACGCTAGGTTATAATTCTCACAAATTTGTTTATTTAAGGCTTTTGTATATCATCTTATTACTGATTCTCAGAGTGACATACAAGAAATAAAAAAGCAAGAGGGCTGTTACAATATAAGGATATTTATGAAACTATCAGCAGAAATAAAATAACATTAAAAACTCTTGAATTAAAAAGCCTAAACAAAATAGCTATTGCTCCAAGAGTCACGTTGCAAAAAGCATGTGTAACTTTAAGTGGGGTTTGTCACTTGAACTACCAAGAACCCATGTACATTTTATATAATAAACCTCAGAAAAAAATCATTTTGTTGGGAAATAGAACAGGTTCTTCCTCCTTCCACCTCTACAAACCATAAATCTCTTAACACCACTGTCAGGACCACTCAAATGGATTTGCTTACAGTTTATTGCTTGTTCCTATGTATTCATTTTTGGGGCCTGCCATTCTGTTGGGAGTGGGGCTTGTTTGTTGAGGAATGTAATTGCCTTGCTCTGTTTTGCCCTAAGGAATGTGGTCTGAAAAAATCTGTCTTATCTCCAGACAACAGAGCCTGGGACCGTTGAGAAACAAAACTGAGAGAGACCTTGAGAAAGACGCTAAATCACTAGGTTCTCAAAACAACCTAGTATTGGCTGGATTTCAAATGGATGGTTGGATATTAGGGGGAGGAGACCTGAATGGGCATTTTGATGTAACCTTTCACATGAAATCTTCAGACCTTGCTTTGTTTTCCCTACTATCACTAACTCTCAGTAAAAGATCCTTTTGAAACAATGCCTGTTTCAAGAGTTCTGCTTCCTTGGGAGATCTACTTGAGGCAGGTCCTTACACATTAAAAAACGGAATGGTAGCAATTCTGGAGCAACAGCTTATGGTTGCTGTTAAATCAAAAGAGATGACAACTTAGAATCCCCAAACATCTATCTTCCTATGTAGTATTTCATATACCCAGTTTAAAAGTAAAACTTAAAAGGCATATAGACAGTTCACTTCATTCAGGACAATATGAGGCTGAAATGAGGATGACTCCACACAGGAAAAAAACTAGCTAGGCAATCCCAGCAAATTCTCTGTACAGCTGGTCCACAACTAACAACAGTTCGTTTACTGACTGTTCAAAGTTACAATAGCACCGAAAAAAGTGACTTATGACCATTGCAGCATCTCAATAGTCACTTGATCAAAATTCAGATGTCCCAGGTCATGTGAGATTACCTTTTGCAACTTTCTGACAAGCAAAGTCAATGGGGAAGCCAGATTCATTTTACAACCATGTTACTAACTTAACAACTGCAGTGATTCAGTTAACAAATGTGGCAAGAAAGGTTGTAAAATGGGGCAAAATTCACTTAACAAGTGTCTCACTTAGCAAAAGAAATTTTGGGCTCAATTATGATCATAGGTCGAAGAATATTTGTACCAGTTGAGTAAGATCTTTTGCACAGGATTCTGATTTAGATTTTTCAATGCATCAGTCTAGTCCAGGGCGGTGGCAGCACTGCACAAGTCTGAGCGAGATATGGCTGGAGCTGCAGGGCTGTCAGGGCTCAGTGGAAGTGCCAGCATCAGTGCTTCTTCGGGGCTGTCAGGGCTCAGCGGAAGCACTAGGATCAGTGCCAGGCTCCAGCTGGAGCTCGGTGCTGATCCTGGCGCTTCTGCTGAGCCCAGAAGAAGCGCTGATCAGCTGGAATGTTGTAGCATCTCCAGGGTCTTGTGATTTACATTCAGATGCTTGGCAACTGATTCATATTTATGATAGTCATAATGTCCCAAGCTCATGTGAAGTGACCAAAACCTGCTGCAACCACCCAGGAGACAGGGGGAATAAAAACCAAACACCCACCACCACCCCAACCTCGCTGCCAATGCTCAACAGAAATGCTCACAACAATGAAAACCTCGGACAGGAGGAAGAGCGCCGCCGGGCAGGCAGGCGTCTTGCTCAGCTGTTGCTTGGGGGGGGGCACTTTTTCTAGTGCCATTGTAACTTCGAACAGTCATTAAGCGAACAGTTGTAAGTTGAGGACTACCTGTACTTCACTTTTTTTGTTTTTTGGGGGGGGATCAAGTTTTGGACACCTTGGTAGGCGACCGGTGGTACTCGGATGCTGCCATATCCTAAAAGTGATACAATGGGTAGTATTGTGATTCAGCATCAGCCTGTGAAGGTTGAAAAGCCCTGTTCTAGTCCACATGAATGTTAACAGCACCAACAGTACCTCACAAGACAGAGAAGGGCCAAAGTGCTTATTGGGAAAGGGAAGTTTTTGGGGAATGAAGTACTGCTCAAAAACAATCTATAATGCCTGCATGACTTTGCAGCCATATCAGATTTGATAAGCACCAGCTAAATTATGATGTTGATCTTGCAACTGGATCAAGGCTACTGACATCTCCTGAGTAAGGGTAGGCTCTTTGTTTGAGAGCAGATCATATCTTGAGTAGAGGAAGCATTTAGGCTGAAGAATTTACCCAAGTTTTTTTTAAAAGAATTCTATCCACATATATTGGCAAATTAGCTTCCATCTACCCTTTCATTTGCTGACATAGTAGCTACTCTATCTTTACCCCAGGTGGGTCTAACATAGATTCTGCAAGCATTAACAACCCGATTTTCACCAAGACATACTGTATAACATGCAGTGTTTGAAGATAAATAATATCCCCAATGAACAAGTGAAGGATTTTTCAACACCTGAGAGTTACTCTTTATTTCTCTTTAACATGGAATAATAAAATATATCTATATCTGTGCACAAACAATGTCCAATGCAATAGTTCAATTTGCCAACCAAAGGGTATATAACTTTTTTGGGGGAAGCATGATATGCATAAAGGCAAAGACATGAAACTGAGTGTTTTACAGTTCAGTTTTGCTAATGTAAGAACCTATGAGAATCTGAGCTAATACAGGCTAAATTTATACGAGCACCATATAGCATGTGTTCCAAATATGCTTTTGCATCTGAAAACAGGCAGAAAGGCACAGGTGAGGCGTTGCTAGTTATGATATCTGCCCGAAATAAACTGCATGAAAGACACACCCTTAATCTTCACTGACAGGTTCATTTCATCTTGGAAGAAAACCACAGCCACAGATTTAAATCACTGCAGTTTTCAATCCACTTTTTGCTTCAACGACGTTATGAGAAAAACATCTCTGAAGATAAAACACTACATGGTTGATTCTGATCTTTGGAGAGACTGAACTCTAGTATCCAATTATTATATGGGCAATCTGGGCAGAGAGCCACTTATATTAGTCAGTTATTTTGCTAATATAGCGACTGTAAACACACAGTACAATATTTTCACAGAATATGCAGATAGTATGCCATTTATAATACTGAACGTAGATACAATCACAATATTTTGCAAGATCATCTTTGTTCCCATTTGGAAGATTCAAAAGAACCAGTTCCACAGGTTTTGCAGCACTGTTCCATGTACTAGTTGTGGTATTTCCCTCTAATATTCTCCTTAAGCATGACTGGATGAGGAAAGAGTGGATTTCTTGTTAATGGACCATTCCCCTGGCATTCCTAAAATGATTTCTAAGTTTTGTTCAGGGCGATTATTATGCGGACATGCCACCAGCAGAATGTCAGCCTCTGAAACTCCTAAATTGTTTCTTCTACTGGAAAGCTTTTTGAAAGCTTATTTCTATACATACCTGTAGTTAAAGAATGTAACTAAGATAAATAATGGCAAACTGCAAGAATTTTGGAACACCTTATTTTAACAAATCAATAAACTTATGTTTCTTATGATCTTATTTCATACAGTAATTATACAAAATACTGTCAGGTGAATACTGTTCATATCTGATATCTCAACAGATTTTTAACATTGGCTAGGGATCAATTTTTTATGCTGGAGATTTTATATTTTAGTATTATATTTTAGGGGACTCAGATACATGAAATGAGTTCTCTAATAACCTCTGTATAGAAATAACTTCCTAGGGCAGGCATGTCAATCTGCCGGCCAGTGGGCCGGATGCATCATACTGAAACCGCGCCCACCCCATTGCCGGCAATGGGGAAAAAGTTGCAATAAGTTACACAATATCATGTGATGTCGCGAGTTTGACATGCCTGTCCTAGGGTGTTAATATGATGCTGCATTATAGACTTGACAACTTGGAGTTTTAAAATCCAGGAACTCTGAAAACACAGCTAAAAGATAATTTTATATTCCTGGAAGGTGGGGGGAGAAACGGGAGTTTTACAGCTAAAATTCTAAATAAAAAAAAATCACTCCCAAACTTTGAATGTAATTAAAAGATTAAGCAAAGTGATTCTGCTCTGTTTCTTCTCCCTATCCAACACGGGTATTTTGATTCACAAATCCGTTTTTTCTTCTTTTATTTGGTGTGTGTGAATGGCTATATGTATGTATGCATGTGAGTATTTCTTAAGAGGTATGCCTGCATATAAACAATAAATATAAGTTGTTAATGTAATTTTATGCAAAGAGTACATATTAGATCGTAGATATTTCAGATCAAAGTTGAGGTTTGTTACAGCTGATACATGAGGGCCTCACTATTTGAGATATATGAAAAGTCTCATTGTCTCTCCCTTAGAGCTATTGAAGGGAAACATAGGCAATAAAATAGTGCTAATTATAAAGAGTCAACAATTTCATTATCTATCTGGAGGACAAGAGCAGCTGGGGAAAAAGTTTGGATGCTGCTTTGAAGGAATCTAAAAGGAATTCATTCAAATATATTCTAATACAAAAAATAGAAGAAAGTTATGTCACCATAGAATGCCTTGCTAGTGTTCAGGGTCCCAAGTTCAAAACTCTTAGTTGAAACTTTGGAGACAATTTATTGTTTTATTACTTGCAAAAAAATGTATTTATGAGCTCAAATGTACAATTAATATGTTCATAGTTAGGACACATTACTTAATTTTAGTAACAGACTAGGGAAGAAATGCACCAAGAGACCACTTTTCTAACAAGTCTTCAAGGCAAGACTTTTGCAATGGAATGAATGCTTGTTCAATTCTAGTAAGACTTATTTGACCTGTAGAACTATCAACAAATGAGTGCCCTTCCTCCCTCCCTTCCAATTTATAGCAACCATTTTACAATTTTAAGAGCACATAAGGACAACTTCATTTCTTCTCAATTAGTTTCCATCCCAGTGGCATATATGTTTGAAAGAATATGAAAATTTACAAAAAAATGTTTGCGTAAAACATTACATGAGATAACTTCTAGGCAAAGGGCAGCCAATTATTGTACAAGACTATGTCATGTAAACCAGTATATTTCCCACAATTAGCTGAATTTTTCATTTTCTTCCAAAGGAGGCAAGGAGGGATAATCGTATATGTAGGAAAGTTTTGCTGAATTTCTGAAATTCTAATTTTTGGATACAGAAATAAGTACCAATTGGTAACTATTAAATACTTCAATTTCATTCGTGTCTCCTTATAGTTCATTTAGTGACTGTTCAAATTTACAACCGCACTGAAAAAAGTGACACGACCATTGCAGCATCCCATGATCAATATTCAGATGCTTGGCAACTGACCCATATTTATGATGGCTGCAGCATCCTGGGGTCATGTGATCATCTTTTGCGACTTTCTGACAAGCAAAGTCAATGGGGAAGCCAGAGTGACTTAACAATCGTGTTACTAATTTAACAACTGCAGTGATTCATTTAACAACTGTGTCAAGAAAGATCATAAAATGGGGCAAAACTCACTTAACATCTCATTTAGCAACAGAAACTTTCAGCTCAGCTGTGGTCATTAGTTGAGGACTACCTGTACTTTAAAATATCTAATTTAATGTAATTTAACTACAGTTAAGTTGGCCCTTAATAGTTATAATCTTATCATTAAAGGTAAAGGGTACCCCCCGCACATGTGTGCTAGTCGTTTCCGACTCTAGGCGCTGGTGCTCATCTCCGTTTCAAAGCCGAAGAGCCAGCGCTTGTCCGAGGATGTCTCCGTGGTCATGTGGCCGGCATGACTAGACACCAAAGGCTCACAGAACGCTGTTACCTTCCCACCGTAGTGGTCCCTATTTTTCTACTTGCATTTGTACGTGCTTTCGAACTGCTAGGTTGGCAGAAGCTGGGACGAGTAACAGGCGCTCACTCTGTTATGCGGCACTTGGGATTCGACCCGCCAAACTGCTGACCTTCTGATCGACAAGCTCAGTGTCCTAACCCACTGAGCCACTGCGTCTTATCATTACATTACATTAATCTTATCATTACAAAGTCCATTAATCAACTCCTTCTCTTGGTAAACAGACCAAACCTAGAAAAAGTAGTTCAACTGCAGCAATCCGCTTATTTCCCAGTAGGAAGGGAAAGTACTTTCAGACCATGCGAATATGATATCCCAAAGTCCTTACTTAGGTCATTAAGAACACCAAGAAGTAGAATCTGACTATTGATTAGTGTGTTGTAAAATTGTCTTCTGAGTTTTTATTAGCATTTGTTAATGTGTTCAAAAAAATTTTTTTTTAAAAAATCCATGCTTGCCTTAAAATGGTCTTGACTTCCAAAGTGGCTTAGAGACTACCTACTCCCCTCTTGCTGGAATATGTAAGAGTCTGGAACTGGGACAAATAGGGCAAGGCTAGGAAAGTGATCTCCCAAAGAAACGAGATCTAGTCTATTTTGGATGGATCAGTGTTCTCTTTTTTCTTTTAATTTTTCCCCCTATTGTTTTTGTTTCTTTGTTTATAATATAAAATACAAAAAATACAAAACAAAATAGGAGGAAAATAATGGAGGAGAAAGGGAAGAGAGTATGGGGTAAAGGGAAAAAAGCAAGAAAAGGCGTGTACTAGAATAAGATAATAGTATCAAACCTCAACTTTTTACTTTCACATAATAATATAAACTAATCATTTCAATAACACCAAACCTATTAATCGGTAAAACCCAAAGTCAAAGTTTCATTTTTTCCCACTTCAAAAACAAAGACCAGAAGCAGTTTCAAAGTAGAAACAGTGGTCCTTTGAACAACTAGGTTGGAATTTAGAAGTAGTTTTGAACATGGTTTTGCTTCTATGTCAAATAGAACCCATTGTCAGAGGGTGTTTGTCCAGGCCATTTCTTACAGTTTTAATCCAGCCACATCTGGGGCTTTCTACACATTTAGAATGAATTACTGCAATGTACTCTGTTCTCTGCTGTTGAAGTTTCTGGAAACATTGCTTGGTTCAGATGCAGGCAACACTGAGTGCCCAAATATTTAACACCTATTTTACAGAAACTGCATTGGTTACTAATGTGTTTCTGGGAACATCTCTTGCCTAGGAAGAGAACATTTTCTTCAAAGTAGAAACAGCTTCAAGACAAGCAATAGCGGCTTTAAATTACAAGGACGTCAATTTTGCTCAGCCACCTGGATTTTTTGCCCAATATTAAGAGCTGCTCAATAATGGAACAGACTAGATGGAAACAGATTATCACTGGAGATGTTTAAGCAGAGGCTGGATAGCTCCATCTCTTGATGCTGTTGTAGTGGATTTCTGCACTGGTCAGAAGTTGCACTAGACAATCTCCTAGATCCTTTCCAGTTCTTACATTTCTGTCCTTTAAGTAAGGTTACGAGATCTGCAATGTAAAATATATCAGACCACTAGATCAGGGCTTTTCAATCAGTGCTACGCGTACCACTGGTGGTATGTCAGCACCTGGCAGGTGGTATGCTTATGATGAGTTGAAAAGCACTTAAAAAATGTAAAAAAAAGTGTAAAAGTGGGGATGAACTGAAGAAGTGGCAACGCAGCACAGGCCTGTGGGAGAGCCAGCTGGAGCCACAGTGTTGCAGGGGCTCTGCCGAGCACCCAGGATCTGTGCCAGGCTCCAGCTGACTGGCCCTTCTGGAAGCTATGCGCAGCCTGGGGAAAGGAGTCAGTTGCAGCTACACCAAAGAGAAAAGGAGGAGGGGGAGGGAGAGAGGAGATGATATAAAATAGACATGCCCGCAGGGTGTTTACATTTGGCCTAGGGCCACCCTGGAGACAGCAAGAGGCCAGTCCACCCCAGCCCACAATCAAAGCAAAAACCTGAATCCAGTGGGCCAGAAGACAGTCCAGCCACCGTGCCCCTCCGGTTCCTTCTCTTCAGTCCTGGGCACAGACGCAGTTGCTGCTCCTCACCATAGTTGGGGCGGGACTTACAAGTACCTCTGCCCACTTTGTCCTGCAAAGCGTGGCTCACCTGGCGTTCTTGCCTGCAGCCATGCTAGCAGGCCCATCAGGATCAGGAAGGCTCTGAAGGAGGTAGCTGCGGGGCGGGATGGGGGGGGAAACAGAAGACTTTCCAGCAGGTGCTGCCATGCCTACAAACGTGCCGTTGCCCCTCCACTTTCCAACCCCAAAATTCCAGAGTAAAAGTTGGGCAGCCTTTGAATGCCCCTGACAAGCTGCAAATCTGCTGTAGCCTCGGCTGCTGCCTCCTTCCTTGGCAGGGCAAGGCTGGAGCGCTTGGCCTTTAGTCGGGGTTGCCGGCATGGCGGCAGGCAGGAGTGCCAGGTGAGCACCACTTTGCAGGACAAACCGGACAGAAGTACTTGCAAGTCCCGCCCTAGCTATGGTGAGGAGCAGCGACTGCGTCTGAGCCCAGGAGGCAAGGAGAAGGAACCGAAGGGGCGCAGTGGCTAGGCTGCCTTCTGGCCTGCTGGATTCAGGTTTTTCCTTTGATTGCGGGCATACGGCCTGACCCTCACCGAAATGCAAATCCCTCCCTAAGCAGGGGGTGGGAGGTTGAAGGCCTCCGTCTTTGTGGCAATGCAGTTCTAAAATGGAAGAGCTGCTGCTGGGGAGGAGAATCAAAACAAGGCAAAACAAGCAGAGTCCACCATGGTTTATTGATTGCCAAGTTTTCCTCAGGTTTTCCTATCCCTTCCATGTGTTATTAAAATCACACTGGTAAGGTCTGTAATGAGCACCTGGCTGCAAACTACTCAACTGGACTTTAGCCTAGGCCCTTTTGCAATCCCAGGCCACATTCTGGAGGTAAGAGGATGTAATAACAGGAGAGAGCTGCAAAATTGATTCGTTATTTATTCTTGTCTTGCCTTGGTGGAGCAGTGGGCTAAAGCCTCCTTAAGTAACACCAGCTGCCTGCAATTATTGCAGGTTCGCATCCCACCAGGCTCAAGGTTGACTCAGCCTTCCATCCTTCCAAGGTAGGTAAAATGAGGACCCAGATTGTTGGGGGCAATAAGCTGACTTTGTAATAATGCTGCTGGGGGGGGGAGAAAGCCCTAATAACCAGGCATATACATAGAATGAAGGCTATTGCTAAGCACATTTGATTTGTGCTTAGATTGTAAGCCGCCCTGAGTCTTCGGAGAAGGGCGGGATATAAATGGGATTAAAATAAAAATAAATAAATAAATTTATTTATTTATTTTTGGGACTTGTATGCCGCCCTATCTCCCGAAGGACTCAGGGCGGTTAACAACAATAAAAACAACAATACAAAAGTTAAAAAAATTAAATAAACAGCCCCAATAAATAAGTTAAACTAAACAATTAAAAATTAAAAAACATTTTAAAAAACCCTGTCGTCAGTCCAGGTCAGCCTGATGAAAAAGGAAAGTTTTAAGGCCGCGGCAAAAGGACCGGAGATCCGGGGCCATCCGGAGCTCAAGGGGGAGTTGGTTCCACAGGGCTGGTGCTCCCACAGAGAAGGCCTTCCCCCTGGGGGTCGCCAGCTGACATTGTCTAGCCGACAGCACCCTGAGGAAGCCCTCTGTGTGAGCGCACTGGGCGATGGGAAGTCGTTCCCGGCAGCAGACGGTCCTGCAAATATCCCGGGCCTAGGCCATGTAGGGCTTTAAAGGTGAGTACCAGCACCTTAAATCTTTAGCAGCAATGACTACGTTCTTTGACGACTTTGCTGGCAACCTGCAGGCTAACTTTCCTTTCCCCCTTGTGGGAAGAATTCAGGAGTACTATATTTATTTTTCCTGCTAATTACAGTATACCTTGTGGGTTTTTAAAGGCGCTTATGAGAAAAAGATGTGTCTGAAAATTAAAGGATGTATGGATTGAGATGTGAGACAATAAAGGGAAGTACATGGACTTATGCGCTTCCAGTTGCTGACAGGTGTGCCACTAATATTCTGACTGGACACCTGCATGCTCTCAGGACCCAAAGATTATCTTCATTCTTCATAGGGTGGTATTGCGGATTAACTAAATTTTTCTGGGTTTTGAGATTTAAGGTGAGTATCCTGAGCTATGGAGGCCTTTGATCTTCTTCTTAAATACATAATAATAAAATTATGAGAACTAAAGGCTCAAAGGGAAAGCAGATTAGAAACAATGAGACCTTTTGGAGTCTTCAATTCCCTTCCTGTTACAGAGTTCCTTAATAAGGTTTCCTTTTCCTTCCTAGCATCAATAAAGGTGGTTTTCCCAGAAAATATGTGAAGAGCTGTAATTACTGATTTAACTGTTTCGTTTTTGGCTGTGTTTTAATTTATACATAATGTATGTTTAATCGAGGAGGGCTTGGCCAGTATGGAGGCTGCACCTTGCCCTCCAGATCTCTGTCTCCCCTGCAGATCTCTGGAGAGGAGGAGGAGGAGGGGGTGGCAGGGGAGCTGTGTGAAGGAAGGCTGCTCCAATAAGCCAGCATCCTTGCTGGAAATGGGAATTTCCTTTCAAAAAGGGCCAGGTCTCCTTTGTGCAGGACCCGGGAGCGCTGCTCCCCTGCCGCCTCCTCTTGCTCTCCAGAGATCTGTCAAGATAGAAGCTGGACTAGGAGGAAACTGCTTCCTGCAAACGTCCTCCAACTCCTGCTTTGCCGGGAGGAGGCACCGGACAGGGAAACCCCCACAATGTCTGAGATTGGGAAAATAACATTTCTTTAGTGTGTTGCACATACACACATTCCAAGCTTGGAGACTTGTATCCACATCTGAGCTAGCAAATTGCCAATCATGCCTGGGCTCGGGGAGAAGGCCCTCTCCTTCCTCTGTGGATAAAAGTCCCCAAACCTGGAATGTGGTGTGTGTCGCTTGGCTGCTCGCAGTTTGGGGAGGCGAGGAGTTCGTGGGGCACCGAGTTGCTCACACATGAGTTAAGCCAGTGTGTCTTGTTCTGTTCTGACCCAGCTGTCTCGAGTCACCAGTGGCGACTGGTGGTACTCGAATATTGCCATATCCTAAAAGTGGTACAATCTCTGAAAAGGTTGAAAAGCCCTGCACTAGACTAGCAACCAAGAGACAAAAATCTACAGTAGAAACTTCTGTTGCCATTTAGTGGCAACTGGGGTTTTGCAGCCCAAATCTGATATCTGTACTCTTAGGTTATCTATAAATAAGAGGTCCTAAAGTAATTAGTACTACAAATCAAAAAAGTTATATTTCAAAAGTTTATCTTAACTAGAGATATTGCCATTCAAGTGTTGTTTTTTTTACAATTACATTCCTCAAACAGCTTAAGTAAATATTTACATGAAAACACCCTAGGTCAAACTCAATAGACATCATATAATAAGAGATTTCTGATTAATTCTACTTTTATTGATTTGTTAATGAAATCTAGATATTAACAATGGTGATAATATCACCACCCCTGAGAGAAACCTTTTATAAGATTCTGCTTTTGACCAAAGGTGGTAGAGCCTCTTGGTCATATGAAGAAATCTATACAGATCATGTTCTCTTTCTGATAAAATCACAATGTAATGTGAGAATAAGCCAAGTACGTTTTCCCCCTATTTACAGAAAAAATCATTTCCAATATGTCCCTTCCCTATTTCAGATTAAGGGATGCCTAATCAAGCTTTTTTCCCCTTGTCCTTGGAAAGTGCAGCCTACCTTGTGCCAGCTGTACATATTATTATTATTATTATTATTTATTAAATTTTTATACCGCCCTTCTCCCGAAGGACTCAGGGCGGTGAACAGGGCATATCTTAAAACTACAAAAATACAAAAATTAAAAAAGAATTAAATTATTGCCCACAATAAAAACAATAAAAATATATATAAATATTAAAACCCTAAGTGATTCCCCATCAGGCCAGGCCAGCTTGTTCAAATAAATGGGTCTTTAACCCGCGACGGAAGGAGCGGAGATCCGGTGCCATCCGGAGCTCAACCGGCAGCTGGTTCCACAAAGCCGGAGCGCCCACAGAGAAGGCCCTCCCCCTGGGGGCCACCAGCCGACATTCCCTGACCGGAGGCACCCTGAGGAGGCCCTCTCTGTGGGAACGCACGGGGCGGAGGGGAGTTGACGCCAGCAGCAGGTGGTCCCCGAGGTATTCCGGACCCATGCCATGTAAGGACTTAAAAACCATCACTAAGACCTTGAATATGTCAAGTCAGAATCTAGAAATCAAAACTTCTCCATCAACACATTGCCATGGCAAGCTATTTACTTAAAACACTTCTTTCCCCTTCCTATGGACCAGAGGGATGGACAGATGAGAACATAACTTCAGCTGATGCTGTTTTGAGTTCCAAGACTTTGAAAGCCAACGGTCAGACAGTCGAACTATTTTTGTCCCAAAAACTGAAATACAGCAACTGAATAATACCAGAGGATTTATTTATTTATATTTAAATTTATATTTAAATTTATATACCGCCCTATTCCCGTAGGACTCAGGGCAGTTTACAGGGAAAATTAAAAGTTAAAATACATCATATACAATTAAAAACGATTAAAACTAAGATTAAATTAATCCCTGAACTTAACTAAAACCCCATTAATTAAAAATTAAAAATTAAAACCCCTCAGGATAACCATTTTTGACTTGATACTAATCAATAGAGAAATAATTACAACCAAAAGAAAAAGCTAAAACTCACAAACTGGTGTATGCATGCACATGCATATGTATGTATCACTCTGTAAGTAGTAAAATAAAATGTAAAATGTAATTTATATAACAAAGTATAAAATTTAACAACATAACACAAGGAATTCAATTTAGAGCAACATAAAATTCAAGTACAAGTAGTCCTTATTTACACCCACTCCTTCAATAGTCAAAGGTATGATGGTACTGAACAAGGGGAACTTAGAACTGCTCTTCATAGTTGGAGCTACTGCAGTCTCCCTAAGGTCATGTGATCATGATTTGGGCACCTGGCTGACTTGCAATTATGATTTTTCAGTATCCCACAGCCACGTGGTCATCACTTGCAACTTTCACGGCCAGCTTCTGACAAGCAAAATCAATGGGGAAGCCAGCAGGAAGTTGCAAATTGCAATCATATAAACACAGGATGCTCTGACTGCACGGGATTCATCTAACAATACCAAGTGACATTGCTAGACCTGCTTTTTTAAAGTTGGCAGGGTCACATGACTTTATACAATTATGTCACTTAGTGATGGAGTTCCTGATCCCAATTATAGTCAGTAAGTGAGGACTACCTGCAAACAGATAAGTAAAAAATAATACACCCCCACCCCATGGTGACAATACACAATCAAACGAGCCACTTGATGGGCTCTATTCCACTCTGGGTTCTCCGGGCCCATTGGCAAAACCAGGTCTTCAGGGTCTTACGAAAATGTCAAAGTGGGGCTCAGTCTAATTTCTGAAGAAATGGTAATTCAAAGGGAAGGAGCCAGCACAGAGAAGGCCTTCTTCTGGGTCCCGCAAGATGTATTTTAGGAGACCGGACTTTGCCTCCCCACTCTAGTGGATTGGATGGATGTAACTGGGAAGAGACAGTGCCACAGATAACACGGTCTCAAGCCATGAAGGCCAATAGTTGTTAAGTGATCATAAATCCAAATAGAGTCTCCCAAATGGGCAATTTTGCCAGAAACCAACAAAAACATTGCAAATTGTGTTATGTGACCACAGGACACTGTAACTGTTCATAAGCACAAGCTGGGTGCCAAGCACCAACAATTCATGACTTTTTAGGAGGCCTTTTTGTAACTTTGAATTGTCATAAATTGAGACTCAGAAACTCTATTGAGTTATCCTCACCTGGGCTAAGGGACGCCAGTGATAGCTTTTTACAAAGCAGAGGACTCCTAAGTGCCCCCAGCCTAGCAAAAGTAAATGCCTTTCAAAATTTCAGTATTGTGATGGATAATAGATAGGAGGCCAGCACAAATAATTTTGGATGAATCTCCAGAATTGTAAGGATTAAATTAGGGTTAAATTGGTTTGAAGATGTCTTGGATATGGTTGCTTTTCTGAGCCTAATGAACCGAGGCTCTCCATTGAGAAACACAAAGAGTACATTTTGTCAATAGCCATGTTGATTTGAAGAGGTCCCTAAGGACCAAAGCAATGGGGAAGAAAATTAATTTTATTCAAAAACTGAGGGGCACAAACCAAGCTCTAGCATCCATAATCCCAAACCCTTCTCTAAATGTAAGATGGTATTCTTAACACACTTTGGACTGCAATAGTAGCTCTAATAAACTTAAGTCTTAATAACCTCAAAGATATTGAGCTTTGTAAAAGAGCAGATCTGAGTTCCACAACTACAGTTGGTATAGGAAGAGGAAAAAAACACAGAATGCAAATAACAAAGGGGAGCTTCTTTAGATACGCTATAATGCAACAGTTGTTCAGGATTAATAACTAACAAATGCTAATGACCAACAAGCAAAAGGCAGAACTCCCCATCATTTGTTTGATAGTAAGGTTTGAAGTTCAGTACTGCTCAAGGAAGAAATGTAATTATGGCCATTGCTGCACCACTGTGGTCATGTGACCAAAATTTGGGGGTTTGGCAACTGTTATGGAAACTGTTTTAAGCTGTACTCCTATAGGTGAGTATGTATGCAATCAACAGAGATAATCCAAAAGATCAAAAGGAAATAACTTGATATCTATAACTACCATACTAATAATTATATTTCTTTTAGAAATTCAGACTGGGGATAAGAAAAATTAATCAACAAAATATGGTTTGTGCTAGAGTTAAAATAATCATCTCACAAGACGTTTGGTGCTTCTTCACCCTTATGGAATAAATTTATGGGGGAAAAATGCTGTGGGGAAAACTAAAAGTACTCTAACAATTCAAAACCCTACCCATTATATGTGTAGATTCTCATATTAAGATTTGGTTCTAAAAAGTAAGATATCAAAATATGGAACTATTGTGGCTAGGTTACCTGGCATGTGGCACAATGCACAGGTCTGTATTTAAATTCCCTTTGTTTCTACAATCCGGGATGGTTCAAGACCACCCGAAATGTTGTGTAACAGCACCCTTGCCGCTATCGTGGATGCGGAGATTTTTGTTGTTATAAATCGACAAAAGTCATTTTTGTAAAGCACCAGACTAGCCTACACAACCGAATAGGGTACGCATTCCGAGGATTCACGGTCCTCCGGTGGCTTAGGGATGTTGGCTTTTGGCTTAGGCCAGGAGCAGGACATCCCACGAAGCCCAGGACACTCTGATGCACAAAATCGCCAGTTCCGCACGTAGCCAATTCTCGCTTACGGCATTCCGTGAGAAACCAGGAGTCCCGCGGCACACTCACCCATCACGAAAAGGCCCCGAACACGTGGGGAAGGGAGGCAGGTGAGCTCCTGGCTGCCGCTGCTCTCAACTGCTCCCACCCAGAGCCGCCAGGAGAGGGGCAAGCGCCAGCCGGCGGGAAGGCGCCCAGGCCTGTCTGGAGTCCTTTCGAAAGCGGACGGAGCCGGGCGGCAGATGCAAATGTGAGCCCGGGCCGGACGACTAGGAAGCCACAGCGTTGCCCCTCTTTTCCCCGACGGGCCGCCCCCGCCCGGAACAAGCGCTCGGCCCAGGACTCACCACAGGCAGCGACCCCGGCGATGACGACTTCCGGTTCCTGGGCCGGGCGCTACCCGGAAGCTCCCCTCCCAGGCTTCTTTGCTATTCCTCCGAGCTGCCACGTCCTCACTCTATCAACGGCCCACCCGAGAGGTCACACCAGGAAGAGAAAAGGGGAACAGGAAATGACGTGTGACCTTTTCAGCCCCCGTGATTCCTTGCTCTTTCCCGTTTCCGGTGTGTGGGGGGGCAAGATAACTTCCAGGTTTTTGCGCTCGTGTTTTCGTGCTGTCTCTCCAGATTTGCTTCACACGTAAATCGACTGTGTACGACGTTACACGCATCTGCCGTCCTCTCCGTAGGACGTTCAGAACGGTGAATCAGTTATGGGCCGCCGCTTTGGCGAAGCGTAGCTTCTTACTCTGATTAGCTGCGTTGGCAGAATATTACATAGAAGAGAACCATCTGAAACCTAAGCCGGGAGGCCTTCATTTGAAAATCAGTTTTAAGTGGAGAGTTCAGTTGGAGTGCCAGTCATTGGTAGCTGTTGTCAACGTAACGTGAGCGTCAAATTTCTGTTGCACAGGAATCAAAATCAGAAAACGTTCTTAAAAAGTCAAAGGTGTAATAACTCCGCCCTCCCAAAAAAGTCCTGTCCGCCAACAAACCCCTAGGAAGCTGCTAAAAGCTTTATTGGATATAAGATACTTCAGCATCTAAGGTTGCATTTCAGTCTGGGTTTACTTGGAGATTTACATTAAAGCTGTCAAGCATTCAGCATAGTCCTCTTTTGCCCAAAACCCACTCCTGCAGACTTAATTGAGAAACATGGAAACCTCCCAAGTTTTTCCCTACTGTTCTAAACTGCTAGGAGCCTTGTTCAATAGTTCTGCTCTTCTTAAATTCCTACTCCTAATCCAGTATGCACAGTCATCTACAAACAGTGCAGTTCACCTCTTGTAAAAACAAGCAGATCGTTATGTGGGAAGTCAGTCCCACAGAGAAAGAAATATTAAAATGACAGGAAAATATATTTCCTCAAAGGATCTTAAAGAGGCAGAAAAGCATGCCCAGTTTTCTTTATAGCCCCAAGTCTCCCTCCCCCAAGCAGAAACCAGCTCTATAGAAATGCAGATGTAAACCATTCAGGAAAGTTGAAGCTAGAAGATTAAGAAGACAAAGACACCTAAAATCTACATAACCAACCCAAGGTCTAAGACAGGACATAATAGTATTAACTCACAGATGCCAAAGGGCACACTGAGGCACAGGTCAGAATACATGACACAGGAAATACAAAGCCCCAAACAGGAACAGGAAAAAAACTCCAAACAAAAGGCTCCAGAGGGTACCCAAACTCACTCCCTACATGTGTTCACTCTTTTTTCCAGAGCCATCTTTCTGGCTCTCTTCAATAAACTGCAACCTTCTTCTTAAAGCAGTACGTACATACATACTTACACATGCATGCGCGTGCACACATAAACACTGTGTGTGTGTCTATATATATATATATATATATATATATATATATATATATATATATATATATATATATATGTTTCAAATGTTAACTATTTAGATTACCTTGCTAGGCCCCAAACATGGGGCAAATCTTTATTTCCTGTTTTCAGCCTATCTTGAAGGCTATCGAACAGGCAGTAGTCACACCGGACAATTCATATATTTGTGTAAATTACTAACAAAGAATTAAAGGGAAACTGGGATGCATTTCTGACTTGTTAGTCGTCATCAGCCAGCTATACCCATCTGAGATTCGAACCAGGGCTGATTGCATATGAGGCAGTGTTATTTGCCTCTAAGCCACAAGGTCTCTCTCGCTCTGTTAGCTTTTTTTCCGCAAGGGAAGATATGTTTCAAATGTTAACTATTTAGATTACCTTGCTAGGCCCCAGACATGGGGCAAATCTTTATTTCCTGTTTTCAGCCTATCTTGAAGGCTATCGAACAGGCAGTAGTCACACCGGACAATTCATATATTTGTGTAAATTACTAACAAAGAATTAAAGGGAAACTGAGATGCATTTCTGACTTGTTAGTCGTCATCAGCCAGCTATACCCATCTGAGATTCGAACCAGGGCTGATTGCATATGAGGCAGTGTTATTTGCCTCTAAGCCACAAGGTCTCTCTCGCTCTGTTAGCTTTTTTTCCGCAAGGGAAGATATGTTTCAAATGTTAACTATTTAGATTACCTTGCTAGGCCCCAAACATGGGGCAAATCTTTATTTCCTGTTTTTTTAATTTACACAAATATATGAATTGTCCGGTGTGACTACTGCCTGTTCGATAGCCTTCAAGATAGGCTGAAAACAGGAAATAAAGATTTGCCCCATGTTTGGGGCCTAGCAAGGTAATCTAAATAGTTAACATTTGAAACATATCTTCCCTTGCGGAAAAAAAGCTAACAGAGCGAGAGAGACCTTGTGGCTTAGAGGCAAATAACACTGCCTCATATGCAATCAGCCCTGGTTCGAATCTCAGATGGGTATAGCTGGCTGATGACGACTAACAAGTCAGAAATGCATCTCAGTTTCCCTTTAATTCTTTGTTAGTAATTTACACACACACACACACACACACACACACACACACACACACACACATATATATATATATATATATATATATATATATATATATATATATATATGTACGCGCACACACACACACACACACAATATATATGGATCTTTGGTTATTCGGGTTTTTCCCCGCGTAGAACTAAAGGTGTAGGAGCGACGTTTCGATGGAATCCCATCCGTCATCATCAGGCTGGTGGCTTCTGCTTCCTTCTTCTGGGAGAAGCATGTCGCTGTTTGTTCCTCTTTTTTAAACTGCCAGAGGGGGTGTGTTCTGTGGGTGGAGGTGTGCTCTGATTGGGTGGGGGATTCCGTCGAAACATCGCTCCTACACCTTTAGTTCTACGCAGGGAAAACCCCGAATAACCAAAGATCCACATACGAACACCCGCGAAAACCTCAGAAAACAAATACAATATATAGATATAGATATAGATATAGATATAGATATAGATATAGTGCTTTTTTTGTAAAAGAAAAAGGTGCCGGAACTCACACGTGTCATATAACCCACCTTGCCTAGCCTACAAGGTTCCATCCAAAAAAGGTGCCGGAATATATGTTTTCTGAGGTTTTTGCGGGTGTTTGTATGTAGATCTTTGGTCATTCTACGTGGGAAAAACCCGAATGACCAAAGATCTACATGTGTGTGTGTGTGTGTGTGTGTGTGTGTATGTGTGTATATATATGTGTGTGTGTGTGTGTGTGTAGACTTGATAGCTGTATGCATCTATTATAGTGTACTGTACACCGCCCAGAGCCCCTGCTTGAGGGAGATGGGCAGACTATAAACATGAAATATAAATAAATACAATTTTTTTTAAAAAAAACTTTCCATCTAAAATAGAATAAGATTGCTAGAATTGCTGTATTTGGTTTGCAGAAATCCAGATGGCCACTAGATGGCACCAATTTTCTGTTTAGATTTTTGTACTTTAAATATGGAGCTATAATACCATGGCTATTCTGTTTCTTTTCAGCTGGGCATGTAGAGGGGTATTTTTTTCTTAAACATATTAAAGTAACAAATGTCTGAAAATATCTAATAAAATCTAACTGAGGAGAAACTTCCTGACAGTGAGGACAATCAATCAGTGGCGCTTCATCACTGAAGATTTTTAAGTGGAGGCTGGTCATTCACCTGTCTGAGATGGCATACTATAGGTTCTCCTGCTTGAGCAGGGGGCTGGACTAGAAGACCTTCAAGGTCCTTTCCAGCTTCTATTCTATTCTATTCTATTCTATTCTATTCTATTCTATTCTATTCTATTCTATTCTATTCTATTCTATTCTATTCTATTCTATTCTATTCTATTCTATTCTATTCTATTCTAATCCATGACCTCCTAAATGATAAGATGAATTTATGCGAGCCTCCCCCAAATAAATTACATTTTCATTATGAGTATATTTGGACAAGAAACACAAATACCACTTACTTTTAATAATTAACTTAATCTACATATTAAATACAAGAATATAATTCTACAGCTTTATAAATAAAACTGATTTTTTGGAAATAAGGAAATAATTCCTCCCCTTAAAAATAATATTTTTAAAGGAAGGAATCCTTAAATTGATCTTAAATTTTAATATCCTCCCAAAAACGTGATCCATCATAGTAATAACTATCCAACTATCAAAGGGCATAACCAAAGTATATGCATTTTATTGCATCTCCAACATAAGATTAGTAACCAACCTTTTTTGAACATCTGTTGTGTGTAATGAATTTAGAGTAACAGAGTTGGAAGGGAGCCTGGTGGTCTTCTAGTCCAGGCGTTTTCAATCTTTTCACAGACTGTATCACCTTTAGCGTATGGCAATATTCAAGCAAGGAGTCAAAAACTTGATGACCAAAAAAAGGGAAAAAAGTGATAAAGTACAGGTAGCTTACAACAGTTAACTTAGTGACTGTTTAAAGTTACAACGGCACTGGAAAAAGTGACTTATGACCATTTTTCACACTTATGACCATTGCACCATCCCCAGGATCAATCTATATCTGGATGCTTGGCAACTGATTCATATTTATGATGGTCGCAGTGTCCCAGGATCATGTGATCCCCTTTTGCAACCTTCTGATAAACAAAGTCAATGGAGAAACCAGAATCACTCCTCCTTTTATATCCTCTCCTCTCTCCCCCTTCTTTTATATCCTCTTCTCTTCCCTTCTTTTATATTCTGTCTTCTCTCCCCTTCTTTTATATTCTCTCTTCTCTCCCCCTCCTCCTTTTCTCTTCCGTGCACCTTCTGCTGATTCCTCTCAAGGCTGCACTTCTCCGTCTCTCTTTTTCAGTCCCCTTCTCTTTCCCCCATTGTCTTTTTTTCTCTCCCTCTCCCGCCAAAACCTCCTTTTATAACCTCACCTCTCTCTTTCCTCCTTCCTCCTTTTTTCTTCCAGGTGCTCTGGAAGCGCTGATCCTGGGGCTTCTGTCGAAACCCCATAGCCCTGCAGAAGCATGCGCCATTCCTGGGGCTTCTGTCCAGCCCCCATAGCCCTGCAGAAGTGCCAATTAGCTGTAGATGTGAATGCCATTCCTGGGCTTCTGCCCAGCCCCAAATAGCCCTGTAGAAGCGCACACCGATCCTGGGGCTTCTGCCCATAGCCCTGCAAAAGTGCCTGCCGATCCTGGGGCTTCTGCCCAGCCCCCATAGTCCTGCAGAAGTGCCAATCTTGGGGCTTCTGCCCAGACCCGACAGCCCTGCAGCTCCAGCTGTCTCTCCCTCAGGCTTGTGCGGTTTGCCACCTCTTCAGCTCATTCCCCTCCCGTGCTACACTTGTCTAGGATGGCTGTGTACCACCTGCCAAGTGCCAAAGTATCACAGGTGGTACACGTACCACTGGTTGAAAAGCCCTGTTCTAGTCCGACCCCCTGTTCAAGCAGAAAGCCCTATATACCATTCCAGACAAGTGGCTGTCCAGTCTCTTCTTCAAAAACCTCCAGTGATGGAGCACCCACAACTTCTGGAGGCAAACTGTTCCATTGATGAATTGTTCACACTGTCAGGAAATTATTATGGAATTATAGTAACCCTATTTTTAGTCATAAGTAACATACAGGTATTCCTCGACTTTCTGTACCTCCATTCATTTAGTGACTTTTCAAAGTTGCTTATCATCAATTTGATAAACAAATACCGGCATATCAATACTTAACAGTGATGTTTAGTCTGTTACGTTTTAATTGTTTTAATCAAGTTTAAAATCCTACAAAATTTGTCTCAATGTGTGAAACTGTTTTAGGCGCATGAAAAGTGCCTGAACTAATTTTTGCAAACACTAAAGCCATATTTTTTACACTATATAAATTCCAGTGGGCAATTTTCTTAACTATGTTATTTGTAGTCTGACTGATTTTGCTACAGCCACTGATGAGATAATCTTTCACTCTTAATTTTGATGATGATGATAATGATACTTACTTTGGGGCAGCATCTAAATCTAATGAAATTAAATAAATAATTAAATTTTAGGATCAGGTTTAGGAGGACATACTTTCCCCCAATGATTTTGAAACAGACTTAATGACCATTGAAAAATGCTGAGGGCATTGCTGCCTTATGTAGATTTTCTAAAAGATGTTGGAATAGCTGAAGTCTCCCATTATTAATATGTCTCTTCTATAAATGTCGTAATCTGATCCAGGGAGAAATATGCAGATCTTCTGCTGCCTTATAGTACATCCCCACTGTTATATTTTCGGTTCTTTAGGCATTGAACAAGCCAGGAGTGTTGAAACAGAAACTAGTTTCTTAACTCAGAACAGAAGCAGCCCTAATGGCTGCTGCACAGCTATTTATACAGTTAGCCTCTAGGCGGCAACCAATTGGTTTAAAATAACAGTTTCCCCACCCAAACCTAGTTATCAACTTGGAGACAGCCAGTCTGGCTGTCAGTAACAGCAACTGTTAAGCAATACAGCAATCTAGGTCAGACATTAAGCAAGTGATTAAAACAGTTGTGGCCAATACATTGCACCCACAATAATATAGTGTTTCCTTTTCTTAATATTCTTACCTAAACCCTGAGGCTTAGTGTAAATGTGTACACTTGATTTCTATATAATACCCTCCTCTCCTCCTTGTGTTTGGACTATTTATTTCGAATAAGTTCTACCCTTCAGTCTGGCATTCCACTCATAAATTTCATCCCACCAGGTTTCAGAAACGACCATTAAATCATATCTGCTTTCCGGCATTAAGATTTTTAATTCATCTGGCTTGTCCCCCATACTTGTTCCCTGTATAGAGTCACTAGAAACCTCGGGTAAAAAACTTGACCTATTCTTTCCTGTTTTGAATGCTCATTAATGGGTGCTTCCACATCCTGTGTATGACTACTGTGCATCAGTTCCGTTCCAATATGCAGTACTGCATTGTTTTCAGAGCTCCCTTCTCCTTCCCCCAGAGGCTTCAGTATAAAGCCCTCTGGATTAGTTTTCTGAAGCACCTTCCAAACACATTTTCTCAGTTCTCAAGAGCTACAACCCATTTCCTGCCTGGAATCTTTCATTATGAAAATGAATCTCATGATGAAAGAATCCAATATGTTCAGTATTACCATCTTTCTTCCTTTTTTCCTCTGCCCTTTCAGGACTAAGGAAATAGGGGAACTGGTAAGGAGATAGGGGAACTCAGGCACCACACAGATTATGTAGAAAGTAAATGCAGGATCAGTCATAAAGGACTGAAATGTCTATACACCAATGCACAAAGTATGAGCAATAGACAGAGTGAATTAGAAATTCAAGTAAATGAGGGCAGATATGATATTGTTGCCATTACATAAACTTGGTGGGATGAAACCCACAAATGGAAGACACAGCTAGAGGGATTTAAATTATTTAAAAGAAACAGACCAAATAAAAGAGGAGGTGGAGTTGCTCTCTATTTAAGAAATAACTACATCTCTACAGAAATAGAGTACAACAACGATGAAAACTGTCTTGAATGCATTTGGGTAAATATAAAAGGGGAGGAAAAAATGACATTGCCATAGGTGTATACTATAAGCCACCCAAACAAACAGAGGAAATAGATTAACTTTTTGTTAGTCAGTTAATTAAGATATGTAGGAAGCACATCACAATAGTAATGGCTGACTTTAATTTACCCTGACATAAACTGGGAGACAAACTCTGCACCAAATGGAACATCAAACAGATTCCTGACAAACCTAACATACAACTTTGTCTCCGAAAAAGTAGAAAAGGGAACTAGGGGATCAGCCACATTGGACTTAATTCTCACTAACAGAGATGAAATGATAGAAGGTGTTGAAGGCACAGGAACCTTGGGGAGCAGTGATCATGCAATATTGGAATTTTGCATCATACAAGTGCAAGCAATAGAACATAGTCAAACTAGAGTCTTGGACTTTAAGAGAGCTAATTTTAATCTGATTTTAATTTTTGTATGTTTGTTTTAATCTTCCCTGTACACCGCCCTGAGTCCTCCGGGAATAGGGCGGTATATAAATTTAATAAAATAAATAAATAAAAATAAATAAACTTAGAGAGCACTTGGGAAGGATTCCATGGATGAGAATCCTCAAGGGGAAAACAACCCAAGAAGCTTGGGAAATTTTGAAAAGAGAGATTATAAAAGCCCTGTCTAGCACAATACCAACAAAGAAGAAAAAGAACAACTCTCAAAAGAAACCAGCATGGCTGCATAAAGAACTCTGATAAATTGAAAGACAAAAAGGACAAGTATAAAAAGTGGAAAGAGGGGCACATAACTAAGGCAGAATATCAGCAAATAGTCCGAGCCTGCAAGGATGAAGTGAGGAAAGCTAAGGCTCAAAATGAACTAAGGCTTGCGACAAACATCACAAATAACAAAAAAAGCTTCTTTCAACATATAAAAAACAAGAAAAAAGTTAAGGAAATGATTGGTCCATTAGTGGGAGAAAGTGGCAAGAAGGTGACAAGCAACGCTATCATCGATGTCAACACTGTGACAATGGATGTAATCGCTCTGACAACTGAGAATCAGCAGCCATTTTACTTTTGCTTTTAACATGCCTTTTCTATTCTTTTAGAGTTCAGATGTAGAAGGGTGGATGCAGTAAATGCTTGAGGATTTAGCTAGCTATAACAATGTAGAAGTATGGGAACTCAAGGACATGATCTGATAAGGTTTTGGTAGGCTAAGGAGCCAGTGAGAAAAGCCCGTGTCTTGCATTAATTGAGGATTGTGATTTATGACAGCATTTGTGGGGTGGGAATTGCAACTTGTTACTTTGTATCTGGGAGGAGGGAATCTCAGTTTTGGGTTCAACTATGTGAATGCCAATACTTTGTTTCCAAAGGAAGAATTCTTCTTTTACCGGTTTCATCTAATGGAACCATGACAATCTCAGGGGTTGCCACAAAGAAGAGGAAGTCAAGCTATTCTCCAAAGCACCTGAAAGTAGGATAAGAAGCAATGGATGGAAACTAATCAAAGAGAGATACAACCTAGAACTAAGGAGAAATTTCCTGACAGTAGAACAATTAATCAGTGGAACAACCTACCTGCAGAAGTTATGAATTCTCCAACACTGGAAGTTTTTAAGAAGAGACTGGATAGCCATTTGTCTGAAATGGTATTGGGTTTCCTGCCTGAGTAGAGGGTTGGACTAGAAGACCTCCACGGTCCCTTCAAACTCTATTATTATTGTTGTTGTTGTTTCTGCTGCTCTTCTTGTTCTTGTTGATATTATTATTATTATTATTATTATTATTATTATTATTATTATTATTATTATTATTATTATTATTCATCACACAGCCAGATGTTCAGATTGGATTTGGCATTTTTGTCTACCTATCGACTCCTTACCAAGGACCTGGGATAGGCAGATGTGGATGTTTGATGGCATTACAGATCTCGTCGCAGGATGGAAGCAGTTCCTAGTAAGGCCGCCTTTTGCAATTGACTAATGGCGAATTTGTCAATGCCAATGGTGTTCAAGTGGTGCTCCAGTTGTTTTGGGATTGCACCCATGGTGCCTATTACTATTGGTACTACCCTTGCTTGCCTTTGCCACAGTCTTTCTATTTCTATTTGTAGGTCTTTGTTATCTTCTCCAGTTCTTTCTCGTCTATTCTGCTGTCTCCAGGCACCGCCATGTCCACTATCCAGACTTTTTTGTCTTTCTTATTGATAATTGTTAAGTCTGGGGTGCTACGTTGCAGGTGCTTGTCTGTTTGAATTTGAAGTCCCAGAGCAGTTTAACTTTATCATTTTCTATGACTTTCTCTATTTTATGATCCCACCAGTTCTAGTTTACAGGCAAATGATATTTCTTGCAGATCTTCCAATGCACCATTGTTGCTACTTTGTCATGCCGCTGCTTGTGGTCGGTCTGTGCGATCTTCTTGCAGCAGCTTACCGGGTGGTCCACTGTTTCTTCAGCTTCTTTGCATAGGCGGCACTTACTGTCTGTTGCTGTCTTCTCAATTTTGACTTTGTATGCATTTGTCATTATTATTATTATTATTATTATTATTATTATTATTATTATTATAAAACTTTTATTCATTAAACATGAAACTCAGTTAACTGAACATTCAAACTGACTGCCACTAATGGTTGACATGGGTTGCTGCCAGCATCCTAGGTATCAACCAGGTATCTCCTTAAAATGTAAGATGTTCCGAATAGCGCAGGTTTATGTAGCTTTGCTGGAGTTATTGCAGGAAGCTGCAATTTCTTGATTTATTATTATTATTGTTGCTGTTGCTGTTATTGTTATTTTTCAGTAATGTTGCTGATGCTTTGATGGGATTCGAGGCCCTCTGTATAGGATCGTGGCAAATACATTTTCACAGTTCTTAAGAAGAACGTCTGTCTCCCATCAGTAGTCCTTCATCCAGAAACATAAAATAGTTTCAGATGATTAATCTTTCGCTGATACTATTTTTGTAAATAGTGATTTGCCTATAGTATTTTTTCCTTCTATGCTTATTCCATGAATTACAAGGGCAGATAGAACACCATCTGTTATTGCAAATTCTAGATCTTGTTAGAACTTCAAAGTCCAAGATGATATAGTTAGCCTGGACTGTATCATTCATCCCCACATGGCAAACAGGGAAGGATAACTTGATGGATCTGATGAGTCATACTGGTAAGTGCTTTTTTGTAGCCATGCTTCTGAAAGACAGCACAAGTCCAGTGTATTTGTTTCAGGTTTTCATAATAAGGGATTGTCAACTATCTTACCTTTTTCTCCTGTAATAGGGATCAGTTGCATTCTCTCTTTAGACTCAGAAGCATTTCCTATTGTTCCAGAATATCTTCCAAATGCCCTTTCCCTCCACTTTTCCTACTTGCAAGGAGTTATTTCTCGCATTGTTTGCTGTCTAAGAAATCTTTCTATTTATTTATAAAGTACAATACGGGTACTAATAATCATTTCCCCAACCCTCTTACGTTTTCTCCAAGCATTGCAATGAGCTTTAACTTACGGTAATCTTTCTATAGATTCTTGGATTAAAATAATATGCTGTATCAGTTATAGAGAGAAAAACATAGTGAACCCTCTTGTTAAACCGTTTTGCAAATTTCCCTGCCAAACTGTTTGCTTCCATTCTGAAATTGACTGCTTTGCATACTTTTTTAGATTATGTGAAGCAGCCTCTGCTTGGTAGCAATAAAGAATCATTCAGTCATACACAGTGAGCCATGAACCAGTTTGTAGGACATATTCTTTGTAGTTTTCTTTTTATTGTGTTCTGTTTTTTCACATAAATCAGCCTTTGAATGTCCTTAAAAAGTAGTGTTATATGAACAAATACATTGGTATTTGCTCATCTGCTGTTGTAGGCTGGGCTGGGCAAGGCTAGGCTAGGCCAGGGGAGATGGAAGTCTCTGGGATTTATCACAAACTGACAAGTAGTGCTTAGAGTCCCCTAGGAATGATTAGGAATTCAAACTTAAACTTCATCACTCTTCAGTTTAATTCACTACATGAAATTGGTGCTTCCAGACATTGGGACCCACAATTAAAGGATTCTTAAAATAAACCAAAATTGTAAGAAAGCCAAATTCTCCAAAAGAGCTAAGTACATTGCAACTAAAATTTCACATTCTTAAAATATGTATATTTCATCAGCCTTCCTTCATTCTTCACTCTACTCTATTCAGATTACTTTATTTATTGACTTGTAGATGTTGCCGGGAAGCCTAAGTGTTTTTGGCTCTGAGCCTCATTTCTCTGTCCTTGGCTTGGAGAGAAAAAGGCAGGCAGATCAAAGTTGTATAAATCATTTGTCATTATTTTGGGGATTCTGCAGGGATTGCAGGATACATGTTTAGTACATTTCTTTCTAAAACTACTAGAAAATTATATTATGATACTTATAACAACTTTGGATACCATCTTTTCTTTATTGGATTGTTGCCAGCAGTACAGTGTTGTAGCTGAGAGGTTTCAGTATGGAGAAAGCATTTTAAATCTCTGCGGCTATCATTTTGGTAAGGTGACCTTGGGCCAGTCACTTTTTCTCAGCCCTAGGAAGAAACAATGGCAAACCACTTCTGAAAAACTTTGCCACAAAAACTGCAGGCACTTGTCCAGGCAGTCTCAGAACATTGGACATGATTGAATGGGGAAAAAAATAAATAAATCCAGAGTAGGCTTGAGCCTACTCAAGATCATGGCATCCGGCCCTCTCAATTCCTGGCAAATAGATGGAGAAGAATTTGAGGTAGTGACAGATTTTATTTTCCTGGGCTCCAAGATCACTGCAGATGGGGACTGTAGCCAAGAAATTAAAAGACGCTTGCTCCTGGGGAGGAAAGCCATGGCAAATCTAGACAGCACACTAAAAAGCAGAGACATCACCCTGTCAACAAAAGTGAGTATAGTCAAGGCTGTGGTCTTCCCAGTTGCAATGTATGGCTGTGAAAGTTGGACCATAAAAAAGGCTGAGCGCCAAAGAATTGAAGCCTTTGAACTATGGTGCTGGAGAAGACTCCTGCGAGTCTCCTGGACTGCAAGGCGATCAAACCGGTCAGTCCTAGAGGAGATCAACCCTGACTGCTCTTTAGAAGGCCAGATCCTGAAGCTAAAACTCAAATACTTTGGCCACCTAATGAGAAGGAAGGACTCACTGGAGAAGAGCCTAATGCTGGGAAAAATTGAGGGCAATAGAAGAAGGGGACAACAGAGAATGAGGTGGCTGGATGGAGTCACTGAAGCAGTAGGCGTGAGTTTAAATGGATGGTATTTTTATACCATCTGTATTTAGCTCTGGGAAGTTGGGGGGGAGGGGAGGGGAGAGTTGGGGAGGTTTGGGGAGAGAGGAGGGGGATGGGAGGGGTTTTGTATTCAAAAATGTACTGTAAAACTTTTCAATAAAACAACAACAACAACAACAACAAGGCTTGAGCCACAGAAACTAAATAAGTCAAAAGTGGACAACTTTTCAGCTTGTGTTTATGTGTTATATTTTGTCATATAATTTGTGTTAAATATATATTTAAAACACAGAACATAAAATAACAGAATTGGAAGGGACCTTGGAGGTTTTCAAGCCCAGCCCCTTGCTTTAGCAGGAGATTCTATACCATTTTAGACAAATGGTTGTCCGGTCCCTTCTTAAAAGCCTCCACTGTTGGAGCACCTACAACTTCTGAAGGCAAGCTGGTTGGTTATTCTTATTGTCAGGAAATTTCTCCTTAGTTCTAGGTTGCTTCTTTGTTCAGTTTCCATCCATTGATTCTTATCTGGCCTTCTGGTGCTTTGGAAAATAGTCTGACCCCTCTTCTTTGTGTCAGCCCCTTGAGTATTAGAACACTTCTATCATGTGACTCCCTGGCCTAGTCTTCCTTTTACTAGACTAGTCATACCCAATTCCTGCAACTGTTCTTCATATGTCTTAGCCTTCATCCCCAATCATCTTTGCTGCTCTTCTCTGCACTATTTCCACTCTCAACATCTTTTTTATATTGTGGTGACCAAAACTGGATTCAGTATTCCAAGTATGGTCTTATTAAGGCATTATAAAGCAGTGGTATAACTTCTTGTGATCGTGATTCTATTCCTCTGTTGATGCAACCTACAATTGCTTTGGCTTTTTTGGCAGCTGCATCACATTGTTGGCTCATATTTAAGTCATTGTCCACTAGGACAAAAAGATCCTTCTCATGGTTACTGCTGTTGAGCCAATTTTCACCTAGTTTGTACCTGTACATTTGATTTTTCTTGCCTAAGTGTAAAACCTTATTTTTTATACTTTGAATTTCATTTTGTTAGATAGGGCTTAGGTTCAAGCCTGTCAAGATCCATCTAGATCTAGTTTCATTAAGGACTACAAGCTGAGTGAGATTTGTCAACCAGTTACAAATCTGGTTGTGATGCTGTCTATCACATTTTTCTAACTTACTAGGTTGTGGTCTACTTTGTTGAATGCCTTACTGAAATCTTTTGGTTATAACTTTGTTTGTTTCTAGATGCTTGCAAATCTGTTGCTTGATTATCTTTTCCAGGATCTTTCCAAATACTGTATTGATGTCAGGCTGATTGGTATGTAGTTTCCTGGATCAGTTTCCCCCGCTTTTTTGAAAATGGGGACCACAGCAGCTGTTTTCCAGTCCTCTGGTAGTTCCCTGGTATTCCAGAATCTTTGAAAGATATGGTACAATGCTTCTCACATAACACCTGCCAGTTCTTTCCGAACTCTGGGATATAATCCATCAGCTCCCAGTGGTCTGATCTAGATCAGAGAGGTGTTCTCTTACCATTTTCTTGCTCATTTTAATTTTAATTTTTAGATTGTCTTTTATTATGCTTTGCTAGGTTGAGCTATATTTTGTTTTTGTGTGAAGAGTGATGCAAAGAATGAGTTGAGCAGCTCTGCTTTTTCTCCATTGCCAGTTACTTCTTTCCCATCATTTCCTATTCCTGGACATTTTTCTTTTTTTTATATATTAGATCCAGTATAGCTTCCCTCTAGTTCCCTCGTCTACCTTTGCATAACAAAGTTGTCAGCTAAGTTGGTCAGGAACCTTTTCAATCTCCCACTTGATGCAAAGTTTGTCTCCCATAATAACTGATAAACCAATTAACGTACTATTTCATTTGAGTTTTTTAAGTAGAAATCATCTTGTTACTTTGTTCATGAATTTATTTATTTATTTATTTATTATTGGGATTTATATGCCGCCCTATTTCCCGAAGAACTCATGGCGGCTAACAACAATAACATACAATAATACAGAAGTTAAAAGAAAAATTAAATTAATGGCCCTGTAGAATAAATTAAAATTAAAATTAAAATAAGTTAAAAATTAAAGTTAAAAATTAAAAACATAATTAAAAGCCCTGTCAGTCCAGGTCAGCCTGGTGGAAAAGGAGTGTTTTGAGGCCGCGGCGAAAGGACTGGAGATCTGGGGCCATCCGAAGCTCAGGGGGGAGCTGGTTCCATAGGGCTGGCGCTCCCACAGAGAAAGCCCTCCCCCTGGGGGTCGCCAGCCGACATTGTCTAGCCAACGGTACCCTGAGGAGGCCCTCTCTGTGTGAGCGCACTGGGCGATGGGAATTCGTTCCCGGCAGCAGATGGTCCTGCAAGTATCCCAGGCCTAAGCCATGTAGGACTTTAAAGGTAAGTACCAGTACCAGAATTGTTGCATAATACTACATTACTATAATAGAGCATGCACTTCCATGCTTGTGCATTGCACTATCCAAGGAGAAAATTTCCATAAGTCCCACTGAAATGACTGATAGGTCGCACTCATTGTAATGTCTTGCCCAGATGAGCTTCCCACTTCACTCACATCAAGAAACAGAAGTGGCTTTTATGGAGGTGAAACAAACATCTTAAAAGATTTCTTACATGGGCAATAAATAACAGCAGAGAAATCTTTCAGGAGCTTTTGTAATTCCATGTTTTATTGCAGCGCTTAAATCAAATCATCCCCAGCCAGAAAAGAATGAGACAAAGCTCTGGAAAGACAGGAGGTGAGCTATTTTCAGCCATGAGTCTGGAGTGAGACATCCAGGATCTGTTTCAGGCCAGGAGGTGGAGAGGACAGAGAGTGAGATTGACAAGATACATGTGCAAATAACTCGGGCCTCTTACCAAAAGGGGTATCAAATGCTTGGCAATGGTCTGCTCAGCAGCTGGACATTTGGAAGAGTATCAGGTGTTGGGCTTTTCTGTGCCTGGGAAAAGGATGGGGGGCGGGGTAGAGCAAATCAAAGGTTGGGAGGGACTGGAGAAAGTAGATGCAGCAATGGGCATGCAAACTGCCATCTTCTAAGAGCTGGAGATTTATTTTACAGACAAGGTGTTTCTCACACACACAAAAGGGGTGCTGAGGGGATGGGAGCCAAAGACAAAGAAGAGGTGCTTGTGACTCTCTCTGGAGGAGGCCCCTGGGGCTTCCGCTTACAGGGAGGCTCTGAACAGAACAGACCCCTCCAAGTATCCAAGGTAAGACTTTCTAGCTCTCTGGAGAGGACACAGATACTGGGGAAACAGGTGGGAATCTGTTTGCTCCATTCCAAGCCATTTATTTTCAGGACTCCCAACAGTCTTTCTTGGAGTTTAAATATCTGTGTTTGTTGTATGTGCAAATTATTCTAAATTTCAAATAAATATGTTGTTGCCGAAGTCCATATGATCTCTGTAGCCAGAGTTTTATTCCCATGCTACTAGTTTTGTTAGCTGAGGAAGCACATTTTAAAATTTAATCTTCAAAGACTGAAAGTAATGTGCTAAATAAGAACCCAAAATTTACTATTCCTCAAACTGATATTTTTAAATTTTATTGTAAAATTTATTTAAAGTTTTTTTTCCCAATTACACGTTACAACTACTGTAAAAAATGATAGATGGCAAGTATTTTGCAATTTTTCTTATGCAGAGGGGATTATCTCTTCCAAATAATATCTACTGTAATAAGTATATCTTCCAAATCCATAATTCAAGATTTAGTGCAATATTTTTATCCATTTACATTTTTCAACTCAAACTCAGATGTTTAACGTACCAGGTTTTTAAAAATTGTGTCAAAAATACACAAACATGTATAGTCATTAGGAACTAAAAAGTGTTGAAAATAAAAATGGAACTTTAAAGAAGGTACTGGCAATATTGCTTGAATTCCAGAGTCCTTTGCTCCTGACCAGTGTAATAAAAACATTGGGAACTCACTGATGAGTTCCTGCCATGAAAGTTGTTTAGGAAAGTTATTTCTCCTTGAGAACTTTTAAACTGGATCTGTATCTTCCATGAAATCAAATTAATCTGTATGCATATGCTATATCCACATCATCTTAAAATTAAACCACTCTGAAACCAATGCAATATGTAAATCTTGTTTTATAAAAGCAAAATTGTTTCTAACAAAATTTATGGTGATGGCGTAATACTAGTTATATCAGAGTTGCACTGTACTGCCTAATGTTTTCTATCAAGTATCAGAAGATTTATCAGAAAGGAATAATATCTGTTGAGTGCATGTTTATTCCCATATTGCTTTCTATCAATGAATCTATAGAGGCTGCCAACAGCAGATCTGTAGATATATTTAAATTAATAATAAACATGCAAACAACCTATAAGTGATTCTAAAATCTAGCTGTAAGATCCTTAGGAAATATGCATTAAATGTTGTGGTAACACAAACATTTCTCCAATAACTAACCAAAGAATACTTCCACTCAGTGCTTTTTTTGTAAAAGAAAAAGGTGCCAGAACTCACACATGTCATACAACCCACCTTGCCTACCCTACAAGGTTCCATCCAAAAAAATGCCGGAACTCCATTCTGGGCATTCTATGAGAAAAAAAGCCCTGCTTCCACTACTATTCTCTAATGTCACCTAATTTTAGAACTGAAATGAAGCTGAGCATAAATGAACTGTTCTCACCATTTTAGTTATGGGGATGTGATGGGTCCTTTTCTTCTGAGAATTAGCAGCTCACTAAAAATTGGCAATCAATTAGAAGGTTCTTTTTGGCAAAAGATGAGTGGAGATATCTCAGCCAATTTATAACCACTGCCAATAAGTGAGGGCCTCATCGTATTTCCTTAGTTTCAAGTCAAAAAACCCACCACACCCATTTATCTCTCCCTATGAACAAATTCTGTAAATCAAATGTGAATCATCTCATGAGTTTGTATGGCTTAGCTTAATAATCCCATTTTAAGTCTTCTTTATCCATCTTGCCATGATGATGGGAGAAAGTAGAAGGCAGGATGAGTCAGGGGGCTTACAGACTAAACTATTTACAACTGTTGTCCTACTTCATTTATGAAGTTAAAGTTATTGAATTGTAAATGTCTTGTTGCTGCTGCTTCTCCCATCTTATTTTTTTACTGCAGTAAAAAAAGTTTTTTTTTTACTTTACTTGCATTAAGAACAGAAATGGTATCCTCTTTTGTGCAAATATGGATGGGAAATACATATTGTCCTATTTGGGGATCAGTTTTGAGGACTGGGAGCTGTGAAGGTGTAGTTCACCTGTAGAAGTTGTGAAGGCAATGTAGTGAAAGTCTACTTGCGGAAGCCATTTCTTGCAACCATCAACCAGTCCAGAACTGGCATCAGAGTAGTCAGGCTCTTTGAGGAAGGTCTGCAGGATCAAAGTAAGACTGTGGTCCAGGCAGTAAAGAATCCTGTGCAAAAAGATCTGCCAGGCAATTAGGGTTCAGGGGATAAAAAGATTACATTGCACACCCTAACAATGGAATGGCTGCTCTCAAGCAAGCTATACTGGAAGCTGCTGCTCCCTTATCTTCTCAGCTGCAAAGGCAATCAAGTTGTCCTTTAGTTCCCTTAATGTTTTTCTCCTGAAACTGAGCACTGTAGCACTCACTGGCCACCTGATAATGCTGTTGTTGCTATCACCTGCTTAGCTGTTTTTTCTCTTCTCCTTCTCCCCTCCCTCCTACTCCTCCTTTTTCGCACTGGCCCAGGCTCAGTGCTGGCCTGGTTTATTTAGATACAAGGTTTCCATAGAGTATTTCAGCCTCTCTTTCCATCCAAGAAGCCTTCCATGATACATAAGAGGTGATTGAAAGGAGAAGGTTATACATTACCTGGGCCTTGGGTTTTGCATAGCATGCTGATCCTAAAAATGTTTTCTCCAATTTGCCCATTTTTCTGAGTTTTGCATGACACACAGGATTAATCAAACAGTCAGGTTTTGCACAACAAATTAAACTGAAATATGGTTGGCTAGTTTGTGGCTTAGTGTTATGTGAAAATAGCCTGGCTTTATTTGTACTCACAATTTACATCTTGGTTTGCTTCATGTTATTTTGTCCTCTTCTTTTTTTTTTAATCAAAATCTTTCAAAAAGTATAAACAAAAATGTTTCATTCTAACCAGCGGTGGGATTCAAATATGGGAAGAACTGGTTCTCTGTGTGGATGCTGCTTCCGGAAGTCCATTCTGGGCTTGGGCAACAAAAAAATAGCTACCAGTTCTGCCGAAGTGATGCAAACTGGCTGAATCCCACCACTGATTCTAACCCTAAAACAGTTTCCAATGTGCTTCTTGTCACAATATCTTTTTATATCTCTGCAACCAATCACAAACTATCTTTTTCACAGAAATACATATGGCATTTGCCCATTTTCACACAGAGATGAAATTCAAACCACAGAACACAAATTTTCTCCTTTAAATCTGTATTTTCCTGCTCCAAGAAATGAGAATACTATGGGAAGAACCTGAATAGGAAGCAAAAGGGTAGATTAAAAGCCAAACACACATCCACATTTAAAATTACCTTTGTCAAAACAAAATCTCTTTTACTCAAGGCCCTCTTTCTCTCTCCTACTCTTTCATAGCCACAGAAAGACCTACCTACCGTCTTTTCTCCCCTATTTTGGGTTACCCCGTAGCTTTGCTATTTGTAAGCAGTAGTCTCTGAGCTGAGGTTGAGTACATTCATGGGCCCATGAGGCCTTCCTGGCACTTTCTATCTCCTTTTCTCCAGCTGAACTTTCCATACAATGTGAAACTCTGCACCTGGAGGGCAATTTGGCCTAATCCACTCTGTCTTGTGTTGCACTATATGATGGATATACTATAGGGCCATATTTAGCTTTTGATGACAGGGACAGGGCAAGAACTAAACTTCATGTTATTTACATTTACTTAAATTTTAATATAGTTATCGTAATTATTACTAGGGTTAACAATTTCCCCTTCTATATCTGGCTGTACCTAAGTCTTTCTGAGGGACATAAATTCAGGGGATCTCAGCTTTTCAATCTTTTCAGCATCTAACAATTGTCTTATGATTCTGGTCATTATTAGGTTAATGTTCAGCCTGTGAAGGCTGCCTTCTCTTACTGCAATATATAGAACAGGGATGTCAAACTGCCGGCCAGCGGGCCGGATACGTCATGGCGAAACCGTGCCCACCCCTTTGCTGGCAATGGAAAAAAAAGTCACGTGACATTGTGAGTTTGACACCCCAACATAGAACATAAGAAAACAGGACATGACCTTCTTCCCTAAGGCACTTCTTCAGGTACTCAAGAAGTGCTAACAGCTCTTTGGAAAGCTCTTTTGAATCAAGGGCTGGACTGATTCAAGACTTAATGCAGGTCTTACACACCCCTTGATGCTCTGAGGCTTCCAAAAGGCTGTGCGTATTGATCTGATTAATTTTATCCCTGTTTTCAAAAAAGAAAGAAAGAAGACTCAGGTAACTATCAACTTGGTTAACCCAATGCTGATAACATTGTGAGCAATTAAAAATGAAGGCATTCCTTAGCAGAAGACAGCGTGGATTTAACAACAAAAACCCCTGCAAGGGAATGTTAAACAATTATTTAATTTAAAAAACATTACAATTAACATTTCTTCAAAAACATTGTGTCACCTCTACAATGAATCTGGCTGCAGCCATCTTTGTCGTTCTAGGTTGCCACAAGAGGGGGAGGGGGAACAAGGTGTTTTGCTAGTCTAAACATGAATAGATCCTGTGGGAACCAAGGTTATTCCCACATCTTTGTGCAGAAGGAGGGATGTCCTGCTAGAAAGCACGCCAAGTATGTCTATTGGAGAATGTGATTTATGCCTAAATAGGGGGTGGGTGGGAAATATTACATTGATTTACTCTGAACTTTTGACCGTGCCCACATCATGCACTCAATAAACATGTTCTTTGAGGAATTCTTGTGGCTCAGAGTTCTGATTTATTTGGTTCCATTGGTCGGAACGTGACACATTGATTATTAGATTTTTGGACAGTATATTTAAAGCCCCTTCATGATAAAGGGACTAGCAAACAAGGTACAGGACAGGATCAAGAGGATCTTAACAAGCTAGGAGCAACAAGATGAATTATACATCATTGGGTTAAGAAAAACAAAGGAACCAGGGTATAAGACCAAAAGAAAAGGGAACTATACTGGGCAGCCATACTTACAAAAATATGTGGATAACTTAGGGAAATCACAAACTGAACAAGAGTATGTGTGAGGCAGCTGAAAAAAATAGCAATTCTGGACTTAAAGGAAGTTTTCAACCACCATAGAGCCCAAAATTTCTGTTGGTAAACAAGGTAGCTGTTAACTGAATTTTGCCCTATTTTACAAGCTTTTTTGGAACAGTTAAGTGAATTACTGCAATTGTTATGCTAATTTGGCTTCCCCTATTGACTTTGCTTGTCAGAAGCTGGCTAGGAAGGTTACAAATGGTGATTACATGACCCCAGAACAATGCAACTGTCATAAATATATGCCTGTTGCCAAGCCCCCAGATTCAGATCACGTGGCCATAGGCTGCTGCAATGATTGTAAGTGTGAAAACTGGTCATAAGTCACTTTTTTCAGTGCCATTGTAACTTTGAATGGTCACTAACAAATGGTTGTAAGCCAAGGACTACTTGTATTGGCAGACGTACAGGGTCAAGATTTGTAGAATCATTGTTCTTCCCTATTCATGTTGGTTAGGTTACAACTCAAATATTCTGTCCATTTCTGGACACTTCATAACAGAAAGGATATTGACAAACTAGAGCAGGGGTAGGCAACCTTGGTTCTTTTATGACTCATGGACTTCAACTCCCAGAATTCCTGAGCCAGCATAGCTCAGGAGTTCTGGGAATTGAAGTCCACAAGTCATAAAAGAGCTAAGGTTGCCTACCCCTGAACTAGAGCATCTCCAGAGAAGAACAACTTAGATTACAAGGGGGTCTAGGAATATACCTATATCTATATCCCTGTGTATGTATATGTTGTGTATATTAGGACTAGATTGTGTATGCCTAGCCTTGAGGAAATCAAGACTGCAAGAAAACTTGCTAATTGTTCAACTAACGTGTTTCCTCCAAAATAAGACCCAACCAGAAAATAAGCCCTAGCATGATTTTTCAGGAAGCTCATAATATAAGCCCTACCCCCAAAATAAGGTCCAGTTAAAATCGTCAGCCAGATGGATGCATTTAGTACGTCCATTGCAACACACAATGGACATATTGAATTATAAAATAATTAAATTGTCTGTCTTTGCTTGCTCAGGACTGCAACATGGCAGGTGGCTGTGTGGCATGTCCAGTGGGCTGAATCGCATGCCACCCCCATGCCTCTGCCTCCTCCTGCTACTGGTCATGCCACCATGAGGTGAGGCAGGTGGCGGGGTAGGGATGGTGCCACACCGCAAGGTGAGGTGAGGCAGATGGTGGGGCAGGGGTGGCACCATGCAGCAGCCTCTGTGTGCTTGGCTTCCACCATCCAATGTCTTCCTCCATCTCTACGACAAATGCGGGACGAGCCTCCCATCCACCACCCACAATGGCCCTGGCAAAAGGGAAGGGCAGGGAGCCCTGATCCCCAAGAGGCAGCTAGGACTCCCCACTTTTCTCCACCTGAGCCCACATGCTCAGGTGGGCTCACCCATTCACCTCGAGGTCCTGCAGCCAGGCCATCCCTGACTTAATGGTAGATTTAAAGAGAATAATATTTTGACCCCCAGACAAGATGAGTGCAAAAAGAAAGAGCTATTCTGTCAAGTTCAAGAAAGAAATTGTGGAGGACTCTTGCAGCAAGAATCTTACGGCTTTCTGCTAAGAGAAGTTGGATCTCCTAACGGTCCAAAAATAGAGAGCAGAGTATGATAACCTCAATCAACAGGTGGATGAGGGAAATGCTAAGAAGCACAAGTGTGCATCAGGTCGGCAACCATTATTTCCTGAACTGGAAGACATCATCTGTGAATGGATTGCTGACAGGAGAGCAAAGGTTTTGGTTGTGCGCAAGGCTGATACTCAAACATTTGCGCTTGCAATGGCACCACAGTTAGAAATATCCCCAGAAGAATTCAAAGCATTACATCACTGGCTGAATGGCTTCCTTCAGTGATATGAACTGTCTCTAAGAAGATCGACAACATTATTCAAGCTGGAAGATACTGAACTTATTATACATTCACTTGCAATTCAAGTCCTTTGTCGCTGGCATTGACTTTTCTAAATACCAACTCTCCAACATGATTGCTATGAGTGAAACTGCAGTGTTTGTGGACCAAGGATCTCAAATGACAATTGATCAGTGGGGTGCCTCGTCAATCTACATTCTGAAAGTGCACATGTTACCTGTATTTTGGTAATTTGTCTGGATGGAAAGAAAGCCCCACCTCTAATTTTCACTAAGGGAAAGAAAGATAAGCTTGAATGTGTTTCAGGCATTTATGTTCTTGAAACCGAAAAAGCCTGATGCATACAAATAGTTATACTAAAGTGGGTTGATTTCATGCTGTCACTTGTTTTGTGAGGTTTTTTTTAAAATCCCATTTATATCCCGCCCTTCTCCGAAGACTCAGGGCAGCTTACAATCTAAAGCACAATGTGCTTAGCAATAGCCTTCATTCTATGTATATACCTGCCTTATTAGGGCTTTCGCCCTCCCCAAGCGGCATTTTTACAAAGTCAGCTTATTGTCCCCAACAATCTGGGTCCTCATTTTACCTACCTCGGAAGGATGGAAGGCTGAGTCAACCTTGAGCCTGGTGGGATGCAAACCTGCACTAATTGCAGGCAGCTGGTGTTACTTAAGGAGGCATTAGCCCACTGCTCCACCAAGGCTCTTAAGGTGGCCAAAGCGGTCTGCTAGTCTGGGATTCAGCTAGCACTCACTGCGCTAAAGACATGAAGAACTTCCTTGCAGAGAGAAGAATAGATCAAATAATGATTCCCACAGGAATTACTGCCTATCTCCAAACTCTTGATATTGCAATAAATAAGCCATTCAAGGACCATTTGCACATGGAAATCAATGCCTCTATTGAAAATAGAATGGAGAGAAATCAGCGTGGAAACTTTGTGAAGACTAGCCTGCCAGAAGTCGTGACTTGATTGAAAAATTCTTGGGATAAAATCACTGACAACTGTGTTACCAATGAATTACGAGCAGGCTACATGGACAAGAAGTACTCATTTAAGAAGAGCTCTATTGCTGGACATGAGAGATTCAGGCTAATGGTTCTACAGGAAATGGAGTCACAAGAAATTCAGGCCAGAATTCAGAGTTTGGAGAGTTATGACGATATTCCAGAAGAAGATGACATGACTGTATTTGAATAAATGTAGATTGTTGTACAGTACATCAGGGGTCCTGTGGTCACTCTCCTTGCCTGGGCTGGGCTTCCTGGGCTGCGGGGGGCTGAGGGGTGGTGGGGCTCCTGCTGGACAGTGCTTCTGCTAGTGGTGCTGCCACCGCCACAAAGCAAGGCAAGACAGGAGGTGGAGTGGGGGTGGCCTGGCTGTGGGGCTCCAAGGTTCATGGGTGCAGAGCACCTGGGGCAGCTCTGGGGCTGGGCTCAGGCAGGGCAGAGCAGGGAGGGGCGTCCCAGCTGCCTCTTGGGGATGGGGCTTCCCCACCCTTCCCATTCACCGGGGCTGTCTTGGGTGGGGTGGTGGGCGGGAGGATGAGATTTGATGGTGGGGGCTGAGTATGCAGGAGCCATGGCATGGCACCAAGCCCACCCCACCACCTATGTTGCCTCGTGGTGTGGTGCCACCTCCACCCCACCACCTGCCTCGGCTTATGGTATGGTGCCACTCCACCCTTGCCACTTTCCTCACCTCACCTCATGGCAGCACCAGCAGCAGGAGAGGCACTGGTGGGAAGCACATGATCTGGCCGACCAGATGTGCCACAAAGCTGCCTGGTGCGCAGCTGTGGATGAGCAAAGATAGACGGTGGGACCAAGTGGGCAGGCAGCTACCTGGCATGTCCAGTGGGCCAGATTGTGTGCCTCCCCCCCCGTGCCTCCACCTGTTGCTTGGAGGGTTGGTCTGGCAGTTGCAGCGCTCAGACTCACCTGCGCTGCGCAGCCCCAGAATGTGCTGGCCAAGGGACCAGTAGGCTGCAGCTGCTGCTGGACACACTGTTGGCCCCCACGCACTCACAGCTTCCTTTACAATTAAAATATCACCCAAAAAATAAGCTCTAATGGGTCTTTTGGAGCAAAAATTACTATAAGACCCAGTCTTATTTTCAGGGAAACACTGCATCTCAAGCAATGTCATGTAGGAGATAGGAGAGACCTCGTCTGTTTTGCTCCAGAAGCCAAGAAACAAAGTGTTTGGCCAAGCTAAAGAATTTCCAGTGATAAGATGGAACATTTGCCTTAAGAGATGGATTTTTCATCACTGAAGATTTATTTAAGCAGATTTTGGATGGCCTGAAGTAATTCTGGACAAGGATTTGGACTGAATGATTTCAGACATCTTTTCTAAATTTACATTCTCTGATTCCAAGTCCTTTTTTCACAGACATTGCCAGGCAAGTTAATTTTTAATTCTATACCAGTGCATTTTAGTTATTTTGCCTAAGTAAATAAATAATTTTGCATTTATTGTATTTTTTGAAACTAAAGTCAGATTATAGATTTTAAATACTATTTTCTGTTGATGGTATTTTAATTTGGAATCTTACTCTGAGGAGGGCATAGATATCCTGACCCAAATGACTTTTCTATTAAGAAGGATGGAATGCCATGATATTTGTCAATTATATTATTGTCCATTAATGGTTATTATACATAATTGTCACTATGTGGATAATTTCTTTTGCTTAAATTTATTTTTGTCTGCCTTCTCTGCTCACCTGTCCTCATCATCTATATGATGATGATGTTATCTGTTTAGCTGAGTCCGACTCCTGGAGATTCTGTGGGCCAGGTATTTCCACATCTTCTGATCTTGCACTATTTTTTTGAGTTTTTCTTTGCTCTGGCTGATGGCAGTTTTTATAGTGTACACCCACCATGTTCTTTGATGTTGTTTTTTTCCTTTTACTCTTAACTCTTCCCAACATAATTGCTTTCTCCAATGAATTCCCCCACATGACATGGCTAAAGTATGTGAGGCGTCATGTCTATATATTTTTCAATTTAGTTTTACTTTATATATCTGCTAACATTAGCTCTAATCCACAAAAGGTTAAACCACAACATAATAATAGTCATATTACAGAAGACTCTTTTTGTTATTTGTGAGATTGGATGCTTCCAGTCTCAGTTTTTTTCATACCCTTGTATCTAAATCATGCCATTTCATTGAGGAAGTTATGAGTATCCAAATAAGACACTTTGCATTCATAATTCTGGTGGGTTTTTCAGAGCTGATTCCATGCCTTCCATTTATCACAGATAATAAAAGGTCAAGAAGGAATAGTTTTGTAGTGTGTGTGGGTTCCATGAGGGGATGTCAAAAAGTCAAGAAGACGTTCACAACCATGTGATCAGGACATGTAAAGTGGGGAGGACTTCAACTGTGCAGTTGCAGCTGCCATCTTGGCAGTTTTGACTTCCCTCCCCCTGCATGGAGGCCCCTCTGAGTGTACCCCTTCTGTCTACTTGACTGCCTCATCAGGCTTTACATGGCATATCAAGAGCTCTACTCCAGAAGGCGGGGGAGTGGGAAGGTTGTTGTGAGGAAAGAATTCCCATTTTGTCTATAGGCTCTGTCCATTCCAAAATATTCCAAACCAAACTCTGAAAAATTTGGCTCAAGGTCTCCTAAAGGGGATGCTGGTGGGCTGCTTGTCACTTTGGGGTTGCTCTTTTTTAATCTTTTTTTAAAAACCTCAGATAGCCTATAAGAATAATCAAGATTTTGGGAACCTGAGTCTATTGTGGAAGAAAAATCCAGTCCGGTTCCAAGCCAGGAGAAAGACGCTGGAAATAAAATGGAGGCAGGCTGCTGAAAAGAAGATATCTGTTTATTTGATAGCCAGAAACTAAAGTTACAGCAGCATGTTTCTGGGGTGGCTGACAAAATGGAGTTGAGAGTAGATGGTTTTTTATACATTGGGGCTTTGTGATCGGGATGCCTGTTGGTTGTGAAATGTACTTTGACCTGTGCTTGAGTGTGACCTTTTAGTATTGTACTTATTGTTGCCTGACTCCCTTTCTGGCTGGGAGGCCATGCCCTGTCCTTGGAGCTGGATGGGGAAGGTAGATTGTAGGGGATTTTGTTTTTCTAATCGCATCAGCTCCAGCCTTCTATGGGAGCTGATGAAGGCATTTTGTTTATGAATTGGGGTGGCCTGGCTTTCTTAATGGTACAAAATATCCATTTCTAAAGACTTCAGGCTTCTGCTTGCAGCTGTTTTTCCTATAGCAGGAAGACTGAGGTTGCTTTCTGCCTTTAAGAACATGTTTCTCCTCTTCTCCTTTAGGGGAAGTATAATATTCTGCCTATTTTAATATCCCCCAAAATATTTCATTATCTGGGGGGAGGGCTTCCCACAAAAGTATGGCAAATGATTAATGGTACCTATTGTGATGATATAAAAACAACAGGAAATTGTCATATTTCAGATAGATACATAAATAAAGCAGACAGAAAAACATAGAAATAAGACTCAGGGAAGGAATCTTCTGTTAGATTTATATCAAAATGTGCTCCAAAAATATTCTTTTCTTGACATTCATATCAAAAATTTTTATGTTCTAGGCTCCATTTATTTGGGTTTAGTCAGGCTGTCATTCCCAAGCAACTCCCTTGCCTGGGCATGCACAGGCTATCTGGCTTTGGGGCATTTGGGTCTTAATCAATCCCATTCCTGGTATAGCCATAGACCAGACATGTCAAACACAAGGCCCGGGGGCCAGATCCGGCCCGCAAAGTGGTTTCATGTGGCCCGTGAAGCCATCCTGGAAACAGTGAGGGAACGGCCCCCACTGTCTTGGCCCTGGCCCAGAGACCCTCCTTCTGCCAGAGACCCTCAGATCTGTCCCACTCCTGCCCAGGCCCCCATAGGCACCCTTGATGCGAACGATGTAGAGCTGGCCATGCCCACCCAGTAGGCCACACCCACTCTAGCCACACCCACCCAGTAGGCCACGCCCACCCAGGCCATACCCACCTGGCCCCCTGAGGGCAACCGCAATGCTGATGCGGCCCTCAATGAAATTGAGTTTGACACCCCTGCCATAGACGCTCTTGCCCCTCCTTCTCCATTTTGTTATGTCAGTAGCTTTGTTGCAATGAAGGTTCCTTGAAGCGGGAGATTTGGGTGCAATTATTGGCTATTGTTGTAAAGGCGGGAAAACCTGGGCTTGGGATTGGATACAGTTCAAACAGCTCGAGTATATAAGCCGGAGTTATTTTGACAGTTGCCACTTGACATATGTGTATTAATAAACCTTATTGCTGTTAACCCTCACTGAGTGATTCGTCTGTCTGAACCAAACAACTGGCGACGAGGATGGGATCGACGGTGGACTAGTGAAGGATCGGCGACAAACAGCTGCACGTAAGGCGGTAAATTTAAAAATTCACAGTCAACCACAAGCGGCCGCGGCGGAATCAACAAACCTCCTAATGGCGCAAATTGGTTCTTTAAAAGAATTCGATCCAAACTACCCAGAGGACTGGGAAGAATATGTGGGACAGGTCGAAGGGTTTTTGCTCGTGAACGGCATAACCGACGACCGAAAAAAGGCGGCTGCCTTACTAACTATCTGTGGCACACCTGTGTACCGGGTTGCCGTGGGACTTTGTCAACCATTGCCGGTATCAAGTGTTTCGTATGCGGACTTACTGGCCAAATTAAAGGTACATTTTACGCCGAAACGATCAGAACTCTTTTGGCGGCGCATTTTCGAAAAACGAAATCAGAGACCGGGCGAGTCAATAACCAAATTCGTTGCTGCAGTTAGAGAAGCAGCGTTACGTTGTAAATATGACAATTTAGAAATAAGGATCCGTGATAGAGTGGTGCTGGGCTTGCGTGACGAGCAGTTACAAAATAGAATTATCGCTAAGCCCACCGGCGACTTGCAAGAAGTCCTTGACGAACTTTTGACGTATGAATCCACTGGGTATCGCGACCCCCCCCCCGCAATAGCACGGCAGCTTCTTTCGAAATTAACCAAGAAAGCCTTGTGAACAGTGGGGAGGTGGACCAACAATGGGAAGCCGACATAGCCGAAGTCACCAGAAGGTTTGGAAAAATGGCAGCAAAACCATCCAGCAGTGAAGGACCAGAACCGAGTCGCCGATTCCAAACATCAACACCACAACGACAACCGAGAGATATTCTAACAAGACCGCGCGACAGCGACAACAGATGTGGAAGCTGCGGGGGCAACCATCCCCGAGCAACATGCAGATTCCGCTCTGCTAGATGCAGATTGTGCGGAAAGACCGGCCACATTCAAGCCATTTGCAGGGGTCGTGCACGCGACAATCGTCTACACAAAATCGACGTTTGGGCCGAAGGTAAGGTAACCCCTTACTATAGTGGCAAGGAGACCCCTAGACCTAGGGCACAATACCCCAACCACGGGGAGGGGGCACGAGTCAATCACATAGGAAAGGGAAAAATAAACTATATTTTGAGACCAAAATTAAAAATCTTAGTCCAGTTGCAAGGAATTCCTTGCAAAATGGAAATTGATTCTGGGGCCTCAGTGTCCATAATTTCTAGTGAGACCCTTAAACAGATTGAACTTAAAAGTGGTCGTAAAATTCCACTTAGTTCAACCAAAATTCAATTGGCAGATTTCCAAAAAAACCCAATAAAAAGTAAGGGAAAAGTTACCCTTAAAGTTAAATATAAGGGGTTTAATGGATTCTTAGACTTAATAGTCACAGAAGGCCATAGAACTAGTTTAATAGGCCTTAACTGGTTTCCTGCCCTGGGAATTTGGGTCGGGGGAATAAACACCATTAATAATAATAAGACCCTCAAATCTGTCTGCGATGAATTCGCAGACGTATTTGATGGGTCTTTGGGTAAATATAAAGGGCCCCCAATTAATGTTAATTTAGACCCAGCAGTTAAACCCATCAGGCTTAAGGCCCGACGGGTGCCTTTTGCCCTTAAGCAAAAAATCGAGGCCGAGCTCGATAAGCTTGTAGGCCAAGGCATTCTAGAACCGGTCGAGGGTGGCTTGTGGGAGATGCCAATCGTCACACCCCTTAAACCTAATGGGGATGTGAGGATTTGCGCTGATTACAAGGCCACCCTGAACCTCGGAATGAAAAAGCATGCTTACCCGGTCCCGACGGTGAAGCAGGTCCTCGTCACGATACAGGACGGCGCCATATTTGCCAAGTTAGACTTGGCGCAGGCGTATTTGCAACTTACTGTTTCCAGGGAAGCTGCTGAAGCTCAAACTATTGTTACCCACAAGGGGGCGTTCCGAGTCCACAGACTGCAATTTGGTATTGCAGCAGCTCCAGGCATCTTCCAGGAGGTGATGGAGAGGGCCTTAAAGGGCATACCTGGTGTATGCCCTTACTTTGATGATGTTTTAATAGCTGGAAGAAATGAAGAAATTTTAGCTGAGCGCCTGGAACAGGTATTGGGAAGATTTAGGGAGGCTGGACTTAAATTAAAAAGGGAAAAGTGCTGTATAGGAGTTAAATCCACAGAATTCTTAGGATTTAGAATAGATAAAAATGGAATTCACCCTACAGCTGATAAAATTAAGGCAATTAAATTGGCACCAGAACCAAATAACAAGGCTGAATTACAAGCCTTTTTAGGATTAGTCAATTTCTATCATACATTCTTGCCACATAAAGCTGCCATCGCGGAACCATTACACAGACTATTAGATAGAAAAACCCCATGGCAGTGGCAAGAAAAACATAGAGTCAGTTTCCAAACTTTAAAAGATATTCTATCAAGCCAATCCACAGTTACTCATTTTATTGAGAACAAACCGATCTATTTAGCTTGTGATGCTTCACCTTATGGTGTTGGGGCTGTTATCAGCCACATGGATAGTCAGGGCATTCAAAAGCCAATTGCATACTATTCCAGGACGCTTACTAAAGCTGAACGGAATTATGCACAAATTGATAGAGAAGCATTAGCTATTGTGGCAGGAGTAAAAAAGTTCCATGATTACCTTTATGGTAGGAACTTTACCATACTCACTGACCACAAACCATTATTGGGACTGTTTACCACTGATAAGCAGACACCCCAAATAATGTCTCCCAGAATGCTGAGGTGGTCAATTTTCCTCTCAGCATATTCATTTTCACTGCAACATAGACCTGGTAAGGAAATGGGCCATGCAGATGCCCTTAGTAGACTGCCTTTAACCAACACCGAGGACCCTGCCCCAGTAGGACAAATTATGTCATTACATGAAATTCCTGAATGCCCCTTAACAGCTAGAGAAATAGCTGAGGCTACTAAAAAAGACCATATTCTCAATAGGATTATGACCTGGGTACTAGGGGGTTGGCCTAGTACTAACCCTGATTCCAAGTACATCCCATATTTTAGGAGGAAGAATGAACTATCATCCCATTTGGGGTGTATATTGTGGGGTAACCGTGTTGTTATTCCTGAACTTCACAGGAATACAGTTTTAACTGAATTACATGAAGGTCACCCCGGAATTGTTCGAATGAAGGCATTAGCTAGAAGTCATTTGTGGTGGCCGGGGCTGGATAAAGATATTGAAGAATGTGTTTCAGGGTGTTATCTGTGTCAGCGATCTAGACCATAGCTGGCACACGCACACACGCATAAGTGGGAATTGGCCAGGAATCCTTGGTCTAGGATTCACATTGATTTTGCAGGGCCATTTCAAGGCCTAACCTTCCTAGTTGTGGTGGACAGCTTCTCTCGGTGGCTGGTTTTAAGGGGCCTCTTTGCCACTCATGGGTTACCTGATGTGATTGTATCTGATAATGGGCCCCAATTCACCTCTGCTGAATTTCAGGATTTCCTCAGGGCCAACTCGATTAGACACGCAACATCAGCACCTTTCCACCCGTCCACCAATGGCTTGGCTGAACGCAATGTTAGAACCACCAAAGACGCCTTGAAGCGAATCATCCGTGGCGACTGGCACCAAAGACTTGCAGACTTTTTGCTGACGCAACACACAACCCCTTGCACGGCTACCGGGAAAAGCACTGCGGAAATGAGGTGGGGCAAACGGCTAACCACTAAACTGGACAGGTTACATCCTGACAAACTACCCTCAAGTGCTGAACCTGACATCCCAAACAGGTCCTTCAACATTGGAGACTTAGTTTGGGTCAGAAACTATGGACAGGGGGACAAATGGGGTCCAGGGGTAGTAATTGACAGAATGGGGCCGTTGTCTTACACCATTGAGGGGGAAGGGAATAGAGTAAGTAAAAGACATATTGATCAATTAAGGAAGAGGGTTGCCGGAAGTATGCCAGTCAATGGGGGTCAAAACGTACACGGGGGCGATACCGCATCTTGGCTTAATCAAAACAACTTGCCAGTCAGTGGAGAAGTGGAAACTCAAACCAGTGTGGCTGCAGCAAACCCACAACATTGTCAAATTGATTGGGAGCTGTCCCCTATGAACAGGCCAGCAGTACCTGAACAACCACAACTGACACAACAACAATCACAATCAGTTAGGAGTGAATCTTCAGAGCCTGTAACCCAAAATTCCAGACCCATAAATATCAGCCAGTCAATCAGACAGTCAGTTAACAATGACATAAGTAGCCAACCCAATAGATACCCATCTAGGGTCCATAGGCCACCCAAATACTTAAGAGATTACGTCAACAAATAACATCAACTGGGGCGGAAGGGGTGTTATGTCAGTAGCTTTGTTGCAATGAAGGTTCCTTGAAGCGGGAGATTTGGGTGCAATTATTGGCTATTGTTGTAAAGGCGGGAAAACCCGGGCTTGGGATTGGATACAGTTCAAACAGCTCGAGTATATAAGCCGGAGTTATTTTGACAGTTGCCAGTTGACATATGTGTGTTAATAAACCTTATTGCTGTTAACCCTCACTGAGTCATTCGTCTGTCTGAACCAAACACATTTCATGCTTTTGAGGCCTGGATGCACTTCCCAGAAAGTTAGGAAGAAAGGAACAAAAAGGCAGGAGGGCATGCAGTTGGATAAGGCCAGGAGGAGGGCTGCTTGCTCTGCTGTTTGATCTATGATTTCATGTTCTCATGCCACATTTTTTTAAAATGTTAAAGGTAGGGGAAGGGCAAAGACTGCAAAAGGCTAGAGCGATGGCACTTGTGCTAATGGATGCAGCAGTTGGAATAGGCCATGGCTATTTTAGGATTGCAGCAGGAGATGGACCCCAGAGGCTGATCAAAGTCCAACAAATTCCTAGCCAGGTCATAGCTCCCAAAACAGATACTTCCACTTTCTTCTCGTTTCCATTTTAAACTGATAAGAACAGAGACTACATTTTTGTTGTAGAGACACTCAGGACTGTGCCAGATGTGAAGCTAAATTCTTGTTAAGAAGCCAATTGCCTTCCATTTGATTAATAACTGTGTGTGGTGATTTTTAATAGGGGCTATTAATCTACACTGTTGGTCCTGCAAACCAAAATGCAATTAGTCCATGTTGTTATCAATTAAAGAAAGTTGAATGCTTTAATGGGTCTCTGCATCTTTAATTATCTCTTTTAGCTTGCTTGATTGATTACGGTAATTGACTTTCCAGTCTGACTGTATCAATTGTGGTTTCTTCATTATGATTCCTAATCATAGAACAGAGTAAAAGGTTTGGAAGGGACTCTGGAAGTCTTCTACTCCAACTCCCTATTTGAATAGGAGAATTATGGATAAAAAGTTGTCCAATTTCTTCTTTAAAATCTTCAGTGATAGAACACCCAGAACTTCTGGAGGCAAGCTTTTCCACTGATTAATTCTTCTGTCAGGAAATTTCTCCTTAATTCTAAGTTGGATCCAAGTTAAGCTTCCATCCATTACTTCTTGTCTTGCCCTCAGGTGCTTTGGAGAATAGATTGCGCCCTCTTCTTTTCTTCTCAAACATTGGAACACTGCTATCATGTTACCCCTAGTCTTTCTCTTCATTAGACTAGTATACCAAGTTCCTGCAATTGTTCATCATATGTTTCGGCCTCTAGCCCCCTGAATCATCTTTGTTGCTCTTCTCTGCACTCTTTCCAGAGCCTCAGAATCTTTTTTCTATTGTGGTCACCAGAACTGGATGCAGTATTTCAAGTGTGGCCTCACTAGTGCGATATAAAATAGCAATAGCACTTAGACTTATATACTGTTTCACAGTGCTTTACAGCCCTCTCTAAGTGGTTTACAGAGTCAGCTTATTGCCCCCAATAATTTGGCTCCTCATTTTACTGACCTTGGAAGGGTGGAAGGCTGAGTCGGTGCTATCACTTCATGAGAACTTGAAATTATCCTTCTATTGATGCAGCCTATGGCTGCATTGCCTTTTTTGTCAACTGTGGCACACTGCCCGGTTATACTTGTGGTGGTCTGCTAGGACACCTAGATCATTGCACTGATGATGTTACTTCGTTTGGGTAATGAAACATCTGCAAAAAAAACAACCAAGCTCAGAGAGCACCAAGGAATCTTCATTTCAACCCTGAGCTATAAATATTCTCCTCTATCCCTTTCACAGTTACTGCTGTTGAACCAGATACCACCCATTCTATACCTGTGCATTTGTTTTTTCTTGCCTAAGTGCGAAAGCTTACTTTTCTCACCACTAAATTGCATTTTGTTGGGTAGGGCCCAGAATTCAAGTCTGTCAAGGTCCTTCTGAATCTTGAATCTATCTTCTAAAGCATTGGATATTCTCTCCAGGTTGGTGTTGTCTGCAAATTTGATGAGTTTGACATTTGTAATTTGTGCTTTTAACCTTACTTCAGCTGAAAGCTTTTCTAAAGCCTTTTGTTAACTTAGAATTTGTTGTCAGGGCTTCTATTAGTGCTTGCCATTTTGGAAGTATAGGTTTGGGGATCTCCCAACATTAGCCTGATAATGTCTGGGAAATCCAGATTACCACTAGATGATGGCAAAGCTTTAGATATTTCCCTAACCTTATGCTGCCAGGTACAATAAAGGTATGCTGCCCAACTATTTTGCTAGATTATCCTGTTTCAGAGAGTCAGACCATCAGAGTTCAGTTTCTCATGACGCTGATTAGGTAGGTCTCTCCTGGCATGAAAGTGTCGCACCCACAGTCCACCTGGCCCTGTTGTTTCCAGAATTCCAGGCTAGAAATTAGGAAATGGAGTTTTAATCCTGCTTTAGGCATAAAAGCCAGTCAGATGATCTTGGACCAGCCACTATCTCTCAGCCCAATCCACCTCACAGGATTGTTGTGTGCAAAATAGGAAATATTCACCACTTTTGAGTTATTTATAAAATAATTATTTATAAAAATAATTAAAGTGGAATAAAAAAAATCCAAAAAACTGCTGGGATCCTATGCCATGGCAGATTCTGGGGGATTCATTCAGCAAAGCCTAAAATATCAGCTGATTCTGTATAGGCCAAAACACAAAGTGCAAAATGGTATTATTTAGAAAGCAAGTATTTTGCTTTTAGTTTGGCTGTTTAAAAAGTGATGTCAATCCTGTACAGCTTCTTTCAGTTTTTATTCTCTGGCTGGTGTTGGCTTTGATGTTGTCTGTCATTTTGGTGACCTTGTTTCCTTTCAGCTCTGACCATTCTGAGCAGAACTTCCTCTTCTAGTGAGTTTGTTTGTGTAACACGGCTGAAATAGTAGGGTAGAATTTTGTGATTTTGCCTTTCACCAATATGTCTGGTTTTATACCTTCCAGAAGTTCCTTGTTTGTCATCTTTGCATCCAAGGAATGTGCAGGTGCCTCCTCCAACACCACAGCTCAAATGAATCGATTTTCCTCCTGCCATTTAAAAAACACTTCAGGGCAAAAGCAAAAACATATCAAATGAGAATTGCTCAAAGGTTATTTATTTGACTTTGATCATGTCTTTCAGCTGTGTGGGCATTCACTGTCTTTGGTTGTATGGCTTTACTACCTCATGAGTCTTACTGTGTCCCTCAGCATGGAAATCATGGTTCTTTATGGGTTTGTTTTACTTAGGAACAAGAGTATATGTAGGCCCACCTTGTTACCAGGGATGACTGCCCAATACATTGATGAGATTCATTACATCCTTCAAAAGAATATTATGCAGGAGTATCTAACTACTAAGACTCTCATATCTCATATTCTTTCATTAAGCGAAACAGTGCATCATAGTGCAAAATCTTTTGAACCAGAATACCTCAGGTGGACCAACTTACAGAACGTGTTCATCAGTGGATCCATAACTCCAGTGGAACTGAAATTTGCCAAATTGTATAAAACATTTTCTAACAAAAAAAAAATCATAAAAAAGTTAATGACATGATGGAAATGTCATAAAACATATCCTCTGGTCAACTTGTTCAACCCCTGATGTTGGCTATTCAACTTTCAAGGCACACACATCTCTGTAAATCTCTCTGAATTCAAATTCTATTTGAATTGAATCTGTAGATGGGCAAAGGAAAGGAAGAAATTACAATCACAATTATTGAAAGTTTGAATGACGACTATTGTGAGAACAGTCCATTTAAAAAAAAGACATTCAAAAAGCTAGACAATATTTGATTTTAATATTGTACTTGCTGGTTGGAGGACATGTCCTCCTTTGCTGGACATTTGGTAACCCTACAGATGCCTTACCTGGAAAATAGCTGATCAGTGTTTTGCATGTTTTGATGGGCGAATTTGAATCTGTGTCCTTGAAAGCCATTTAACCTCCCCATAAAGCCATTTTAGACAATTCCTCTGTGTTAAATTCTTTAAAATAGCTATATTTTTGTAAATTTCTGTGTTTTATTCTTGCCCTGTACACCGCCCTGAGTCCTCCGGGAGAAGGGCGGTATAGAAATATTAATAAATTAAATTAAATTAAATAAACCTGGAAACTAGAATTGGGAATGCAGTGTATGCCTCCCAGCATACACAAAGGGACAGCACAGCAGGAGGCTGATGGTGCAGATCAGCAGAGGGGTTGGACAGCTCCGGGCGATAACTGCTCACTCAGGATAAGCCTAATGAGTTAAGCTGTTGACAGCCCCAGGCATGGTCAGCCTGGTGGGAAGCCAGGATCTACATCCATTGTCACCTGCACTGGCAGGAAGCCCAGGTTTGAACTGATTGGATGCCATCCACCTGGGCAGGTATAAATAGACGCCAGGCTTCCCTGTTTCCCCAGTTCGTTCTGTTCAGAATAAACTCATCTTTACCCCAGCTCTGTGTCCGTCTCTATGTGAAGCACGCGACTTTACAGGGAAATTAGCTTACTGTAGTCCTCTGGGCTTGCCTATGGTGTGCCTGATCTTACCTATGTATCAAGCACACGGACCTATATGTTTATCTGTTTCTTAAAGAGGTTAAAACAAAACGTATATGTGGGTAAAATGTTTAGTCTTGGATTCTATGTGCTTTGGCTGAGGCTAATTGTTATTAATATGACTGGCAGCAATGAATAAAGCCTCTGAAAAGGGGGATCTGGCACTCTACCTTGCATGGGCAAATACTCTTTTTCTCACAAAGGAATGTAAATTAAATTATTATTAAAAAATAATCAGTATTCCCTCTTCCAGCAAAACCTCTAGAACATAAACTCCATTACTAAAGAAACATGTCTTAAGTTCACACAAACGGAATATTCAGAACAGACAACTCCCTAATTCACAGGAATATAAAAAAGGGGAAGAGGTCCAGCTCAATCAGACTTGCAAGATTCTGTTATCATTGCTGATCTCAATAAAAATAATCTTTGCCTTCCTGAGGAGTTGATTTCCTGATGCCGGGTCTGCTGCCTAGCTGGTCTTGCCGCTGGGTTGCTGGGAGGACATCTGAGCTAAAGTTTCTCTGGCTCTTCGGTTTTTGATTACCTCTTCCAGCAGATAAAATGCATGGCTCATGGTTGGAATTGGGATCTCACCACAATCTCCTTCACACCCCTCAGCTCTGCAGGATCCTCGATGGCCCCTGGTAAATGTTACCCTCTGCAGAATGCTCCTCAGGGTCCTCCATACATCCTACACCCAGTGACCATCTGGGTTGAACCAGTTCCTCATCAAGTTCCAGCTCCTCCAGCCATTCTGCCTCATCTCAGGTGTGGCATGGCTGGGGGGGGGATTGCTCCCAGGGGCTCCAGAGTCTTCCCAGTCACTCCCAGGAGTTGACATCAAGTGCTCAGCCCTTCCCATGGTAGACTATGGTCTCTGGGTTGGCCAATAAAGCAGATCTTGCCTAATGTCAGATCTGCCTCCATTCAAATCCCAAGAAAGAAAAAAACCCAATTCCGTGGATTTAGAGAAGAGGTACTAAGAATGAGCTGATAGCAGGAAAAGCCAGTCAAGAACTGAGTAAAATCTGCATGAAAATTATACATTGAAAGTCACCCCAAATCCCTCCTTTTCTCATGGGAACACTTCACACCAGCTCACTTCCCCACCCCAAATGCCAACCCCCACCCCCACACCTGTTTCTATGACAGCTGAGGGCCAGCAAGCTGCAAACTGCAAGCTGGAAATCTGGCTGACACCTGATCTGTAGGACTGACAAACCCTCAATAAGACAACCGTATGGGCAAGAGTTGTCTTACTATTGTGTATGTCCACATGCCAGGGTACCTCTGACCTCTGTCCATATTTCTCTGTTGGCTGTCATCATCTCTCCTGTGAAGCTTTTCTGAAGGCAATGACCAGTAACATCTTTGCCTATTCAGCTTCTATTTGTGATTTTTTTTACCTGAGTACTTGTTAATGGTAACTTTTGCATGTTATGTTTTAAAATATTTTGATAGTTAAAATAGCTTATCACCAGCAACAGGTTTTAGGACATTGTGTTACTGGCAATACCTAGACTAGACATTATACAACATTCATTCATTCATTCATTCATTCATTCATTTTCTTGCTCAGATTGAGTTTCCCAAAGTCAAAGTGAGAAAGGAGTGCATTATAATGGCTGAGTCAGAGTGTGGTAAAAATGATCGTGAGAGTGGCCGTGATGCTATGATGGAAACTCCCCCCATTTTAAATGTGAGGCATAAAAATGGGCAGAACTTGCACCACAGCATCACAACCACTATCTTGATTTTATTTTTATCGTACCCTGTGGATATGCCTAACTGGGCCTCTGCCCAAGATTCTCTCATTCCCTGTTGAAAAGTTGAATAAGTGATGGCGGCACTTGTGGACTGCTGATCCCTACTTCACTTTCCTTTTTTTAGATTCGCAAGAGAAGTAAAGCGTGTCGTGGGGGCCTAAGGGAAAATGATGAACTTGTATCCATTAACGGAAAACCATGTGCTGGCCTTTCCCATGCCATCACCATGCAGATCATCGATTCTTCCAATAGCACCCTCAGCATTGTTGTTAAAAGGTAAGGGAAGCACTAGTGGGACTGAGTGAAAGACGGATTACTCAAACCATTTGGATAAATTGAGTATTTTTAACTGGAAGAGCACCATTAAATGTTTTTTGTAAAGTAATAATAGAACCAATTGTTCAGGTATTTGAATCCCACCACTGATTTTGTTGAAACATTCATACCAGAATGAGATCTATGAGACTCCGATGCATTCAAGCATTCAGGTCTAGGACATTTAGGCACTGACCTTTGGCCACACCCGCTTTGCCCCAGCCACCCACCTCAGCTGATTTACAGTCAATTTTCCTCCTCCGATCACCTTCCCTCGGCCATTCTCCACAGCCTATGGGCCCCTGGCTCTTTGTCCCTGCCCATTAGCCCTGATACCGTTTGTCCCAGGCCTTTGGCTACACAGGACAAATAGCACACAGACAATCAGGAGTACTGGGGGGATGACCAAGGGAGCTATGAGGGGGCAGCATGCAATACGATCGGTGGCAGGCTGGGGGAGAAAGAGAAAGAGGTGCGGTGGTGCACGGCTGCTGGGGTGAATGGTAATAATGTGAGGCTGGTGGCACTGTGGGGCGAAAGGAAATAGTGTGAGGCTGCAGGCATTGGGGGAAAGGCGATAGCATGTGTCTGCTGCTGTTGGGGGAAGGGAGATGGTGGAAGGCTGCAGGCATTGGGGGAGAAAGGTGACATTGGCAGGGGAAGGAAGATGGCTTGAGGCTGCAGGTATGGCGAGGACAAATGGTGATGGCACATGGCTGCTGGAGTCGGGTGAACGGTGACAGCATGAGGCTGGTGGCACTGCATGGGGGGAAGGGAGATGGCACGAGGCTGCTGGCATTGGCGGGGAAGATGACGGCACAAGGGTCCAGGCATTGGGGGAGAGGAAGGTGACAGCACAGGGCTGCTGGCATTTGGGGGGAAGGGTGATGGTGTGTGGGGGGGGCAGCCAAACTTCCCATTTCCATCAGGCTGGCAGGATCAAGTGGAGCTTCTCATTTTGACCCCCCCCCCCCGCTGTTGCCTCTGCACCTGAATTCCTGCCTGATGCTGAATGGGCAGTTCAGCTGACCCCCCACCTAGCATCATCACCCTTCCCCCCTGCAGCAGCACCAACCTCACACTGTCACCTTTCCCCCCAATACCAACAGCTGCGTGCCATCACCTTTCCCCAGTGGTGGGATTCAGCCAGTTCACACCACTTCGGCAGAACTAGTAGCTAATTTTTTGTTGCCCAGGCCCAGAATGGCCTTCTGGAAGTGGCATCCACACAGAGAACCGGTTGTTCACAAATTTGAATCCCACCACTGCCTTTCCCATGATTCCAGCAGCCACGCGCCATCACCTTTCCTCCCCATAGCACCAACACCCTCGTGCCATCTCCCTTCCCCCACACCAGCAGCTGCATGCTGTCACCTTCCCCCTGCCAATGCCAGCAGCCTTGTACTGTCTCCATTCCCCCCTACAGTGCCACCAGCCTTGCATCGTCACTGTTCATCCCCCACAACTCCAGCAGCCATGCACCACTATACCTCTTGCTCTCTCCCCCAGCCTGCCATGGATCGTAATGCATGCTGCCCCCTCACAACCCCCTTGGTCACCCCCCGTGCCATTGCTGCCCCCCCAATTGGCTGGGGGCTATTTGTCCTGTGCAGGCAAAGGCCCACGTCAAACAGTGTCAGGGCTAATAGGCAGGAACAAAGGGCAAGAGGTGGCCAGCTAGCAAGTTCGAGTAGAGGTGGTAGAGCGTGCCCATCCCCAGCAAGCCAAAGGCCACCCTGAATAGGGAAAACCAGATCCCCATCGGCGCCATGGCCCCCCAGTCCCAGCTAGGATTGCGTTCCTCCCCCCATCTCTGCTGGGCCTGGGTGGCCATGACGTTGATGGGAATCTGGCTTTCCCCGCTTGGGGTGGCCTTTTGCCTGCGGGCTCTGGGTGTGCTCTATCACCTCTACATGGGGCTTCCTAGCCAACTGCTTCACCTTCTTTGTGCTGGGCGGGCCTACATCTCTGGGTGGTGGCTTAATGGACCTGCGTGAGTGGCTGGAACCTGTGGTAGGTACCAAGGTGCGCAAGAGGAATGGGCTCCACCCACGGCCCAAGGGCAAGACCCTCAAGGGAGCTGAGGAGGTGACCAGTGGCAACCAGCTCTCCAACCAAAAAGAGATGGGATGGAGTAGGGTTAGGTCCTGCAGTCCGCATTACATGCTCCCCTGACTTTGTTGCTGCCGGTGCTGCTGCAGCACTGCTGCTGAAGGGCCAGCTTGGTATTCACAGCAGGCTACGCAGCCCCTGCTGCCGGATGTTGTCAGTCCCCGTGCGCTCACCGCCTCCTGTGTGCGTGCCTTGGGGGCAGCCGGGCTGGGCAAGGCAGGAGCCAGGGTGGCAAGGGCCAGTCCCTCGTCAACTCTCGGGCATCCCTGGGTGGCCAATGCCTCTTGTTTGCTCACTTGCTGCCCCGTGGCTTCCAAATGCCACGTGCTCACTACTCTGGTGAACTCTGCTGGGGCAACAGCACATGTGGCCACAGAGAAGGCTCTGAGTGCCACCTCTGGCACGCGTGCCATAGGTTCACCACCACTGATCTATATCTATCTATCTATCTATCTATCTATCTATCTATCTATCTATCTATCTATCTATCTATCTATCATCTTATTGATCTATCGATTTATCTATTCTTACAAATTAGTATGTCCCTGTCAGTGTTCTGTCTCCGCAAATTGTTAAAAATCTTTAAGATGAAGATATATTGCATAATCTAATAAATATCATGAACATTACTTTTAAAAATATTTGATAAAGTCCATGCTAAAAGCTCTTGTAGAAAGTTAGCAATCATAGGAAAAGGAGCCTTGCAGGTGGCCAAGTGACTAAGTAAGAAACAAATAGGGACAGAGAAGAGGTGTGGTGACATTCAAGCCAGCAGCTGCCAACGTAAAAATGGTACAGCAAGTGAGTATCAGAGGTTCCTAGCAGCAAAGCCAAGAAGAGCGATTCTATTTCAAACAAATTCTGCTCTAGCTACATTTTCTTTGTTGCCTCTTTCTCTCCCCCCCCCCATATCCATGGAAGATCCATGGCAACATTACAAAGGTCTGTAAATCATGGTATGGCATGTTGCAATATTAGCTATGCTGGAAAGAGGAACTTACTTCCACAATTGAGCCCAAAATTTCTATTGTTAAGTGAGACATTTGTTAAGTGAATTTTGCTCCATTTTATGACCTTTCTTGCCACCATTAAGTGAAACACTGCAGTTCATAAGTTAGTAACCCAGTTGTTAAGTGCATCTGGTTTCCCCATTGACTTTACTTGTCAGAAGGTCGCAAAAGAGGATCACATGACCCTGGGCCACTGCAATGGTCATAAATACGAACCAATTGCCAAGCATCTAAATTTTGATCACATGATCATGGGGATGCTGCAAAGGTCATAAGTCACATATTTCAGTGCCATTATAACTTTGAACAGTCACTAAATGAACTGTTGTAAGTTAAGGACTTCTGCCAACCTAGCAGTTCGAAAGCCCGTAAAAATGCAAGTAGAAAAATAGGGACCACTACTGTGGGAAGGTAACAGCGTTCCGTGCGCCTTTGGCGTCTAGTCATGCCGGCCACATGACCACGGAGACGTCCTCGGACAAGCGCTGGCGCTTTGGCTTTGGAACAGAGATGAGCACCAGCCCCTAGAGTCGGAAACGACTAGCACGCATGTGCGGGGGAACCTTTACCTTAAGGACTACTTGTGCAATATTGCATGGAAGCTATGAAAAGCAAGAGAGAAGCTTTCCTGAATATAAAATGATAGAATTTGGAGGCCATCTTGGCCCACAGGTTTTGAGTACAGCACCAGTTCAGGGTAGGAATCTAAATGAAATAATTCCAGACAGACGGCTACAGAATTCCCTCTTGAAGTAGAAAAGTTTATCCAAGCAAAGCGAAACCCATTGTCTTTCTGAGTAATTGAACTCTTATAAGCAGGAACATTTTCCTATCACTTGGAACTGCCTTTCTGCAATCCAAGCCTCACGAAACAATGGTTGGAAACTGACCAAAGAGAAGCAACCTGGAATTAAGGAGAAACTTCCTAACAGTGAGGACAAATAACCAGTGGAACAGCTTGCCTTTAGAAGTCGTGGGCATTCCATCACTGGAAATTTTCAAGAAGAGGCTGGACAATCACCTGTCTCAGATGGTATAAGTTCTCCTGCTTGAGCAGAGGGCTGGACTAGAAGTCTCCAAGGTCCCTTCCAGCTTCTATTCTATTCTATTCTATTCTATTCTATTCTATTCTATTCTATTCTATTCTATTCTATTCTATTCTATTCTATTCTATTCTATTCTATTCTATTCTATTCTATTCTATTCTATTCTCTAGAATGAGAGAGTTCTGCTTTGACCTTCTCCTGTCTGATGTCCATCTGGCTTCTTTGAAGAGTACTAACATATTTTCCCAACAAGACTCTTCCAGTTCAAGACATTCACAGGATTTGCATGACCCCATAATGTGTGAGGCTTTCAGTAGTCTCTGCGCATAGAGATGATTAATATTGGAATTTAATCAGACCCAGTACTGCTGCAAAAGGGGGGGAATGGGTCAGTTTGCTGCATTGCCTCTCCATCTGAGGTTCTCCACTGGTGAGAATTGCATCCACTTCATTGCATGGCATCCACTCCCTGGGTTCTTCCCTTTTTTCCTCAAGTGAAGGCACCAGGCCATCTTCTAACTGCTCTGAGGGAGGGGGTAAGGCACTGGCTAATTACTGTTTTATTGCCCCATTAACCATCTGGAGGGAATGCTGGCCCATTTGGGGAGGAGAAAGATGTGGACGCTTCACACTCATGAAAATTTCATTTCATCATTCCATCAATGAACTTCTAAGATAGGGGTGTCAAACTGCTGGCCTGCGGGCCAGATGCATCATAGCAAAACCGCACCCACCCCATTGCCAGCAATGCCAAAAAAGTCATGATACATTGCGACATGTGACATGATGTTGCGAGTTTGACACCTAAGAGAAAAAGTAGGGAAAGGCCCACCATTCACTGTGGCAACAGGGAACTTAATACCCTCTTGTGCAGGGCTTTTCAACTGGTGGTACGGGTACCACTTGTGATACATTGGCACATGGCAGGTGGTACGCAATCATCCTAGCAGGGGAGGGAAATGAGCTGAACCAGCAGCAGCACCGCACAAGCCTAAGCGAGCGACAGTTGGAACTGCAGGACTGTCAGGGCTCAGCAGAAGTGCCAGGATCAGTGCTGGGCTCCAACTGATTGGCGCTTCTTCTGATTGGCACTCCTTTAGGGATCAGCAGAAGCACCAGGATTAGCACCAGATTCCAGCTCTTTCTTTTGCAGGGAAGGGGATGGGAGGTGGGGTGAGGCTTCCACCTTCCTCAAATCTGGGGCAAAGTAAAGCAATGGGAACTGGAAGTTGCCAATTGCCTGGCCAACAGTGGCGGGCTCAGCTGCGCTGCGCTGGAAGCGCAAGGCAGAGGTGCCCTGAAAACAGACTGGAGGGAAAGCAGAGCAGTAGGGAAATCTGAAACCACCACCCCGAAACCCCACACACACTCCAGACAGGCTTTTCCCCTCCTTTCTGAATGCCCTGATGGTCCTCTGTGAGGGGCAAGGGGGGCAAGGAGAGGAGGGGGGCACCACCTGCTACAGGGGCTTCAACCTGTACTTCATTTTGGACAAGTAAGTGGCGGGGCGTCATGGCAGCTGTGTGGGATGAGGGTGGGCTGCATGGGGTGCTTTGTTTTGGGAAGGGGTTCAGGGGCCCTGGCAGTTTTTCAAAACTCCACAGCAGTTTTTTCCCTTTGCTTTGGGTGCCAATTTGGACAAAAAATCCCTGGCGGATGCTGCGTTCCTTTTTCTTCCAGAGGAGATTGAAAGAAAACATTTGGCTCCTTCTCTGGTTTCTCTTTTTGCAACTTTGCTTTTTTTGGGGGGGGGGGCGTTTAGCAAAGACCAGCTGTCAGCTGTGGCTTGTTTGGTTAGACCAGGGGTCAGCAACCTTAAACACTGAAAGAGCCATTTGGACCTGTTTCCCACAGAAAAGAAAACACTGGGAGCCACAAAACCCTTTTGACATCTAAAATGAAGATAACACTGCATATATTATTTTTTTACCTTTATGCTATGCAGTGCTTTTTTTGTAAAAGAAAAAGGTGCCAGAACTCACATGTCATACAACCCGCCTTGCCTACTCTACAAGGTTCCATCCAAAAAAAGGTGCCGGAACTCCGTTCTGAGCGTTCTATGACAAAAAAAAAGCCCTGATGCTATGTATAAAAAAACTATACTGTGCTGCATTTATGAAATCAATGAACTGCTACAAAGAAAACAAATTTTTATTTCTGCATGCAACAAAAGCATTTTGAACGCCAAAAAAATAGATGCTGGGTCGAAGGTTACTTTCAAATAAAATACTCAATGTCTATTTGAGTCCTCCTTGTATTTATGAAATAAAAAGCCGGTGCAAACTATAAAAACTACAAATAGAAAAATAGAAAAGAAAAAAATTGTGGGAGGGGAAAAAGAAAAGAATAGGAGAAAGAGGGGAAAAAATCTTTCTCCTTCATCCCAACAGGTAAAAACAATTTTAGTAGCTTATCTACCATCTTTAAATACAGCCTAATTATCCCCATATCTCATCTCTTAATTAAAAAAAATCAAAATATTTCATTAAACGTTCTTTACTAAAAGTCCAGTAAGGACAATCACATATATTCATATTCTCTCTCTGTCTCTCTCCCTCTCCCTCTCCTTCTCTCCCTCCCTTTCTCTCTCTCCCTCCCTCTCTCCCTCCCCCTCCCTCTCTCTCCCTCTTCCCTCTCTTTCTCCCTCTCTCCCTCCCTCCCTCTCCCTCCCCCTGTCTCTCCCTCCCTCTCTCTCTCTCCCCCTCCATCTCTCTCTCTCTCTCTCTGTGTGTCTCTGTGTCTGTGTCTATCTCTCTGTCTCTGTCTCTCTCTCTCTCTCCCCGATCTTCTGCTCACCTGGCCAGCCGGCCTCAAGCTGTTCTCCAACAAGCTGACACACCGCAGACATTCTTAATGGGCTGGCTTTACACCGGCGCTCCTCTACTGCCCTTAAATATGAGCTAGCAGTGTAATGCAACAGTCAAAAAAGCCAATGCAGTCCTAAATTGCGTTAACAGAGGGATTGAATCAAGATCATGGGAGGTACTAATACCACTCTATAAAGCCTTAGTAAGAGCACAAATAGAATACTGCATCCAGTTTTGGTCACCACACTATAAAAAAGATGTTGAACCTCTAGAAAGAGTGCAGAGAAGAGCAACAAAGATGATTAGGGGGCTGGAGGCTAAAACATATAAAGAATGATTGCAAGAACTGGGCATAGCAATAGCACTTAGACTTATATACCGCTTCACAGTGCTTTACAGTCCTCTCTAAGTGGTTTACAGAGCAGCATATTGCCCCCAACAATCTGGGTCCTCTAGAATAGCAGAGAAGGACCAGGGGTGACACAATAGCAGTGTTCCAATATTTGAGGAGCTGTCACGGAGAGGAGGGAGACAATCTGTTTTCCAAAACACCTGAATGCCAGACAAGGAACATTGGATGGAAACTGATCAAGGAGAGATTCAACCTAGATATAAGGAGAAATTTTTGGACAGTGAGAACAATCAACCAATGGAACAGCTTGCCTTCAGGAGTTGTGGGTGCTTCATCACTGGTCTCTGGCTTGAACAGGGGGTTGGACTAGACTCTGTTATTCTGAATTCTACTTAGGAATTCTTCCATATTTGTTTCTATATATATTCTATATTTCAGATCCATTGGATGACACTGAGAAAATTTTGTGGTGGTAAAAATTATTTTTGTCATCATTATCAACACAAAATATATTTAGAAATTGATCCCAAACTGAATTCAGTTGAATTTGGCAAAATTCTACTTCAATTGCTACTTAAGCCATCTTTCTGCTTGCCTCATTAGGTCTATAGAAAGGAATTGAATAGGCTTTTCTCAGAGGGAGAAAGCAATTGAATATAAGAAAGAAGCTTGGAACACCAGATGTACAGCTATCATGTTTTTATTGCACAAGAATTCCTGGTGAGGCATTGCATAATAAATTGTCAAAGTCGTAGAGATTCTTGTTTTAATAGGACATTTATGCCCTTGAAAGCAACATGAACAAGGAAATGGTAACATACCTTTCTATTCCTACATTCCCACACTGCTTATGGTTTTTATATTACATTAATGTTCATGAAGCAATCTACAAAATATAGAGGCTCTGCTAAGTGGCAAACCCATAGAGAAACAGTTGAATTTATATTTGACTATTAGTTGACTTTGTAGCCTTTTTCAGATTTACTTTGCAGATGAAAGTCCTCACCTGCTTTCTATGGATGGGCATCTTTTCTCAGGTCAAGGGACACATTTTTATAGTTGTATACAAGATATCACATTCAACTCGGGGAAACCCCAACCCCTCCCCCAATTTTCCCACTATCCCAACCCCACACCCTATCCCTTCATTTTCCTCCCCACCCTTATAAAAACCAATAAAATTTACATAAAAAAGATATCACATTCCAAGAAGTAGATGGGAGAGCATAAAGGTTGGTGGGAGAAATCAAAGTAAGTATATCTGTATTCATTTATTGTTAGATATCTTTAGTATATCTGACAGAATAGATAATAGTGTGTCGCACCCACACTGCTGCTTTGCCATGTTCTCCTCTCATGCTGAAGTCAGCAAGAAACAATTTTGTCTCATATCTTGTTAGCTCAACAGGATGCACCCAGAACATAGTTCAACTGTATTGCTGACCCAAATAACTTTAATACACAGCATTCTGAGATCACTGATTGGTAGTGCCTCATCTGAAATGCCAATTCAGTCCAACGTGAGAAAAACCTCCTCCATGTGGCACCTATGAATCTATGGATTAATGAGTTGATTCTTGGACCTCACAATTGGTAGGTGGAAGCAACAAGTTAGAGATATTGTAAGGACCTGCCTCAACTAGATCTCCTAAGAAAGCAGAACTCTTGAAACAGGAATCTTTTTAAAAGTGATGGCAAGAGAGCAAAGCAAGGTCTGAAGATTTGGTGTGCATAAGAGTACATCAAAAGACAATTCAAAATTTCTCCCCCCACTGTCCAACCATCTGGTTGAAATCCAGCCAATCCACAGGTGCCAGAGTGTTACGAGAGCCTGGAGATTTAGTGCCTTTCTCAAGGTCTGTCTCGGTTTTGTTTCCCAATGGTCCCAGACTCCATTGTCTGGAGATAAGACAGAGGTTTTCAGGTCACAGTCCTCTCACCCAGAGGGAGGGCACCTTGTACAGAGCAGAGCAAAGCAAATAACATTCCCCATACAAGCATCCTCCCCCAAGAACATGGCAAGTTCAAAAATACATAGGTAAAAGCAAGATAAGAGGATTGAAGGCAAATACATTTGAGGGGCTCTGACAGATATTAGTTGTCACCTTGTGGGAATAGTCTCACAGGCAACCAGCAGAATCATTTGGGACAACACGTTTGCAAACATGGAACATGTCATTTCAAATAATCTCCCCTTTGTCCATCCACATGTCCTGCATCGTGCATACAGACCTTTGGGAGGCAGGAAAACACCAACACCTTCTTTGGGCTGCAGGTAGAGAATGAGGTGCAATGGAGTAAGATGCTAGAATGTCCTCTGGAATGGTCTGTGAACCATCCTCAAGCTGGAGCAAGAAATACCTCTATGGGTTGGCCCTGTTTTAAAACACAAAACAAAACACTATACATTTAACTCAATCATTCAAGTTCTAATCATTCATCACTTATAGCTCTGGCTCAGTTTTAACTTATGGTGACATGGTCACCCAGCCCATCCAAATGGGCTGAACCAGGTCTCCCTGATTCTATAGTTAAGCCTTCCATTTCCACATGGATGCAGAACTTTACATTTATTCCTGCTGTACTCCATTCTTCTCATTTTAGTGCCTCAGACCTGTCTAGATATTTCTGAATCTTTTTGCTTTCATCTAAAGATATAGCCATAAAGGAACGCGGTGGCTCAGTGGGTTAGGACGTTGAGCTTGTCAATCAGAAGGTCGGCAGTTTGGCGGGTCGAATCCCGAGTGCCACGTAACAGAGTGAGCGCCTGTTACTCGTCCCAGCTTCTGCGAACCTAGCAGTTCGAAAGCACGTAAAAATGCAAGTAGAAAAATAGGGACCACTACGGTGGGAAGGTAACAGCGTTCCGTGCGCCTTTGGCGTCTAGTCATGCCGGCCACATGACCACGGAGACGTCCTCGGACAAGCGCTGGCTCATTGGCTTTGAAACGGAGATGAGCACCGGCCCCTAGAGTTGGAAACTACTAGCACGCATGTGCGGGGGAACCTTTACCTTTACCTTTTTAAAGATATAGCCACCCCTTTATGTATCTTGCAAATCTTTAAAATATCTCACCTAATAAATCAACTAAAACACTTTGAAGATACAACATACAGGAAAGAAGCAACCTGGAATTAAGAAGAAATTTACTAGCAGTGAGAACAATTAACCAGTGGAACAGCTTGTCTTCAGAAGTTGTGGGTGCTCCATCACTGGAGCTTTTTAAGAAGAGAACTGGACAGCCACTTGTCTGAAATGGTACAGGGTCTACTGCTTGAGTAGGGCATTGGACTAGAAGACTTCCAAGGTCCCTTCCAGCTCTATTCTTATTCTGATTCAGTGAAAATTACAGGAAGACATTGGAATGTTTTAGATACAGCAAACCCATCTGAGTGGTTTTTATTGTTTATCCCTTCCACCTGGTTAGCATGCTAACCATATGTATCTTTGAGAGATAGTGTATATACACACTTTGGTTTGCTGTGCCACAGATCCCTGACTGTTCCTTCACCCATCACTACTCAGGGTCAGTTCATCCTGTTGTGAATGTTTTATTACAAGGTCACTTTGAGCAGTTCACATATGTGGTGTGTGTGCATGCGTGCCTGCATCTCACAGGTCAGGTAGTGAATACAACTCTTACGTGTATGGGAGGGTACCTTTTACTAGCACATTGCTTTCCCTCATCCAAGTAATTAATCAAGATGGACAGCAGAGGGCCCAGGGATTCATAGAAAAGGACCTCAAAATGAGGGCAGCTGGAGAACACAATCTAACCAACTCTGGAAAGTATCAAAGGTGGAATGTCAAAAGAGGGAATCCTTACACTTTCATCCCAGTGGCCAGTAGGATGAAAAGATACAAAAAAAGTAATGGATCAGAAGTGGATCTTGTAACCTACATACATAACTGACTAAAATTCTCTTCCTTTTCTGGTCTCTCCAGGGCAACAATCAGAGATCTGTCTGAGGCAAGATTACTGCGCTCCCTTTCTCCTAAGCAAGCTGCCTCACTCGTTTCTCCACTAAACCGAGCCTCCCAGGAACACATTTCTGAAACAGGAGGGCCCCAAAATGCCCCAGAAGCTGAGCAACCCCAGCATCAGCGCTTGGAGAACATGACCTCCCCCCCAGACAGTGAAGCATACTACGCTGAGACAGACAGTGATGCCGACAACATCACCCAAGAAAAGCATCGGAGAGCTCGCAAGAAGACTCCCCGTTCCCCACCAGGGGGATCAAATAACAAAGTGGGTGAGCCACAGGATGAAGTCTCTGAGCAGAGTGGCTATGACAGCACACCTGAAGTGGTGGCACCAGGTGGAGAAGGAGAAGGCCTTGGTGGAGTGGCTAAGAGGGAGATTGTATTTCACACAGAAAACCTCACTGATGCACCTGTCTCAGAGAGTGAAGTTTTACTTCATCCATTCTTATCTGAAGAGACAGAGGCAGCCCCTGAAGCCATGCTCCTTCCTCATGCAACCAGGACAATTCGAGCAGAGCGGCACTTGATCCCCATGATAGGTCCTGTGGAGCACCCAGTCGATGAAGATCTGACTACCAGCTATGCAGAGAAAGCAAAGCAAGCTAGTAGGTCTTCTGCAGTGCTGTTTTTCCCCTATTAATACTTTTTTAAAAAATTTCATTTTAGCTTGTATAGTTTCCATTTCCTGAACCATGGGTTCCTGGACCTATGGTTCAGGAAATGGAAACTCTACACTAGCTAAAATGAAATGTCTACCTATGGTTCAGCATAGAGCTTTCATTGCACTTTTGTGGCCACCTTGACTTTTTTAGCATAGTCTAGACCAGGGGTAGGCAACCTTGGCTCTTTTATGACTCATGGACTTCAGCTCCCAGGAACTCGTGGACTTCAACTCCCAGGCTCAGGAATTCTGGGAGTTGAAGTCCACGAGTCATAAAAGAGCCAAGGTTGCCTACCCCTGGTCTAGACTCTAGAACATAGAATAATAGGATTATAAGGTACCTTGGAAATCTTCTAGTTCAACTCCCTGTTCAAGCAGGAGCCCTATACCATTCCAAACAAACAAACGGCTGTTCAGTCTCCCTTGACCCAAATACAGCATTTTAATTAGATCATGAACATCTAATTATAATGTTGTGCTTTCTCTTCATGTGCAAGTCATGAACTTCCTTGTTAGCCTGCTGTTTAATTTGTGTACTATTCCAATCATAAAAAAGAGATGGAAGACAGAGAATAAAATTAAGGAGGTTTAGGGAAATGCAGTTATTTTAAAATAATTCTAACGATATTTCAAAAATGTGAATTTGTTGGAAGCAATGTTTCAAGGAGCAGTGATAAATGTATCAGTGTATCAGAACAAAGGCTGGATTCAGATGACTAGGATTATATTCTTTTTGCTTAATTGCACTAAATAGAACAAAATAGAGCTGGAAGGGACCTTGGAGGTTGCTTCTCTCTCTGGTCAGTTTCCAACCATTGTTTCTTGTCCTGCCCTCTAATGCTTTAGAGAATAGTTTGATGCCATCTTCTTTGTGGCAGCCCCTCAGATACCGGAATACTGCTATCATATCGCCCGTTTCTTCTTTTCTTTAAACTAGCCAAACCCAAGTCCTGCAGCCATTCTTCATATGTTTTATAGTCTCCAGGCCTTTGATAATTTTAGTTGCTCTTCTCTGAACTTTTTCCAAAGTCTCAACAACTTTTTTGTGATATGGTGACCAAAATTGGTTGCAGTATTCCAGGTGTGGCCTTACTAGGGTTTTATAAAGTGGGCTGCCTAGAAAAGTAAGTGCCCTCCTAACCATGCCCCAAAACTCCGAGTTTGTTGGTGATGTCTATTTTCCTCTATGAGTTGATGGCGACCTAACCCTAACCCTAAGTGGAATTTTCCTCCAATGGGATTTTCCCATGTATTTTATTAGGAAACACAGATAGGGCAACCTAGAAAAGTAAGTGCCCTCCTAAGCATACCCAAATACTCTGAGTTTGTTGGCGATGTCCATTTTGCTCTATGACTTCATGGTGACCTAACCCTAACCCTAAGTGGAATTTTCCTCAAAATGGGATTTTCCCATGTATTTTACCAGGAAACATAGATAGAGCAGCCTAGAAAAGTAAGTGCCCTCCTAACCATACCCAAGCACTCCGAGTTTGTTGGCTATGTCCATTTTGCTCTATGAGTTGATGGCGACCTAACCCTAACCCTAAGTGGAATTTTCCTCCAATGGGATTTTCCCATGTATTTTACCAGGAAACATAGATATGGCAGGCTAGAAAAGTAAGTGCCCTCCTAAGCATACCCAAGTATTCCGAGTTGGTTGGCGATATCCATCTTGCTCTCTGAGGTCATGGTGACCTAACCCTAACGCTAAGTCCATGGTGGTGAACCTATGGGACGCGTGCCACAGGTGGCATGCAGAGCCCTCTCTGTGGACACGCGCGCCATCGCCCCAGTCCTAAGCCTTCAGCTGGGTTTTATAAAACCTTTTCGCTTTAGGCTTCCACCGCCATGTGCAAAAAAAAAGGTTCAAGCAATCAATCAATTTCAACTTCTCACGGGGAAAAAAAAAGATCTTGCAATGTTGGAATAATTGATTGATTTTTTTACCACCATAGCCACACCCACCCAATGGTCCATGCCCACTTGGCACCCGACGATACATAGGTGGGTTTTGGGTCACAGTTTGGGCACTCGGTCTCTAAAAGGTTTGCCATCATTGACCTAGGAGCATGATTGAGAGTTTTCTAACTATTTGTTACCACCTGTTCTGCAAGCATACACATTCCCATTCACACACACATATCAGATCTAGCAAAAAGGAAGAAAAGTGAAAACAAGGGCAAAAACAGAGAATGCCCTTGTCTTTTACTTGCTAGGTCAATTTAAAGGAGATAAGAGATTCCAAAGACCACTTTATACAGAAATCTTCCCACACCTTATTTCCATCCTACATTCTGTGGGTCATGATACCTCTGCTGATCCTTGCAAAAAGTATTTGTTCACACTTTGTTCTTTTCTTAAAGTCTTGTTTATCACTCCTGGCCTTGTGATCATGATAAATACTTTCTTTAGTTTGTTCCTATTTAACAGCTGTAAGCAGGGTGAGTTAATGGTTTAGTCTGTACAGCTTTCCTATCTTGCTAGCTTTCCCCCCACTTTTCTGGTTAGTTAGTAATACATATGGAGAATAGAGGAGAAAATTGTTGAAGGGCGGATACATAAAAAGAATGAATATCACTTGCCAATCTTCACAGAGACACACAAACACACACCACTACTACCACCACTGCCTGGATTCATTTCCTTAGGAGAAGTCAATTGAGATTTATGGAATTTTTCTATAAAAGATTTATTTATGTAAATAATCAATAGCTTATTTCTTTAGAGGAATATTTGCAAGGAAAACAAGAAGCTGCTTTGGAAAAAAAACAGTGGTTGAGAATAGGAATGGAGGTGAAGTTAGAAGTTATACCGTCCCTAGACTATATAGTTTGTTAACTGCAAGTAAGGAAGATTTAAAGAGCAAATAAGGAAGTTAAAATGAAAATTTAAAAATCCAGGCTAATGTTAAATATTAAGAAGACTGAAGGAAGTGAACTCACAGCTGATTGCAAAGAAATGAAGGTAGTAGAAAGTTTTGAGTTTTTGGACAGTGAAGTAGATAAAAACAGACAGTATGCTGTAAAACTAGAGAGGATATGAACTCTAGAAGAAAGACAGTGACAGAGAAAATAATCAGCTACAATCAATGTTAAAGTGTTAAAGCAATGATCCAGTGGTAATTTATAACTCTGAAAGCTGGTCATTAAGAAACAATGAAAGAAAGAAGATAAACACTTCTGGATTTAGACAGGGTTACTAAGGATTCAAGAATATTAAATAAAAGCTGATTTTTCTGTTTTGGTAATGATTAGCCAACAAAATGCTGTTTATTTTGAGCTCATTATTTGAACAGATATTGGATTAGAAAAAATTAATTTATTTTTTATTTATTTTAATTCCATTTATATCCCACCCTTCTCCGAAGACTCAGGACGGCTTTACAAACTTAGCAGTAGCCTTCATTCTATGTATATGCCTGCTTATTAGGGCTTTCACACACACCCCAAGCGGCATTATTACAAAGTCAGCTTATTGCCCCCAACAATCTGGGTCCTCATGTGCTTGACAAGCTTCAGGGAAGTAGAAGATGAAGAATCCACTGGATAAAGTAGATGGAAGCATATTGGAAGGTTGTTAAAACAAAAAAATATATAGCCAGAAACAGGTCAAATGTGAGTACTTGGGATCTTGACTCTGTGGCATCTAAATAACAATACACAGAAGTTGCATATAAGGTGAGGTCGGGTTTGGGGTTGGGATTTAGGTTAGGGTTAGGGTTAGGGTTAAGGTTGGGGTTGGGGTTGGGGTTTTTCCAAATAACATTCTCAATATTTAGCAAACAGCATAATGTCTGGGTTCATGTATTTAACAAACAATAATAGATAATAGTTAATTATCATAAACAATATATTAATTAATCACTCAATATTCTTCTTGCTAATAAATATTCAAAATTACATATCACATTCCTTTCTCTCTAATTCGTCTTTCTAGCCATTGATAGAAATTATCCCATGTTCTAAAGTACACTGAGTCTTCTTTCTCTGTTATATTTAAAGGCAATCTATCCATTTCTGCACACTCTAGAATTTTCTTAATTAGTATTTCTTCAGCTGGTAAGTTTTCATTTTTCCAATGTTGGGCAAATACAATTCTTGCTGCCATTAGTACATTAAATATCTGCAATCTTTCTCATAATTGGCTCCTATTATTTCTAACAGGAATAATTCTGGTTTAAAGTCTATTTGTTTTTTAGTCATTTTCTCCAACCATAAATGTATTTTTACTCAGCTAGGCCACATTATTAATAGCTCAACAATTTTCTAGTATCCCATGAGATTTATATACAGTACGTTTAGGCAAACTATTCTGGATAAGCAAAAGCAACATTATGCAAAGCACAGAAAAAAGAAAGAAATAGTGAGCAAAAACATTTAAAGGCAGGAAATAAGAGAAAATAAAATATAATTAAAATCAAGTTTACACCAAAAAGTCCATACTTTTCTGTTTTGCAAACTGTCTTCTTTCCACTGTGCTCATGTACTGATTCATACTTTTTTTTTATTCTTGAAACTTCTTACCTTTTCTTTTTTGAAGATTCATCCATGACTTTCCGGATCATCTCCTTTATTTTTATTTATTTATTTTAATTCCATTTATATCCCGCCCTTCTCCGAAGACTCAGGGCGGCTTACAAGCTTAGCAGTAGCCTTCATCCTATGTATATGCCTGCTTATTAGGGCTTTCACACACACCCCAAGCGGCATTATTACAAAGTCAGCTTATTGCCCCCAACAATCTGGGTCCTCATTTTACCTACCTGGGAAGGATGGAAGGCTGAGTCAACCTTGAGCCTGGTGGGATGCGAACCTGCACTAATTGCAGGCAGCTGGTGTTACTTAAGGAGGCATTAGCCCACTGCTCCACCAAGCCTGCTTATTAGGCCTTTTGTCCCCCCCCAAGCGGCATTAGTACAAAGTCAGTTTATTACCCCCAACAATCTGGGTCCTTTTTTACCTACCTCGGAAGGATGGAAGGTTGAGTCAACCTTGAGCCTGGTGGGATGCAAACCTGCACTAATTGCAGGCAGCTGGTGTTACTTTAAGGAGGCATTAGCCCACTGCTCCACCAAGGCTCTTTACCTACTACTTTTCCTTCATGCATTTGTTTTGCAATTCAACCTACATTCTTTTTTTTCTGTATGACCAAATCACCCAACATACTGTACTTCACCAGGGTCCTTCTGTTTGCTATTCATTCTGCACTATCTATTGTTTTACTATATAGTTTTTATGTCTCCCATTCTCATGGCATTCAACCTTTACATGTTGTCTGAGAAGACTAACTTTCACTTCCAATTCATATAACAAAGTAGGCAGAAGTATTTTTTTTCTGTTGACAAAAAAATCGTATTTGACAGACCACATATTACCGCTGTATTCCTATCAGTGTTAACATGCCATTTTCCCATCAGATTTCAGGGTAACCAATGATGGCAAGGATTGCAGGCACAAAGCCAGCTGGCCGTCTTTTTGTCAAATTTCAGAACCAACTGTTTAAAACAACTGGCTAAGTCATTCCTCTCCCTTTAGGACAAAAGGATGACATTTTCCATTCTTAACATATGTTTAGGCATGTTCCATTCACAGTATATTGCTACATTGGCAGGGGGGGGAATGGAGTTGAGGGAATCAAATTATTTCTAATTCTTTTACCTTTGTTTGTATTGTGTGCAGAAGTAACCCAATGGAGCACAAGGCAAGAAACCCTACACTTATCACACAGATTGGATTCATACATGATTGGATATGATGTGGTGGGATAATTTATAGTTTGTGTGTTGCATGAATAGAACCAGCAAAGCAAGAGCCAGCATGTTTAGCAGTGAAGGTTTTAAAGTAAGATAAGAGATCGGTGTTGAAATGTATTCCCAGCTATGAAAGTTCTCTGAGGGAATCTCGAATAATCCCTCTATCTCAGCCCATAAGACAATGTGGGATAGAGCTGGACCAGGAGCATGGAGACTGAGATTTTAGTCCACTTTGGGTAATTTTGCACCAATCCTTTCCTCTCAGTCTGACTTATCTCCCCAAGATATTGTGGTGTCTGTGTGTGTTGGGGGGGGGGAGTGAACAAGAGGAGGGCTGCTTTGAGCTCCTGGAAGAAATACAACTAGACATCTCTTTCCAATCAGAGATCTGCTGATGTTTGTGGAAATCTTGATAAAAAATATTTTTTATAAAAATATTTTCCAAATATTTTTGAAACATTAATCAGAGAGAAATCACTTAGGGAATGCAGAGTGTCCTTTCCTGATTGAAGGTTTCCAAGTAAAGACTGGACAAATGTCAACGTGGATACTTTGAAGAGAGATAGTCTATCTTAGCAAAGAAATGCATACTGTATATTACTTCCAAGTTGATGAGAAATGCTGAATTATTACAACAGGCTTAAATTGTACTTCATAGTTTAAAAGTGATTAAAAAGAAATGAAAATGAGTTAAAATTAGACCCGAGTGATTTAATTTCCTGATAGCTTGCTAGGAGTTTCAGTTACTTTCAAGTGAGTCTATTTATCTCTTTTGAATAATGTGCAGCCATGACATGAATGCTGGGCAAGGCATGCTCAGCTGTTCTCTTCCATCTGATTGTCCTAGAGGGGTGAGCCATGTTCTGCATCATAACTTATTTTCATAAATGGAGTCAGAACAGTGAGATGTTCCTCAGAAAAGCAAGATATATCATATGTGGCATTTCTAAGGATACAGAAGAAGTACTGTATTCAGGACCATAGGGTAATCAAAAGCTGCAAGTTGATTTTAAAATAACTATTCTATTGCCTGCTCCAAAAATGTTTTCTCTGATAAACAAGCACCTAGAACCTATTATATAAATTAAAATTTGAATAGATAAGCAAATAACAGCCAACTCACAACTTATGTGTAAAACAAAAAAAATTCTGAGCTGATCATAATAATATAATGAGCAAGGCAAAACTATTATTACCAACTCTGCACAAAAAGGCACGCAAGGTAGAGAAAAAGAAACATAAAAATTTAAAAAAAACATTGAATTGCCAAAACAGTCTGTGCGTATGTATGTGTGTGTGTGTGTGTGTGTGTGTATATATATATATATACACACACACACACACACACACACACACACACACACATACATACGCACAGACTGTTTTGGCAATTCAATGTTTTTTTTAAATTTTTATGTTTCTTTTTCTCTACCTTGCGTGCCTTTTTGTGTGTGTGTGTGTGTGTGTGTGTGTGTGTGTGTGTAAATTTTTTAGATTGCTAACAAAGAATTAAAGGGAGACTGATTCTTTGTTAGCAATCTAAAAAATTTACACAAATATGAGCTGTCACTGTTGTGACTACTGCCTGCTGATGGCCTTCGGTTAGGCTGAAACAGGAAATAAAGATTTGTCCCATGTTTGGGGCCTAGCAAGGTAATCTAAATAGTTAACAAGCATTTATATACACAGTATGTATATATATATATATATATATATATATATATATATATATATATATATATATATATATATATATATATATATATATATATATATGTTTTCGTAGATTCTCGCTGGTGTCTGTATGTGTAGATCTAGAGTCTCGGGTTTCTTCCCGCGTTCCTTTCATCTTCAGAAAGTTGTGGCGACATTTCGACGAAATCCCATCCGTCATCATCAGGCCGGAGTGTTCCTTCTGCTGCTTCCAGGAGCAATGCGTGGTCTGGCTGTTCCTTTCCTTCCAACTGCCGGTGGGGCTGTGTTCTGACTGGGTGGAGGCGTGGCTGCTTTCTGATTGGGTGGGGGTGTCCTCCGACTGGGTGGAGGCGTGGTTGTCTTCTGATTGAGTGGAGGCGTGGCTGTCTTCTGATTGGGTGGATGCGTGGTTGTCTTCTGATTGGTTGGAGGCGTGGCTGTCTTCTGATTGGGTGGGGTGTGTTCTGAATGGGTGGGGTTTTTTGTTGTGTTGTAATATCACAACACTCAGGATATAAATCCCATTTATATCCCGCCCTTCTCCGAAGACTCAGAGCGGCTTACAATCTAAAGTACAAATCAATGTGCTTAGCAATAGCCTTCATTCTATGTATATGCCTGCTTATTAGGGCTTATTAGTATATTCAGTTTTAACCTAGAAATAGGTGCAGTTTGAGTAGGACCAGTTTGGATACCACATTTAAATTTTTGAGGACGTGTTATTGATACCAATATAAAATGGCTGCCACGATAAGTCTGCTAAATCACAAGCATAATGCAAAGACTGAAAAACAATTTGCAAAATAATTTTTTTGGGGGGGGCTACAGTTTTCTGCTGTAAAGGGAACTCATTTCAGAGAAGGCAGTCCACTAAGGATAAATGGCCTTGCCCAAGATCCTGAATTTGTGTCAGAACTGAGACTGAATTTCACCCGTATCCTTCTCTCCTTCAGGATCACGCAGTCCCTCTTCCCCTCCCTTCGTTACTTTCCCAGACATGATCTCCTGTTATAAGATGAGGAATTAAAAGCAGGGCTATCAGAGAAGTGAGAACATTTTCCTTCCGCCTTCCCACTCTGGACGTCTGCTGTTGGGGCCTGGAATGAGTTGCCTAAGCAGCAGAACTGTCTTAGTTCATTCTCTATTGTCTCTTTTCACACCACAGTCACTGGTTTCTCCTCTCATTTTTGTCCCAGTTGACTTTTTTTACTTTTTACTCACCTCTGCTGATCTTTTGTCCTTTTTCTGTATTATATTGAGCTTCATATTTTGCTACCATGCATTATTGACAGAGCAAAGGAGGGAGCAGCAGATACTGTAGGAACATGCCCGAATGTATCCTGCAAGCCCACCTTAGGTCAGATCCAGTATAATCAAACCCATTTCATTTGCAACACATTTTAAATCTTTCACTTCTTGGCCTTTGGGCCAAGATCAACTGTAGTGTGTGTATGTATCCCTTTTCCTGAACAAGAAGCAGCCATTAGTTGGGAGGGCTTTCATTCAAATCAAGTACTTATTTTTGTGAAGAGATATGATCAATTGCAATGAGATTTAATTAAATATTTATTTGTATCTTCTACTTGTTAAAAAAGTCACAATTTAGTAATAATATTGATAAAATGGTTAACAAATGAGCAATCGAACATCACTAAAATCAGTAAAACCATAAGCAACATCATCCATCCCTTTAGTTCTGGCAGAGTTCATCACTATATATAAATCCACGGTGAACAGGCAGGTATTAGCCTGGCCTTTTGTGATGGGGCAGCATCATAGAGAAAGCCCAGACTGTGTGTTTAATGTATATCTTCTAATAAGGCCTCTTCAGCATCTAAGGATGTTAAAGAAAGAGGTACAGATAGTCCTCAACTTACAACCACAATGGAGACCAAAATTTATGTTGCTAAGTGAGAAATTTGTTAAGTGAGTTTTGTCCCATTTTCCGACTTTTCTTGCCGCATTTGTTAAGTGAATCACTGCAGTTGTTAAATTAGTAACATAGTTTTATTTTATTTTTTTATTTTAATTCCATTTATATCCCGCCCTTCTCTGAAGACTCAGGGCGGCTTACAAGCTTAGCAGTAGCCTTCATTCTATGTATATGCCTGCTTATTAGGGTTTTCACACACACCCCAAGCGGTATCATTACAAAGTCAGCTTAATTGCCCCCCAACAATCTGGGTCCTCATTTTACCTACCTTGGAAGGATGGAAGGCTGAGTCAACCTTGAGCCTGGTGGGATGCGAACCTGCACTAATTGCAGGCAGCTGGTGTTAGCCCACTGTTCCACCAAGTCTCTTTGTTAAGCGAATCTGGTTTCCCCATTGATTTTGCTTGTTAGAAGGTTGCAAAAGGGGATTGCATGACCACAGAACACTACAGCCATCATAAATCTGAGTCAGTTCTCAAGCATCTGAATGTAAATCATGTGACCATGGGCATGCTGCAATGGTCATAAGTGTGAAAAATGGTCATGTCACTTTTTCAGTGCCATTGTAACTTTGAAGGTCACTAAATGAATTAGTCAAGGACTACCTGTATTTCTTCAGTTGCGTAGGTCAACATCATTACCTTGAGTGTGGCTTGGCATCCAATAGTTAACCAATGCAGTTCTCTCAAGATAGGGTTGCATGATTTTTGACAACTATCCCTGACAGTATCATGGCAGCCAAACTATATTTTTGATGACATTTTCAAGAGCAATCCTACATAAAACACATTGCAAAGATCCTAACTTGTTAGACTATTTCTGTGCAGGAATGCTACAGTGAGTACAACAGCAGAGCTAGAACAAAGCTGACACATCTGGACTTTCAATGAGATCAGAAAATACCCCCAAATTATCTACCTGCTCATTCAATCACAGAGCAAAAATAGATTGTCTTCTCTCCTAAATCAGAGAAACTTCTACATGCTGAGTCATCAGCATGCTAGTAGCATCTTGCCTCATATTGTGCACTGTTCCTTCCCAATAGCTTTCTATCTGTTTGAAATGAATGCGTACCCTAGTGAAAATCCATAAGTTCTCATGGCATACTTGTAAATAGGATCAAGCAGAAATGACATTTTAATAAAATGAGCCTACAGGGTTATTTCAATAGCATAAAAAGCTATAGAAAAGTCTAGAATAATCAATAGGAGTGCAATTCCATGATCTCTCTTTGACAAAGGACATTTTTCTAAATTTGGGATTAAAGCTAGATTATATTTTAAAACTGAGCATGCATGGAATGTTACCTGCTATAAACACAGGAAAATTAAATAGGCTTTTCAAAATTATTTTTGGCTCAGTTCAAATTTTGTCCTTTATTTCTAAATTTGAGGAACCAGCCCAAAGTCCAAGAACTCCACTCACTTGGCCACCTTCACTGTTCCAACTATTTCATTCTGAAATGGCAAATGAAAATGTGGGAACTCTTACTCTGAGATTACCCTAAAAGATTTGGCTATTTTGATTACTGCAATCTTGCAAATGAGGAACTGTTTTCCAAATCCCAATAATTTTTGTCTACATTTATATAAACTGAAAGGGACGCGGTGGCTCAGTGGGTTAAGTCGCTCAGCTTGTTGATCAGAAGATTGGCAGTTTGGTGGGTCGAATCCCAAGTGCCGCATAGCAGAGTGAGCGCCAACCTAGCTTCTGCCAACCTAGCAGTTCGAAAGCACATAAAAAATGCAAGTAGAAAAATAGGGACCACTACGGTGGGAAGGTAACAGTGTTCCGTGTGCCTTTGGCATCTAGTCATGCTGGCCACATGACCATGGAGACGTCCTTGGACAAACGCTGGCTCTTCGGCTTTGAAATGGAGATGAGCACCAGCCCTTAGAGTTGGAAACGACTAGCACGCATGTGCAGGGGAACCTTTACCTTTATATAAACTGAATTTGATCCTAAAATATATAACTTGTGTCCTCATATGCCGCATATCCAGGTACTTTCTCAGAACTTCTTCCTAATGCCACTCTGAACAGTAAATGTTGAGGCTGATCTCTCCCTCTGTCCTTCTGTCAAAAGAGGTCTTGCCAAGTACTAGAGCAGGGGTCCTCAACCTTGGCAACTTTAAGACTTGTGGACTTCAACTCCCAGAATTCTGGAAGTTGAAGTCTACAAGTCTTAAAGTTGCCAAGGTTGAGGACCCCTGTACTAGAGGATAGATATGAAACTTGGAGACAGGTATAGGGTGCTTTCTACATGTATCTGCTAAAGAGCGAAATGCTTAAATGCTTAAGCTGAAAATGGTCATAAAGAACTTTGCAGTATCTTATTTAGATGCCATATATATGAACCATTGGCCAAAACCAGCTCACATTTTTATGATTGTACAGTTACTCTACAGCTCTATGAACATGAGCAAATAAATACCAAATTATCTTGTTAGCATAAAATTCATTTTGATCCCATCATTTTTTAGCCATTATGCCATTTATTAATATGTGCAAAGCATGCATACTGTATATTAGAAGGATTTGCATTGTATTTGTTTGTTGTTCAACTAATATGCACTCTCTTAGTCACACTAGACCAGGGCATTTCAACCAGTGATACGGGTACCACCTGTGGTACATTGGCCCCTGGCAGGCGGTACGTGACCATCCTAGAAAAGTGGTAGTGGGGGAGGGGAATGAGCTGAACAGGTGGCAGCACCGCACAAGCCTGAGCAAGAGATGGCTGCAGCTGCAGGGCTGTCAGAGCTCAGCAGAAGCTCCAGGATCAGTGCCAGGCTCCAGCTGGAGGTCGGTGCTGATCCTGATGCTTCTGCTGAGCCCAGAAGAAGCGCCGATCAGCTGGAATGTTGCAGCATCTCCAGGGTCTTTTCAGATGCTTGGCAACTGATTCATATTTATTTATTTATTTATTTTATTTTTACCGACTTATATACCGCCCTTTTCCCGTAGGACTCAGGGCGGTTTACAGGGCAATTAAAATCATACCATACAAAAGTTTAAAAAAAATAAAACAATTAATTAAATTTAAAGACCAAAGTTTAAAAATTAAAACATTTAAAACCCAATTAAAAACCCTCAGTCTAGGCCCGACAGCTCAAAGAGCCAGGTTTTCAGGTCCCGGTGGAATGAGCGGAGGTCGGAGGCAGTCCTAAGTTCCATCGGAAGTTGGTTCCAAAGGCAGGCGCACCCACAGAGAAGGCCCTCTCTCTGGGAGTCTCCCACCGGCAATCCTTCACCGGCGGTACCCTAAGAAGGCCCTCCCTGTGGGAGCGCACAGGACGATGGGAAGCGGATGCCGGCAGCAGATGCTCCCTCAGATAATCCGGACCCTCAGATATTATAATGGTCACAGTGTCCCAGGTTCATGTGAAGTGACCAAAACCTGCTGCAACCACCCAGCAGACGGGGGAAATAAAAACCAATACACCCTACCCCACCCCCGCTGCCAATCTTCAACAGAAATGCTCACAACAATTAAAACCTCAGACAGGAGAAAGAGTGCCGCCAGGCGGGCAGGCAGGTGTCTTGGGGGGAACTCGACTTGGGGGGCACTTTTTTCAGTGCCATTGTAACTTTGAACAGTCACTAAGCAAACTGTTGTAAGTAGAGGACTACCTGTATTTCATCACTTTTTTCCTTTTTTTTTTGGTCATCAAGTTTTTGACACCTTGCTAGGCGACCAGTGGTACTTGGATGTTGCCTTATGCTAAAAGTGGTACAATGGGTGAAAAGTTGAAAAGCCCTGGACTAGACAATAGAATATACATTGGTTAGCAAATATTCATGCTCTTCAGGTTGTAAAATACCCACAATTTCATATTTTTCAGCATCATTCCAAACACACTGACTAGTCAATGAGCAAAATTATTTGTTGGTCACTATGCATATTCTTTTTTAAAATATTTTATTTATTTTTAACAATTACAATCTTTAGTGCTTAGTAAATAATGTGTTGTCTGGGTTCACATATTTAACATTAACTTCTTCAATATAAATCAGTTCAATACTGGACAATCCAGTGTTTTTTCCCTGATCCTCCTTTCTTCCCCAATTGTTTTCTTTTTCCCAACACTACGCAAATACAATTCTTGCTACTATTAATACATACAAAATTGTATATAAACGTCCTGATCATATTTTCTAGTGTTATACAAATAACAATAATATCAGTTTATAAACTCTTTTCTAACCAATTTATATTTCAAATGTATTTGCAATTAAATCTCCTTATTAAATCAATATCCTGTTTTTCACGTTCTTATTTAAGTTTAATTTCCCATCAGTATTCAGAATATCTTTGTCAGTTATAGTTTTCTCAAGATTAGTTACATTTATGTAGCTAAGGGTTTCATGTATACAAGCCATCCATGTATTTTCATATTTCCCATATCAAAAAAGGTGCTATTCTAATTATAAATCATATCTTTCTTATTATAAAAGTCTAATTATATCTAAGGATTATCCACTCTTTTAGTCATATTCAAACAAATATTTAATCATAAATATTTGACTCTGGTAAGTCAAATCTTTTCTTTTTTAAGTCTAACTCTAGCTTTCTTCCTTTGCCAAATAGCTTTCCAGGCCAAGGCAATTAAAATCACCAAATAATATTTTCTTTATTTTTGTGAAAATTGCTTGGAATGAGGAAGACAATTTATTTAAGGTATTTTTGAGGGGGAATTCTGTCCATTTACATTCCTTAAGCAACTCCCACTTTCCTTCTCTCTCAGCTTCTCTTTTCATTTTTTGTCTCCCAATTTCTGGAATTTCCCCTAACAGCTCTATAGTCCATTTTTTAAAATCTTTCTTGTCCTCAAGTGTATTTTGCAGATCTAGGGGGTAAAGTGCCTTTTCCATTTTCATTATTATAGCTGGGTCTTGCAAGGTTTTATTTGTGGCAGTTTGTATTTCCCTTCTTTTATATCTTCCGTCTTTGAATCAATTTCCTCTGATTCATTTTCTGTTTTCTGGGTTATTTGTTCATACTTTTAGTCGTTATCTGGGAACTTTCTAGTTGTAGATTTAAATTAGAGATTTGCTCATTTATGTTAACTAAATTGTTTTTATTCTCATCATAGTTTCTTTTTGGGTCTTCTTTATGTGAAGCAATTGTCTGGTGAATTAATTGTACCATAGAATATGCTTCCTTCTGAAAAGCATTGGGTTTTTTTGAGGCATCACTCCTGCAGATCCTTGATAAACCTGGCTGGGGGCTTCAAATGGAGGTGCTGGGTATGTTTTCCTACCACTTTTGTCTGGGTATTTTATTTATTTTTATTTATTTTTATTTATTTTAATTCCATTTATATCCCGCCCTTCTCCGAAGACTCAGGGCGGCTTACAAACTTAGCAGTAGCCTTCATTCTATGTATATGCCTGCTTATTAGGGTTTTTCACACACACCCCCAAGCGGCATTATTACAAAGTCAGCTTAATTGCCCCAAATCTGGGTCCTCATTTTACCTACCTCGGAAGGATGGAAGGCTGAGTCAACCTTGAGCCTGGTGGGATGCGAACCTGCACTAATTGCAGGCAGCTGGTGTTACTTAAGGAGGCCCAGATATTCTGTCAGAACTTTTGTGCTCTCCAAATACAAGTCTTATCTAATATCACCAATCTTGATGGCAATAGAACAAAGTTTCATCTAGTTTTTCTGGTCTTTATGTATAGCCTTTATAATCCAATAGGTTCCATGATATGAGTCCAGCACTAAAAGCAATGTTTTTTAATAGTCCTTCTGCTTAGCATCAGTCCTTGCAGTTGTAGTGCTATTCTCTAATCCATCACTAGATGTCTTTCTATATCCATTTTCCAGTCTCAAAACAGAAGGTTGATTTCTTATATTTCACCCCAAAATTTTTTCAAAGAGAAAATTTTAACAGTTATCTCAGTTCTCAAATTTATCAAAGCTGTAACTTTATATTGTTTCTACTTCAGTATTATGTATTTCTGTCCCCAATAAAAAAAATTAAAATGCCGCTTCCATTTTTCTGGAAGGGTGGGGCTACAGTCCCCTTCCTTCTCACATTCGGAGGTTTTTATCTTCTTGGGAGCCTTTTCTAGGAAATTCAGTTGTAAAATAGTAAAGAAAGGATCAATATTCTCACCCAGTTCCAAACACGCTGTTTACAATCTGCTAGTTAGTGCTTTGTTTCTTCGGTTGTCAGTAGCTGGAGGCTGGCCACAGGGATGTAGCCAGTTTTTCCCATGCTGGTTTGGAGGACTTTCCTCAGATCGAACAAAAAGACCACCATCTTTCTGTGATCAGTGAGGCACCCATTGTTCTTCATTGCATCTTTGGGGCAACTTTAGGCCCATTTAGAGCCCACAGCAGGGCAAAATTGTGTGCGGAAAGCAGAGCTCTGCCTTCCAGTGTCCGTATCGCTACAACATCAAACTGGAAGTTCAATGATCCCTTCATTTTAATGATGGAATATTCATTTTCTGTCTGCACTGAGCATTCTAGGTGCCTGATCCTTTTCTCAAGACAATATAAGAGAAATTGGGTAACAGAATAGGCTATTGGTGTTCATGATGTTTTGTCTCATAGATGGCCTCCCAAGTAAATCAGATAAGAAGCACAACTAGATGAGTTAATTGTACACTACTGCTAGGCTAGATTAACAGAATCTTTCAAGTTTGATGGAACAAATTTCCCATTACCACTTTAAACCAAGTGATCAATTAGGGCAGATCCTTTCTAAGTTTCTTTTTTTTTAACCGTTAATCCACTGGGAGCTCCTCTTTCTCGTGTCTGTTTTTTTCCTAGACAGCACTTTTTCCCCTCACCCCACAAAGTTATCCACACAGTCCATTTCACTCTGCTACTGGCTGCCAGAGTAAGGTATTTGTTGAGCCTGCTAGGTGGTGATCAAAATCATATTTGATTCATTTTGAGATATTTTCAAGATGACCTTCATCAAAAATAAAACAAGTGGGAAGTTGTGTAAGGAAAGATTTAAGATAAAAAAAAATCCAGGGAAATTTTACTAGATTTCACTAGTTTTCACTAGATTACACCAGATTTTGACTCCAAATAGTATGGAAGGACTAGGAGATTTATTGCTGGACCATCCTATCAGTGAACCTACTGGGCTGTGAGTTCTGTGTTCAGACACCAATTATTAAAAATCCACCTGAATAGAGATGATTGGCAGTGTAACAGTCAGATCCAGCAAGTTGAATGGCAACAATGCATAGAATGGTCCATCACTGCAAATTTATAAAGGAATGTAAAGAAAAATCTCTAACATCATATCACCTTAGTTGCTGACACGCCACCTGTTTTTTACATTTCTTCTGTTGGAATGGGGATGGACAAACCTCCAGTAATTTTTTTTCTATATCTCCATCAGTTCACAAAGTATTTAAGGTAGGGTCATGTCAGGAAACAGACACCCAGTTTATTCAGATTGTTACTTATTATTATAGATTTTAGAGATTACTGAGTCCTGAGAAAGACAAAAGGATGAGAAACTCAAAGTAATCCCACTTTGATTTTGTTAAGGCAGATTTTAATTATATTAAGTATAAGATGGTGGAGGGAGAAAATCTGACAGGCTTTCAGGATTGATGTCATCCCTTCAAGGTAAGCCATTCAACAAATAGACAAGGCAACAATTCAAATAATTTTTTTAGGTGGAAAGTAGAATCAGAGAATCTTAAAACCCTGTCTGAGTTTCCATCTTCCCCATCTTATACCAAATAGAATCAAGGCAGTTTTACTTTGAGTTTCTTTCTCACACTTTCCAGGACTGAGTTGCTTTTCCTCCTTTAATGGTTAATAATAATAATAATAATAATAATAATAATAATAATAATAATAATAATAATAATAATAATAATGATGATGATGATGATGATGATGATGATGATGATGATGTTGTTGGAGGTCATCTAGTCCAACCCCCTGCTCAGGCAGGAAACCCTACACCATTTCAGGCAAATGGCTGTCCAGTCTCTTAAAAACCTCCAGTGTTGAGCATTCACAGCTTCTGGAGGCAGGTTGTTCCACTGGTTAATTGTTCTCACTGTCAGGAAATTTCTTCTTAGTTCTAGGTTGCTTCTCTCCTTAACTAGTTTCCATCCATTGCTTCTTGTCCTGCTTTCAGGTGCTTTGGAGAATAGCTTGACTCCCACTTCTTTGTGGCCAAAGTCACCTTTACCAAAGTCACCTCTACTTTGATTTACACATAGTTATATCCCAACAATTAGTGATGTAAATAACTGGCACAATAATTTACTACCATTCCTGATTACAGAACCTTGTCTTATTTTTATGTGCCAATTCAAATTAGAACAGGGAAATTTTAAAAAAAACACAGTTATGAAGGCAAAGAGAATTATGATATTCATGACAAGACTGGCTTCTTTGTGATTCAGAATAGCACAATATTTAATGTTTGGTTATGGCCATTGATATGGATCTTAAAGAACAAAGGTATAGAAGGGAAATTTTTTTTCCGCTTAATGATGCACTTAAAATGTTATTAGTTTTCCTATGTTAGCCACAGACCTCTGGAACCGCTTACCGGTTGAGCTACGGATGGCCCCCGACCTTCGCTCCTTCCGGCGCGATCTTAAAACATTCTTTTTCGAACAAGCTGGCCTGGTCTGACGGGATGGGGTTGGGTTTTTAAAATTAGTTTTTAACTTAATATGTATTGATTTTATGGGCATGATGTTTAATGGTTTTTTAATGGTTTTTTTAATTTTTGTATTTGATTTTTATTGTGTATTGCCCTGTTCACCGCCCTGAGTCCTTCGGGAGAAGGGCGGTATAGAAATCAAATTATTAAATTAAATTAAATTAAATTTTGGATTTGAATAGGACAAGTCTGTGAACAACAATAGTGTGCCATATTGTATAACCTGTTGCAAAAACTCAGTTTGTGAAAATACTTTGATTCAAATGCTGATTAAGATTACAAGTTGAATGTTTTGGGGGGGGGCGGTAGGAGCTGCACATTGTGTGTTAGGTAAATTACATTGGATGCCTTTATTCTATTCAGAAGTGTGAAAACTTGTTGTGAGAAACATTCTGTCTTATTTTAACCCCAGCTATGAGAGGAGGATGGGAAGTGGAGCAAGTGTTTGACAGTTGACAATGTCCATCACCCTGTTTAGTGATGATGCCTGGGGGATAAAAATAGTGAGAGTGACCTCATGGCTTTTAGCAGCAATACAGAAGAGACAAAAGAGTGGCTTTAAAAGGCCAGCAGAGTTGCAGTCAAAGGACCTGGACTCTTAAGGTTTTGATTCTGCTCCAGAAGGGAGCCACTCTAGTCCTTCTGTCTCTCTTTATGGAGAGCTGGGAGTTAAAAACAGTACTTGGCATGCCCTGCTCTCCAGGACTGGATGCTACTATCAAGCATTTGGACCAACCATATGCAGGTACCCATTTCCTTTGTGTCCTGAACTTAGCAAGATTCTTCTCTTTCTGTATTTTTTTCATAGGGATATTTGCCAGAAGAAGGAAACTGAATTAGGGGAAAAAACCTCTTTTTTATTTTAATTAGGAGAAAGTAAGATGAACAGAACCAACAATGGGTTGGAAGCTACTTTGAACCAATGTATTGTGCAATTCATAGTTTCTTTTAAGAGAACAATAATTTATCATGACAATATTACAGCTATTTCCACCACTGATACTGTTTTCAAATGGCTGCTCTGTGAAAATAATGCTGAAGTGTCTGAATCATTATTTTGACCTTATGTAATAGAAAAAGTTGGCTTTGCTAGAAATGCTACACCGTTCTCCTTTCCACCCTATTCCCTGCTTTCCATGATGCTGAGAGCTCTTATTATTATTAGCATTTGATTATTTTATAGCATCTACTAGTCATCCAACCACTGCTGTGCCATTCTGAGACTGCTAAGGAGAGGTTTTGCATCGTCTCATCAAAGTACATTTTGTTTACTGTCAGTACATTGTAATCTCTGTGCTGAGCTTGCAGTCAGCATTAAGACAATTTTAAAAATCAGAGTTACAATGCAGGAAGCACAGCTCACTGGAAACCTCCATAGTACTGTACTCACCTACTGAGGAAGGTGGATAATTCTTATTTGATAGGCATATTTTAATAATTTAATAGAAGTATTTCTAGTTAGACCAGAAGATCTCCAAAGTCCCTTCCAACCCTATTATTCTATGCTCTCTGTTCTAATTGGGAATATGGAGTATTATTAGTACTTTTTCTACCTCCATTCCTATGGAGTCTTATGTCACTTTCCTTGACCCTCAATCTGCTTAATAGCGGAACTGATAACATTCCAGTATCAACATTTATCTAAAAGAGTGGAGATGCCAGGAATGTTGGATAGACCCTTCAAATCTTAGCAAATTCCAAAAGATTTCTGAGCTGAGAGCCTGCAATTTCATTGACTTAGAATGAAATACATTTAATTATATAAAGAACCTTGAAACAAAATCCTGTGTTTTCAACCAAGACTTACTTTTTTACGCTACATAAATTACCATTTTACTTGAGAAATAATATAAATACAGGAGAAGGAGCTGCCTTTTCCCCCAGGGCTTCTTCATAAGTGATACTAAAAAGATTGTTTCCGCCTTTTTTGTAAAATTTAAGGAAAGTACCCAGGAAGGACATACATTTCACATTTAAAACATATAAAAACAGAATCTTGATGTATTGACTGAAACCAAAAAAATCCATTGAGAGATTATTATTTTTTTGCTATTATTTTAAATTGATTCTGATATTTTTTTGCAAATTCTACAGAGCTGATTGACTTGATAGAAACTGACAAAAGTTCTTTTCTTCTTTATGACCCCAGGTGGCATTTATTTTTGTTCTTCCTGCCTTAGATAATTATTTATTAGATTTATATAGCTACTTGTCTTTCACATGTGATTCTGGGTGGCTCACAACAGTTAAAACAACAGCAGAATCTATAAAAACACAGCAGCATTCAACTATCCTCAAAAATTCAATAAAGCAAAGTCACAGTGAGGCAGTAAATATAAGCCATACAGCCATTGCCAAGGCTTACCTCTCCTGCAAGACCTCCAGGCACAATGGCACAGCCATGTCTTCAGGTCCTTCCTAAAGGGAGAAATGTGGGCATCAGTCTAAGCTCCAGGGGGGAAAGGTGGGTGTCATGACAGAACAGACTCCTCCTGGGCCCTGTCAAATGACATTCCTTTGTGGAGGGGGATTCACAACATGCCTTTTCTGCCAGATCTGAAGTAATGGGTAGTCATGATTGGGAAGATGTGGTCCCTCAAATAATCCACCCCATGTCATGTAGGGCTTATAGGTCATTGCTAGCACTTTGAATTGTACACAGAAGCATACTGGTAGCCAGTGCAATACAGCAGAGGTAAAACGTGTTGCTTGAGAAGGACACATAATTTTTCAAGCTGCAGTTTCTGTATTCTCTTCGCGGCAGCCCTATATAGAGCATATTACAATAATCAGATTGTTATCTGCTGACCTCTCTCCAGATGTGATGAGGAGAGTGAGTGACAGAAAAAATGGAGGAAGAAGTGGACAAAGACCTGAACCTGTGGGTATTTTAAATTTTGAATGTGTGGTGCCTTTATACAGAAAATGCAACAATAAAACAACAGTTGGCTTACAGAAAGCCTAACAGTGCAACTAGGAGCTAATTGAGCTAAATCTTTTCTTTTTGATGTATTAGGACTCTATTTTCCCTTGTAAGTGTCTTCCCTATATATGGTATATCTCGCCTGATGGATCTTGATGTTATAAAGTCTAATAATTTCTGTGTATATAAAATAGCTACCAGGAATTTACTAGATTGAAATTTGTTGGGCCACGTCGAAGTTTCAGTTGCTCTATCATAAAGGGTCTCAGAAACTTATTGCCAAAGATTTCTTTTCCTCTATCAAAGTATTATGACGTTTTTGCATTCCTTTGTTAGAAGAATGTCTAATGCAGCCTTGAAGATTATTCATATGTGAGCCAAGCACATTTCTTGTCATCAGTAAGGCTCTTTTGCCTTACAGATTATACAAAATTGTGCATCCATGTAGATTTTTTTAATATAGAATCCTGACTGTGCTTTTTGTTGTTGTTCCTTGCAGAGCTTAATCGTGGTGAGAGCATGCAAGAAAAAAACATGAAGGAAGCCAAAACCAAATGCAGAACCATTGCATCCCTGTTGACCGATGCCCCTAATCCCCACTCCAAGGGAGTTCTGATGTTTAAAAAACGCAGGCAGAGAGCTAAGAAATATACCCTAGTCAGTTTTGGGAGTGTGGAAGAAGACCGCAGTTATGATGAAGAGGATGGAGTCTTCCCAACCAGTGAGTCAGAATTTGATGAAGAAGGCTTCTCTGATGTTCGAAGTTTAACCAACCACTCAGATGGAGGAAACACCTACCTTGACATTGAGAAGCCCAAAAGTCATCCTACACAAGAGCAGGCCCAGCTACAGCAAGGGCTGAGTGAAGCCTCAGGGAGAGGAGCACAATTATTTGAGCAGCAGAGGCAGAAAACTGGGAAGCAGATGTTGGAAAATACATCTGTCCAGAAACCAGAGGCAGAGGTCCCAAATTCAACCATACAACCTACACATAGCATGATTGGTACTGAAGCACCAATGCCATGGAAGGCAGAAAAGACTTCCCTAAGTGTCCATTTAGAATCAGCACCAATTTCTAGTGAGCTGCCACCACCTAAACCTGCTCAGCTCCAGTCTCCATCTGTTATCTTTGGAGAGGGAGCCCAGATCTCTTCAAATACCTCAGGCATCTTCAATAGGTCTGCTCGGCCTTTCATTCCTGGCTTTTCTGGGCAACGTCCTATAACTTCATCTGTTGTGTTTAGACCCTTAGTGCTAAAAAAAAGTAGTGAGAGGGCAGGTAATCAGAGAATGGCTGCCCCTCCTGTTTCCCCTATTTCTTCAGGCACAGCCCTTCCTGCCCCTCCACCATCAGTGCAACCTAAAGGCACAGCAAGCACATCTGTGTCTCTGTATATCCCAACTGCACCATCATCAGTACAGTCAGCAGCAGGTGCAAAATCAGCAGAAGCTAAATCACTTTCCAGAGCAGGTAGAACCTCCACTGCTTCCATATTTCTCTCATCCTCTTCTAGACCAGCTGTGGATGCAGTCGCAGCTACATCTACCCCATTATCTTCTCCACAAACCCAGGGTTTTGCATCTTCTACTTCATATGTTAGTCCAGTTCCACAGCTCCTCAATCAGCCACCAATCCAGCCATTCACCAGTAATGTTTCTGCTATTCCACGACCTGCTTCTGAGCCTTTGGCCTCCAGGGAGCAGAGGGTTGCAGTTCCAGCTCCCAGAACAGGTATCTTGCAGGAGGCCCGCCGCCGAAGCAGTAAGAAGCCCATGTTCAAATCTGTAGAAGAGAAGAAAAAGAATTCCCCAAATCCAGAGTTGTTATCCCTTGTACAGAATCTGGATGAAAAACCCAAAGGGGACCATCAAGGAGCAGGATTTGAGTCAGGCCCTGAAGAAGATGTTCTCAGTCTGGGAGCAGAAGCCTGCAATTTTATGCAGTTCTCAGGCCGGAAGTTCAAGACCCCACCTCCAGTGGCGCCTAAGCCTCAGCAGTCAAGTGCCCCTAATGGAATGGTGAATGGCTCCTCTCCTGCACATGACCTGTCTCATTTGAAGGGGAAAGGGGCGGAGCTTTTTGCTAAGCGACAGAGTCGAATGGATAAGTTTGTGGTGGAGGCTGTACCAACATCAAAGCCGAGAACTCCATCTCCTGCACCTTCTCTTCCCTCTTCCTGGAAGTATTCACCAAATATTCGTGCCCCACCTCCCATAGCTTACAACCCATTGCATTCCCCATTTTACCCATTGGCAGCTAGCAAGTCCCAGGCCACAAAGGCAGAGAGCAAAGTTAAAAAAGCACCAAGTCACAAATCAGGGATCCAAGTCATTGACTTCCTCAGACATCAACCATACCAACTAAATTCTGCCATGTTCTGTTTTGGGGAGACTCCAAACACTGGTGTCCAGGCCCCTACAAGTCCAACACTTCAGCAGTCCAGCTTGTCTTTCACACCGGCCAAGCAAGCCCCTGTGAAAACAACCAGGACCTATGAAATACGCCGTTTTTCCACCCCAGTCCCAATGCCAACCTCAAGTGGTATGGCTCCTACAGTGTTAGTTCCTCGTTCTGCCACCACATTGGATGAACCAGTTTGGAGATCAGAAGTGATCTCTACTTCTGTGCCTGCATCCCCAGGGCCATATCAGGGAGTTCTCCTCCAATATCAAAGTTCTCCTGAACTCAGCGAGACGGACAGAGGAGCTTCCTCAAGCCGGCCCACATCATCCCTCAATTTTCAGGTAGCTAGACCCAGGTTTTCGGCATCCCAAACTGGAATGCAGGCACATATTTGGAGACCAGGATCTGGTCACCAATGAAAAAAAGTTTTTTTTTTAATGTTTGTTTTAACACCTTCAATTTTGTAAGTGAGATTAGTTTCAGCTCACTGCTAATTGTGCCCTGGATTGCAAACTTACATTTGTTTCTGTGCAGTGTGCAAAATGGCCATAGGCACAAGCCAGATGTTTAAGCTAAATACTTGTCTTTGTGATTGCCTTCTATTTAAACCTAATTCCTATAAATCAGATCGGTGAAGCCAAACTGGAGACAAACCATCTTTGTTCCTAAACCCCGATCCTTCAGTTTTTTGGGTCTGAAATTCTTCAACAGGATTCAACAGGGTTGGGGTGGTTATTTTTTGGGGGGTGGGGGGGTCTGGTTTGGAGCAGGAAAATAAAATAGTGAAGCTAGAAAGCTTTTTCATTTACATGGTAGATGGCTCAGACTCGTCCTAAGCAACAGGAAGCAGTCCAAACATTATGAATAAATTTTAACCTCTGCTCAATTGACAGCCTGCCTGAATCTAAAGCCAAAGGTGGACAAAGAAATAAAATTGCCAGGAGTGGGTTTTTTCCCTCTTTGTAGGGAAGCATTGGTAGATATTCATTCCCTCATTGTCCCCACATTTTGCCCTTGGATTAGCATTCTGAGACAAATAGGGGACTCCAGTCTGCTTTGCAATGTGTGCCTCTGAATCAGTCTTGACTTCTGGCAGCTGCCTGGACAAGATTTTTTTTTTACAAAGCTTTTCAGAAGTGGCTTACTATTACCTGCTTCTTAGGGATGGCCCAAGGTCACCCAGTTGGCTTCAGGCCTAAAGCAGGACTAGAAATCAAGTCCATGCTGTTTGATAATTCTGTTGCCAACATTTCTGGCTAAGATGTTGGACTGATGCCCAAATTCAAGGTCCTACTTAGCTCTGGACTTCCCTGGGTCAGTCATTATTTCTCGGGTTTCTCAAAGAGCTAGAAGAGTGACGAAATTAAATAAGGGCAAAACTCAATGTGTTCCATCATGAACTTGAAGAAATGTATGTATAAGTAAAACAGAACATTTGAAAGTCACTGATTCACACAAATGTATCTGCAACCTCAGCCTGTAATTAAATAGAACAGGAGCTAAAGACTAAATCCTTATTTCTCAGAGTCATAGCAGAAACTGTGGATGACTTTTAGGGCCAGGAAGAAAGACTGAAAGGGCTGGGAATGAAAAAGGCATAGAAATGCCTTCCAGGTTAAGAGGCTGTGGTTTAAATACAGCCAGAAGACCTTAGTCTTCTTATGACTCGTTTTTCCTAACTGCAAGAAAGGTATAAATATTGAGAGAGTTTACTCATCACCTCTTTTCTTGGCAGCCATTTTCCATAAATCAGAATAATATTTTCTGGAGGCTCCTGAGAAAAAAAATAGAGGTTGAGAGAATTCAGAGGAGCAAAACATGAAGAGTTGACTACTGAATCTGCTAATATCAAAGATGGCATTCACCTCTTATTACAAGAGAGCAAGTAGAAGGAGGGAAGTATGAGCAAGTGTGTGAAAATTGATCAGGTAGGATTTGCATTCGTACCTAAGATGATTGATTTAATCATTAAGCCAAAACATCAGCAAAAGTCCTTTTATAGGCGCTTGCAATTTAATTAAAGATAGCAAGTGAGAAGAAGTTATTTTACAGCTACTTGAAATCTTTAAAAGTGCCTGGGTAGTGGTACTAGAAGCAAGATGATATTAATCCCAAGATTACTTTGTGTTCACTCAGTCACTTGGAAGTTCTGTGATGGGGATTATATTAAAAGTGAAGTGCAAAGGGAAAAACACTAAAAATATAATCTTGTCCTGGCTCCTCCTTTGCCAGCAATCATATCTAGATTCTTGAGAATTTGGTGTTCAAATACCCAAAATTCAGTCCAATTTTAAAGTAGCCAATTTACAAAAAATTTACATGAGCTAAAGGATTGGACTGTGCAAATAATGTATTTTGTCCATCTGAACTGCAATTCGTGAATTGGCTATCTGGCCACAGTTATTTATATTATTTTAACAGTTCATGTTGCATATGAATGGGAAAGGAATTACAGGGTGTCCTAGTTTATCTGGACCTTCATTCAGTGAATTTCAGACTTATATTTAGTAACATTTTAATTCAAACATCTTCCTCAAAACCAATTTTGCCTAAAATTGTCAAGGCAATTGTTGAAATGTATGCCATTAATGTAATCACATAAGTAACACTTTTATGAATTTTGCATCAATTTATATGTTTTGTGTAATTACACAAATCATGATGTAAAAAATTCAATTATTTAATTCTTCAGACAATGTAAATTGATGCTAATGACATAAATTTGGATTTAAGGGACATTTGGATTTAATGGACTACACTTATAGAAGTCTGTTAAATAGCTTTATAGTTTTGTTTATTCAACATATTAAACTGGAAAGTTTGGTATTTGAACATATGCAAGCTGCCATGTAATTTGATTACAGCCTTTTAGCCCTTACCACCCTGTCCATTTTGGGTTTTCTATTGGGACTTCTAACAAACATGGCTACCAGTCCTGATTTCTGAGATTCCAGAGTAGGGTCACTTTCAGGTTCCATTGACACAGAGAGCCTGTGTTCAGAAAACTTGTATAAAGAGCTATAGACAATTAAGGACTTTGTACCTTAGCTTTTATGCAGAGACAAAGGGTCTGAAGAAAGCTGAAGAAATGCAGTTTAGGAAAACCTAATGCAACTGCAAAATCTACTTTTAAGAAAGAATCCTTGATGATGAGGCATCAAAAAGCCTTCCAGCTTTATTACGCTCCTTTAATACCAAATAATATTTTTAATAGGAAGGAGAATGTTGGTAGGATTTTAAATAGGGAGGATGGTGGAATGAATTCCAAAAGAAATAGTAATTAGCATAAATTAACCAAGAATTTGTACCATCCAAGACTGAGACAAATGGAGATTAAGACGAGGAGGCTTTGAGATCCAGTTTTTATAACCAAGTCCAAATTTTATAACCCAAGGTCAAGCATTGCTATGATTCAGCCTATTGCAACCTTTTGGATCTCATAGAATGAAGTGTGACCAGACTGAACACACCTCTCAGACCAGCCACAGCACGGGTGTCAAACTCGCTGCGTCATGTGACATGTCACGATATATTGCGACTTTTTTCACATTACCGGAGCTAGAATGGGTGCAGCCTCCACATGATGCAAACAGGCCACAGGCCAGCAGTTTGACACCCCTAAGCTACAGTGTCTGTTGTGGGTCTTGATAACTTTTCAGAACTGCTCAGAAATATAGATTTTCAGTACAAGTCTTAGGAAAGTGAAGGAGCCTACCATGGGAATACAGGAGCTGAGCCAACCCTTTCCTCCTTGTCTATTGAATTTTCTGTTAACTGGACAATAGATATGAAGTTGTGGTGGGAAATGCCACCAAAAGCCTCACCAGCGTAAAAGCAGTCTTCAGCTAGGCCTCTGGGAAAGGGACAATTACAAATCTTCCAAACTCTGATTGGAAAAGCACTCAAAAGTGAAATCTTTACCTGGAACGCAGAAAGACACTTTGGATGATCATTGCATCTTTCGGATCATCGCATTGGCTTTCTCCACAACAAACTCAAAGAATGACCTTTGCAAAAGTGCTGTATGTGACAACAGTGATGCTTCGCCTGCTTTTTGTGAGGATTGAACATTTCATGTTGAAGAAAGGAATCTGCCAGCTGGAAGCTTTTTCCCCAGCTGTGCAAGGCTGAACTTCTGAAGTAAACAATAGAACCTACACTGTCATTCTAGAAGTTTGTTTTTATTTTATTTTTTTCTTTCATTTGAAACTGAAAGTCACTTTCCAAATGATTGTGCTGAGGAATAAATTTCTGATATGCACTTTAATTCTTCTCTACATTTGCCTTTTTCATTCTCATATTACAATTATGGTAGAAATAAAATGAGTACAGGTAATCTTTGACTTACAACCACAATTGAGCCCAAATTTCTGTTGCTAAGGGAGACATTTATTGAGTTTTGCCCCATTTTACAACCTTTCTTGCCACAGTTGTTAAGTGAATCACTGCAGTTGTTAAGTTAGTAACACCGCTGTTAAGTGAATCTGGCTTCCCCATTGACTTTGTTTGTCAGAGGTCGCAAAAGGTGATCACATGAATCCGGGACACTGCAACTGTCATAAATATGAGTCAGTTGTCAAGTGTTAGAATTTGGTCACATTATCAAGTTTCATTGTAACTTTGAACAGTCACTAAACAAACTGTTGTACATTGAGGACTATCTGTACAGCCTTCAAAGTTAGTCATCTCACTTGCTAAACTGTGAATCTGACACGCATCTCTTTTCCATTCGGTCATCCTAATTCAGAACTAGCCCCTAGTTTGCATCTAATTTTGTAGATGCACAGATACTAGGTTCTTTGTTATAAGATCTATAATTTGAAGCACCATTCCAGTATTGGCATTGAAAGAAAGTTTGTGGAGCTATCTTATCTTACAAAACCATACATAAAAATGACAGTGATCTTCCAATGCTGCCTTCTTCCAATTTGTGGCTCTTCAAGCTCACTGTGAATCAAAGGAAGATCCTTAAACTCTTAGCAGTGATTCAAGTCAAGTCAAGTTAGAAAAACTCAAGGAATATCCAGTTAAAAATTCTACTATAAAATCTTCAGCTGCACATGAGCAAAACATAGCATGGGCTAACTATAATATAATATCAATCCTTAAAGTGTGAGGCTCATAGTCATTAAATACTAAAATGTAAGAGAGTGATAATGCAAAAGAGTTTGCTGCATTAATTGTGTAAAATAGCTATGATGGATTAATCACCTGTTTCTGACGAATCCCCAGTGCTGCTGTGCAGAATCTAGCCATCTGCTCTGTAATCACAATCTGTTTGTCCTTAAGCAGCCACTGGAGATAAGTAGTGTCGGAATGGCCAGGATACCTATTGATTATTGGCAAGATAAGTTTTTTTAAAAAAAAATCTAATGGTCTCTTTTCTCCAGAGCCACAGGGACAGAGTCTCTGAATTAATGGTGTCTTTTTATATTTGCTGTGCAGGAGTGCCATGGAAGCACATGGCACCATATAAATGCAAACGTTTTCAGATGGTTCACTATCTCCAACTGGTTAAAATAAATGGCAAGGGTAACAACATATCTAATAGAGTCTGAAGCCAGAAACAATGGAGCTTTCCCTAAATCTGCTTGCCTCTCTTTGTCCTCTACTCTTTGTCACAAAATTTGTTTTGCTTGGTTGTAGTCTAACTTGGGTATTGAGGCTGGAGAAAAGCCTAGTTTGGCAAGGTTGGACTTAACAGTCTTGATCCACGAAGAGAAGAATTTGTCTTGGAGGATTAATGGAGCAAAGACTTTTGGGGGAAAAAATTAGCCAAAGATTTAAAGAAGCTATAGCTTTGACTATTATCAATCCTACCTCCAGGTGTAGAAGTGCATTTGAGAAATAACGCAATATCTGGAGAATTGTTCTAATAAATTTGGATTGAACTCTTTCAAGTAGTGTGAAACACAAAGCTAACAGTCTGAGCAAGATTCTGTAAAGAAGCTGTGCTAGCGGCCTGAAAGAGTTTAATTATGGCAAGAACATAGTGTACTCCCTTTGTGTGGAAAAAATTGAGAATACTATTAGCTTATCTTTAGCCAGAGGCAACTACATATTCACCATGTGCTTTTCTTGAGCCGGTGGCATGCATGATCATACCTAAATACTTAAAGATGGTCACTTGCTTTATGTTATGACCATTAAGATACCATGAACAGGGTTTTGGCCTTTTTGCAAAGCCATAACTTTAGTTTTCTGGCAATTTATGTCCAGCTTATTATAATTACAATAATGGACAAGGGTTCTCGGGACTCTTTTAAGAACTACAGGTGTCCTGGAGAAGATTGCAGCATCATCTGCATAGAGCAGCAGGGCGATGCTTCGATCATCTATTTTGGGGGTGGTAATTTGGTTTATTTAACCATTTTACCAGGTCATTAATATAGAAATTGAAAAGCAATTTGAGTTTGGACTACCTCAAGAGGACCTTTGTATATTACACCTAACCTTGAGGGATGTTTTAGTATGTAAGGCACATAGTAAATGGAGAAGGCTACGATCAATTGAAGCAGCTTCCAGTTTCTCCCATAGCTTAGTCCTGGTAACCGAATCAAAAGCTGCCTTGAGATCTATAAAGGCAGCATATAATGATATACGGTAGTTCTATTTGATACATATTTTTCAATCAAATGATGGAGGACTAAGCACTGATCTATTGCCTCTCTAAATTTGGCTTGCTCTTCAGCAATCAAGTTCTTAAAATTCAATCACTCCTTTAATTTATCTTAGAGGTATTTGGCATAGAGTTTAGCAGACTTATTGGTTTGTAATTAGCATCTCTCTTTTTTGGGTGTGTGTAAATATTTTATTGAAATTTTTTAACATGACATAAATCATTATAAAACAGAATGTTGTCTGGGTAATATTTATAAAACAGTCCTTAACAATTAAATTCTATAATCTATGTTCCATATGTTAATTTCACTTGATTTCCCCTTTCCCCAACATATCTTTCTTTGCAAAACATTAGATTAAGACAGTTCTGTTTGCTTAACAACAGTTAAATATATAGTTTCGGTACTCCTGTGTATTGTTTTAGTTGCCTTATCATAAATCCTGTCACCATATTTATTTCAGCTTATTTCTCCCCCCAAATTCTAAATACTTTTACAAGTGACAATCTTTTTAGCACTTAACTGTATTTACATTGGTGGATTTCATTCTATTTTTTTCCATGCAAGCCCTCTCATGCTTTTATAATTCCTAATCAATAAGTAAAAAAGTAAAAAGAAACAATAACAACAACAACAAAAGAGAACAGCTTGTTTCTCCCTCCAAATTCTAGATGTTTTTACAAATTACAATCATTTCAACATTCAACTATATTTACATTAGTGAATTTAATTCTGTTTTTTCCATATAGACCCTTTTATGCTTTTATATTTCTTAATAAACAAAAAAAGAAAAAAGAGACAAAAACAAAAAAGTAGGCAGAGAAACAGAGAAAAGAGGAAAAAAGACAAGAATACTAGACTACAAAAAATAACATATGAAAATATCTATTTCTCCTAATTTAGTATATATTTATTCCCTCAATTTCTCATTCTTTTTAATCTTAGCTAAGAATATATTTAATCTATTTAAAATTTAAGCATTCCCTTCAATAGTTCTAATCATCTAATCCTTTAAAACTCATTCAAAACACATTTTTTATATTTTACTTTTGTTTAAATCATTTCAACTGGAAGAACAAAACAAAAAAAGGAAAGGAAAAAACACAATTATAGTAAGAGGAAGAAAGAAAAAAGAAGAAAAAATTTCCCTCTAAAAGTAGTATATTTCAAAATTTTCCCATTTCTTAGCCATATTCAAACAAATGTCTCTTTTTAAAATATTCTTTCTGGTATACTCCGTCTCTTTCCTGGAATTTCATTTTAGTCTTTTTGCTCTGATCAGTATCTTATATCAATATATTTTGCTGTATCATTTCTTTCCCTAAAAGGAATTTTTTCTCATTCTTTTCCTTATCTTCAAAGTTTTTAAATGTATTAAAATATTTCCCATTTGAATTAAATCATATTTTTTATTTTATATAATTCCATTCTCAAGTCTCTATCCTCAGTTATATTTAATCATCTCTGCTATATTTTCCTGAGAAAGTTCTTGAAGTGAAATTAAGTTGAAAATAAGTTGATTCATGCTCTCAAAGTTCTTCTGAAATTTCTTGTAGTTTAAGTTCATTGTCCTTTGGAAATTTTGCTGCTTGTCATATGTTTCCTTTTGTAAAATGAGCGTTTTATAAGGTTCCTTCTTTAGGTTTCTCTCTTCAGAATTTTGTTCAATCATCTCTACTGTATTTTCCTGAGAAATTTCTTGGAGTAAAATTAAGTTGGAAATAAGTTGATTCATATTCTCAAAGTTATTCTGAATTTCTATGTAGTTTGAAGTCATTGTCCTTTGGAATTGTTGTCTCTCATCACATGTTTCTTTTTGTAAAGTATTCATTGCTTCAGCTGTGTTATTGTTTAAACAGGTGCATTTAAAAGCTTAAGAGTTCAAAGGGAAAGGAAAAAAAGAAAAAAAGTCCTCATCCACCAGCAGGTGTCAGCATTTGCTCATTTATCATGTCTTTCTAGTTGTTTTCTTTCTCTAAAGGGTAGATTCCGCCGCCCATTTAAAGGAGAAGGAACGGAGTCCCCCTCCCCCTTTCCTTCTTCGGAGATCTCTTATTTTGGCGATTTTCTTCTTCAGGAAAGTAGGTAGGATAGAGAAAATCAATATTCTTACCCAGATTCAAACATGGTGTTTTCTATTCGCTTGATTTAATCACTTATGGCTTCCATTGTTTCAGCTATGACTGGATAGGGCGTTGGCCAGCCTTTTCTTCCATTGGTTTCTGGGAGGCTTCTCCTGGACTGTTTGGAGAGACCGCCATCTCTCCTAAGTCACTGGGATTTCCTTCCTTCAGTCCACCCCTTCAGGGTGGATTTTGGCCCCTTAGGGTCCCCAACAAAATGAAATTTCAGCCAGAGGATCAAATTCTCCAACTGCTACACTGAAAACAGGAACCCGAAACCTCTAATTGTTGTTGTTGTTAGTTGCGAAGTCGTGTCCGACCCATCGCGACCCTATGGACAATGTTCCTCCAGGCCTTCCTGTCCTCTACCATCTTCTGGAGTCCATTTAAGCTCACGCCTACTGCTTCAGTGACTCCATCCAGCCACCTCATTCTCTGTCGTCCCCTTCTTCTCTTGCCCTCAATCTTTCCCAGCATTAGGCTCTTCTCCAGTGAGTCCTTCCTTCTCATCAGGTGGCCAAAGTATTTGAGTTTTAGCTTCAGGATCTGGCCTTCTAAAGAGCAGTCAGGGTTGATCTCTTCTAGGACTGACCGGTTTGATCGCCTTGCAGTCCAAGGGACTTGCAGGAGTCTTCTCCAGCACCATAGAAAAAAGGCTTCAATTCTTTGGCGCTCAGCCTTTCTTATGGTCCAGCTTTCACTGCCATACATTGCAACTGGGAAGACCATAGCCTTGACTATACGCACTTTTGTTGACAGGGTGATGTCTCTGCTTTTTAGTGTGCTGTCTAGATTTGCCATGGCTTTCCTCCCAAGGAGCAAGCGTCTTTTAATTTCTTGGCCTCTAATTAGCACCTCTCTTTCCCTGTTTAAAAATTGGGACAACAATTGCCAGGCCCCAGTCCTCTGGGGCATGACCAGTGGTGTTAATATAAGTGAATAGTGCTTCCAGGACCGATCACCACTCCATGAACATAAACTTTACTTCTCCTTTAAGAGCAGACTGTTGTCCATTAGCCAAGCTAACAAATGTTTGTTTAGCTGGTCTTAGGTTTAAAAACATTTGTGGGTCATTTGCAATATGCTGACTCACCCCACTGACCAACAGCCAAGTGCTCAGCATGGTACGCTTTCAGTGAAATGATAATCCAGACACTCTTGTGTTCAGATGACATTCAAAAGAGGGGAGCTGATATACAAAAGATCATTGACTTGAGGGGTACAGATGATGACATGCTGGGAGATTTTTCTGTACATGCAAGAAAAACGTCTTTAATCAACCCCTGAGCATCCACTCTGCTGGAGCTGATTGACTGGTCCAAAAGTGTATATGAGCCACCTTTGATGTGCAAACTGACTACAGCAGAAATAAAGAGGTTCATTGACAAACCAATGCAAGTACCACAATGGCCCTGTCATGCCCAATCAATAGACAGACGTATGAAACAAGCCACAGAGTATATACACATGAAACATGAAGGTTATATCAGAGGCCAAGAAGCAAATCAGCAGCTGATGTTGAAGAATGAATCAAAACAAGACTTGAGGAAACTTGCTTAAACATTTTTTAACTAAGATAATTGCTTTATGATGTTAGTTTATGATTGCACAGATTATTTTTTTGCTTATTTATTTATTTTTGGGACTTATATGCCGCCCTATCTTCTGAAGGACTCAAGGCAGCTAACAACAATAAAACACAATAATACAAATATAAAAAAAAGATTAAACTAACAAGCCCCAATGATAAAATGATAAAATATTAAAAATATTCTCTTAGCTAGATAAGACTCATGCAGAAAAGAAGATAACTATGAAAGATTGTTGAAACAAATAAAACTGGACTTGGAAAAGTGGAAAAATCTTCAAATGTCACTGTTAGGAAGAATAGCTACTGTTAAAATGAATATTTTACCAAAAGTACTCTTCCTATTTCAAACAATCCCTGTAAAACTGGGAAAGGTTTTCTTTGATGACCTAAATGCAAAAATATTGATATTTATCTGGCAAGGGAAGAAAGCACGAATTAAAGTGAAAATGTTACAAGAAGCTAAAAATAGTGGAGGATTTGGACTCCTGATTTGGAGACTATATTATCAAGCAGCCATTTTACCATGGCTTAAAGAATGGATTACGTTGAGAAATAAAAGACTATTGTACCTATAGGGCCATGACCTACCAATTGGTTGGCATGCCTTCCTATGGTACGAGAAAAGTAAAATACATAGATACTTCCAAAATAACTTTATAAGGAATGTACTTCTTTTAGAATGGGAAATAATAAAGCAGAAAATCTATATTAAACTACCTGAGTGGCTTTCAACAATGGAAGCTTTTGCTTACCCAAATTTAATTAACTATGACAAAGTCATTACCTACAAAGATATTCTACATAAGGAAGGAAAATTGAAAGACAGACAAGACTTACATCGACAAGGTATTGACTTAGCATGGTGGCCATATTTACAAATTCAAACAAGATATAGAAAAGATGCAAAGACAATGGGATTTTATAAAGAACAGACAGAATTTGATCAAATATTATTAAAAACAGACAAAAACCTCATTAAGAAACTTTACAGATTTCTGCTAAACTTGAAGATGGAAGAAGAACAAGTAAAAGATACAATGATAACATGGGCAATAAACTTTGGATATTCTATAGATTTGGAAGACTGGCAAAAATTACGGGATAGAAATATTAAATTGACTAAGGTAAAGGTAAAGGTTCCCCCACACATGCATGCTAGTCGTTCCTGACTCTAGGGGTCAGTGCTCATCTCCGTTTCAAAGCCAAAGAGCCAGCATTTGTCCGAGGACGTCTCTGTGGTCATGTGGCCAGCATGACTAGACACCAAAACCGCACGGAACGCTGTTACCTTCCCACCGTAGTGGTCCCTATTTTTCTACTTGCATTTTAAACGTGCTTTCGAACTACTAGGTTGGCAGAAGCTGGGATGAGTAACAGGCGTTCACTCTGTTATGCGGCACTCAGGATTCGACCCGCCAAACTGCTGACCTTCTGATCAACAAGCTCAGAGTCCTAACCCACTGAGCCACCGCGTCCCCTAAATTGACTAAAGCAGTTTCATATAAAGAAAATGTGTATAAAATGTTTTATAGATGGCATATGACACCAGCAAGATTAGCTAAAATGTTTGAAAATATTTCAAATAATTGCTGGAAATGTAAACCAAGGCCAGGTACCTACTACCATATCTGGTGGGTATGCCCTAAAGCGAAAAAGTTCTGGCTTAAGATACTTACATGGTTGGAAAAGATAACTAAAATACAGGTTGAATTTAAACCAGAATTGTTTTTGTTAGGAATATTAGGAGCTAAGTATGAGAAGGAGAATGAGTATCTAATATTGCATGTATTGACAGCAGCAAGAATAGCATTTAGCCAATATTGGAAAAATGAAAACCTACCAACCGAGGAGATTTTAAGAAAATTTTAGAATGTGCAGAAATGGACAGATTAATTTTAGAGATTAAAGAGAAAGAGGATTCAATTTTTTAAAAAAACATAGGATAAATTTTACCAATGGTTAGGAAAACAAACTAGCAAGAAATGAATGGGATATGTTATTTTGAATATATATTAGTAAGGAGAATGATATGTATTGACTAATTAATACCGTATATGATTATCATTTAGCATATGTATTATAGCTATTTACTGTTATATTAATTAGTGTTAATTTAACATATGTACCCGGACAATAGTCTGTTTGCTAAAGATTGAAAATGTTATTAGGGGGCAACCCAATGTTGTTCCCAATCCCATTCCTATCCCAATCCTGATCCTAACCCCATCCCAAATCCTGATCCTTACCCTCGTCATATCCTCTTCCTAACCCTATAAAATTTAATAAAAACTTTTATTTAAAAAAAGGGATTCATGCAGGAGAAAAAGCTTTATTTTTTGTAGCACAAGGAGTAATTTTGAGAAGATGCGGGGGGGAGAGACCGTTGCCATTTTTTTTTTGCCGACTCCAAAGATGGCGGACGCGCTGGGGAGAGCTCCGTAGCCCCCAACGATAAGGCGTCCCCCCAGGAGCCCCCCAGGGATGTCAGTGGACCCCTGGGGTGGGGCCAGAAATTCGGGCAGATGAGCTGGGCAATTGTGCCGCCCGCTGCCTCCCGAATCAGCTGCAGGGGTGCCGGGACATCTCCACTCCGCCGCCTGGGCCGTTGGCAACCGTTATAAATGGGGCCAGCGCCTCCGCCCTGCCTCTACCGCTTGTCAAACTGCCGGGCAAGGGCGGCGTCTCCGCGGATCAGCTGTGCGGCGGAGGCGCTGACGGCGAGGACGGCAGCGGTGGCGGCGACGACTCTCCAGCCCCCAGGCTGGTCATCTATTCAGGGAGCCTGGCAGCGACGGTGGCAGTGGCGGCGGGGCGTCTCCAGGCCCGCCCCTGGACCACGACAGCCATCGCAGCCATCCAGGAGGGGCCGGAGGCTCTGCTCTGCCCCGGCCCCCTGACCGGCTCCCGGGCGGCGGCGGCGTCTCTGGGCGATCGGCGGAGACGCCGCAGACCAGCTGGACCAGCTGGGTGGCGGAGGCGGCGGCATCTTCGGCAGCGTCGGCGGTGAGAGCTCCGCGGGTCCTGGTCTGCGGTCTCCCACGATCCCGATCACCGGGCAAGGGCGGCGTCTCCGCTGATCAGCTGTGTGGCGGAGGCGCCGGCAACGAAATCAACAGCAGCAGCAGCGACGGCTCTCCAGCCCCCAAGCTGACCGTCTGTCCCAGGAGCCTAAAAGCGACGGTGGCAGTGGCGACGGGGCATCACCGGCCCGCCCCTAAGCCACCACAACCATTGCAGCCATCCAAGAGGGGCCAACATCTCTGCCCTGCCCCGACCCCCCCTGTTCGACTCCCGGGCTGCGGCGGCATCTCCAAGCGATCAACGGAGGCGCCGCGGACCAGCTGGGTGGCGGAGGCAGCAGCATCGGAGGCAACGGCGACGGCGAGAACCCCGCGGGGCCCTAGTCTGTCGTCTCCCCACGGGCCTGAACACCGGCGGAGGCAGTGGTGGTGGGGCGCCTCTGACCCGCCCCTGAGCCGCTGCAGCTGTTGCAGCCATCCGGAGTGGGGCCGGCGTCTCCACCCTCGGCTCCCTGTTATGCCTCCCTGGGCAACAGCGGCACCTGGGAAGATCAGGAAAGACCCCGCGGATCAAATGGATCAGCTAGGCGGCGGAAGAGGCAGCCGCAGCAACCGCCCTGAGCAGGACTGGAGTCGTTACTCTGCCTCACCTCCTGGCCTGCTCCTGAACAACGGCGGCATCTCCATGGGGTCTAGGAGACGCCGCAGACTGGCTATGCGGACCCGATCGACCACCACCGAGGGGCCTTTGACAGTGGCGCTAAGCTTCTCCAGGCCACGGTCGACCAACTCACCAAAAACCCTCGACGGCAGCACTACTAGACGCAGCGTGGCGTCTCCGGCCCGCACCCTGGGTGCCGACGGTGTCTCCGTGCCAATCAACAACCTAAAGATGCCACGATGCAGCTGACCAGTGGAGATGATGGCGACTAGACCACCGAGGCCATCATCATCTTGCCTCCACCAGCTCCGAACCCCCTGCCCTCCCTCACCCCACAGGACATGATGGGCCTGGGTGCAAGCCACAGTGGCAGAGTGGCCTGTCCTACACCTGCAGCCCCATAGAGGTGAGAGCTCTATGGGGTATGCTTCACCCAGAGTGGGTCCTGGACCACCCCCAGAAGCAGAGTCACAACCCATCGTGAGAGGATGGGGAGTGGCCTGCTTCTGAGGTTCACCCAGCCAAGTGGCAGTGGTTGGATGACGGTCCAGATACCCACCTACCCGACTTGACCCTCCTTCCAATGCTCCACCCAGGGGACCGCCTTCCCAATGCTTCCCAATGCTCCCTATGCTTCTCCAATATTCAAGCATAGATCTACTCGCTCTCAGGAGTTCCCCCCTCTCCTGGGTTCGTCCTGCCTTCAATACATCGAACCTCGATGACGGGCCCGACCATTGGGCCTCTGAGAGATGGCCAGGCAGGGTCAGGGGCCTTCATCACAAGACCAACAAGAGGCCCCTGGTTAAGTTTCTAGTCAAGTTTTTTGTCGGGTTAGGGAGGGGGGCGGGAAAAGACTATGGTTGCTCGGGAAAGGCAGGCCTTCCAGCTACCATAACGCAGGCCAGGCCTACGACCATCCGCGATGGTGAAAAACGAGGACCAGTCGCCGACAAAACCCAGTGGCGAACTGACGAACAGCCTATTCCCAGGATGGTGGGGAATGGCAGAAGGTGCACAAACAGAGGGCCGTATCGTCACCAGGAGTGTCATCTCCGCTCTGTGCAAGCGGTGAGACGCTCCGACCCTCTGTACTTCCCCGGAGGACCCGGGAGCGAAGGTGTGCAGCCTCCTATGCTAAGGCTGGTCTATCTGAATGCCAGGTCCGTAGCTAACAAGGCTCACCTCGTTCGTGACCTAGTGGAGAGCGAGCACACGGACCTGGCTTGCATCACGGAAACCTGGCTGGGCCCAGAGGGTGGTGTCCCTCTGGTTGACCTCTGCCCACCAGGTTTCCAGGTGCTGCACCAGCCTCGGACCCATGGGAGGGGCGGGGGAGTGGCAGTTATCATCAGGGAATCCCTTAGCCCGCAAGAGTCCACCGTCCCTCAGATGGTCGGGTGTGAGTCTCTCCTTCTGAGATATGGCCCGGGGGCGCAGTTGGGCCTGCTGCTGGTGTACATACCACCTAATCGTGCAGCGGCAGCCCTGCCCGAGCTACTCGATGTCCTCTCAGGATTGGTGGTTGAATTCCCAAAACTCATGGTCTTGGGCGACTTTAACCTACCGTCCCTGGGAGGATCGTCCGAACTGGCTCGGGAGTTCATGGCTTCCATGGCGGCCATGGACCTGTCACAAATAATTTCTGGACCGACTCATGAGGGAGGCCACACCCCAGACTTGGTGTTCTTGTCTGGACGGTGGCGTGATGATATCGGTGGGGGTGCCACGACTGTTACGCCCCTGTCATGGACCGATCATCACCTCCTACGGCTAGACTTCCCCTTTGCCACCCCCCGCCGTGGGTGCACGATGCCAACCAGATGGTACCGCCCTAGGCGCCTAATGGACCTTGATAGGTTCCAGGCAGCGCTTGGGGACGCACATGCACTCCCTGCTCACAGCTCGGCGGATGCCTTAGTGGAAGCCTGGGAAAAGGCAGCCACGGAGGCTCTGGACCGAGTTGTACCCCTGCGGCCTCTGACCCGGCGCAGATCCCAGCGAGCCCCATGGTTCACCGCGGAGCTCCGGTAGATGAAGCGTCGGAGACGGGGCCTAGAGAGCCGTTGGAGATCCAGTCGATCCGAATCCGACCGATTGCGATTAAGAATCCTCACCAGGTCTTATCTCGCTGCGATAAGGGTGGCAAAATCCAACTACTTTTCCACCCTCATTGCGTCCGCAGATAATCACCCGGCTGCCTTGTTCAGGGTGACTCGCTCCCTACTGAACCAAGAGGTGAGGGAAGAACCCTTGCAGGGTCGAGCCGAGGAATTTGGTCAATATCTGCTGGATAAAATTGCTCGGATTCGAACCGGCCTGGACTCCAACTGGGCTGAGTTGGAAGAACAAGACATGGACAGTCTTGTCGACGTCATCTGGGAGGAATTTGATCCTGTGACTCCTAAGGAAGTGGACAGGATTATGAGGAGGTTGAGCTCCTCCACATGCTTACTGGACCCGTGCCCTTCCTGGCTGGCTTATGCGGCTCGAGAGGGGACACGAGGCTGGTTCCTGGCGCTCATCTCTGCTTCTCTGAGTGAGGGTCACTTCCCCACCGCCTTGAAGGAGGCAGTGGTGTGACCCCTCCTCAAGAAGCCCACCTTGGACCCATCCTCATTGAATAACTTTCGTCCAGTCTCCAATCTTCGCTTCCTTGCGAAGGTTGTTGAGAGCGTGGTGGCGCACCAACTTCCTCAGGTCCTGGATGAAGCGGTTTATCTAGACCCGTGCCAATCGGGCTTCAGGCTGGGCTACAGCACGGAGACGGCATTGGTCGCTCTGATGAATGATCTCTGGAGAGCCCGGGACAGGGGCCATTCCTCTGTCCTAGTCTTATTAGACCTTTCAGCGGCTTTCGATACCATTGACCATGGTATCTTGCTGCGGCGCCTCAGGGGACTGGGAGTGGGAGGCACGGTTCTGCGTTGGTTCTCCTCCTTTCTCCAGGGTCGCTCACAGTCGGTGCTGGCAGGGGGAAAGAGGTCAACCCCGAGGCCTCTCGTTTGCGGAGTCCCTCAGGGGTCGGTCCTCTCGCCTCTCCTGTTCAACATCTACATGAAACCGCTGGGTGAGATGATTCGTAGCTTTGGAGTAGGGTACCATCAGTATGCTGATGACACCCAGCTCTTCATCTCAACTCCAAACAGCATCAGTGATGCCCTCGACGTGATGTCCCGCTGCCTGAAAGTGGTCCGGGAATGGATGGGGAGGAACAGGCTTCAACTGAACCCGGACAAGACTGAATGGCTGTACGTACCGGCAAGCCAGGTTACTTAGAGCATCCCATCCCTTAACATCGGGGATGAGTTACTACCCCCTGTTGATAGGGCCCGCAACCTGGGTGTCCTCCTAGACTCACAGCTCTCCCTGGAAGATCACATAGGAGCTGTGACCAAGGGGGCCTTCTCCCGGGTTCGACTGGTGCGCCAACTACGGCCTTATCTGGACCTGGATGCCTTACATACAGTCACCCATGCCCTTGTGACCTCTCGCCTAGACTACTGTAACGCTCTCTACATGGGGCTGCCCTTGAGATCCACTCGGAAGCTTCAACTGGTGCAAAGTGCAGCGGCACGGACACTTTTGGGAGCCTCCCGATACTCCCATATCACACCTCTCCTCCGTGCGCTGCACTGGCTTCCAGTTGCCTTCCGAGTGAAGTTCAAGGTGCTAACAATGACATACAAAGCCCTATATGGCATGGGTCTGGACTACCTACGGGAGCACCTTCTGCCAATGTCAACACCCCACCACCCTGTGTGCTCCCACAGAGAGGGCCTCCTCAGGGTGCCACCGCTCAAGGAATGTCGGCTGGTGGCCCCCAGGGGGAGGGCATTCTCAGTGGGTGCGCCAGCCCTCTGGAACTGCTTACCAACTGAAATCCGGATGGCCCCCGACCTCCGCACCTTCCGGCGCGACTTAAAGACTTACCTATTCCAGCAGTCCGGCCTGGCCTGATAGCTCTAATTGGGGTCCCAGTTTGTTTTGATTATTGTTTTTTTCAGTACTGTTTCATTATGTTTGCCTACCTTACTCTGTACACCGCCCCGAGTCCCTCGGGAGAAGGGCGGTTTATAAAAACAAACAAATAAATAAATAAATAAATAAGAGTCTCAGCAACCCCAGGGCACCACCACAGTCACAGGCACAGCACCAAGTGGACCTGCCAGGGCAGATGCCCTTGTGGGAACTGGCCTGGTAAGGCCAAAAAGTCAAAAGACGCTACTGCTTGGTGTGAAGTTCAACAGAAATCCCCAGCAATTGGAGTTCTTCTTGGCCTATGTCCTGACTTACATGCAGGAGTACAGCGCAGGTGGAGATAAACCAGGCACAAAACAAGTACTGCACGGAAGAAGTCACCTCCAGAGAAAAGAGAGACCACCTAACCTGCAGCCGCGCTCCTCAGTCTACTTTAAGTATGGCCAGGAAGGGCACCAAGCAGCGGAATGCAAGACCGGCCATCCCACCCAAAAGGGTGCTCCCAGTCCTACTGGGAAGGCCACCAAGCCATTGCAACAGCCCAGGGAGATGGTGCTGAAACAGATGGAGGTCATCAAATTTACCCCCTCCTCAAAAAGGAATGAGGGAACTCTGACCCCACAGGCGAAGGTCAGGGCTGACCGATACCAACCCTGGTGATGACTCCCTGGTAAGTGGTCCAATTGCACCACTAACAGGCTCTGTAGAGTTAAATTTCCAAACTTCAGAGCTGAGAGCCACCATACCAGCCCTCTTAGATTCAGGCTGCACCAGATACCTGGTCAGCCCAGCCCTCATAAAGGAACTGAGGATCTGTTTAAGGCGGCTGAAAGTACCAGTCGCATTTTGCTAACTAGATGGATTGGTAGAAGGAGGAATCCCAGCAACATTCATCACTGAGCCCATAGAGTTGCAGATGGGGGTCCATACAGAGACTCTAACCTTTATAGTAACACCCGGAATGGAGCGCCCCTTGGTGCTAGGACTGTCATGGCTGAGAAATTGGAGTAGGGGGCTGCTAAAGATCCGTGTGAACGGTTCCTCCCCCAGGGCTGAGAAGACCTTTATCTGATTTTGATTTTTTTTTATAAGTATTCTTTCCTCTCATGTTTTTGGGAGGGAGAGAAGGGCCAACTCTAGTTTCCATTTCTGAATTAGCCACCCCCTGTCAATCAACAGGGGTAACAGATGTCCTCCCGAGTCCTTTTGCATTGTTTGGCTAACTTTTTATAAGCTTTGCAAAAGACTCTTTCCAGGACACAATCTTACTTATGACTGTTGATAAAAGTTCAAAGATTGAATTTACAGTTTGAGCTGTAAGCAGACATTGTCTGGAAATGAATCTGTTACATTCTTCTCCCTTTTTAAATTCATTACATTCCCATCCTGTGTAAGCAAAACAGCTGCAGAGAAGTTCACTGAGTTCTGAGGATGGGAGATGTTTTCTGTGAGGAAAGAAAAAAGTTCTATAAGCTGTTTGCTTTCAAGTTCTGTTTGTAAGTCCCATTCTAATATGAGTCACATAAAGTAGATCTATCTGGTAAGGAGACTGCAGTTGAGTTACCTACTGGAGCAGGCTGTCTATTTGCAGTATAATCAGGGCTTTTTTTCTCATAGAACGCTCAGAACAGAGTTCCGGCACCTTTTTTGGATGGAACCTTGTAGGGTAGGCAAGGCGGGTTGTATGACATGTGTGAGTTCCGGCACCTTTTTCTTTTACAAAAAAAGCACTGAGTATAATCATCCATTTTTCTACTGTTTCAATGGCTTGGACGAGCTCTGTGCTGCAGAATGAACATGATGATGATGATGATAACTTTATTGTCACTTTGAATGTACACCAATCGGCATACATCAAAATGAAATTTTGTTGCATACAGCTCTCAAAGGGTCACCACCTCCGATATATACTCCTTGTTCGTGGCCCGCTCAAATTTCACATTGTCCATTTTAGTCTCTAGGGAGTGAACGATGGCACACAGGACAGATGGAAATGGGGCTCCATGTGGATTAGCCCTCAAATTCGCTTGTATTCTGACAACCTCACCTTCTTTCCTTTTTCTGATCCTGACTCTTCCACCCTTTCCTTAAAGAGGCCTTGCTTCTTTTTGCCCCTGGAACACGCTGCTGCCACCGCCACAAACTCCTCTAAAAGCCTCTCTGTCTGTCTCTTTCTCCTTTTCCCCATTCTTAAAAATCCTGGCTTGTAGTATTGTGAGTCAGACATGGGATAAAAATACAAGGTTTTGGAGGAGATCTTTACAGCCCTTGCTGCCTGTCCGCCATCTTCAATTCAAGTCCCGCCATCTTCAATTCAAGTCCTGTTAAGGCAGCGGCTCCCAACCTTTTCTATACCCCCTAGAACACTTCTGATATATTCTCGCACCCCTTACAAAAGTTCAAAATAACAGCTCTCTCTGTCTCTCTCACTCACTCACTCACACACATAACACACAAATACACTCAGTGGGGGAAGAGGACTGGCAGACCAAGGGAGAAAGGAAGGGAGGGAGGGAGAGGGAGAGGGAGGGAGAGGGAGGGAGAGAAAGGGGTGGGGGAGAGAGAGAATATGAATATATGTGATTGTCCTTACTGGACTTTTAGTAAAGAACGTTTAATGAAATATTTTGATTTTTTTTTAATTAAGAGATGAGGTATGGGGACAATTATGCTGTATTTAAAGATGGTAGATAAGCTACTAAAATTGTTTTTACCTGTTGGGATGAAGGAGAAAGGGGTTTTTTCCCCTCTTTCTCCTGTCCTTTTCTCTTCCCCCCCCCCCCCGCAATTTTTTTCTTTTCTATTTTTCTCTTTGCAGTTTTTATAGTTTGCACCGGCATTTTATTTCATAAATACGAGGAGGGCTCAAATAGACATTATTTTATTTGAAAGTAACCTTCGACCCAGCATCTCTTTTTTTTGGACTTCAAAATGCTTTTGTTGCATGCAGAAATAAAAATTTGTTTTCTTTGTATCAGTTCATTGATTTCATAAGTGCAGCACAGTATAGTTTTTTATACATAGCATAAAGGTAAAAAAAGTGATACATGCAGCGTTATCTTCATTTTAGATGTCGAAAGGGTTTTGTGGCTCCCAGTGTTTTCTTTTCGGTTCCAAGCGGCTCTTTCAGTGTTTTAGGTTGCCAACCCCTAGTCTAGGCCTAGGGCCTCTTATTTTTCTTTCTCTGCGACATTGTATTAAATTTGGTTTCTATAATCTCATTTTCAGAGTTTCCTAAGCATCTTGAATTGTTTTTCCATTTAGGTTTCCATCTATGGAAACCTTCCTAAAAACTCTTGTAGTTTGTTGAATCAGATCTCTTAAAGTCTAAGACAGTATTTTGATTTTGTTCAATTATTTGTCCCTGCATTATGTTGAATTCCAGTATGACATGATCACTCCCTCCCAAAGTTCCCACAACTTCAACCCCATCTATCATTTTATCTCTGTTAGTAAGAATTAGGTCCAGTATACCGGTAGTTGTCCCTCTAGTTCCCTCCTCTACCTTTTGGATGACAAAGTTGTCAGGAACCTATTCAATCTCCCACTTAATGCAAAACTTGTCTCCCGGTTGATGTCAGGGTAGTTAAAGTCTCCCATTAGGACTGTGGTGTGTTTCTTGCACACTTTAACTAACTGCTTAGCAAAAATTTCATCTATTTCTTCTGCTTGGTTGGGTGGCCTATAGTATACACTTATGGCAATGTCATTCTTTTTCCCCTGTATATTAACCCATATGCTTTCATCCTTGTTTTCATGTATTTCAGTAGAGGTGTAGTGATTTCTTAAATATAATGCACCTCCACCTCCTCTTTGGTTAGGTCTGTTGAATTCTCCCAGATTTCCTCTCTAACTCAAATGGTATGAAGAATGGTGAAGTTGTTCTCAGGACGCTTCCACTGAAGTGAAAGCAGTTTGTGCTGGCCTTTTGGGTATAAATTGGAAAAGAAGCAGAAAAATTCTCCATCAGGAGCCATGTCAGACATGGATGGACAGAGTGCCTAATCACAGCAGTCAAAGTGGAGGAAGGCCATGATACTACAAAGTGATGTTTAAAGCCAGCTTCATTTACAGCTGATTTATGCATAAGAGATGAACAGCTGAAGGTTGCAATGAGAAAAGCCCTTAATGCTCAATCACACATATCTGTAAGATAAGACAGCAAACACACACACACACACACACAGAGAGAGAGAGAGAGAGAGAGAGAGAGAGAGAGAGAGATGCACAAAAGTAAATTTCTTTTAAAATTAACAAAAATACTTTTTAAAAGGTTAAAAAATAAATATGTTGCATCAAAGAAAATACATCTGCCTGCTATGTCCATTGCTGGTTAAGAAGTTGTAAAATATTCCATGTCATGTTTTATTATCCTTTCTGACCAAAAGCAAAGTTGGAAAGAAAATATCTTCTTGATAGACAGATTACTCTGAACTAATGCCGGTTAACTATCCAAAAATAAAACACCAAATTTAATTTAATTTAATTTAATTTATTGAGATTTTTATACCGCCCTTCTCCCAAAGGGACTCAGGGCGGTTCACAGGGCATAAATATAAACACCAATACAAACATTAAAAAATAATTAAATTAATGCCCAAGTTAAAACCAGAATACTAAAACAAACCAATAAAAAACCCAAGTACCCCCATCAGGCCAGACCCGCTAGTTCAAATAAATGGGTCTTCAACCCGCGACGGAAGGATCGGAGGTCTGATGCCATCCGGAGCTCGACCGGCAGTTGATTCCATAACGCCGGAGCACCCACAGAGAAGGCCCTCCCCCTGGGGGCCACCAGTCGACATTCCTTGACAGGAGGCACCCTGAGGAGGCCCTCTCTGTGGGCGCGCACAGGGCGGAGGGGAGTCGACGCCGGCAGCAGGTGGTCCTCGAGGTATCGCGGACCCATGCCATGTAGGGACTTAAAGATCATAACCAAAACCTTGAACCTTACCCGGAAGACAACTGGCAACCAATGCAGCTCACGGAGCAAAGGTGTAACATGGGAGTACCGGGAAACTCCCAAGACAACTCTCGCGGCCGCATTCTGTACCAGTTGGAGCCTCCGAGTAGTCTTCAAGGGAAGTCCCATGTAGAGAGCGTTACAGTAGTCTAGGCGAGAGGTCACGAGCGCATGAGTGACCGTACACAAGGCCTCCCGATCCAGATAGGGCCGCAACTGGCGCACCAGGCGAACCTGGGCAAAAGCCCCCCTAGTCACGGCCACTATGTGATCCTCCAAAGTGAGTCGTGAATCTAGGAGGACTCCCAAGTTGCGAGCCCTATCCACAGGGGGTAAAAGCTCACCCCCCATAGAAAGAGGTGGAACATCCCAGGTGTCTCGGGAAGCCGGAATGTACAGCCACTCAGTGTTGTCAGGGTTGAGTTGAAGTCTGTTCCTCCCCATCCAGACCCGAACCGCCTCCAGGCAACGGGACATCACAGCGAGGGCATCACTGGGGTGGTTTGGGGTCGAAATAAAAAGTTGGGTATCATCAGCATATTGATGATACCCAACTCCAAAACCACGAATGATCTCACCCAGCGGCTTCATATAGATGTTGAACAGGAGAGGCGAGAGGACCGACCCCTGAGGAACTCCACAAGCGAGAGTCCTAGGGGTCGACCTCTGCCCCCCTGCCAACACCGACTGCGAGCGTCCCAGGAGATAGGAGGAGAACCACTGAAAAACCGTGCCTCCCACTCCCAATCCCCTGAGACGCTGCAGCAGGATACCATGGTCGATGGTATCAAAAGCCGCCGAGAGGTCTAATAGGACTAGGACAGAGGAATACCCCCTATCCCGAGCCCTCCAGAGATCATTCACCAGAGCGACCAATGCCGTCTCCGTGCTGTGCCCGGGCCTGAAACCCGATTGGTAAGGGTCCAGATAATCCGCTTCATCCAGGACCAGAGGGAGCTGATGCGCCACCACACTCTCAACAACCTTCGCAAGAAAGCGAAGGTTGGAGACTGGACGGAAGTTGTTCAATACAGCTGGGTCCAAGGCAGGCTTCTTGAGGAGAGGTCTCACCACCGCCTCCTTCAAGACGGTGGGGAAATAACCCTCACTCAAAGAAGCAGATATAACCGCCTGGAGCCAGCCTCGTGTCCTCTCCCTAGCTGCGTAAACCAGCCAAGAAGGGCACGGGTCCAATAAGCATGTGGTGGAACTCAGCTTCCCCATAATCCTGTCCACTTCATCAGGGGTCACAGAATCGAACTCCTCCCAGATAACATTGACAAGACCGCCCGTGTCCTGATCGTCAGACTCTGCCCAGCTGGAGTCCAAACCGGTCCGAATCCGAGCGATTTTATCCAACAGATGTTGACCAAACTCCTCGGCACGACCCTGCAAGGGATCCTCCCTCACCTCCTGATTAAGAAGGGAGCGAGTCACCCTAAACAAGGCGGCCGGGCGATTGTCTGCGGACGCGATGAGGGTAGAGAAGTAATTACACCTCGCCTCCCTCATCGCAGCGAGATAAGACCTAATATAGGTTCTTAACCGCAATCGGTCGGGTTCAGATCGGCTGGACCTCCAGCAGCTCTCTAGGCCCCGTTTCCGCCGCTTCATCTCCCGGAGCTCCGCGGAGAACCATGGAGCTCGCTGGGATCTGCGCCGGGTCAGGGGCCGCAAGGGTACAACCCGGTCGAGTGCCTCAGTGGCTGCCCTTTCCCAGGCTTCCACTAAGGCATCCGCCGAGCTGTGAGCAATGGAGGCAGGTGGAGACCCCAGCGCCGCTTGGAATCTCTCAGGATCCATTAGGCGTCTGGGGCGGTACCATCTAGTTGGCTCCGTACCTCCACGGCGAGGGGTGGCAAAATGGAAGACCAGCCACAGGAGGTGATGATCGGTCCATGACAGGGGCATAGTAAGTGGAAAGCCCCCACCAAGATCATCCAACCACCGTCCAGATAAGAAAATCAGGTCAAGGGTGTGGCCTCCCTCATGAGTTGGCTCAGAAATTACCTGCGTCAGGTCCATGGCCGTCATGGAAGCCATGAACTCCCGAGCAAGCTCAGATGAACCTCCCAGGGATGGTAGGTTGACGTCTCCCAAAACTATAAGTTTGGGGAACTCAACCACCAACCCTGAGAGGACATCGAGCAGCTCGGGCAGGGCTGCCGCTACGCGACTAGGCGAAATGTACACGAGCAGCAAGCCCAACTGCGCCCCAGAGCCAAATCTCATAAAGAGAGACTCACACCCGACTATCTGAGGAACGGTGGTCTCCCGCGGACATAAGGTCTCCCTAACGATCACCGCCACTCCCCCACCCCTACCCTGAGCTCGAGGCTGGTGTAGCACCCGGAAGCCTGGTGGGCAAAGATCAACCAAAGGGACCCCACCCTCTGGCCCCAACCAAGTCTCCGTGATGCAAGCCAGGTCCGCATGCTCACCCTCAACTAAATCCCTAATAAGGGGAGCTTTGCTGACCACGGACCTGGCATTCAGGTACACCAGCCGGAGCTCAGGAGGCTGCACATCCTCGCTCCCGGAACCTCGGGAAAGAAGCAGAGGGTCGGAGCGCCCCACCGCTTGCAAATAGCGGAGACGGCGCTCCCGGTAACGATATGGCCCCCTGTCTATCCGCCTGCTGCCATTCCCCGTCGTGGGAATTGGTAATCCCACGACCCGCTCATGAGCCCCGGAGACAACGACCCCTCGTTCTCCCCCCGCGCGGTCAGACCCAAGTCTGGCCTGAACTATGGTTGATTGGCCGCCCCCCAAAGCCAAACAACCCCTATCACCCACCCCCCTCCCCAACCCCGTAAAAATTTTTGATAAAAACAAAATCAGGGGCCTCTTGTTACATTTATGTTGACGGCCCCTACCCCTACCCAAATAAGGTGTTAAGGGAAGAACTAGCAGAAGAAAAACTGAATTCAAACAAGTGATGGGTCAGGCCAGGAGCTCTGGAAAAAAACATTTCTGAAAAATCCAACCAAAACGTCAATGGGGGTAGCTGCTCAGAGTGGGCCATGTATTGTAAACTTTTTGTTTTGTCTTCTGAAGACAGCTATCTTTGCCTATTGCACCTCTTCTCTGTTCCTAGCTAAACATAGCCAGTGTGTGTCTCTGTGTGTGGCCTATTATCAACATGATTTCTTTCTTCTGGATGTGGTCCAATGTGTCAAAATCCTTTCTAGAATCTGAAGTAGGCTGATCAAAGCAAAAAAGAAATAAATGAATTCTCTTCATTTATTCATAGTTCAAACTAGTACCTTGACTCTGATTTCTCACCAATCTTCTCTGATAACCTGAGCAAGAAGAGCGTCTCACAAATCTGTCCTTGTTGGCCTCTGGCCTTCCTCCTGAAGCTGACTCTTCAGTCTGGGATTCAGCTGGGGAAGAGAATGGGGAATATCTCTTCCTAGCCACTTGTACTATGCTCCAAAACAAGGTCCTTCCATAGCTAAAAGTTGGCAAAAAATCTCTCCTATAAGAATTTGTGATACATTTGTGTGCCTTTCTGCTACTTTTAATAATTAGACCTTTTGTGCATCATGCAAACTGCCTTTGCTGAGAGTTGGAGAATTGGATTTCTTTCTTCTTTCCAATGGCAGCAGCTGAGGAGCAAGAGAGAAAAGATTGACATACCTATGGCCACTAGGTGGTATAATTGTTTCTCTGTTCTAGCAAGATTTTAACATCCACCTGCTACAGTGATAAGTTGGCAGGATTTAAAATATTATGGTAGGCTTACTAAATCCATCCTCCTAATCTTTTGCTATTTGGACTTCACAGCGAATACTAAATACCACATACTTTCAGGGTTGCAAACAGAACCACTGGAAATAATTTTTATCTGCAACAACACAATTATAGGCTCATTAAAAAAATTGGCTCCATCTTGCAGTCAGCAATGATTTCATAATATAGCCAACATGTGTTGGTCATGCAGACTATTCTCAGGAGGACTTGCATTAATGTCTACAGGAGCTAGAGCAAAAAGATGAGCAAAAATGAACCAACCAACTGAAAACAAATATATCTCTGCCCCCCCCCCAAAAACATGATTTGAAAACAAGAATGGAATCCATATATTTCAGAAAACAAGCAAATCTTTCCACACTGTTCCCCATCCTGAGTTGATCTCTTTTGTTTGAAGTAGCATATCAGAAACCTCTGTTATGGAACTTTATATATTGTGGTTTGTTGCGAAGTCAATCAGATGTTCAGACTGGATTTGGCATTTTTATCCACCTATTGAGTCCTTCCCAAGGTCCTGGGATAGACAGATGTGGATGTTTGATGGTGTTACAGATATCATTGCAGGATATAAGTTGTTCAGAGTAAAGCTGCCTTTTGAAATTGACAGATGGTGAATTTGTCAATGCCGATGGTGTTCAATTAGTGCTCAAGTTGTTTTGAGATTGCATCTAAGGTGCCTATTACTTTTTATGCTGATTTTTGAATGTCAAAATTCTCAAGATTTTTGAATGTCTTTGAATGAGATTGACAAAAGACAAGTTGGGATGTTTTCAGAGCTAAAGAAGATTCAGTCTTTAACTGGGCTGAGAACTCCTTATTATGTTTGTAACCATGCAGAAAATGGAAGAATATGGAAAAAAATCTCTAAGACAGTGTCTTGTATTGTTTTATTTTGATAACATGTGGTGTAATATAAATTATTAGGATTTAGTCCACAGCAAATTATTTGGTACTCATTATATTCTTTTTTTCCAGTCATGGGGAGAAATTAGTTTGAATTCCAAATGTTACAGAATAAAAAGAATCATATATTTATTCACAATTATAATCTTCAGTTGATGTTTATATATACGCCAAGTAAACTGCTTACTATATGATGTGACTGGCTAATCAAACATTAGGTTTCCTACTTATAAATAGAAAAATTGCATGTACCATTACCTTTATCTATTTTCTACCTCTACTTCCTGTTTTATCATAAAAGAGTTATGCAAAATTTTAAGAACTTGAAAGTGAACTGAAACCAGAAAAGTGGGTTCAGTTTCAACCAATATCTATTCATTTGGCTGATGAAATCTCTGCTGCCCCTTGAACTTATTTTTTTGCCTGAGCTCTGTTCTGGGAGGTGGGATAGCAAGAGGAATATTTTGCTGTTTGTGTAGATGTCTGTTCATGTGATGCAATGTGACAGGCTCTATGTGAATATCAATGTGTTTAAACAGTATACTGATATTCACCTTTGCGGGATCTTTCATATTCTCATCTTGATACACATGCAATCAATATGTGTGCGTGCATGTGTAAAATAAATCATATTTCATTTTTAATTCTGTGTGCTTGTGTGTGCATACACAAATATAAAAACATTAAGGGTAAAATATAAATTTTTGGCAGTTAAAAATTATTCAAATTAGTGGCACACAAGCTTTTTCAATAAACTTCTTGTTCAATGTATTTATCTATACATTTAACAGATTTTTCATAATCGCTATAAAGTTTCCAAAGTAAATAAAAGCTCTAAAATCAGCACAGTGAAAATAGCAGGAATGATATAATATGATGACATGTCAACACAAATTCAACTGAAAGCTGGAGCAAATAAGCCTCTAGGTTTTCGGCCAGTACCAAAAATCACAAGATTTGTCATTGGTGAGGGTTGTACATTATGCCGGTAAGAAATGCTACTTCTTCATTTTATGAAATACAGGAGCAAATAGTATATATTGAGATATAAGAATAATGTGTATTTTAATGTTTAATGTTTCAGATACACAATATCTTTTTGGGAAAATACCTTTCTTTGGTTGCCTTCTTAAAATCACTTTGTAAACATGTTGAGTTAGTAGCATTATGGATTGCTCTCGGCAATTCTAGCCAGAGGCTCAGATGACAAGCCCTGTGCAAGTGCAGCAAGTGCAAGTGCAGCCTTGTTAGCCATGACCCTACTCCTGCAGGAATGTAAGCAGATACAAGTATTCAGGACTGGGAGCACTCATAGCTATATCTTTTTAGAAAGAGGCTTGACATTTTTTACTTTTTTAAAAAAAGCTGTCATGCCAATGACTTTAACTCTAAGGCCATGGATAATTCAGCAAGTTCGTTCTTTTGAAACATACAGACAAGCAACACTAAGTGTGGTAGATTTACGCCAGATGTGTCACACTAAGTCCACAACGTGTGTTCCCTTCAGACATATATATATATAGAGAGAGAGCCAGAGAGTGAAAATAGCCTCTGCTGGGCTGGAGAAGCTTCAGCTGGAGAGCAAAAGTGTTAGTGTATCATCTTTCAGAATGAGGGAAGCCAAAACCTGAACGCAGAAAATGTTCAGGCATTAAAGTTCCTGCACTGGAAACCCAGAAAGGGTCTAGCAGAGTCCCCAGCAAGAGGGGGACACAGGAGGCCCTTTGTGGGAAAAGCAGTGTGGAGGTGTATAGGTCCAGATTGCTGGACCTTTGCTGTTGCTAAAGGAGGGGCCATGAGGAACGCACTGCATTTCAGTCTAAGTGGGAATCACACAACAATGTATAAATTCAGAAGCTGCACTTTTCAATCCACAACAACTGGATTCCAGTGGCTGCCACAATAGGATTTTATATGTGTGCATTTCCTTATTATTGACAGACACTCTTTTATTCCTGTGAAAGAATAATAATGATGCAAGAATTTTGCATCATTAGCCAACTAAAGAAATAAAGCTAGCAAAGTTTCCAAGGATGCCCACTTGCACTTTGCCATCTTGCCATCTTTGCCCACAGCCTGTGGACACCACAGCCTGTGGACACCCGAAACTTTCTGTCCACAATTCCCTTTCCTTTCTGAGCAAATTTTCCCACTCCTATCAGACACAAGTTAAAGCAAAACACTTTTTAAAACAACATTTATTTTAAAATTTAATTTTTGAGAGGTGCAGGGATAGGATTTGATTTTCCTTTTGTGTCTTTCTCCCCTCAGCAGCATTCCACAGACAGGATTAGAGCCTATGCATATCAACTGGATTGTGAAATTACTCCCACGAGGATGAAATATATTTTATTTAATAGTGTGCAAGGAAAGATGATAAAAACAGAACCAGAGGGAAGAAAAACAGAATATTGAAGAGAGCGCACCAGGAGAATGTAACGAACAATAGTTTCTTGTTTGCATCTTAACCCTTCTTGCTCACTTGTAGCGGACTCAAATTTCAGTATATTATGTATCACAAAGTATGTCTGATTTTCCCATTCCTTTGGGGGCTTTTCTCAAATACTGCCACCCTAAATATGGTGAAATAAAAAAGTACATTCTAAAAATTCTTTGACAGCAACTTTACAATGTATGGATTTCATGGTGACTGGGGGATTCTGGGAGTTGAAGTCCACATATCATAAAGTGGCTAAAGTTGAGAAACATTGCTCAGGGTGAATAAATAGGTTGATAGAGACTGCACAGATAGCAGAGACTACAATTGCTCAGGTACAATCCTAGCTGAGGTTAGAGTCTAGTCCAGAACCTACGTCAAAAGGGCTGGCAAGGTGGATGTAGTTGTCTTAAGAATCATTAAAGACATATCTTAACCCAAGGAACGACCTACAGCCTCAGTGCACCACTTGGTGTTACAATTCAAAGGTTTCCATTTTGACATCTGACAACTCTGATTTCATTAAATTTATGAATAGGGTTTGATTGCAGTATGGATAAATAGAGAATGTGATAGATATTTTCAAAGTGCAGAACGAAACTTGGAAATGACTTCTAGGAAACTTCTCTAGCTAGTTTTACATTCTCCAGCCTCATGTTATGCCCTTGATTTCTCTAATATAAGCTTTTAAAGTACCAGATTGTTTTACACTATTGATAGACTATTAAACTCTTCACATTGAAGTTTTGAATTGTCAGGCCCAAGGCCATTTCCTTGAGTTTCTTCCTCAAGCATTTATTCAAGCTGGGCTTGTAAAAGTTCTCAACATAAAATATTTTCTATGTAGCCACTGTGTGACCTTTCCTCACTGCCTGGTCTTTTCATATTTATTATTCTGTGGGTTTTTTACAATACCTCCTTCTGTCAATTTTTCCCCCATCTCAACCTTTCGTTTTTTCAGGAAAAGTTCCTTCCATAGTTTCCTTCACATCAGAGATCCTTTCTACATAGGCAGTTTATAAACGGCTTTTACACTTAAATAATATTTTATTTAATTCTTGTGTTGATAAACCTGCAAATTTGAAAATAACATGCTTTCTTTCTAAGACTGAAGAATAGGGAAAAAAAGCAACAGATAACCATCTGACATGGAGCCATTAACCTGCATACTATGAAGCTCTGGAGTTCTGCTTGCCATGCCATCATCAATGGATTTATGTGATTTACTGGAACCATATGGAGTACACATCATATTTATACAAATGTAAACAATGCTGTCTGCGGGAAGAGAGGGATGTTTGGACCTGGTCCTGGAGTTGCTTATTGAGGGATGCTAAAATGTCCTTTCCCCCTTCCCAGCTTTGCCCCTGCTGATGCTATCTGAGATCCTTGGACTCTGAGTTCCCATTAACTATTAATAACTCCAGGATGCCTGTGTGAGCAAAATCTCCAAGAGTCAAATGCAAAGCACTCCCCATCAGCACTTTGTGCTGTGCAGACCAGGAGCAGGGTGTGCAGGCCCTGGAGGGTCACCGGTTACCAAGCCTCCTGCAGAATCCTTCAACAAGGGAGCCCAGAGACACCAATCCCTGCTCTTGCTACCGGAGGCTCCGTCGAGCAGCCTGTGGATGTGTGCCTAAGGTGAGTTCTCTGTGGTTATAAGACAGTAAAGATAACTAGAAAGGGAGATAAAAGAACAAAATGTCTAAAATCAGCATTATCTCGCATTTTTTGCTAGCAGTTGACTGTTGGGATAGAGGGTTATCAAGAAAAGCATTGTGATAAAAGGCAAAGGTGCCAACAGAAGCACTTGTGTCGACTGACTTCTATTGAAATCCTCTTTCCTCTCTCTGAACACTAAATGTTGGCTTACTTTGGAGTGATCTTTGTCAACCAAATCCAGCAGGAGCCTTTTCTTCCATTAGAAAAACGGGCCACAGGAAAAATATTCACTTAGAATTCCTGAATGCTGTAAGAATCCACTGAAATCCCTTTATGGTTGAAGCAATCCATTCAACATTTTCACTGACTGTCCTTAGAAGCTTTAGCATTCTGAATTAGCTGTCTGGAGCATTTTGGATGGCTGCCCAGCTTTTCCTGTCATTTTCTTGGCCTTGGTGAATGTCAAAAGAGATTGGATCTTCTTCTTGGATGTATTTCAGTATTTCCTTCTCCCAGGCTGTCCTGCTTGCTAACTTATTTCACTAATAGAGCAGAAATTCCCTACCATTCCCCACGTGATAAGCTAGAATGACTGCTGTCTTGTCAATGCAAAAATAAAACTTCCCAGCTTTATTCTCTCTACTGCTGCCCCAATTTTGTAACTGCATGAGACAGGTTGGCATTTGCCAAAAAGATGACACAGATTCAACACTTCTAATAGAAAACTGATCTAAATTAGTAATTAAACCCCACCCAGAAGTCATTTTGTTGAAGGACATAGACCTCTTATCCGTTGACTAAAGTGTCCATAGCAAAGGTCAGCCTTCACACTTCACCTAAAAAAATTAAAAAATACTATTAAAATAGATTGACTTTGAGCAGAGCCGAATACCCTGACCAGAATAGAGGAGTGTAAATCAGGAATTATTATGTGGAGAAAGAGAGCATGAGAGAGAAATACAGTCTTCTGCCCAAATGGGCAGATGAAATAATAGCCTTTCATTATTTAAAATGGGTACACTTTATAAATCCTCTCTGTTTATGCCTGCAATTCTAGTTGGATCCTGGAGAAGAGATGGCAGAACCAACAGAATTTAGAAGTCCAGCTAGCCAGTTTTTCCTTCTACTTTAAATAGAAGGAGGAATCAGCTCCATGGATGTCTGAACTCTATAATTATACCATTGGTCAGGGATGTCCTCTTTATTTTACTACAACTCAAATTTCAGTTCAATGCTTGTTTCATTTTTAAACACACCCACAGTTTCAGAATTAATTTGGGATAGCAAATCAAGACAAATAAAATTGATTTGTTGAATTCCTTTTTTCAAGCATGAACAATTCTTCCAGGGTACAGAAAAAAAGCTACCTGTTTCCTCTGTTCCAAGGCAATTGAATTCGTAGAAAATATGGATATTGTTATTTCTAAGGATTTTGTCATTCAATTTTTCCATGCTAGTATTTAACATTTTGATGTAAATAATCTGTCCATGAAAAAAAAAGATTTTTTTACTGCTTACAATCTTTTTTTTTGAGAAGGAAACATCCTATCTTTGAAAGATTCACCTCAAGACTATATTAAAGATATAAATGTTCAACAAATTGTATCTCTTCATTTATTATATTAATAACTTCTGTCTAGTGAAAAGATATATCTATATTTATGATTTGTTTTAACTATCATCCTATAGATAAAATACTGTATGCTGAGCCAAGAAAAGACAATGGATAATAGAGTGGGGAGATTATGGAAGAAATATAATGAATGTTCAGCTTGCTTCTATAATGCTGCAAGATTTCATAGTATTTTTTGAATCTCCAGTAAAACTATCTTCATATATCTAGATATAGGGAACAGAGCCAATATGCCTTTAAAAGTGTAGGTGCTGATGACATAGAGAAATGTCAGAGAGATGGCTTGGATGCTAAATATAGTTTGTTAGGTAAGCAAGAAAAGATGGGATCTCCATCTTAACTTTTTCTAAAATATCATATTCCAATATAATATTAATATTCCAATATAATATCATACTAGAAAGACAAGCAGGGAGATATATAGTTGTCATTATTTATGGATGAGAAACAAAGGCTGTTGTTTTTTAACTAAAAAATATATAGCAATAATACATTATATGAAGATCAAAAGAAATGTTAGTACTATGTTTTATACATGGCAAAGTTATTGGTGAAATAATGATGGAAAAAACTACTGCAGAGAAAACTGAAATAAAAAGGTTGAAAATATCAATACCTAGTGGAAGCACTGCTACAAGAGACTTCCTCATTTTTCATTGTAAAGTAATTGCTTGAAAACATAAATAAACCTACTTTCTCAAATATAATTTGGACTGAGAGACATTAACATCCCTTCTTAGTAATAAAGCAAATTGGGATAGCCTCCTCAGTTATTCCATTTATTTCCCTGCCTTTATTATTTTATAATAATAAAGGCAGCAAACATGGACAGTACTCCTTCCTCCTTCCATTTTTCCCATAACAACAACCCTGTGAAGTGAGTTGGGCTGAGTCAGAAGGACTGGCTCAAAGTCACCCAGCCAGCTCCTATGCCTCAGGCAGTGCTAGAACTCACCCTTTCCTGGGTTGACGCCTTAACTACTAGACCAGTGGCTCCCAACCTTTTCTATACCCTGCACCCCTAAAATGCTTCTGATATATTCTTGCACCCCTTACAAAAGTTTGAAATAACAGCAACATATTATGCATATACACTATAATTTTGAAAACCCAAGTTTTCGCACCCCCTGGAATATTGTCTCGCAGGGACCCCTGCACTAGACCAAACTGGCTCAGTGAATTTAAGGAAAATAAAATAGTCCAATCTGATGCAGTCTTGAGCCACTGGAGGAAAGACATAATATGCAGACAATAAATAAAAGAACCATGAATTTAATGATGTTCAGTTTATGAAATAAGTTAAGATTGTAGTTATGGGCTGAGAGTCTATGGGAGCAAGCACTTCTGAAAAATAAAACAACTATGATTTTGTGCATTAAATTTGTGTATTAAAATTGCACTGCTGAATGCATATTGTACATTCACCCAAATGCATCAGATTTTTGCAGCCTAGGTGGAGGAGGCCTTTTGAATATGTCAAATGTCTAGCATAGACTTTATTTCTATTTTTTATTATTAAATTGCTTAAATGGCCTTTCTCATGTATAAGTACAAAAGTCTACAGAATTAACACACAAAGCCCACAGATGATTTTCTATCGAAGCCCCTTAAAATAAAACGCATTAAAAAGACCTGTGTATCAGATGGTTTTTCTATTTTGCTTCCTGTGTTCTTACTAAATTGTCTTCATTTTTCTTATCCTCTATATTAAAACATAAATATTAATAAATATATATTTATCCCTCCATGTGAAGTGCTATCCATTTTTGCCAGAAACCCATCATCTGGATAACCCAGATTAATTTTATATTATTTCTATTATGGAATTCTGAAGCACTAATAAACTGTCTCCTCAGCTAAGCAGTCACTCCCCTGATAATAGAATCTGAACACTTCCAGGAACATTTTCTGTTGAAGATTCATACATGACAAGCATTTTCATCCTACTAGCCACTTAGAGCAGTAGAGGAAGTCAAAGCACAGTACTTCTAGGCTGCATTAACAGAGGGATAGAATCAAGATCATGTGAAGTGTTAATACCACTTTATGATGTAAGACCACGCTTGGACATTGCAATCAGTTTTGGTCGCCATGATATAAAAAAGATGTTGACTCTCTAGAATGAGTGCAGAGAAGAGCAACAAAGATGATTAGGGGACTGTAAGACAAAACATATGAAGAATGGTTTCAGGAATTGGGTATGTCTAGTTTAATGAAAATATGGACTAGAGATGGTATGATAGCAGTATTCCAATAGCTAAGAGGCTGCCACAAAGAAGAGGGGGTCAACCTATTCTCCAAAACATCCAAAGGTAGGACAATAAGCAATGGATGGAAACTAACCAAGAAGAGAACCAACCTAGAACTAAGGAGAAATTTCCTGACAGAATAATTAATCAGTAGGACAACTTGCCTCCAGAAGTTGTGGTTGCTCCAACACTGGAGGTTTTTAAAGAAGAGATTGGACAGCTATTTGTCTGAAATGGTATAGAGTTTCCTGCTTGAGCAGGGGGTTGGACTAGAAGACCACCTCAAAGGTCCCTTCCAACTCTGTTATTCTATGATTCTGACTTTCAGGTCAATCACTAGGACACATGATACAGGGGTGGAGCTTCAATCATATGGAAAAGGTGTAGGCAGGGCTTTTTTGTCATAGAACGCTCAGAACGGAGTTCTGGCACCTTTTTTGGATGGAACCTTGTAGGGTAGGCAAGGCTGGTTGTATGTCATGTATGAGTTCCGGCACCTTTTTCTTTTACAAAAAAAAGCACTGGGTGTAGGTATTGTATTTCATTCTTTATCTCCCATTCTTGGAAACTACCTAACATTCTTCTAATTGGTTAGACCATTATTTTTCACACTTGGCAACTTTGAGATGTATGGACTTCATATCCCAGAATTTCCTAGACAGCATTGCTAGCTGGGGGAATTTTGGGAGTTGAAGCCTAAGCATCATAAAGTTGCTAAGTTTGAAAACACTGGGTTAAATGCTCTCAAAGCTGTCATCACGTCTAGCTCCTTCTTGTTGTTTACACAATCCTTCCTTTGTATATGCCAGGTTCCATGTAGTCTAATAGTCTACAAGGTCTTTCTTTAACTCACTAATAAATATTCCTTCTTTGTTGTGTACAAGTCTCCAGAAATTATTTTGTAAATTGCAAGTTTTATTTCTGTTTTTCTTGGCACACCTGATTTGGTTGCACAAAGCTACTCCCACCATTTTGGACATCAAGCTCAATGTCTTGCTTGTTGGTCAGAAATCCAACAAAAGACGAATGGATGTTCAATCTGTGCTTGAAATCCTCACATAGAAGGGAGCACACCACTTCCTTGGTAAAAATCCAACTTTTTTCTAACATTCAGTTGGGACCTGCTTTTATATAATTTAACATTATTATTCTCTGCTCTGGAATGGTATTTCCAGGAAATCTTCTCATTCCAGAGAGCAACATCACATTTCTAGCTACTGGAGAAGCCCCCTATTCATTAACTGCAGTCAATCTGGACTACTTTAAGTAGAAGGATATCCCAGAAAACTTCACCAGCTTGAATAGTACAAATCATTAAAAACTATAGGAATACAGTCAGAAAACTGCCAAACTCAAGAGTAGCTGTTAACCAACAACATACTGGCTATTGCATAAAAATTTAAATAGGATAATAGACCATGGTAGTCTAAAAATCTTGACTGCATGGAGTGCATAGGGCATTACATAACATTGGGCAACAGGCCTAGTTGTTACTGCATTATCTGCAAGCAGGAAGAGAATAGAATCTTTGCCTTTTATACTTCTGCCATACTTAAATAAAATTATTATTTTTTTAAAATAATATGCCAAGATAAATAAAAAGGTCAGTAGTGAAGTATGTTCTTTGTTGGCTCACCATCTTAAGTGTGCTGATGGCAGCATATCATTTTTAATCAGGGTAAAAACTCATCCACAATTTGGGCTAAGAGGTTGGTAAATAGGGAGCAACTGAGAAAGGTTCTTGGGGTAAACCAATGAGGTAGAATACTTAGTAGGAGCTTAGAACTTTGTGGACCCTTAAATAAAAAAATCCACATGGGATGTCTCAAAACCGACCAAACATACATATTAAGCAAAAAAGCCACAGATTTTTAATACAAAATGTATTCCCTTTTAGCCATGAGGATTGGCAGGAAAGTCAATAAGCCAGTGGCTCAGCTGGCAATGCTGCATGCATGCTTCAGTTATCATCAAGTTCATCTTGACTGCTTCTTCCATGCTGGTCATAATTTTGAAATACTCTTTTCCCTTCCTCTCCATTCCTATTATGAAAATGAAGAAAGGGTTAAGGGATTCCATATAACATTTCATGAGTAGACAGTCGATGGAGAATAGGTCAAGGCTTATCTTCTTCAAATATCTGAAGAGTTACAGTATGTGTTATACAGTGCTTTTTTGTAAAAGAAAAAGGTGCTGGAACTCATGTCATACAACCTGCCTTGCCTACCCTACAAGGTTCCATCCAAAAAAGGTGCCGGAACTCCGTTCTGAGCGTTCTATGAGAAAAAAAGCCCTGGTGTTATATAATATACTACATATCATATCTCCACTATTATTTTCTCTACTTGAGTCTGAACAAACTCACTTCCCTCAATCTCATTTTATATCTGCCAGTCCCTGAATATCTGTCTCTTCACGCCATCCACTTATCTGTTGTTTTTTCTTTGCACGTAGTGCCCAGAACTGAACATTCAAGGTAGGAATTGACCAGAGCAAAACAGAACAAAGCACAGTTCACTTGATACAATCTAAAATAATATTTGAATTATTCCTGTTATGTCACACTTCACATTCTTATTCTTATATACACTAAAATACATACCTAGAATAAATTCTATCCAATGCCATAGGTACTTTTCCTGTACCATTATATGTTTATTATTCTTTCTACAGGTGCATTTCCTCTAAACAAACTTGTAACTTCATCCTTGATATCAAACTCTTGAAAAAGAATCAAAAAAGCTCCAGGTAAGTTTACTTACTTGTCTCAGTTATTGTACAGTGGAATCCTATAACCTCATCTTAACCCCATGGAGTCTATAAGACCAGAAACCATCACAAGTAATAGAAATGTTTGAGTCAATACAATTAAACATTTTCCTTACTTTTTTCACAGGGCTTTATTTTTATATTTTCTTTGGAACAGTTCCTCTGTTCTCTTACTGAAGTTAACAGGATAATTTGTTCCTCCATGTTTTCATTAATTTTCCATGATGTGTATAGATGATGGCCACTTCCCATTTCTTTCTGCAGTGACCCTATTCCTTCTTTGATATTTTTTTATTGATTTTTTTATTTTGAAGATTCATATGGCCACACATCTTAGAGGACATCTCTGGACTCTCCGTATAGTAGTCCCCAAGATGTCTGAAATCTTCTCTCAGTGACCTGGGTTACATTCACTACAGCCATTGCGAGAGAGGCTCCCTGCAATGATAAGGGATGAAGCAGTCAGCCTTCCCCACTTCCACTCCATCTCTTCCCAAATGGCTTCACCATGTTAGTTCTGGGTGAGGACAAGGAAAGCTAGCCTGGCAGCCCAAAGCAGCCCTTGTATCTCATGTGAGGCCACTAGGGAGTTTCAGAGGCCTTGGGAAGAAAAGGGAGGGGAAGGGAAGGGATGGGAAGAAGGGAAGAAGCCAGGCATTGACAGAAGTCCCTACCAATGGAACACCGTCACCTCCCTGGAGTTCATGTGTCTCAAATTGCAAAAACAGATGTTTTCCAATTTTGAATTTTTTGGCAGCCCAATAAGGGATAAGAAGGTGTGGCAGTGCTTTGAAAACAGCGCCTCTCTGGAAGCAGGGCCAAACCCCATGTGGAAATGACATCATGCTAACAACTAATGAAGATAAAAAGCATAAAACAATGCCCACACAAGTACGCAAATTTCCATACCAATACACAATATTTCCACCCATTCCAGCATCAAAAGTTTAGGGAACTGAAAGCTACATATGTTCTGCAATAGTTCCACCAAGTAATCTAGCTAGACTTGTTACCAGGGTATTCCAATTCAAGACCATAAGTCTACATTTAGTTTTGGCCACTATGTCTCAGGAAAACTTAGAGCCTCCCTCACCCCCAGCAAAAGACCCATAGCCTTGCAAATACATATATGTAAGACATATGGAGACACAATGCAACATAGCTGCAATGCTACACCACAGAAAATCTGGCTATAAAAAAAATCAAAATATAATGAGGTGAATTGTTTCTATCCCAGGCAGAACATTTAGGAATCTATAGAAATTCATAGTTCTAATGGGAACCAAACAAAAGAGAAGGTAGAGCTCAGACAGGTTAACACTGCAGCAGAGTCATCTGTGGAAGAATTAACAGTGTGATAATGGTGGGTGCAACCCAGCCATCAAAGCCTCACTCCATAAGGAGCATTGCACAAAAAGTGGCCAGGATCTGATTACCCAATTATGCCAGCCATTTTCACACTGTTAACCTGCTCCCACCTCTCAGCCACTGCACTGCAGCAGATCATTATGGTGATGTAAGCAGGGCCATCTTATTCTAGGTATTTTGATCTTAATAACAAAGCTGGAGAGAATCCCTGGAAAGAGACTGCATTAGAAATCTGAGCAAGCTTGTCTCCTCACAGTTTGGAGATTGGATAGGCATGCCTACCATCTGCTGGAATCCTACATATTTTTATAAACCTGAGCTCCCCATGGCCTGCTAGATCCTCTCTAATAGTCTAAATCTGTAGATGAGACAGGACAGTTCAAACAGTGGAGTTTGTCTTCTTTCTGCCCTGGAACACCACTTTGAGAACCTACAAGGAGCAAGGTCTTATTTCCAATAGATCAGGTTTTGCAGCTGTGGCAGCTTTTCTTTCTACCTTCTATGTCCTAACAAACTGGAATTCTAATCTATGTTTCTGTTTTACAACCACTAAATGTTAATTGTCCATGTAGAATTTTATGTGTTTGAACCCTAGGCTGGACTGTGATTAGCTCACCTATCAATTCTACCACACATGCCTTTAACAATACTTGAATTACCTAATTACTATATCATATTTTTGGGACAGTAACTGACAACTACTGTTCCTCACAGCTTTTCCCATCGACAAGTCAGGTTGCCTTGAAATTATGTTTTTATGTAGCACCAATAGTAGAAGAGCCCTGGTGGTGCAGCAGTTAAAGTGCAATCCTGCACTTTATTCTGCCCACTGCCTGAAGTTCGATCTTGACTGGCTCAGGGTTGACTCAGCCTTCCATCTTTCTGAGGTCAGTAAAATGAGGACCCAGATTGTTGGGGGCAATATGCTGACTCTGTAAACTGCTTAGAGAGAACTCATGAAGTATGGTATATAAGTGTATATAAATGCTATTGCTAGTAGACTTCAATGTCATAGAATGTTACAGGAAACTAGAATCCAGGAAGCAAATATGACTTTCAGTTCTGGCTCACTCATTCTGTTCTGCCACGTTACAGTTCTCATTATGAAAACTGGGCTAAACTCATTATGCTAAGCACTATACAAGAGCTGGAATTGGGAGCTTGATTAAGTACTTCCTATCCCTTCCACTCTAAATGATTGTGATGATACATTGCACTTTTTCTTCTAACAAACAACCCTTTTAGAAAGTGTTGCCTCAGATAAAAAGGTGCATTGGGCATCTAAACAATGTCCCTGAAAAGTAAAGGCAGCAGAGCATGTACCATTATTTCACTCAGGAGCAATTACCATCAAGCAGTCATTTGTTTTTTTTATGATTTTTTTATGATAAAACCCTACTGGGTTAGACAAAGTCTTACCTAATACAACAATCTCACTCTATAATAGCCAATGACACCTCTAAGAAGCCTGAAAGAAATATATGCATACAACAACAGTCTCACACATTCATATCAAAGCAACTTATACTGAGAATCAGAGTACCTTTGACCTTTGAGCATGAGCAGTAGACTCTTCATGGTTATTATTTTGTGTATCACAGTGCGATAAAAAACATTGCTATAGCTCTATAGAAAATTTTGATTAACTGAATATGATAAATCAATTAAGGATACATATTTATTATAACAGGCTAACTTGCAGAAATATAAACATTGATACAATAACGTCACAGTATAACTTCATTACAATAATACAATAATAGATAAAAGAGATAAAATAAATTTGCAGATTTATTTTCAATTAATGGCAAGTAATTACATAATTAAGGTTACAGGAAACAATCTGCCATGTAGACTAATGTGAGAGTATCCAATTGAACCTTAATTTGAAATGACAGTAATAAAGACAGGGCGAACTTTATCAAATTCCAAACTGATTCAGTCCAAAGTCTTATTCAAACCAAGATTTCTTTCCAACTCTGCTATTCTGTTATTCAGGAGCTGATTTACACAATGCCAATGTTAGATTTGGAACTAGTTAATTCTGCCAGCCTGTAAAGATCTTGGAATAAGTACATTGCTTTTAGATCATCTACAATCGTAATCCTGGAAAGGACATTTGAGATCATCTACTCTAACAGCTTGCTTACTGTCAGAACATCAATCCAGTCTGTATTTAAAAGTCTCAATTGAAAGAAAACTTTCCCTTTCATGTGGCAGGAATTGGTTTTAAAGACCACTCATCATGCTGGACCTTTTCTGAAGCTGCTCCAATTTGTCATTATCTTATTTAATTTGAATGCTCAGTATTGGACACAATATTCCAAACTGGGTCTCATCAGGGAAAAATGATTTTGCAACTAGCTCTTTGGTATGTTGGGCAATTTTGGTGATGGGTTTGCCTGGGAAAATGCAGAAGGGTTCGGTATGCACTTTTATGTCCTTTTGTTTGGGGACATAAAGGTGGCTGTCACCTTTTATATAGATATGTGGAATTTAAAATTGCTCCATCATGAAACATCATTAGTTCTGCATATGCATCTTACAAGAATCAGATTCATTCCACTATTCCATTCTCACACAGAAAACCCCTCGAACAGCATGCCTCTTGCAGGAACCCCAGCTCCCAAAAAGAAGAGAAAACCTACTAAACTCATTTTAGAATTAACCCAAGAAGGTAAGAGATATCCCATGAACACAAATTCCTTTTCCAATAATTCTTCCCTAGTATCTAGAGAATGATTTACAAAAAACATAGAGGTTATTCTCCCACACAGAGGAATCACTTCGACATAATATGTAGAACTACAGTTTTTGATAAGACAAAGAGATGGAGAAGGAAATTATGATAAAATTATGGTGATAGCCAAAGAGCAACACATTTGGAAACAAATTACAACCACAGAGGTTGAAATCCAAAGGAAAAAACAGGTGTTTCTCATGAATGTAAAAATATCGAGGTCATTCAACACCTGTTTTTATGTCATTAAGTCAATTGTTTTAGTTCATTCAGCTCTATAGAAAGCTAAGGAGTCAGTAAAACTATATTTGGTTGAGGACACAGAGGAGATATTTTAGATGTCCATGATTTTCAATCATACTAATTAACATTCAGACTTATGTAGGATCAGCAGTTAAAGCTGCAAGAATGTCTCCCATTCTCCCACAGAATTCAGGAGTTTATAGCTTTACTCATCTTCAGATAGGTTAAAATAAGGCAGCCTCAGTTGTGAATGTTAAAATCTCTCAAAGTCACCAATCCCAGGAGTTTTCAACTACATGTCTTGGACTACTTGATTAATTTAATTAGGAGATAGTTGTTCTGGCGGAAGAAAGGCAGTCCCAACATCAAATGTAGTCTTCCCAACATCAGGCAGAGTAACAAATCAGAGAGATGGAATTCCTTCTTAAGCTACATGTTATTCCTAATAACTTGGCATATTTAGGAGATGTTCACATGTCCCCTTCATCCTACTAGATTTCAGTGAGGCCAACTGGCCTGGTTTTTCAGGGAAAGTTAGTGATATGATATAGTAATCAGTAATAAGAATCAGTAATGGAAGAGGAGAAAGGGAAGATTACAGTCAAGCCATCAGCTGTATTGAGGCAGAAGTTTAAATGAAATCTTAGACAGCAAATATTGAGCTCAAGTAGGAACTATATGTTCCCAAGAGTTGAGATAGTCACATATTAGAATTTCTAGTATGCATTTGCCCATCTTTATTTGAACTACAGTGAAAATCACACAAAAAACTACTAAAAATTTAGCATTTTGCCATTTGAAGTACTAATGGCATAGCCTCATTTACAAGGGTGCTTCAAACATTCTGAAAATGTCTTACTGAAATTAGTTTTATTGATCTTTCCTTTGCCTTTAATGCTGTAAATAATGTGGGTACAGTGATTTTCAAACCATGATGTTAAACTAGTGCACTGAGAACGGAAGGATGGTATGAAGATCACCCATTTCCCAAAAGAATTCCTTAACATCTAGAATAATATTACTTTTCCCATTTTTAAATATACAGTATTTATTTTTACTGCCCACCTCATTTCCCAGGCTCAATACAACCATAATTGCTGGTAAACAGTCATATCCTAAAGTTTTGGTATATAATTCAACATCACATTAACATCTTTAACATTTAAAGGTTATCCCATAAATTGTCAACTGTGCAGCTAGCAAATTCCACATTGAGGAAATTTTACAGCTTTCAGGTGCCATAAAAGATAAACTTTATTGAATGCATATCTCAGTACTGAAGAAGCAAAATCAACTCTAAGTTTCCTGCATGAAAATCTGGTTAGTTAACAATAGCTTTCCACAGTGCTTTTTTTTTGTAAAAGAAAAAGGTGCCGGAACTCACACATGTCATACAACCTGCCTTGCCTACCCTACAAGGTTCCATCCAAAAAAGGTGCCGGAACTCCGTTCTGAGTGTTCTGTGATAAAAAAAGCCCTGGCTTTCCATAATCTCACTTCTTTGGTTTGTTATGAGAACTTCTCCATCAGACACCTGCTTTTGTGACCTTGGTTCTCACAGTCCATGGATGGCTTCTTAACACTCCCTTTTCTTTCCCAAGTTTCCCCTCCTCCCTGTTTCTATGGCAAGTTGAGTAGGGACAGAGGTTAGCAAGCAGTTTAGCTATTCAATCTTGACATAAATCTATTTACACAGCATATCCTAAATACAAGTTTTTAACAAATCAACTTTAACCTCAAATCTGTTGATACCATTAATAAACATCTTTTTTAAAAAAATATATTTTCTTAATTTTCTATTATTACAATTCATTAGTGTTTAATGAATAATGAACTACAGGGCTGCTGGGGCAAGACAAAGGCCCCAGGATCAGCATTTCCAGTTCACCCAGAAGAGAAAGGAGGGCAGAGACAGGAGAGGCTATAAAAGGAGGCAGTTTTGGTGGGAGAGGGAGGGGGGGAGGCGCAGGCTTGGGAGGAGTCAGATGGAGCTGCACCAAAGAGAAAAGAAGGAAGAGGGGGGAGAGAGGAAAGGAGATCAAACAGTTCGTCCAGATCTACAACTTTGTGGCAGCCATCCATGCCAGGCATGCACACAGGTGGCAGCAAAAAACAGTGAAAGGGAAGCACTCAGAACAAGATCAGCCTGCAAAGCAAAACAGTCTCCCAGGATGCCAGGCCCCATGCGCTCGCTGCCCAGGGAGGTTCGGCTTCTTGCCAGGTTTGCCCCACCCAGCCCAGCCGCACAGTGAGGAGAGGGTGCTGCTTCCTGCCAAAACCAGGCAGTCTAGGGGCTGGGCAGCATAGTGCAAGTAACATGGACTCTCACGCTGCTCGCAGCGTTCCCTCCCCCAGAGTCCACAGAGCCGGGTGTGTGAAGTGGGCAAGGGCCATTTGCTGGTATCCTTCAGGGGATGGTGCCTTTCCTCATTCCTCTTGGAGGTTGACCCCTCCCCTGCTGTATTTCTTGCCTGTTTTTCTCCCTTCCTCATTGTAAATATCTTCCCACCACTCTGCTCTTAAGGCTGTGCGGCTCTTGTACAGGAATTTACAGTGGCCTTTCAAGCCATGGCCACCAGCCTCTCCCCCTCCCCTTGTCCCTTCCTGGCCACATACACCCCTCAGCCATTGACTTTGCTTGTCAAAATTTTGCAAAAGGGGATCACATGACCCTGGAACACTGTGACCGTCATAAATATGAATCAGTTGCCAAGCATCCAAATGTAAATCACATGATCCTGGAGATGCTTCAACAGTCATAAGTGTGAAAAATGGTCATAAGTCACTTTTTCAGTGCCGTTGTAACTTTGAACAGTCACTAAGCAAACTGTTACTTTTTTCCTTTTTTTTTTTTGGTCATCAAGTTTTTGACACCTTGCTAGGTGACTGGTGGTACTCAAATACTGCCATATCCTAAAAGTGGTACAATCTGTGAAAGGTTGAAAAGCCCTGCCTTAGAACATGCTTAAGTTGAAGATATTATCACTGTTGCAAACTGCGGGGACAAATTCAACTTGAATCAGAATGGTGGAAATGACTAGCAATTTAGAGATGCAGATAATTTGCATTTGCCATGATCAGGACATAATTAATCAAAACTAGCTTTGGGTTAAGTTGCAGATGACACTCTAGGTAGGCCTAAAGATCTAGCAATAACGCCAGATCCAGAAAAAGCCAGATGAAGATACCTACAGAGAAATATTCAAGAAAGGAAGGGAAAAGGAGAAGAAGGCTTAGCAATTCCAGAACATGGTGGTTTTCTCCTGTAATTCATCCTTGGGCATTTAACTTCTTATGAGTGCATTCTGTCAGGGAAAGCAACTTTTAGTAGTAATACTAGGTAGAGAGAGGTTGTTAAGCTGTTCTAGCAGCCTTGACTGAGGAACTGAAACATGGGTTAAGTTTTATAATAGGCTTCTTCTGCTTTTATAATAGGCTTCTTCTTGTACCCCTTCAGTCATGCCGCAAGAAGGGTCCAAGCTGAACCTGGGGAAGAAGATCAGCATTCCCAGGGATGTGATGCTAGAAGAACTCTCTCTCCTTACCAACAGGGGATCCAAGATGTTTAAACTTCGACAGATGAGAGTAGAGAAATTCATATATGAAAACAACCCTGATGTTTTCACCAGCAATTCTGTGGTAGGTACAAACAGGAACAGGAATGGATGATCTGGTAAATTCACATTGTCAGACTGCATCTAGGTAATACATATGTAGATGGAAAGAGAATTTCCATTTGTAATCCACTCAACTTCTTTTCCATACCATAAAATCTCTAAAAGGGAAAAGTTGGAATAGCTGCATTCAAGCCCTGTCCTTTTGAAAGCACCAAGAATTGCATTTGGGGAGAAAAATAGTAAATTTGTGTGCATCTAAAAAGAAAAGCATTTTTTAATCGTTTCTATCCTTCCGTTTTATTCTGTAGTTCTGATACATTGTCAATGGCATACAAAATTGCTTTTGTTTTTGTTTTGTTTTTCATTCATTGATCTTCCTCATTAAGTTGGGACAAAACATTGTTCAGGTCAGCAGGAACAGAATTTCTTACTTTTCTAAGATTTGGCAGCTTTTAAAAAGGGACTGGACAGCCATTTGTCTGAAATCGTATAGGGTCTCTTGCTCAAGCAGAGAGTTGGATTAGAAGACCTCCAAGGTCCCTTGCAACTCTTATGTTAATTCTGAGCTCACTAATGTGAATCACTCCAAGACTGCAGCAAAAATATATGAAAACTCTAACTCTGCTGCTATCCAGTTTTTTTACAGTCCAGTTCTTAGGAAGTACTGCACAACCATCTCTTGGTAGATTAAAAACATATTTATGATGAATTATAATAGAGACCAAAAATAATTTTGAAATACGTGCAATTCCTGTTCTCACTCTTCCTATCTGTTTCTTGTTCATTTTATATTTATTCATTTTCTGTTTTATAGCTTAACTATAGATTTTGGTTACTATCCCTTTCCTTCCCGCTTTCCCCCCCCCAAATCACTTGTTTTGCACTTTTTTTTCAGTGCCAGTCTGAGGCTGGTTACGCTCAATAGGTGAAGGTTGCTCATCTCCCCCTGTGGCACAATGCCCTTCCTCTCTCTCAGCCTTCAACGGAATTCTCTGGGAGAAGGCAGGTGTGTCTGTTGCTGGCCGCCTCCTCCTCCTCCTCCTCCTCCTCGCCCTCTTGCCCTCCAGCTACTTTCTGGGCCATTCTTTCTTTGATTCTAGCCTTGTCTCTGCATAACAAAGGGATGGGAGGGGAGAGACAAGGCTGCCCCACTCTCAGCTGTCATGGTTCCAACAGAGACAAATAAAGCAGAACTCCAAGGCTTGCAAGTTCCTCAAAGAACATGTATATTTTTTTCTTTATTAAAGAGTTTTACAAAAACAAAATTTTACAATATATCCCCAAAACCCTCCCACCCCAAACCCACCCACTTCCCACCCACTTCCCAGAGCTAAATACAGGATTATAGTTACGATAATCATATTCTAAATAAAAATTATGCATAATATACAATTAACCAAATTCATAATGTGCTTTAACTCCCCTTTAATATAACTACAAACAACGTGCTAATAAGAATATCCCACTAAAATCTACTCATAAGCTAAATCAGGGGTGTCCAAACTTTTTTCAAAGAGGGCCAGATTGGATGAAGTGAACATGCTGGAGGGCTGAACATTTTTCCGAACATTATAACAACCTCAAAATTCAGAGCTGTTTTCGAACAGGTACAAAATTCTTGCATGAAAATACCCTTGGGCATATGTGTGTGTGTGGGGGGGTCGCTAGCAGGAGGCCCCCTAAGCACGGCCATCTGGAGGTGCGTCCTCCCTCCCTCCCCTCCCTCCCTCCCCTCCAAAGCATGCAGCAGCCCCCCGCCCTTCCCCGGACGTTGCCTTCACCCAGGAGAGCCAGAGGGCTTCGGAGCCAGGGCAACTCCCGGGCCAGGCCTGCCCTGCCGCTGCCTCACCTTCCTCCCTGCCGAGGAAAGAACCAGCGTCGCACGCCCCAACCCGCTAGCCGCACCCCGGTAGCCTCCGCTGCCCGCACCGGGCTCAGCGCCTCGCTGGGAAGGAGGGGCGCTCCTGCCCCGCCCAGCGGAGCCGCGGCTTACCTGGGCCGCGACTGGAAGGCATTCTGCACGTGCCCAGAGGCGCCACGCCCCTCCACCAATGCGGGCGGCCCCTCTCTTGAAACCAAAAAGCAGCTCTCCCCAATTTCTGTAAGCCCCCCTGCCCCCTTCCCCTAAAGAACGCCACAGCCAGCTTTCCGTGCAGGAGCCTTGCGCCCCCTGCGCGCCGGCTCCCTTGCCCGGTCAGCCCCTCCAGTCTTTCGCAGAAGAAATGGGCTGATAGATGTTGGTGGAAAGGACCCCCCACCCCTTGCCTCGCCTTGAGGCTGCTGAAGAGCCTCCAGCAATGACCCGACCTACTTCCCTCGCTTGCCTTCTCCAACTCCAAACTCGCTTGTCCTACGCTCGTCTTCCAAGTTTGGGCGGTGACGTCAGGATCAGGCTTCCAATGCGGCCCTCTCACCGCCCTCTCTCCTGTGGCACAGTCTTCTGCTTGCCGCCCTCAATCAGAAGGGAGGGCCGCATTTACACAGAGCAGGGAGGGCTGTTAGAGGGCCGTATTAAACCGCCCCCCGGGCCGCAAGTGGCCCCCGGGCCGGACTTTGGACATGCCTGAGCTAAATGGAACTTTTTAGTCCCATATTTGTTCTGAATATAATTTATCCATCTCCAAACTGAAATATATCTTTCCTGTGAATGATCTTTCAAATAAGCAGAAATCTTAGACATTTCTGCAAGATTTGAAACTTTAAACACCCATTCTTCTATAGTGGGCAAACTATCCTTCTTCCAATATTGTCCCACCAGTAACCGTGCTGCTGTTATCATGTTCAACATCAAATTAGTTTCTTTAACATCACAATCTACAACAATACCCAATAGAAACAATTGCGGAGAAAACTTTATCTTTCTCTTAAAAATCTTTTGAATGTTCCACCAAATTTTAATCCAAAAAGCTTTTATATTTCTACAAGTCCACCACATGTGAAAATAGGTAGCTTCTAAACTACCACACCTCCAACATTTAGACTGTAAATTAGGATACATGTTGGACAACTTCTTGGGATCCAGATGCCATCTATAAAACATTTTATAAAAATTTTCTCTTAAATTTTGAGCCTGAGTAAATTTAACGTTTCTGACCCAAATTATCTACCAGGTGTCCAACGAAATTGGTTCCTGAATATTTTGTGCCCACTTTATCATACAATCTTTACCTAATTCTGTTTCCGAATCCAATTCAATTAAAGCATTATATATCCTCTTTATATGTGCACAATTTAAATCTCTAATTTGCTTTACTAAATTTTGATCTGTAATTGTGATGCCAACCTTTTGATCTGACTTCCACCTAGCTTTCAATTGGGTATATTGAAACCAAGAGTAACTTATGTTTTCGTGTCTTAACTCCTCTAATGGTTTAAGTTGCCAATCATTCCCTTGCAGTCTAAGTAATTCCTTATAAGAAACCATATCCATACTCACTCCCATAGATACGCCCTCTATCGCGTGTCCAGGAATTCCCCAAATCGGTATTTTATAATTTAACTGATAATAATACTTTTTCCAGACACGCAATAAAGCACTTCTAAGAATATGGGATTTAAAAGCCCTGTCCACCTTCTTATCGTAAAGCAAATATGCATGCCATCCATATACCAAATCCCATCCCTCAAGATGAAGTATTCTCTTGTTGGTTAAATTAAGCCAATCACTAATCCAGGTCAAGGCAACCGCATCATAGTACAATTTCAAATTCGGTGCCTTGAGTCCCCCTCTTTCCCTGGCATCTTGTAAAATCTTAAATTTAACTCTTGGTTTTTTCCCCGCCCAGATAAATTTGTTAATACCCTTCTGCCATTGATCAAGGTTGGCATCCTTTTTCAATATAGGTATCATTTGAAACAAAAAGAGAAACTTTGGTAGAACATTCATTTAGCAACTGCAATTCTTCCCAGTAATGATAATTGTAATTTTTTCCAATTATTTAAGTCCCCTTGTACCTTCGACCATAGTGTTTCATAATTATTCTTATACAATTTTACATTTGAGGCTGCAATATATACTCCTAAATATTTAACCTTCTTCACTATTTCAAAACCTGTTAATTTTGATAACATATCCCTTTCACTCAGAGATAAGTTCTTAGATAATATCTTGGTCTTATTGCTATTCACCTTAAACCCAGAAACCTTACCATACTGAGTTATAATTTCCATCAAATCTATAACCGACTGTAACGGTTGGGATACTATCACAACCAAGTCATCAGCGAAAGCTCTCAGTCTATAATCATTCTGTTTTATTTTAATTCCCTTTATCATAGAGGACTCTCGAATTTTGATTAATAAAATCTCTAATGTTAAAACAAACAATAATGGTGATAGGGGGCAACCCTGTCTTGTATTTTTTTCAATTTTAAAGGTCTCTGTTAATCCCCCGTTAACTATAATTTGTGCAGTTTGTTGTTGATATATAGCTTTACTAGCATGTAGAAAACCTTCTCCAAAATTCATCTCCTCAACAATTCTTAATAAAAATTGCCAATTCAATTAGTCAAAGGCTTTCTATGCATCCAAAAATATCAATGCTGCAGGGACTTGGTTGTTCTTATCCAAGTATTCAAGCAGGTTAACAATTTGTCTCACATTATATTTCATATACCTCCCAGATATAAATCCCGATTGATCACTATGAATCATTTATTTCAAAACTTGCATTAATCTATTGGCCAATACTTTAGCAAAAATCTTATAATCTGTATTTAAAAGCAATATAGGTCTATAATTTTTAGGTTGAATAAGGTCTTGATCCTCCTTTGGAATCAACAAGACAAAAGCTGTCCTCCATGATGGAGGAACTACACCTCCAGTCTGAATTTCATTAAACAAAATCTTTAAGGGTTCAATCATTTCAGGCAACAACTTTTTATAGTAAATTGCTGTTAATCCATCCGTTCCCGGAGCCTTGCCCAGTTTCAACTGTTTAATAACTAAAGAAATTTCTTCTGATGTAATTGGGCAGTTCATCTCAAGTTGTTGTTCTTGTGAAAGTCTTGGAAAGTGAGCTCCCTGTAAATACTTGCCTATATCTAAAGCTTGTATATTTTCTTTAGAATATAATTTCAAGTAGACTTGTGCCTTTTTTAGACTTGTGCCTTTTCTTATCTCAAAGTTCTCAATATAGTCTCCATTCACAATCACTTTCACTGTTTGTTTATTATATATTGTTTTTATCATGTTTGTAAAGTTCTGTCCAAAGTCCATTATTTGTAATTGCTGAATCATAAATTGTCAGGAAACATTATCAAATGCCTTTCGGGCATCTAGAAATATTAATGCCAGTTGTTTCCCTGGATGTAATTCATAATTTTCTAATGCATCCATTATCACTCTTAAATTATTTTTAATTTGTCTCTTTGGCAAAAAAACCATTTTGGGCTGAATGTATAAATTCAGTTACCGGTAAGTATCTTTTCAGTCTCTCTGCCATTATTGAAGTAAAAATTTTATAATCCACATTGAGTAACAATATCGGTCTATAATTTTTTATCTGTGTCAAATCTGAGTCTTCTTTTGCTATTAAGGTAATATTTGCTTCTATCCATGTATTTGGGAGTTTAGCCTCCAACAAAAGTTCATTGCAAATGTACCGGTATTTCAGCAGTTCAATTAGTATATCTTGTAAAGCTTTATATAACTCCGCCGATAGTCCACCTGGCCCTGGTGTTTTCTCGTTTTTGTTTTTGATTTGTCTTCTTATGGCCTCTGTTATTTCCATCATTGTTGTTTTTTTCCCTCTAACATAAACTTACAGGTTTCTGAAATTTTTGCAAGGTAATTTTCTTCCAGATATTGGATCATTCTCTCTCTTTGAGTTTCTTCTATATCATTCAGTTTCTTGTAATATTCTTTAATTATCTTTTTTATTTCTTCATTTTTAAATTGTAGGAAACCTTTTTCATCTACTAAATTATTTATCATTTTCTTCTCCTTCTGTTTTTTAAGTTTATAAGCTAACCATCTTCCTGGTTTATTTGCATTTTCAAAACAAAATTGTTTTGCTCTTTTTATTTGCTGCGCCAATTTTTCTGAATCCAACAGATTTAGTTTGTGTTTTATTGTTTCAATTTCTCTTTTCACAATCTTCTTTTGCTGATGCATTTGCAGTTCTGATTCTAGTTTTCCAATTTTTTCTTTTAATAGTACATACTGCAGTTTTAGCTGTATCCCATACATTTTGTAATGTTGTATCTTCTTTTTTGTTTTCTTTGAAGAAAAACTCCATTTCTTTTTTTGCTATTTCCCCTCACTCTCTTGATCAGATTTCTCTTTCTGTTCTTCTATTTGTATAATTGCTTCTTCAGTTGCTTCTTCTATTTGTTTGTGATCTTTTCTCTCCTCTTGTTGATGTTGCACTCCTTCATCTAAGAATACTCAATTTCTTTCATCAAAGTCTTCTGTTTTCCAAACTGAATCCAATCGGTATCTTGTATTACTCCAGTTGATGAAAATCCATTCTGGCATTAACGATCTGAATAATAATAATAATAATAATAATAATAATAATAATAATAATAATAATAATAACAACAACAACAACAATAACAACAACAACAACAACAATAATGACTACTGGAGAGACCAAACTGCCCTACAAGAAAGACCAAATAAACAACAGAATAGAGGCATGGGAAGACAAAGCATTACGTGGCCAGTACATTAAAAAAATAGCTGGGAAAGCAGATAATAACAAGACCTGGCAATAGCTAAGAGCAGGAAAGTTGAAGAAAGAGACCAAGGGACTAATTCTGGCTGCACAAGACCAAGCCTTAGGGACAAATGCATACAAAGTCAAAATTGAGAAGACAGCAACAGGCAGTAAGTGCCACCTATGCAAAGAAGCTGAAGAAACAGTGGACCACCTGGTAAGCTGCTGCAAGAAGATCACACAGACCGACTACAAGCAGCGGCATGACAAAGTAGCAACAATGGTGCATTGGAAGATCTGCAAGAAATATCATTTGCCCGTAAGCAAGAACTGGTGGGATCATAAAATAGAGAAAGTCATAGAAAATGATAAAGTTAAACTGCTCTGGGATTTCAGAATTCAAACAGACAAGCACCTGCAATGTAACATCCTGGACTTAACAATTGTTGATAAGAAAGACAAAAAAGTCTGGATAGTGGACGTGGCAATGCCTGGAGACAGCAGAATAGACGAGAAAGAACTGGAGAAGATAACAAAATACAAAGACCTACAAATAGAAATAGAAAGACTGTGGCAAAAGTAAGCAAGGGTAGTACCAATAGTAATAGGCCACTTGGGTGCAATCCCAAAACAACTGGAGCACCACTTGAACACCATTGGCATTGACAAATTCGCCATTAGTCAATTGCAAAAGGCGGCCTTACTAGGAACTGCTTCCATCCTGCGACAATATCTGTAATACCATCAAACATCCACATCTGCCTATCCCAGGTCCTTGATAAGGACTCAATAGGTAGACAAAAATGCCAATGCAGCCTAACACTGTGTTGGCTTTTTTGGCAGCTGCAGCACAGTGCTGGCTCATATCTAAGTGATTGTCCACTAGGACTCCGAGATTCTTCTCACAGTTGCTACCACTGAGCAAGGTACCACCTATACTATAACTGTACATTTGGTTTTTCTTGCCTAAATGTAGAACTTTACTTTTTTCACCATTGAATTTCATTTTGTTAGATAGCGCCCAGTGTTCCAGTTTGTTTAGATCCTCCTGTATCTTAAGCCTATCTTCTGGAGTGTTGGCTATTCCTGCCACCTTGGTGTCATCTGCAAATTTGATGAGTTCCCCATCTATCCCCTCAACCAAATCATTGATGAAAATGTTGAAGAGCACTGGGCCTAGAACAGAGCCCTGGGGCACCCCACTACACACTTACCTCCATGTAGATGTAGTTCCATTGAGGACCACATGCTGAGTATGGCCAGTCAGCCAGCTACAAATCCATCTGGTGGTGATGCTGTCTAACCCACATTTTTCTATATTTTCAAGTAGTAGGTTGTGATTTATCAAATGCCTTACTGAAGTCCAAGTAAATTATATCCATAGCATTCCTCTGGTCCACTAATTTTGTCACTTGGTCAAATAATGCAATAAGATTTGTCTGGCATGATCTGTTTTTGACAAACCCATGTTGGCTTTTAGTAATGACTTTGTTTGCCTCTAGGTGTTCGCTGATTTGTTGTTGATTATCTTTTCCAGAATCTTCCCAGGTATTGAGGTCAGGCTGATAGGTCTGTAGTTTCCTGGATCGAAGTTCTCCTTTCTCCCTGTTGCTTGTCAGCTTCTTGCCACTTTCCCCCACTAATGGACCAATCATTTCCTTAACTTTTTTCTTATTTTTTACATGTTGAAAGAAGTTTTTTTTGTTATTTTTGACTTTGGTCACAAGCCTTAGTTCATTTTGAGCCTTAGCTTTCCTCATTTCATCTTTGCAGGCTCAGACTATTTGCTGATATTCTGCTTTAGTTATGTACCCCTCTTTCCACTTTTTATACTTGTCCTTTTTATCTTTCAATTTATCAGAGAGTTCTTTATGCAGCCATGTTGGTTTGCCTTTTTCAATTGCCTTTTGTAATCAGTTTTGTAGCTAAGAAATGATATTGTCTTCGAGTATCTCTTACTCTCTTGCATATCTGCTTTAAGACCACAATTTCTTTATTTTTGTAGTGTAATGGCTCATCTCTAACTTTTCTCAGTATTTCATCTCTTGTTGTTTTCTTTATAAATCTCACATGCACTTCTCTGGGTAATTTGTATTTCCTTGCGTAGCTTGAATTCATTCAAAATATTTCATCTATCTCCATTTGCATCTCTGCTCTGTCTGCTTTCAAAGCCTCTGCCAGGAGATCAATAATCACTACTGCTATATTTTCCTGTAGGTTACGTAGTCTTTTTTTGAGTCAGTCTAAGTTCAGTTTTTAAGAGTTCTTTTATATTCCTTAAAAATCCTTCCCTCTCACCGCCTTTAACTCTCTTGTCCCCTAGTCCTTCTGGGGTCTTTACTTTATAGCTCTTCCCAATCAGGGGATCAACATTTTTAGGTCCAAAAGGAAAAGGAAAAAGAGCAGGCTCACCCAGTTTCAGCACACTGTTGACAATCAGCTCTTTAGCGGAGCACCGTGGTTCCTCGCTTTTCTTCCGGCTGGTGACGACTTGGACTGCCTGGGCTTACCAGGCAGCCTTTCCTCTGTCCTTTTACAGGGTTTCTTCAGTCCATCTGGACTGACCACCATCTGGTCCAGATTCCTGAGGCATCCCTCCTTCTTCGTTGCCCCTCCAGGGCAACTTTGTGACCCTTTGGGGTCGCTGGGCAGAACGAAATCGGGCTAAGAAGCGGGAGCCCCAGCTTCTTCCACCCATCTCGTTGAATGCCAAACCGGAAGTACACCTATCATGCCTCTCCTGTTATCCTTAAAATAGGGCACTCATATAGGTATCAGATAGGGAGATTCCCCGGAGCTTTGTCAGGATCATTTGCTAATGGCTTTGTGCCAGATTGCATATTAAAGTGACCTGCTCTGAAGCTTTATGACTGGTGCTAAATGCAGCAAAGAGAGTATTATAACTCAGGCTTTGGGTGTTCCATTTCTACTCACCTATATTTAGCAATCCAGATAGCTGATACTGGAAGCCTGTTTACAGCCTACGGAACTTTCTTCCCTAAACTGTGCTGCAGATAGAAGAAATCAAATGCATGTGTTTCTATGTGCAAGCAGTAGCCAGTTGTGAGGCAGGAAGAAGGGAGACTTCCACTTGGAAAAGACTAAGTTCATAAATTTGTCCCCTCATAGAGCAATATAGTAATTTAAATCTTGATTCTGCCCTTTAATGCTGGCCTATCTGTAGCTGTGTCTCAAGGATACCCCCTTCTAATGATTTAGTTCTCAAAATTAAAATAAACTATTGAAAATACTACAATTATCAGTGGCAGCACTTCATTTGCATATAAATCAACCTATTGTTGCTCATCATCAAAGCACAATAGGGTTCAATAATATTAGCATATTAAAAAAGAAATATGAAATGTGTTTCTTGATAATTATTTAATTTGCCCCTTTCTTTTACTTTATCCTTCTCTTTCTTACATTTCCCTTCCACCTTCTTACCCAGGATCACTTCCAGAGGTTTATCCCATCTGTTGGGGGACATTATGGAGCTGATTCCTATAAATACTCTCATAGTAGTGGGAGGATGGTGAGTGGTATAACTGTAGGACCATATGGATCCACCAAACTGCAATATCCCCCCACTCCTCCTGCAAAGCCTGGGAGTAAAGGTGGTGCTGGAAGAACTGGAACTGGCCACAGCAAGGGATCTGCCGGCAGAGAGGGAGGAGTGGATGGAGGTGGAAATGGAAATGAGACTGGGAGCGGAAAAGGTAAGTATTTATTTTCATCCAATAGATTAGTAAAGAAAAATGCTTAGTATTGTTGAAAGAAAAATCTTCATCAGGGTCCAGTCCAAGCTGGGAATAAACAACATGGAGACTGCTTTAGAAAGAAGGTTGCAGTTTATTGAAGAGCAAAACCACAAGACAGAAATGTGGCTCTTGGAAAGCTGACCACACGTTGCTGGGAGTTGTGGGTTTTTATACCTGCTGGGGCTTTTGTGTTTGAGGATGTTTCCTGTTCCTGTGGCATGAACTTTGACCTGAGCTTTTGAGTATGTCCTTTTCGTGGTGGTGGGTTAATCCTATTATGTCCTAAAGGTCATATCCTGCTTCCCTGGGGCTGTGGCTGATGGCTATATCAAAGACAAGATAGGAAATAAATTAGAGTGAGTAGGTGTATTTGTGTACTTTGTAGAATGATTACTAAACAGTTAAAAGTAAGTGAAGAACTGTTCATGGTCCAGTGCAGAGGATGAACATTTGTTGAAAGAAATGAAAATAGTTTTATTTAAAAACCCAACTTGTTATCAAGGAGTGAGAGCCTTACAGGTTAGATATATATAAAACTGTGAATGGGGTACTAGGAAAGTGTAGGTGGTATCATGAAAAAAAGTATAAATAATGAATGGTGATGCATGTGGCTTGAACACAAATGTGAGTAAGTACACTGAGGTAGTTTTATCATAAAGAGAAAAGAAATAAGGATCAAATTGCCGAACAAATATATGAAGGAAAAGTGAGTAGTCTGAGAGGAGGGAGAGATTCAAGGGAATTGTGGTTGAATTGATCTTATAAAATTTATTTATTCACCAAATTTTGAAACCACCCATCTCCCTCACAGAGGGACTCTGGGCTGTATAAAAGTATGAAAACATAAAAAAGTATATAAAATGTTAAAAAGAGCAAGAATAATTAAAAAACAATGCTAAAAGTTAATTAAAAGGAAGGGGAGGGGTTTTCAATGCACTAACTAATCCCACATCTGCATGTTCCTCTGTGAGTCCCATGCAGTGCAGAGCCATGTTTTCACACCTTTCCAAAAGACCAGGTGAGTGGGGGCCTGTCTCATTTCTGGGGGTAGAAAGTTCCACCGGAGGGAGGGGGGAACCTACAAAAAGTTTGAAAACATTAGTATTTGGATGTGGTGAATCAAGGATGGATTGCAAGGGTAGAGAAATATAGAGAGGTATAGTGACTTTTATTGGTGTAAACTAGATTTAGTTAGATTTCCTTTTTTCTCATACCTTTAATTTCTTTCTCTTAGTATTTCTTACTCATTGTCTGTATTTTGTATAATACAGGTAGTCCTCAACTTAAAATAGTTCATTTAGTGACCACTCAAAGTTACAATAGCACTTGGAAAAGTGACTTATAACCGTTTTTCTCACATATGTTGCAGCATCTCCAGGGTCACATGATCAAATTAAAATGCTTGGCAACCGACTCATATATGTGATGGTTGCAGTGTCCCAGAGTCACATGATCACCTTTTGTGACCTTCTGACAAGCAAAGTCAATGGAGAAACAAGATTCAATTAACAACCATGTTACTAACTTAACAACTGCAGTGATTCCCTGCAGCAAGAAAGGTCGCAAAATTCGCTTAGCGACATAAATTTTGGACTCAGTTGTAGTTGTAAGTCGAGGACTACCTGTATTGCTTTTCACAGAAGAGAAAAGGGATATGGGCAGGGAGGAAACGATATGGTTCATAAAAATGAATCATTTATTGAATATCCATATTCTGAGCACAGACGTTTAGTTGCTTTGGTTAAGTATATGCTTGAAACAACCTTTACTCCCATCATTCACTTGACTCTGCATAATACAGGTAGTCCTCAACATAAAACCATTCATTTAGTGACTGTTTGAAGTTACAACAGCACTGAAAAAAGTGACTTATGGCTGCTTTTCACACTTACAATGGTGGCAGCATCCCCACAGTCACGTGATCAAAATTCAGGCACTTGGTAACTGGCATGTATTTCTGACAGTTGCACTGTCTGAGGGTCATGTGATCCCCATTTGTGACCTTTCCAGTCGGCTTCTGACAAAGTCAATGAGGGAAGCCAGATGCGCTTAATGATCACATGTTTCACTTAAGAACGGCAGTGGTTCATTTAACAATTGTGGCAAAAAAGATTGTAAAATGGGGTGCAACTCATTTAACAACTACCTTACTTAGCAATGGAAATTTTGGGTTCGACTGTGGTCATAAGTGGAGGAGTACCTGTATTCATTCCTCAGTTCAGGATGTTGCTTTGTATGTTTTCTCCTGACTTACGTTTTCTTGTTTTCCTTTATATTGTAGGTGAAAATAAAAGTGGGAGTGGGAAAGGAAAAGTTTCCCTTCTTAAGACATACATTTCTCCATGGGAAAGAGCCCTAGGCCTTACCCCACAAGAGAAAAGTGAATTCAGCATTGATTTATTGTCTTATGGCACCAAAGCAGACCTCTGTCATTATAAATCTTTCAATAGGTAAGGGAAACTGCTTGCAAGAGTGGTGGGGCTGGCAGTAGATAGAAACTTGAGGGTTGATGAGATAAATGATATGTTGATTGTCCTGGCATTTCAGCTTCTTGACCAGGAATGCTTTCTTTCAAACTAATGAGGAGGCATGAAAAACAGTCACCATTGAACACATTCTCATGCTGTGTTACTTGCAGAAAAAAGACAAATCTTTCATGAGCCAGGGATGGAAATTGTATGAGAGGAACCATCATTTCTCAGACTCAAGTGTACCATAACCTGTTCATAACCAAGCTGTACTCTATAGCCTTGTAGATCTGTTGACTAAGAAGGGCAGTAGAAAAATGTCTAAAATTTAAATCCTGGAAAGTAGACCCCAGCAGGTGTTGTTGCTATGTCTTGCAGCAGGCAGTTATTTTCTGTGAATACAGCTCATTTAAAGAAACTAATCAAGATGTGTCACGTTTGCAAGATTTCTGCTAAGTAGTTTACTAAGGTTAGTATTTAAGTGTCCGTAGAAAAGAGACTTCCTACCCTGCCTCATGTGAAGTTTGATAGCAGGATCTCCAAGCACTATGGGACGACAGCCTGCATCTGGACACCAATAATTAAGCAATGGCTACATACCCTCTATGACAGGTCTAGGAAAACTCACCACAGCCAACTCACCACGATCACAGCCAACTCACCCCACGTTGTATTGTTTCATTCAGTTATTTTTATTATAGGTGACCATGTTTACGTTGAAATTATTGTAATTCTTGTATTTCTGGAATGACTTTCTTTATTTTATTATTATATAATTATTGGCCACAATTCCATTGAAATTAATTTAACTTTAGTATTTGTTGAATTGCAAGTTGGCCGCAGTGAGTTGGCTGTGGCAAGTTGGCCATGGCGAGTTGTCCCTTTCTGTTAGTGACTCAGTTGTCTGTTAATCAAGTTATCAGTGCTTTACTTTAGTATCAGAACCAAATGGCAATCCAATTAGAGTGAGGTAGTAAACCAGCAGCACCAGGACTAGTCCACCAACTATTGCTCTAAGCAGCTTAAGCCAGTGCCATTCTTCCAAGGCCAAATACCTGTTTGACCTGAGCATTTCCCCATTGACCTCAAATAGGTTTTATCATATACAAACAGCCCATACATGAGACTACACTATTCCCATTTTCTCTAGGGAATTCATGATGCTTGAATTTCCTTAAGGGTTAAGTTAGTGCAGGGGTAGGCAACCTTGGCTCTTTTATGACTTGTGGACTTCAACTCCCAGAATTCCTGAGCCATAGCTGGCTCAGGAATTCTGGGAGTTGAAGTCCACGAGTCATAAAAGAGCCAAGGTTGCCTACCCCTGGGTTAGTGATTTACCCCAAAGACTCCTACAAGAGCTCTACTACTCTTCATCAATAGAAAGGATCCCCTCACTGCTGCAGTAAATCATGTCTAGTTTTCTATCAGTTTTGTCATCTCCACACAATAATCTAAGAAGCTGAATGCTAACTTTACACTTGGACCAGTCCCTGGAATAGCACAGATCAATCATATGGCCTTTTCTTAAGCTTCCAACCAACCTGAAAATACATGCCAGCCTTCCCTCATTACTTTCTAGAATACCTCATTTGTCTGTGTATAGCTCTGTCCCCTGTTCCCACATCTTATTGTGGGAGTGGAAGAATTCAATATGGAATGTATTTTGAATTCTTAGCACACAAGAGATAGATTATAATATCTGATTTATTAGCAAATAAGGAAATCCACTTCTAGAGTCTTCATCTTCTAGCACATGAAGTTAACAATTCGCCAGGAAGAACAAAACATTTAACCTAATTCCTACTCATTCTTTTTGGAACTGGACAGTGACTGTTAGTTAATAGAGTTATTAGAATAACTAAGTATAATAGGTCTAATAGAACTAAGTATAATAGTTAGAATAACTAAGTATAATAGATCTGACCTAAGGGACTGTAAATCCTCTGCACATCCTATTCTTTAAGAAGAAATATATAGAAATATATAGTAAAGATATAAAGAATCAACCATAAGAACAATAGAGGATACTCACTTAGGACATAATCAGAAGCAGAAGCTTTCATTAAAGATACAGTAGTCCTGAAACTATTCTATGTTTGGTCACATCATGTTGATAAAGGAATCCTACAATTATATTTTAAATAGTGAGGAGACCACAGTTTTAGTAGTGTAAGAAAAAAGGCATTAGGATAACATATACACTGGAATGTTGTCACTTGTCTTCCCTGAACTCTTGTAAAGAGTGAGTTATTAATACAGAAGCAATCTTACTTAGTTTTTTATCACTATGTATTTTTTTTACTTTTACTATTATTTAATAATAATCAAAAGGCACCTGCCACATAACACTCTAGACTTAACAATTGTTGATAAGGAAGACAAAAAAGTCTGGATAGTGGATTTGACAGTACCTGGAGACAGCAGAAGAGAAGAGAAAGAACTGGAGAAAATAACAAAATGCACAAACCTGCAAATACAAATAGAATGGCTGTAGCAAAAGAAAGCAAAGGTAGTACCAATAGCAATAAGTGCTTGGGTATAATCCCAAAGCAACTGGAGCATCACTTGAACACCATTGGCATTGACAGATTCACTATCAGTCAATTGCAAAAGGCAGCTTTACTTGGAACATCTTACATACTGTGATGATATATGCCTATTCCAGATTCTCAGGAAGGACTCGATAGGTGGACAAAAATACATCTGGCTGACTGCAATGTACAATAACTAGTAACAATGGTGCATTGGAATAGCTACAAGAAATACTATTTGGCTGTAAGCAAGAACTTACATGGTGGCTCAGTGGGTTAGGACGCTGAGCTTGTCGATCAGAAGGTCGGCAGTTTGGCGGGTCGAATCCCAAGTGCCGTGTAACAGAGTGAGCGCCTGTTATCGTCCCAGCTTCTGCCAACCTAGCAGTTCGAAAGCACGTAAAAATGCAAGTAGAAAAATAGGGACCACTACGGTGGGAAGGTAACAGCGTTCCGTGCGCCTTTGGCGTCTAGTCATGCTGGCCACATGACCACGGAGACATCCTCGGACAAGCGCTGGCTCTTCGGCTTTGAAACAGAGATGAGCACTGGCCCCTAGAGTTGGAAACGACTAGCACGCATGTGCGGGGGAACCTTTACCTTTTAAGAACTGGTGGAACCATAAAATATACAAATATACAAATGAAGAAACTAAAGTGCTCTGGGACTTCAGAATTCAAACAAAAAAGCACTTGCCACATTATACCCTAGACTTAGTAAGAAGGGCAAGATAGTTGCAATAGTGGAAGTTGCCATTCCTGGAGATAGCAGAATAGAAGAGAAAGGAGAAAAATTACAAAATAAACTATGACAAAAGAAAACAAACTTATTACCAACAATAATAGGCCCTTTGGATGCAATCCCAAAACATCTGGAGCACCACTTGGACACCATCAGCACTGACATTTCCAATTCTTGGCAGTTTTGCTTAGACAAATCAACCATCAATAATCAAATCAACATGTACATACCATTCAAAAGAGACAATCAAAAAGTGATAGCTTGAAAACATTACTAGTATTCAAAAATAAAATTGCTACAAATTGAACTTTGTTTATATAGTTTGTATCGACCAACTTTTTTACATTAAACCAGCATTAAATCTGGATAGCTGCTTTTAAATAATTTTCTTAGAATTTAATGTGCCTTATACAATCTACAATGTAAATGATATATAAATGTTATATATACCTAATTATTAATATATTTCTACACATTTCCATATCACATTTGTGACAGAGGCTTTTGTCTACCCATTTATTTGTTTGTTTGTTTTTTCTGAAATGCACTCTCTGTTTTGTGAGAGAGAAATGGACCTGGTTGCTTAGAAATAGAACTATGAATAGTTATTAATACAAGATTGGATTGGTTGGGTTTGTCAGAGCAACATAAATAGCTAAAATCTGTTGAACTATTAAGTTGGAGGGAAAAGGCTATAATGTCTATAAACCCTGATGGTTGATTCTGCTTTTCCTTAGGACTGCAATGCCTTATGGGGGATATGAGAAGGCAGCCAAACTGATGACCTTCCAAATGCCTGAATTTGACGTTGGCCCTTTGGTACCTGAGCCTCTTATTGTGTATAATCAAGAAGTCTCCAATCGACCCTCCTTTAACAGGACCCCAGTACCCTGGCTGGGGTCGGGAGAACCAACTGAATACAACATTGAGGTGAATGTACCACTGGCAGGTGAAACAGAAGAATTATAGAAATCCCCTTTCCTTTCATTAAATATGCTTATTTGCATGTCTGTATTTAAGGAGCTGAACATTCAGAAATTTCTCAACTTTGCCCTAAGGACAACCACATTTTAATACATCTTTGCTGTGGTATTGATCCATATTGGGGTTTGAAGAAAACAAAGCACTAAAATAGCAAGGGGGAGAGAGTCTTTTTATTTGCACTCGAAAGCATAAATACAAACCCTGTGATACTTAATGCTTCTGGTCTGGTCTGTCCCAACTTTGTTCCATTGTTTTGTCATTTGGCAAAATGAATAAAGCATCTACAAAGATAGAAGACAATATGATATTTCTTTCTTGGTTTTATGGGTTCTGTCTATGAGATCATCTTTCCTTGATTGATTTTCATTCAGGAAACAGCTTGATTAAGAAACTGAGAGCCAGATTGGTGCTGTGGTTAAGATGCTGCCCTAGAAACCAGGAGACAGTGAGTTCTAGTCCCACCTTAGGCATAAAAATTGCCTTGGTGACTTTGGCTCAGTCTTTGGCTCTCTCTCTTAGCCCAACCCATTTCACAGGGGGCTGCTGTTGTGGGAAAGTAGGAAGAGAAAGGACTACTGTATTATGTTTATTGCCTTGGGTTACTTACAAAATAATAAAGGTGGGATAAAAGAAATCTAACAAATATATAAAATAAGCTTGAAAAAGTCTTAAAATGAATGATAATAGCATGTTAACAATCCAGTGTGGCAGCTTACACCTGCTATATAAATTAAGTGTTCATAATTGGCCATGAAAAATATATCTACTCACAGAAGATGGGGAACTCCTATTACAATTTAGGCACACTTCTTGAAAGCCATATCCACAGCCTTGCTCCCCTTCTATTCCAGAGCTGAGAAGAAAGTATGCTACTCTATATCTTGCTGCTTCCTTAGTGTGTACCTAGTGTTAGATTTAATCAGAGCCCCAAAAGAAAAGCAGCCATTTCCCTACTAAGACCAAGGAGAAAAAAACTCAAGCCACAAAATAAAATAAAAAACCCTTGGGGGGGGAAACTTCCTGATGCTCCATATAGAGCAGTGGTAGGCAACCTTGGCTCTTTTATGACTCGTGAACTTCAACTCCCAGAATTCCTGACCCATCATGGCTGGCTCAGGAATTCTGGGAGTTGAAGTCCACGAGTCATAAAAGAGCCAAGGTTGCCTACCCCTGGTATAGAGGAATAGCATCTGGCAAGCTATTAAGAACTGCTTAACAAGTTGATACATAGTTACTATAAGAAAAGTAAACTGTGAAACTGCAGGAATGCAGTCTGAAGTGAACCCTGTGCTTTCAACAAAAAACAATCAGAGGTGATAGGAGCCAGCCAGCACACAGAAACTCACCAAAATTACATTACCATCCTCTCCCTGAAGGTAGGAGTAATCTCTCCTCTCAAGGAGGCCAGGCTAGAGCAGATTATCCTAACAAAGTACCCTCCAGAAAATCCCATCAAGACATTTTAATTTCAAACACCAAAAAGGTATAAAATACATTGTACTTACCCTCCTGGTCAGCCAGCTGGCCTGGGGCCTAAACACTGTGTCACTATTATCTTTGGCTTCCAAAATAAAAGTTTCCACTTCCTGGCAGCTCGCTTCTGTGTCCATTCTTTCTTCAGCACTGACGATATTGTCCCACCAGAGAGCTTTTCCTCTCTCAATTGGCGACCACAAAGGGACTCCCACCCAACCCAGTCACCAGACTGGGCCGGAGGGCCACCACCCCACTGGCAACAGACTTCCTTCATCTGTGGGAAGCCCCATGGACCCTGCCTGGGTGGCATAGGGTAGTAGTTTTTGAGTTTTGCACTCAACAGCTGCCTGAAAGTGGGTAAGTATCACTAAATTATAGTTTGAGGAGTCTTGGGGAATGAAAGAATGTGTGTGCACATATGCAAGGATCTTCCTCCTCTGACTACAGCTAGATCCCACCCCCTCCATGCTTTTCCTAGCAGTCCCACCCAGACCTGCTGCTAGCTTCACCAAGTTGTCACCTGCAGAGCCTGGAAAGCAAGGGGGTTTGACTGGAGCATGGGACCTTCTGCAAAAAGAGAGAAAGAGAGAGATGAGTGGGCAGCAAATGAGGGAAGGTGCTTGGAGTCAGTAGGGAGTCCCAGTTGTGTCCAGTAAGCAAAGTCCCTTCCCAGGAGGTGCCCGTACTCACTGCTCAGAAGAGCAGCAGGTCTTCCCAAACTCTCTTGGGTCTGAAAATCATGAGCAAGGTGAGGCCGTTGGAAAGAGGTGTCTGTACTCACTGCGTGGGGAGCAGCAGGTCCTCCCAGACCCCTTTTTGGTCTGAAAACCATGGTGTTTCCTTGGAAGGAGGTGCCCTTACTCTTCTAGGGAACCAGATCTTCCTGGACCCTTTTGGTCCCAAAACTGACAGACAGGATGACAAGTTTGGCTACAGGGAAAGACCCAGCTAAGACAATTGAGCCCCACATTGGAAGGGGAACACAAGAAATTATAGCTCGAGGGTCATGCCTTACAGGTAGGCGTAACATATGCACACTTAGACTTAAACTGCCCTAAGGACCAGAGAATTCTTACCTCCACTTTTGTCAACCATTTAGCTGGTGACATCAGAGGGCACTTTCACTGTATTGTGTCTCATTGATCCACCCTAGAGATCTCAGAGTTATGCAGAATTGCAAACTTCGTCTATGACCAGAGAGAGAAAAACTAAGGGAGGAGGAAAAGGAGAGAAAGGAGGCAGAGAAGGAGAGGGATATGGACAGAAGAAGGAGAGCAGAGAGGAAAAAAGACCTGCAGGATTTTGCCACCTTGCATAGCAAAAGGAGACAAGCCAGCCACTGGTCTTTTGATAAGTGGCAAAAATACTGGTGGTATGAAGAGGAGGGGTGGTCCCAAGCCAGATGCCCACGCTGCCATAAGTGTGGTGGGGAAGGACATTTCAGGTGAGAATGCATGAGGATTTCCCCAAACTACCACAACCACAACAGCCCTCCTATAGCCCCTTTTCCAAGGAAAGCCCCTCCCCAGTTTGGAGGAAGGAGAGACCTAGGGAACCCCAGATGGGAACATAATGAGGATGATCCCCAGATGCTATGACTAGAAAAAGGGCAGAGTTGACTGGCCTTGCCATTTCTCTGAAAAATGGCCTGGAAGGTGAGTTTCAATGTGGATCCAGCCTCTGGAGGCATGTAAAAGCATCCCCTGGTGTCAGATGTGGACGGCAGCAGCCTGGAAAACGCCTCTGATGCCTGGATCCAGCCTCCGAAGGCACACAGAAGCATCCCCCAGCTTCAGTTCTATTCTCTGTTACAGAGAACAGAGGCCTAAAGTACCATGAATTCATGCGAGATCAGTAGCATGAAATCTCACCCCACTGATCTCATGTGATCTCACATTACTTAAGGCCTCCATTCTCTGCAAATACACCGAAGGCCTGGAGCAGTCAAGAAAGTGAAGGATCTCGATCTTCGCAGGATGAGTATTGAAGGCTCAGTGCCTAGGGAGACCCGGGGCGGAGGTGGGGAAGGAGGGAATAACCAGAGTGAATGTTGCAGCGCCGCTGCAGTTACTCGTAAGGATGAATAACTGCCATGGTGCGGCAACATTCATAATTTTGGGACTTGGTCATAAGCACTAGGGGGCACTTATTGTGTAACTTTGAACATTCACTAAGGGATTGCTCGTAACTCGGGGATTACCTGTATTTCATAGACAGTCCCTTCCTTCACTAAGGTCAGTTAGGATATTTGGAATGGAATTTTCTTATTAGTCTATCCGGTCTAACATTTGTAGCTGCCACCCACTGTGCTTCAGCTAAGGGGGTATCCTTTCCATTTTACTTGATACTGAAGTTTCCCCCTGCTATATCTAAAGTCAAGGATTTCTTCAATTTCATAACGCCTTTGCCCCGTAACTAAAATTGGAAGTGGAGGGGATTTTCCAACTGGAACCTTGAAAGGTCTTCAGTAAGCTACAGTGAAATGGTGGATGTATCCATTTAAATACTCTTGGTAACTGTAACTTTATTGTAACAAGGTTTATAATCTCTATGATGGTAAAAGGACCTATATACCTTGGTCCTAGTTTTCTACTTGGTATTCTTAAATTCAGATATTTCATGGATAAGTATACTTTATCTCCTATTTTAAACATTTTTTGGGTGTCTCTTTTTTATCGGCCTGTGTTTTTTTTACTTTTTTGTGCCTGTTCCAGAGCTTTGTGTAACCCTGGCCAAGTGGTTTTTATATTATCCATCCATGTGTTTAAAGTAGTAGATGAGGGTGTATCTTGAGGAATCTCAGACACAGCTACATATTTAATCCCAGAAGTCACTTTAAAAGGTGAAAACCTAGTAGCGCTGCATTATTGTACACCACTTCAACAAAAAAGTAATAAGTCTGTCCAATCATTCTGTTGATAATTTATATAACACCTTAAATATTGTTCTAGCATGGCATTAGCTCTTTGAGCCGCACCATTGGTACTGGGATGGAACCGGGAACTAAGACCTAGAGACGATCCCAGTGATTGGATTAACTCTTTCCAAAATTGTGCAGTGAATTGTGCTCCTTGGTCTGATATAATTCAATTAGGCACTCCATGCAGCCTATATATATATGGTGCACAAACATCTTGGCTAATTTTCTAGCTGAGGGAAGTTTGGGACAAGCTACAAAACGTGCTTGTTTGGAGAATAAATCAACAATTATCCACATAACAGTATTCCAGGGGCTACAATAAACAGAATGATTTCAGTATGCTTGCCCAACTTTATAGTCACTGTTTTGGTGATGTAATTTGCAAGTTCTTCCCCCATGAGAAACCCATCTAACTGCTCAAACCCCATGGGTTGCTTTAACTTTCTAAGCCACAGTCCAACTGTTTTTTTTTACTGTGGGCAAGCTGATTACACACCTAGTGCAGCCTGAGTCCAATAGAGAAGTAAGGGTCTCCTTTACTCCTGAAGAGGGTACAAACAGTTCTACATTGGTAATCATAGGAGAAATAGGACCACTTACCATAGGGTTATCCTCCCCTTCACTATCACTCTCAAAGAAAACCAATTCTTGTTTCTTTGAAATCGGAGTTCTCACCTCTTCCCCAGAGGTTGGAGAGACCTTGAGGACCTGTTGAGCCACTTTGGTTTTTTCCTTGAGTTTTTGTTCCTGCTTCTTTGACCTCAGCTTGCTTGGAGGGTGACAAGCTGCCATTGGTGTGGGTCAGGGTTTACAGAACTGGTGAGGTTTGGGTTCTCTCTATCTAACCCATTCAAAGCCTCATCTTCCCCACACACACCCTTACTCTAATGACAAGGTGAAAACAATAAAGCATGTAGCTGCCAAGTTTTCAGAGGCAGCGTGGCAGGCAGCCTTCCTCTCCTGCGAATAAGGCCGGGAGCAACGCACTGGGGAAAGCAGGGCTCTCCGGAGTGTGAAGACGCATCCTGCACCTGAGTCCCATCTTTTTTCCTGTCTGTCTGTCTGTCTGTCTGTCACTCTGTCTCTCTCTCTCTCTCTCTCTCTCTCTCTCTCTCACACACACACACACACACACACACACACAAAATCAAAAAGAGGAGCAACCCCGAGTCTCTACCTGACAGGTAGTAAATTTTGCCGGCTGACCAAATGGGGAGGGAGGGAAAGGGAAAGTAAGTGGATGGGGAAGGGAAGGAAAAGAAATAAATAGATGAAAAAGGGAAGGAAAGAAAAGGAAAGGGAAGAGAGAAATGTGAGAGAAAGCATGGAAGAAGAGCGAGTAGGGAAAAGAAAGGGAGAAAGGTGAGGAAAGAAGGAAAGAGAAAGGAAAGGGTGAAATGTGAGAGGAAGGAAGGAAGGAAGGAAAGAAGAAAGGAAGGGACAATGGGAGAGAGGGAGGGAAGGAAGACACCCACCCCAGTCCCACACCCCTCTACCAGAGACCCACGGATTTCCCACACACACAGCCACCCTGCAACCTGAGTTATGAGCTGGCCACGCCCCCCCAGCCGTTGACTTCGCTTGTCAAAAAGTTGCAAAAGGTGATCACATGACCCTGGGACATTGAACGTCATAAGTATGAATCAGTTGCCAAGCATCCGAATGTAAATCACATCACCATGGGGATGCTGCAACAGTCATAAGTGTAAAAAATGGTCATAAATCACTTTTTTCAGTGCCATTGTAACTTCGAACAGTCACTAAGCGAATTGTTGTAAGTCAAGGACTACCTGTACTTTATCATTTTTTTCCTCTTTTTTTGGTCAAGTTTTTTACACCTTGCTGGGTGACTGGTGGTTCTCAGATAGTGACTTATCCTAAAAGTAGTACAATGTGTGAAAAGGTTGAAAAGCCTGTACTAGGTTACACAACTCTTTAGTAAATTGCTGCAGACTTGACTTGCAAATGAGACAATCAGAAAAATAATCTTGTGAACATTTTTTTAATTTTTTTTTATTTTAATTCCATTTATATCCCGCCCTTCTCCGAAGACTCAGGGCGGCTTACAAACTTAGCAGTAGCCTTCATTCTATGTATATGCCTGCTTATTAGGGCTTTCACACACACCCCAAGCGGCATTATTACAAAGTCAGCTTAATTGCCCCCAACAATCTGTGTCCTCATTTTACCTACCTCGGAAGGATGGAAGGCTGAGTCAACCTTGAGCCTGGTGGGATGCGAACCAGCACTAATTGCAGGCAGCTGGTGTTACTTAAGGAGGCATTAGCCCACTGCTCCACCAAGGCTCCACCATGCACTCATCTTCACTCCAACAGTGATATCTTAGGTACTCATTAAGAAGGCAATGAAAGGTGTAGCATCCATGCTCAAATCTTGTTCCATTTCAGATCTGAATGGCTGCATAGTCTGTCCCATTTCTGCCAGAGTACAAAAAGAACTGGGATAGAGACCCAATTTTTTGTCTTCTGTTATTCTAATTGTTATGTACTGGGTTTTTGGCATATCACCACGTGCATTGCTGGAGAACTAACGGCTCTCCAGCAACCCAGACAGGATGTCTCCAGTCCTGCAATTGGTCAACTTTGGGCGGCAAACATGGGTTCAATCCGATTGGTTGCTACCAGAGGGTCTGGCTATATATTGAGGCAGGGTGACTCCAAATCCTCAGTACAATTTCTGCTTAAATAGAGAATGAGTTTCTCTGTACTCAACTGCATGTCTTCATTCCTGCTCATCAGAGCCCACGACTTAATACTAATATATGACATTTTAGGCAGCATTACAAGGTAAAGCAGAGAGCTGGAGAAGCACAGTAGATTAGAAACTTCAGTGCTGACGTTAGATTAAGTTTAGATTAAGAGTATATATAACTTCTATCTTTTCCTCCAACATTTCTGGATATTAATACAAGAAATGTGAATTGTCCAATTTGTATTTTTATCCTAGAATCATTGCTGCATTTAAAAATAAATAATAAAAGTTTTTGACTAACTGCATAGACCCTTAGTGGCAAACCTATGGCACGCGTGCCACAGGTGGCACACAGAGCCCTCTCTGTGGGCACACGCGCTGTCGCCCCAGTCCTAGGCCTTCAGCTATGTTTTATAAACCCTTTTTGCTTTAGGCCTCTGCCATGTGCAAAAAAAAAAGATTCAATCAATCAATTTCAACTTCTCACAGGAAAAAATAAAAGATCTCGCAAAGTTGGAATTGATTGATTGAACTCTTTAGTCCCACCCAGTCTGCCGTTATCACCACAGCCATGTCCACCCAATTGGCCACATCCACCCAATGGGCCACACCAACCCAGCACCCGATGATACATAAGTGGGTTTTGGGTTGCAGTTTGGGCACTTGGTCTCTAAAAGGTTTGCCATCACTGGCATAGACCCTTGAGCCCAGTTTGAACAAGATGGGTAGCTCTCTTGCCAGACAAAAGCATCTTCAAAAATCTTGCTTGCTTTTTTTACTAGATTCCAAGTAGCTTTGGAGCTTACTTGAGAGTACTGTACTATGAATCCTGATCTTGAGATATTTTTAATATGGACTTCCTCCATCATATCTTAAACTATATGTTAAATTGTCATCCCATGGACACCATAATAATCTGTGGGAGAAACAATGCTTAACAATTTGAATTTTTACAATTTGACCATCATTAGAAGCTGCTTTCTCTGCAGTGACAGCCTCTTGCAAAAGCCTCAGCTGCTAACTCCTTGACTATCATTTTGCTGGCTAACAAACATGCTTTTATTTCCTAAGCTGTTGCTGAGCTGTTGCACTGGCTTTTATCTCTTGCCATTTGGTTTTGTAATTAGTCTGCTTTTATCTTCCTACTTGTAAACTAATTAGAAGATATTTATATTGAATGGAAACAGACATATGGCTTAAATAAATACATCTATAGGCTAGGCATAGAAGAGCTCTAGGCAATACTGAAACTATTATGCAAAGTGAAAAATAACCATCCTGTGTGGATATACAAATAATGCAAGTGAATGAAGTATTGGCAAAACATGGAACAGAATAAAATAATTTAAATAGTTGACTTTTATTTTCAATGTAAATGTAAAATTGCTGGGTTACTATTATTATCATTCTCAACAATGTTGTAAACTAATAAACATTAAGACTGCTCACAAAATAGCAAAGAATGACTCAATTTTTTGTTATCTGATTCTTGGTGCAAAAAGAGCAGAGGATTGTCAACTTCTTGCTTCCAACTCCTGACTGAGATAGTCTTGTTACCTGTAACTGTATTAAGTAGTATTTCTGCCACCCCATTTGACCCCATCCAAAGGCAGCTGCAAAATGTGCAAAATCTGTTAGCCTCAGCTACTGATTTATTAAATAAAAGTCTGGTGGACAATAAGATCCCCAAGTAGCAAATGTTATGCCAGTTAGTTTTCTTTTATCCCAGAATTCAGGACACAAAGCAAATGATACAGGTGTCAAGCTGTGAATCCTACTGTCTTTAGGACCACTGTATGCTTCTAACTTGCCAACAGTTTGGGAGGGGGAGAAGGAAACCTTTTGAACCCACAGGTGCTTGTGAGAGCTGAAGAGTTTTTTGGAGAACTAAAGTTTCTTCTCATAACAATTACTAGAAGATATATTGGACAATGTGACCTGAACTGTCAGAGAGGAGAGGAAGAGTTTTACTCTTTTAATTATGTTTCCTGCCATTGCTTCAAAGCTTGCTTCTTTTCAAACTTGCTGGAATGTTTATATTGCCTAATAAAGTTAACATTGTAATTCATCATGTCTCTAGCGTTATGCTTGGTTGGATGTATTCAGCCAGAATATGACACGAAGCTAGCTCTCAAAAACTTCCTAAATTAATTAAGGGGTCCTGAGCCCTTATGCCTTTCGGGAAGTTTCCAGAGTGATGGTAAAAACCCAGAAGATGCCTGACATGGAGATGCTGGCTGGAGCTGGGTCAAGATCAATCAGTGGGACTCCAGATGGGGCTGAAAGCACTTTTGTAACCCCACCAGCCTCGACCCATCCTAAGAAGTGAGTTGAATGTGAGGAGCCAACCCCAGCCCTGGAATGGATGGGTGGGGCAGAACATTCAACCACCCCAAGCTGGAGAAGTGGTGAGAGGAGTTAAGGAGAGCAGCAGCAGCTGAGTTCATGATGTACTGCCCTCAATCCCAGTGGGACAGAGAGCTGGAGTGGTGGGAGCAAGGTGTTTTGGAGTGGACAGACCCCAAGGAGGCACGAATGAAAGCATTTTAACAAACTGCATCACTGTCTGGTTTGGTGGCAGCAGTGCCTCAGATAGAAAGCCCATATAGAGAATGGTAAGGACAGCCGAGAAGATCATAGGAAGCTCACTTCCTGGTATTCAGGATGCTGCTTATAAGCACTATGTGCTTAGAGCTGAAAGCATTGTTAGGGACCCCATACACCCACTTTATAGTCTGTTTCTGTTGCTCCCCTCCAGGAGGAGGTTTCGAAGTATTTCTAGCAGGATTACCTGATTCTATAATAGCTTTGTTCCCTATGCCATCCATCTGGTAAACTTACAAGATTTGTTTTTCTCACCATGCATATGTACAGGGCTTTTTTTCTCATAGAACGCTCAGAACGGCATTCCGGCACCTTTTTTTGCAAAAAAAAAAAAAGTTCCCTCTGAAAGCCTATTGCAGGGCTAGGCAATCTTGGCCCTTTTTTATGACTCGTGGACTTAAACTGCCAGAAATCCTGAGCCAGCCTTGCTGAGGGGAAAGGGACCGGTTTCCAAGCTGAGCCATGCTGGCTCAGGAATTCTGGCAGTTGAAGTCCTTGAGTCATAAAAGAGCCTGCACTAGAGGAGGACATTAAAATTATTTACAGGGTTACTTCTTTAGGAACTAAACTTTTAGAATCTAAAACAGCTAATTCAAAAAAGGCAACAGGAAAGAACCTCACATTTTTCATCTGCTTCTGTCTTTTGGAAGGTAAAATTAGATAACAAAATAATCTATTTCCTATGTTAACATCTCTGCAATGAAATCAATAAAGGTAACAGGAAAGAAATGAGAAACATTTTTCTCAATGTAATATGTCTAATTTAGCTGATGCTAGAAAGAAAAAGTATCTTTTGTACATACTCTTGAAAACTATTTTGAATCTAACCATATATTACAACTAAATCACTTTAAATTAAACAATTCTTAAGAATGAAATATTAATAATTTGGACTTTACTTTTACTGTTTGGACTGTTGTGTGTTTTGAAAAATAGATTATTTAGAATCTAGTTATGTTGCACCAGTCTTTAAATAATTAACCTAGTATATACATAACAATATATGATGTTTCCCATGGTGAGCTTAACATCAATAACAACATTTATTAAAAAGGCTAAAATAATTTCTGGTGGTATTATCTGTACATTAAAATTTTGTTTAGTCACAATCTTTCACTTTTCACATTCTGGAAAAGTAGTGCTCATGTATCCTAGCAAAAGATGTTACATATGTGCATAAGCATAGTCAGTAGTATATGCCTTTTTAAAAATATCAAACATGCAAAGAAACAAAAAGTCCAAAATATCTGTATTACATCCAGAAATGCCAACTTTGGAACCAATATTTCTCATCCATAACTATGGCACCCTAAGGATACCTGCATACATGCAAATGCTTCTCTGGGATCAGTAACGCAGCAGGGATTGCTTTTTCCTTCCAGTAACAGATTGCTGGGAAATACCAAACATGGCCTTAAGAATTCCAATGTTAGTTACAAATTTTTCTGGATGTGGTTGGAAAGAGGTCTAGAAATGCCAGCAGAAATACATCACTTTTGCTGAACGTGCACACACAACTAATTACAATCTTCAATTATATGTGATATATCCAGGGCTTTTTTCCCCCATACAATGCTCAGAACGGTGTTCTGGCACTGTTTTTTGCACACACACACAGACACACAGACACACACACACAGAGAGAGAGAGACACACACACACACAAAGCTGAAGGAAACTGTTCCGGAGAGCCAAATTCTCCTCAGGCAGCCAGGTTGCAAAGCAGCAGAATGCATTGCAGCGACAGGCCTTCAGATGGCTCAAATCAAAGGAAATGTGATCCGTACAGGCTAATTTAAAAGTGGGAGGGTAAGAAGGGCCGAGTGTAAACAGGTTGCTTAGCAACCTGATTAAACAGTCTCTGTAACTTTCAGCTCCAGGTGCCTTGCCTTTTTTAAGCTGGGAAGTTGAAAAAAAGGCTAAAAAGAAGTCAATAGAGTGCTATCAAGGAAAATGTATAGATATAGCCAGCAGATGTTTAGGGAACCTTTATTTTTCATACACTGTTCGAATTTTGTTTTAATGCCATGGTGATACACAATCAAATGTAGTGAGTCTTTTTTTTAAATCCCAAAGCATCTGTTCATTAAATACAGTATAACAAAGTTTTGGATGATGGAATTATTTTTTATCTAAGGATAACTAATGATAACAGCTCTTAAATCTGTTATTTTGTTTTATTTTTGCACAAAAACTTATATAATTTGCACTTGTCAAGGTAAAAATCACCTTTGTAGAGGGCGACGGACCGTGCTTCGGAGAATGCATGATACACTTGCAGGAAGGCAAGAAAAAACACGACGCATAATCTTACTAAATACCTTTTACTTACAAAATATAAAAACTAAATATATATTATACAGAGCTAGCTAGCTGCATCCTAACGTAACAGACAGTAACAGCAAAGTGAAGAAAAACAATACAGATAATAACTCTGGGAACTTCTTCTAGACATGCGCACTAAACAGACTTAAACCATAACATAGCTAGTCATATGGGATTCACTATGGTTACCAGATAAGTTATCACAACAGGTGCAGAGAACAGGGGAAAATGTACAGTTAGAAATGAACTTTTCTGACGAACAAAAAAAACGTGCAGTGACATTCCCCTTCTTTCGTCAGCAAAGTGAAGACTCAGGTAAGGCACATCTTCTCACGCAGATACTCATGCTGGGCTGTAGGAAGTGGTTTGTTCAGCATGTCAGCAATTTGATCACGTGTAGGCACATACTGTAACGTCACAAAACCTTGTTTAACCAGTTGCCTTATGTTTTGATATCGGATGTCAATGTGTCTGGACCTTGAACCTGTAAAACGTGTTTCAGAAATATAAACCACAGATTCATTATCTTCCATCACTGTGATTGGTCGAATCGGATGTGTCCAGATCTCTGTGACTAAAGCATCAAACCAGGTTAAAGAATTGCATGCATCAGACACACAAGCATACTCAGCTTCTGTAGAGGAACAAGAAACAAGATTCTGTTTACGCACATGCCAGTAAACAGGACATCCATTTAAAAACATCATGTAACCTGATGTACTTTTCCGTGACTTCTTATCACTCGCCCAATCTGAATCTGCAAAACAACATAACTCTGCATAGTCAGTATGTGTTGGTTCCAACAACAACTTCATGTCTTTGGTGTGTTTTAGATACCTCAATAACTTTTTAACACATGTCCAATGAAACTGTTTTGCCTTGCCTACGTGTCGTGATAAAAGATTAACACTAAGTGCAATGTCGGGTCTAGTCCAACTACTAATATACAGCAGTGACCCAATGACTGAGCGATATAGTGTTTGATCTTCGAACTCAGGACTTGGTTCATGTGCCAAAATGTGAAAGTCAGTTTGCATGGGTATACTCACAGGCTTAGCGTCCTCCATGTTACAGTGATGTAACAGTTGTTCAATCTTCTCTCCTTGTGTAAGACTGAACCCCTTCTGAGTTTTGGCAATTTGAACACCTAAATAAGTGTTAATACACCCTAAAGACTTCAATGTGAAAAACTTTTGTAAAGCTTTAGCAAAAACCTCACTCATCTGCTTATTTGGACCAATATAAACAATATCATCAACATAAACAAGAATTATCTCATACCTATTACCGGATCTTTTGGTAAACACGCATTCATCTGTTTCGGACTTAATAAAGCCCATTGACTTTAGTTTGTCAGAAAGACATAAGTACCACATTAAACCAGACTGTTTCAGACCATAAAGACTTTTGTGTAGAAACCAGGTATCCCCTTCTTGCTGTCTGAAACCTGGAGGACCTTTGACGTAGATGTCTTCATCAAGATCAGCGTGTAGATAAGCCGTTTCAACGTCGAACTGGAAAACTTCCAGGCCAAGGATAGTTGCAGTGGCTAAAGCAATTTTCACACTTTCAGTCCGCACTGTGGGTGAGTATGTATTTGTATAGTCCTCAGGATAACGTTGAGCAAAACCCTGGGCTACGAGTCTGGCCTTGTACAACGACTCACCATTCGGCTTCTTTTTGATCCTGTAGACCCATCGAGTACCAATAACTTTCTTGTTTGCTGGAGGGCTTGCAGGTGTAAACACTTGAAGTTTCTTTAGACTGTCCATTTCAGCCTGCATTGCCTCAAACCATTTATCCTGTTCTGATTCAGGAAGATGTTTGATCTGTGTGAACTTCTCAGGTGGAAGCGTTACATTACAAATCAAAGGTACAGGTGTTTTTGTTACTTGCCACGAATACCGTTTTGGAGGGATTCCCTTTGTGGACCTCTTGGAACGTCTCGGGCCAACCGTCCATTCTTCTTCTGTGTCGTCCTCGTCTTCATCATCGTCGCCAGCAGCAACATCAGCGGCTTGCGAAGACGGAACAGTAGGTTGAGAAGAAGTCGTGGAAGGAACATTCTCCTGTGATTCTTGATCAGGTTGCGTGGCATCAGCAACATCATCTCTAGGAAAATAAACTCCAGGATCGTTAGAATGAATCCTGGACCAGTCCGCATCTTCCTCAAAAGTAGCAGATTGTGAAACCACAATAACATGATGAGAGTCAATGTATTTGCTCCATTTTGAATTATCATCAATGCCCATAAATCTCATCCTTTTTGCTGCAGGACCCCCTTTCTTTCTTTGGGCTAAAGGAATATTCACCATAGCATAGGAACCAAAAATATGGAGATGTGAGAGATCAGGCTTGTGTCCATACAACATGAAATAAGGGGTCTGATTTATCACACTACTCCAAGTACGGTTGATGATATGGTTAGCATATTTGATAGCTTCACCCCAGTATGGAAGACTGAGGTTAGCATCTTCAAGGAGGCAACGCATCATGGTTTGCAAAACCCCATTTCTGCGTTCTGCCACCCCATTTTCAGCTGGAGTATAAGGAGCAGATGTCTGATGTACTATCCCATTCTCACGCATCCAGTCCTGGAAACGTTGAGACATGAATTCAGCACCGCGATCACTCTGGATTCTGGCAACGTTGACCTCGAATTGGGTATAGACAAGACTAGCAAAGTCTTTAAAGATCTGAAAGGTCTCAGATTTTTCTTTCATAGGATATACATATCCATATCTAGAATAATTGTCAACGATTGTCAAGAAATATCTTTTACCACCAAGTGTTGGTGCAAAAGGACCAACTATGTCAGTGTGTACCAAATCAAAAATGCGTGTTGACAGGCGTGTAGCGCGTTTTGGAATTGCTGCTGCCTTGGATTTGGCTTTCTTGCAGACAGCACAGTCCAAGAACACCTTACACCCCTTTAGATCCAAACCTCTTGCGAACTCTGGCATCTTCTTCAGAACACGGAAACTGGCATGACCCAATCTTCTGTGCCACTTATGGATACACCTGGAATGCAAAGGTTTACCTGTTAGTGAATTCTCAACTTTAGCATTTTTATTAGGAACCCCAGGCTTGCTGTGAGCAACCTGTGTCTTTTTTGTATTTTTATCATTATTAGGAACCTTTGGAGTAGCAACAGGATCTCTCTCTGGGACATCTCTCTCTGGGCCTGTGCTCTTTGGAACGTGTATACTTGCCTGCTCTTGCTGCTTAGGCTTTGGTTTTAAGTAATAAACACCACCAATCAACATGGTTTCAGCAACAATATCTCCGTCTTTGACTATATAACTTGCTTTTTCAAGATGGTGGACCTGAAAATGAGAAAACCTAGACAAATGACTCTGACTAAGCAAATTACTACTGGCAGACGGAACATAGTAAACATTTGGAATGAGAGCATCAAGCTCTTCAATGTAGACAGTTCCTTTTCCCATGACCTGAACAGGATGATTGGAAAAAGAGTAAAGTTCACGAAGTTCAGGTTCAGGCTCGTGCATCTCAGTGTAAAGCTCTTTTCTGTAGGTTACATGTAATGCTGCTCCACTGTCCAAAGTCCAAAGAAGTCGTCTGTCGTACTCTGGTTGAGGCTGTGGATCGTTGGTCACAACCAATGTGGCAAGTGGAGCTTGTGGATCACGCTTGGAACCACGACCATGACTTTGTCGTCCGCCTCTACCTCTGCCTCCTCTGGAATCTGTTCCTCTGGGCTGGTATGTGACGGGCGCTGGAACTCGTTGGGGACAATCCCGGGTGGCATGTCCCACACGATTGCAGATGTAGCATCTTGGCATCCTTGGAACGTAGGTCCTTCCACGGAAGGCACGCCTCGCTGAAGCTCTTGATGCAGGTGGTTCCCTTAAATGTGGCGCAGCTTGCATAACTGCCTCTTCTTCGGCTAGGATCCTGCATACATGATCCACTGTGCGTTGAGCAATAGGCACTTGATTGATCTTGGAAATAGCATCTTTCCACTCATGATTCAAAGAATTGATGATAATGCTGATCATTTGAAAATTATCAATAGGATAGCCTTTTTCACCCAGTTCTTTTCTAATACCTTTCATTTTAGTCAAATGTGCTCCAATATGTTCACCAGGTTTTAATCTGGAACCATGGAACTCAGACAAAAGCAAACATGTAGACTCAATTGATGTAGGTCGATAACATGCCTCTAACTGAGTCCAAATTTGTTGGGCAGTTGCATCTTGTGAAAACGTGAGCTGCAATTCAATGTCCATTGACATCAATAATGTTGTGCATGCTCTATTATCCAAGTCCCATATGTCAGGAGTCCATGGCTGGGCAGGAGGATTAAACACCATCATGTGAGTACCTTCTCTGCGTAACAAAAGTCCAACCTCACTGACCCATGCCCTGTAATTCTGTCCTGACTTCTTTAATTTTGAGTCACCAGCCAGTGGTACAATGGAAGGTGTTTGATGAGGAAAATACAATTGAGGTACTGGCTGTGCAGGTTGTGCAATCCGACCATAACCTGCAGGGGGCACCAGTGGCGTCTGTGCCTGGACATGCGGCAGTTGCATTGAAGCTGCCGGTAGTATTGGTGCTGGCTGTGACTGTCTTTGAGCTGCTATTCCACCCTGGCCAGCAGGAGGCACTGGTGCTGGGGCTGGTGCATTAGCATAATCTGCAGATGACACTGGCCTTCGCATATAAGAACCCGGTGGCAATTGCATGTGGGCTACATATGGCTGTGCTCTGCCAGGTAGAAGGGCTTGCATAGAAGCAATATTAACAGGAGAAGCAATAGTAACAGGAATCCTAGCACCATCAGGGACTGGAGCCTCAGATGATGGCAGAAATCTTGTATCTCTGAGCAAAGACTCCTCCATAGACAATTGCGAGAGTAAGAGCTCCAATTCATGTCTTAATGCAGCTTCACCAGTAGATGGTGCCATAACATTTGCTTCAGGCATCACTGTGGCTCTGTATGTCCTTTGGGACAGCCCATAATCATGTGACATAGGAGCCTCCGGTTCCCATTCGTCTTGCATGACACTCAATGATGGGCGTGACTTTAGCTTTGGGGAAGAAGGAGGCAATATGGCTTCTCCTTGTGGGTGTGGCAATATGGCCGGTTCATGCTCATAATTCCTCTCATATTGCTGAACCATTGACACATATTTCTTTGCCTGCTGCAAATGCCTTTCAAAAACCCCAATTAGTTCACAGTAGCCTTGCATAGCCCTATCTCGCATAGTTTGCTTGGGGCTTGAAGGAGCAGAAGGAATTTTCCTCGGCTGAACTTTAGGTTTCGCTCCAAGCCTTTGAAATTCATCTTGAGCCCCTGGAGTGTGAACATTTTCAAAAGCAGCTGCCAGGGAGCTTGGAAAAGTAGAAAAAGGAGTGACTGACCTTGCATCGTGGACAGGAGCAGGCGCGTCTTCTCCAAGGCGTGTGGCCGAAGCTATCGGAGTTCTTAAGGTCGAAGGGATCTGCCCCACAGAAAGACTCCTTTCCAGCCGTGGCTTCCTTCCTGACATGTTTCAGCAGTTAATCACCGCTGCCTCACTAGCACTAACTAACTGATAACAGCCGCAGAAACATGCTTCTCCAAAAACATAAATCAAACCATCCTCGATACCAAAATGTCAAGGTAAAAATCACCTTTGTAGAGGGCGACGGACCGTGCTTCGGAGAATGCATGATACACTTGCAGGAAGGCAAGAAAAAACACGACGCATAATCTTACTAAATACCTTTTACTTACAAAATATAAAAACTAAATATATATTATACAGAGCTAGCTAGCTGCATCCTAACGTAACAGACAGTAACAGCAAAGTGAAGAAAAACAATACAGATAATAACTCTGGGAACTTCTTCTAGACATGCGCACTAAACAGACTTAAACCATAACATAGCTAGTCATATGGGATTCACTATGGTTACCAGATAAGTTATCACAACAGGTGCAGAGAACAGGGGAAAATGTACAGTTAGAAATGAACTTTTCTGACGAACAAAAAAAACGTGCAGTGACAGCACTTGCACTCATTTACAAATAGAATGTTGTTAAAATGTAATGGTGTTGAAATAATTAGTGCACACATATACCTTAAACCAGTTTATTGCATTTGGCAATTTTACTAACAAAAAAATCTCATTGTCAACCAATATAATTTATTTAATTTGAAATCAAGTGAAAAATTGATTTATTTTATTAAAACAAATTAATGGCAATTCTTTTATAAGAAGTTGCCTCAAACAAAATGAGTTTGACATGCCTGCTCTAGATAGTTGAATGCTCCAAAATAAATTCTAGACTAGACCTGTACGTGCAGCCTTTCAAGCACCCTTGGACAGAGCACAGACTTTTTTTTTAAAAAAAAAAGTAATAAAATCACCACCACTGCCCTGAAAGTCATGTTGCCTAGTGCCACCATGGCTTACCATGACCACAAACTCCAACATTGTAGACGCTCTAGTCACCAAATCATTGATTAGCCCACCAGCATTCCTTTGCAGACCACAAATATTTTTAATTTATCAGTGTGGGCCTTTCCCTTCCACAAGTTGCACAGACCTCTTCTAGATTTTCCTCTTGCCTTTCCGAGTTAACTCCTTGGTCTGTCATTGAGCAAGAATTGACTTTGTAGGGAAGGATATTATCATTTGATGTATATTTAACATATGTTCTACCTTTATTTATGATTATATAATATTTGTATGCAATCCACATGGCGATGTTTGGGGCAACACAATATTTTTAAAATCATAAGATTAAAACATAAAAGCAGGGCTTTTTTTCTCATAGAACGCTCAGAATGGTGTTCCGGCACCCTTTTTTGCACGCACACACACACAAATCTTTTGCACAAGCTATGCTACTTCCTCTATTGGCTTTCAAAAGCCAATAGGAATTGCTGCTGAGCGTGCCAAAAGACCTGGCCGGCAAACATTGCACTGGCAAGTTGTCTGCAGTGAAGGCGAGTTGGCAGGAACTTTGCATCCCTCCCTGCTGCCCAACTACACCATCTCAACTAGGTAAGTAATAGACGACAAGGAGAGGGAGGTGGGTTCTGCAGAGTCCATGTGCACTCCTTCCTTGTGCTCACCCATGTCAGCCAGGCTGGTGGCCTACCTGGTGCTGGACCTACCTGGTGGTGCCACCGTCGCCTCACCCTGCATGCCTAAGTGGCCGCCCTGCATTGCCTGGCCTGCACCACCTCCACCACCCGCCCTGTGCAGCCCCACCATATAGAGCAAGCCCCGCTGCTCCCACAGCACCAGCCACACCGGCTCCGGCCCTGGGGGGCAGCCCGCCACTAACACCCCTCGCACCCATGACTGCAGCAGCACCGCCCCCCCACCCCCCCCGACTCCTGCGCCCACCAAGATGAAAGTTCCGGCACCTTTTTTTTTTAGAAAAAAACACACTGCATATAACCCAAACTAGACTGTGGTTTCTCTGTATCATATAATATATGTGGGTATATGCATAATTCTGTATTTATTTATTTTTGTCATATTTATGTTGTGTATATCAGAGGCGGTGACCCTTTGAGAGCTGAATGGAATGAAATTTCATTTTAATGTATGCTGATTAGTGTACATTCAAAGTGACAATAAAGTTATTATTCTATTATGGAGAAAACTACCCTGACAGTGAAGCCCTGGTGGATGTCGTAATGGCCAACCTCGAAGGAGAGATGGCAGAATGGGTGACAATTCTTCACGATGAAGGCGCCCCTGAGTTGGCAGACCCAGACACATTTCTCACTGGGCTCAGAGACCAGTTTGGAGACCCTGCACAAACCCAACAGGCAGAAGTGGAGGTTTAGAAGATCAAGCAGGGGAGCAGACCAGTAGCTGAACATTAGAGAATTCAGGAGGATCAAAGGGAGGCTGAGGCACTGGCCAGAGCAGCTCTTGACCCAATACTTCTGAGCGGGGCTGAGCCGTGACCTCATCCATATATGTCTAGCCCAAGGGATCCCGGACCGACTTAGTGACTGGTACCAACTAGTCACCACCATATAGATAGACCTGGCAGTGTACAAGGACCACGGGGGCCTTGGACTGTGGCAGAAGAAAAGCCAAGAAAGGCGCACATTGGGGAGAAAATTACCAGTGGCAGCACCCCCGGCACCTGCAGGGCTGTCACACTGCGCTCCCATCATGTGCTTCCACTATGGTCAAGAAGCTAGCAATATGCCTGGCACCAACCCCTCAGATGACTTCCATGGTGCAAACCCCCTCGAAGCCAAAGAAGCCACTGAAGGGGAAGGGGAAATCCTGAGCAGCAACCTAGGTTGTTGAGGTCTCCCCTCCAGAGCACAGAGGGGATGGAACTCTGACCAAAGGGGGGCCACTAATGACCCTTTATAACAGCAAGAGCAAGGAAGAAGATGACTGACGGTGAGTCAACCAGTCAACCATCTTGAAGTTAGGGTGGGCATCAAAGCATCCCACTCAGGGGCCAGGGGGTGGTTAAGACCCTCATAGACTCTGGCTGCTCCTGTTGCCTAATTAGTCAAGCTGCTATGCAGAGGCTAGGACTATACATAAGGAAGCTTAGGAAACCTGTGAAGTTTCTGTGAAGCTCACTGATAGGAGGCAAGGCCACTTCCCAGCTTACCAAGCCAGTACAGCTAGAGTTGGGGGACCAGAAAGAGACTATTCATTTTATGGTCACCCCAAGGATGGCAGAGGACATGATCCTGGGTCTAGCTTGGTTAGCCAAGGAGGGGCCACGGCTTTATTGGGAGAGAGCCTCAAAGCAGTTGATTATGAGGAAGTGAGCCCTGAGCCCTCCTGACAAGGGAGAAGAGAAGCAGCAAGGCGGCAGTAGAGAAGGGGAAGGAGCAGCCATCCATCCCAAGAGAGTACCAGGACCTCATGGAGGCGTTTAGCGAGAAAGAGTGTGACATCTTGCCCCCTCACTGCCCCACAGACTGTGCCATAGAGATCCTGCCTGAGGCGAAGCTTCCCAAGCCAAAGATGTACGCTATTACTCCGAGGGAGCTGAGGGTGTACACTGATAAGAATTTATTTTATTTATTTTATTTTATTGGATTTATATACCGCCCTTTCCCGAAGGACTCAGGGTGGTTTACAGGGTATTTAAAACAAGGAATACAAAAGTTAAAAACAATTTAAAAAGATTAAATCAATCCCTGAAAAAAGTAAAACCCCCAATTAAAATTAAAATTCTCAGCCTGGGCCAGAGAGCTCGAAGAGCCAGTTTTTCAGGTCCCGGCGAAATGAACGAAGGTCAGGGGCAGTCCTAAGCTCCACGGGCAGCTGGTTCCAGAGGGCAGGCGCACCCACTGAGAAGGCCCTCCCCCTGGGTGTTATCCACCGGCAATCTTTTACCGGCGGCACCCTGAGAAGACCTTCCCTGTGGGAGTGCACTGGACGAAGGGAACTTGATGCTGGCAGCAGGTGTTCCCTCAGATATCCCGGACCCAAGCCATTTAGGACTTTATAGGTCATCACCAGCACCTTGAATCTCACCTGGAGGGCAACCAGGAGCCAATGCAGCTCGCGGAGTAGAGGTATTACACGGGAGTATCGGGAAACCCCCATCACAACTCGCGCGGCCGCATTCTGCACCAGCTGAAGCCTCCAAGTGGTCCTCAAGGGCAGCCCCATGTAGAGAGCGTTGCAGTAGTCTAAACGGGAGGTCACGAGCGCATGAGTGACTGTGTGTAGGGCATCTCGGTCCAGGTAGGGTCGCAACTGGCGCACCAGGTGAACCTGGGCAAAAGCCCCCCTGGTCACGGCTCCTATATGATCTTCAAAATTGAGCCGTGAATCCAGGAGGACGCCCAAGTTGCGAGCCCTATCAATGGGGGGGTAACACCTCACTTCCCATCGTTAAAGGTTAAACGAGGGGTTTCATCCAAGCAGCAAAATCCCAAGTGGAGACCCCAGTACTATTTAAGAAGATGGGTCGCTGAGATTGTGCATGGATTTTTATGGAATTAACAGCGTATGTGTGGAGAACATGAAGGACATTGTAGACCATTTGGCTAAAGGAAAAATTTTCACGAAATTAGACCTGAGGGAGGCGTACTATCAGGTGGGGATTAAGGAAGGTGATGAGTGGAAGATGGCCTTCAATTTCCCCCTTGGTAGCTACCAGTTTAAAGTTGGTGACAGTTGGTGGCACATGCACACACAGCAGCTCAGTGCTCTCTGGTCGCTCTCAGGGGGTTAGATTAGGCAACTATATCTCTTCAGCTGTGTGTTGAGCCCTCTACTTTACACCCTCTACACTTATGACTGCACCCCCATTCATCCCAGTAATATTATTGTTAAATTTGCAGATGGTACAACAGTGGTGGGGCTTATCTTTAAGGGGGATGAGTCTGCCTACTGGGATGAGGTGGAGCAGTTGCTCTTGTGGTGCAGAGACAATAATTTGGTTCTCAACACAACTAAGACCAAGGAGCTTATAGATTACAGGAGGAATAGATCAGCAGCAGGGACTGTGTGGAGCGGGTGGCAAGCTTTAGGTTTCTGGGTGTTACGATAAAGGAGGACCTGACCTAGAGTCCTCATGTTATAGCATTAGTTAAGAAGGCCCAGCAGAGATTATATTTCTTGAGACTTCTCAGGAAACAACTGAATGAAAAACTGCTGGTGACCTTCTACTGTTGCTCCATAGAGAGCATTCTAACATTTGTGTGTGGTTTGCTTGTTGCACAGTAGCAAATAGGAAAGCATGCCAGAGGGTCATTGCCATCACCCAGAGGATAATTGGCTGCCCTCACCTCCCACCCCTGGACAAACTGTACAGTTTCCATTGTCTTAGGAAAACTCAAAATGTTCTTAAAGACTCATCTCATCCCAGACATTCTTTTTTTGAAGTATTACCATCTGGCAGATGGTACAGGATAATAAAAACCAAGACAAATAGGGGATAGAAATGGACCTGGGGAAGCTGAAGTCCACCCTGGAGTGGCAGGCTCCTCACACCTGCAAGCAGCTGCAGGGCTTGATGGGGTTTGCACATTTCTACTGGCAATTTATCCCTTTTTTCGCCATGACTGCCTTGGCGATCACTGAACTGTTGAAAACAGGGGGGGGAAAGGGGGGGGAAAGCCCCGGGCAAATCATCCCTTAAACTGGATGATGCAAATGCCAGGCAGCATTAGAAAAGTTGAAGGGGCTATTTGCTGCTGAACCTGTGTTAAAACACCCAAACCCTGAAGAGTCTTTTATGATCCAGGCAGATACCAGAGACATAGCTATGGGAGTGGTCCTCCTCCAGCAAAATGAGGAGGGGAACTTACAGCCATGTGCATACACATCTCACAAGCTAAATGAGACAAAGCAGCAATGGGCAGTGTGGGATAAAGAGACTTTTGTGGTGTGGTGGGTGCTACTAACCTAGAGGCAGTTTCTGGAGTGAAGCAAGATTCCCTTTTGAAGTGTGGACGGACCATAAGAACTTAGAAGTCCTAAAAAGTCCCCACAAGCTTTCTCCTAAGCAAGTCAGATGGGCACAGTATTTTAAAAGATTTGACTTTGAACTAAAATACCTCCCGTGGGGGGAGGAGAACTTCCTGGCTAATGCCCTGTCCTGCATGCCCCAATACAAAAGCACCTGGCAGGAGGTAATGAGTTTGGTCATCCCCAATAGACAGCAAGCGGCACAGGCAATGACCAGACGGCAGGAGAAAAAGAGAAACTCACCTCTCACCAATGTGTTTGCACAACAGTTAAAGCCAGAAAGTTGCAAACCAACACATGGTTTGTGGCTTATCAGAAATAGTTGACCATGAGGGAGGGGTTGGCATGGAAAGGGGACAAATTGTATGTCCCAGACCACCTGCGACTGCAAGTCCTACAACGAACCTATGATGCTAAGCAAACAGGCCACTTTGGATTCCTGAAAACGCTGCATCTCACCAATCATCAGTTCTGGTGGCCAAAGGTGAAGAAAGACATTGAGAGCTATGTGGGGAGCCGTGCTGTCTGCATGGCCAGCAAAAGACTACCAGGAAGAGTCCAGGACTGTTGCAGCAGGTGGCTGACATGACCAGATCCTGGGAAGAGATAGCTATGGACTTTATAGTGGAGCTGCCAGAGAGTGGGGGAAGCATCATGATCTGGACTGTGATAGAGTTATTTTCCAAGCAAGCCCACTTCATCACCTGTGCTGGTCTCCCCTCAGCCCAGAAACTAGAAAAGATGTTTTTACAGCACATCTATCAGCTGCATGGCACACCTAAGTGTATCATCTCAGATCGGGGGGGGGGGGGTCCAATTTACTGCTAAGTTCTGGAGGTAGTTTGTGAAAATGATTGCATCTTCCCAGGGGCTCAGTTCTGCTTTTCATTCCAAGTACTAATGGATTGGTGGAATGAGCTAATACAATAGTGGAACAGTACCTGCGTTGCTATGTCAACTATCAGCAAACAAACTGATCAGAAGTTTTCCCTTTTTCAAAGTTGCATATAATAATGCGGTGCACAGCAGTACTGGTTTCACTCCATTTAGGTTAGCCATGGGGGTGGAGTTTGTGCCCATTCCAGAGTGCCCCCAGGAGACCCCATCCACAACCACCCTAAGTGACTGGATGAGTTGTTTTCTTTTTTTTTTTTTATTGAAAAGTTTTAAAATACAATTTTCCTTTAAAAAAAACCCCTTCCCCCTCCCTCCTCCCCCCTACCTCCCCTCTCCCCCCCCCTACTTCCCAGAGCTGAATACAAGGTATATATATATATATAAAAAGCAAACCTAAGCAACCATATACTAACAACTATAAATTCTAAAATCCATCACTCTCTAGCTTATATAGGATAAAACAAACCTTAACAATATTAAATATATGTATAAAAAAAAACTAGAATAAGAAAAGGACACTCTCTAGCTTATATAGAATGGAACAAACCTTAATAGTATTAAATATATATTAAAGACAAAAAAAAAGAAAAAGAAGAAAAAACCCCTTCTCAACCCTATACTTATCCTAAATAAACTCCATCCATTTTATCCATTCCATGATATAACATTCTTACAAATAATTTTCCAAATTAACCAAGGATCCCAAATCAAAAAAACTTTAAAGTCAACTCTTCTGTAATCGGCCGTTCCTCTTCCAGTACCACAATCCAAAAAAAAACCTCACCCTTTCCACAGAACCACCAAATATAAAAATATATTGCGTCTACACCCAAATCTTTTCCCCCCTCCCCTACTTGACTACTTGACTATATCGTAAAAGTTCCATAGACTTCTGCAATTCCTGCTACTTTCTCTTCTTAGATCGTTTTGCAGCAGCACGCCTCACCCTCTGTTTTATAGATTCATCCGACGAGGTTGTATCTTGATCTCCTCCAACACCGTTGTCTTCTATCTGACCATCTTCGGCCTCTTGATGCACTCCTTCTCCAGATCCCTTTCCAGCTTCCAAATGAGGATGAGTTGTTTTCAAATGGTTTGTAGAGCGATGCAAAGGCTTTAGCTAAGGCAGCCGAGAGTCAGAAAAAAAAAGCTAGACAAAAAACAAGCTCCCCAGGAGACAATATCTTAAGCCGAAACAAAGTTGCAAGAAGTTAGGGCCAAAGTACATAGGTTCTTTGCCCATAGTGAATTTCATTAACCTGGTGACCGTAGAGCTAAGACTACCAAGGTTGTTGGGTAAAGTACATCCAGTTTTCCATTGTGGTAGGAGGAATTCAATTGCCCAAGAGAGTGTGGACACTCTTTGCTGGATATTTTAATATTGATTTCTGCACTGAACTGGAGAGTAGAAGGATTGGAGTTGGCATCCTAAATGGCTCTTTTCAATTGCCAGAAACTCCTCCTCTTACTGTTTGAATCTCCTTATTAATTTCAACTCATTGATCCTTGTTTTCCTGAAGTTTTCAGTTCAGAAAAAAATGCGTCTTGCAGATGACACCACTTTAGAAGTCTCTAAACTTCTCTCCTTGGTCTTTTTTTTTTTTGCAAGCTTTAATACGCCCAGCTTCTTTATCCTTAGATGGACTGGCATATAGTTCCATTAATAATCCTTGTAGCTCTTTTCAGAATTTTGTCCAGGATATCCATGTTCCTTTAAAAGTTAAATGCCAAGAACTGACAACATATTCCAAGTACAGGATGTTAGGGTTGTGTATCGTGGAATTATTACCTCTTACGATCAAAATGCAATGTTTTCTTTAAATAACTCCAATATTGTATCAATCATTTCTAGATGCTGCATCTCACTGCTTAAGTTTATAGCTCTCACAGGTACACTTAGAAACTTTTCATATTTAGGGAATCACTTTCAGATATAAACTTTTTCCTCTAAAATGTGAAATGCTTATGAAGGGTTCTGAAACTGGAACAAAAAGAAATTGTTTAGCCTAATATTGCTATCTCGCTCTGTAATGGCTGTCCAGTCTCTTCTTTTTTTTTTTATTTAAAAAGTTTTACAATACATTTTAACTTTAATCCCCCCCTCCCCCACCCCTATCCAACCCTCCCTATCCCTCCCCCCCACTCCCTCCCCCCCCCCCCCGACTTCCCAGAGCTAAATACAGGGCATAAAATCAAAAAACAAACATAGACACCCTTATGTTATCAACAATAAACTATAAATTCTATCTCTCTCTAGCTCATATAAAATGAATACAAACAATATTAACTTTACAAATAAAGTAGAGGAAAAAAAAGAGGAAAACAGAAAAAAAGCTTTGCTCAAAATAAATTTTCTTAATCCCAGTCCTTATTCATATTAATTTCAAAAAAAAAGAAAAAGAAAAAAGAAAAGAAAAGAAAAAAAACAAAAAGACTTTCACCTGCTATTTACATTCTCCCACCTTTCTCTAATTTCCAAACAATTTCTCAGTTACACGCCAAAAGTGCCTATCTCTGTTAGTCTTAATAATCTCCAACCAAACTAAACTACGATCAAAAATAGTTCTTGCATGTATCACACCAAATGTCTCACAGTTCCAAATCATCCTTAAATTCAAATAAAAGTTCAAATACAAAGAATATATAAAAAAAAAGATTTAGGCAATCTCTAAGACAACTTGTTATTAATTAGGAGCTTACATACCCATTCTTAGTTCAACACATACTTTAAATCCATTACCCTAATATACCTTTCTAGCAAGCAATCTTAAATTGTGTAAAATATTAACAAAAAAAACCTTCTTTCTCCTCTATAATTTTACTCCATTGACATTCTAATCTAAAAATTAATCAGCAATCTTCACGCCCCAAAACTTTTGGAGCACCTCTGTCATGACCCCCAAAACTTCTTTAGACCGCTCCTCTCTCACATCTTCACTGTAAGCACGCTTTGGAGATTCCATAACTTTCTGCTGATCTTGCTCTTGCTCTCGTCTCGCTCTTCTTAGGGCGGCACGCGTCCTCTTCTGGCCTCCTGCAGCAACCGATGAAACTGTGACTAGTGCAACCCCCTGCTCAGGCAGGAAACCCTATACCATTTCAGACAAATGGCTGTCCAGTCTCTTCTTAAAAACTTCCAGTGTTGGAGCATTCACTTTTTCTGGAGGCAGGTTGTTCCACTGGTTAATTGTTCTAATTGTCAGGAAGTTCCTCCTTAGTTCTAGGTTGCTTCCCTCCTTGATTAGTTTCCATCCGTTGCTTCTTGTCCTGTCTTCAAGCACGTTGGAGAATAGCTTGACTCCCTCTTCTTTGTGGCAACCCCTGAGATATTGGAACACTGCTATCATGTCGCCCCTCATCCTCCTCTTCATTAAATTAGACAAACCCAATTCCAGCAACCGTTCCTTATATGTTTTAGCCTCCAGTCCCCTAATCATGTTTGTTGATCTTCTCTGTACTCTTTCTAGAGTCTCAACATCTTTTTTACATCATGGTGACCAAAACTGGATGCAGCATTCCAAGTGTGGCCTTACCAAGGCATTGTAAAGTGGTATTAATACTTCACGTGAACTTGATTCTATCCCTCTGTTAATGCAGCCTAGCACTGTGTTGGCTTTTTCTGGCAGACGCAGCACACTGCTGGCTCATATTTAAGTGATTGTCCACTAAGACTCCGAGATCCCTCTCACAGTTACTACTATTGAGCAAGGTACCTCCTATACTATTCCTGTACATTTGTTTTTTCTTCTCTAAATGTAGAACCTTACTTTTTCACCATTTATTGAATTTCATTTTGTTACATAGCGCCCAGTGTTCAAGTCTGTCCAGATCCTCCTGTATCTTAAGCCTGTAATCTGGAGTATTGGCTATTCCGGCCAGCTTGGTATCATCAGCAAATTTGATGAGTTCCCCATCTATCCTTGTCCAAATCATTGATGAAGATGTTGAGGAGCACTAGGACCAGAACAGAGCCCTGGGGCACCCCACTACACACTTCCCTCCATGTAGATGTGGTTCCATTGAGGACCACACGCTGAGTACGGCCGGTCAGCCAGCTATGAATCCATCTGGTGGTGATGCTGTCTAACCCACAATTTTCTATCTTATCAAGTAGTAGGTTGTGATCTACTTTATCAAATGCCTTACTGAAGTACAAGTAAATTATGTAGATGTACTGAAGGAGGGAATGACTAATGTCTTCCTTATGATGTAATAGCTCTGTTGTCTGATTTTCATGGGCTAACAAAGTTTATAAAGCTTTTCTAAGATGTGGCACTTCTGGATGTAACTCTGCCAGTGTTCCAGTTTGCCACCCAGCTGGCTTTTATCAATTAAAGCACTGTTTCCTCAAGAAGCCTCTGTTTGAGTTACCTGATTAGACTTTTAATGGTATCTCAAATTTAAGGGCCAGTGACCTTACACTTATTTATTCACTCATAGTTTTGTGAATTGTGCTCATCTATGACAGAACTAAAATAATCTAACCTAATTTTGGGAACCCAAACACCATTAGTGATTTGCAGGGGCTTAGTACCGAGATATATTTAGAACATCATTTTGCAACCGCTGGTTAAGTTCCAAAGCGTGGGCCTCGACTCCCAGAATTCCACAAGAAAGGCGTTGCCAAGAATCCTGGGTACTAAAGCATTTGAAAGTTGCCCAAATGGGAAATGCTGATTTAGAAGTTTGAATCTTAAGTGTATAATCAAGCTGCTAACCGATGAATATACAGGTAAAACTCAAAAAATCAGAATATTGTGCAAAGTTCATTTATTTCAGTAATGCAACTTAAAAGGGGAAACTAATATATGAGATAGACTCATTACATGCAAAGCAAGATAGTTCAAGCCGTGATTTGTCATAATTGTGATGATTATTGCTTACAGCTCATGAAAACCCCAAATCCACAATCTCAGTAAATTAGAATATTGTGAAAAGGTGCAATATTCTAGGTTCAAAGTGTTCCACTCTAATCAGCTAATTAAGACATAACACCTGCAAAGGGTTCCTGAGCCTTTAAATGGTCTCTCAGTCTGGTTTAGTAGGAATCACAATCATGGGGAAGACTGCTGACCTGACAGTTGTGTAGAAAGCCATCATTGACACCCTCCATAAGGAGGGAAAGCCTCAAAAGGTAATTGCAAAAGAATTTGGATGTTCCCAAAGTGCTGTATCAAAGCACATTAATAGAAAGTTATGTGGAAGGGAAAAGTGTGGAAGAAAAAGGTGCACAAGAAGCAGGGATGACCGCAGCCTGGAGAGGATTGTCAGGAAAAGGCCATTCAAAAGTGTTGGGGACTTTCACAAGGAGTGGACTGAGGCTGGAGTCAGTGCATCAAGAGCCACCACACACAGACAGATCCCAGACATGGGCTTCAAATGTCGTATTCCTCTTGTCAAACCGCTCCTGAACAACAAACGTCAGAAGCGTCTTACCTGGGCTAAAGAAAAACAGATCTGGTCTGTTGCTTAGTGGTCCAAAGTCCTCTTTTCTGATGAGAGCAACTTTTGCATCTCATTTGGAAACCAAGGACCCAGAGTCTGGAGGAAGAATGGAGAGGTACACACTGCAAGATGCTTGAAGTCCAGTGTGAAGTTTCCACAGTCTGTGTTGATTTGGGGAGCCATGTCATCTGCTGGTGTTGGTCCACTGTGCTTCATTAAGTCCAGGGTCAACACAGCCGTCTACCAGGAGATTTTGGAGCACTTCATACTTCCTTCCACAGACAAGCTTTATGGGGATGCTGACTTCATTTTCCAGCAGGACTTGGCACCTGCCCACACTGCCAAAAGCACCAAAACCTGGTTCAATGACCGTGGGATTACTGTGCTTGATTGGCCAGCAAACTCGCCTGACCTGAACCCCATAGAGAATCTATGGGGCATTGCCAAGAGAAAGATGAGAGACATGAGACCGAACAATGCAGAAGAGCTGAAGGCCGCTATTGAAGCATCCTGGTCTTCCATAACACCTCAGCAGTGCCACAGGCTGATAGCTTCCATGCCACGCCGCATTGAGGCAGTAATTGCTGCAAAAGAGGCCCAAACCAAGTACTGAGTACATATGCATGCTTATACTTTTCAGAGGTCCGATATTGTTCTATGTACACTCCTTGTTTTATTGATTGCATGTAATATTCTAATTTTCTGAGATTGTGGATTTGGGGTTTTCATGAGCTGTACGCCATAATCATCACAATTATGATAAATCACGGCTTGAACTATCTTGCTTTGTATGTAATGAGTCTATCTCATATATTAGTTTCCTCTTTTAAGTTGCATTACTGAAATAAATGATTTTTTACACGATATTCTAATTTTTTGACTTTCACCTGTAAAGACCTTTACAATTTGGTTTTGTGCACTAGATACAACAGCGATATTGAAAAATCTGCCTTGGATGCCCACTTTGGCCCTCTGCAGATTCTCCGCCTAGTCGAGACTTGCCAGGCGATTGATGAAAAGGTGCATCTCCTCCTTCTCCCCCCCTCCCACTCCCCGGTTAGCGGGTGAAAAAGGAGCAGATCCCTCCTAAGAGAAATAGCCCACCTGAGCCCAACTCTCCGCCTCAAGAGCCTCCATAACCGTGGAACACCTCCGAGCCCACGGAATAAAGGTGCCGGCGGAGCACGGAGGAAGTGAGAATTAACGGAGGTCACCTAAGCGAGGATCGGTGATGGCTAACGCGATATAGTTGGGCGCGGCTCTTTTCGTGCTCTCGCGAGATGTCGCTGCCGGCCTGCCGGTAGCCATAGCAGCGAGTTGACGAGAGGGGATTCCCTCCGTACGGCCCTGTCCTCTTGGGCACCGGCGGTGAGTCAGTGGTGGCGGCGGCCAGCGATTCCGGCGCGGGGCAAAGTGCGAGGGCATCACAAAAGGGAGATTGATTCGCCTCTTCCTCCTCGGGGTGGCTCGTGAAGGGCTTGGAAAGACACGGGCGGCCGGTAGGGCTTCCCTTCAAGATGGAGGGTCTTTCTCGCCGCCCCTTATTCTTGGGCCTTCGTGCTGCAGGCCCGCTGCTCGCTTGGCAGGTATTCCGCCTCCCCGAATCCCCTTGCCGCTGCGGTTGAACTGGGGGTCGCGTGCAGTTTCCTTCTCAGTTTGGTCTGCAGGGCGACGCTGCCGGCGGGCGAAAATTTACCACTCCCACACGGAACCCCATGGGGAGAAAAGCCGGGCGCTTCAGCAGGCGCCCTGGCGGGAGTGGGGTTAGGGAGCAATGCTGAATGGTCACCTTGTAATTTGAAGATTCACTGCTGCCTCTTGCATTTTTTAATCCTTCTGGAGCCGGTTATGACGTTTTCCCTACTCTAAATTTGTGTGAACTCTTCTGTCAGTACACAATAAAACTGACTTAAATATCCCACATCTCCGCCGTTATGAAGTTTTTTGCTAGTTCTTCCCCCCCCCCCGGACATGTACTGTAATATTTAGAGAAACATTTACTTTGTAAATCCTATATTGGCGGGCCAACCTATTCACATTTATTCAGGTTTCACCGATTTTTTTTGCTAAATGTACTACTACCTCAGTGTTGAGCGGGATTACTGTTAATGTACGTTGAAATTATAAACTTTTTTTAGCTATTAAGTGTTCGTTCTAGTTCAATGCATTGTATTATATACTGCTCAAAAAAGGGAACACAAGATAAGACATCCTACTATTAAATACAGCACATTGTGTTGTTTAAGTGTTCCCTTTATTTTTTTGAGCAGTTTATTTCTGAACTTTTAGTCAGTTTTCAGAGCAGGTATGCAAGGCTACAGACTTATGAATTAAAATATATGTTGGATGGAATACTGTCATTGTCTGGCTTCATACATCATACTAGTTATAATTTGTTTTAAGCATGGTTTGTGGAAGAAATCATAAGGCCACCCCATCAAGAGATAGAATTTGTTCAATTTGCTGAGCTAAGCCAAATCTCATTATGCATTTGATTTATGTTATAGAACAGATAAATTGATTTAATACTGTAGATTGAAGTGGGGGATAGAGTTGTTAAATACAGTATTACATATCTTTGAAGTTATCCCTTATGGATCTTGTGTGACTGCTTTGCAAGTGATGAGCTCCAAACAGTCAAGACAGAATCTAGTGAGTACATTCTACAATATGTCACAACACATCTTATCCTTTTTCTGTACAGTGTGAAGAAGTTTCAGATCCTTGATTATCATTGGGTGTGATTTTGGCATTAAAACTGACCTGGTTGCCCAGATCCATGTAAAGAAGAAATGAAACTTTTTATCTCCCATTTTTCAGTTTCTAAGTAAAGTATCTGAGTTAAGATTAGGGGACCAGAAGGCAGTGCTGCAGATTATAGCAAACAAGGAAGCCTCTGCTTGTGCTTGCTGAGCTGTCTTTCAAAAGCACCACTATTTCACATAACTTCTCCCTTTCGGCTTTTTTAGACAGTTAAAAACATCAATACTTATAGATGAAATAAAGAATGCAGAGTTGGGCACTGCTAGACACAGCAGATGCTAACAATGAGAAAATTCTTGATGTTCTTTTGGGTGCTGAGTGCCAGAGAAATAATCTTGCCGTGGTTATCTATGCTTTGTTAACTTATGTATATTACATGTGAAGTTGTTTTGCAAAACTGAATTTTACTTCACTCAAAAGAAAACCTCTATATTGCTAACCAGTTGTATGAGACAGCACAATTCAAAGTATAGTTATTAAAGTCCTTTGTGACTTAAAGCTATACTGTACATCTAAATAATCATTTACATATCAGACCATCTGTTTACAGAAGAAATCTAAAAGAGTCTTTCAAATGAATTTACCAGGTAATTGATCTTCCATGTGTGATACTATCTGAAATTCAATGTAGAGAAAAGTAAAGTCTTACACTTAGGCAAGAAAAATGAAAACTACACATATAGATTGGGTGAAACCAGGCTTAGTAGCAGTAACTGTGAGAGGGATTTTGGAGTCTTAGTGGATAATCAATTAAATATGAGACAACAGTGTGTGGCAGCAGCCAAAAACCCAATGCAATCCTAAATTGCATTAACAGAGATTCGGTCAAGATCAATCAATAACACTGTAAAGCCTTAGTAAGACCACACCTAGAATACTGCAACCAGTTTTGGTGTCCACACTGTAAAAAAGATGTTGAGACTAGAAAAAGTGCAGAGAAGAGCAACAAAGATGATTAGGCTAAAACATATGAAGAATGGTTACAGGTCCTGGGCATGGCTAGACTAGTGAAGAGAAGGATCAGGGAAGACATCTATAAAAGAGATATCTAAATCAAATTGAATCTTTATTATATAGATCATCATATAGCTAAATCCATATTAAGATATTCTTAGACCATCAGAAAAATCACAAAATATGTGCAAGCTTTCACAGAATCAGAATTCTACAGTGGGAAGGTGGCCTCAGAGATCATCTAGCCCAACCCCTACTTCATGCAGATTTTTTTTCCTGCTATTTTTAAATCTGAAAAAACTGCAAAAAGAAATCAGTTGAAAGTGTACAGGGAAAAAGTGGCAATAGTAAGTAATGTATTTTTGTGGTCAGTCAAAGGTTGAAATAAATCCTCAGGTTATGTTGCACTCATCACCACAGGGTGAAATTGGATTGGTATTATATGTGTTATTCATTACCTCAACTAATTAGATGAAGAGAACATTAAATATGGAAAACTCTTTTTAAATAATTAAACAACTGGGTATTTTACAAATATTCTATGTGCATTTTGAAAATTGCACCAATGGTTTGTATTTGAGTGTCCAAAAATATATATATTCTGGACTGACAGTGAAGCAAAGTGGCAAAATATTCTAGGAACAATAAACACAATGCAGAAACATGGTGGGCAGCCTTCAGAGCAACTCTTATGAGTCTTGCCATAAGTAATTTGAAGAGTCTTGTTTTATGTTAACATGCACTGAAAAAAACTCTTGAATCCTTTGTCATTTTTGTTTGTACTTTTAGCTCTCCTAAACTGAAAATAATCAGTGTAGACAGAAAAATAGGATATTTTTAAATAAAATAATCTTTGAATCTTGGGCAACATTTTTGAAACATCTCATAAATAAAAGGTTTTTTCTATAAGATTGTATGTCAAAGGCTGTGATTTGGGGCTTTCATTTGTTATTTTAGATTTTTGTGGTATTAGGTTTCTACCACACTCAGAATAAATAATAGTATTTTAATCAGTCATTAATGAGGACAGTAATATACTGTATAATGAAAATAACTAATAATAATAAAAATAATAGAAGAAGAAGAAGAAGTTGGAAGGGACCTTGGAGGTCATCTAGTCCAACCCCCTGCTCAGGCAGGAAACCCTATACCATTTCGGACAAATGGCTGTCTAGTCTCTTCTTAAAAACTTCCAGTGTTGGAGCATTCACAGCTTCTGGAGGCAAGTTGTTATTATCTCTAGTATTTTTATGCACAGTGCATAGATTGTAAAAGCAAAACTATTAGGATAAAAACAAATAGTAATATAACTATGAAAAATTTTAAAAATTCAGTCCAAAAATAGTCTCTAGAATTATGCCCATGACTCATAATAAAATCAACATCTAGGCATTCACATATTATTATTCTAAATTTTAACAGCTTCACATAAGTCCAAGAAAGATTACAGTAGACTTACAAGATTTTGGGTAGATTTATGATTAAATTTAAAAAGATCCAGCAAATTCTTCAGACAAACTGTCCTCACTATTAGGAAGTTTCTCCTTAATTTAAACTTTGAGGCACTATTCATTATTTGCATACCCTATTACGCCCCCCAAGAGTTTTCTTCATTCATCCTAGTTGAGATCTATGTACCACCCCAAGCTTGCATAAGCAAGGCATTGCAAACCTTAACTAATCAAATCCTGTGGGCTGAACAGAGTTATAAGGTAACGGTAAAGGTTCCCCCGCACATGTGTGCTAGTCGTTTCCGACTCTAGGGGCCGGTGCTCATCTCCGTTTCAAAGCCGAAGAGCCTGCGTTTGTCCGAGGACGTCTCCGTGGTCATGTGGCTGGCATGACTAGACGCCAAAGGCGCACGGAACGCTGTTACCTTCCCACCGTAGTGGTCCCTATTTTTCTACTTGCATTTTTACGTGCTTTCAAACTGCTAGGTTGGCAGAAGCTGGGACGAGTAACAGGCGCTCACTCTGTTACGTGGCACTCGGGATTCGGCCCGCCAAACTGCCGACCTTCTGATCGACAGGCTCAGCGTCCTAACCCACTGAGCCACTGCGTCCCTTTTGAACAGAGATATCCAGACTTCCTATTCATTGTATTAGATTTTAACAGTGCTAACCTAAGCCAAGAGCTGCCAGGATACATTCAGTATGTCAACTGTCTCACAAGAGGCAAGAATATTTTAGACCAGAGGTCCCCAACCTTTTGGGCACCAGAGACCGGTTCCATGGAGAGATTTTTCTGCAGACCGGAGGGGGTGTGGTTTTGTGTGCTGCCTGCATCCTATGGATGGGGCTTTCCTTGTTTGTGTAGACTGGTTGCTGGCATGCCGCGGCCCAGTACTGGTCCATTGCTCAGGGGTTGGAGACTCCCGTTTTAATATTTAGACCACTGCTTCTATACAATAAAAGATGCCTATCGCTCTCTGCCAAGAGCGGCTGTGGGATACTCTGATTACTGTATGATTCACCTTGTACCTGTTTATAGGCAAAGACTTAAAATCATAAAGCCAATAATTAAAACAGTTAAATCCTGAAGAGGCAAAGCTAAAGCTACAGGCTTGCCTCAACTACACAGACTGGAACGTTTTTGAAGCTGCCTCAGGGGACTTGGATGAACCCACTGTCACTGTGACATCAGCTTATGTGTGCTGACCAAAACCTTACGCATTTACATTAATAATAAACCTTGATTCACAGCTAATCTATGCTGTGTCAAAGGGAAAGGAGATAAAATCACCCAGGAATATATTAACAAGGAAGATCAGGGCAGCGAAGAAAAAGCTGAGGAATCAGCTCTCCACAAATGAACCAGAAAATATGTGGAAAAGCCTAAAAAAATTACCTTCCTCCCATGCAGAAGAAAATTGGCAACTGGTAGATGACCTGAATGTGTACTACTGTAGGTTTGAGCGGAGACTACTGTAAACTATCACTCTCCTCTCCCTTACAACAGCCAAGTCTTCTACACCCAACTCCATTCCTCTGGGCTCCCCATCTCTGGTGAGCACCGAAAAAGATGTACGAGGTCTATTTCCAGACAAAAGGCTGGAAAAGCACCAGGCCCAAAGATGGTAATTCCCTCTTGCTTGAAAGTGTGCTGATCAACTGGTTCCCATCTTGACCCTCAATTTTAATAAACTTCTTGGTTCAAACACTCTACTATCATCTGAGTACCTAAGAAACCCTCCATCAAGGAGTTGAATGACTACAGACCGGTGGCTGTAACATCTGTACTTATGAAAAACTTCCAAAAGTTAGACTCCTTGCAATTTGCCTACCATACAAACAGATCAGCAGATGGTGCTGTCCATATGACATTGCATTACATCTTACAACATCTTGAATCCTCAAAGACCTAAGTAAGGGTCCTTTTTTAAGACTTCAGCTATCAACGCTGGGGAAATCAGGAGATTCAGGCAATTCAAAAGAGTATAAAGATTTATTGCAAGCTTTGCTCGCTACAAGAATTTGGCCAAGTGATTATTAAGGGAATGTATGGGAATTAAAGGAATTCAAGGTGGACTGGACTTAGCTCTCTTGTGGACATGCAGGGACTCATGACTTATGCCATGTTTGGCTTCTCCCTCAGGCTCAGCCTGATCATCATCTACATTAGCTTACCATTCAACACAAATCATTCCTGAAATCCCTCTGTAAACTGACTCAGTTAGGTGTTGTTTGACCACACTTGCAGATAGATTATAAGCTTTCTAACAAATGGGAAGCAGTAGGTGAAGCTAGGGAAAATCATATCAAATACCCATTCAATTACCACAGCAGCCCCCCAGTACTCTCTCCATTACTCTTCTCTATATATGCCAATGACTGCATCTCAAAGATTCCCTCTGTTAAAGTACTGAAGTTTGCAGATGATACAAAAGTCATTGGTCTTATTCAAGACAATGAGTCTCATATAAACAAGGTGTAGATCAACGGGCCCTGTGGTGCAGCCAGAACAATCTGGAGCTGAACATTCTTAAAACTGTAGAGATAACAGTAGATTTTAGAAGAAGCTCTCGTATTCTACCACTTTTTACAATATTAGGTGACACAGTATCAAATAGTAGAGACCTTCAAGTTTCTGGGTTCTGTTATCTCGCAGGACTTGAAATGACACCTAACATTAGAACCATTATTAAAAAAGCACAATAAAGAATGTTCTTCCTGCATCAACTCAGAAAGCTCAGATTGCCCAAGTATCTACTGATACAGTACTACAGAGGAATTATTGAGTCTGTCATTTGTACCTCAGTAACTATCTGGTTTGGCACAATAACCAAACAGGACAGGTACAGACTTCAGCAGATAGTTAGGACTGCAGAAAAAACAATTGCAACAAGCCTGCCTTCCATTGAGGATGTGTATACTGCATGAACCAGAAAAAGGGTGAGAAAATATCTACAGACCCCTCACATCCTGGACATAAACTGTTTCAACTTCTCCCCTCAGGATGCCAATATAGGGCATTCCATGCCAAAACAACTAGACACAAAGATAGTCGGGGGCCATCACTGCTAAACACTTAATTCCCACAACATTGTCTTAGGCCCAGGGGTAGGCAACCTTGGCTCTTTTATGACTCATGGACTTCAACTCCCAGAATTCCTGAGTCAGTTATGCTGACTCAGGAATTCTGGGAGTTGAAGTTCATGAGTCATAAAAGAACCGAGGTTGCCTACCCCTGTCTTAGGCCTAAAAATATTTACCCATGTAGTAGACTGTATTGGTATTACCATTCTCATCTTCTCATTTCTCATCTTGATTTATGATCCATCACTTTGCAAAAAGTGGGGGCTTCGTATGTATGAAAGACTGGGGATACTAAAGAATTAATTCCCTTCAAGTTAAACTGTTCAATTCAGACACAATAGATCCTCCTCATCCTCCTGAACTTGGTTAGCACAGACAAATTTGTGTGCTATTGAATGGCTTCCAAGTCCTCCATATCTAAAGCATGTTGTCTTTTAATCAGCCTACTATCTCACTGATGCTGTTGCAGGTGAGATTATACTTACAAACATTTCAAATCTTTCTCACCAGTGTCTTTTACCAAATATAAGTTAATTCCAAAAAATTATTTGGTTCTTGTCTTACCTAGCTTCCATAAGTATGCCAAAAATTTATCTGATGCCACCAAGTTTGCCTCTTTTCCATACCTGGCTTTGAAAAAAGGAAGGTGGTAGGAGTCAACCAGTCTTGCTTACTAAGTAAATGTGTTGAATCCAGTTGAAGCTGGCCTTTGGTTTCCTACCCAGGAATGAACAAAATAAGATAATACACAAGCTGGAACAAGCTGAACAAAATAAGATAATACACAAGCTGGAAAATCTTTTTTAAAAAACCTTACTGGTCACAATTGCTATAGACAAGCTACTTACTGACCTTGTCTCCAAACATTGACACTAATTGCTGTCCCTCAGACAATACCTGGATATTGATATGCAGGCAACCACCACAACAAAAAGCAAAAAAAAAAATAGTTCCTGTTGAAAAGCCACAGGGAAGAGTCAAGAAGGGGGGCACCTCCTTGAAACCCCAGAGCGCGCTTGGTGCCTTCCCCTGTCCTGATCCTTCCTAGGACCAAGCACCTCTCCTGGCTGGCTCGCCAAAAATGATATGCAGGTTCTGAGGTTTTGCTTGATAACAAAATACAGGAAACCAGAATCTGCCTTCAAACTTACATGTTTATTCAGCTGAACATGTTTATTCAGAAGACGGGCTTCTCTAAAAAGAGACAAAAGCCCCAAATAGCAGAAATGTCTTATTTTTATACCTACTTTGATTACATAAGCAATTCACCCAGCAAAGCTGACAAATAAGATTAAGGGCTGGCACACTATAGATAAGAAAGCAGAAAACAGAGGTAGCTAGTATGTTCCCTTTTGGGTGTTTCCCCAAGACACCAGCTGTCCCCAGGTGGGTTAGACTATCGGATGTTTCCTTTGCTGTCCTTTCATGACCCAGCATTCATAGGCCTGCAAGTGACCAGAAAGAGAGGGGACATCTGCACGTATTCACTATTGATACTGTCCCCTAAGTCCTGGTCATCAATATCACTCTCCAAATAATATTTGTTCCAGCCCTTAAGGGGCAGTTCGGGAGCCTTTTGCAGAATACCAGCCCTATTGAGGAAGAGATATTCTCTATAAAGATTCTTTGTAACATGGGTGTCAAACTTGCTACGTCACGTGACATGTAACGTTTCACAACTTTTTTCGCATTGCCGGAGCTAGGGTGGGTGCGGCCTCCACATGATGCAACCAGCCCGCGGCCTGGCAGTTTGACACCCCTGCTTTATAGGGGTGTGTGTGTCTGCCCCTGGCATTTCTAGTCCCTCTTTGTGAAGCCCACTCCCTTCTGTGCTTTATTTTTTTAAAAAAATAATAACAGCAACAACAATAATACAATAGGATCCCTTTTCTCTAACCCTAACCCTAACCCTAAATATTTTAGTATACCGGTACTATTTGGTTCAGAATATTTTTCTTGTTTTCCTGCTCTGAAAACTGAGCGTGTCTTATGGTCAGGTGCATCTTATGGTCCGAAAAATAGGTAGTTCAAAAACAGTAACTGAGAGGGACCTTGGAGTCCTAGTGGACAATCACTTGACTATGAGCCAGCAGTGTGTAGCAGCAGCCAAAAAAGCTAATACAATCCTGGGTTGTATAAACAGAGGAATAGAATCAAGATCATGCAAAGTACTAGTACCGCTTTATAAAACCCTGGTAAGACAACACCTGGAATACTGCAACCAGTTTTGGTCACCATACTTCAAAAAAGATGTTGAGACTTTGGAAAAAGTTCAGAGAAGAGTAACTAAAATGATCAAAGGCCTGGAGACTAAACCATATGAAGAACCGCTGCAGGACTTGGGTTTGGTTAGTCAAAAGAAGAAATAACGGTGACATGATAACAGTATTCCAGTATTTGAGGGGCTGCCACAAAGAAGAAGGGGTCACGTTATTCACCAAACCACCAGAAGGCAGGACAAGAAACAATGGTTGGAAACTGACCAAAGAGAAGCAACCTGGAATTAAGAAGAAACTTCCTAACAGTGAGCACAATTAACCAGTGGAACAGCTTGCCTTCAGAAATCGTGGGTGCTCTTTTAAGAAGAGACTGGACAGTCACTTGTCTGAGATGGTATAGGTTCTCCTGCTTCCAGCTCTATTGTATTCTATGAATGTTGGAGGGAAGGGGTCTAGTGGTGTTAGTTCTCTAATATTTGATATAGATTCCTCTTCTTGACTGATTTAGTGTCTATCAGGCTCCTTCATTGCTAATCTTTTCTTTTTGGAGGGCACTGTGTCAACCCTTCAAATTCTGTAGGGAAAGTGGTTTGGTCCTCAAACGGAAAATATTTACTCTTTCTTTACATTGTATGATATAAACTTTTCAGTTCTATGCTGTCCTGATCAAACTATTTTTTTTTGTTTTATATTCCAGTTACTGATGTGTTGCTTGGCTTGTTTGAAAACAAATTTCAGATTAAAAATTAACAGATCATACAAGTCTAAGCATGATTTTTAAGACTTGTGGTCTGAGAAGTCTGTATAAATTTCTAAGGTTTCTGGAGCTGCCAGTCATTTAGCAAATGTTTTTGCACTACTTTTATTCCACTTAATTCATATCTCTATGTTGTTATTTTTCAACATTGGAACATAGACTGTTCCTTTTCTTACTGATTCTCAGAGGGATATCATAATATTAGGGGCTGGGGAATCACATTCTAAATGTGAATATACCTTCCCTTACTGTAAGGATTAGGATATCATGCAATGTGATCCAGTAATCAACTACTGATCTTCTCATCTAGGGAGCCATTGAGAATGCACAGCAAGATATTTACAAAATCTAACTCTCCTGAAACTTGAGTGTCAGGCCCCTCAGATCATTATCAGGACACTGCCTTTCTATTGGGAGGGGGGGAAATCCTTGATTCATGGAGCTTACATTCCAGATTCCTATGGAGAAAAAATCTTTACAGCATCGGACTTTCCTTTCACCACCAGACACATCCACAGCTGAGCGTCCTTTCGGCTTTGGCCCAGTTGCTTCATTCTTTCTGGCGCTACTAGTACTAGCCCTCTGCTCTTCCCCAGTAGCATATTGGACGCCTTCTGACCTGAGGGGCTTATCTTCCAGCGTCATATCGTTTTGCCTTTTGGTACTGTCCATAAGGGACGCGGTGGCTCAGCGGGTTAGGACGCTGAGCTTGTCGATCAGAAGGTCGGCAGTTTGGCGGGTCGAATCCCGAGTGCCGCGTAACAGAGTGAGCGCCTGTTACTCGTCCCAGCTTCTGCCAACCTAGCAGTTCGAAAGCACGTAAAAATGCAAGTAGAAAAATAGGGACCACTACGGTGGGAAGGTAACAGCGTTCCGTGCGCCTTTGGCGTCCAGTCATGCCGGCCACATGACCACGGAGATGTCCTTGGACAAGCGCTGGCTCTTCGGCTTTGAAACGGAGATGAGCACCGGCCCCTAGAGTCGGAAACGACTAGCACACATGTGCGGGGGAACCTTTACCTTTACCTTTTTACCTTTACTGTCCATAGGGTTTTCATGGCAAAGATACTGGAGTGGGTTGCCATTTCCTTCTCCAGTGGATCACGTTTTGTCAGAACTCTCTGCTATGACCTTTCCGTCTTGGGTGGCCCTGCACGGCATAGCTCATAGCTTCATTGAATTACGCAAGCCCCTTTGCCATGACAAGGCAGTTATCCATGAAGGGGCATATTTTACTAGTATCATACAAATAATATCAATTCATTATTCAGTATCCTGTTTTTCGTGCTCTTATTAAGGTTTGATTTCCCATCAGTATTTGAAATATCTTTTTCTCAATATTAATTACATTCATGTAGCTAAAAGTTTTATTCATATCAATCCTCATCTTCATATTTCCCATATCAAAAAAAGAAAAAAAATGCTATCTTAGTTCTAAATCATATATTTCATTATAAAAGTCTAATTATATCTAAGGGTTATCCGTTCTTTTAATCTTATTCAAACAAGTATTTAAACATAATGTCCCCTGTAAAAGGTCAAATCTTCTGTTTTTAAAATCTGACTCTCACTTTCTTTCTTTGCCAAGTAGCTTTCCAAGCCAGGGCAATTAGATTGCGCAGGAATTTTCTATTTTTGTAAAAATTGCTTGGCATGAGGAAGACAATTTAGGTAGGGTATTTTTTGGGGGGGGGAATTTGCCCATTTATATTCCTTAAATCACTACCAGTTCCTTTCTCCCTCCATTTCTCTTTTTATTCCCTGTCTCCCAAGTTGTGAGATTTCCCCTAACAGCTCTATATTCCATTTTTTAAAATCTTCCTTGCCGTCAGATATATTTTGCAGACCTAAGGGGTAAAAGATCTTTTGCATTTTCATTGTTATAACTAAGTCTTGCAGTATTTTGTTTGTATATAGTCATTTAAATTTCCCTTCTTTTATCTTTTATTTCCCTTCTTCCATCTCTAAATCCATTTCCTCTTCTTTGTCTTCTGATTTCTGATTTATTTGTTCATACTTTGTAGTCATTATCTGGAAACATTCTAGTTGTTGATTTAATTTGCAGATTTGCTCATTTATATTGTCTAAATTGTTTTTAGTCTCATTATGATTTCTTTTTATGTCCTCTTTGTATTCAACAATTGTTTGGTGAATTAGTTGTAGCATAGAACAGGGCTTTTCAACCTTTTCACCCATTGTACCACTTTTAACATATGGCAACATCCGAGTACCACCAGTTGCCTAGCAAGGTGTCAAAAACTTGATGGCCAAAAAAAAAAAGGAAAAAAGTGATGAAGAACAGGTAGTCCTTGACTTACAACAGTTTGCTTAGTAACTATTCAAAGTTACAGTGGCACTGAAAAAAGTGCCCCCCCAAGACCTGCCTGCTTGCCCGGTGGCGCTCTTCCTCCTGTCTGTGGTTTTCATTGTTGTGAGCATTTCTGTTGAGGATTGGACGGGGGTGGTGGTGGAGGGTGTTTGGTTTTTATTCCCCCTGTCTGCTGTGTGGTTGCAGCAGGTTTTGGTCACTTCACATGACCCTGGGACACTTTGACTGTCATAAATATGAATCAGTTGCCAAGCATCTGAATGTAAATCACAAGACCCTGGAGATGCTGCAACATTCCAGCTGATCGGTGCTTCTTCTGGGCTCAGAAGCACCAGGATCAGTGCTGCTTTCCAGCTGGAGCCTGGCGCTGATCCTGGGGCTTCTGCTGAGCCCTGACAGCCCTGCAGCTCCAGCCATCTCTTGCTCAGGCTTGTGTGGTGCTGCCACCAGTTCAGCTCATTCCCCTCCCCCGCTAGTTTTCTAGGATGGTTGTGTACCACCTGCCAGGTGCCAGTGTACCACAGGTGATACCCGTACCACTGGTTGAAAAGCCCTGGCATAGAATATATTTCTTTTTGAAAGGTATTTGTTTTTTCTTGAGGCATCTTTACTGGAGATCTAGTATCACCAGTCTCAGTAAGAGTAGATCAAAGTTTCCTCTATTTTTCTGATCTTTATATGTATCCTTTATAATCCAGTAGATTCCAAAATATAGGTTCAGTCCTGGAAGCAATATTTTATAGTGATCCTTTATCTCAAGTATCCAGAGATTGTTGTAATCCACAATGTTTGAAGTGTTTAAAATGTTCAGCTTCTCTGAAAACAGCTCAAAAGTCTCTCCCAGCCAGGTGTAACCCAAAGTCAATTTTTTCTTTCTCTCCCACTAGCTCCTGAAGTTAAAAGTCCAAGCTCAGTAGGTATTTATAATTCAAGAAGGTCAGGGTGATAAGTATGCCGAAATATTTTTCTTTATTGCCAACTGTTTTCCCAAGCTAGGAATCACCAAACAGCCAGGAAGCAATTTATAGTGCTATACACAAATCCACCAGTAGATGTCCATCCAAGTCCATTTTCCACTCTTAAAACAAAGGATTGATTTCTTATAGTTCGCCTCAATGTTTTTTTTAAAGAGAAAATCTTAACAGTTATCTCAGTTCTCAAATTTATCAAAACTGTAGCTTTATGTTACTTCCACTTCAGTATTGTATGTTTCTGTCCCCCATAAAATTAAAATGCCACTTCTGTTCAGAGGTTTTTAGCTTCTTGGGAGCCTTTCCCAGAAAATTCAATTGTAAAATAGTAAAGAAAGGATCAATATTCTCACCCACTTCCAAATATGGTGTTTATGAGCATTAATTGGTACTTTTTCTTCTTTGGTTGTCAGCAGCTAATGGCCGGCCATAGAAATGTAGCCGGTCTTTCCCCTGCCGGTTTGGAGGGCTTTCCTTGGATCGAATGGAAAGACTTCTATCTCTCTGTGATCAACAAAGCACCCCTCCTCTTCATTGCCTCATCAGGGCAATTTTAGGCCCTTTTTAGGGGCCCCTCAGCAGGATGAAATTGGGCATGGAAGGCAGAGCCCTGCCTTCCTGCATCCCATCCTGCCATGATGCAAACACTGTCACTTTGGCCTTTAAACAAAAGGACGAATGGTTTCTTAGTCATAAAAATCTCTGCTCCATGCAGGAGGGGCTAACATGGGTAAGAGGCAAGCTGTACATCCTAGCCAGCCAAAGACTAAAGACTGCAAATATGCCATGACTCAAAGTTGGCAGGATATTTCGGGTTTGTAAAGACCCTACACCTGTTAAAAAGACAGTTTTGGTGGCCTTCTATCAAAAAGGACATTGAGGGTTATGTGGCTAGCTGCCCTTCATCTGCAACAGCAAAATGGAGACAGGAAAACGCCTGGCCTTCTGCAACCAGTCATAGACCCTTCAATACCCTGAAGAGAGATTTCTAAGGATTTTATCATAGAGCTGCCAGAAAATGTGGGAAACACCATTATTTGGGTGGTGACAGACCTGTTTTCAAAGCAGGTCCATTACATTCCTTGCCAAAAGATCCTGACAGCAAAGACTCTAGCAAAACTGTTCCTCCATCATGTCTACTGCCTACACAGAGCCCCATGTCGCATAATTTCAGACAAAGTTCTTCAAAGTTCTGGAGGGTATTTTTGGACCTCCTGGGAATGGATCAGGGCCTGAGTTCTAGTTATCATCCTCAAACGAATGGTGAGACAGAATTCGGTTCTGGAACAGTACTTAAGATGCTTTATCAACTACCAGCAGGACAGTTGGGCTGAACACCTACCATTTGCTGAAGTACTTATAATAACGCTGTTCACTCCAGCACTGGGTTCACCCTTTTCAAGTGGCCATAGGACAAGAGTTCAACCCAATGCCTGATCTGCCCACTAACAAACCCACAATCCCTTCACTTAAGGAATGGATGAATCAGCTGCAGAATACTTGACCAGTTGTCAGAAAGTCTTTAGATGAGGCTAGAGTAGCCTACAAGGCTCAGGCAGATAAAAAGAATGGAACCCAAACCATTCCAAATTGGGGACAGAGTATACCTGTCTACTAGGTTCCTGCAATCCTTACAACCCTGTAAAACACTGGGGCCAAAATTTGAGGGATCCTTCCCAATCAAATGCATTATAAACCCGGTCACAGTGGAGTTGGAACACCCCAAAGCCCTAAGGCAAATCCACCCTGTATTCCACTGCAATCTCCTAAAACCTGAAATAACCTTGCCTTTACGGCCAGTAACTTCCCCAGCACCACAGCCCATCATGGTAGAGGATGAACAACATTTTGAAATTAAGGAAATCCTGGACTCATGCAGAAACCATGGAGCCACCCAGTATTTGATGGCCTGGAAAGACCTCCCAGCATCGCAAAACGAATGGGTTCACGAGACACATGTTAGAGTCCCTAAGTTACTCAAACGTTTTCATGCACGTTACCCGGATAAGCATGATTAATCAATGGATTTTCTTTTCTCCGCTTTATTACAAAAGTGGACAAAATTGCTCAGATCCGGACCTGTTTGGACTCTGACTGGGCAGAGTCTGGCATGGAGGAATCAAGCAGTCTTGAGCATGTTATCTGGACTGAGTTCGACCCTGTTTCTCCCGATGACGTGGACAGGATTATGAGGAGACTGAGCTCGACCACTTGTTTACTGGACCCGTGCCCCTCCTGGCTGGTTTATGCGGCTTGGGAGGAGACACGAGGCTGGTTCCAGGCAGTAATAACTGCTTCCTTGAAGGAGGGTATCTTCCCCGCTGCCTTGAAGGAGGCAGTGGTGAGGCCCCTCCTCAAGAAGCCTGCCCTGGACCCGGCTGTTTTAAATAACTATCGTCCGGTCTCCAACCTTCGCTTTTTGGCGAAGGTTGTTGAGAGTGTGGTGGCGCATCAGCTTCTTCTGTTCCTGGAGGAAACTGATTATCTGGACCCGTACCAATCGGGTTTCAGGCCCGGGTACAGCACGGAGACGGCATTGGTCGCACTGGTGAATGATCTCTGGCGGGCTCGGGACAGGGGATGTTCCTCTGTCCTAGTCCTTTTAGATCTCTCAGCGGCTTTCGATACCATCGACCATGGTATCCTACTGCGGCGTCTCAGTGGATTGGGAGTGGAAGGCACCGTTTTACGGTGGTTCTCCTCCTACCTCCTGGGCCGATCGCAGTCGGTGTTGACGGGAGGGCAGAGGTCCGCCCCGAGGTCTCTCGTTTGTGGAGTCCCTCAGGGGTCGGTCCTCTCTCCCCTCCTGTTCAACATCTACATGAAACCGCTGGGCAAGCTCATTCGTGGTTTCGGGGTGGGGTATGATCAGTACGCTGATGATACCCAACTTTTTCTTTCCACCCCGAACCAACCCAGTGATGCACTTGACGTGATGTCCCGTTGCCTAGAAGCGGTCCAGGTTTGGATGGGGAGAAACAGGCTCCGACTCAATCCTGCCAAGACTGAGTGGCTGTGCATACAGGCATCTCGAGTGAATCATTCTATTCCACCTTTAATGATGGGGGGTGAGATGTTACCCCCCCCGTCAATAGGGCTCGCAACCTGGGTGTCCTCTTGGATTCACAGCTCAATTTTGAAGATCATATAGGAGCCGTGACCAGGGGGGCTTTTGCCCAGCTTTGTCTGGTGCGCCAGTTGCGGCCCTATCTGCACCGAGATGCCCTACGCACAGTCACCCATGCGCTTGTGACCTCCTGGCTAGACTACTGCAACGCTCTCTACATGGGGCTGCCCTTGAGGACCACTCAGAGGCTTCAGCTGGTGCAGAATGCAGCTGCGTGAGTTGTTATGGGAGTTTCCCGATACTCCCATGTAACACCTCTTCTCCATGAGCTGCATTGGCTTCCAGTTGCCCTCCGGGTGAGCTCTAAATGGCTTGGGTCCGGATTATCTAAGGGAACACCTGCTGCCGGCATCAACTTCCCATCGTCCTGTGCGCTCTCACAGGGAGGGCCTTCTTAGGGTACCGCCGGTTAAGGAATGCCGGCGGGTTATCCCCAGGGGAAGGGCGTTCTCTGTGGGCGCGCCAGCCCTTTGGAACCAGCTTCCCACGGAGCTTAAGACCGCCCCCGACCTTCGCTCATTTCGTAGGGACTTGAAAACTTGGTTTTTTGAGTTGTCTGGCCCAGTTGTCTGGTTTTAATTTTTAATTAATGTGGTTTTAGTTAAGTTCAGGGATTAATTTAATCTTAGTTTTAATCGTTTTTAATTGTATATGATGTATTTTAACTTTTAATTTTCCCTGTAAACCGCCCTGAGTCCTACGGGAATAGGGCGGTATATAAATTTAAATATAAATATAAATAAATAAATTATTTTATTTATTTATTTATTTATTTAGTTATATTTATATACCGCCCTATTCCCTGAGGACTCAGGGCGGTTTACAGGGAATTAAAAATCCAAAATACAAAAATTAAGAACAAATTAAAAAGTATTAAATTAACCCTGTAGTCAGTTAAAAAGAACCCCAAATTAAAAATTCTTCCTCAGTCTGGGCCCGAGAGCTGAAAAAGCCAGGTCTTCAGGCCCCGGCGGAATGATCGGAGGTCAGGGGCAGTCCTCAGCTCCACCGGCAGCTGGTTCCAGAGGGCAGGCGCTCCCACTGAGAAGGCCCTATCCCTGGGTGTCACCCGCCGGCAATCTCTCACCGGCGGAACCCTGAGCAGACCCTCCCTGTGGGAGCGCACTGGGCGAAGGGCGTTTGATGCCGGCAGCAGGTGTTCCCTCAAATATCCCGGACCCAGGCCATGTAGGGCTTTATAGGTGATAACCAGCACCTTGAATTTCACCCGGAGGGCAACCGGAAGCCAATGCAGCTCGCGGAGTAGAGGTGTTACATGGGAGTATCGGGAAACCCCCATTACAACTTGCGCGGCCGCATTCTGCACCAGTTGAAGCCTCCGAGTGGTCTTCAAGGGCAGCCCCATGTAGAGAGCGTTACAGTAGTCCAAGCGGGAGGTCACAAGCGCATGAGTGACTGTGCGTAGGGCGTCTCGGTCCAGATAGGGACGCAACTGGCGCACCAGGCGAACCTGTGCAAAAGCCCCCCTGGTCACGGCTCCTATGTGATCTTCAAAATTGAGCCGTGAATCCAGGAGGACGCCCAAGTTGCGAGCCCTATCAACGGGGGGTAACACCTCACCCCCCATCATTAGAGGTGGAATAACATGGTTAACCCGAGACGCCGATATGCACAGCCACTCGGTCTCGGTCCAAAGCAGGCTTCTTGAGGAGGGGTCTCACCACCGCCTCCTTCAGGGCGGCAGGGAAGACACCCTCCTTCAAAGAAGCAGTTATTACTGCATGGAACCAGCCTCGTGTTCCCTCCCGAGCCGCATAAGCTAGCCAGGAGGGGCACGGATCCAACAAACAGGTGGTGGAGCTCAGTCTCCCCATGATCCTGTCCACATCATCAGGGGAAACAGGGTCGAACTCAGTCCAGATAACATGCTCAAGACCGCCTGATTCCTCCACATCAGACTCTGCCCAGTCAGAGTCCAGGCCGGTCTGGATCCGAGCGATTTTGTCCGCCAGATGATGACTAAACTCCTCGGCTCGTCCCTGCAAGGGATCCTTTCTCACCTCCTGGTTAAGGAGGGAGCGAGTCACCCTAAACAGGGCGGCCGGGCGATTATCTGCGGATGCGACAAGGGCGGCAAAGTAGTTAGACTTCGCCGTCCTTATCGCCGCAAGATAAGACCTTATAAAGGTTCTTAACTGCAATCGGTCCACTGAATCCACTGAAATCCTCAGTGGATTTCTTCTTCTTTTAAGGGGGGCGGTATGTCAGGCCCCTCAGATCTTTATTGGGACGCTGCCATTCTATTGGGAGGGGGAATCCTTATTCTGTTGGGAATGGGGAATCTTTGGGTTCTGGAATGTGTTCTGCACTTTGATGTATCTCTTTGGGTGTGAAAGTGGGGAGGAATGTGCCTGGGGCCATCTGCCTTATCGCTCTTTCAACTTCCAGTTCCCATAACAACTTCGCACCTGTGGGTTGGCTGGAAATGGACTGGGCAGTTGGGTACTTGGGAGGGGTTTTGAAGAGAGGGGTTTGATGTAACGTTTTTGTGCTGGAAATATTCACATCTTGCATTTCTGCTTTCACTATCTCTCAATAAAAGTTCCTTTTGAAACAATGCCAATTTCAAGAGTTCTGCTTTCTTGGGAGAACTAGCTGAGGCAGGACTTTACACTGAGAATAACATTTTTCAAATCATAACATTTTAACATCCTGACTGCTGCAAGACAGATACTCCAAAACCCCATTAATTGAATATACCTGCCCATGTGGCGATAAGGAGATTGAAACCATTATGCATATATTATACTATTACAAGGGACGTGGTGGCTCAGTGGATTAGGACGCTGAGCTTGTTGATCAGAAGGTCGGCAGTTTGGCAGGTCAAATCCCGAGTGCCGCGTAACAGAGTGAGCGCCTGTTACTTGTCCCAGCTTCTGCCAACGTAGCAGTTCGAAAGCATGTAAAAATGCAAGTAGAAAAATAGTGACCACTGCGGTGGGAAGGTAACAGCGTTCCATGCGCCTTTGGCGTCTAGTCATGCTGGCCACATGACCACGGAGTCCTCCTCAGACAAGCGCTGGCTCTTCGGCTTTGAAACAGAGATGAGCACCGGCCTCTAGAGTTGGAAATGACTAGCACGCATGTGCGGGGGAACCTTTACCTTTACCTTATACTATTACAATTACAGTCAGTGTTATAGAAGGTGCAGCTTACATGGGCAAATGTGGGGCTCTCGTTAGGGTGCATGCTGCTTCATTCAGTTGAAGTTTTTAGGCGGTCTTCAATATAGCCCATTTTAGTAATCCAAACAGAAAGTGACCAAGAGATGAGTGATCACATTAGATGAATCTGTGCAAAGGCCATCCTAGCCAGAGCTGCCACTTGCTCCTTGATCCCCAAATTATGCACCAGCTCAGTCTGAGGAAGTGCCATCCTGTCCTGCTACGTATGCATTGAAATCCAAAGATCCCCAAATAGATCAGTTGCTTAGGAACCATTTTTTTCCCTGAAAGCCAGAAATTCATTGTGCCAAAATTTACAGCTTCTATCCAGGAGTTACTCAGTGTAATAATACTGGATTGTTCCCAAACTCTTGTTGATTTTCACCATTCATTGCTAGTTTTGTAATTTTGTGTACTTATCTATAGAAAATAAAAAGAAATATTTTGTTCAGAATATTTTGAAACCAGTTTAATTATGTGAGATGAATTAGTCTTTTTATGTATTTAGAACAGAATTATAACAGTCAAGACAATAGTTTAATAATTCGCCTACAGTAGAAGAGCTTTGGATTGCAATCTATATTTCATCTCTATATTTTTTTTAAAAAAGAACTTGCATTATGATTGAGTGAAGCAGAGAGAAAGAATGTGTGTTATGGGACCATATTCTAGAGTGCGATAGCACACTGGCAAAGGCAGTCTTTGTCACTTTAAAAAAATAGCCTGTTTATTGGAGGGGGTGTGATTTCTTAAGAATCAGGTGCGTGTCTATAGCAATGATGTCATCTTTCCTACTGGACCTGCTTGAGAGAGAGGGATTCATGGGAGGAAATTATTTCCTAAATGCTGGCTGAGAGGAATAAAGAGTAATTGAATACAGGCAGTTTGTGAGTATGAATAATTAACTACCGTTTTCAGGAATGAATAGCCAGGTGAAGATGATACAATAATCTTTATAGGAAGAGTACAAATATGGAGAGTGAGGTGTTCAGATACACGTATACTTGCTACCAATGCTTAGAGGTAACCATTCAGATTTTCCTTCCTAGTGACAGGAACTGTCATGCAATTTTTTTAAAAAAGCATGCTGTGTAGCTTAATCCTGAATTTTGCCTGTTTCAGACCTGGAGGCAATGTTGGAGCGCTCAAATATATAATATAGCTCTGTAAAAAAAATTAGTCCTTAAGCTCTACTTGTAGAATTGAAGTTTTTAATTAAGGTATTACAAATATAATGCATACAAAATTGTTTACTTGTAGCTGCTTTCATTTATTTTGTGTGTCTTTTGTATATTACCTATATACCTCTATCATGAAGTAGATACAGTCTTATTTTTATTATACTATATATAATCTGATATATATGTGATATAATTGATTTTGAATTTAAAATATGAGAAGCTAAAATGTATCCGAATATACTATTCATTAATTTTCTTGTGATTTGCTAGGCAATATATGCTATTTGTTTGCATTTATTTGGGGAGTAATAGAGGCCTCACAAGACTTTTCAGGACTTCCAACCTTAGTAAAAACTTGATGCTTTCTTGGGAGGTATAGAAATTTTGTGTAAAATAAAGATCACTTCAGTATATAGACTAGAAAAACAGTAATCATGCATGTAACTTCAGTGAATTTTGTAAATATAAATACGAGGTCATGTTTGCTTTTGACAGAAAATTATTATAGCTAATATGAGAGGAGGGGAATATTATGTACTATGGGAATTTACTATGGGAATGACCAGAAGAGGGTATGGAAAGAAATGTACCTAGAGAACAATCAGATCAAAGGGTGAGAAGGTTGCCGTTAAATAATAGGTGAGAAAGAGACTTAGAAAGGATCCACCATAACTAATCAGGTGATAAAAAGAGATGGTGGGAAATTTGTATTTTCAGACTTGCTCAAGATTCCTTTAATAAAATACAGTTAGCTCTTCTTGTCATGTTTCCTGTCTGGTTCTCCTTCTCTCTGGAAAGAGAAAAGATTCTATAATCTGTCTTCCCCCATATCCCAATAGCTTCCTTGGATTTCAGATTCCAGGGAGAACCCATATGAATCAGAGCAGCCAAGAGATCCCTGTTATCAAGGGAGAGGCAGAGAAGAAGGGATCATGGGGTATGCTTTACTTTGCGATCCCAGGACCCATAACCAGATCATGCCCAAGAAAAGCACTAGCAGCTGTCACCTCAACTGGAGCCAACATTTACAAGATGTCTTGGGTGTTCTTGGGGAGTTACTGGAAGAAGAAAGGAGTGACACAGTTATATTTTGTTCTCACCATCTACAACCTCTTTCCCCTGGAAACTTGGGGCAGTAGAATGAGTGTGAAGGGGAGAGTGATGTATACTGGAAAGACTTTGAAAGATGTGAGGAAGAGATGTTGCCCACAGAATGATCAGATCCCACTATTGAGCAAGGGAAAGAAAAAGAAACTTAGAAAGGTTCTGTCTTAATAGCCCCTCATATAACATTTGTTTCCAGCATGATGATGAGTTCACTTGTTGGGTATCAATATTCAACTACTTCTGTATTTATTTAATTATCTTACAGTTTGTCTTATTTTTCTTTCTTCTCTACTAAGATATCATGGGACATTTGGTCATGCAATACTCGTTGAAGCCTAGGTGCACGATGATCATTGCACTTCTGAGTGTGGTGTACTGAACTGATTATCAAAAATAAGAGAGCAAGTTGATTTAGTATGACTTGTTCTTGATGATCTCATGGGGGCCACTGCCAACCAGTGCATTCTTTTCTAAATATTCAGAAACAAACCTCTTAATAATAGTTCCAGAAGATTGCCATGCATTTATGTCAGGTTGACAATCTGTATTTGTGGGATTTCTTTTTCCCCCCACCATTCTTGAAGTTAGGAAGAATGTGACCAATCCTCCATGATTTCTCAAAGATCACAGAAATCAGCTCCAGTGGGACATTTTGTTATTTTTAATCTTCTTTTGTGGGTCTAATTCCTTTTGTATTTCAACCTTTTTAACTTTCTTTTTTCAGATATTACTTGCTGGTGTGTCCCCTCAGGGGTTATACCCATTTCCTATATATGTGTGTTCCTTTTAACATTGTTTATCTTGACTCTTAAGGGATGCAGTGGCTCAGTGGGTTAGGACGCTGAGCTTGTCGATCAGATGGACGGCAGTTTGGCGGGTCGAATCCCGAGTGCCGCGTAACAGAGTGAACACCTTTTACTCGTCCCAGCTTCTGCCAACCTAGCAGTTCGAAAGCATGTAAAAATGCAAGTAGAAAAATAGGGCCCACTATGGTGGGAAGGTAACAGCGTTCCGTGCGCTTTTGGCGTCTAGTCATGCCGGCCACATGACCATGGAGACGTCCTCGGACAAGCGCTGGCTCTTCAGCTTTGAAACGGAGATGAGCACCATCCCCTAGAGTTGGAAACGACTAGCACGCATGTGCGGGGGAACCTTTACCTTTTTATCTTGACTCTTGGCAACTAAAGCTTCACATAAATGGGCAAATAAAGAGCTAGTTTGGTGTAGTAGTAAAAGGTAAGGGACAGAATTAAGAATGGGGAAATCAAGTTCCAGTTCTGCCTTAGGCAGAGAATCCTGCTGGGTGATTTTGGGCTAGTCAGTCCTAAGAAGTAGGCAATAACAAACCGCTTCTGAAATACTCTTTCTCTCAAAGTTTCCACTGATATTACCTCTTCAGTCAACTTTCCCCTATTAGTTAGGGCCAGTTCTAAGAGCGATGATCTTTTATCTCTAGTTTTCAGGAACATGAATGTCCAGGGAAGTCTCTTCCCCAGAACATCTGAAAAATCTGGCATTATCCAGATCTTATTCCTGTTTTGGCAGTCTAAAGCACATCCCCATAGTAATAATGTTTCTTTTTTATTATCACCAAATACTCTTGATTACATCCTCATACTAGATTCCTGGATCTGTATACCTCAATGTGCTTCCTTTACAGTGTTGTAATAGTACTCCTCTTTTCTGGTCTATGCCTTTTAAATAAGTTACACTATTCAATCCTTGAATTTTACTCATGTTTTCTCTTACCAAATTTCAATAATCTATACTAATCATATTTGCCTTCCGGCATTAAGACTTCTAGATCAGGGATCCTCAACCACCGGTCCATGGACCGGCACCGGCTGCAGCATGCCAGAAACTGGCCTGTGCAAAGAAGCAAAGGCCCATCCGCGGGATGCAGGATACATGAAACCATGCCTCCTCCGGTACGCAGAAAAACCTCTCTCCACGGAACCAGTCCCTGGTGCTCAAAAGGATAAGGACCTGTTCTAATTGTTCCCCCTGCTCCACGCTTTGAAAACCTTGATTTATTATACCTTGACCTTGCATTTACTTGCCTGTTATTGGTTGTCACTAATCCTGAATATCACTCCATTCCCATTCCTATTGGCAGTTCACTGTTTTGGGGTATCTCTCCTCCCTCCCCTGGATTCAGTTTAAAACCCTCTGGACATCCCAAAGGTGCTTTTTTATTTATTTATTTATTTATTTATTTATTTATTTATTTATTTATTTATTGAAAAGTTTTACAATACATTTTTTTAAAAAGAAAAACTCCCTCCCTCCCCCTCCCCTCTCCTTACCCTCCCTTACCCTCCCCTCCCCCCCCCCCGACTTCCCAGAGCTGAATACAGGGTATAAACTTTACAAACTTAAGCTAAAATATGCTAACGAGCTAAAAAAACCCAACATTAAATTCTATTGCAGTTTAACTCCCCTTAAACATAACTATATTACTAACAAATAATAAATAACTAATAATACATCATATAAAACTAATACTTATTCAAATGCTAAATGAAGCGTTTTAGTCCCATATTTATTCTGAATATATTCGATCCATCTTCATTCCACAATGTATCTCTGTTGCGATTGTTCTTTCAAATATGCTGAAATCTTTGCCATTTCCGCCAAGTTGGAAACTTTCAAAGTCCACTCTTCTATAGTAGGCAGTTCCTCCTTCTTCCAATATTGCGCTACTAAAAGTCTTGCTGCCGTAATTAGATTCAACATCAATTTAGTATCTATGACAGTAGAATCTGTAATAATACCCAACAGAAATAACTGTGGAGAAAACCTTATCTTTTTCTTAAATATCTTCTGCATGTTCCACCAAATTTTAATCCAAAAAGCTTTGACTTTTTTACAACTCCACCATATATGATAATACGTTGCATCCTCACAACCACACCTCCAACATTTAGGCTGGCAGTTCGGATACATACTTGCTAATCCACAATTAATTATCGATAGCAGGGATGGTTGCAGTGTCCTGCTCTGCTCCAAAGCCTTGGAGCAGAGGCGTCCTGGAGTCCGGAGCAAATTCAGGCTTCGGGGGGGCTCACACTCACACCCTTCAACCACCAGAGTTTAAACTCTGGTGGTCTAGGGGAGCTCTACCCCTACCTAAACGCTCACCCCCCCCCTCTTCTCCCGAGGAGAGGGTTTCCGAGCCGCCAAACAGCTGATCATCGCTGTTTTTAGCGGCTCTAATGGAAAACAGCGACAGAGCCTTGCCACCCGGAAGTCCCAAAGGTGCTTTTTCAGGAGGCAACTGGTCTTTTCTTTTCTTTTCTTTTCTTTTCTTTTCTTTTCTTTTCTTTTTTCTTAAGACAGTTTGTTTCTCATCCAAGAAGCTTCTTTAGCTCTGACTGGATGGTGGGGAATGGAAGGATTTATATTCCTTGCAGACAGCTGGTCCTTTGCATTCTTTTAGAGAGTCATTGAGGCCATTTGGAGGTTTAGGAATAGAATAGAGCTAGAAGGGACCTTGGAAGTCTTCTAGTACAGCCCCCTGCTCGAGCAGGAGAACCTATACCATCTCAGACAAGTGACTATCCAGTCTCTTCTTTAAAATCTCCAGCGATGAAACACCCACGATTTCTCAAGGCAAGCTGTTCAACTGGTTAATTGTCCTCGCTCTTAGGAACTTTCTCCTTAATTCCAGGTTGCTTCTCTCTTTGATCAGTTTCCAGTCATTGTTTCTTGTCCTTCCCTCTGGTGCTTTGGAGATTAATTTGACCCCTTCTTCTTTGTGGCAGCCTCTCAAATACTGGGATAATGCTATCATGTCACCTCTATTTCTTCTTTTAGACTAGCCAAACCCAAGTCCTGCAGCCGTTCTTCATATGGTTTGGTCCCCAGGCCTTGGATCATCTTACGGTAGTTGCTCTTCTCTGAACTTTTTCCAAGGTCTCAACATCTTTTTTATAGTACGGTGACCAAAATTGTTTGCTGTATTCCAGGTGTGGTCTCATTAGGGTTTTATAAAGCAGTACTAATACTTCACATGATCTTGATTCTATGCCACTGTTTATACAACCCAGGATTGTATTAGATTTTTCGGCTGCTGCTGCACATTACTGGTTCATAGTCAAGTGATCGTCCACTTAGACTCCAAGGTCCCTCTCCCAGTTATTGTTTTTGAACCAGGTCTCACGTAATCTGTACTTATATCTTTGATTTTTTTTCCTGTCTAAATGTAAAACTTTGCTTTTCTCCACATTGAAACTCATTTTGTTGGACAGGGTCCATTGTTCAAGTCTGTCAAGATCTTTTTCGATCCTGAGTTTGTCTTCGGGTTTGTTGATACTCCTGCCAGTTTGGTGTCATCTGCAAATTTGAGGAGTTCCCCTTCAATTCCCTTGTCTGAGTTATTTATGAAGATATTGGAAGAGTACTGGGCCTAAGTCAAAGCCTTGTGGTATCCCACTGCTTACTTCTCTCCATGTGGATGTAGTACCATTGAGAACTACTTGTTGAGTATGATTTGTCAGCCAGCTACAAATCCTTCTGAGGGTGATGTTGTCTATTCCACCTTTTTCTAGCTTACCAAGGAGTAGATTGTGGTCTACTTTGTTGAATGCCTTACTGAAATCTAAGTTTACTATGTCCACAGCATTTCGCTGGTCTACTAATTTGGTTACTTTATCAAAGAATGAAATAAGATTGGTCTGGCATGATCTGCATGATCTTTGTTTGCTTCTAGTTGTACACAGATCTGTTTTTTGATTATCTTTTCCAGGATCTTCCCAGGTATTGATTGATCTGTAGTTTCCTGGTTCTGTTTTTTTCCCTTTCTTGAAGATAGGAACCACATCAGCCCTTTTCCAATCCTCAGTGCAGCAGGATTTTTGAAATATATGGTGCAATGGTTCTGAGATAACATCTGCCAGCTCCTTCAGAACTCTGGGATGTATTCTGTCAGATCCCGGTGATTTATATTCATTAAGTTCAGATAGATATTCTCTTACCATTTTCTTGCTTATTTTAATTTTTGTTTCTAGTTTATCTTTTGCAGTATTTTTTGTATGTTGTACTATAATTTCTTTTTGTGTGAAGACTGATGCAAAGAATGAGTTAAGCAGCTCTCCTTTCTCCCTATTGCTTGTTACTTCCTTGCCATCTTCTCTCCTTAGTAGACGTACAGTTTACTTTTTTCTTGTTATTAGTATGTTGAAAAAAACTTTTTTTATTATTCTTGATTTCTGTTGCAAGTCTTTGTTCATTCTGAGCCTTTGCTTTCCTGACTTCGTCTTTGCATATTCTGGCTGTCTGCTGATAATCAGCTGTAGTTATGTGTCCCTCTTTCCATTTTCTGTACTTGTTCTTCAGTTTGTCAGAGAGATCCTCCTGCTGATTTCTTCTTGGATTTCTTGTTTTTCTTTTTTCAGTGGTATTGTGCTGGACTGGGCTTTTATGATAGTCAGAGTTTCCCATGGTTCTTGAGTTGTTTTCCCCTTTAGGATTTTCATCCATGAAATCTTTCCTAGGTTCTCTCTGAGTTTGTTAAAATCAGCTCTTTTGAAGTTTAAGACATTGGTTGAATTATTTTCTGTTCCTTGTGTTTGCATTATATTGAATTCCAGGTTACAATCTCCCATGGATCCGGCAATCTTTGTCCTCAGGGTCACCTGAGTAGTGTGTGTGTGTGTGTGTGTATGTATGTAAATGTGTATGTGTAGCCTTCTTGGCTGCAGGATGTTTTCTGCCCTGTGTCTCTTTGCTGTTGAAGACACATGCAAGCTGTTGGACATGAATCTGTGTTATCCGTAACTCAAACTGAAGCGCAAATGGTTCCTGTAGTCTACAATATTTTCTAGAAATCCGTTCATAGTCCCACACCATTTGAAGAGTGTTCATCCCAAAGTGCATAGCTAACTGTCTGTGGAGAATCTCAATCATCCATCCAGGTCATGGTTGTCCCAAATTTGTATACTACCTGTCACCCAATAACTTTGGGCAATTTACAAGTTTCCAGTTGAGTGAAGCAAAAGAGACTGAACATTTCAATTTTGCATTTCCTGGAGTAAGACTTGGAGAGGTCAAAGCCTAGGAGCCAAAATGTATTTTGTACTAATTAGTTTTCTTTATTATTTGCATATGTTTTCATCTTAAAATTTATTTATATTTATTAAGACTTCTCATATAATAGACAAATAAAAAACACAAGTGCAACTAAAAAGATAACTAAAGAAATATATAAATAACTTTCAACCATCTTTTCAATAGATAATTACATTTTATTGTCTCTCTTCTCTCTTGAATATTTTACAAATTTCTTCATCCCATCATTTAATCAATATTATTTGCATATCTTGTCTGATTAGCTTAAGGAAAGATCTAAGTCCTTAAAGTCCAGGAAACTTTCATTCTTTTAATAAGTACTACATAATGTTTTACCCCTGTTAGCTAGGTAACTGTTTAACCCTAGTAATTTTCAATTGTTAGTTGCAGATATTACTGCAGTATTGATGCCCTGAAAAAATACCTTAGTTGACAATTTATTATAGATGAGCCCTACAGAAAGTTGAGGGCCTCTCCATGAAACAGGAATACAGAGGTATGCTAGACTATATTCAACCTCCCAAAATCTGGGAGTATCCCTTTCAAAAAAATATCATTTTTTTTAATTGGCGAAATGGTCATAGTGTAACCATACTAACAATATAAAAATTTAGTGTTTTCTTGGCTCATTTTTGTTTTGTGTTTTTTTTTGAAAATTTATCTCTGACAAATCAAATGTAGACCAGGGCTCAAATGGATTGCACATCTCTATGTTTATTTACTTAAAGAATGTATATGGCCACCTGTCTTAATTAGTAATTCTATGTGATTCACAACAGCCAATAAAAACTATAGAATAAAAATCAGAAGAACCCTTCCCACTAGGTGTCAGGCTAACCAAACTATTCACCTCCATCTTAGCCCAATTCATGGCCTTTTGGTTGGGGTGGGGGAGAGGAAGCAAATCTAAGGTGGGAGGTTATTCCAAAGGGCTGTAGTGCCTCCAGGATCGCATCAGATGACAGCATTTAAGGGAAGGGAGTTGGAGTGTACCCACTCTATCTAGTGAGATGGGCAGATATCCTTGGGAAAGAGCAGTCCCACAAACAACCTTGCCCTCTGCAGCTGTGATGTAGATGTGATGCAGCTCATTGAGAAGTGACCGAGGTACAAGTGACCATGAACAAGGTCTCCTGGTCCAGAAAGGGGTACAATTGGCACTCAGATGAATTTATGCAAAGACCCCCAAGGCCACAGATGCTTTTTCAGGAGACGCCATACCGTATTTTCCGGTGTATAAGATGACCCGGCGTATAAGACGACCCCCTACTTTTAAGACGTTTTTCAAGGTTTTTTGTCTTAGACACCGGAAAATACTTACATGCCCTGCCCTCCCTGTCCGTCGCAGAGGAGGCGAAGGCCCAACTGGCCCCGCCGGCCCTCCCGCGCTTCTGCCAGCCCCCAAGGCGCAGTGTTTCCCGGGCGGCAGGCAGCGCCGGAGGGCAGCCACCACCCCGCCACGGCTGGCGCCCCTCCTGCTTCCCCCCCAGGCCTTGAACTTCTCCCATTCGGTGCAGGGCGGGGCAGCTCCGCCCGCAGCCTCTTTTTCATGTGCCGCTTCCCTCTCACCGTCGGCTGAGGCGTGCTCGGCCCGGGCTCCCGGTCCCTCTTCCCGGCCGGCTTCCTGCCCTACCCCTCATGGAGCTGGACTGGGCGTGCAGCCTCTCGGTGTGGCTGCGTTTCCTGGGTAGCCTGGCGGTGCGGCTCCTGTGCTCGGACCTGTTGCTGAGCCGGCGGCTGCTGCTGCGCGTGGGGCTGCTGGCTGTCCTGCAGGCGCTGGGCCGTCCTGCTGCTGTCCCTCAGCGCTGCGCTCACGGGCGGCTGCCTGCTGGCTCGTCTCGGCCAGCACCGCCCGGCGGAAGCGCAGCATCGTACAGGAGCAGGACTTCCCTGCCGGCTCCCGTCCGACGCTCTTCCCTCTTGAGGCAGCTGCTAAGGAGCAGCCGGGGAGTGCGCGCGTGCGCAGGACTGCCCTGCCGGCTCCCGCCAGACGCCACCCACTGATTTTCCGGCGTATAAGACGACTGGGCGTATAAGACGACTCCCCCAACTTTTGAGGTGATTTTCATGGGTTAAAAAGTCGTCTTATACGCCGGAAAATACGGTAATTTCTATATGTCCGCCATTATGTAGATCCACCATTACATTTGCTGTTTCTTTTCTATTTTTATAACTGTTCAAAGCCATTCCAGACCTACATTGTCAATTTCAGAGCCAACCTTAACTTATTAGAAAAAAATATACTGGATTGAAAAACTGAAGCAAGCAACAGTCTCATTTACATATTTTCAGTGAAAAGAGGGACACACATATAAGTACACATCGCAGTGCAATTTACATTGCGTTTTCCTAAACATTGTAGTTTTCTCTTGTGTGTTTATGCAGTTTCAACAAGCAGTCCTGCAAAAGTGTAGAGTAATTCAAGCAAAATCCATATCCTTCCTCTTTACATATTGTAACACTCACCTTGATGCATTGTGTGTATATGTATGTGTGTGTTTGTGTGTATAAAATTATTCTTTTATTATTACATCTATAGTTTACATGTAAATTATTCAATTCAGCACATCAAGTGATTCTTGGATTAGCTTTAATTTTTGAGTTAAGAGTCATGCTGGTATTAGAAGCTGTTTTGTGAACATTCAGGTTTAAGAATGTTGGAAAACTAGTTAGATGTTGATAAATAGTTTAGGCATTGAGAAGATTTTCTGCCAATTGTGTATTATGCTTCCCTAGTTCACAAGAAATTGAGAGAGTTTTACAATCTAATTGTCTGATAAATAAAAGGTATATGAGCAAGTACAGGTAGTACCTGTACAGCAAGTACAAGGTACTAATGGAGCCTGTCCATTAAGATCATAAGTCAAAAAATTCATCAAATGAATCAGACTCAATTTTACAAATTTTTAAAATCAAATTTATTAATTGAATCAAATAGGATGTTAAATGAACGAAGATTTGACTTACTATTTCCTCCGATTTGTTAATTTTTTAGCTTTTTACTGGTTTTTAAATTGTCATATAATTATTGTATTTATTGTTTAATTCTTTTTTAAATTTTCTATTTTATGTTTTTAATTTTTATTGTTGTGCGCCACCCTGAGTCCTTAGGGAGAAGGGCGGCATATAAATTTAATATAAATGTAATAAAATAAAATAAATAAATGAAATAAATTGATCACTGCCATCGTTAACTGAACTGAGAGGCTTTCCCGCCAGCTGCCCATCAGCTATTTCCAGTACAGCCTTGGCTCAAACCCTGCACCCATTGCAGTTGCTTTTTTAAAAAAACCCTACTTGTTGCTAGTCAGCTCAAGCATCTTCAGCTGCCCAGAGAAGGGTTGGTCGGTAGTTTACAGAACTCTCAGATTGCAATTGCTTTATATAAAAAAAAAAAACACTTGCCACGAATTAAGTAGCGTAAGAGTCTCCAGCCAGGCACCCAGAGGGAGATGGGGGAGGGATTTACAGAACTCTCAGCTTGCAACAGTAACAGAGATGGAAAGGACCTTGAGGTCATCTAGTCCAGGGCTTTTCAACCAGTGGTACAGGTACCACCTGTGGTACATTGGCACCTGGCAGGTGGTACGTGACCATCCTAGAAAAGTGGTAGCGGGGAAGGGGAATGAGCTGAACCGGTTGCAGCACCGCACAAGCCTGAGCGAGAGATGGCTGGAGCTGCAGGGCTGTCAGGGCTCAGTGGAAGCGCCAGGATCAGCGCCAGGCTCCAGCTGAGCCCAGAAGAAGTGCCGATCAGCTGGAATGTTGCAGCATCTCCAGGGTCTTGTGATTTACATTCAGATGCTTGGCAAGGGTCATGTGAAGTGATCAAAACCTGCTGCAACCACCCAGCAGACGGGGGGAATAAAAACCAAACACCCCCACCCCACCCCCGCTGCCAATCCTCAACAGAAATGCTCACAACAATGAAAACCTCGGACAGGAGGAAGAGCGCCGCCGGGCAGGCAGGCAGGTGTCTTCTCGGCTGTGGCTTTGGGGGCACATTTTTCAGTGCCATTGTAACTTCGAACAGTCACTAAACAAACTGTTGTAAGTCAAGGACTACCTGTACTTCATCACTTTTTTTTTGGTCATCAAGTTTTTGACTCCTTGCTAGGTGACTGGTGGTACTCGGATGTTGCCATATCCTAAAAGTGGTACAATGGGTGAAAAAGTTGAAAAGCCCTGATCTAGTCTTTTACCGAATTCTTTTTCTAAAATCAACTTATGTTCTTTCCCCTCAGCTGGGAAATGACAAAAGGAAAGTAAGAGATTTTTATGAATCTAGCTGAGCAGGATCTCAGTATAGGAGTGAAAGTGCTGTTTTTCCATTCTCATATCTTCTTCGCTGGAGGTTCATTGCTGCTGCCTAGGAGCCAACCTGCATAATGGTTTTTTTCTATCTAAAGATATTCTGCTTCCCAGTGGTTCCTGAGATCTGGAAATAATTAATGGGGGTGGGGAAAGAGGGTGTTACATACTCTTATGATATTGTCTTTGTATATATACAGTATTTTTCTAATTAGTTTGAAGTTTCTGGTGATTTGTTCTTTCTCCTCAGTTATTGTTTCCTTTTATTTTGTTTTCCATCCAAATCCTCAGCTGATTAGTGGCACAGCATTGACACAGCAATTTCACTAGCCTTCTATCAAGAATCCAAAACTCACTTATTATTTGTTTTCTGGGACAATTGCCTATTAAATGAAACCATCAGGAGCCATGGTGGCACAGTGATTAGAATGCAGTATTGCAGGCTAACTCTGCCCACAGCCAGGAGTTCAGTCCTGACCACCTTAAGGTTGGCTCAGCCTTCCATCCTTCCAAGGTCAATAAAACTGCTCTAAACCGCAGAGAGGACTGTAAAATACTATGAAGTGGTATATAAGTCTAAGTGCTATTGCTATTTCAGATTTTTAATCCTGTGATTTTGCATTTATATGAAGTACTTCAACTTGTGTATGCTGCTATATGCTGTCAGTTTTGTCCCTCCAGTGATTGGTAAACACTGTCTTGTATGGATATGGAAAAACTGAATATTCTGGGAATATCTCATCTTTTCTCCAGACTATGTCAGTCTAGCACACAGGTCTGCAACCCGCGGCTCCGGAGCCGCATGCGGCTCTTTCAGCCGTCTCCTGCGGCTCCCAGTCCTCTGCCATGTGCAGTCCAAAAAAAAAAAAGTGGGACTAAAAAAGTTCAACCAATCAATTCAAATATGCAGGGTAGGTGCATATCTCGCCTTGGCTCCACTCTTCAGTCAAACCCTGTTGTGCTCATGCGCGCATGTACGCGCATGTGCACACATTTTTTGCGGCTCCCAGTTTTTCCTTTTGTGAGGGAACCGGTTCCGAGTGGCTCTTTCACTGTTTCAGGTTGCTGACCCCTGGTCTAGCAACTGCAGGAGAACCTGTATGTTTTGGGACTAATTTGTTCTCTGCACATTTTTTATCTGGTTGCATTTTAAAAATATACAAATATTGGTTCTTTAGTCATTGTTAATGTTAGTGATATCTAATACTAAAATGTCCCTGTAATTAAGTGATCAATTTGATTATTTTTATTAAAACATACATCCTGTTCTTCTGGTGCATATTATACACCTGGGTTATAATTAAATCCAGTATAAGATTAAAAGGAAGCAAAAGCAATACCTTTCTTCCCAAAATCAGTTACAAGAGACTAACTGATAAGAATGGGCCAATAAAGAGGATAATATATTCAAATGAAGTATATTCAGTCTGTGGGAAGAATACCTCCTAAATAGGAAGCCCTCAACCAGTTGGCCAGAGTGGATTCCAGTAGGGAAATTGGTACAGCTACTAAGAAGGCATTTATCTTGTCCCCATCAGTGGTCTCCCTTACATGTTTGGGAGAGTGGAAGCTGATTGGAAGACTGATGCTTAAATATAATGGAGCTAAGCTTATGGATTGGATTGTATCCACAATCAAAACTAGTCAAAAATAATTTTCACTGTGGTTGGGTACATACATTGTGTTAATCCATAATATGTTTGTTTTTGCCAAAATCAGTAAGATCAATTATGGTTTGCAAACCATAATTTAATCTTAGGTCCGATTTTTACTAAGAGCTGGTTTAGTTTTATTTTTTTTAATAAAGTACACCTGGCTGAATTTGTACATGTTAATCCATAAGTCATAATTTATACAATATATTAAATCAAAACCAAACCATTTTTCTTGATACATAAGCCCATCATGCATGATGTTTGAAGCAAATGACATTCAACAAAACATAGTTAAGCAAATTGACTTAGCATGATGTATAGATGTTTCTTGTTTTGTTTGGTTTCAAAATTTATTTTGCATACCTGCAATTTAGAGAATGAGTTATAGACTCATTGTGCATTCTGCTGTTGTAGTTCTTACTGTACTTCAGGACCAAATAAAGAATCTCAGTTAACAATCACCAATATGACAATGGTGTAATATAATCCATTTGAATAAAAAGAATTGATTTTTTAAATCAAATTTTTGTTATCATAACAACAGATGTAACCAAATCAATAAAAATATGCACCACTTTTTACTTACCATTTCCTGTTATCCAAATTCATCCCAATCAATATGTTTTAGTAATATTTATGGGAAAGTGTAGTAGTTGTATTTCTTTGGTCATTTGGTGGGATTTTGTTTTCCCTTCCTTTGACTTTGTTCCTGAGTTTCTGGTGAGACGTGAGGTGAGGGAATGCTGATCTTGGCAGAAGAAAACTAAGATGTTAATTAAATGACGCAAGCCTTTGATTATTCTCTCTCTCTCTCTCCCTCCCTCCCCCTCTCTCTCTCTCTCACTTTCTGCCAAAGCTAGACATTCTGCTCACAAGAGAAGGAAGAATAGAAGATACCACTCAGATCTTGCTGATGAAACTACAGGAACTTCAAGAAGATCATTTCTGCCTGAATTAAGACAGTATTGAATCTCTGTTTTGCTTATAAAAAGTGAAGTTGCTGTACCAATATTCCAGGAAGAAAACGACAGAGGTTTTTGGTTGCCAGAGGTTTTTTTTTCTTATTTCATTTTGCCTGCTTATTAGTCTACAGAGATTACAAAAGAACAGAAGATTATTTTTCTGGTTTTTAGTGCTTTTGAATATGTTTCATTCTCTGAATAAACTTTTTAGACCAGATATAGGACTTCATTATGATCATTCTTGGAAAAACTATAATTTTATTTAGTTTGCCTCCCATTTTTTTTAGATACAAAGAAGTTTTCCTGTCAGAGCTTATTGTTTCTGGATTTCAAAGAAATGTCACTTCATGAGATACCATTAAGGAATGCAGAGGAAGTTTTATATTGTGTAACTTAGTTTTGATTTTGAATCTTTAAGCCACAGGCACACCTACAGAACCAGTTTTATATTATAAATCAAATGTGAAATATGTCTTGGAAGAGAAATTATTTTTCTGTGGGACCGGGTGGTGTGCAAGGCATGTTTACTCCACGAAATACAACATCTATAGCACCAAGTAAAGGTCTCAGCAATGAGCCAGGACAAAATAGCTGCTTCCTGAATAGTGCATTACAGGTAAGAAATCTGAAATAATAATGTGCCTATCTTTTATATAAAAAAACTTTCTAATGTTTCCTACACTACGCTGTTTTAAAAACATATACTTTCAGTTGCAGTGGAGTCCAGTTTTGTTGGACCCTATTATAAACTTAGCTTCTCTTAATCTAGTTTTCAGATTCTCTAACATAGTATATATAAGATACATATATTCAATATAGACGTAAGATATTTAGTATTTTGGATTTAAGTCCTTGTGTTAGTATTTTGCTATCATTTTTAAAATAACAAGGTTGGTATTAAGTTTTACCTTTCCCGTTGACCATTTTCAGAATGTATCAGACACCAAAATTGCTTTTCTGCTTTCTTGCTATTGCCACAATAGTACAGTAAGCACAGATACAACTTTGTATACTTCATTTGAATGAATTCTTTTTTTTTATTGAAAAGTTTTAAAATACAGTTTTCCTTTAAAAAAACCCCTTCCCCCTCCCTATACCCCCCTACCTCCCCCCAACCTCCCTCCCTCCCCCCCTCCCTCCCCCCCCCTCCCCCCCGACTTCCCAGAGCTAAATACAAGGTATACAGGGAGTGCAGAATTATTAGGCAAGTTGTATTTTTGAGGATTAATTTTATTATTGAACAACAACCATGTTCTCAATGAACCCAAAAAACTCATTAATATCAAAGCTGAATATTTTTGGAAGTAGTTTTTAGTTTGTTTTTAGTTATAGCTATTTTAGGGGGATATCTGTGTGTGCAGGTGACTATTACTGTGCATAATTATTAGGCAACTTAACAAAAAACCAATATATACCCATTTCAATTATTTATTTTTACTAGTGAAACCAATATAACATCTCAACATTCACAAATATACATTTCTGACATTCAAAAACATAACAAAAACAAATCAGTGACCAATATAGCCACCTTTCTTTGCAAGGACACTCAAAAGCCTGCCATCCATGGATTCTGTCAGTGTTTTGATCTGTTCACCATCAACATTGTGTGCAGCAGCAACCACAGCCTCCCAGACACTGTTCAGAGAGGTGTACTGTTTTCCCTCCTTGTAAATCTCACATTTGATGATGGACCACAGGTTCTCAATGGGGTTCAGATCAGGTGAACAAGGAGGCCATGTCATTAGATTTCCTTCTTTTATACCCTTTCTTGCCAGCCACGCTGTGGAGTACTTGGACGCGTGTGATGGAGCATTGTCCTGCATGAAAATCATGTTTTTCTTGAAGGATGCAGACTTCTTCCTGTACCACTGCTTGAAGAAGGTGTCTTCCAGAAACTGGCAGTAGGACTGGGAGTTGAGCTTGACTCCATCCTCAACCCGAAAAGGCCCCACAAGCTCATCTTTGATGATACCAGCCCAAACCAGTACTCCACCTCCACCTTGCTGGCGTCTGAGTCGGACTGGAGCTCTCTGCCCTTTACCAATCCAGCCACGGGCCCATCCATCTGGCCCATCAAGACTCACTCTCATTTCATCAGTCCATAAAACCTTAGAAAAATCAGTCTTGAGATATTTCTTGGCCCAGTCTTGACGTTTCAGCTTGTGTGTCTTGTTCAGTGGTGGTCGTCTTTCAGCCTTTCTTACCTTGGCCATGTCTCTGAGTATTGCACACCTTGTGCTTTTGGGCACTCCAGTGATGTTGCAGCTCTGAAATATGGCCAAACTGGTGGCAAGTGGCATCTTGGCAGCTGCACGCTTGACTTTTCTCAGTTCATGGGCAGTTATTTTGCGCCTTGGTTTCTCCACACGCTTCTTGCGACCCTGTTGACTATTTTGAATGAAACGCTTGATTGTTCGATGATCACGCTTCAGAAGCTTTCCAATTTTAAGAGTGCTGCATCCCTCTGCAAGATATCTCACTATTTTTGACTTTTCTGAGCCTGTCAAGTCCTTCTTTTGACCCATTTTGCCAAAGGAAAGGAAGTTGCCTAATAATTATGCACACCTGATACAGGGTGTTGATGTCATTAGACCACACCCCTTCTCATTACAGAGATGCACATCACCTAATATGCTTAATTGGTAGTAGGCTTTCGAGCCTATACAGCTTGGAGTAAGACAACATGCATAAAGAGGATGATGTGGTCAAAATACTCATTTGCCTAATAATTCTGCACTCCCTGTATATGTATAAAAAGGCAATCATAAACAACCATATACTAACAACTATAAGTTCTAAAATCCATCACTCTCTAGCTTATATAGGATAAAACACACCTTAACAATATTAAATATATATAAAAAACTAGAATAAAAAAAAAGAAAGAGAAACGAAAGAAGACTTATTCGAATGCTACATAAAACTTCTTGACTCTATACTTGTTCTGGATAAACTCAATCCATTTTCTCCATTCCATAATATAACGTTCTTGCGAATGATCTTTCAAATAGGCCGAAATCTTCGCCATCTCTGCCAGGTCGGAAACCTTTAAAGTCCACTCTTCTATGGTCGGCAACTCCTCTTTCTTCCAATATTGGCCTATCAAAAGTCTTGCCGCCGTAATTAAGTTCAACATCAGCTTGGTGTCCACAACTGTAGCGTCTGCAATTATTCCCAGCAAAAAAAGTTGCGGACAAAACTTTATCCTCTGTTTAAAAATCTTCTGCATATTCCACCAGATTTTTATCCAAAAAGCCTTAACCTTCTTACATGTCCACCATATGTGAAAATATGTTGCATCCTCATCACCACACCTCCAACATTTAGGCTGATAATTCGGATACATACTTGCAAGCTTTTTAGGATCTAGATGCCATCTATAAAACATTTTGTAAAAGTTCTCTCTTAGATTTTGAGCTTGAGTAAATTTTACGTTTCTCACCCAAATCTTTTCCCACGTGTCCATTGTAATAACTTCCTGGATGTTTTGGGCCCATTTAATCATACAATCCTTAACAAGCTCTGTTTCCGAGTCAATCTCTATCAATGCAAGATATATCCGTTTAATATGTGCTGGTCCCTGATTTCTAATCTGCTTTGTCAAATTTTCATCAGTCATTGTAAATCCATTTTTCTGGTCTTCTTTCCACCTGGCCTGTAATTGAATATATTGAAACCAAGTTTGAACAACCTTCTCTTCTCGCAAGAGGCTATATGATTTCAAACACCAAACGTTCCTTTCCAAACTTAAAATTTCCTTGTACGTAGTCACATCATGTTTGAAACCAGCATGTATATTTTCTATTGCGTGTTTTGGAATTGCCCTCAATGGTATCTTGCTGCTTAGCTTATGTCTATACTTCTTCCAGACTCTCAGCAATGCCTGTCTTAAAATATGCATCCTAAACACAGTATCTACCTTCTTATCATACAACAAATATGCATGCCAGCCAAACAACAAATCATGGCCCTCAAGATTTAATAACCTCAATTGCGTCAAATTAATCCAATCGCTTATTCCTACTAATGCAGAAGCTTCATAATATAATTTAAAATTAGGCAGTTTAAGGCCACCTCTCTCACGAGTATCCTGCATAATCTTAAGTTTAACTCGTGGCTTTTTCCCTGCCCACACAAATTTATTGATACCACGCTGCCATTCCTCCAAGTTGGAATCTTTCTTAAGAATCGGTATCATTTGAAACAAAAATAAAAATTTGGGCAGGACATTCATTTTCACTGCTGCAATCCGTCCCAACAAAGACAGTTGCAATTTTTGCCAACTCTCCAGTTCTTTTTGAATCTTCCCCCATAGTTTTTCATAATTATTTTTATATAGCTTTGTATTAGAGGGCGACAAAATCACCCCCAGATATTTAACCCTTTTAACAATCTCAAATCCAGTTAATCCTTCTAAGAGAGCCTTCTGTGAAACTGTCATATTTCTAGCCAAAATTTTAGTTTTCTGTATATTTACTTTAAATCCAGAAACATTCCCATATTGTGTTATTATCTCCATCAGGTCCACAACAGAGTTCTCTGGCTGGGTCACTGTAACAACCAGATCATCTGCAAATGCTCTCAATCTATAGTCCTGATCTCCAACTTGTATCCCCTTAATTTTTTCCGAATTCCGAATCTTAACCAATAGTATTTCTAATGTTAACACAAATAACAAGGGCGATAACGGACACCCTTGCCTTGTGCCCTTCTCAATATTACATGCTGCTGTCAGGCTATTGTTAACTATGATTCGGGCAGTTTGTTTTTGATATAATGCCCTAATCGGCTGTAAAAATTTTTCCCCAAAATCCATTTTATCTAACACTTTCAACAAAAATTGCCAATTCAATTGATCAAAAGCCTTTTCAGCATCTAAAAAGATTAGCGCTGCAGAGATCTGGTTGTGCCTTTCCAAAAACTCTAACACATCAACTATATGTCTCACATTATTTTTCATTTGCCTACCACTAATAAACCCCGTTTGATCCCCATGAATCACCTGTTGCAGAACCCTCATCAGTCTATTAGCCAAAACCTTAGCAAATATCTTATAATCTGTATTTAAGAGCGATATCGGTCTGTAATTTTTAACTTGAGTAGCATCCTGGTCTTCCTTCGGAATCAAAGAGATAAAAGCTGTCTTCCAAGATGGTGGCACCTTTCCCCCCCTCTGAATTGTCTGAAACAGTTCCTTTAACGGCTTTATCATCTCAAATTGTAAATTTTTATAAAAGGCCGCAGTCAAGCCATCCGTGCCTGGCGCCTTATCGACCTTCAGTTCCTTAATTGCTATAAGAATTTCTTCTTCTGTAATCAGTTGATTAATCCCCTCTTTTTGTGCTTGCGTAAGAACCGGGATGCTAGCATTCTCCAAATATTTATCAATATCTTTTACATTAATTTCCTCTTTAGTATATAATTTCGAATAAAAATCCACAAAAGCATCCTTAATAAGATTCTGTTGAAACACAACCCTTCCTTTATACTCAATCTTGTCTATATTAGAGGCCCTTTGTTTTTTCCTCAGTCTATAGGCTAACCATCTGCCTGGTTTATTAGCGTTGCAAAAAGTATTGTGCCTAGCAAACCGCAGATTGGTTGCCACTTGATCTGCCATTAATTTATCAAATTGTTCTCTTAACAGTCTAATAGCCTCCTTGATCTTCACATCCTCTGGATTCAAAATCAAAGCCTTTTCTTTTTCCTTTATTTCATTCTCCAGTTCTTTCCTTCTAGTTTCCACTGCACGTCTATGTCTATTATTCATATATATCAACACTCCTCTCATATAGGCCTTGCTAGCATCCCAAACCATATCCATAGAGGTACCCTTATTCATATTAATCTCAAAAAAATCCTTCATCCGCTGTTTACATTCTTCCACATTTCTCTGATTTCTAAACAAATTCTCATTTACGCGCCACGAGCGCCTGTCTCTTTTCTCCTTATCAATCTCCAACCAAACTGGACTGTGGTCAGAGATAGTTCTTGCACATATCTTCACCTTTTTAGTTCTCAAAAAAAAAAATCATTAGTCAACAAAATAAAATCAATCCTCGAAAAAGATTGGTGTCTGTCAGAATAAAAAGTATAATCCTTCTCCTGCAAGTGTCTCTCACGCCAGATATCTCGCAATTCCAGGTCATCCTTCATTTCAAAAAAGATTTAGGCAGTCTAGCATGACTTGGAATGCGCTTAAAAGCTCCAGCCTTATCCAACTGTACATCCAGAACACCATTCCAGTCTCCCATAAAAATAAAAGATTTATAATCCAACTGGGTAAGCTTTGTGTGGAGTAAGCTAAAAAAAATCAGCTTGTTGTTGGTTAGGTGCATATAATCCAACTAGAAGCGTCTTTTTACCTTCTAACAACAGCTCAATCATAACATATCTTCCATGCTTATCCACTTCAATTAAGTCTGCTGTTAAGGCACTTTTAACATAAACAACCACTCCATTTTTCTTATTCTCTGCAGAGGCAACAAAATGCGTACCCAGTCTCGAGTTCAATAAATGCTTTTGATCCAAAACTCTAATATGCGTTTCTTGCAAACATATAACATCTATCTTAAATTGTTTTAAATATTGAAAAACTTTCTTCCTCTTCTGCGGTGAATTCAGTCCATTAACATTCCAAGTTAGAAATTTAGTTGCCATGCATATCCTCCAGAAGCTCTTGGACCACAGCTTTGATAGGACTAACTTCTTTAGGCCGTGCTCCTCCCACAGCTTGACTATATGTACGTTGTGAAGAATCTGAAGACTTTTGCTGATCTTGTTCTTTTATTTTCTTTGCTCGTTTTAAAGCAGCACGCGTTACTCTTTGCTCTCTAGGATCATCCAAAGAAGTTGTAACTTGATCTCCTCCAACACCACTTTCCTCTGTTTCATCCTCTTGATGTTCTCCTTCTCCAGATCCCTTTCCAGCTTCCAGAAGTGTTAATGGGGTTGCTTTTAAGACATTGTTGTAGAAATCACGCGCTTGCTTCACAGTAATCAGCCGGTACCTTTTACCTTCATGCATCACCATCAGCCCCTCTGGAATCTCCCATCTGAACCTTATATCTCTTTGCTTAAGCTCATGCACGAGAAATGTATAGTCCTTCCTTCCCCTTAAGATCCTTGGAGGAATTTCTTTTAAAACCAAGACTTCTTGTTCAGCAATCACCACTTTAACATCATAGGCAGCTTGTATAACCTGGTCTCTGATTTCTCTTTTTGCAAAATAAACCACCACATCTCTAGGCAACTTTCTCTGTCTGGCAATCCATGAATTCACCCGGAACACTTTATCCATAGCTGCTCTTATTTCAGATGCTGGCTGGTTTAATACCACTTCAAGAGCCTCAGAGATCAGCTGCTTTAAATCTTCTTTAATATCCTCTTTTAAACCTCTAATTCTGATAGCAAACTGCATCTGGTAATATTGGGCTAAGCTTAACTCCTTTTCCACTTTGTCTCTTGCATTTTCATTCTCCCGTGCCTTTACTTCTAATATAACATTCCTTTGAGCCAGATCATCCATTTTTTCATCTAATTCTTCCACACATTCCGCCACTTTATGCACTGAAGACAAAATGTCTACCTTCATCACGCTGAACTTCTGTTCCATCCTCTCTTCCATTCTCTCCTCCAATTTCTCCAATTTCTCCTCCATCTGCGCAAATTTATCACCCATTGATTGATTGATTGATTCCAAAAGTTTATCCAGAGCATCTCGTAAATCCTTCGGTGTCAGCGCTTCAGGAGGGTGCAATGCCTGTAATGATGATTGTTGCACTGGCGAGGATCCACCACTCCGAAGAGTTTTAGGGGGAGGTTTCGCCGCCATCTTTTAGTCCTCAATTATGACGCACTTTCATTTAAAGTTTAAAAAGTCCAACAAGCTAGAGAGTATAGTAAAATAAACCTCTTCACCTTTGTCTCTTGTACCGCTCTGCCTGCTCCTTTAAATCATAGTCCTTTCTTCAGGCAGGGATGGTTCGCAGATGCCTGGCTCTGCTCCAAGGAGTTCGGAGCAGAGACGCCGGCCAGCTGGGAGCAACCCAGGCTTCGGGGGAGTTCGATCCTTCAGCCGCCCAAGCTCCAAGCTCAGGCGGCCCCGGAGAACTCTATCCCTACCTGGGGCCTCACCCCCTCCTCTTCTCCTGAGGAGGGGGCTTCAATTTCGCCCGAACAGCTGATCGGCGCTGTTTCGGGCGAAAAAACAAACAGCTGAGCCGCGGGCAGCCTGGGAAGGCTGTCTTCGGCGCCGCGCCGCCACCGGAAGCCCATTTGAATGAATTCTTGACAGGTTATTGGAATCCTCTTAATTTCTTTGCATGTGAAAATAATAAGACATAACGTTTCCATGTAAAATTTTGTGAATAAGGCTGACAGGAGATACTTAAAAGTCTTTTATTTAGTAAGAATATTTTCATTCATTATAAAAATGTTGTTATTCAGAAGTAAAGGAGGGAAAGAAATGTTCAGAAGAGTTTTAAGATCCTATATAGCAGGGGTGTCAAACTGCCGTCCTGCAGGCTGGATGCATCATGCGGAAGCCGCGGCCACCCCATTGCCGGCAATGGCAAAACTGTCCCAATACATTGCGCGATGTCACGTGACATCACGAGTTTGACATGTTTGCTATATAGCTTGTTCGGCTTTAAGAGGATATGGGGGAAAGTATACCACCTGAAAATAAGAAAATGTCAGAAAAACTAAACGACTAAAGTTCTAAAAACACTGCCACACCCACAAGGTTTGCAGACTGGAGACAGCTAGTGAATGTGGAAATTAGAGCATATATCCTTGATACTTTGCTGTATATCCACGTAGCACCCTAAAGTAAGATGATCTAGCCAATATGTTGTAATGAGCCCTCTTGTGAATCATGGCATAGGGAATATAATTGAGAAACAGGATGAGAGCCCACAAGGAAGGAGAAATATGTATCCACTTGGCAAAAGACAAACATTGTGACAGGACTAAAACATGAGAATTCCTAGAACTTGACAAGCAACACAGAGTAGGCCCCTAATTGTTGCATCAGGAAAAAAAAATTTTGTTCCACCCTGAATCTACCATTAAATGCCAGGATTATTTCAAGTGCAAGAGGAGTTCTGATCAGATTTATATGTATATATTTATATTTATATTTATTTGATTTATATACCGCCCTTCTCCCGAAGGACTCAGGGCGGTGTACAGGGCAATAAATATCAAAAATACAAGGTACAAAAGTTAAAATTAAATAATTATGCCCAATGCAATAGATAATTAAAATCAATATTAAAACCCCAAACCCATCAGACTAGGCCGGCTTTTTCGAATAAATAAGTTTTCAGATCACGGTGGAAGGAGCGAAGGTCGGGAGCCATCCGGAGCTCAACCGGTAAGCGGTTCCAAAGGTCTGGCGCGCCCACAGAAAACGCCCTCCCCCTGGGGGTCACCAGTCGACATTCTCTGACCGGTGGCACCCTGAGGAGGCCCTCTCTGTGGGAGCGCACTGGACGAAGGGAAGTTGACGCCGGCAACAGGTGCTCCCGTAGGTAATCCGGACCCATGCCATGTAGGGCTTTATAGGTCATCACCAGATGGAATGCTTACATTTTATAGGCAGAAAGTCTCAGTATTACACATATTAATATTTGCTAATTTTACTTTTATAATTCTAAATTTATAATTGGGAAACTAGCTATAAGCATTATAGCTAGAATGCTAAGCATTACAGCTGATTAAGTGTTTTCAACAAAATACAACAAAAATTGATGATTTAATGAACAGCAATGAATAAAGAAAAATATTTAAATCCCCTTCTCTCCACTTTTAATATAAAAGTATAATTTTAAATAAAATACAAACAGCTTATAATAAGAATAGTGCAATTAACATGAGAGTTTTTATCTAAGTCCTAAATTTATATAAATCCTAAACCTCTATATAAACTCATTTGATAATTAAGCAAGAGGCTCCAGAATGTATGTCTGTAATATACTGTAAAGAATATCTCATTTAAATCCTTTTCACTCTTTAAATTAGTCTCTTGCAGTAATAGTATTTTCCTGTAAATACTCCTAACAAATTAGATATAAGACTTGGTAGATCAATATGACTTTTACTGTCATACTATTAATAAAGGAAATTTGTATAGTTTACATACCACTTAGAACAAAATTAACTGACCACTTCGCTTTTTATTCAGCATTAAACTTAAAACAGAGATTTTAGGTATATAGTTGATTTTGAACGATAAGTTAACCAAAGTTCAGTCAAACTTGTGATTTTTTTAAAAAAAATCACATTAATTAAAAATAACATATCAAATTACCAACATTATTTGTGAAGCATTTTTTCTTATCCAGAACTTACTTTGATTTCCTTTAATAATCATTACTTTGCATTCATAATTCATAATTATGTTTTATGAAATATATCCATTTGTAGTTTGTCTTTTTAAATATAAACTATGTTCTGTTCCGTATGGGGATGGAGTAGTACTATTTTACAAAAGTATTCTTTAACAATTAAAACTGAGCCAATTTTTACCTTAAAGAATGTAAGATGGATGGCATATAAATTTAATAATAAGTAAATATAAATGAAAGTATAACCCAAGTGTTCCTCGGGTTATTTCAAAATATGTAGATACAAGATATCTAGGCAATGACAGATAAATGTCCTATTATCACTTGTACTGTTAGGATAAGGTCAGAAACATGATAATGTTTCTGACCTGTCTCCAACCTTCGCTTTCTTGCGAAGGTTGTTGAGAGTGTGGTGGCGCATCAGCTCCCTCTGGTCCTGGATGAAGCGGATTATCTGGACCCGTACCAATCGGGTTTCAGGCCCGGGCACAGCACGGAGACGGCATTGGTCGCGCTGGTGAATGATCTCTGGAGGGCTCGGGACAGGGGATATTCCTCTGTTCTAGTCCTATTAGACCTCTCGGCGGCTTTCGATACCATCGACCATGGTATCTTGCTGCGGCGTCTCAGGGGACTGGGAGTGGGAGGTACAGTCTTACAGTGGTTCTCCTATCTCCAGGGACGTTCGCAGTCGGTGTTGGCAGGGGGGCAGAGGTCGACCGCGAGGTCTCTCATTTGTGGAGTTCCTCAGGGGTCGGTCCTCTCGCCTCTCCTGTTCAACATCTACATGAAACCGCTGGGTGAGATCATTCGTGGCTTTGGAGTTGGGTATCATCAGTACGCTGATGATACCCAGCTTTTCCTTTCGACCCCAAACCACCCCAGTGATGCCCTCAACGTGATGTCCCGTTGCCTGGAGGCGGTTCGGGTCTGGATGGGGAGGAACAGACTTCAACTCAACCCCGACAAGACCGAGTGGCTTTGCATACCTTCATCCCGGGTTTATTCGGACATTCCACCTCTGGCTATGGGGGGTGAACTATTACCCCCTGTAGATAGGGCTCGCAACTTGGGAGTCCTCCTAGATTCACGGCTCACCTTGGAAGACCATGTAGGAGCTGTGACTAGGGGGGCCTTCGCCCAGGTTCGCCTGGTGCGCCAGCTGCGGCCCTATCTTAGCCGGGATGATTTGTGCACGGTCACTCATGCGCTCGTGTCCTCTCGTCTGGACTACTGCAACGCTCTCTACATGGGGCTGCCCTTGAGGACCACCCGGAAGCTCCAACTGGTACAGAATGCAGCCGCGAGAGTTGTGTTGGGAGTCTCCCGATACTCCCGCGTTACACCTTTGCTCCGTGAGCTGCATTGGTTGCCAGTTGTCTTCCGGGTGAGATTCAAGGTACTGGTAACGGTGTTTAAAGCCCTCCATGGCATGGGGCCGGAGTACCTTAGGGAACATCTGCTGCCGGCATCAAGCTCCCTGCGCCCTGTGCGTTCCCACAGAGAGGGCCTCCTCAGGGTGCCACCGATCAGAGAATGTCGATTGGTGGCCCCCAGGGGGAGGGCCTTCTCTGTGGGCGCCCCGGAGCTGTGGAATCAGCTACCGGTAGAGCTCCGGATGGCGCCCGATCTTCGCTCCTTTCGTCGCGATCTCAAGACGTTTCTGTTTGTTCAAGCCGGCCTAGCCTGATGGGGATTGGTGGGGTTTTTTTTTATTTTTGGTGTCTTAATTTTAACTTGGTGTTTTAGAATTTTATTCCAATTGTTTTAACTTGGGCAATCATTTAATCTCTTTTTAATGTTTGTATTTAGTATTTTATTCTGCCCTGTGAACCGCCCTGAGTTCTCAGGGAGAAGGGCGGTATACAAATATTATTAAATTAAATTATTAAATTAAATAATATCATAAAAGAAAAGCTAATATAGATACTAATCAGATCCTGCTGTATGGATACTACCCTGCTTGAAGAGACTTAGAGTTTTAGACTTGCTTACTTGGAGCAAACTGGAAAAAAAACCTTTAATAATAAACATTGGTTGATCAGTTTTCTATGCCCTGTGCCACTTTTTTTAGTTGGGAAAACCAAAAGCCAGGTGTCTCAGAATGAAGGACTATTCCCATTTCCTAGGTTCAATTTTCTGAGAAATATCTCACAATAATGGCTAGTCAGTGGCTCGTAAACTGATCCAATTTCCTCTTTCTTGGATATTAAATAATGTCATTGCTCCTACTGTTTCCAAAAAAAACCCCCAGGCTCTGTTGTTTTACCCAAGCCTCTTGGCAGCTGCAGTTGCAAACTGGATCTTTGTACCACAAACAAATTGCTTCATGTGCCTACATTATCCCACTAAACTAAGTGAAAGCTCCTCTCCTCTCCTGTCACTTTTTTCCCCCTTCAGGTCAGTGCTTACTCCTGGCAACTACCTGAAATTTCTTGGCAAGATTTTTTGGAAGTGGTTTGCCACTGCCTGTTTCCTAAGGCTGAGATATTGTGACTACCGCCAGGTTATTCAACTGGCTTTGTGCCTAAGTTGGGACTGGAACTCACAGTCACCTGGTTTCTAGTTTGATGCCTTGATCACTATTCCAAATAGAATGTCTCTCATTTCATTAGATATAGGAAATATAGAGTACAAATTCAAACACATGTGAGAAGTTTTTATCTGAAAAAAATGCTAAAACAGTCTAATAATCTATGTTTTGGATAGGAAGTAAAAGCCATCTGCTGGTATAAAAGCTTAAATGTATGCTTTTTAGTGAGAGTCACACAGGAAAACAAAATATTTATTTCCTTCCATTGCTAGATTGAAGTGTATATATTTTTTTTATTGAAAAGTTTTAAAATACATTTTTAACAATCCCCTCTCCCCCTCCCCTACCTATCCCTCCCTACCCCTCCCCCCCCTTTCCCCCCTCCCCCCCCGACTTCCCAGAGCTAAGTACAGGGTATAAAAACAAAGAACAATCATAAACATCCATATGCTACCAACAATAAATTCTTAAATCTATCACTCTCTAGCTCATATAAGGTAACTACAAACAATACTAATATTTCATATAGAAAAAAAAAAGAAAAAGAAAATCGAAAGGAAGACTTACCGTATTCAAATGCTAAGTCAGGGGTGTCAAACTCAATTTCATTGAGGGCCGCATCAGCATTGCGGTTGCCCTCAGGGGGCCGGGTGGGTATGGCCAGGGTGGGCGTGGCCTACTCCCCAAACCTCCCCAAACTTCGGCAGGTCTCCGGACCTCTGTGCCCTGCCTGCCTGCTTCTTTCCGCTGCGGAAAGAAGCAGGCAGGCAGGGCACGGAGGTCTGCTTCTTTCCGCAGTGGAAAGAAGCAGGCAAGCAGGGCGCGGAGGTCTGCTTCTTTCCGCAGTGGAAAGAAGCAGGCAAGCAGGGCGCGGAGGTCTGCTTCTTTCCGCAGCGGAAAGAAGCAGGCAGGCAGGGCGCGGAGGTCTGCTTCTTTCCGCAGCGGAAAGAAGCAGGCAGGCAGGGCGCGGAGGTCTGCTTCTTTCCGCAGCGGAAAGAAGCAGGCAGGCAGGGCGCGGAGGTCTGCTTCTTTCCGCAGCGGAAAGAATCAGGCAAGCAGGGCGCAGAGGTCTGCTTCTTTCTGCAGCGGAAAGAAGCAGGCAAGCAGGGCGCGGAGGTCTGCTTCTTTCCGCAGCGGAAAGAAGCAGACCTCCGCGCCCTGCCTGCCTGCTTCTTTCCGCTGCGGAAAGAAGCAGACCTCCGCGCCCTGCCTGCCTGCTTCTTTCCGCTGCGGAAAGAAGCAGACCTCCGCGCCCTGCTTGCCTGCTTCTTTCTGCTGCGGAAAGAAGCAGACCTCCGCGCCCTGCTTGCCTGCTTCTTTCCGCAGCGGAAAGAAGCAGGCAGGCAGGGCACGGAGGTCCGGAGACCTGCCGACGTTTGGGGAGGTTTGGGGAGGTGCGCGCGCACCTCCCCAAACCTCCCCAAACTTCGGCAGGTCTGCGGACGGCGGTGGCTTGGGAGAGGTGCGCGTGATCCCGGAAGCACCAAAGCCTCGGCCGCGTACAAGTCCTCGGTAAGTTTTTTTGTTGACTGGAGTATAAGCCGAAGTGGAATTTTTCAGCCCAAAAAGTGGGCTGAAAAATTCGGCTTATACTCAAGTATATACGGTAAGTAATTTAACCAGATAACTTTATTTACAGAGATAAAAGAAAAAGAATTATTAGCATCCCTGTTTGCAAGAGCTATTTGTCTTTTTCCTTTTCTATTTAATAAAGGGCGGGCTAGTCTTGGATTGTCAGGTGGTCTAATAAGTAAATTATATTCAATATGTAAATTAGGGTTGGATGGAGGAATAGTAGCAAAATTTTGTTTGGCAGCTTGTTAGGTATGGCCTTCAGTGAGGAGGAAGTTGTCAAAAGGTAGAAGACAGCAATTTTTCCTTTTGTTATATATTAATTTTGTGAAAGTTTATGTGACTCACAGTACTTTTACCTTCTATTACTAACTGAAGCAATGTAATGAATATTGGACACTAATCTGTAATTGCAATAAAATTTATATATATTTATTACATTGGATCCTATTTGATGCTTTTATATAAAATAGGTATGTAAAATACACACTGTTCACTGAGATATTTTACATTTGACAACAATAGGAAATAAATTGTAAAATAAAACCTACTGACTATTAATGGGTGGTGCAGTGGCTCAGCAGTTAAGACACTGGGCTTGATGGCTGGAAAGCTGACAGCCCAGATTCAAGACCTGAGCTTCACGCCACAGGCTGAGCTCCAATCCTTGCCCCAGCTTCTCCCAACCTAGCAGTTTGAAAGCATGCAAATGCTAGTAGATAAATAGGTACCACTTTGGTGGGAAGATACCAGCATTCCATGATATCATGCTGGCCACATGACCATAGAAATGTCTTCAGACTGTGCTGGCTCAATGGTCTTGAAACAGAGATGAGTACCGCCCCTATAATTGGCAATGACTAACAGAGTAAAATCTGCAGAGACCTCTCCCTTTATGTCTACTAATAACCAACATTGCTATTTAGTTAACTATGGTATAATCTCCCTAGTATTTAAGATTTTAATTATGATTTTATGCATAGCAGATATTCCCAGTCACTATCCTTCAATATACAAAGTATATTACAGGTTTCTGGTGCTTGAGGTGCTCACTGGTGTTCTGGGGAGCTGCAGGTAATGAAACTGTGAGGTGACACCACTAAAGGGCCTGCTGGATATGCATGCAAATTTGCCTTGGTTTCTTGCCTGAAAATGAAAGGTGCAGAGAAGGCTACTTTGCAACTCCATTGAGTACTGAAAGTAACAATTCAGCAAAATTATTTTGAATGGTTAAGGTTCTACTGTCATCTTTCCCAGACAATCCCTTATTGAATCTTTTTGAAGCCTGCTGTGATAGATTTGCAAGTAAATTAAAAGATACCTTTATGCTAAATTTTCACTTCTTTGATACAGTATCTTGTGAGGTGTCCAGCTGTAAATTCTCAGAATATAAAGGTTGCAGTGTTGGATGAGAGTTGACAAAGAGACTAGAGTTCATACATGTCAAACACAAGGCCCGCGATTGGCCTATATTTGGCCTGCGGGGATGCCCCAGAGATGACAAGAGACTGGCCTCTGCTGCCCTGGCCCCAGCCCCACCCAGCCTGGTGGTTCTCAAAGCATACACATAGGTGGTGGTGAGTGCACATGGACCAACAGCATCCGGCAGCAGGGGCTGCATAGCCCACTGTAAAGACTGGGCCAGCCCTTCAGCAGTAGCGCTGCGCTGGCACCGGCAGCACACAGAGTGGGGGGGCACATGATGTGGACCACTGGACACGCCTATTCCACCCCATCTCTTTTTGGTTGGAGAGCAGGTCGCCACTGGTCATCTCAGCCCCCTTGAGGGTCTTGCCCTCGGCCCGCAGGTGGAGCACATTCCCCTCACACACCTTGTTCACATCTGCGGCTGCCAGCCACTTGTGCAGGTCCATTAGGCCTCCACCCAGAGCTGCAGGCCCACCTAGCACAAAGGAGGCGAAACGGTCAGCCAGGAAGCCCCAAGTATAGGTGATAGAGCATGCCCAGGGCCAGCAGGCAAAAGGCCACCCCGAGCAGGGAAAACTGAATCCCCATCAGAACCATGGCTGCCCAGGCCCAGCAGAGATGGGGAAGGCATGCAATCCTGGCTAGGACTGGGCGGCCAGGGTGCCAATGGGGATCCGGCTTTCCCCACTCAGGGTGGCCTTTTGCTTGCTGGGCGTGGGTGTGCTCTACCACCTCAAGCTTCGTAGCCAGCCGCTTCACCTCCTTTGTGCTGGGTAGGCCTGTTGCTCCGGGCAGCAGCAGCAGCCTCATGGACCTGCACAAGCTGGTGGTGGCAGCCCGAGGTGGGGCTAATGTGCATCAGTTGCATGAGGGGAACAGGCTCCATATATGGGCCAAGGGCAAGATCTGTGAGGGGGGCAAGGAAATGACCAGCAGTGATGTGCTCTCCAACTGAAAGCAAAAACAGATGGGATGGAGTAGGAGTGTCCAGTGGTCTGCATCACGTTCATTCTCCCTCCCTTCCCCTATTCCGCCTACTGCTGGAGGGCTGACCCTGTATTCTCAGGGGGCTGCTGGTCAAGGGACTGGCAGGCTATGACTGCTGATGGACATTGTTGACCCCCATGCACTCACTGGCTTCTGTGTGCAAGGGTCGATGGTGTCAGGCAGCAGGCAGCCCAGCCCCTGCCTCACCATGCCTTGCCCCATGGCAATGGCACCCCTGCCCTGCCCCCCCTCCCTCGCCTCACCTCACCCAGCAAGATGAGCCTCCTGCCCACCGCCCCACCCTCCAGAGACCCCCCTGGATCTCCCCTAACCCTGCCCAGCCCCCCACAGGCGTCCCCCCACGAACAATGTTGAGATGTCCATGCCCACCCCAGCCATGCCTACCCGGTCAGCCGTGACCATCTCAGCCATGCCCACCCAGCTCCCCTGAAGGCACCACAATGCTCATGTGGCCCTCAATGAAATTGAGTTTGACACCCCTGGACTAGAAGTCACTTGTCTGAAATGGTTCTCCTGCTTGAGCTGGAGCCTGGACTAGAAGACCTCCATGGTCCCTTCCAGCTCTGTTCTAAAACTTTGCAGCAGCATACATTATTGGAAGAAGAAGATTATTTTCATCTGTTTTAGTCTGAATTTAGTTCTAGTTTTAGAACTGAATCAGCTTTGGTCAGTTTGTTGTGTTCAGAAAACATTCAGAGGAAATACACTTTTGTTAATTTCCAAGTGGCTTTTTGTATTTGCTGACTTGGTAGCCTTCTGAATTATCTCCATGATAGAGTTGGAGATATGATTTTATGGTAATTCAGTGTCTACCTAAAGGGAATTATTTTCAAGGATAATTGGGTGGCTGTGCCATGACCTGCTGACATTTTGTTTCAAATATTCTTCTCTATATGAAACCTCTAAAGATGATCTTAAGAAATTTTCAGTCAAAAGGACATCAGTATGTGAATGACACCTAATTTTTTACTTCTTCATGATATCTAATTGTGAGGTGTGATTGAATGTTCCAAATAAATGCCTAGATGCAGTTATGAGTTAGACCAGGGGTGTCAAACTCAATTTCATTGAGGGCTGCATCAGCACTGCGGTTGCCCTCGGGGCCGGCTGGGTATGGCCACGGTGGGCGTGGCCTACTGGGTGGGCGTGGCTAGAGTGCATATGGCCTACTGGGTGGGTGTGGCCAGCTCGACATCGTTCGCATCAAGGGTGCCTATGGGGGCCTGGGCAGGAGTGGGACAGGTCTGATGGTCTCTGGCAGAAGGAGGGTCTCAGGGCCAAGGCAGAGGGGGCCGTTCCCTCACTGTTTCCAGGATGGCTTCGCGGGCCACATGAAACCACTTCGTGGGCCGGATCCGGCCCCCGGGCCTTGTATTTAACATGTCTGAGTTAGATGATGGCTAATACATTGAGATGAAGCTGTGGGAATTACGTTGGGAGCTAGAGTTTTCCATAGCAGGAATGCTGAAAACATCAATGATTCTAAGGATTGAAGCTCATGAAATGAGAACCTCTGGTTCCAGGCTAGAGGTAGTAGTTACATAAGCATTGACCAAAGTCACCAAGCAATCTGCCAATTCTGTGTTAATTTAGAAAGATATGTAGAGTAAGCCTAGAGTTTAAACTTTTGAGTTTCTTTAACTGTCCATTCATACTCTTCATGGTTGGCTTTTATGCTATGGACTAATCACAGAGTGCAGTGCTCTTTTTCAGCTTTTGACAATCAGCAGTCGCTACAATTCTGATCTCTTAATACTTTTTTGATTGTTTTTGGGAATGAATTGGCTATCGAGGCACAATCTGTTTATTCTTTGACACCGTTGATTCCCCAGTATGCAAGTCTTAATGCCCTCCACCACCACTACCACACTCCTCAACAAGTACTCTCCTACCATTTCTGCAAAATATATGGATAATACTGTTGAAATAATATAAGAGGGAACCATAAATGCTGCACCCCCAGTTGGTTCTGCAGTTACATAATCAAATATAATGCTTATTACGAATGCTTATGCCCAAAATTTCACAAAACACCACTATCAAATGTCAAATGCAAGAGAAATGTATCAACCTGAACTTTCTTTTCTTTCTTTTTTTTGTCAAGAAGGAGGCATTCTTGCCCCACTCCAAAACAAATGGTTTTGAAATAAGATTTTGGAATTAATTATAAGAATTCTGGTGGGAAAATGTTTTTGTGTTGAATTTTGATTGATATTTTGGACACTAGAGGAAATCAGAAGAAAATAAAAATTACCATTAAAGCAGAAGAACATATTTGGTTTATTAATACAGATTAATAATAAGGGTATTTTTGAACAATGGACCAAGAAATTTTTAAGAGAAGTCTGCCTGTATTTAAAGATGAGATGAAAAAGGAACATATTTTATCAACTAATTTGAAAATGGATTTAAAAATGACAGGCTACAAGAATAATACAGAATGAAACTGGCTTATGTTTTAATAATTGATTTGATCCATCAGATGGATCTGTAGCTGGCTGACTAACCATACTCAGCGAGCAGTTCTCAACATCCACACGGAGAGAAGTAAGCAGTGGGGTACCACAAGGTTTGTCTTAGGCCCTGTACTTTTCATTAATGACTTAGATGACTAAGTGACAGCTCATAAATAAATCCAAATTTATTTAATACAAACAATTGTTGCAGTTGCGACTTGCTGCCTGTGGATGGCCCTAGTTTGGGCTGATACAGGCAAAAGATTTCGCCCATATTTGGGCCGATGAGGTGCTCAAAACACTCAAGACATATATATATATAAATTTTAGATTGCTAACAAAGAATTAAAGGGCATTTAATGCATTTCAAACTTATTTGTTTTCATCAGTCAGCCATACCCTTCTGAGATTCGAACCTGGGCTGATTGCACATTAGGCAGTTGTTTTAACCTCTAGGCCACAAGCTCTATCTCACTTTGTTAGCTGAGAAGCAAGGGAGATATGTATTAAATGCTTGTTAACTATTTAGATTACCTTGCTAGGCCCCAAACATGGGACAAATCTTTATTTCCTGTTTCGGCCTAACCGAAGGCCATCAACAGGCAGTAGTCACAACAGTGACAGCTCATATTTGTGTAAATTTTAGATTGCTAACAAAGAATTAAAGGGAGACTGATATGCATTTCAAACTTATTTGTTTTCATCAGTCAGCCATACCCTTCTGAGATTCGAACCTGGGCTGATTGCACATTAGGCAGTTGTTTTAACCTCTAGGCTATTAAAACAACTGCCTAATGTGCAATATATACCCTCTATCATCTATATCTTAGTAAAAGTTCCTGCTTGGATAATCTTGTCTCCAAGAGTCTTTCTTTCTTAAGATGTGGATTGAAGTGGCTTCTGACATTTATTTTGATTTACAAGATAAAGTATTAGCCTGCTTATTCTGCAAACTTTAAAAGTTAAATGAGAAAAAAATGCGGCTACCTGACCTTGGTCTATGTGAGCTGGCCACATAGCTTTCTATGTCCTTTTTCATGGATGGCCACCAAAATTGTCTTTTAGTTAAGTGTAAGGTTTTTACAAACCCAAAATGTCTTGCTGATTTTGTATCATGGCACAACTGCATGAAATTGATCCTCTGGGTGGCAGGTATGTATAATTTCTCACCCACCCAGGGTAGTCCGTCTTTGATTGTGCGTACATGTCTATTTTTCTGGAACCATTCATCCGTTTCCAAAGACTTTCGGAATTCGATTCCAGTTTGGCTATCCACCTGTGGCTTTATTTTAGCTTGGGCCCTAGTGGTTACTGGTGCTGCCAGTTGTTGTTCGGGCATAAGTGGTTTAGAGTCAGTGGCTCATGTGCTGCTATATTGGGGCATGCGAGATAATGCGTCTGCCAGGCAATTCTTTCCCCCCGATAAGTGAGTGTGAAACGGAATCGGTGAAAATGTTGAGACCAGCGGGCTTGCTTAGGAGTGAGTTTCCTGGGTGTTTTTAGCACTTCCAAATTTTTGTGGTCTGTCCAGACCTGGAAGGGGATTTTATTTCCTTCAAGGAAATGGGACGCTGAGCTTGTTGATCAGATGGTCGGCAGTTTGGCAGGTCGAATCTTGAATGCCACGTAACAGAGTGAGCGCCTGTTACTCATCCCAGCTTCTGCCAACCTAGCAGTTCGAAAGCACGTAAAAATGCAAGTAGAAAAATAGGGACCACTACGGTGGGAAGGTAACAGTGTTCTGTGCGCCTTTGGCGTCTAGTCATGCTGGCCACATGACCATGGAGACGTCCTCGGACAAGCGTTGGCTCTTCGGCTTTGAAACAGAGATGAGCAACGTCCCTTAGAGTTGGAAACAACTAGTATGCATGTGCGGGGGAACCTTTACCTTTAAGCAACGACCACTTCACAGTGTATGCCTCCTTTTCCCACATGGCCCAATGTTGTTCTGGCTCCGTGAGTTTCCTGGACGTATATGCACACAGTTGCAATGCCCCCTTGTCATTTTCCTGTAATAATACAGCTTCCACCGCCACATCACTCACGTCTGCCTGTATTACGAAAGGTTTATCAGGATCTGGGTGTCTCAGTTACAGGTTCGGTAGAAAAAAGTCTCTTTAGCCTCTCAAATGCCGCTTGACATTCCATTGTCCACTTCAGGGCTGGCTGGGTTTCACTGGGGGACACCCCCCCCTCGTTTTCAACAAGTTTGTGAGGGGCAGGGCTGTTTGGGCAAACGAAGGGATGAATTGGCGGTAGAAGTTTGCAAACCCCAGGAAACTTTGCAATTGCTTCCTTGTGCGGGGTGGTGCCCATTCTAATACTGCCCTGGCTTTCTCAGGGTCCATTTTGGTGCCGTGAGGATATGCGATACCCCTAGTAGTCTATTCTTTGCTGGTGGAATTCGCATTTCAATAATTTTGCATATAGGTGTGTTGCCCACAATTTTTCAGAACTGCTCTGACTAGATTAATAGGCTCCTCTTTGTTCTCAGTGAAGATAAGGATGTCATCTAAGTAAACCAGGACCCCCTTATATAGGTGCTCTCTTAGCATTTCATTAATTAATTGCATAAAAACTGCGGAGACTTCTTGCAGTCCAAACGGCAGAACTTTGAACTGGTAGCAACCCATTGGACAATTGAATGTGGTCTTCCATTCGTCCCCTTCCTTGATCCTAATGTGGTAGTATGCTTCTCTTAGGTCTACTTTGGTAAAAATCCTTCCTTTCGATAGGTGGGATAGTATATCCTTCATTAGGGGTAGGGGATACAGATTACTTTCATTGTGTTTAGGGCCCGGTAATCCACACATAAGCGCATAGTGCTGTCCTTCTCCCTGAAAAGGACCGGTGCGGCCACTTTGGGTTTGGCAGGCTCAATATGGGTCTGACTTGCGCTGAGGGGCTTTTGAGCTGCATTCTGCAATGCGGTGACCCTCTCTCCCGCATTTGAAACAGCCCGTTGATTTTTTAGCCGTAGCCACTGGTTTCACTGGCTTGTGTGTTTGTTCAGGTGGCGGGTGGGCCCATGGTTTCCCTCAGTGGTGCCTCTTCAGTAGGTCTATCTCCACCTCCTCTGCCAGGATGTACCAGTCATCGAGATAGTTTTTATGCAATTAATTAATGAAGTGCTGGTTTACTTAGATGACATCCTTATCTCCCGGGCCTTAAAATCAGCCAAAGGGTCCTCAAATCGCCTCCTCAAGGCTGACATTAACCGGTTGAAGTCATTGAGTTCTGGGGCATTGGAGTCATGCAGGTTCACCACCCAGTCTGCAGCTGGTCCGTCCAGGGCGGATTGCACGATGGGGATGCAGGCTTCATCACTAAGGATGTCCTGTCCGTATTCTTCCATATAACTGAGGACTTGAGTTAGGAAAAAACCCAAGCATGGCAGCTCCCCCTTGAATTTTGCTTCCAGAGGCGGAAGTCTTTGAATGGATAGATGCCTATGCTGTTGGCGGTATTGCCACTCATCCTGATCCCCCTCTGCGGGTCGGCGGGGGGTGGGTGTTGCTGAGGTGGCAGCTTCGGGTTCAGTGGACGCCCCCATTGCTACAGGTTCCGGATCTCCCCCACTGTCTCCAGCTGCAGCTCCAGGGGCTGGTGCAGCTGCGGGACTCAGGTTTCTCCTCCCTTAGTGAGCCAAGGGTTTTTTTCATCAGAATCTGCCGGTTTGGATCGCCCGTAAGAACTGCTGGTTGGTCGGGGGCTGCTTGGGAACACTTTAAAATGTTGAATGATGGGGAGGACTGTCCAGATCCAGTCTAGCATGCCTTCAGTTAATTTCTCTTAATAAAGATTCCTGTTGGAAGAAAATATTTCCAAGAGTTCTGTCTTCTTAAGATGTAGATTGAAGTGGGTCCTTACACCAGCAGTACAATCAGATTTCTGCACCTATCAACACTCAGAAGAAGGGGACTTGTTTTAGGGAGGGAAAGAGACACTTTTAATGATTAACAAAGGAGATACAGGAACTACCCCTCTGAACAATTTGAGGTTGAGTATAGAAATAAATAACTTCTTTATCATGGCCAGTCAGGAAGGAGTGGTGAATTTGGAAGTGAGGAGGAGAAATGGAGATAGAAAATGGATCACAGAAGAGGAAGAAACATTTAATGCTTTCAGCCTTCAAGGGGAAAAAAGAAGAAAATAAAGAAGATACTGCAGTGTCAGATTGTCAAGTAAGAACTGTTTTGTAAATCTATTTCAGCTGCTCCAAACTGTAGTGATTCACAAAGTATCTCTCAATTTGGAATGGCAAGAAGAAGTAACTTAAAAGTTTAAAGCCTTGAGGAAATGGATGAATGTGGTGGTCTGCCATTCTTTCATTCCAGTGGGGAACAATTGTGTGTGAGGTTTCATCCATGCCTAAGAACTGTAATTTAGCTGAGACATTGTCTAAAACTACAGAGTGGAACTAAGATCTGTCGGGATTGGTGATTTTTTTTGGCTTGCTTTTAATATGAAAAGGACCAAGTTTAAATTTCAGTGGCTGTAAGATGAGAGCTGTAATCTTGATGGTTAGCAATCATCTGTTCAAAAGTCCTTACGTAACTGTAAATTGTGACAATCCTTACCAGTGATGATAAATGTTTAGGAAGTTGCTTCAATGTATTGCTGTGTAAATCAGTGTATTTGATTTTATTTTAATTTATCTGATATGTCCATATATCAGATAATCTATTTGTGAATTTAAATATATATATATATATATATATATATATATATATATATATATATATATATATATATATATATATATATATATATATATATATATATATATATATATATATATATATGTTTTCTGAGGTTTTCGCGGGTGCCTGTATGTGGATCCTTGGTTTTTCGGGTTTTTCCCCGCGTAGAACTAAAGGTGTAGGCGCAACGTTTCGACGGAATCCCATCCGTCATCATCAGGCTTTAGCTTCCTTCTTCTGGGAGAAGCATGTGGCTGTTTGTTCCTCTTTTTTAAACTGCCAGAGGGGGTGTGTTCTGTGGAGGTGTGCTCTGATTGGGTAGGGGACCAAGTGTGTTCTGATTGGGTGGGAGTGTGTTTTGAATGGTGAGTGTGTTCTGATTGGGTGGGGGGGTTGTTCTGAGTGGATGGGCTGGTCTCAGCTGCCAGCTCCAGACCTGAGCTGGTGAGTTGTGCTGCTTTTGTTCGGCTTCGTGTTTGTGGTGGTGCCATGTTTTTATAGTGGGTGTCAATTTGCTTATTGTGTGGTTTGGAGGGGTTTAAAGTGGCTGATGTTGCAGCTGTAGTTAGGTTTCTGTTTTGTGGTTGTGTGTCTTTATCGTTGTGGGTTCGGATTTGCTTTTTGAATGGTTGTGTGGTGGTGATGTCATGTGATGTTATCATGAGTTTGGGTCTGGTATCATTCTTGGTGGTTGGGCCTCGTCTGTCAATCAAGGCGGGTTTCCAAATGGCTGGTAGACGAGAGGTATCATCTCGTTTATTCATGCTGTGGGGGCGTTTTTCTATCTCAATGGCTTCTCTGATTATTCTGTTGTTAAAATGTTCAATTTTGGCGATAGTTTTGGTTTTTTTAAAATCAATTTCATGTCCCGTGGCTTCAAAGTGTTGGACCAGGGATGAAGTTTGTTCTCCCTTTCTGAGTGAGTTTTTGTGCTCTTCAATGCGTGCACTTATTCTTCTGTTGGTCTGTCCGATGTATGTGGTGGGGCAGGTGGTGCATGGGATTTCGTATACTCCTTGGTTTTCTAACCCAATTATGTCCTTGGGGTTTCTTAGGATGGTGGATATTTTTCTGTCTGTGTAGAATGCTGTTTTGATGTTGTGTTTTTGGAGGACCTTGCTGATTCTGTCTGTGGTCCCTTTTAAGTATGGGAGGAGGGCTTTGCCATTTTCTTGTTCTCTGTCTTGGGTTTTTGTGGGTGTCTCTCTTCGGATTAAGTTGGTAATCGTGTTTCTTTGGAATCCATTGGCTGTTAGTACATTAGTGAGAGTGTGTAGTTCGGTTTTTAGGTGTTGTTCGTCAGCTAGGTGTTTGGTTCTGGAGATGAGTGTCTTGGCTACGGAGTTGATCTGTGCTGGGTGGTGGTGTGAGAGTGCGTTCAGATAGCGGTTTGTGTGTGTTTTTTTATGGTAGATAGTGTGTCCTAGGGAGCCGTTGGATTTCTTGTAGACTAAGACATCAAGGAAGGGAAGTTGATTGTTAGCTTCTGTTTCCATGGTGAATTGTATTTTGGGGTGTAGGCTATTGAGGTGTATGAGGAAGTCATCCAGTTTTTCTTTGCCATGTGGCCAGATTACGAAGGTGTCATCTACATATCTGAGCCAGAGTTTGGGTTTGTGGTTGGATTTATATATATAATATATATATATAATTATATATATAATTTTAATCCTATTTATATCCCGCCCTTCTCCGAAGACTCAGGGCGGCTTACAATTTAAGCACAAATCAATGTGCTTAGCAATAGCCTTCATTCTATGTATATGCCTGCTTATTAGGGCTTTCGCCCCCCCCCCAGCAGCATTATTACAAAGTCAGCTTATTGCCCCCAACAATCTGTGTCCTCATTTTACCTACCTCGGAAGGATGGAAGGCTGAGTCAACCTTGAGCCTGGTGGGATGCGAACCTGCACTAATTGCAGGCAGCTGGTGTTACTTAAGGAGGCATTAGCCCACTGCTCCACCAAGGCTCTAATTAATGTGATAAAGGCATAAATGAGCAAAAAGGGAAATTGTCTACTAAATTCAGATTTTGTAGAATTTAGATTGGGAATGATTCTCAGAGACTGCCTGGACAAGCCCTTGCTATTTTCTTGGCTAGGTTTTTCCAAAATGATTGCCATTGCTTTTTCCCTAGGGCTGAGATACTGTGACTGGCCCCAGATCTCCAAGGTGGCTTTGTGCGTAAGGCAGGACTAGAATTCAAGGTCTCCCAATTTCTAGCCTAATGCCTTAAACCAGAGGTCCCCAACTTTTTGAGCATCAGGGACTGGTTCCGTGGAGAGAGGGTTTTTATGGACCAGAAGGGTTTTGTGTGCTGCCTGCATCCCACTGATGGGGCTTTGCTTGCTTGCGTGGACCGGTTTCTGCCGGTCCACGGACCAGGTATTGGGGACCCCTGCCTTAAACACTACACCAAACTGGCTCTTACTTTTACCCTTGGTGTTACTTCCTTATTGGGGGTCCTTCTAGACTCACAGCTCTCTTTAGAAGAGCATATTGGAGCTGTGACTAGGGGGGCCTTTGCCCAGGTTCGCCTGGTGCACCAGTTGCGACCCTATCTGGACCGGGATGCCTTGAGTACAGTCACTCATGCGCTCATGACCTCTCGTCTACACTACTGTAATGCTCTCTACATGGGGCTGCCCTTAAAGTCCACTCGGAGGCTCCAACTAGTGCAGAATGCAGCCGCGCGAGTTGTGCTCGGAGTCTCCCGATACTCCCATGTTACACCTTTGCTCCGCGAGCTGCATTGGCTTCCGGTTGTCCTCCGGGTGAGATTCAAGGTGTTGGTAATGACTTACAAAGCCCTACATGGCATGGGTCCGGATTACCTACGGCAACACCTGCGGCCGGCGTCAACTTCCCTCCGTCCAGTGCGCTCCCACAGAGAGGGCCTCCTCAGGGTGCCTCCGATCAAAGAATGTCGATTGGTGACCCCCAGGTGGAGAGCGTTCTCTGTGGGTGCGCCAGACCTGTGGAACTGCTTGCCGGTTGAGCTCCGGATGGCCCCTGACCTTCGCTCCTTCCGGCGTGATCTAAAAACGTATTTATTTGAGCAATCTGACCTGGTTTGATGGGTTAGGGTTGGGGTTTTAATATGTTTTTAATTACTGTTTTAAACTTGGGCATTATATTTAATTGTTTTTTAACGTTTGTATTCTGTTTTTATATTTATTGCCCTGTACACCGCTCTGAGTCCTTCGGGAGAAGGGCGGTATAAAAATATAATTAATTAATTAATTAATTAATTAATGCCAATTTATTGTCAAAGTGCAGCAGCATTTACTGAATAAATGCTGAGTATATACTGGTTGAAGGAATAATTAAAGTGGTGCTTAAATGTTTGTAATTCCTTTTGAATTTTCAATGTTTTTTCATAAATGTGATTTAAAACTTCTTTTGTCCACATAAATCCTAAAGCTAGATAATGAGAACCAAATTATATGAGACATAAACATTATACTTGCTGATTTATTGATTGAGGAAAATGATCCAAAGCTACATATTTGTATGTGGCCAAATTATCTTTAAATAGATCACATTTTAGGTCATATTTACGCACAAATATTGAAAATTCAAATAGGTCCACAAATCTTTAAGCACCATTGTATATAGCATAGGAATGAGCAGTCTTCCTCATTATTGATCCCATTGCTATGATGCCCATCCAAGCATATTCTGTTTTTTCTGCCATGATTCTTACCACCTTGATTCAATTTTTCTTAATTCTTCCCACTCAAGTCAGTTCCTACTCATAAAATAGGAGACAATTTTTCTCCCTCTTTCCATCATTCCCAGTTCAGGTTCCCCTTTTATGTCATCCTCATCCCCTACAAATTTTCCCCTTTACATCTTTTTTCCCCTGTTCTTACTAATCCAGCTACCTTGGTCCTTACTACTTCGGTATTTTATATAGATAGAATTGCTTCTCTTTCTATCCCTTTCCAGTCTAGTTCCCCTTCTTATGAATATTTCTGTCTTGTAGGAAGAGAAAGGACTGCTGCCTGTATCATTGCTGTCTCCTTCTCACCTCACCTCTCTTCCGTCCCTTGCATTGCAATCTTATTAATACATTGCACTATTTCTTACTTAAAAAAAACCCTTTTATGTTTAAATTGTAATATTTAAGTAAATGGATTTTCTGATTTTCTGTATATTAACAAGAAAGATTATAAAACTATCACTTTACATGGAAATATTTTCCTTATCAATGGATTACTTAGAATGTATGTACCGAATGCTTTCAATTGTAGTTATATTTTATACTTTCAGATGTTATTAAACCAGTTTTCTTGCCTAAAATATTCTGAAGAAAATTGATTAAAAACAATAATGCTTTGCTTCCTAGGTACTCTGGCATCTTGATATTTTTCGACGCAGTTTTCGACAACTTACAACACATAAATGCATGGGAGATTCCTGTATATTTTGTGCCCTCAAAGTAAGTGATAAAATGAATTCAATTGGAGTCAACAAATATATATATCTATATAAGTATTAGAAGTATCTATATCTATAAAAATATTAATTTCATATCAAAAATACATTGATGTTATATTGATTTATAATTTTGTGTTTATATGTATATTGTAGATTGTGCAATTCTAATTATATTAATTCTATTGGTATGCTGTATTTATTATGTTGCAAAATAGAATAAAATACAGGCTAACCTCCAGGTAAACTGAGTTACAACTAGGGGAGACTTTGTGTAAGTTGGTTAATGGATTTGAATTCTGAGAAAAGTAAACACATAAAAGTTATCTATTTTTCAAGGATACTGATGAAGCAAAGATGAGATTTTCTTATAAATGTACAATAAAAGAATACATATTGGGTTGTTTCAATGTATCTAGTTCCACATGAGCAAACTTGTTTCTTGTGTAGGAATCTTAGAGTATCTTCTGTGTAGTCCCAAAGGCAAAATTTTGTGCCTAGCTCAAGGAGTGGGGGGAGATTTCTCCTAACTTGGAAAATTTTAGTGAAGAGAGATAGTTGCTTCTTTCTAGAAACTTTTGCCATTTAGGCCATGCTTCCTTGTTCCCAACTGTTTGGTTTTTTTTCATCTGAAACTCAGTATCATTTCATCTTTGCGGAAGTTCTGCTTGGCGTGGTCATACCATTACCATACCAAAAGTATATAAACCATAGTGATAGCCTACATACCATTAATTTTGGTTCTATGAATTGTTGCAATAATTAGTGAAAGAGAAGGTGATGGGGAGGAGAAGGAGAAGGAAGTAGGAGAAGGAGGAGGAGGAGGAGGAGGAGGAGGAGGAGGAGGGGGAGGTGGTTGGGGAATTGGACTAAGACATGGAGATTTAAGTTCAAGTCCGTGTTCAGCTTAGAAATGCACTAGGCAACTTTGAACCAATCACTATTTTTAATGTAATCTAGCCAACAGGATTATTATTGTTGAGGAGAGTGCTTTGTATGCAGCCTTCAGCTCCTGGAGAAAGGCAATATATACATCTAATAAATGGAGAACAAGAGAAATAAAAACATAAAAATTGCTCTGTTGACACAGGAATGGCATATGAAGAAAAGGAATAGGGAAATATATAGGTAATCTTTGATTTACAACACTTCAGTTAGTGACCATTCGAACTTACAACGGCACTGAAAAAATAATGTGTTACCATTTTTCACAGTTATTTCACATGGTCATATGATCAAAATTCAGACACTTGGCAACTGACTCATATTTTGACAGTCACAGTGTCCTGGGTTCATGTGATCATCTTTCGTGACCTTCTGACAAGCAAAGTAAATGGGAATACCAGATTCACTTAACAAGAAAGTTCATTAAATGGGGCACAATTTACTTAACAAATGTCTCCCTTAGCAACAGAAATTTTGGGCTCAATTGTCGTAAGTCGAGGACTACCTGTAATTCATTTTACTTTGATGATCTGATGATCTTTGGTAATCCTAAAAAAGAGTTAACCTTGCAAAGAATCGTTTTATTGGTCCAAGTCATTTTATTGGTCCTACTTTAAAGGTGGGTAGTTTATAATTTTTGATCATATGCTACACTTAATGAATTACTTACTAGTATCCTTATCCCAAATGTATTTACTTTCTTATCATATGTGGACAGAAGAGAGCCAAGAGATTTAATATTCTGATAAATAGACAAAATCTATATCAATTTGAAATAATGTTGCTAGTTTCTGGGCAATATCTGTTTAGTTTGTTTATATTTAAATCTTGTATTTTATATTTTAAATTTTATGTCATATAGTATGCCTTATTTTAATTGTGATTCTTCCGATGCAAACTACAGAATTAAAAAGTCCCCCAACATAATTACCATGCTGCAAATGGTAAAGAAAGCTTCCTTTAAAAACAAAAATTGTGATCAGTACAAACATTCACAAACAGACAATAAAAATGTAACAATGTTTACTCCATATCACTAGAAACACTGGAAATTAATATTTATTATTTATATATTTTAGAAGAAACTAATAATAGTAATGGTTGTTTTCCTAAAAATAATTCGGAAGACTCCCTTCTCCATTTTGAGTCCATAGCACAATTTGGAGAAGAGACCTTCCAAATGATCACAAGAACAATGGTGTGCAGTAGCATTTTCACTAGATTTGATGTCCATTTCTCCAACATGTTCCTCCAAGCATGCCAAGGGAATTTAGAAGGCTGGCATTCTCTGGTGTTTTCCCCTCCCCAAACATTAGTAAAAGTCAGCCTTCTGAGCCTTTGGGGAGGGAAAAACACTAAGCGAACACTGTCCTTCTCAAAGGCTCAAAAGGCTGACTTTCACTAACATTTTCACCAGATTTGAGTTGTGTTCCTCCAACACACCTCCCTCCATTGATTTCCTGGGGAAACTGGCAGAAAAGATTGCAAATGTCGATCGCATTATTGTGGAGCTGTTGGTAACAGGTTGCAAATGCAAAATAGGTTGCCAAGTACCTGAAATTCAACCACATGACTATGGGATGTGACCATTTACAACAGCCAAAGGTGCCTTATACAGGCTGCACTGCTCCAGTATTGTTGCAGTCATAAGTTGAAGAATACCTGTACCTGTACATGGCTGACCAACCTTTTCTTGAAAATTTCTGGTGATACTCACTAGTTCATGAGACAGGATGTTCCACAGTTTAACAATTGTCACAATCGGGAGATTTCCCCTTGTTTCAAGATTGGAACTTCTGTCATTAGTTCTTCTCTCCTTCTAGTTAGCCATTTGTTTAGGTTGCTATAAGGATTCTTTCACTGGGCATGGGGTTGGACTATATGACTGGAAGGTCCAGACCAACCCTCGGATTACAAGTGTAATTTATGTGGAAATAAACTGGAGTAAATGAAGCTTTGCTTTTATCCAGCAGTGCTCTTTCTCCTTGTAATTCTGAAAGCTGGAGATAAGTGCCTAGTATAGACTTTAGAGTATGTGATTAAGTATATTTTTTATTAATAATATAAAGAATGATTATGTTGAATGCTAAGAAAATATATAAATATATCTCTTTCATACACTGTTGAAATAACTGTTTATTAAAAGGAGATTTTTGTTTAACTTTTAGAGTTTTCTGAGAAAATGAGTAAAAATGATTCCTTAGTCTTTTAAGTAGTTTGTAGAAGCTGACAATTAAAGGCAGTTGCTAATTTAAGATAGTTATTGTGTTATATTTTTGTAACTTGCTTTTGAATTATAAATAGTCAATTATAAATAAAACCTGAGAATCCACAAGGGATTGTAGTTCTTATATGTGAATGTGTTATTTATATTTTGAATATCTTATTCCTCAGTATTAATCTTATATTCTGCGATGATTAACTCATTTTACTTAAATGGATGTACCCACATGAGGCATCAGTATACAAAATGCTAGTTTCAGTCCAGGACCTGTCATGTCTGTTTCTTATTTAAATAAAAAATGCTTCCATTACAGCTGTCATCTGAGTTATAACTTTGCCAACAAACACAATCGTGAATTGTTCCTCCTTTATTTAAGTCACCTAATGACTGAGGAGCTCATGATAAGTTATTTATCTGTTCCCATGTTGACATATGTAGAACATAGTCCTTGCATTTTTTTTAATCAAACTGATGAATGATTTTTTTTATTGGGAGCTTGTTTATTTGTGCTTAGGGAATGGGTAGGGGAAAACTTGCCAGCGGAACAAAGCAAGTCACAAAGAATTTGTTTGCTTTTAGGGACTGTGGTGCCAGGATGTAGGACAGGGGATGTTTTGTTGTGGCTAGAGAAGAATGAAGCCTTCATTTGTAAATTCTAACAGTGTCTCTGTCTTACAGGATTTTCATATGACAAAAGCTGAAAGAATTAATTTTGAAAGCATTTGAAAGTGTGCTTGCTGAGACGAAAGATGAGATTCTTAGTGTTTGGACTGACAAAGGTCAAAAAAATACTGATTCGGTTTTGGTGAAAAATATTCACATGTGCAATCTAAATTATGTATTTACACATACATCTATATTGCCAAGTTTCATAGCTGTTTTACAATATGAGAACTAGAAAAGACATACTTTGTGATTTCTTCTCCTACACTCCATTTCTGATTAGCTTCAATCATTAAAAATACTAACTACATACAAACTTGAATTGTATTTTCCACTTAAGGAACATAATTCTATGATACTCCTTAGTAATTTGGGTTACTGAATTAATAAATAGGCTTCCCTTTGGCCCAAAAGGGACGCAGTGGCTCAGTGGGTTAGGACGCTGAGCTTATCGATCAGAAGATCAGCAGTTTGGCGGGTCGAATCCCAAGTGCCGCATAGCAGAGTGAGCGCCTGTTACTCGTCCCAGCTTCTGCCAACCTAGCAGTTCGAAAACACGTAAAAATGCAAGTAGAAAAATGGGGACCACTCCGGTGGGAAGGTAACAGCGTTCCGTGCGCCTTTGGCATCTAGTCATGCCGACCACATGACCACGGAGACGTCCTCAGACAAGCGCTGGCTCTTCGGCTTTGAAACGGAGATGAGCACCGGCCCCTAGAGTCGGAAACGACTAGCATGCATGTGCGGGGGAAACTTTACCTTTTTACCTTGGCCTAAAGCCTCATAAATTCTATTTCTTTCTGTTATTTAAATCCTAATAGCTGTCATCTATCAGTCTTGCTATCAGCAATCTGTGTTGATAAAATGAAGTTATTTTCTTGAGAAACAAAGCCAAATAAAAATACTACTGATATATAATTATGATAGTATTGTCTTGACTCTATACTTAAGACCTTTACAAAATAATATAAAGTACATGGGGGGAGGGGGCAGCAGTGTTTATGGATGAGTCAAGAGAGTTCAGATTAATAAAAGCAGTATTGTAGTAGAGTGATATAAGCCCCATCCCTTTTCTACATGTGTCATTATTGACGGATTAATTTAGATACTCATGAAAGCATCAAAGTCAGTCCATTTCATAAAAATCTACATCAGGAATCTTAACAATCTGAAAACAAGGTGCTACATAAATTAGCATGGAATAAATTTGCCAATAGTTCCTGGCTGACAAACTCAGTTATTCATCCAGACAAATAAGGAATAAATGCCTGTACAGAAGGTCTGAAGCTTCAAGTCAAGGTTGAATTAATTATGTGGTTATATTGGAAGCCAGTGCATTAGAAGAGAAGTTTGAAAAAAAGGGAATGTTGTAAACATGGTTTTAACTTAAGCAAGAATGGAAACAGAAGTGCAACCACAAGCTAGTATAGTAGTACAACCATTAAATAATCAGGCTATAACTAAGGACTTTCCACTTCAAGGAGCCAAAAACCAGGGGATCTGGCAAACATTTGGAATAGAAATTGCTTTTAAAAAATTATTGTCTCATGGATGTCTTATTATGAGTGTATCACCCATCAGGTCTCTGGCCAAAAAGTGGGAAAACAAAATGTGTTTGTCCAAAAGGTCAAAAAGAGCTGAAAAATCTAGATGATTGCTTGGAAACAAAAGGGTTATGTGTATGTGTAGATCAGTAATAGCAAACCTTTTGGCCTTGGTGTGTCAAAAATTTGGAAAAACTAAAGTTGACAATGCTACTTGTGACATGCCCCCCCTGCAAATAACAGAAAAACAACTGTCCCCCTACACCAATCAGTGGTGACAGCAGCAGTGAGGCTGGGCCTGAAGTGAGATCCAGGCTCTACTTCAGGCCTATATTCATGGCTGCCATTCAAAAAGGGCACCTCACATGATTCAAGATGCATGAGCCTTTGTGGAACAGTATGATTGTCCACCTGGTTCAGCACTCCTCAGGGTCTACCATGTCCTCCTTATCTTCAGGCTATGTTCTCTCTCTATTGACAGGCCCCTGTGGCCTACCTGAGATTGTCCCCATTTGCACAAAGCCTTTGTTCTTGAAGCAGCTTCAAAGAAGGGCCTTCTATAGGCTCTGTAGCCTCTAAAAATTGAAGCTTCTCAGCCCATCCTTCAATATCCAGGTGTTTTGTAGCAGTAACTGATTGCTGTGCTGTAGCCCCAGGTGTAGGGTGGCTCCAGGCTATAATAGGGAAAGGGAATGCCCTTGAGGAACAGGAGGAAGAGCTATCATCAAGACTATGATTAGATAGAATAAATTTGAGTCCAGGGTAGAACTGTAACTGTAGAACTAGAAAACATCTCAGATAAGACCCTTCCTACTTCTCACAAAGGTAAAGGGAGGAAGGAGGGAAGCACATTCAGACTTGTAAGATTCTGTTACTATACCTTTACAACAAAACAATATTGATCTGTATGATTTTGGTTTCCTGTGTCAGTCTGAATGGCTGACACAGGCAGATGGGTACGCTTCCATCTTATTGCCTTGTGGGTACTATTTCCAGAAACTCAGTTCCACTGAAAAAAAGTACTCCATTTAGCATAAAGAATTATTATTAGCATTGAAAGCTTCCTTTGAAACCAGTTGCCATCTGCTGGAGAGTAAAAAAATCCATAACTACCTACCAGAATCTTGAGCATGTTTAGAAAACAAGAAAAATCAAAGGCAAATTTGGTACTTGCTCTTCTTCCATTTTAATTATATATGTTGCAAGTAGCCATAAACAAACATGCCAATGCCCATTTCAGGAAGCCAGAATTTAAATGTTCCAACATAGACTTTCTACCTGCCAGTTTGATGCTTCCAGAAAAGTATGTTGCTACCAACAATAGATCATTTTTAGGAATTACAGCAACACCAAGAGCTCCATCAGAGGGAACTTGAGTCCACACCATATTGGCCTGGAACATATTACAATTCCAAGGCCTTATTTTTCCCATAATATATATTTCTTAATCCCATTCCATACTTTAACATAATTTAACATAATTATTTTGAAATGTCACAGTTTGTATTAGTCATGAAACACCTAGATATTTTACTTTATTCTCAGTTAATTCTTTTTGAACTTCCATCCTCATTTTTTTTAAATTCTTCATTTTCTCCTTATTTTAATCCAGCCAGCACACCAAATTTATTTATTCCTATTTCTTCCATAGGATTTTCCAAAATTAAACCAGGTTATCAGCAAATGTCCTTAATTTATGTACTCCCTTTTTCAACTTCACATCAGTTGTTTTCCCATTATGTCCTATGTCCATGTTCAAAACTTCAAGGGCCACAATGGATAACAGTGGTGAAAGCAGGCATCTTTGTCTTGTTCCTTTCTTTATTTCATGGGGTTTAGTCAATTCCCTGTTAATTATATTTGTGCCCATTTAAGTACTTATTCATTTCACCAATATAGTAATTTCTCCCAAATCCATATGGTCAAAGAAGTCAATTTAGTCATCACATCAAGTTTAGCAGTCTTTCTGTCATGGTTCTAATGAATAAGACAAATCAAACAAATTGCAGGCATATTATTTATCTAAAAAGTCTTATTAGTGAAACAAAACATCGGCACTCATGGAGAGATGCCAGAATCTGAAATCTCCTCCCCCAAAACCCATTGTAACACATACACAATCCCCACCCTTATCTATACATCATAAATCACACTATCCAATTAGTTTCACATATGAGGTCTCTCTTCCCATTCTGTACATGGGTTTCTTATCTTCTCAAAATAGACATTAGAAAAATTCCCTCCCTTCCCTTCAAGATTCAAAGTGAAGCAGTTTAAACAAAAGGCTGTCTCTTACATTGTCAGTGCAAAAGTATGTCAATGTTTGCAGCATTGACATCCGGCCCCCCTTACAAAAAGAACAGATCCCATAATGTAAACAAAATACAAGTTAGGAGCTGACTTTTGGTTTGTTGGGGTGTTTCTCATAAAACTTTTTGATAAGTCTGTCAGCTTTCACATCACTAGATTTCACCCAAATGGCTTCAGACAATGGGTATCCCTTCCATTATACTAGGTACTGCAATTTTCCCTTAAAGATTCTAGAGTCAAGGATAGGTTTCACTTCATAATGGGTCTGAGCCGCTACTATGAGGGGTCCAGGAGCTTTCTTAGGGGGAGGTCTTAAACTGGAGGCTCGAAAAGTTTTCAGTAAGCTGCAATGGAACACTGGGTGAATTTTTCTCAAAGGTCTGGGGAGTTTCAATTTTACTGTGACCGGGTTGATGATTTTCACAATGGGGAAAGGCCCCAAGCATTTTGGTCCCAAATTCTTATTGGGTAGTTTAAGGCGTAAGTATTTGGTCGACAAATAGACCTTTTCCCCAACTTGGAATGTTCTTTGGGGAGCTCTCTTTTCGTCAGCTTGCTTTTTGTAGGTCTCAAAAGTCTTTTTTAAGGCCACCTTTGTATTTTTCCAAACTTCTTCCCAACCCCTCACCCAATGATCAAAAGTCTGGGAAGCGGAGGGTAACTGAGGGTATTCAGGTATGGGATTGAATTCTTTCCCTCTGGCTACATGGAAAGGAGCGTAGCCAGTGCTGCTATGTACTGAATTATTGTAAGCCACCTCTGCGAAAGGGAGGAGGTCGGTCCAGTTTGTTTGTTGGTAAGAAACGTAGCATCTAAGGTATTGTTCCAGCATTTTGTTGGCGGATTCTGTGGCTCCTTTAGCAGCCGGGTGAAAAGCAGTTGATAGGCCTTGAGATGATCCAATTAATTTAAGAAAGTTTCTCCAAAATTTCGCTGTGAATTGCACCTCTCTGTCCGAAATTATTCGCTTAGGGGCTCCATGTAGTCGATAGATATGTTTTAGGAACAACTTAGTCAGGCGTTGAGCCGATGGAAGTCCTTTGCAGGCGATAAAGTGAGCCTGTTTTGAAAATAGGTCTATCACAGTCCCAATGACAGTATTTCCTCTACTGTCGGGTAGGTCTACTATAAAGTCCATAGCTATTTCTTCCCATGGTTGAGAAGGTTCGACCACCGGTTGCAATAACCCAGGGGTCTTCCCTGGGATTCTTTTCATGGTGGCACATACAGTACAGCTCTTGACATAGTTTTCTACGTCTCATTTTAGTCCCGGGCACCAAAATTACCGGCGACTGAGATGTAGAGTTTTTAAATATCTGAAGTGTCCAGCCTGTTTTACATCACGGCTGTGTCTGAGAGCATTGAGATGAAGGGTTTCAGGTTGATACAATTTTCCCACCATGTATGCCAAATCATCCCTGCATGTTAGGGAGGTTTGATTATCTTTGAATCATTGATCGGTAAGGAGCTCTCTTTTTATCTTCTTCACTCCCAGGTCATCAGGATTAGGGGTTCTGTGAGGTGTGAGTTGTGCAGCAGGTTGTGAACTGGGGATAATTGCCTCGTAGACCTCTTTGCATTCACTTTTGTACTGTGGCAGTCGGGATAGTGCATCAGCTAGGAAATTTTTTCTTCCCGGTATGTACTTTAAAGTAAAGTTAAAACGGTTAAAGTACTGTGCCCATCGCACTTGCTTTGGGGACAATTTGTAGGGAGTTTTTAGTGCCTCTAAATTTTTGTGATCTGTCCATACTTCAAAAGGCACCTTGCTCCCTTCTAAATAGTGTCGCCAGTTTAATAGCCCCCACCTAATTGCGAAGGCCTCCTTCTCCCAGACTGTCCATCTCCTTTCACCTTCCGTGAATTTCTTAGAGGTGTAGGCACAAGGTTGTAGGACTCCACTTTTATTCTTTTGTAGTAACACAGCTCCGACTGCCACATCGCTGGCATCTGCTTGAATTACAAAGGGCTCCCTGGGGCAGGGGTGCTTTAGAACTGGTTCAGCCGCAAATAGTCCTTTTAAAATTCTCAAAAGCTTTCTGACAACTCATAGTCCATGCTAGTGGCTGGCCAGGTCGCAGTTTTCTCCCTCCCTTGCCCATTTTGAGTAGTTCTGTAAGGGGTAGAGCAATCTCGGCAAAAGAGGGAATGAATTGATGGTAGAAATTGGCAAACCCTAGGAAGCTTTGGAGCTGTTTGCGAGTCTTTGGGGGCTGCCATTCAATTATAGTTTTCACTTTGGCTGGGTCCATTTCGATGCCCTTGTCGGAAATTCTATAGCCAAGATAATCTAATCGGGTTTGGTGAAATTCACATTTCGACAATTTGACATAAACTTTGGCATTCAATAGTTTCTTTAACACTTCTCTGACCAGTCTTATGTGATCAGTCATATTTGTATTGTATATCAGAATGTCATCAAGATACACCAGAACCCCTTTGTATAAATGTTCTTGTAGGACTTCATTAATCAACTGTATATGTATGGTTGGGGCCCCCTGCAGTCCAAATGGCATGACTTTGAATTGGTAACTTTCCAAGGGGCAGTTGAAGGCCATTTTCCACTCATCCCCCTCCTTTATTCTTACCCGGTAATATGCTTCTCTCAGGTATAACTTGGTGAAGACACTCCCCTTCGCCAGGTGGGTTAGTAAGTCTTTCAGGAGGGGGAGGGGGTATTTATTTTCCACACTCACCGTGTTCAGGCCTTTATAGTCAACGCTGAGACAAAGAGACCCATCTTTTTTCTCTTTGAACAACACAGGGGCTCCCACAGTAGACTTGACCCATTCGATGAAACCCCTCGCTAGGTTGTATCCACATAACGCTGCATCTCCTCCATTTCAAGGGGGGACATGGTATACATTCTTCTTCGGGGGAGTTTGGCCCCTGGTAACAGTTCAATGGAACAATCATTAGACGGTGAGGAGGCAAGGTATTGCATTCTTTCTCACTAAATGCCTCCGTTAGATCCTGTACTCGCTGGGCATGAACAGCTCGCCAGGTGGCTGTAAGGCAGCCATGTGCGCTTGCTCCTTGGGTGGGCTAAAATCTCCTGTAACATCTGTTGAATCAGTGGGGGGATCAGGCCCTATGGGTAATCTCACAGTTCTCGTTACTTTTTCCCACCAAATAAATGGCTTCCATTTGTCTAGCCAGGTTAGTCCTACAGTAGGATCACAGTCTCAGACATCTTTGGAGCTACCAGGAAGCGAATAAACTCCCAGTGCTCACCTATTTCCAGGCGTAAGGGCTCTGTTAATTGCGTGACTAAAGTCCCTCCCATTAGGGACCATCGGCTTGCTTAAACCTCACAGGTTTGGAGAGAGGCTTGGCCCGTATGCCCAGTCTCAAGGCACATGACAGGCTAATGATGCATCGGCAGCAGCCGGTATCGACTAGCACTTTCAGGTCTACTTGTGCCCCTGATTTAGGGATTATCAGTTTAGCAGGCAATAAAAAGGGTAGGATGTGTCGACTCACCATCGGGTCATTCTCCCCTTCGTCGTCGCTGTCGAAAGAGTCTAGAACTGGGGTGAATCCAGTCTGAGTTCCGGCGTCCTCCTGTGTGGGGCATGTGACCTGGACAACAGGTTCCTGTGTCATCCGGTTGGATTTCTCTCCCTTTAGCCTCTCTGCAGGTTTCTTTCTCGCTGCTGGTCCTGGTCTGTTCTGCTATTGGGGAAAAGGGACTGGGCATTTCTCTGCTCGATGTCCCTGCTGTCCACATCGGAAACACTTAATTGCCAGGTCTACAGGTGGCTTGGGTCTTTCAGCCCTCACAGTAGTTGGAGATCTTCGTGGGGGTGAGTGCCATTCAGGTTGTTCTGACCTTGGCTTGGGTTCACGTAGGAGAGGCTTCTTATAGCGGGCCAGCTGAACATCTAATTTCACCGCTGCCTGGTTCCATTCATGCAGTTGGTCAGGCATGCCAGAGAAAGGTAGTCATCTAATCCTTCTCTAAAAAGATGAATTATGGATTGTTCAGGCCATCTGTCTATCCGACTGGCCAGCTTTCAAAACTCCCGCATGTACTCCAAGGCAGGCCGGCCAGCTTTTATTTATTTATTTATTTATTTTTGGGACTTATATGCCGCCCTATCTCCTGAAGGACTCAGGGCGGCTTACAACAATAAAAATACAATAATACAAAAGTTAAAAAGAATTAAAGTAGCAGCCCCAATAATAAGTTAAAAACATTTTAAAAATCCCTGTCAGTCCAGGTCAGCCTGATGGAAAAGGAATGTTTTAAGGCCGCAGTGAAAGGACTGGAGATCCAGGGCTATCCGGAGCTCAAGGGGAAGTTGGCTCCACAGGGCTGGCGCTCCTACAGAGAAGGCCCTCCCCCTGCGGGTTGCTGACGGCACCCTGAGGAGGCCCTCCTTGTGTGAGCGCACTGGGCAATGGGAAGTCATTCCCAGCAGTAGATGGTCCTGCAGATATCCCGGTCCTAGGCCATGTAGGGATTTAAAGATAAGTACCAACACCTTAAATCTCACCTGGAGGGCAACCGGTAACCAATGCAGCTCACGCAGGAGGGGTGTAATATGGGAGTATCCGGATGCGTGGCCGTATTCTGCACCAGCTGGAGCTTCCGGGTGGTCTTCAAGGGCAGTCCTATGTAGAGAGCACTGCAGTAATCTATACGGGAGGTGTGAGTGACCGTACGTAGGGCATCTCGGTCCAGATAGGGGTGCAACTGGCGCACCAGGTGAACCTGGGCAAATGCCCCCCTGGCCACAACTCCTATATGATCTTCAAAACTGAGTCGTGTATCCAGGAGGACGCCTACGTTGTGCGCCCTATCAACAGTAGGTAACACCTCTCCTCCCATAACCAAAGATGGAACCTCTTGGACTAAACGAGATGCTGGTACGTAAAGCCACTCAGTCTTGGCCGGGTTGAGCTGGAGCCTGTTCTTCCCCATCCAGATCCGTACTGCTTCCAGGCCACGGGACATCACGTCGAGGGCATCGCTGGGTTGGTTCAGGGTGGAGATGAAAGCTGGGTATCATCAGCATATTGATGATACTTCACCCTGAAACCATGGATGATCTCACCCAGTGGCTTCATGTAGATGTTGAACAGGAGGAGCAAGAGGACCAACCCCTGAGGCACCCCACAACTAAGGGGCCTCGGGGTTGACCTCTGCCCTCCTGCCAACACCGTCTGTCAACGGCCCAAGAGGTAGGAGAAAAACCACTGTAAAACGGTGCCTCCCACTCCCAACCCCTCAAGATGTCGTAGCAAGATACCATGGTTGATGGTATCAAAAGACGCTGAGAGATCTAATAGGACCAGGACAGAGGAATAACTCCTATCTCGGGCCTGCCAGAGATCATCCACCAGCGCGACCAATGCCGTCTCCGTGCTGTACCCAGGCCTGAAACCCGATTGGTACGGGTCCAGATACTCAGTTTCCTCCAGGACCAAAGGGAGCTGCCGAGCCACCACTCTCTCAACAACCTTCGCAAGGAAGCAAAGGTTGGAGACAGGACGAAAGTTATTTAAAATAGCTGGATCCAAGGCAGGTTTCTTGAGGAGGGGCCTCACCACCTCCTCCTTCAAGGTAGCAGGGAAGCTTGCTTTATCTTATGGATTTGCTCTTCCGCTCTGAGGGCAACGGATGGGTCCTCAAAACTTTCCCTCAGCCCTAGGAGGAAAAGGATGGGGTCCTCAAAGTCAGGGGCTTGCTCGTTATATAAATTGTTCAACCATTTGGATGCTTCTCCCTCTAGGCTGGACGCAGTCACATCGACCATAGCACCTGGGTCTGGGTAGAGATGGGCCCAGCTATTCAAATGAGAGCGTACGTGGTTGAGGAAGAAAATCAGTTTCTCTGGGTCCCCATCGAAGGTTACTCTGAAGGGGGGGTTCATCATTGGTTGCTGGGGTCCCCATTGCTGCTGGCCCCACCCTGGTTGTTGGTTAAATGGTTGCTGAGCCCCCTCTGCTGCTGTTATGTCTCCAGTTGCTGCTGGCCCCACTCTGGTGGCTGATTTAATGGCTGCCAGGGCCCCCACTGCTGCTGGCCCAACTGGTCCTGCTGTACGTTCAGAGGTTGCACGTTTGGCTCGTGCTGCTGCCACCCTTGCTGTTATCCTCCCACCAGCTCCTGATCTCCAGCTTCTGCACGACCCCCAGCTGTTGCAAGGCTTCTATTATCTGGAGCAAGCTCAGAGGTTGTTGGCCTTTCACTTGTGGGGGCTTCCCAACCTCCCATTGCTGCAGAGGCCCCAGGCTGGGGTCCTCTGTCTCTATGGGTCTGGAGGGCTTGGCAGGGGACTCCTGGGTCTGGCAGGCAATCTGATCTGCAGACAGGATTTTCCACTCTCAGTGGCTGAAGGGCTGACACCTCCTCCCCATTCTGCTTCTGGGGCCTCTTGCTGCACGTATTCTCTATTGGAGTGGTTCCAGCTTGACGACGAGATAAGCCCAGTTATCTGCTGAAGTTTGGAAATAGGCTCAAATTCATCTTCCCACAGAAAACTATTTATTATTTCCTTTTCAGAAGTTTTGCCAGCAATCAGGCCTTCTCTTTCCATCTTGAGGATTCTTCCCTGAATCTTTGCCAGCTTATCTCTCCTACCAGAGACAGCGGCGGGGGTTCAGGACCCCCCTTTGAAAGAAAGGAGATTCTGGCATGATGTCATGGTTCCGATGAATAAGACAAATCAAACAAATTGAAGGCATATTATTTATCTAAAAAGTCTTAGTAATGAAACGAAACATCGGCACTCATGGAGGGATGCCAGAATCTGAAATCTCCTCCCCCAAAACCCATGGTAACACACACACAATCCCCACCCTTATCTACACATCATAAATCACATTATCCAATTAGTTTCACATAGTCTCTCCTCCCATTCTGTATGTGGGTTTCTTTTCTTCTCAAAATAGACATTAGAAAAATTCCCTCCCTTCAAGATTCAAAGTGAAGCAGTTTAAACAAAAGGCTGTCTCTTACATTGTCAATGCAAAAACATGTCAATGTTTGCAGCAGTGACACTTTCCATCTTTATATTAGTTTGTCTTAGTTTTTATTTTTATTTTTTTAAAAATATTTAAATTTGCAAATAATAGTAAATTGGGTGCAATGTGTAACACCCTAAAAGACAGAAATGCATTTCAAGGACTACTGACTGGTTAAAAAAGTAGAATGAATTATATATATTAGCAAGTGTGGTCTGACTGCAAAACAACAAAAACAAATGCAAATTGAAGCACTTGCAGTATAGTTCCCAAATTATGAGAAGTCTAGTTCTTGTTGGCCTGTTCTGCATAACATAACTAAAGGACTAGAAAAACTAGAATAAAGAAGGGCAATGGCATTTTTATAGGCTTAGAAACAGTATCCTGTGAAGGAATTAAAAGAATTGTATATATTTAGCCTTAATAAAACAGCTAAGTATTAGTGTAAGTATCTCAAGGGATCTTACATAGGCAATCAATAGCTATTCTCCATCCTCCCAGAATGGCAAGAGTAGTCTGTGTTAACAATTTGGCAAGCATACTTATTTTTGGTTCTTTATCAGTATGGTAAAAATAATTGAGCACTTTAAAATTTCTGTGTTTTTATCCATCTAGGGTATCTTTAACCAGTTCCAGTGCAGCAATGACAAAGTGTTACCTTCTGATGCTCTTCGTAGTGCTCTTGCAAAGACATTTCAAGATGAGCAGCGTTTTCAGCTAGGCATTATGGATGATGCTGCAGAATGCTTTGTGAGTATGAAAGTGGTGGAATGTTGATGAATCCTGAAAAAGAATTTCTCATTTTGCTAAGTTAGTAAAATCTGTACTGTTTAAAGAAGCAATAAATAGTGAAGCTCCTCCCACCAAAAACCAAGCATGTTTTTTTACTTTATTCCTTGTTCTCTTTTTCTTCGTTTTTTTTCCTTTGGTTGCTTTACTTTCATTTTGTTTAATCTTTATTTCTTTGGGGGGATTTGGTTGTGAGCTACCTACAGTAGCCCCATGGCGAGATAGGCAGCAAGCAGCAAAATAATAATAATAATAATAATAATAATAATAATAATAATAATAATAATAATAATAATAATAATAATAATAATAAAAATGGTAAGAGAACACCTGTCTGATCTTGACAAATATAAATCTCCGGGACCTGACAGATTACATTGCAGGTATTATGTCAGAACCATTGTACCATATCTTTCAAAAATCCTGGAGCACCAGAGAACTACCTGAGGATTCAAAAAGAGCTGGTGTGGTTCCCATCTTCAAAAAAGGAAGAAAAAAAACAGACTCATGAAACTACAGACCAATTAACCTAACATTAATACTTGGGAAGATACTGGAAAAGATCATCAGAAAAGCAGATCTGCGAACATCTAGAAACAAATAAAATGATAACTAGAAGCCAACATGGATTTGTTAAAAACAGATCATACCAAACCAATCCTATTTCATTCTTTGACAAAAGGACTAAATTAGTAGACAAGTGAAATGCTATGGACATAATATACTTAAATTTCAGTAGGACATTTGACAAAGTAGACCACAGCCTACTTCTTGATAAGCTAGAAAAAATGTGGGATAGACAACATCACCAACTAATGGATTTGTAAGTGGCTGACAAACTGTACTCAACAAATAGTTCTTATAGTACTACATCTTCATGGAGGGAGGTAAGCACTGGGGTACCACAAGATTCCATCTTAGGCCCACTACTCTTCAATATCTTCATCAATGACTTAGACGAGGGAATAGAAGGGAAACTCATCAAATTTGCAGATGACACTAAACCAGCAAGGATACCCATTACTCCAAAAGACAAACTCAGGATCCAAAAAAATCTTGACAGACTTGAACAATGGGCTCTATCCAACAAATGAAATTTAATGTGGAGAAAAGCAAGGTTTTACTGTGTTAGGCAGATACAAAGTATAAGTACAGATTAGGTGAAACATGGCTCAAAAGAAGTAACTGTGAGAGGGACCTTGGAGTCCTAGTGGATAATCACTTAAATTTGAGCTAGCAGTGTGCAGCAGTGGCCAAAAAAACTAATACAATCCTTGGCTGGGTAAACAGAGGCATAGAATCAAAATCACATGAAGTATTAGTACTGCTTTATAAAACTTTAATAAGACCCTACCTGCGTCTACTTTTGGTCACCGCATTACAAAAAAGATATTGAGACTTTGGAAAAAATACAGAGAAGAGCAACTTGGATGATTAAAGACCTGGAGACTAAAATATATTTTAATTTAATTTTAATTTAATAATATTTCTATACCGCCCTTCTCCCGAAGGACTCAGGGCGGTGAACAGGGCAAGAATAAAAGTACAGAATTACAAAAATTAAAAAATGATTAAATACATGCCCACTAAAAACAATGAAGAATGGTTGCAGAAATTGGGTATGGCTAGTCTAGAGAAAAGAAGAAGTAGGAGTGACATGATAGCAGTGTTCCAGTATTTGAGGAGCTGCCACAAAAAAGGGGGTCAACCTATTTTCCAAAGCACCAGAAGGCAAGACCAGAAGCTATGGATGGAAACTAATCAAGGAGAGAAGCAATCTGGAATTAAGGAGAAACTTCCTAACAGTGAGAACAATTAACTAGTGGAACAACATGCTTCAGAAGTTGTGGGTGCTTCATTACTGGAGATTTTTAAGAAGAGACTGGACAGCCACTTGTCTCAAATTTTATAGGGTGTCCTGCTTGAGCAGGGAGTTGGACTAGAAGACCTTCAAGATCCCTTCCAGCTCTATTCTGATTTATTTGCTTATTTCTCATATTCTGATTATTTTATCACTTTGTAATATGAGTCTGTACTTGCAGTACAGGTAGTTCGTGACTTATGGCCATTCATTCAGTGACTTTTCAAGTTATGACAGCACTGAACGATTGGTAGTTATGACCAGTCCTCAGGGTTCTGGCTGTCCAGCACTCATGTAGTCACATTATCCGGTTGCTTGAGAACTGGCTTGGACTTACAACCCCACAATCACATGACCCCCATATGCAACCATCTGTGCCAGCTTCCCTTGAAAGTCAATAGGGAAGGCTTCAGGAAAGGTCACAAGTAACTTCTGCTGTACCCTCCCAAGTTTACCTATGTCTCCCACGCGTAACACCATATACAAATGTACACCCTTCCCAATCTTCCTGCATCTCCCTCACATTCTCACACATTTCCCTGAGTCTCATTGTGCCTCTCACACATACTCATGTACCCCCTTTTTCCCCTGCATACCCTCCCTGCGTCTTGCCACATCTCCCTCACCTACTTGTGCACTCCCTCACACTCCTGGGCACCATCCCTGAGCCTTGCTAGTGCTTTCTTGCACCCTCTTGCGCCCCTTGCCACTTGACAGCCACAACTTCCTGCTTACTAGCCACTTGGACTTGCAACTTGGTTGCAGGACTACCGTAGATTCCGGCGTATAAGACTACTTTTTAACCCATCAAAATCTTCTCAAAAGTCAGGGGTCGTCTTATACACCAGGTACTGAAATTTTAGGAACAGGGCTGGCTGGAAAACCTGGAGCGGATCTCCCATTTAGTCTGCACAGGGAAAGCGGGACCAATTGGAGTAGAAGCTGCAGTCTGTGATTTTTTACAGGCTGGGGTCTGGGCTTTTTTCCTTCTAAAGTTGAAGAGCAGCTGTAGGCAGGTGGGGAATGCAAGAGCAATTTGAAAGGCAGGTGGGGAATGTGTAGCAGAGCAGCAGCTTAGCTCTAAGGACACATTTGACTCAGGAACTGGGCGGGCTGGCTGGAAAACCTGGAGTGGATCTCCCATTTGGTCTTTTTTTAAAAATCCCATTTACACCCTTCTCCGAAGACTCAGGGCGGCTTACAATTTAAAGCACAAATCAATGTGCTTAGCAATAGCCTTCATTCTATGTATATGCCTGCCTATTAGAGCTTTCACACACCCCCCACAAGCAGCATTATTAAAAGTCAGCTTATTGCTCCCAACAATCTGAGTCCTCATTTTACCTACCTGGGAATGATGGAAGGCTGACTCACCCTTGAGCCTGGTGGGATGAGAACCTGCACTAATTGCAGGCAGCTGGGGTTACTTAAGGCTCTGCGCAGGGAAAGCTTTAGAGTGAATTAGGAAAAGTGAAAAAGTGAATTAGGAAAATAGGAAAAGGGTTGCTGGAATTGGGTACGTGTAGTTTAACGAAGAGAAGGGTGAGGGGTGACACGATAGCAGTGATCCAATATCTCAGGGGCTGCCACAAAGAAGAGGGAGTCAAGCTCCAAAGCACCTGAAAGCAGGACAAGAAGCAATGGATGGAAACTAGTCAAGGAGAGAAGCAACCTAGAACTAAGGAGAAACTTCCTGACAGTTAGAACAATTAACCAGTGGAACAACCTGCCTCCAGAAGTGGTGAATGCTCCAACACTGGAGGTTTTTAAGAAGAGACTGGACAGCCATTTGTCTGAAATGGTATAGGGTTTCCTGCCTTAGCAGGGGGTTGGACTAGATGACCTCCAAGGTCCCTTCCAACTTTTTCTTCTTCTTCTTCTTCTTCTTCTTCTTCTTCTTCTTCTTCTTCTTCTTCTTCTTCTTCTTCTTCTTCTTCTTCTTCTTCTTTTTCTTCTTCTTCTTCTTCTTCTTCTTATTATTATTATTATTATTATTATTATTATTATTATTATTATTATTATTATTATTATTATTAAGTTTAATCCACTTGCACTGTTTTATGTTTACATGTTTGATGACAAACAGCCTTATGTTTATAAGTGACAGTTTTCCTACTAAGTACCTGCATGTCATAAGTATTTGAATTAAAATTACCATATTAAAATCAAATCTGATGTTTTTTAATTTTTATTTGGTGTGCGTTGGAAGAGGGGTAGTCTTATACGGTGAGTATAGCCCAAACCCTATAATTTAACAGGAAATGTAGGGGGTCGTCTTATACGCCCAGTCGTCTTATACGCCGGAAAATACGGTAACTGGTTGTGGGAAGCTAGTGGGATGTTGTCTTGGGATGTTGTGGGATTTGATTAACAGTGGCAAGAGGGACTGCAGAAATTGTTTTCATACTCTATGACCACATTGTTTAGTGAAGGAAAGTCCAGTCCCAATTGATAGAGGACTATGTATATTAAAAGAAAAAGTTGGTATTGTCTATATAAAATTAATTTCTAAAGTGTAATAAAACTGAAAAAGCCACAATTTCTAAACAGACGAGTTTCCAAATTAGGGAACAAATGCTACAAAATAGGTTTTTAAAAATGCTTTTCATAATTTCCTAGGAAGGCACTTTCTACTACTGTATTTCCTTATAACAAATAATATGATTAATGTGCTCTTAAAATGTCAAAACAAAGCCATTATTTTGTTTAATTTCAAGGCCCTTAATTGTATATTATTCCCAGGTCAGTGAAGCAACTTTAAGTCTGCAGCTATTGCTCTATAATTTGACTATTTAGTTAAAACAGTACATTTATACCAAACCTAATGAAATGTTAAAGTTTGGCATAATGAATAATGAGTATTTGATTCTACTTTCATAGAAAGTTAATAAGTGTCATATACCCACTATATGAGTTGGTGTCAAGAACTGTGACTCCTACTTCTTAAATGAATTTTAGAATGTTTAGAAGCAAATTTCATACAACTCTAAACAATAAATTTCAGCTATTTTTGTTATTAACTCTAATTTCATTTTCCTGTTTTCCTGGATGTAGGAGAACCTCTTAATGAGGATTCATTTCCACATTGCAGATGAATCTAAAGAAGATATCTGCACTGCCCCACATTGCATTTCACATCAGAAATTTGCAATGACCTTGTTTGAACAGGTACAGCAAAACAACAATTCTAAGTTATATTAATCCTGAAATGAAGAAATAGACTTGGAAATGAGCAAAAATATTTTCTTCTGTTAATATCTAACCATTTATTTATCTGATCTAGTGTGTCTGTACCAGTTGTGGTGCTACTTCTGACCCATTGCCCTTCATCCAGATGGTGCATTATATCTCAACTACTTCACTCTGGTGAGTCTCAGGCTTTTTGCAAAAAAAGAAATTCTTTGGTTTAATTGTTCCCCATTTTTCTACTTGAATGAGATAGGTAAACCAGACAGGACACATGGCCAGATGAGCTAATTCTCCTTTATTGTACGGCTACAGTAACAAAATCTTGCAAGTCTGAAAGTACAACTGTCCTGCAGTCTCATTTACAGTCTGAGAATTTAGGGAGGATCCCTACTGAGCTTCTTTTGCCACCCATTATGCAGCTGTGGGCTATGCCCTTTCTTATCTGACTTTTCTCTAGATCAGGGATCCCCAATCCCTGGGCTGTAGCCCAGTACCAGGCCACAACTCATTCAGAACCGGGGCGTGCAAGTAGCAGATGAGTGCATGCAGCTCCATTTGTATCAGCGGTGGACACATGTGCATGTCAGTTGCACAAATGGAGCTGTGTGCGCAAGCGTGCAGGCCCACTGCTTGTGCAGAACCATCCCCTCTCCACCACCCCCGCTGCCAATGTTGCTGGACTACAAAGTCAGAAAGGTTGGGGACCATTACTGTAGATAGCATGTCTTCACCCCATCTTCCAAGGACTTTCTCAAAGATATTCAAGAAAGTCAACACTGATTTGAAAAAAATTAAGAAATTTATACATAATTTCAAAGAAAATGCTGTTCAAATTAGTAATTAATTTCCTCCCTATTTCTTTTTTTTATAATATTTTATTAATTTTCCAATTCTACATTTAAGTATTTAAAAAGCAACATGGTGGCTGGGTTAATCAATAGTTCGATAACAAAATCTTTAGTACAAATTGCAAGTTCCAACATCAAATATTTCCTCTCTTTTTCCCTTAACATTTACTGTCTTGTATTTAAGATTATTCAGTTCTTATTATATCAACTCAGTATAAACAACATTATTACATTTATCAATAATTTTTAGCTTATATGTATCTTAATTATTTTTACATTCAATCTTTATAAACAATCCATATCCTGTTATTAATTTTTTTCCATTTTTCCCCCCATCAATATTCCAATTTAACCTTTGATATTTATAATTTTCAGGCTTTAGGTAACCAAGATTTCCCTTATCTCAATTCATAACAGAATCTAATATCCAAAATACACATTTTATCTATTTGAATATAATCTTGTTCTATTTCCTAAAAGTTATCGATTTCCCACCATATAAAATCATCTACATAATAATACAATATCCCCTTTAATAAATCAAAACCATTATATGTATTACCTGGGTTAATCAATAAATCAAACATATTCATAATTATTATTATTTTTTTCTTTTAGGTCTAATTTTTAAATATTAAACAGATAAAATCCTTATTTTCAACTAATTTCCAATTATTTTAAATCTAATGACCAGAATTCCCCTTATCTCAACTTCTCCCTTTAACCCTCTAATTAATAATATAAAATCCCCTCTAATAAATCAAAACCCCAATTTTCTTCAGCCTTATTCTGGCTTTCTTCCTTTGCCAACTAGACTTCCATATCAGTGCTTTTAGATTGTCAAATCAATCTCCATTATTATATATGTTATTTTTTTTATCCCATTTATATCCCGCCCTTCTCCAAAGACTCAGGGCGGCTTACAATCTAAGAAGCACAAATCAATGTGCTTAGCAATAGCCTTCATTCTATGTATATGCCTGCTTATTAGGGCTTTCGCCCCCTCCCCCAAGCGGCATTTTTACAAAGTCAGCTTATTGCCCCCAACAATCTGGGTCCTCATTTTACCTACCGCGGAAAGATGGAAGGTTGAGTCAACCTTGAGCCTGGTGGGACTCGAACCTGCACTAATTGCAGGCAGCTGGTGTTACTTAAGGAGGCATTAGCCCACTGCTCCACCAAGGCTCTTTATTTGAAATAAAGAAGGCTGTTTAATTTATTTATTTATTTATTAGTTGAATTTATATACCGCCCTATTCCCGAAGGACTCAGGGCGGTTCACAGGGCAATTAAAACAGTACAAAAAAGAATAAAATGGAATTAAATTAGTACAGGCCCACAATTCCTAATAACAATAAAATTAAAATTTTAAAATGAATTTAATATAATTTAATTAAATACTTTAAAATTTAAAATCCCTCAGTCCAGGCCAGACAATTCAAACAACCAGGTTTTTAAGTCCCGGCGAAAAGAGCGAAGGTCGGGGGCAGTCCGAAGCTCCATCGGCAGTTTGTTCCAAAGGGCGGGTGCACTCACAGAGAACGCCCTCCCCCTGGGAATCACCCACCGGCAATCTCTAACCGGTTGAACCCTAAGGAGGTCCTTAAAAAACAAATTTGTTTGGAAGGACTAGCCCATTTGTATTCATTAAGTTGTCTCCCTATTATTCCAATTCCCCATGATTGCCCTGATATGTTTATCTTCCATTCAATCTGTTCTTCTTCTTTCTCAAATTTCTTTTGATTTATATAGAAAGTCTTTTCCATTTTCAGTGTTGTCACTCCCTTTTCTGGATTTTCCATTAACTGTATTTGTTGGTCACTTGAGTCGTCTTGTCTTAATATTTTTTTGTTCCACTTCTACTATCTTCTGCGTTGTTCTTTGGTTGTAATCAAAGTTTGGGTTTATGTATGTAAGCTGGCTTCTTGATCTTTTATGTTAGGTCTTATTTCATCACAAGCTGAAAGAATGGTTTCGTGTATTGTTTTCAACATGGAAAGGACCTTTTCCTGATCTTCATCCCTCTCTTTCATGTGTTTATAAATAGTCTTTATAGTAGAAGTCGTTTGTCAAGCAATATTTTATAGTCCAACGTATTTCATCATCTCATATAGTAACCAACATTCCTCAAATAAAGAGATAGGAAGGCAGTTCCCCACATATAACTCTGAAGTTCAGTAAAGGTTTACATTCACAGTTCAAGTAGGCCAGTTATGCCGCCCAGCTGTTCTCTTACAGCTGAGTTTCTCACAGGTGGTGCAAAGGTTAAAAGAGTCTGGGCTTCGAGCCAAATCTCTTTTAGGAAATAACACATTGTAATACCAAACCTTGCCACAAGATGTCACGGATGCTGTTTAAGGTTTTTTAAGTCCAAAATTTTTATAATCCTTTTCCCAATTTTATTTCTTTTTTGTAGATAAAAGCAAGTCTCCAATAAAAAATAGAAAAATTTTTGGTCCCCAGGTTTCAGGAACATATAAATCCAATTAGATTAAAGTTGTTATTTTAATGCTTTAATTCCCCTGGGTAGTCAGTCGCCGCTATTCTTAGAGGGTGGGATAGAAATTCCCTTCCCTCTCTCCTCACAGGGGGAAAGATACTTCAGGCAGCTTTTACAGGAAAAAGAAAGTACTTAGGGTAAAGAGAAGATCGGATCTCACCCAGTTTCATCTGCATTGCTTTTGAAGTGCTTGGTGGTAAGTTTGACTTGGGCTGTCTGCAGTCTAATGACAGGCCATATTACTATGGCCGGCTTTCCTCTGCCGGTTTGGAGGGCTGCCCCAGATCGAGCAGAAGGGCTGCCACCCTCCCATTATCAAGCGGGCGTCCCCTCCTTGCTCGTCGCCCCTTTCAACCCTTTCAAAGGTCCCCCAGCAGAGCAAAACCAAACACGGAAGATGGAGCTCACCTTCCAACAGCTGCGGCAGCTGCAATGGCAAACCGGAAGCCATTTCCTCCCTATTTCTGTTACTGTTTTCTTAATATTATAAATTCTACGTAGAAAATAGCTTGTCATTTTTCTTAATTTTATAAAACTCATTATTCTTTCTTAACACTAACTACCCAACTTGAAAAAAACAAAGGCTGTGCATTTATTGTAGATAAAGCATCACAAATTTCAGCTAAGAATTGAATAGCCAACAGAGTGACTAAGACAGTGGCCCCCAACCTTTTGTGCACCAGAGACTGGTTTCGTGGTGAGAGGTTTTTCCACAGACCGGAGGGGCCATGGTTTCGTGTGCTGCCTGCATCCCTTGGATGGAGCTTCATTTGTTTTCATGGCCCAATTGCTGACATGCTGCCGACCTATGCCGATCCACGGACCAGGGTTGGGGACCCCTGGACTAGCAAATGTGTCAAGAATTAAAGTTCAGTTTGCACCCCATTAGGAACCTTGATTGATTGAGGCATATATTTTATTCAGGTGCACATTTACTGAACCTGTAAACTGAAAAGCTGTTCTTTCATGATAGATCTCAAGAAGCAGCAAGAGGTTTAAATATTGTTTATAAAGAAATATGTTTTTATTCTTGTTTTACACTTTTAAAATATTTAAAGCAATCAGGCCATTTGCATGCTGGAAAGACGAGACAAACCAACACCTGATATGTTTGGAGAGCTGCTACAAAATGCCAGCACAATGGGAGACATGAGAAACTGTCCGGTTTGTATATATAATTTGTATTTAGTAGAAGAAGTAGCCTGATTGGGGATGGGGGAGTATGTGCTGAAAGCTGCTGCTGAGTAGAGAGGTTTTTAGTATGTGATTTGTCAGTATAGGTAGTCCTTGACTTAGAACCAAAATTGGAATGAGAATTTCCATTGCTAAGCAAGGCGCTGTTAAGTGAGATACCCAATTTTACAACTATTTTTGCCACAGTTGTTAAGCAAATCATTGCAGTTGTTAGGTGAATCATATGGTCATTAAGTGACTGACCTATGCTGAAGTGTCTGATCATGTAACCGTGTGGGTGTTGGGACAGTTGTGAGAGTTGGTTCTAAGTCACTTTTTTCAATGCCGTTGTAACTTCGAACAGTCATTAAACAAATGGTTGTTAGTCAAGGTCTACTGTATACTAAATAGATTTATCATTACATATTACTCTGGGGATTGGGTTCACATTGAAAATCCTTAGTCCAACTAAAAGAAGATTTTTAGGAGTGGTGCATTCTCTGACAGGGCTTTTGAATGTATTGCAATCTCTTCCAATCTCTTTGTGCTGGAACAGCAGCTACAAAGTTTGCAGCTATGTCAAGGTGAGAAAGCTATTCAGAGTGGGTAGGACAAAGTCCCACTGCCCTTGACGTACAGATGGATCAGTGTGCAGAAAGTAGAACGGGAGCAACTTAGCCTTTTAGGTAGTTTCTTTTTGATACAGTAATGGAATGTGGCCTCTGTTATACAATGGGCAGTTCAATAGAGCTAGAAACCAATCAGAACCAAGCTAAGGTGGCTAAAACCAAGTGATATTTATATGACTACAAATGACTACAAATATTTTGCTTCTAAAGTAAATTATGTAATAAAAACATACATTCTGATTAACTAAAACCTAGCTTAATTCTAATATGTTCATGTTCTCAAAAAGTCTTTATTTCAAAATCAGCAATTTCCTTACCATCATTTCTCTTTTAAACATTTTAATGAGGGGTCCTTGGTGCTCTCTAAGCTTGATTGTTTTCTTGTAGACATTTCATTACTATGAGGGCAATTCAGAAATAAATGTCTGTTTGGTCATCAATGACAGACACTCGAAGATAGAATAGAACAGAACAGAACAGAACAGAACAGAACAGAATAGAATAGAATAGAATAGAATAGAGCTGGAAGGTACCTTGGAGGTCTTCTAGTCCAGCCCCCTGCTCAAGCAGGAGAACCTATACCACCTCAGACAAGTGATTGTCTAGCCTCTTCTTAAAAATCTCCAGTGATGGAGCGCCCACAATTTCTGGAGGTAAGCTGTCCCACTGGTTAATTGTCCTCACTGTTGGGAAGTTTCTCCTTAATTCCAGGTTGCTTCTCTCTTTGACCAGTTTCCAACCATTGTTTCTTGTCCTGCCCCCTGGTGCTTTGGTGAATAACATGACCTCTTCTTTGTGGTGGCCCCTCAAATACTGGAATACTGCTATTCATGTCTCCCCTATTTCTTCTTTTCTTTAGACTGGCCATACCCAAGTCCCGCAGCTGTTCTTCATATGTTTTAGTCTCCAGGCCTTTGATCACCTTAGTTGCTCTTCTCTGATTTTTTTCCAAAATCTCAACATCTTTTTTGTGATATGGTGACTTTTTATTATACACAATGGAAAACTACAACATTATGTTATGACCTTATGATAAGTGCATCAATTTGAATGGCAATTATGTTACAAAATAATGTGATGTTGTAGTTTTCTAATGTGTATAATAAAAGTTCTGTACACACAAGTGTATGTCGTTGATAACCAAACGGAGGTTTAGTTCCAAATTTTCCTCGTAGCTACCACTGATGATGTTACCTAGTTTGGGTAATGAAACATCTACAAAAAAACAACCAAGTTCAGAGAATACCAAGGACCCTTCATTTCAGCCTTGAGCTACAAATATTCTCCTTTGTTGGAAACAGTTTAATACACAATATTTCTTTTAACATTTCAAGTCTTTATTTCAAGTCGATTATAACTTTCATCAAATAAATTTAACAAATACAATAAATGTAATATATTAAATTCTTCAAATATTCCTAAAAGTTATAATCGACTTGAAATAAAGAACCACAGTAGTCTTTTATCTCCCATCACCAAGTTAAATAAAATAAAATAAATACACAAAGATTGCTGACTGCAGTGTTACAGATAAAGCGACAGGGTGGATTTATATTTAGAAAATGAGATGTGATTCCTGCCTTAGTTCTTACTAAGAGAAAAGGATTTTCTTATTCATTTGGTTCTCAGCCCCTATGCGTCACTACAATATAAATTTATCTTGCTGGAGTGGGTTTATGCTCCAGTTGGTACACTCCTATTTCTTTCTATACAAATCAGTTGCATTTTCAAAAGTTTTGGTCTGAAAGCAAGATATGTCATTGTTATCAGAAGTTGTAGGCATATAATACTAAATAAAAAGGGAATGTTTAAAACCATCAGGAATTAAATACATTGGGTTGTTTTTCAGAGCAATTGTGGTGAAAGAATTCGGATACGCCGAGTGTTGATGAACTCTCCACAGATCATCACCATCGGGCTGGTCTGGGACTCGGATCACTCGGATTTGGCGGAGGATGTAATTCATACCCTGGGCACTTGCCTTAAACTGGGTGATGTGAGTCTTAAATCTTATGGCAATATGTACATTCTTGTTTGACTCTGCTACTGTCCTTCATCTATACGTGTACATGCATGTTTGTATGGTCTGCATTTATTTCAAACATTTTTCCTTCAGCTTAAATGGTTACTTTTCAATAAGTAAATTTAAGTTTTAGAGAAATTCAAGAATTGTACTGAGATTATTCTTCCCTCCCTGAAGTTGTTCTTCAGAGTAACTGACGACAGAGCAAAACAATGTGAATTATATTTGGTTGGAATGATCTGCTACTATGGAAAACATTACTCCACCTTTTTCTTTCAAACAAAGATTCGTATGTGGATGTATTTTGATGATGCCCATGTTAAAGAGGTAAGAAATTTAGAGGGAAAAAGAATAAAATGTTTGGATCATTACAGTGTAAATCTATCTGGATTGTTTTTAGATGAATTGATACACTTCTAATTATTTGCATAATGAAACATTCCAGATAGGTTGCATCCACTGTTTCTAAAATATAAAAATGACACATTATTTAAGAGAGCAGGGCAGGATATATGTTGTCTGCCATGTTTCATTATGTCATGAGTTGTTAAGAAAAGATCTAACAAAATAACATAGTATTCAGTACAATGCAATGATGGTAAGACGGAAACTTTTCAGCTCTTCTTGGGAGAAGTAAATAACATAGATTAGGCATGTCTAGCCCTTGGTTTGCATGTGGCCCTGGACAGAGGTACTAATACAGCCCCACAAGACCATAGACTTTTTAACATTCTTATGTTGTTTATATACATTAACTATTTTATATGTGGCCCAAGACAATTCTTCATTCAGTGCAGCCCAGGAAAATGGAAAAGTTGGACACCCGTGTCATAAATAAGTAGTCTTTTATTTGCTGTTCACTTATTTTAACCTGGATGCTTTGTATAGCAAGTCTATAGAAAGTCTAATTTCTTTTTTAATCTTTCTAACTTTTAGAGAGGAATAGATTGATTTGTTGAGGAACAGGGTCTTTTATCATAACCCTGGAAGTACTGTGATTTTGGGGGGGGGGTAATTTTTGTTTTATATTTCTTTTTTGGATTTTTTTATTTTTTTCATATTTGAATATTTACAGATTTTTATTTTTTCTTCAATATTTTCTATGGGCCTTCTGGAACACTGCTATCATGTCTCCCCTATTTCTTCTTTTCTTTAGAATGGCCAAACCCAAGTCCTGCAGCCGTTCTTCGTATGTTTTAGTCTCCAGGACTTTGATCATCTTAGTTGCTTTTCTCTGAATTTTTTTCAAACTCTCAACATCTTTTTTATGATATGGTGACTAAAATTGGCTGCAGTATTCCAGGTGTGATATTACTAGGGTTTTATAGTAAGTTAAATAAGGATTGCTGTCTACAGTGTTACAAATAAAGTGACAGGATGGATTTATATTTAGAAAATGCTTACTAAGAGAAAAGGATTTTCTTATTTATTTGATTTTCAGCCCCTATGCGTCACCAGAATACAAATGATTAGTTAGTTAATTTAGGAATCATAATACTTGTTCACTTAATTTTAGTATTAGCTTATAGCTCTTTCAGGGAGAATCCTGTAATTTATTTTATTCTGTATAATTTATCTTTATCTTTGCCTTCTATTTCCCATAATGTTTTTATCCATCACATGTGCAGTGCAGATGAGTTTCTGCTTACTGAATAGCACCTCAATGGAGCAACCACTCTTTATTTGTTACAACACACAAATTTAATGTTTTTTTTCTGAAATCCACAGGTCACCTAGTGATCATCTCCAGATCCATAATTCAAAAGTGTATCATTCTTCTTCCATTTTTTTCAAGAGCCAGGTTTCATAGCCATGTGTTAACACTGGAAAGAAAATTATATTAACAATTTTGATATTTGTTATAATAGATACATCCTTTCTCTTCATGATCTTGTTAAATCTGCATTGTCTTCCTACATAAGAGTAATCTCAACTATATTTTGTCCATCTTTATCTATTCAAGAGCACAAGAAAACAAAACTATCTACTCCCTTCCATTCTTTATTGTCACGTGAATTGTTCATGAACAATGCTGGTTGAACAAAGCTTTTATCAGTATAACATTTAACATTAACCTAGAATTTTTACTTTCATTTTTACTTTCATTATGACTACAGGGTGATGTTAATAATATGTCTGCAAAAACACATAAAGAGAATAAATGTATCTTTGGTTTCTTGTAGATATTTCAGAGAATTACAATCACTTCCACATAAGTTGTCCAGTACTCACATTGTTTAGAAACAATTTCTGTCCAAAATATTTGCATGTTTCTTATTTGTTGAAAATTCTGATCTATTCTTTCAATCTCTTATCAACTTTATGTTAGTAACAGGAAAATCCCACCTTGAGGAAGATGGGTGCTTAAAATGTACATTACATTTACATGAAATGTAAATAAATAAATACATAAAATACATTGGAAAAGGTAACAAATTGAAAAGAACCTACAGAACTTTTTTTTAATTGAAAAGTTTTAAAATACATTTTTGAAACATATACCCCATCTACCCGACCCCTCTCCCCATCCCTCCCATCCCAATACACACACCCCGACTTCCCAGAGCCGAATACAGGGTATTACATCTTACAATCTCACTCTAAAATATTCTAATTACTATAATTACTCTTTAAACCCTATCACACTCCTTAACCATATAAAAGAAAAATAATATAGCCTCTAATTACAATAACTAATAACTATTCAAATGCTAAATGATACTTTGTAGTCCCATATTTGTTCTGAATAAAATCAATCCATCTTCTCCATTCCACTATATATCTCTGTTGCGAGTGATCTTTCACATATACTGAGATTTTAGCCATTTCTGCCAAGTTCGAAACTTTCAAAGTCCATTCTTCAATAGTAGACAGGTCCTCCTTCTTCCAGTATTGCGCTACCAAAGGTCTTGCAGCTGTTATTAAATTCAGCATCAATTTGGTTTCTATAGCTGTACAATCAGTGATAATAACCAACAAAAACAATTGTGGTAAAAATCTTATCTTTTTCTTAAAAATCTTCTGCATGTTCCACCAAATTTTAATCCAAAAAGCTTTAACTTTTTTACAAGTCCACCATACATGATAATACGTTGCATCATCACAACCACATCTCCAACATTTTGGCTGACAATTTGGATACATACATGCTAATTTTTTGGGGATCTAAATGCCATCTATAAAACATTTTGTAAAAATTCTCCCTTAAATTTTGTGCCTGTGTAAATTTAACATTCCTAACCCATATTTTCTCCCAAGTATCCATTATTATTGGTTCTTGAAAGTTCTGGGCCTTATTCAGATATATCAAGACACCTCTCATGTAAGCTTTACTTGCATCCTATACCATTTCAATAGAGGTGCCTTTGTGCATATTCATAATAAAAAATTCTTTCATCTGCTTTTTACATTCTTCTCCATTTTCTACATATCTAAATAAATTTTCATTTAATCTCCATGATACTCTATCACCGTTACCCTTATCCAATTCCATCCAAACTGGACTATGGTCCGATAAAGTTCTTGGACATATCTTGATCTTCTTAATCCTAGAAAAAAATCATTAGTAATCAATATAAAATCAATCCTCGAAAAAGATTGATGTCTGTCAGAAAAAAAAGTAAAATCCTTTTCATCCGCGTTTCTTTCTCTCCAAATGTCTCTCAATTCCAAATCATCTTTCAAATCAAAAAAAGATCTAGGCAATCTAGCATGATTAGGAGTATTTTTAAAAAATCCTTTCTTATCCTTCTGCATGTCCATCACACCATTCCAGTCTCCCATTAAAATACAAGACTTGTAGTCCCATTGAATTATTTTGTTATGTAGCAATTTATAAAATTCTTCTTGTTGATTAGGAGCATATATCCCAATTAAAAGGATTTTCTTCCCTTCAATCAAAAGTTCAATAATAATATATCTTCCTTGTATATCTGCTTCTATTAAGTTGGCTATCAAACACTTCTTCACATTTATTACTACACCATTTTTCTTCTCTGGAGCGGATGCAATAAATTGTGTACCGTCTCAAATTTATCAAATATTTCTGATCAGATACCCGAATATGCGTCTCTTGCAAACATACAACGTCACTTTTAAAATGTTTCAAATACTGAAATATTTTCTTCCTCTTTTGTGGTGAATTCAAGCCATTAACATTCCAAGTCAGGAATTTTGTCACCATCCTTTGCAACTTGAAGCCTCCGGAGCGCCGCCTGAAGATCTTCAGAAATCTGCCTCTTCGGCCTCCCTCCTCCCACTGCTTCACTTGATTCTTGAGTTGTAATCATCAAACATTGATCCTGTTGCCGTTGTTGTTGTGCCTTACGTCTAGATGCAGCCCGTGTTATTCTTTGAGTCGAAGTTTCTTCTACTAAAGCCAAGGGTTGCACAATTTCTGAAAATTGCTGTTTTTCTTGTAACTGTTGCACTCCTTCATCCTTTCCTTCTTTATCTTCTGTAGAGGGCGGTGAACCTGCTTTCAGTACATTAGTATAAAAATCTCGTGCCTTCAAAATTGTATTAAGACGATATCTTATTCCAGCAAAATTCACCACAATCCCCATTGGAATCTCCCATCTGAACTGAAGCTGTTGTTTTTTCAATTCTTCTGCCAAAAAAGCAAATTCTTTCCTTTTTCTCAAAACTTTTGGGGGAATCTCTTTCAGAATCAACACCTCTTGACCAGCAATTGTAAATCTCTTATTATAAAAAATTTGGATAATCTCATTTCTTATCCTCCTCTTCGTAAAGTACACCACCACATCTCTTGGCAATTTCCTCTGCCTGGCAATCCAAGAGTTAACTCTGAAGACTTTATCTTCCCAAAGAATTCTTCGGGTTTAAACCCCAAAATAGGTGCCAAAGCATCCACCAGCATCTCTTGCAAATTCTCCTGAGAGTTCTCTTTCAAACCTCTGATCCTTAGGGCAAACTCCATATCTTTATACTGTATCATCAGAACCTCTTCCTCCGTTTTATTCATTTTAAATTCAGCTTCACCCATTTTAGCCTCCAACATCAAATTATTTTGTTTCACTTCTTCCACCCGTTCATTCAAAGTCTCAATACATCCTGCCAGCCCCTGAAGTGCTAAGAGAATGTCCTCCCGCATTTCCTTGTTCTTATCCTCAATAAGCTCAGCCACCTGTTCAGTTATTTTTTCAGTTATTTTTACAGACTGAGTGGCTAAAGCCACTTTTAAGGCATCTTGCAAGTCCTTTAACGTTACAGGTGGAGAAGCTGCGGGGGATGATGTCAAAGACTGCAATCCAGATTGCTGAACAGGCGATGTCCCTGCACTTTTAGTAACAGGGATTCTAGGAGGCTTAGAAGCCATTTTATAGGCACTTAACTCTCCGTTCACACTTTCACTTCTCTTTTCCTTTAAGAACTAAAACCACATCTTGTAAGTTCAGGCAGAGCAAATTTAAAGTCCAATTCCTCTTCAGTCTCCCAGCAAACACTTTCACTATTAAAAAAAGTGAGAGAGGGGGGAAAAAAAGAAAAACCCCTTCACCTCTTATAAAAAAGGAAAAAAAAGTTCTTCCCCTCTCTCCTCCCTATTCACTCAGACGCCATTTTCCCTTTCTTTTCCAAATAGTAAGCAGGACGAAAAAAATTTGTTTTTCGAGGGTTAAAGCCTTGTACTTGCTGTTTACTTCCTGTCTCCGCTCTGCTGCAACAATGTTTCTAGATGTCAATCAAATCCGGCAGGAGTGGATTCAGCGTCTTGTTCTGCTAACAGCAGAAGAGTCCTCCGCTCTGGAGACTCCCAGGCTTTGGGGGGGCCCTCACCCTTCAAGCCCCAGAACAAACGCTCTACCTGTGAACTCCCCCTCCCCTCTTCACCCGAGGAGTGGGGTTTTCACACCGAGGAGCAGCTGATTGTTGGCTGCTCCACGGTTTAAACAGAAACGAAGGGCCGGCGGTCGATTCTGACCGTCCGCGACGCTGGAGAGCCACCCGGAAGTCCCCAGAACCTACAGAACTTTCAATAGATAACTAGATTCAGAAGTTATGAAAAATAAAAATTTACAAACTGAGCTGTGCTAAGAGGTTGAATACACACACACACCTCTTCATCATGTACTTTTGCTCTACAAACCACAAAAGGATCAAATTAATTGCTGCTACTTTTTTTCAGACAATGATCCTGGAAATGGAGTCTCTCTATAAATGCTTGCTGTGGATGCTATGTGTTGTTTTGTAGTATGTTTTATTATTTTAAGTTCTTAATAGAATAATCTTGAAGAGCTTTTTGAAAATAAAAGAGTTCTTTGTCTTAAACTGGCACTGACCTTTAATGTAATATTTTGTTTGTATGTAGTTAATATGTTATTTACAGTATAACAATTGTTTCCCATTGTCAGTTGGATTCTTGGTCATCTATTTGTCAAGACCAATGTCTTTGTTGTACTTAATTGTATCAAAAATGATCCCCCCATTACTGTTTTTTAATATTTTCAGATAGGCCCTAAATGGAAAGATGTTGTTACTAAGTGCATTAAAGGTCATTACCAACCCTTGCTACTCCTTTATGCAGACCCAAGAGGAACTCCAGTATCAACCCAGAATCTATCCACACAGGATTTACCACAGTATAGCAGAACCTATTATGATAGTGAAGATTCAGGTAACCTTTTGAAGTTCGTCATGTATTTTTGGTAGCAATGAAGATATATGATATTTATTTTTAATTTTTATTTTATTTTAATTCCATTTATATCCCGCCCTTCTCCAAAGACTCAGGGCGGCTTACAAGCTTAGCAGTAGCCTTCATTCTATGTATATGCCTGCTTATTAGGGCTTTCACACACACCCCAAGCGGCATTATTACAAAGTCAGCTTAATTGCCCCCAACAATCTGGGTCCTCATTTTACCTACCTCGGAAGGATGGAAGGCTGAGTCAACCTTGAGCCTGGTGGGAGGCGAACCTGCACTAATTGCAGGCAGCTGGTGTTACTTAAGGAGGCATTAGCCCACTGCTCCACCAAGGCTCTGGCAATAAGTAAAGCTTTGTGAGTTATCAAATATCAGCAAAATGGTACAGACATGGAATTTAGCTCTGCCTACCTGAAATATAGCCAAGCATGCAAAAATAACTTCATACATTGTGCAAAAATTCAACTATTCTGAATACCATATGTATTTTTGTACATGTGCAACAGTGTACAGTGGAAACAATTATTAGAGGATTCAATATTCTAAACACCTTTATGCTTTATTTTTCACAATGTTAAATTTAAATTCTTGAAAAATGTAGTGGTGTTGGAATGTAAGCCTGATTTTTTAAAAAAATCCATATAAGAAATACTTTGGAATTTATTACCATTTATTAATAATAAAAATTAGAAAATGTAATTATTCAGAGAATGCGCAAAGCTCCACTAGTGCGAGTGGAGAGTTATTTATTTATTTATTTATTTATTTATTTATTTATTTATTTAATACTATTTCTATACCGCCCTTCTCCCGAAGGACTCAGGGCGGTGTACAGGGCAAGAATAAAAATACAGATTACAAAAGTTAAAACAAGATTAAATAAATGCCCACATACTAAAATACATCTTTAAAACTCAATAAAATAACCATAACAACCCCCCCAATCCCTTCATCAGGCCAGGCCAGCTTGTTCAAAAAAGTATGTTTTTAGCTCGCGGCAAAAGGAGCGAAGGTCGGGCGCCGTCCGGAGCTCAACCGGTAGCTGATTCCATAGCTCCGGGGCGCCCACAGAGAAGGCTGTCCCCCTGGGGGCCACCAGTCGACATTCTCTGACCGGTGGCACCCTGAGGAGGCCCTCTCTGTGGGAACGCACAGGGCGGAGGGAAGTCGATGCCGGCAGCAGGTGTTCCCTCAGGTACTCCGGACCCCTGCCATGTAGGGCTTTGAATACCATTACTAGTACCTTGAATCTCACCCGGAAGGCAACCGGTAACCAATGCAGCTCGCGGAGCAGAGGTGTAACGTGGGAGTATCGGAGACTCCCAACACAACTCTCGCGGCTGCATTCTGTACCAGTTGGAGCTTCCGGGTGGTCCTCAAGGGCAGCCCCATGTAGAGGGTGGTAAGCACTCTTCGCTCACACAAGTGGAGCTTCACACGCAAGCACAATGGCCTCTGTTCATGTGAGGGGAGGTTCATGTACAAGCACAAGTGCCCACCACTCACATGCAAAAGCTCCATTCACACAAGTGGAGGGTGCCCACCCGCTGTCTGCACCGATAGAGCTGTGCGCATGTGCGTGCACCTGCCACTCAGATGCCTCCCACCCTGTGCGCCAGGTCACCAAGGTGGAAAGGTTGGTGTCCTCTTGGCCAAATAACACCCCTGGAGATTCTGAATTTTTTTTACAACAAATGTTTCTCTTATCTGCTTGTATATCCATTTTTGCATTCTGGTACGATGCTATATGATGAAGGCTATTGAATTGCCTGCTAAATATCTGCTGTCCCTATCTGTAATGTCTGGAGATGCAAGTCTCTTCACTTCAGTCCTCCCTTCCAGCTTTGGTCTCTAAGAGAAAGAGTGAAGTCTCAGGGCAAATGCTGATTGTATGGATTTCTTATTTCTTCTGATAGTCAGAATTGCTGGAAGTGACACAGTATTGCTGTGGAGAGGAAAGAAATAACTTATAGTTTGGCCCTTTTTCTCGACATTACCTTCAGATTGCTGACAAAAAAATCTATTAGGTGGTTGAATGTATGTATACAGAAGGATGACGGAGATGGATTGCAAGATGTACACGTAGAGATGCAGCCTTTTAGTGCTCATTGAGCAACTTTTATCGTCCTAGGAGTGAAGAAATGTATTGACCGTAATTGTGTTAATATTTTTTCTCATTTTCTCAATTCTAATGTTCACTATTTTTTAATAGGACGTGAACCTTCTATCTCAAGCGACAGTAGAACAGATTCTTCTACAGACAGTTATCTGCATAAACATTCCCACCATGAATCTATGGTCAGCCACTTTTCTTCTGATTCTCAAGGAACTATCATTTATAATGTGGAAAATGATGTGGTTTCGCAAAGCAGCAGGGACACAGGTAATCTTTTTCTTTTAAATTTAGGATGAAAATCATAGAATTCATGAGAATAAACTCGCTGGGATGTTGGCAAAAACAAGGGTTAGGGGTTAGGGTTAGGGTTAGGGTTATGGTTGGGGGGGAAGGTGTTGCTTTAGAATGGGTTAGATGGAGAAATGAAACCTTTATGATTCCACTGAAGGCCATGAGAGCCTAAAACCTTTCTAAGGACACCGCAGCAGGTTTGGAGAGGAAGCAAACAGTTTCCATAACAAAATGAAATTGTTTACATGGACTGCGTGAGAGGTTGGTGGTTTGGCCAGAGAAATTATTATTTAATTCTATGAATTGGTGTCTGAATACCTCAGAGTTAGCTTTGCTTCAACATTACCATGCCGTGTATTCAATAAACAGTATGATTTTTGGAAACGGAATGAACATGCAGTTTTATTTTAATTCTCGAGCTGGATGTTGACAATATGTCAATTGCTAAAAATGTGAAGTACAAATAGAAAAATTGTGCTAATATGGAATGTTCCTCCTTGTATCAGGAATAGATGATGGATCCAAGAAGAACAGTAAAAAATAATAAATGAAAGTAGGTCTGTGGACACTGCATTGTTTAGGCCAGCCTCCCCCAACTGGAGTTCTGCAAGATCCTAGGGTTCCAAGAGAAGTCTCCGGGTTCTATAAGACATGTTGACTGGGGAAAAAAAGGCATGCAGTGGAAGGAATTCTTTACATGCTGTTTTGCTGTAGTTATAAACATTGTAAAACATGGTTTGTGTAGTTTAGAAATAAATTTCTTCTTATACTACATAATTCTTTTGTAGTAGATTATCTAAGCAAATTCACATTTCTGTCAAGGATTGGAACAAATACCTTGATTACATGCTAATTACTATGAACCGGGTACCCTATAATATTGGATGTACCTGGAGGCTCATTTCATTCCTTCAACTTCTCCAGCAGGTCAAGCAAGATGTCATGCCAAATGGATCCTGCAGCTTAACCAAAAGATGAAGAGGGCACTGGGAGAAGTATCAGTCGGCCCTCATGTCAGCCAACCTCAGTCAAGATCCTTTGGATCTATGCAAAATTCTAGTGCAAGAGCTACAGCCTTTATTGGTTTACAATCCCAATTTCTGAAGGCTAAGTGGCCTTCAATTTCATCAAAGCCATAATTTGATAAGAATTGTGTTGAAGCTAAGAATGCCCTTACCCCAACTTATCACTTTTATAAATCTGAGATAGGTGACAACAATATGTTATCACCCTGAAAAAAACAATATAAACAACTAGTGGCTTTAAAAAAAGAAAGAAAGATGTAAGGACCACCTGGGAATGATTTACTGAAGCAGTGGAAAAAAACACTACTCTTTTCTGGCACCTAATATCAGGTTTCCAGAGCTTCTACCCCATTAGATCCTCATATACCTCCTAAACCCTGGGAATTACATTTTCAGAGGATGGATGGAGATCCCTCATTGTAAGGATGAGGACTTACTTGAGTGGTTCTCAGTATCTGCATCTACAATTAAGATCATTATTGGCTAACTCAGGAGGGAGAAGGGCCCCGGAGCTGATTTTATTCTGTCGCCAGTACACTACAGATATATTGTCACTGCTGCCAGCTACCATATGCAGGTAGAAACACCTAGCCATCAGAAAACTTTCTCTCTTGTCTGATACCATGTCTCTCCTCTGCATATTGGATGCTAAAGATACAATAGTACCATTGGCTGAAAGGCTTTACTGCTGTGATTCTGGAGAGGTGGAAATTCCAGAACTTGTTTTTCTTTGTTTCTCCTTTTACAGAGAAATCAGAACCAGATTCTTCCTACTTCTGATTAGTAGATATCCTGGTTGCCCAGATTCAGCCCTTGCCCAGATACTGATCATAAATGAGTTATCTTTTGTTACAGCACCTATAGCTAGGTTTCATGCAACAACATTGGACCCTGGCAGGCCAATTCTCTGCAATGCATTCTATGTAATTGTAATTCATTTAAATTGTAGATATTATCACTTTATTTTTAATTTTAGAATTATCATGTTTGGACATAATTTTAGTGTGTGCATTCTAATTTAATATAAATTGCCTTCCAGGGTAAAGAAGTTGAGAAAGGCTGTTTTAAAGGGTCTGTAGTGTATGGTGCTGAATGAAAGCAATATCCTGCTTTCAATTCCTGTAGGTTTTCTGTAGAATTTCTAGAAATCAATATTAGTTTGATTAAAAAACTTTACATATAAAATAAAGCTAGGACTGTTTTTTAAAAACTCATTTTCAAACAATGGATAGTTTTTATATATAAAGTCTGTGAGAATGAACAAAGCTTTTATTTTAAAAAAATGCTGAACTATAATTTGTAATGTGTTTTACATCTTTCAGGTCACCTGACTGATAGTGAATGCAGTCAGAGACATACTTCCAAAAAGAGTTCTCTGGCAGACCGTAAGAGAAATAACAACAGGTCTAGAAAGAAGGGGGATGAAGCACAGCCATCTGGATATCATAGTGAAGGTAAAAATGATTCTTATTTGTGTATGTCAAAGTTGGGACTGGATTGCTTTTTGGACTGTAACAGTTCAGAAATTTCATGAAAATAGTCTACTGAGGATATTTATGTTTTTTACATAGTGTTCTTCTGTTCTTAAAACATAGGAGAGACACTGAAGGAGAAACAGGTCCCCAGAACTGCCTCTAAAATGTTGAGTGGTACTAGCAAACTAAGGGAAATTAAAGAGACGGTTAGCAACATGATCCACAGCAGGACTTCACAGACACACCAGGGCTCCCCTCATGGGAAGAATCAGACTGAAATCCAGTCACTACCCAGAACTTTGACCATTCAGTCTCAAGACTGGGAAATAGAGAGCAACAGTAGTGAATCAAAGTCAAGTTCTTCTAGCAAGTACCGCCCACCTTGGAGACCCAAACGAGAGTCGTTAAATATAGACAGCATCTTCAGTAAAGAAAAGAGAAAACAAAGTGGCTACACCCAACTCAGTCCCTTTGCAGAAGATGCAGGTAAAAATGAGCAAGATATGTAATACAGAATAGAATGGAATATATACTGTTTATTGAGAGTCATTGATACTATCCAAACAATTTTTTTTCCTATGCATCAGTAAACAGAAAAAATACGTGGTGTTGAATGATATTTAATGGTTAACATTAAATATTCAATTGTGTTTTGGTGCTCTGACTTTTTGAAATAAAATAAATAGTAAAATAAAATAACATGGATGAGAAGTATGTGTTAAAATGATTCCAAAGGTCCTACATCTGTTTTCTTTGTGATATTTTTTGTATGCAAAACAAGAAAGAAAAGAAAAGATTTTTTTACTTTTATTGACTGCATTTGATGTGAGATTAATGAACTATAATCAGCAAACTGGAAGGGCCATTTTAACCATCAAGTAAACTACTCAGTGCATATATCCATATTAAAATATCCCAAACAGATGATAGTTTAGCCTGAGTAATAGCCAGTGAAATAGAGTCTACCACTGCTAGGTAATTGGTTCCAACAAATCACAGAATGTGTGTTTCTTCTGCAAAAATAGTGAAATTGGATAAACCTACACGCATTAAAATGTATTAATTTAAAGACATAAAAAGATCTACCTGTGCAAAGAATGTTAATTAAGTTTTAAGTTGACCCCTGTAAAAGGGAGGTATCTAGATTAAGTTTGGATAAATGTCTGTCTAGCAGTATGTCAATAAGATAAAAAGATAAGGAAAATTTGAGGAGTTTTAAGAAAGCTTTGGAAGCCAATTTGAATAGATTTTTGCAAGGATGAGAAAAAGTGGATATATATCATCAGGAAAGATTTAAATCTGCCTTTTGAATCAGTATTTTTATTGTGTAAAATTAAATATAGGTAAGCTGCATTATAGCCTAATATTGTGAATCTAGTTATGGATTTAAGATGCAATACTATAGAGCAGAATGGTATCAGGTTTTTGCAGCAAACATTTGTTTGTTTATTCAATTATTTTATAGCCCTCCTTTTTTTCACAAACACAAGGTGTGCATGTAGAACTCTCTCCTGCAATTTAACTCAAAACATCAGCCTTGGGAGGTAAATTGGCTGTCTAGAAGTGAAGGTCCAAAATCAGCCAGTGAGCTTCTGGGGCTGAAGTTTGTACTTCCAAAAACTGAACTAAGTGAAAGAATTACATTTAACTTTTCTTTCATATAATATTTTGTTTGTCAGCCAAAGAATTTATAGAAGATAAGCTAAAGGAGCCAGCATGTGAAATAAAACCAAGGTGGTCCAACAGGTATAAGCACTGGAATTTAGGGCGTGGTGCACATCACATGATGGATCAGCATCCTCGTCTGATCCAAAGGATGGAATCTGGGTATGAAAGCAGTGATCGCAATAGCAACAGTCCAGTCAGTCTGGATATGCCTTTGTCAGAGAGCTCAAATATCTCTAGGTATGTTTCATTAAAATGTATTTTAATTTTTCTAACATTATTTTTAAGTATCTTCATTATTTTACTGTGAAATGAGGAATTATTAAAAACAACCTTAAAATTATTGAACAAAACTTTAAAAATTAGAACAAATTAAGAACTTCATTTGCACTTCATAGGCATGTATTTTCTACCTTTTTTAACAGCAATATCAGGCCCATGCATTGAAGAACTTATATTGTCCCATTTCTAAGCAAGCAGGGGAGGGGCACTCTGCCTTTTCAGTCTTGTTTCTTTTGTTGTACAAAAGCAAGAATAGAATAGAATAGAGCTGGAAGGGACCTTGGAGGTCTTCTAGTCCAGCTCTCTGTTCAAGCAGGAGAACCTATATCGTCTCAATTGTCACATGTTTAGCCTTCTTTATCTTCTTTCATTTGAGCTATTTGGGGGCTGTATTTTCTACTTACTGCAGGGAAGTAGAAAAACATTTGCTCCTTTCTCCAAAAATATGATGCTGCTTCAGAGAATGTTAACTAATGTACATGACCCTTGAGATTCCTTCTAACCCCATAATTTTATGAGTGAATAATTTTATGTAATAAAATCTTCTGTTCTCATTTACCAAAGATTGAGCAGATGGAAAAGATCAATTTTAAAACTTTTGCCCAAGTCTTGGGGAATCCTTCTTAAATCAGCTTTCTGGTAAAGAAGAAAGAACCTTTTTCTCTCAGCTCCATCTGGCGTGAGTGAGAAGTTTTTGCTCTATTTGAAGAACAGAGATTGCTAAAACAAGAATAGAGAAAGAAAAGAGGACATACTTGGAAATTCTGAAGAGGCTCAATGGAGATGTTACTCCCTTCCTTCACCATGCAGCCAAGCTTGGATGGGTGGCCTTTTACAGTGGATATAAAAAGTCTAAAATACCTAGCAAAAAAAAATCAGACCAAGATAAATCACTTACTCTTCTTTGCAAAAGCACTCCAAATCTGTCAAATTGCGAGGGTATTTCCTGTGCACAGTCCTTTTCAGGTGGGACAACTCAGGTAGGACAACTCAACGCAGCCAAATCATCATGGCCAACTTGCCACAGGCAACTCATTGCAGCCAACACACTGTGGGACAACTTGTCATGGCCAACTTGCTGCAGGACAACTCGTTGAAGGACAAGAGTTATACTAATATCAAAGAAATGGTGGAATAGAATCATTTTAAAAAGAATGCAAAAGGAGGGACAAAATGAAATGTAAATGACATATTATATTAATTATTTTAAATACTTGAATTGTTGAATTATCCCACAGCGAGTTGTCCCAAAGCAAGTTGGCTGTAGCAAGTTGGTTGCACCAAGTTGTCCCATTCCGTTTTCAGGTCATCCTACAGAGTTTCAATTGCATTCAAGTCTGGGCTCTGGGCTCTTAGATGTTTTATTGTTTTTTTTTAAAACAAATTTTATTGGTTTTTCAGTTCAAATCTGCATATTTAGAAAGCATCATGGTGACTGGGTAATCAGAGATTCAGTAACAGAGTTTTCAGTATATAATTCAGCTTACATTATCAAAACATCCTCCTCAATTTCCCTTAACATTTCATACAACTAGTTTAAACTACTGTAATAAATTTCTAGAAATAGCATGGTCAGTTAAAAATTTGTCAATTCAATTTCATTGAGATATATTTATGTCCTGTTATTAAATTTTACCTAATTTTGATTTTAATTATATTATTCAAATTTAGCCTTTAACATCCCAAATAATATTCACAACCCAAATTTCCCTTATTTCATTACAGCAAAAACTATAGCATCTAACATGTACACAGTGGCTGAGTAGCTATGTTCTACCTAATAAACATTGTCTGTTTCACATCCTAATACATCACACGTTACTGACAGGACCACAGCCTATGTTTATCAATCTACAACTATTTATACACAACCAGATTCTGTTTTAAATTTTAGCTAATTCTTAATTCTTAAATAGAATAATCAAACATCTTTTAACATCAAACGTGGGATCTATAAACCAAATTTCCATTATGTCAGTGCACAAATTACGGTATAATGTCTAAAATAAGACTAATAGATACATAAACACATTCTAGTTCTATCTCATAAACATTTTCTATTTTAGATCCTGATAGATCACTGATTACTAAAAAGATAGCCTTTAATGGTTCTCTAAGAACTCACTTTTTAAATCTAACTCTGGCTTTCTTTTTTTGCCAATCAGGTTTCCAGACCAAGGCCTTTAAATTGCCAGATAGGTCTCCCTTCGCTCCAATACATATTATTTGAATCGAAGGAGACCAAACCAAACCATTTGTAATAATTATGTTGTTTCCCTGTTAGTTCTAGTCTCTGTATTTGCTCTAAAAACTTTATCTTCAGTTCGGTCTGGATTCCTCTTCCGTCTGGGTTCATCTGCTTTAAGTAGAGAGTCTTATCCAGTTTTATAATTAGTGCTTGGCTATCCACGCTTTCAGGAAACTGTCTTTGTTGATCTTCCACATCCTCTATGTTAGCATCACTATCTTGCACATAGTGTACTTCTAAAGTTATAGGCTCTTTTGATGGAGTCAAAAGTTAAGTATTAAGTTTTCCCATAGTTTGTTGTTGGTCCTTAAGGTTATTTGCCATAGTGATAGTTCCTTGTACTTTTTAGAGTTGTCGGTTCTTTGGATAGAGTCAATTTTTTTGTATTAGTTTTTTCAATATCTTGTTGTACCTTGTGTTCCTCTGTCTCAGTAGTAATTTGTTCCAGTTTTGTCATATTCTGAGTTGTAAATTCTTTAGTTGAAGTCTTGGTTACAGCTCATAAATTGGAGTTGGCACCTAAATTTTCCAGCCTGGAAATAAACATCTCAGAAACTTTATGGATTGTTTCTAATATATTTTTTTTAATTTTTTAAATTCCATTTATATCCCGCCCTTCTCCGAAGACTCAGGGCGGCTTACAAGCTTAGCAGTAGCCTTCATTCTATGTATATGCCTGCTTATTAGGGCTTTCACACACACCCCAAGCGGCATTATTACAAAGTCAGCTTATTGCCCCCAACAATCTGGGTCCTCATTTTACCTACCTCGGAAGGATGGAAGGCTGAGTCAACCTTGAGCCTGGTGGGATGCGAACCTGCACTAATTGCAGGCAGCTGGTGTTACTTAAGGAGGCATTAGCCCACTGCTCCACCAAGGCTTAAAGTCAAGCGAGGTTTGTGGCTGATCAGTCTCCATTTTGAAGTAGTGGTAAATAGTCCTTAGTGCAGGCTAATTTTAAAATGTAAATGTAAATATTCACCTCCACAAGCCTTGAGTTCACCTCCAGCTGTTTCAGGTTTTTATCTTTAGCTGATGATGTCAAGGGCAGTTCCAAAATAAACAGGTTTATTTGCCAAAAAGGCCACAAGATGTCCCCAGCATACTTAAAATCTTTTTCAGACAGAGTAAATTTATCAGTTTTGAGTACTTTTAAGTAACTTTTAAGTAGTTCTTTTCTCTCTTTTCTCCCTTTTTTTAACCAAATAGACAGAATAGCCAGTTTCTGTAAGGATAGAAGTTTTGGGTCACCAAAAATAGAAAGGAAATAAGTCAAATTAAATAGTATTATTCTGTTCAAGGTTTTCTTTTTTTCTCCCGGCGTGATCAAAGGCAGCCCTTAAGGAGGGTGGGGGGAAAAAACTCTCCTCGCTTGGGGAAGCAAATTCAAGGAGCTTTTGGCAGGAAAAAGTAGGCAATTAGGAAAGGAAGAAGGCAATTCTCACCCAGTTTTCAAGTGCTTTCTAGTGCTTTGTTGTAATTTTGGCTTCGGCAGGAAACGGCTGAAATGATGGGCCATGGGAATGGCCGATCCTTTCTTCGTTGGTTCTGAGAGTTGCTCCAAGCCAACGGGATGGCCGCCGCCCTTCTACCGCTGACTGGAGAGACCTCTCCCCTGCTCATCACCCCTCCATGGCGACTTTCAACCCCTTTACAGGGGTCCCCCGATGAAGAAATCCAGACTATGTAGGGAACATTCCTTCACGTGTCTGGTCGTGCCGAAAACCGGAACCGGAAGCCAGATGTTTTATTGTTGATGGGGAGATATGCTTTGGGTCGTTGTCATGTTGAAAGATGAAATTCATTTTCAGCATTTTAGCAGAGGCCTGTAGGGTTTGTTCCAAAAGTGACTGATATTTGGAACTGTTCATAATTCCTTCCATCTTGACTAAAGCCCCAGTTCCAGCTGAAAACATCCCCAAAGATAATACTGACGACACCATGCTTCATTGTGGGCATGGTGTATTTATGGTGATGTGCAGTATTACAGACATATTTTTTGGAATTATGACAAAAAGTTCAGCCTTGGTCTCATTAAGCCATAACACTTTTTCCCATTTGCTTTTGTCAGACTCGATGTAGGTTTTTGCAAAATGTAGTTAGAGTTCCCAAGAAAAGTCTTCCATCTTGTCACCCTATCCCACAGCCCACTCATATGAAAAATACAGGAAATTGTTATCACATGTAGTATACATATTTGCCAGAAATTTCTACAGCTTGTGTCAGAATCCAGTTATATTTCATTTCTATCTATCTTCTCTGATTTAAAAAACCAATCATTACTGTTTCCTGGATTCTGTCACACTAAAAAGGGGGAGGGGGTATGCATGGGGAGTTTACTACTTTTACTTCCTGTCTTCACTACAAAGTAACCTTTTGTTGATTCACTTCAGATCTGTTAACAAAACAATGTAGCCATCTGCCTTTCATCCTATGCCTCTGAAGTTCTTCTCTTTACGCAGTGGGGGAAAAGGGGAGGGGGAAAGATGCAACACTTGGAGTTGGGGCAATAAGAGAATTGGATGAAAACGCTGAGGGAGCCAGACTGTTGTTATCTGTACTGAAGTAACACCTAGCAATCTGCCAGTTTGGATTGGCGGGAAGAACTGCAGGTGGGGTGGGGGCTGCTTGGGAACACTTTAAAACATTGAATAGTGGGGAGGGTTCCCCAGATCCTGTCTAGCATGCCTGCAATCAATTTATCTTAATAAAGATTCCTGTTGGAAGAAAATATTTCCAAGAGTTCTGTCTTCTTAAGATGTAGATTGAAGTGGGTTGTTACAGCTTGTTTAATGTTGCTGTAGGCCTCTGACCAGTTTTCTTCTTGTTTTTTCATTGATTTTGAAGGGCCATCCAGTTCTTGGTGATGTCACTGTTGTGCATATTTTCTGACTTCACTAAGCTCCATGATATATATCTAATGCTTTGGAGATTCTTTTTGTATCCTGGTGATATCCTTCCAACAACCCTTTAATGGCCATAACATGGCTTTTGCTGTAAGAGGCAACTGAGTAAAATGTCAGAAAAATCCTACTAGAACTTTATATGGGCTTGAGCAGAAACATTTTATTTGATGGCAGATATGTACTGACTACTATTTAACATCAGTTTGAATATGATTAGTTAATTCTGAACAAGCCCACTTATAAGACAGTGTGCATGCTTATACTGTTATGTTATTGTGAGTTGTTTTATTTTTCCCCCTAAAAGATTTTAGTTTGTTTTTCAGTTGAATTCTACAGATTATATATTATATTAAGATGGAAAAATTCTGATGAGATTTATCTTTATCTAGTTTTTTACATTTCAAAAACCTGACATTTTAACAGGGGTGTGTGGACTTTTTATATCCACTGTATCTCTTAAACTTCCTGAACAGAAGATCATCTTCTGAGGACCCAGATTGTTGGGGGCAATTAAGCTGACTTTGTAATAATGCCGCTTGGGGGGTGTATGAAAGCCCTAATAAGCAGGCATATACATAGAATGAAGGCTACTGCTAAGCTTGTAAGCCGCCCTGAGTCTTCAGAGAAGGGCGGGATATAAATGGAATAAAAATAAAAATAAATAAATCATCGAACTTATAGGCAGCACTGGAACTGTAAAATGTATTAATATTAGCTTTCTTCTCAGTGAATCTGACTCCACTAATTCTTAGAAGCCATTTTAAATCAACCTGGTTAAAAGGATTATTGGCAAGCTTCACTCCATATGCCTTTGAGATATGTGGATCTTATCTCCTGTAGTTCTTAGCAATGGCTATATTGGTTGTGGAATTCTGGCAGTTGAAGTCCACACATCACAAAATCATCCAGTTTGGGGAAACAGTGACCTAAGAGAATTTATAAAAGAGCAATAATGTCAACAGCATCTGCATTAAAAACTGTACATAGTGAATATTTGATTAATATAAAACAAAAACACTTGGCAATATAATAAAGCAGAACTAAGATACCCATTAAATGAACACATTATGGTCAATTTAATATAACACATGTAGCATTGAAAAGCCAGAAATAAAATGGATGCTATCTATTGATGCTGTCCAACTGAACTCCAAGAGATTACAGTAGACCGCAGTATAGAATATGTATATTTTAGCACCAGAATTTGGAGATATTATTGTCCCTGGCCAGTAGTTAAAATAAGAAATCATCTCACTTATTAATTGTGGGATAGTCAACCAAGCTTTTAGTTGGATTTGATTTGGTAGACCCCTTTGCCATAGCCATTTTTTTCCTTCAGTTCTCTTTAAGAAGGAAGCAGTTATTGAGTGCTCAGAATGCCCCTTTCCAAGAGTTCTGTATGTCTTCCTCTGCCACACTTGCCAGGTAGAAAACATCTGAACACCTTCATTTTCATAAGATTGAAAGTGGAGATCAAATGTAAGGGCCCACTTCAACTAACTACCCAAGAAAGCAGAACTCTTGAAACAGGCATTGTCTCAAAAGGATACTTTTTATTAGGGGTCAGTGACAGTAGGGAAGTCAAGGCGAGATCTGGGCAACTATTAGTGCACAGAATTATGCAATTATTATGCAAATGAAAATTTGCCTATCTCATTTGTCTATTTACATCTGTTAAAGTGAAAATAATAAACAAACAACTCAAAATGTACAAATAAACATTTCTGATATTTCAAAAAAAATATCAGTGACTAATATAGCCACCCTTCTTTTCAATAACAGTCATAAGCCTTCCTTTCATGGAATCTGTCAGTTGATCTACTGATGATCAACGTTTTGTGCAGCAGCAGCAACCACAGCCTCTTAGACACTATTCAGAGAAGTGTACTGTTTTCCTTCACCATAAATCTTCCATTTCAGAAGGGCCCACAAGTTCTCAATAGAGTTTAGGTCAGCTGAGGAAGGGGGCCATGTCATTATTCTTTCATCTTTAAGGCCTTTACTAGCTAGCCATGTAGTGGAGTACTTTGATGCATGTGATGGAGCATTGTCCTACATAAAAATCATGGTCTTGAAAGATGCAGACTTTTTCCTATACCATTGCTTCAACCCGAAAAGCTCATCTTTATTAATACCACCCTATACCAGTACCCCACCTCCACCTTGCTGGCATCTGAGTTGAAGTGGAGCTCTGTGCCCATTATTGATCCAACTACAGGGCTATCCATGTGGTCATCAAGAGTCACTGTCATCTCATCGGTCCATAAAACCTTTGAAAATTCTGTCTTCAGATATTTCTTGGCCCAGTCTTGCCGTTTCAACTTATGTGTCTCATTCAGTGGTGGTCAATTTTCAGCCTTCCTTACCTTGGCCGTGTCTCTGAGCACTGAACACCTAGTACTTCCAGGTAGGTTGCAGTTCTGGAATATGATAGTACTGGAGGACAATGGGTTGCTGGTAGCTTTAGTTTGATTCTTCTCAAATCTTTGGCAGTTAATGTGTGTCTTTTTTCCCCAACACATTGCAAGCCTGTTGACTATTTGCAATAAAGCACTTGATGGTTCTATGATCACAACCCACAATATGTTAGCAATTTCAAGAATGCTGCATCCCTCTGACTTTTTACAATTTTTGACTTTTCAGAGTCAGTTAAATCTCTTTTTTGGCCCATTTTGCCTGAGGAACAGAAGCTGCCTAATAATTATGCATACCTTGATATATGGTGTTGATCTCCTTAAGCCACACCCTCCCTCATTACACAAATACACATCACCTGATATGCTTATATACACTAAGCATTCAAGTTTATACAGCTTGGAGGTGGAAAATATGCATGATAATGATGATATGGTCAAAATACTTGCCTAATTCTTGTGCACACAATGTAGAAAGACAGAGTGATCATACACTGTCTCTCAGATGCCATCTCTAAGCAAAATTAGTTTCAACACCATGGTTGACAGGAGTTCTACTTGGCATTCATTGTGGATAAGAGTAGTATTATTGTAAGCTGTTAACAAAGTTCAGGCACTGAAAGTTAGGAATCATTAATTCTTTAATCATATATCTATTATACATCCCAAACTCACTTTTGAAAAGATACATATTGGATAATGATGTAAATGTTTAATTTTTCAAAATAAAGTAACAGTAGTAGACTTAGGATTTTTATTGCTGCTTTACAAAGAAAAGTGAAAGTGTTTCATGAAAAAATAAAGTTTTTTTTCTTTTTAAAGGGATTATCATATCAAACGAACTGGAGATGTCATTCCTGCCTGGCATAATATTCCAAAATCACATAGCAGTAGCATCTTCGAAGTAGAGTCTGCCTCATCTGTAACCTGCAGGACAAAAAATAAATACTCCTTTGGTAATGGTAAGGTATCATTCTCCAAATACTTACAATCCTGGATCATATTATGATCTCCCCTTTTTTTCTAGGTCATTGTCCTGTGTTAACAGAAGGAAGGAGATGGCATCTGATCAGGAAAGGACCTTGGATGTATGGTGGATAGCCCAATACAAACTCAGTGTGTACCAGAAAAAAAAGTTAATGCCTATTCTAGTAATCACTAGGAAACTACCAATATCATTAGTAAAACTACTCATAAGACCATGCTTTATGAAAACCCATGGAATGCACTTTAAACTCTGTATAGTTCACAGCACACCAATAAAATATGACAAGACAGGTGGTCTGTACCACTTATTTACAAACACTATTGTGACTATAATTTCCACTGCTAAGCGATGCAGTTGCTAAGTGACTTATACCTGATTTTATGAATATTTTGCCACAGTCGTTAAGCGAATCACCTAGATCATTAAGTAAATGATCATTAAGTGAATCCAGCTTCCCCCAATGACTTTGCTAGTCAGAAGCCCCCTGGGAAGATTGCAAATGGTTACCCCAAGATGCTGCAATCATAGTAAATATGTTCAAGTGCCCAAATCTTGATCATGTACCAATAGGAATGTTGTGACAATTGTAAGTGTGAGGATTGGCCTTTTCACTTTTTTCAGTGCTGTCGTAAAGGTGGTTAAATGAATAGTCGTAGGACAACTACCTGTAGCTGGGAAAGGCAAAGAAAACTGAGGCAAAATGTGTAGGGAGCTAGACCAGTTCCCTTATGAGAAACACCAATAGCATTTGGAGCTTTTTAGATGAGAAAGAAGCAACATAAACAGCAACATGAAGAAGATGAAACCATATGGAAAATATGGATCCAGATAATTGATTCTTAATAAATAGCAAAGTGAGCTAAGCAAGTGAATGGGCACATGTAAATCTCCTTTGTACAGGTTGTTCCCCTATAAAGTTGAACTTAAAACTCTGTGTTTTACACATTGTCTCATCCCAAGAAAGATCACCAGATTAAATACCACTGGGCATCGCTAGTGGCATCTTTTCATATTTAGTGCTTCCATCTAGATATCTTGCAAATGCATGTTTTTTCTAATGTATTATTTATACAAAATGTATAATTTATAATTTGGTAATTTTTAGATATAGTTTAAGAGTTAATTTTTAGATGCACTCAGACATAACTATTTCAGAGGACTATAATAACTCCAAATAGTTGTACTTATAGGTTGTACTCATGGGTAAGGAATTCAAGAAAGAAGGAATGTAAACGAAGCTCAGATATATCTCAGTGAAAAAATTAAACTGTGTAAGAAGGTATTTGCATGTATCCCGAGTTCAAATATTGGTAAAAGGATAGCTCCTTTTAGTTAAGTCACAGCAAAGCACTTATATCAATTTAATTGCAATTGCAATAAATATATGTACAGTTGCAAGAAAAAGTATGTGAACCCTTTGGGATTACGTGGAGTTTTGCATGAATTGGCCATAAAATGCGCTCTAAACGTCATGTAAGTCACAATAATAGAAAAACACAGTCTGCTTAAAATAATACTACACAAACATTAGCTGTTGTCATGTTTTAATTGAACATAACATGTAAACATTCACAGTGCAGGGTGGAAAAAGTATGTGAACCCCTAGCCTAATGACTTCTCCAAGAGCTAATTGGAGCCAGGAGTGAGCCAACCTTGACTCCAATCAGTGTGATGATATTGGATGTGTTGCTGACAGCTGTCCTGCCCTTTAAAAACACACACCTGTTTTGGGTTTACTGGTCTCAAGAAGCACTGTCTGATGTGAACCATGCCTCGCAGAAAAGAGCTCTCAGAAGACCTATGATCAAGAATTGTTGACTTGCATGAAGCTGGAAAGGGTTACTAAAGTATCTCCAAAAGCCTTGATGTTCATGTGTCCACGGTAAGACAGACTGTCTACAAATGGAGAAAGTTTAGCACTGTTGCTACTCTCCCTAGGCGTGGTCATCCTGTAAAAATGACCGCAAGAGCACAGCACATAATGCTTACTGAGGTAAAGAAGAATCCTAGAGTGTCAGCTAAAGACCTACAGAAATCTTGCACATGCTAACATTTTTGTTGACACATCTACAATAAGGAAAACATTAAACAAGAATGGAGTACATGGGAGGACACCACGGAGGAAGCCATTGCTGTCCAAAAAAAATATTGCAGCACGTTTGAAGTTTGAAAAAGAGCACCTGGATGTTCCACAGCACTACTGGCAAAATATACTGTGGACAGATGAAACCAAAATTGAGTTGTTTGGGAAAAACACACAACACTATGTGTGAAGAAAAAAAGGCACAGCACACCAACATCAAAACCTCATCCCCACTGTAAAACATGGCGGAGGGAGCATCGTGGTTTGGGGCTGCTTTGCTGCCTCAGGGCCTGGACGGATTGTTGTCATTGATGGGAAAATGAATTCCAGAGTTTATCAGGACATTTTGCAGGAAAACGTACGACCATCTGTCCACCAACTGAAGCTCCGCAGAGGATGGGTGATGCAACAGGACAATGACCCAAAGCATACAAGTAATTCAACAACACAATGGCTTCAACAGAACAGAATACGCCTTCTGGAGTGGCCCAGTCAGAGTCCTGACCTCAACCCGATTGAAATGCTGTGGCATGACCTTAAGAGAGCGATTCACACCAGACATCCCAAGAATATTGCTACACTGAAACAGGTTTGTGAAGAGGAGTGGTCCAAAATTACTCCAGATCGTTGTGCAGGTCTGATCTGCAACTACAGGAAACGTTTGGTTGAGGTTATTGCTGCCAAAGGAGGGTCAACCAGTTATTAAGTCCAAAGGTTCACATACTTTTTCCACCCTGCACTGTGAATGTTTCCATCTTATGTTCAATTAAAACATGACAACAGCTAATGTTTATGTAGTATTATTTTAAGCAGACTGTGTTTTTCTATTGTTGTGACTTACATGACGTTTAGAGCGCATTTTATAGCCAATTCATGCAAAAGTCCACGTAATCCCAAAGGGTTCACATACTTTTTCTTGCAACTGTAGTCTAATAATTTACTAATTGCAAAGCCTTTTTATGCCCAGCTGCCATGACTCTCTTGCTAATAAATATTTTCCCAGACTATGTATAATAGAAAAGGTGGTAGGTAGGATTTTGAAGTACTGCACACGCTCTATATAGACTATTTTTACCTCCTTGATAAACCTTTTATTGGAAGCTATTTTTTGACTCAAAATTTCTATTAGCCACAGTTCATTTAACAAAACTAACCTTATAAGAAGCACAGAAAACTATGAAAGTAAATAATGTGGTAATTAAATATAATATAAGATGAAACTTTTTGGGGGGGTTTCCCTGTAAAGGTGGGGAGATACTTGTGTCTTCCAAAAGTGAACTAGATGAATTACAAGAAGAAGTAGCAAGAAGGGCCCAGGAGCAAGATTTCCAGAGGAAGCAGGAAAAGGAACTAGAGGCAGCCATGGGTTTTAATCCTCACCCAAGCAGATTCATGGATTTGGATGAACTGCAGAATCAAGGTAATGTGTGTGTCGGATAATATGTGCTTGGAAAAATGATAATAGATAGCATAGTAATCTGCTATGCATTCAGAAAGACAAGCATATAAATATGAACTGTAATTTTTTTTGTAAAAAATAGTATTTGCCATTATTTAATAAATTGAGGCAAAGAAAAAAAGCACTAGAAGAAGAAAAAAAGGGAAACGAAATAAAAGCAATTCAAAATAAAAGAATAACATATATAAGGGCTTCTCATATATGTAGATATGCATGTAAAATATATTCAACAGTTACAGAATTTCATTGGAATTATCTATATTTAATGTACATCTGTAAGTAACGTGTTCATATATCACAGGTTTTCAATCTATTGAATAATTGCGGCCATAAATTTATCTTTTCAATATTGAAGAAAATTGCAGGAATTTCTTTTAACAATAAGAAATGCAAGGATAATCTGTCAATTTCAATGGTTCTCAAAATAATAGGACATTACAAAGAAGTTAAGATTTAAAAAAAATATTGATTGATTGATTGATTCATTGTCCAATGATTTACTCACAATATATTGGGCCCAACAAGTCTTAAATATTCTTTTTATGAATAAGATATATTTTAACATCTAGTGAAATTTTAATACGTTAATATAGTTTCCTAAAGTCTATAATTTAAAATGAGCATACCACCAAGAAAAGAAAATTGCTAATTTAGATTTAAATTTAAAAGTTTGTAAAAGTCTTAATAGCATATTCAAAACTTATCTAATAAAATAAATTAATAAAATCTAATTTTGAATAATTGAAAAAGGAATGCCGATGAATATCTGGATGTGTAAATAGCTTAATAAGGAAGACAAACGCATATATACTCAAGCCACTTATAAATTAGAACACTGAAATTAATATCTGAAATGTTTAGACAGAGTACTAATTATGGTGTTTTGAATGTAGCAATGCATTTCTAGTGCATTTGGATTTTACAGCACCTACAGAGCTGAGTTGGCATCATGTATATTTTATTAACTTTCTTTATTCGTGTCAGATTATAGACACACAATGATCAACGCTGGGCAAATAAAATAAGTATGAAATTAGTCATAGAAATAGACCATGTGTAAAAAGAAGGTAAAATAAATAGGATTAAAACTGAATGATATTTTATTAACTTAATTTGGATACTATCAAGGTAGGGAAGACCACAGCTAAGCTCCCTGTTCAGAAAAAATCCCTGCTGGTTTGTGAGCCTTAGCCACTAAAAAGTGCTATAGATCAGGAATCCCCAAACTATGATCCGCAGCCCAAGACCGGGCTATGGGCTCTTGGCCAGCGGGCCACGGAAACAGCTGGCCGGTATGGGCACGCATTCTCAACCCCCCCTCCCCGCTAGCAGCCACTGCCCTGTTTGCGCAGGCACGCAGGCTTGAACAGTAATGCTAGTGCAGGGCGGGTGTCCGCAGCCCGTTTGCACATGCGCCGCTAGCCTGGGCAGTTTGCATGGCCTGTTTGCATGGCCTGTTTGCACATGCACATGGTGCCAGAGCATGCTGCATGCGCAAACGGGACTGCTAGTGCCACGCCAGTGCACACACACCAATTTTGAAGCTCCACTCCTTCCCTCCGGTCCTCGAGCCTGGAAAGGTTGGAGATCTCTGCTATAGATGTCACTTAGAAATCTAAAGTTAAATCCATTGACCTTGGAAATTAATCAGAATTGTGCTGGAAGGACCTTGGTGGTCTTCTATTCCAACCCCTTGCTTAAGAAGAAGACCCCTATACCATTTAAGAGAAGTGACTGTCCAGCCTCTTTTTAAAAACCTCCACTGATGAAGCACCTCTAACTTCAGATGGCAAGCTGGTCCATGAGTTAATTTTCCTCACTATTAGGAAGTTTCTGTTTAGTTCCAGGTTGTTTCTCTCCTTGATTAGTTACCATCTATTGTTTCTTGTCCTGCCTACAGGTTCTTTGGTAAATAAGTTGGCCCCCTCCTCTTTGTGACAACCTCTCAAATACTGGAATACTGCTATCATGTTACCCCAAGTCCTTTTCTCTAGACTAGCCAAACCCAAATCCTGCAACCGTTCTTCATATGTTTTAGTCTCCAGACCTCTAATCATCTTAGTTGCCCTTCTTTGCACTTTTTCCAAACTCTCAACATCCTTTTTGTAATGTGATGACCAAAACTGGATGCGGTATTCCAGGTGTGGTCTTATTAAGTTAGCGTTATAAAGCAGTATTAATACTTCATGTGATTTTGATTCTATGCCTGTGTTTATACAACCAAGAATTATATTAGGGTTTTTTGGCTGCTGCCACACACTGCTGACTCATATTTAAGTGATTGTCCACTAGGATTCCAGGATTCCTGTCACAGTTACTGTCTTTGAGCCAGATGTCATCTAATCTGTTCTTGTACCTTTGGTTTTCCCAAAGGTAAAATGTAAATGTAAAACTTTGCTTTTCTCCACATTAAATTTCATGTTCTTGGATAGGGCCCATTGTTCAAGTCTATCAAGATCTTTTTGGATCCTGAGCTTGTCTTCTGGGGTATTGGCTATTACTGCCAGCTTAGTGTCATCTGCAAATTTGATGAGTTCCTCTTCTATTCCCTCATCTAAGTCATTTATGAAGATTTTGAAGAGTACTGAGCCTAAGACGGAACCTTGTGTCACCCCACTGCTTACTTCTGTCAAGGCTGATTCACTCTTTCACCCACATTTTCTCATTCACTCACAGCTTGACACAAAAGGGAAGCAGTGGTGGAATGGAATGCAAAGGTGGGGGGATGGCATGTAGGCAACCGAAGCAATATCTGGAAGTTTGCAAGGACACCGAGTGTGGCTAGCTGTTTTCTTATAACAAAATGAACAGAAGTGATTGGTGGACTGTGGGTGGCTCAGACAGAAAGAGGGAAATAACTATGCTTGCGTTTACATGGGAAATCCAGATCTGGTTTCACTTCTTCTGTGCCAATGTAGTTTTTCAGTAAAGTACTTGTTGAGTATGGTTTGTCAGCCAGTTACAAATCCATCTGGTGTAATGATGCTATCTATCCCACATTTTTCTAGCTTACAAAGAAGTATGTTCCACTACTTAATAGCCGTAACAGTCAGGAAATTCCTTCTAATTTCAAGTTTCATTTTCTCTCTACAAAGTTTTTATTTACTGGTTCTTATCCTAGCCTCAATACCGATGAGTAACAAATCCATACCCTCTTTCCTGTGATGGTCTTCAAATATCTAAAGGCTGCTCTTATGTCTCTTTTAGTCTTCTCTTCTTTAGGCTAAACATGGCCCATTTCTTTTAATCACTTTTCATAGGATTTAATTTCCAAGTACTCTGTTCTTCAGCTCAATTTATTAAATTGATTTGTAAAACTGGGTTTCATTAGAATGTTAATAAAACCCTGTTCCAGCCCTCTATGCTGTATAAACTCCCTTGTTATTGTGGAAATAATTTTATTATAATAATCATAGGATATTTTTTATTCCAAATTAACTATTTCTCTCACTGTCTCAGCTATCCCTTAACATTAACACAAATCCATGATCCACCCAGATTGGAAATTCTGGGAGGTACATTGTAACAATAGATTGCTAAATTGCACCTCTGCTAAGCTATCAACTGACAATAACAAAATCAAGTACCAAAACCAAGAGTAATGAACCAGACAAAGAACTTGTTCAATCACACTTCCCCACACCCACAAACAGACTACCCAGATACCATCTACACAACAAAAGGCAAGCCAACATACACCAGGAAGGACAGTTAAAACTGACCTTTTGACTGAGTCATGCACTAGAATCAACACATACACATCCCCACAGCCCAAGCCCATACCAAGGGCCAGTCCCACTTATAAAACAAAGTCTCTGTACCCCATTTTCTCTGTAGTTGCCCCAAGAGCAAACCTCTTTGCTTTTGGCAATAAATGGATTGCTGCTGGTGCTTGTGATATCCCAGCTTAGAAAAGGGACCCAGAATATTGTTTTAACATTATACATGTCTTTGCTTCTGATGCATATTCCTTGCATTGGTTGCAGACAGATTTCAAACAGACAAGCTTCAGGATATGTGATCTGCAACATGAGGGGAGGGGTGGATATGGATGGGGGCTGTTTAGATGAAGAGGGAAAGAAACCTGGAATGGAAACCAAGAATGCTGCCCTTGCAGGGAGGATTGATGGCTTTGAGAGGCCCGTCCAAGAGGCAGATTCTGTCTTTCAAGAGTCACTGCATCAAGAGCAGAAAGGAGATTGTGCTGCAGCTTTGGCTCTCTGTAATGAAGCTATATGTAAGTATTTATTAATTGCTTCAGCTTACTCTGCTTTGTACAGTTTATTAACATAACCTAAGTTAATAGAATTAACTGTTTAATGCAAACTAAGTCAGAAAGGGGGGATGTAAAAGAGGTCTTTTTTCTATTTTTTTGCTATTGTACTTCCTTGTAATATCAGAATATAATATTCTTTTTTTATTACTGGGGCTATTGAAAGCTGAGAAAGGCAGATGAATTCTTGATGCCACCTATTCTGTCTGCTAATTATGTTTTCCTGCATTTTCTCCTGCACATAATTTTCTCAGTTCAGAGACTGGTTTATCAAAAAGTTTTTAATTTCCAAAGTATAGCATGAAGTTGCTCAATCATACAAAAAAGCAAAATGTATACAGCAAAATGTCAAGAAGATGAACAAAAGGGGCAGTCATTGTTTAAAATATGTGCTGTGATTTTAGGAATTTGTGCTGCTGCATTTTTTTTATTTTTGTATCTCATATTTTTGATTGGCTAATTCTCCTTCCCATCCTCCATTCTCTTCTTGCTGGTTAGCAAAGTTGCAGACAAATTGGCTTTGGATGATTAACAGTATTTGTTTCTAGAAATCCTCTCTAATGGATTCAGACAGCAAGAAAGCAAAAACTAGACTTCATTAAAGCTTTGCCAGCAACTGTCTCACCTGACTGCCTATTGGGTTCCAGCTAACTGGGACTAGAGACAACTATTTGAATTTAAATGGTTAGTTACATGAGGGTTACAGTGACCTAAGGTCACCAAGGGCATTTCATTAAAAACCATTTAAAATCTTGCTTAATTTCACTATTTTATTTCTCATTAACTTGTTTGGACATGTAGCTAACCTGAATGTGCCTTATTGGGAATAGATGCATCCTTGTGAACTTTTTCATGGCAGTATTTGCATGTTCCTTTTTATTTTTTTTGTTGCATCATTACTTTTTTCTCTCCTTCCCCGAGTTTTGTTTTTGTTTCTGCTATGTTTTCTTTTGCTTTTTAGCTAAACTAAGACTTGCCATGCATGATGCCAGCTCTAGCACTCAGAGCAGAGTTCTAATCGATAAGAAGCTGCAAATCTATGTCCGAAAAGAGCGGAGCCTCCAGGATCGCATGCAGCAACAGCAACCTGTACAACCGCCATCCACCTGCCACCCACCACCGGGCGGCAACATGACCCAATCTACAAGGTAGACTAAAACAATATTGCCATATTCCAGATCTGAATTGGACCTGATCTGGAAAGGAGTTTCCCCTGTTGTATGAAACTTAATTATTTCACTCAGATCTTGAATGATAACGAGTATGATGGACTCCCAGGGTTAATTCTAGAATGAACTTCAGGTATAAAATATTGTTACACTTGATGCAGGGTTAGTATCTACAGTATGGATCCAGCTGGGAAGTGACAATATAATTGGGAATTTATTGACCACATAGATTCAAAAATAAAAGAGGGCATACCTATTACTGCACAGAAATTGTGTGTGCCTAGGTTTTCTGTAAAATCTTTAAACAATAGCTAATTCTTTGATTCTTTCTATTTTGTTTGTTTCTATGGCTTAATGTGGGCATAGGTTCAGGATAAGTATCTGTATCTGTCACTAGCAGTTTTCCTGAGCTATTTAGTGTCCAAGAGATTTAAACTAAAGGTGCTAGAAAGTTAAGTACCTCTACAGTGCATTCTGAAAGTATTCAGACTCACTTCACTTTTGTCAATTTTGTTATCCTGCAGCCTGATTCTATAGTTGTTGAAAATCTTTTTTTCTCATTAATCTGCACTAAATACCCATAATGGCAAAGTGAAACAGAACTGTACAAATGTCTGTAAGTTTATTAAAAAGAAAAAACTGAAATATCACATAAGTATTCAGACTCTTCAATCAGTACTTTGTTGAAGCACCTTTGGCAACAATTACAGCCTCTAGTCTTTTGGGGCATGACATGACAAGCTTTGCACACCTGAATTGGGGAATTTTCTGCCATTCTGCCTTGCAAATCCTCTCAAGCTCAGTCAGATCGGATGGCAACCATTGGTAGACAGCCAACCGTTGGTAGACAGCCAACCATTGGTAGACAGCCATTTTCAAGTCTCTCCATTGATGTTCAATAGGGGTCAGGGGTCTGGTTAGGCCACTCTAGGACATTCACAGAGTTGTCCCTAAGCCATTCCTGTGTTGGCTATGTACTTAGGATTGTTGTCATGTTAGAAAGTGAATCTTCCACCCAGTCTGAGGTCCTGAGCACTATGGAACAGGTTTTCATTGAGGATATCCTTGTACTTGCTCCATTCAGTTTTCCTTCAAACCTAACCAGTCTCCCAATCCCTGCTGCTGAAAAACATCCCCATAGCATGATGCTGCCACCACCATACTTCACTGTTGGAATGATATTGGGCAGGTGACATAACATTTAGAATTGAGATCAAACAGTTTAATCTTGGTTTCATCAGACCAGAGAATCTTATTCTTCACAGTCTGAGAGTCCTTCAGGTTCTTTTTTGCAAACTCCAAGTGGGCTTTCATGTGTTTTGCACTGAGGAGAGGCTTCCGTCTGGCCACTAGCAGCATAAAGCCCAGATCAATGGAGGACTGCAGTAATGGTTGTTTTTCTGGAACTCTTTCCCATCTCCACCTCTGGACCTCAGTCAGAGTGGCCATCAGGTTCTTGGTTATCTCTCTTACTAATTCTCCCCTGATTGCTCAGTTTGAGTGGGCAACCAGGTCTTGGAAGAGTCCTGGTTGTGCCCAACTTCTTGCATTTGAGAATTATGGAGGCTCTTAGGAACCTTCAGTGCATCAGAAATTTTATTGTAGCCTTCCCCAGATCTGGGCCTTGCAATAATCCTATCTCTGAGCTTTCCAGGCAGTTACTTTGACCTCATGGCTTTTGCTCTGCTAAAGTATGCATTGTCAGCTATGAGGCCTTCTATAGAGAGATGTGTACCTTTCCAAATCATGTCCAATCAATTTAATTTACAAGTCGACTCCAATCAAGATGTAGAAACTTGTCAGGAACGATCAAGAGAAAGGGGAGGCACCTTAGCTAAATTTCAAATGTTGTTGCAAACGATCTGAATACTTATGCCAATTTGATATTTCAGTTTTCTCTTTTTAATAAGTTTACAGACATTTCTAAGTTTCTGTTTTTACTTTGTCATTATGGGGTACTGAGTGTAGATTAACAAGGAAAAAATGAATTTCAACAATTGTAGAATCATGCTGCAGCATAACAAAATTGACAATGTGAAGGGAGTCTAAATACTTTCTGAATGCACTGTAAGTTAAATCTCTCTCTCACACACACACAAAATCACACAGACACAGAGAGAGAACAGAAAGATTTATATATGCACATATATAAAGAGGAAGAATGCTTCTTTTGATCTTGACACTACTGTATAATTGCATGTTCTGTATCATATTATTGATTCATATTCGACTTGTAGTCCAGGTTCTTTTCAAGTGTATCAAAGCTCATAAGAATACCCTTCTTGTATCCTGCAGGCATATTGAGTGTAGATTAACTGTACTCAGTAGTTAAGTTTTATATATACTTAACAAGTTTTAATTTATTTTACTCCAGTGTAGAACTTTATCCCTGTCAAAATTAATCTTGCTGATTTCTGCTGATTGTTCTAGCTTGTCAATAGACCAGCGAAATGCTGTGGACATAGTACACTTAGATTTCAGTAAGGCATTTGACAAAGTAGACCAGAACATAGCGTATTTCCCCCAAAATAAGACCCACCCAGAAAATAAGCCCTAGCCTGATAATTTAGCGTGCTCCTAATATAAGCCCTACCCCAAAAATAAGCCTGGAGGGTGGGTGGGCATGGCCAGCATAGGAGGTGGTGTCTGGCAGCAGCCACAGCCCACGCAGCACATGTAAGTCCAAGCATGGATGAAGAGGTGGGGGGAGGCAGGTGATCTGGATACGCTGCGCAGCCGCCTGCATCACAGGAAGCTCGCATAGGAGCAGCAGCAGCGGGAGAAGACAGGTGAGACCACACCTGGAATACCGTATCCAGTTTTGGTCATCACATTAAAAAAAAGATGTTGAGACTTTGGAAAAAGTTCAGAGAAGAGCAACTAAGATGATCACAGGCCTGGAGACTAAAACATGAAAAACAGCTGCAGGATTTGGGTTTGGCTAATCTAAAGAAAAGAAGAAATAGGGGTGACATGATAGCAGCATATCAGTATTTGAGGGGCTGCCACAAAGAAGAGGGGGGGTCAAATTCTCAAAAGCACCAAAGGGCAGGAGTTGGAAACTAACCTGGAATTAAGGAGAAACTTCCTAACAGTGAGGACAATTAGCCAGTGGAACAGCTTGCCTTCAGAAATCATGGGCACTCTATCACTGGACATTTTTAAGAAGAGACTGGACAGTCACTTATCTGAAGTGGATAGGTTCTTCTGCTTGAGCAGGGGGTTTGTGTACTGTACAAATTTGATGTTTTCTAACCCCTCATCCAAGTTATTTATAAATATGTTCAAGAGTGGGAAGTATAAGAATGGAAACCCATACACCTATTGACATTTCCCACAATTTTGACATAGGGCCATTTAAATAAATTGGGGGAGGGGGCGATAAGTCAGTCACTTTTGTACCCATCTAATGGTGGCATAATCCAGCCCATTCTTATCACCACCTCTACAAGAATTTTATCAGAGTTTTTGCCAACTACTTTGTTGAAGTCTACCACATTCTCATGGGAACTGAGCTGGCAGGTTCATTTGACATGATTTATTCTTGATAAACCCATGCTGGTTTCTAATAAACAATGCTTGTTTTTTAAAAAATAAATTCTCAAAAAGCAGCTTCATAATAATCTATTCGATTCTAGTTGAAGTTGAGGTGCTGCAGTAGATACAGATGGCGCAGTGGTTAGAATGAAGTACTGCGGGCTACTTCTGCTGATTGCCGACTGCCAGCAGTTTAGCAATTCTATTCTCACCGGCTCAAGGTTGACTCAGCCTTCCATCCTTCCGAGGTTGGTAAACTGAGGACCCAGATTGTTGGGGACAATATGCTGACTCTGTAAATCACTTAGAGAGGGCTGTTAAAGCACTGTGAAACGGCATATAAGTCTAAGTGCTATTGCTATATCCAACTAACTGCAATGCTGATAAACTGCCATCTGGTATATTCCCAAGGTTTTTTAATTTTAATAAATATTGAAAGATTATTCTAAATAGACTACCATGTTTTGGCAGTGCAATTGAAGAGTTTTCTGAATTATTATAAATAATGGTCTGGAAAGTATATGTGGAATATAAATCTTTCCTGCACTTCCAAAATTACTTTTTGTTATTTGAACTTGAAAGATTTTAGAACCAGCGATACTTTCTTCATAAGCAAAAGAATTAGATATGTCCTAGTCAAATTTTTCCCTATCCTATTCCTTATGATTTTTTTACTGTATCTGAAAGAGACCTGGATGCAAACTTTATGCAATTTTGTGTTTAGCTGTGTTTCTGTACCAAATTCTTTATCATAATAGTATCTTCAATTATTTATGACAATAGCAATAGAATAGCCCAGGGATGTCAAACTCAATTTCATTGAGGGCCACATCAGCATTGCGGTTGCCCTCAGGGGGCCGGGTGGGTGTGGCCTGGGTGGGCATGGCCTACTGGGTGGGTGTGGCTAAAGTGCATATGGCCTACTGGGTGGGCATGGCCAGCTCTACATCGTTCGCATCGAGGGTGCCTATGGGGGCCTGGGCAGGAGTGGGACAGATCTGAGGGTCTCTGGTAGAAGGAGGGTCTCTGGGCCAGGGCCAAGGCAGTGGGGGCCGTTCCCTCACTGTTTCCAGGATGGCTTCGCGGGCCACATGAAACCACTTCGCGGGCCGGATCCGGCCCCCGGGCCTTGTGTTTGACATGTCTGGAATAGCCAATAACAACAAGAATATGACCTTTAGCAGAAATTCTAGCAAACTATAAATTAGGATCAGATGTACATTATCAGCATCACATTAGGATTTTTATCTGTTTACAATAATGTGAAGTCACAGCTGCCAACTCTTTAGCTGGTGTTGGACTTCATACACATTGAATTCTTCCCAAGAACCTAGCATGTTGTAATGTATTGGCACGTATATGTGCAGAACCAGGCACTATGGCCTTTTGCAATTGAGAGATGGAAATTTTGTCAATGCACGGATTTTTCTAAGTGGTGGCCAAGATTATGGCTACTTGCCCAGTCACGTTTTAGGCTGGATTTGGCATTTTTATTCACTTATTGAGTCCTTCCCAAGGACCTGGGATAGGCAGATGTTGTTTGTTAAAGGGATGATGATGATGATGATGATGATGATGATGATATTGGATAGAAAATGACCAGTTTAAGGATCCTTTTGTGTGGTTTCCAGCTTTCTCTAGTATCGTTCTTTTTTTTGCTATTTAGCAAAACTGCATATTTATGGTCAGGGACCACATGCATTATTTGGAGGACAATGAAGCAAAATGTATTGGGCCACGGCCAAGTTTTTTATTTATTTAATGCTCTCCTTTTCAAAATAACGTTAAACTAATTTTAACTTATTGTGAATCAGTTTGGCTATAGTGGTTGAGGCACCAGGCTAGAAACAAGGAGATCCTGAGTTCTAGTCGCACCTTGGGCACAAAGCCAATTTAGTGTCCTTGGGTCGGTCACTCCCTCTCAGCTCCAGAGGAGGCAACAGATACCACTTCCGAAGTCTTACCCAGAAAACTGCAGGAGCCATCCAGGCAGCTGCCAAGAGTCAACACTGACTCTAAGGCACAAGGGGGGGAAAAGCTTATACTATTATTTCCATGCTTCTTATTAACAGCTAGTACGGGGTTTGAGAGGTTTGGAGACCCTGGAAAAAGAGTTGAAGGGCAAAAAATTGCTTAATCTTTTACCCTACCATAAAAAAAATCCTAATTGCAAAAAAATATTGATTTTGCCTCAGTTTTCATAATTGTCCTTCGGGTTACTGGTCATGGCAAAAAAAACCCTCACACAGCATACATTTATTATTACAACTCCTTGTTTTTATTATCAATAGTTGTGATATTTATCATGTGAAACTCTTATTAAAAAGGAAAGATTCTTCAGCTTTTTATACACAACAGTGCAGGCTGTTAGACTAATTTAGATGTACTTAGTTGAAATACAATTATATATGAAAATAAGAATCATATAAGCTGATTCTCCCATATTCTTTTATATATTATATTGCACAAAACATATTAAAACATAAGAATGTTATCTAATATTTCTCAGTAGAAATTCATTGCATCGTATTGACAGTGGTTGAAGTTTTTTGAACATTTACTGGTGAAAGGTTTTTTTAATGGGGAAAAGAGGGAAACTCAGTTCTAAGAGAAGAATTCTACTGTAATGTGATGGACTGTATTCCTGTACAGTAAGGAATTGCATGATCTTAGTCCATGGTGAGGATATTCTCCATTTGATTCATCTTCAAATCTTCAAGAATATATTAGCATACATATGTTCTTGAGGTTGAAACTGTTGGTCATTGGAGAAATTCTTCAATGACAAATTATTTTTTCCAAAATAGATAATTGTTCTTGGTGCCATTCTGGTACCAGAAAAATTTAGCAATTCTGTATGCAACCATGCAATAATTTTACACTCACAGATGCCAGAAAACACTGATAAATTATGTACCTTGTTAACTTAGTAGATTTTAACTTAGCTTAATATTTCTAATTAGGAATCATCAGTCACTGATGATGATTTTATGTGTGTTTCAGTAAACAGACTAACCCACTCCAAGTACTGCTGAAACAGAAGAGCATGCTGGAACCCAGCAAAGAAGCAGCACCTAGGTCCAGATCCTATGTCCATCCACTTGCTTCCCATCCTGAAAAGGAATCATCATATTCCAAACCCATATTTCAACCCCTTCTTGAGAACAACCTGAACTTTCAAGCTGCATCTGTTACTTTCAGTGATCAAGCTACTACTTTTCCTTATAGACAACCTGGTAGTGACCAATGCATTCAGACTAAGAATGAAATCGATGGTGATGTGAAACTTGCTTCTTCTAGCACTTTAAAAGATTACGAAGACCACAACAGTAATATTAAGGTCAAGAACCTACATAATGCAGCATCTCCTCTTGCCCCCTACTGCAAAATGAATGTAACTATAATAAACTCTGAATCATTACCTACACTCTTCCCCTCTTCACCACCATCAGAAGCTCCACCTGGCAAAAAAGGCCTACATAATCCACTTTTCAATTCAGGAAGCATTTCAGAATGGCCTAGTGCTGCTCCACCTGGGGATCTTCATGGTGCAATACTGCCTTCTCTTCCCCCTCTGCCTCATTGTGTTCCAGAAGAATTACAGACGACTGGACAACTTGAGGTAAACAGTCACGAGAGTTTACATCATCCACAAGAAATTGTCAGTGGGGATTCTTTGAAATCCAAAGGTGTAAGTAGCAAAAGGCATTTTCTTTCCATTGCAGAACAGTTTCAGTGGTTGGAGGGAAATTTCCAAAGACAAGGTACTTATGAGGAAAAGAGGAAGGCAGCTATCCGTTGTGATCAAAACGCTCCAAAATTACAGCAGGAATTCTACAGTAGTCATTTTTACCTCAAGGTGTCAGATGTTGGAAGACAGGAGAATGGAACAGCACCTGCTGGAACGTTGGACTCAAGTCTTTCTAAAATTGAGTTGAGTTCTGAAGATGGTTTTAATGCTTCCAACATCATTTCTGAAAATTCTGATTCACATACAAAAATCCTCTGCAACAAAGGGAAACAATGTTCCTTGAATCCCAAGTTATATCCAAGAAAATGCAGCAGTGAGGAAAAAACAAAATACACCAGTTACAGAAATCCTGCTGGCTCAATTTCATCTGTGCCTGTGGCAAGTTGCATAGACCATGTTAGCAATTTTAACACAGCAATAACTCAGCATAAGACTGCCAACCGGGTTTTGATGCCTGAAAACAAATCACCTGTGATCAGTCAAAGAGCTTTTGGGGAATACCCAGTGCAGAATCAGGAAACAGTGCAGGAGGTTTCTGAGCTGGAATCTCTGTACCAGGCCAGCATGCAAGTACCTCTATTGGGAAAACTGGAAAGTTCGAAACCGGTGCTGAACAAAGCAGGTAAAATTATTTTATGTGCTATGTGTAGTATTTTCTTAGGGGTCTTCATGTTCCTAATACTTTGGAATATGTGTGAATTTAGATTTATGTTGAAAGGCAGTTTTTATTTTGCATTAGGCTGACTGACATTAATACATTAGGAAAAACTGTACTGCATTTCCTAAATGTATTTGAGCACAACCATTGTTGAAGCGAGGTTTGTTAAAAGTATGTGCCAACATTTTTATGTTACATTTAACAAAACTATTTTGATTCTCAGCTGTGTTATTCTTTAGTTACTGCACACCCATTTCTTATGAAAAGAACATTAATTAAAAAGCTCTCAAAAACTGACACCTCGCCTGGAAACAAAGTTTTGGGGGCAATAGTATGTTGTTCTTTGTGGTGTCTGATCCTCACAGCAAAAGCCTTGCAGCAATTCTCTTCTCTCTTTTGTAGTGATCTTTCTGAAATAAAATATATCCTCTTAATTTTCTATTGCATTTTATGTGATTTAATCCATTTCCCTAAGATGAAAATAGGAGAAGCTCACAATAATAAAGAAACTGACTTTAATTATGGTGAATATTTAGATGGATGATTTTGTTATGGCAACTGACATTTATTTCCTGTCAGTTGTTACGAGCTTCCTTTATTTTCATTCTAGGGAAATTAATTAAACCACATAAAATGGAATTCCACATAGAAAATTAAGAGGATATATTTTATTTCAGATAAACTACCTGAAGATCATATAGACAAAACTTCAGTTTAATCTCCTTTCTTTTTTCCTTCTTCTCCCCTGCATCAGCAAACTTGCCTACAAGAAAGACGTATAGGGGTCTGTCAAGAACAGCAGAACCTGAACACAACATCTGCGGAAATATTGGTTCTCCAGAGACTAAGACACATGTAAGGATATGCTAGAGTGAGAACTGGGTTATGGGAATGCTACTTGTACAGATGAAAAAATGTAAGGTAATAAGGTAGGAATATTTTTACCAATGTTAACATTAAACATAGAGGATAAACATTTCAGATAGAGTGTACTATACTTCTTTCCATTTATAGTTGATGCAAGGGATTATTACTAGTAAGATCTTAGATACAGTAGCTGAACATGTTGTAATCCTGTCTTGTTTTTATTTTAAAACAATGGCTATATGATGGATTTCTATAGCTTACTATTGCAACTGACTACAATATAAAATGCTTAACTATCTACCTTAAGGTATTTAACAGAATCCATTCTAACAGTGGATTATATAGATAAGTACTGTATATGGCAGAGATTCACAAAGAGAATAAATGTAAACTTCCACAAGGCCAAAGAGTAAAAACAGAATTAAGCTTCTACAAAAAACTGCCTTAGTCTCTCTGCAGAGTGTGTTCCACAAATAGAATATCATCACTGGAAAAGCTCTCTCTCTCTTACAACTTTGCTTCATTTGCAGAGGCAGAGGAAAATCTCAAGTTCAGATCTGAAGAACCAGGTAGATAAATACAGGAGGAGATGCTTCTTCAGGTAGCTGCCCCAAAACTGTTTAGGATTTAGAGTTTAACACCAGCATTCTGGTGTGCATGTGCAGTCTGGTGGCAGATGTACTAGAATTATCTAATTGCATTAACCAGCTCATTTAGCAATCTAATAACCGTGTTCTGAACCAACTGATGTTTCTGGGCTATTTTCAAAGGCAATCTCACAAATGCTTTCCAGAAGTCCAAAAAGGAAATTACCAGAGCATGAATATCCATTGGAGAGCTATCCCTGTGCAGTCATAGCTGGTATATTAATCTAAAATGATAAAAGGCATTTTGAATCTCTAAGGCCTTTAGCTTTCCTATAACAATATTTTCAATGACTTCAAACTCTCAATATGTAGCAACATCTAGCAATTTTAGTTGACCCTTCCCCAAAGTTAATCAGGACTGGTTGTACACTAGATGAGAAGTTGAAGAATATTTGGAAGAAGAATAGAAGAAGAGGCATAGAATCAAGATCACACGAAGTGATCACACCTGGAATACTGCAGCCAGTTTTGGTCACCATATCACAAAAAAGATGCTGAGAGTTTGGAAAAAATTCAGAGAAGAGCAACTAAGATGATCAAAGGCCGGGAGACTAAAACATACGAAGTATGGCTGCAGGACTTGGGTTTGGCTAGTCTAAAGAAAAGAAGAAATAGGGGAGACATGAATAGCCCCATTCCAGTATTTGAGGGGCTGCCACAAAGAAGAGAGGGTCACGTTATTCACCAAAGCACCAGAGGGCAGGACAAGAAACAATGGTTGGAAAGTGATCAAAGAGAGAAGCAACCTGGAATTAAGGAGAAGCTTCCTGACAGTCAGGACAATTAACCAGTGGAACAGCTTGCCTCCAGAAATCATGGGCCCTCCATCACTGGAGATTTTTAAGAAGAGGCTAGACAGTCACTGGTCTGAAATGGTATAGGTTCTCCTGCTTGAGCAGGGGGCTGGACTAGAAGCTTCTATTCCAGATTCTATTCTATTCTATTCTATTCCATTCTATTCTATTCTATTCTATTCTATTCTATTCTATTCTATTCTATTCTATTCTATTCTATTCTATTCTATTCTATTCTATTCTATTTAGACCATAACAAACCATTTCAATACTGATGCCAAGAAACAACAGGAACATGTTAATTAGGAGCCAAACTTAATTCAAGGGGGTCTTTACATTTTTATGAAGTCTCGGAGTAACAACTTGAGAAAGCAAACATTTGATTTTTCAAGCCACAGGTGTTCTCAAGCAATCCAAAGCAGTTGAACCAGATAAGATCTTGAAGTTTGCACTGGCTTACAACAAAATGGAGACGAGCAAGTTGATTGTGGCACTGAAGATTTGCAGAAATAGCATTTACATTCGAGCAGCTCCCTACTGAATGCACATGTTTGTGATGGGCAAGACTTAGGGGAATCCTTAGTTCTGCAAATTCTGTCCTTAATGGGTCTACTAATTCTTAACTATAACAGTTTGCACATACCAATACATTGCCTCTTTAAAACCCAGGGGATATTCCACAAAGTTATTTTTGTATTTTCCCCATCATTGCTTGGCTTCATTGCTAGAAGAAGTAAACTTGGACTTGTTTGTTTTAACCAAACCAGTAGCTTAGATTTTAAAAGAACTGATTTTAACAAACTCAGAGATTGGGAAAGATTCCATGGATGAAAATTTTAAAAGGGAAAACAATTCAAGAAGCTTGGGAAACTCTGAAGAACTCAGCACAATACCACTGAAAAATAAAAACAGGAAATCCAAAAAGAAAGCAGCATAGTTGCATAAAGATCTCTCTGATAAACTGAAAGAAAAAAGGCTAATGGAAAGAGGGACTCATAACTATGGCAGAATACCAACAAATAGCCCAAACTTGCAAAGATGAAGTTAGGAAAACTAAAGCTCAAAATGAAATAAAACTTGCAGTGAATGTCAAAAAATAATTTTAAAAAGTTTCTTTCAACACATAAAAACAAGAAAAAAGCCAAGGAAACAATCAATCCACTAATGGGAGGAAATGATAAGAAAGTAATGGGTAATGAAGAGAAAACAGAACTACTTAATTCATTCTTTGCATCTGTCTTCACACACAAAGAAAATATAGCTCAGCCTACCAAAAACAAAAGTGTAAAAGATAGACTACAAATACAAATTAAATTAGGCAAGAAAATGGTAAGAGAGCACCTCTTCACTATAGATGAGTTCAAATCACTAGGACTTGATGGATTACATCCCAGAGTTCTGAAGGAACTGGCAAACATGATCTTGGAACCATTGAACCATATACTGTATTTCAAAGATCCTGGAAAACTGGGGAACTATCAAAGGATTGGAAAAAAGCTGATGTGGTTCCTATCTTCAAAAAGGGGGGAAAAACAGATCCAGGGAATTATAGACCAGTCAGCCTGACATCAATACCTGGGAAGATCCTGGGAAAGATAATTAAGCAACAGATCTGTAAACACCTAGAACAGGGGTCGGCAACCTAAAAAAGAAAAAGAGCCACTGGGAACCGGTTCCATCACAAATTAAAAAAAGAGGGAGCCGCGTGCGTGTGTCCATGCACGCGCATGCGCAAAAAGGTTTTTTGCGCATGCGCGGACGCACGCGGCTGCCATTTTTTAAAAAATGAGATGGAACCGGTTCCCGGTTGCCCGACGGCGACGGCCCGTCTGCAAAGCTGCCGCTTTCGGCAGCTTTGCAGACGGGCCGTGGCAGCTTCCTCAAAGAGCGGCGCCCCTGCCCATTCCAAGAGGTGCGCGCGCACCTCTCCGAACGACCGGAGGTGCGCGCGTACCTCCGCGCGAATGGGCAGCGGTGCCGCTCTTTGAGGAAGCTGCCGCGGCCCGTCTCAGCTTCCTCAAAAAGAGAGGCGCCCCTGCCCATTCCGAGAGGTGCGGCAGCTTCCTCAAAGAGCGGCACCGCTGCCCCTTCGCGCGGAGGTACGCGCGCACCTCCCCAAAGGTTTGGGGAGGTGCGCGCGCAACTCCGGTCGTTCGGAGAGGTGCACGCGCACCTCTCGGAATGGGCAGGGGCGCCGCTCTTTGAGGAAGCTGCCGCGGTCCGTCTGCTAAGCTGCCGCTTTCGGCAGCTTCACAGACGGGCCGCGGCAGCTTCCTCAAAGAGCGGCACCGCTGCCCCTTCGCGCGGAGGTACGCGCGCACCTCCCCAAAGGTTTGGGGAGGTGTGCGCGCAACTCCGGTCGTTCGGAGAGGTGCGCGCGCACCTCTCGGAATGGGCAGGGGCGCCGCTCTTTGAGGAAGCTGCCGCGGCCCATCTGCTAAGCTGCCGCTTTCGGCAGCTTCACAGACGGGCCGCGGCAGCTTCCTCAAAGAGCGGCACCGCTGCCCCTTCGCGCGGAGGTACGCGCGCACCTCTCCAAAGGTTTAGGGAGGTGCGCGCGCACCTCTGCCCATTCGGGGAGGTGCGCGTGCACCTCTCCAAATGGGCAGTGCCACTCTCCATTTGGAGAGGTGCGCGCGCACCACTGCCCGTTGGAAGAGGTGCGTGCGCACCGGGCGGCTGGGAGCCGCAAGAGACGGCTCAAAGAGCCGCATGCGGCTCCGGAGCCGCAGGTTGCCGACCTGTGACCTAGAAGCAAGCAAAGTTATAACCAGAAGCCAAATAGATTACTTGGATTTTACTAAGGCATTTGCCAAAGTAGACCATAACTAGCTTGGTAAACTAGTAAAAAGTGGGATAGACACCATCATCACCAGATGGATTTGTAACTGGCTAACAAATTGCAATCAATATGTAGTACTTAAAGGAATTAAATCTTCATAGAGGGAAGTAAGCAGTGAGGTTTCCCAAGGTTCCATTTTAGGTCCAGTTCTCTTCCAATATCTTCATAAATGATTTAGATCAAGTAATAGAAGGGGAATCAAATTTGCAGACAACACTAAGCCAACAGGAATAGCCAACACCCCAAATGATAGTCTGAAGATCCAGGTGCTCAAAAGATGAATATTGGACCATATCTAATAAAATGAAATTCAATGTGAGGAAAAGTAAGATTTTAGGCAAGAGTAAGTAGAGGTACAGATTGGGTGAAACCTCAATAACAGTGAAAGTGTTCTTGGAGTCCTAGTGGATACTCTTCTAAATATGACCCAGCAGTATGCAACAACTGCCAAAAAAGCCAATGCAATCCTAGGTTAACAGAGGAATAGAATCAAGATCATATGTAATACTAGTACCACTTTACAAAGACTTAGTAAAACCACACCAGGAATACGACATCCAGTTTTGGTCACCCCATTATAAAAAAGATGTTGAGACTTTGGAAAGAATGCAGAGAAGAGCAACAAAGATTATTAGGGGCCTGGAGGCTAAAACATACAAAGAACAGTTGAAGGAATTAGCATGGCTAATCTTGTGAAAAGAAGGAACACGGATGAAATGGTTCAGTGTTCCAATATTTGAGGGGCTGTATTTGAGGGGCTGCCACGAGAGGGGCTCAATCTAGTTTCCCAAACACCTAAAGGCAAGACAAGAAAGAATGGATGAAAACTAAGCAAGGAGAAATCCAACTTAGAACTAAGGAGAAATTTCTTGACAGTGAGAACAATCAACCAGTAAACAGCTTCAGAAGTTGTGGGTGCTCCATCACTGGAGGCTTTTAAGAAGAGCCTGGATAACCACTTGTCAGAAATAGTATAGAGTTTCCTATTTGAGCAGAGGGTTGGACTAGATAGAAGACCTACACGGTCTCTTCCAACTCTGTTATCCTATCCTTTCAGTTCTTAATTTCCTTTTGATGAGGATCCTATTCAAAAGTATGATGAATAAAACCTTAGCCTAAATAATAATGTAACAGTTGTATATCACCCACCTCTCAACAACTCTACACAGCTCACAATAATCAAAGTAGATTCAACCTAGTAGTTATAAAAACTTGAAATGAACTCAGTCCGTGATATTGTAGGAGTGCTTGAATACTGTGATTCTGTACATTCATTTACCATGAAGTTTTCTTTCTGAATACAGGTGCCAAATACTGGCCAAGAGCCAGAAGAGGAAACCTACAGTGCAGAGAACTTCCGTCGCATTGCACGCAGTCTCAGTGGGACAGCCATCACAAGCAAAGAAGAGAAGCTTGCTTCTTCTCAGAATTTTGTAAGTAAAATGGTTGAAAAGGAAATTTCTTGAACTGCTGCACTTTATTGGTTTAGTGTGATTATCCATTTAAGATTCAAATGCCCTTTATTTAATTTTGCATTTCTAGTGCCTGACTTACTTTCTAGTACATTTGAGTTTTCCTCCTTCTCTTTCTGTGTAATCTCTACATTTTTCCAGCACCTGTTGCTGTTGTTGTTACTTAATAGTATTTAAAACAATAGTTTTCTCCACAGGTGCTGGAAAAATGTAGACATTGCTAAAAGCACTACCTGTTGGTATGATGACAGTTCATTTCAAGGTCATGCTGGTATGCGCTTTAAAAAGTTTTTAATTAATTTACTTGAATGGAATGGAAAAAACACAAAGCAATAACAACATTATATGTGTGAGGGTTTTATGTATGTATAAACAAGGGACACAGTGGCTCAGTGGGTTAGGACGCTGAGCTTGTCGATCAAAATGTTGGCAGTTTGGCGGGTCGAATCCCGAGTGCCGCGTAACAGAGTGAGCGCCTGTTACTCGTCCCACCTTCTTCCAACCTAGCAGTTCGAAAACATGTAAAACTGCAAGTAGAAAAATAGGGACCACTACAGTGGGAAGGTTCCATGCAACTTTGGCGTCTAGTCATGTCGGCCACATGACCACGGAGACGTCCTCAGACAAGCACTGGCTCTTCGGCTTTGAAACGGAGATGAGCACTGGCCCCTAGAGTTGGAAACAACTAGCACGGATGTGCAGGGGAACCTTTACCTTTTTATGTATAAACAACTCATTCATAAGTTGCAAGTAATATTAGGTTTTAAATCCACTGAGAAATTAATATAATAAATTTATATTTCCATGTTAAAGGACATGTCTCCTAGCAATAAGAAGAATATGGAAGGTCCATTTCCATTGCCCAGCTATCAATTTGCATATAAGAAGAATGTAATTGAAAAGAACATTCAAAATATTACATCCTGTTCACATTTCAAATTGTAGGACATCACAAAAACAAATGCCTTAATGAAACAATCTCTTTACACCTTTAACACAATTATTTATTAGATGTATTTAATTAGGCTTATATGGTACCCAAGAAGTATACATAGCACTCCCTATTTTTCCTCATAATAACAACCTTGTGAGGTAGGTTGAATTGAGAACATTTGTTTGGGTCAAAGTCACCCAGTGAACATCTGGACTACGTAGACTAGAACCTTTGGTCTCCCTGCTGCTAATCAACACCTAATCACTATCTCACATTGATCCAGAAAGATTTATGTGTTCCTTTTCAATACAAAGGTGAAGGTAAAGGTCCAATTAGTCCAAAATATTGTTTCTTGAAAAAGCTTTAATATCTTTTCCCATTTTTTATGCCAATATATAGATGAAATAAGGATCTCCAGTTCCTTGTGCCATTCAGTCATTAATATGAGTGTGTCAAATTGCTTTATAATTAACAATTATTATAAACACAAATTACGAGCCTTTTGTGCCCCATAAGATTTAACTACTGCTTATAATAACTATCTGAACCTGAAAATGGCCATGTTTAAATTGAGTTGTCAGTAGATATTGCCAGTATAACACTTTAACATAGGATATTGTGGGAGAAAGCCATCAGGGTGACTCTCTCTCTCAGTTCCCAACATGAGTTTGGGGTAATAAGCCAGTCAATTCCTGTCACAACAATGGATCAACTCTCAGAAGAACCAAAAAAGTGGACCCTACACTTGAGGGGAAAATGTTAGAAAGGAAACAAAATTGTACAAACACGACCCCCCTCCCATCATTAGTATCCAACAAGTAGCCTAAACATTCTGTTCATCCAAACATCCATCAAAATATTTTCTTATATTCCATCCTCACATGGGAAGGATTGGCAAAATCCAATTTAGCTTGGTTACATTTGCTGTGTAATTAGGGCAATTATTTATTCCTAATAATTTTTTTCTTTGCTCAGTTTCTGGTCAAAGTATCCAAAATAGCCAAAAGAAAAGAAAAATAATTGATTAAAATCAGCATATTTTTTTCTGCTGCAAATACTGTATTCTTTTTTTTACTGAATGTGAGAACAAAAACTATTCATTGCTTCTCTCTTCAAATTATGAAATACTATTTTTTATTTACACTCCTTAGTTGTTACTTGCCAGCTGATTCTTAGATATGCATTACTGAGTATTTGGTAGGAGAAAGAAGAAATGGAACAATTTCTAAAGAATCTCCTATGAAAAATATTCTTAAGTAATTGACATGTCTTCCTAGACGTTAAAACATATTCAACTGTGCTAGTTCCTGTACTTGAGAAATGGATATTTCTCAGCCTGTACATTGTCAATTAGAAACTTTGAGGAATCTGTCTCTCCATCTGTCATAACGCCAAGAAACTACAGCCATGATGAGAAAAATGATCACCACCAGAATAAAAATTAAAAACAATGATATGTGAAAACATGCATGGAGGTGCTTCAAATGTTCTGGTTGGGGCTGTTCTGTTCCAGGTATTAACTAAGATGTGGCTGTTCCAAGCAGGGAGAAGTTGGAAAAGGCCAGGGCTGAGGAGTTTCCTCGGCCATGTCAGTCAGGGACCTGAGTGGTGGCAGCAACAGCTGAGGAAAGGGGGCAAGGCAGAATGGGAAAAGAAGATGTTAGAACAGGGGTGTAAAACTGCCGGCCCGCGGGCCGGACACGCCGCAACAAAACCGCGCCCACCCCATTGCCGGCAATGGGAAAAAAGCTCCGATACGTTGCGTGACGTCACGTGACGTCGCGAGTTTGACATGTCTGCATTAGAAGATCGGGGGGGAGGAAATGGGGGACTTAGTGATGTGCTACAGCAGCTGAGGGAAGGGAGAAAGGAAGTCAGCAGCAAGTGCCTTGTGGGCATGCTGTATTAGAGCGTTGTGCAGCAGCAGCACTTAGACTTATATACCACCTCACAGTGCTTTACAGCCCTCTCTAAGCGGTTTACAGAGTTAGCATATTGCCCCCAACAATCTGGGTCCTTATTTTACCAACCTGGGAAAGACTGACTCAGAATCGAACTCCTGGAGTGACCAGTGAGTTGGCCCACAATACTGCATTCTAACTACTATACCACCATGGGTGCTGAAAAGATGGTGTTTTACTGTTTATGTATTTGTGCTAAAATAATGTTCTGGATAATGTGATGTTGCAAGTACCTTTTTTTCTTATATTTTGGTAACTTTTATTGATTTCCTGGCTCTGTGCTGGCCATCTGTTTGCCCTTGTTGATTCCAGTTTTAGTATTTATTTATTTATTTCTCTTTTTCTTTGTTTTAAAAGGAAGTGTCCAGCAAGAAGAAACTGTCAGTGGAAGCCAAATCCTATTCTTCCAGCACTACTTCTCTTTCCTTCCCTCCCAATTTGCCTCCTGTGCTCCCCTTCTGTCCTCAGCACTCTTCACCCCAACTGCAGCACTTCTCCCATGATGCTCCAGTGACTAGTATGGTGAGCAAAATGCATAGACAATCAGGTAAATGACTGGGCTTTTTAAAAAAATGTATTTGCTCATCATTTTTAAAAATACAAGAAAAAAGAGTGAACAAACAACAACAAAAAGAAAATAAAAATACTGATACAGAAATATAAAATTGGTAAGTAGATAAAGAATTAATACCTGGTGAGATCCTGGAAAAAGATAATCAAGTAGCACATTTGTGAGCACCAAGAAATGAACAAGTCAATTACTAGAAGCAAGTATGGGTTTGTTAAAACAGATCATGCTAGACAAGCCTTACTGCCTTCTGTAATACAGTCAGTAAATTAGTGATCAGGGAAATACTGCAGATATAGTTTACTTGGACTTCTCTAAGGCATTTGACAAAGTAGACCACAAACTACTTGGTAAGATAGAACAGTGTGGGATAGACAGCATCACCACCAGATGGATTCGTAACTGGCTGATCAATCACACTCAGCATGTAGTCCTCAGTGGAACTACATCTACATGGAGAGTAGCATGTAGTGGGGTACCTTAAGGTTCTATCTTGGGCCCAGTACTCTTCAACATCTTCACAAACTAGATGAGGGGATAAATGGGGAACTCCTCAAAATTGCAATGACACCAAGGTGGGGGAAATTGCTAACACTTTAGATGATAGACTTAAGATTCAGAAGGTCCTTGACAGACTTGAACTTTGGGTCCTACCTAACAAAATGCAATTCATTGGTGAGAAAATAAGGTCTTTATACATAGGCAAGAAAAATTAAATGCACAGATATAGAAGGTGGTACCTGGCTCAACAGTACCTGTGAGAGAGATCTAGGTGTCCTTCCCCCCAGGAAGTAGTCCTAGTACTAGACCACTATTTAACTATGATCCCACAGTATGCTGTAGCTGTCATAAAGCTAATGCAGTCGTTGGTTGCAGATGGATAGTGTAAGAAGACCTTACAGCTCAACTAGATCTCCCAAGAAAGCAGAACTCTTGAAACAGGCATCGTATCAAAAGGAACTTTTATTAGGAACCAGTGATAGCAAAGAATCAAAGCGAGGTCTGAGGAAAAATCCCATGCAAGCAGTATACCAAAAGCAATATCTGTTATTCCTCCCCCCAGCGTCCATTTGAAACTCATCCAATCCACACATGGTATATTATTTTGGTAACTGGCTCCATTGGCCCACCCTTCAAAATCTCTCATTTTCGTTTCCCTCTGGCTCCAAGCACAAACTCTCTTCCAGATAAGGGTGATATTATTCGGCTGCATTCCTTCCCCTGGGAGAAGGGCAAAGTAGCAAGACAATGCAAAGCATCCCCCCTCCCAACAGAATGGCAAGTCCCAAGAAATGGTTACAGAAGCATATATAGGATAGAAAGTAAAGTAATACATTTCTTTGGGGATCTGACATATAGCCCCCCTAGAAAAATGACAGATCTACCTGCAAAACAAAAAGAGGAGAGGGGGAGAAAATAAACATGGAAAGGCATATTAATCAGGCTTATCAGGATACCAAGAGTGAAATCATTTGAGTAACGTAGGAACCTTAATATGTTTTTTATATACCCATTCATTCTGGGAGGATGGAAGGTTTTTCCAGGCTACTAAGTACTGTGTGGAAACATGATGTTTACGGAAGTCCAAAATGTCCCACACTTCAAAATGTTCACCCTCAACTAAGATAGGTGTAGGCACCGAAGTTGCAAGTGGTCTAAGGTTAGATGTAATTTCTGGTTTGAGCAAGCTACCATGGAAAACAGGATGGATTTGTCATAGGCTCTTAGGGAACTCTAATTCGACAGTCACTGGGTTGATGATATGTCCTCTGGCCAATTTAGATGACTGGCCAGCTCTCAAATTTCCTCCATGTATTCAGCTACTGGCCACTACCCCTGCTTCACTGTTTTTATGCGATTGTGGGCTTTCCAGTCTGCAAGGCGGTCTTCGAAGCGATGCTGGAGGGCTGCCATAAATCAATTCAAAAACCTCAATTTTGGGACATTGCAGTTGTAAAAGATCACCATCCAGTTAGCCGCAGTATCCTCCAATGCCAGGGTGACCACCCAGACTATCTCCTTGTCTGTTGGCAATGTCCTCCCATATATTTGCATGTAGGTGAAGACCTGAGCAAGGAAGAACCCCAATCTTGGGATTCCCGTCAAATTTCACCCCCAATGGTATCGGCTTCTGGGAGGATGGGGTGGCCCCTCTCTGGGTCTTTGGGGAGGGCGCACTTGCTGTATGGCTGCTGCCACCTCAGTCACCAATGATTCTTCATCAGCTCTTTCCTCCACTTCTTCCTCCGACCCTGGGTGTCCCTTCAGCTTGGCTTTTAGTTCCTCAAAGGACTCCCTCACATATTCCATAGTTTGCTTTAGGATTGCCTCCACCAGCTCTGATTTTGGATCCTATTTTTCTTTCTCGGGGGGGGGGGGAGGCTCCAGATTTTTCTTTTTAGCTTTTTTCTTTCCGCCATCTCGTGTGATGGTCACTTTCTGAGCCCTTCCTTCTCAGTCTTCTTTCTTTCTGACCTTGAGCGACCACCTAGCTCTTTCGCCTTCTGCCGAGGGTCCAGCTTCTTCCAGGTCCCTAGAAGTGCCTTCCTCGGGGTCTGCCAGAGTGACAGCTTCGCTCCAGGTCTCAGTCACAGCCTCTTCCATTATGCTGGTAGGAAGGGACAGATTGATTGCAACCCACCTCGGTAGGGCAGCTGCCTCTCTGGGTTGGGCACTATGCAGACCTCACTTTATGTAAGGACCTGCCTCAACTAGGTCTCCCAAGAAAGCAGAACTCTTGAAACAGGAATTGTATCAAAAGGAACTTCTATTAGGAACCAGTAATAGCAAGGAATCAAAGCGAGGTCTGAGGAAAAATCCCACACAAGCAGTATACCAAAAGCAATATCCGTTACTCCTCCACCCAGGGTCCATTTGAATCTCATCCAATTCACAGGTGGTATATTGTTTTGGTAAGGCCTTCAAGGTCTCTCTTGGTTTCATTTCCCTCTGACTCCAAGCACAAACCGTCTTCCAGATAAGGATGGTGTTATTCGGCTGCATTCCTTCTTGCAAAGTGGCAGGACAATGCAGAGCATCCCCCAAAGAATCCCCCCTCCCAACAGAATGGCAGGCCCCAAGAAATGGTTACAGAAGCATTCTATTCTATTCTATGATGGTGACAAAAAGGATGGTGCTTTTCAGCTGTGTCACAACATGAAACACCTTTATCTTACATTTCCCAAGGAAAAACAGCTGAAAACCTAGTATTAATCAATCAGCTTTAACATCTTGGGCTTTCACGCACTCAGCATCTGCTAAGGGATAGTCTCTTCACAGGTCTAGGTACTGTAACTTTCCCATAAAAATCCTTGAGTTGTATTTTTTTAATTTCATAATGCTTCTCACACACACACACAGCAGTATAGGAGGAGGGGGTTCTTTTATCTGGTCTTAAGCTGGATTTTTGAATGGTTTCCACAAGCTGCATTGGAAAACTGGGTGAACTCGCTTCAATTCTTTTGATAACCGTAACTCCACAGTTACAGGATTTATAAATTTCACAATTGGGAAAGGTCCTATGTACTTATTACTCAATTTCTTGCAGGGCTGCCTTAACTTGAGGAACTTAGTACACAGATATACCTGGTCCCCAATTCTAAAACTCTCTTGGGGAGCCCTCTTCCGATCAGCCTAACTTATACAATTTCCTAGCCTTATCTAATGCTTCTGCACCAATCCCCATGTACTTTTCAAACTATCCATCTATTCAGCTGTGGTTAGCTTCAGTCCACAGTATTGGGGCTAAGAGGGAGGACAGCTTCATAAGATTAAAAACTATGGCAGGTGATGGGTCTTTCTGTAGAAGAGGAAGAAACATTCTTCCTTCCAAACCCTGCAATTGCCTTCAGAAGTTTGGGAGGGAATGGGAGATTCTTTCACTGAGAGAAAAATACTATTTTTATCTTACCATACATTGTTCCATAGAGTCAACTGCAACTATTCATTTGCTGTGAAGGATAGTAAAGAGCTGCCCCTGAATCAGTTTGACTAATTAAGTTAAGTCTAATCATCATTCCTATTCTATTCTATGATGGTGACAAAAAGGATGGTGCTTTTCAGCTGTGTCACAACATGAAACACCTTTATCTTACATTTCCCAAGGAAAAACAGCTGAAAACCTAGTTCGTCCTTACTGCTGATTGTTGAAGGATTCTCTGCATGGGTGATGGCATATGGGTGCTGGTCCAAGAGATTGCATCAATGACACAGTCACAGGAAAAGCCACACCTTCTAGAGATATACTGTGCTGTTAACATCTTTGGCAATCATTTAACAGCAACCATTCGGCAGTCTGCTTTCCTGTACATTAACTCTGAATGTGATATTTGACTCTATTGATGGGTTGTAAGTGTAGCCAATTCCTAACTCTTCATGCTAGCCAAGCTTAAACTTCATACGAGCATCTTCTTAGCAATAACAATAGAACTTACTTATATACTGCTTCATGGTGCTTTACAGCCCTCTCTAAGCAGTTTACTGAGTCAACAATCTGGTTCCTCATTTTACCAATCTCGGAAGGATGGAAGGCTGAGTCATACTTGAGCCAGTGAGAATTGAACTGCATTCAGCAGAATTAGCCTGCAATACTGCATTCTGACCACTGCGCCACCATGCCACTTGGGGCATCCTTTCTTGTCACATACAGGTAGTGCTCAACTTATGACCACAATTGAGGCCAGAATAAGCAAGGTAGTTGTGAATTGAGCTCAGTTTTACAACCTTTTTTGCCATGATTTTGTCAAATGTCCAGCTAGTGAATCCAGAAAGGAACTCCTGGGACATTGTTCTTCCCAAAAGTAATATTTTTATTGAATACACTGCATTGGTACAAAAGAAGCAAAACCAGCTCTGAATTTCCCACTCCACATAATGTCCACATAATTAAACTTGAAATCCCCCTTTGGCCATCCCCTTCAGTCCATTGCGATGTCCAATCACATACACCCCTTTTGTTATGGGAACTGCTTGAATTGTTCAAACACCTGTGCAGCATGACCTTGAAGGAGGGAGCAGGGCCTCATAATCTGCAGATTCTTGGTGTTCCATTCCCATCCCATGCGATTCAACCACCTCCCTCCAAATTATTGTCAAGTTGAGAGGAGAGAAGAAACTAGGTGAAAAGCGAATAACGCTTGTCATGCCAATCCCCCAGAAGAATGATACATCTGTAATTAACACAAACACACAAATTCATAAACATGTACAAAGCACTGTTTCACTTTGCTCACTTAGGGTACCTGGCATGAAACTTCTTTATTAGTCTAGCCGTTCTAATGTCCTTTGCCATCATCCATTTTGTGTCCACTACAGGATAGCCCTTCCACAGCACAAGGTATTGCAACTTTTCCCGGTGGTGTCTAGAATCCAAGATACCTTTAATCTCATAGTGTTCCTTCTCTTTTATAAGGGCCGGAGGTGGAGGGGGTCCCTCCAACTGGCCTTAGCTTTGAATCTTAAGCAGACTTTAGTAGACTGCAATGAAACACTGGGTAGACCCACCTAACACTTCTCAGCATCTTTAGCTCCACTGTCACTGGATTTATAATTTGCACAATGGAGAAAGGACCTATATACTTAGGACCAGTCTTCTTACAGAGCTGCCTTGGGTTTAAATACTTCAACTACTTTATCTCCTACCCTGAAATTCCTTTGAGGGGCTCTCTTCCAATCAGCTTGCTTTTTCTGGGCCTCTCTTGCTTTCCCTAGTGCCTTGTACACCATAACCCATGTGCTTCTCAGAAAGTCCATCCATTCCGCCAGTGTTGTAGAAGAGGAGGTCCTGGGGAGAAACTCGGGCATGGCTACGAACTCAACCACCATAGCCAACTTAAATGGGGTAAGTCTTGTGCTGCCATGCATTGATTTATTATAGCTACCTCAGCAAACGGCAGCAGCTCAGCCCAGTTAGTCTGCCGATAATTTATCTTAGGTATTGCTCCACTTTTGAGTTAGCTTTTCTGCCACCCCATTAGTACTGGGATGAAAAGTGGAGCTAAGCCCCTAAGATGAGCCATTAGGCTCACGAACTCCCAGAATTTTGCAGTAAACTGTACCTCCCCCAGTCTGAAATAATCCTCTTTGGGATCCCATGCAGTCTAAATGTGCTGCATGAACAATTTTGCTAGGAGCTGGGCTGAGTGCCTGCTTGGAGAATAGGTCAGCAAAAGTCCATATGACAGTGTTCCCATCACTCTCTGGCAGCTCAACTATGAAGTCCATGGCTATCCTCCTGTGGCAGGGTTGGGTTGGCTATTGGCTGCAGCAATCCAGGAGTTTTCCCTGGCGATCACTTCATAGATGAGCATACAGGGCGACTCGCCACATAGGATTCTATGTCCTTCATCCTTGGCCACAAAAATTGTCTTTTTATAAGGTGCAGGGTCTTTACAAATCCAAAGTGCCCCTCTGGCTTCGCGTCATGACTCCCTTTGTAGTACCATGGTTCTCTAGCTGGCTTGGACATACACTTTACTCCCCTTCCGTGCTAAACCTTGCTTCAGCATCAAGTCTCTCTTATGCTTTTGGAACTACTTATCCCCTCCCAGGGCTTCTCCTAATTGCTGGATCAGTAAGTCTCCTGATTGAGGGGAGTCCTTCTGTGGCTATCTCACGTGTGCTGGTGCCGCAAGTTCTTAGATGGGATGACAGAGTTAACTATCTCTTCCCTAGTGCTCTTATATTGAGGCAGGTGTGAGAGGGCATCGACAAAGAAGTTTCCCCCCCCAGCAAATAACGTGAGGAGCCTATCAGACTTCATTAGAAAACAGGTTCCTTAGTGCTCCCAGATTCTTGCAGTCGGTCCAAACTTTGAACGGGACTTTGCTGCTCTCTAAAAACTGTCTCCAGGCTTTCCGGTTTGTCACGCAGGCGCTATGGATGGCTGGGAGACTTGCTGTCTCTCCCCCATCCAGTTTTGCATCACTGGGGGGCCCTGAAAAGGGCCAAAAATCTCCCCGAAGAGGCAACCAGAAAGGAGGGGCGCTCGCTGGATCGTGGGAGAGCCACAATACTTGTTAGATCTGGCGATCCCTTCAAACCGGGGGACGAAAGGACCGGCCATTATGGCTGGTCCCTAGGCTGTGAACAGCCAAAGTCACATTTTCCACCAGGCAACTCTTAAAGCAGCGCGGAAGAGACTGGGTGAGATCTACCTCTTGTACAAATTATCAGTTTAAGCAAGAGATAGCAGATACAAAGAGGAAGAGAGGAAGTATTAAATATTGAAATAAAAAGAAATTTTGATTACTACTTAAAAAAACAACTGAAAATTAGCAAAAAGGAAGGATATCATATTGTATCCTTAATTTGTTGACATAGAGGGTGAGAAGTTAAGTAAACGGGATGTGTATTTTGAATATTAGATTTTGTGAGGAATGGTGATAGATGAATTGCGAGTATACTAAAAATCTTGGGAATGATAAATATCAAATGTTAAATCTAAATGTTAGTGGAGATTAAAATTGAAAAATCGATTAGGTCATTGATTGTCTAAAAGATTGTATGTTAAAACAATTAGAATATGTATAAACTAAAAACTATGGATATATGTAAGAGTTATTTTCTATGTGATTGATAGGATAAAACTTGTCTTTAAATCTACAAATAGACAGTATATATGAAGGGAAAAAAGGAAATGTTTATGGTAGCAATTTGAAATCTGTACTGCTATCTGTATGTAATTGAATTACTACCACCACGTTGCTTTTCAAATATGTGAATGTAATATTAGAAAATCAATAACATTTGTAAAAAAATAAAAACACTCCAGATGAGGAGGGCCCAGCTGACAGTGTAAGCCTTCTTCTCCCAGATGGCCCACCATCTCTTGGTGTCAGACAGTTTCTGAGACATATAAGCGCAAAATTGCACCTCTCCTCTTCCATTTCTCTGCATTAAAACTGCCCCCACGGCCTGGATCACAAACTGTTCGTCTAGGTTCTGGTGTCTCAATATTGGCTCAGTGGCAAAAAGCTCTCTAGCTTTTTGAAAGCCACTTGGCACTCAGTCCAGTTCAAGGGTTGACTAGGGCTTCGTCCCCTTCCCCATTTTCAGTTGGGTTTGTGATGGGTAGGGCTATCTGTGCGGATGTGGGAATAAATTGCCTATAGAAGTTTGTAAACCCCAGGTTGCCTTCTGGTCTGTGGGGCCACCCATTCTAATATTGCCCTCACCGTTCCCGGGTCCATTTCTACTCCCTCCCTGGAAATATGGTAACCTAATTAGTCTAAACTGGTCTTGTGCAAGTCACATTTGGATCATTTCAAGTACAAATGGGCTTTTAGCAGCTTCTCTAGCACAGGTCTCACTAGCTTTATGGGCTTTTCCATGGTCTCAGTATAAATTAAGATATCACCAAGTACACCAGTACCCCTTTATACAGATGTTCATATAGCATTTCATTTATTAGTTGCATGAACACGGCAGGTGCCCCTTGCAGCCCAAAATTGATAGCACCCCAAGGGGCAGTTGAATGCAGTCTTCCACTCATCCCCTTCCCTAATCCGCACTCGGTAGTACACTTCCCTTAAATCCAGCTTGGTGAAAATCTTCCCCTTGGACAAATAACCTGACATGTCAGTCATTAAGGGAAGGAGGTACATGTTCTCCAAACAAATGGCATTTATCCCCTTTAATCCCCACATATTGTCAGGGACTCATCTTTCTTTCTTTGCCTTTGGTTTTGGTGGCTCTCGCTTTTGTTTGTGCCCTGGTGGTTACTTGTGTTGCTAGTTGGTGGGAGGGGATGACTGGCCTGATTATATCTGACTTAGAGCTATCATATTGAGGCATTCTAGATTGTGCATCAGCTGGGAATTTTTTTCCCCTGGGTGTTATTTCAGAGTGAAATTGAAGCAATTAAAATATTGCGCCCATCAGACTTGTTTGGGCAACAGCTTTCAGGGAGGTTTTAGGGCCTCTAGATGTTTGGCCCCCTCCAGGAAGTGTCTCCATGTAAATAATGCCCATTGCACTACAAATGGGAAACAACCCTCAGTGTTGGTGAGGTTTTTTGGACGTGTAGGTGCATGGTTGCAGGGGCCCCTCTTGGTTTCCTTGTAGGAGAACAGCCACATTGCTGGCATCGGCTTGGATGACAGAAGGAGTGTTCAAGTCTGAGTGCTTTAGGACCACTTCTCAGGGAGGGCTTTCACCACCCATGTCTCAATCAGTGCTTGTTCTGGGCCAGGTCGATCTCTACTTCCTCTGCTAGGATGTACCAACCATGGAGAGTGGGAGGGGGGCATTCCTGGAGACACAGGTATTATAGCTTTCGTCACTCAGTCATCCTTGAAATAGCTTTCTTGTGGCCAGTCAGTTAATCGAGACATCAGCTCACAAAATTCTTAGGTGCACTCAGCCACTGCCCCCCTCCTCCCTTGTAGGATGTTTTTGATGCAGCTAGGGGGTCTTCGAAACACTTGTGGAGGGCAGCCATGAAGTGATTATTTCTCAGCTCCGGGGTGTTGTCATTGTGGAAGGTCACCGTCCACTGGGTAACTGGCCCCTCCAGGGCCATGGTAACCCATTTCACCTTGGCTCCTTCGGTGGGTAATTCCGGGCCATACTCCAACATGTAGGTCCAGGCCTGGGATAGGAAGAATCCCAGTTGCTGGGGAGGTCTCTGTTAAACTTCACATCCGGGGGGTGCCTTGTGGGCTCGCTTTCCCCCTGCGGCTGGTCCCATAGGTACTTGCTTCCAGGCAGCCACCCCCATTACCAGAGAGGTGGCGATTGCCACCATTGGGCTAGCTGAGATACTGGCCATCACAATAGGATGGATGTTACATCGCCAGCTGCGTTGAGGCAGGGGGGTAGATGTGCATCAGGTTGCCCCATCCAAAACAGGGTTTTGCAGCTTTGAGGTTCTCTAACACACACACCCCACATGAACTTTATGGCTTGTTCTATCATCCAGTCTGCCCAGTTGCTTTCTCTGCACTCATCACTTTCTTCCTCCAGCCCTTCCAGCTCAGCTCGCTTTCTACGTTGGCGGCTGCCTCTTCCTCCGTGGGTGAATGTTACTTACCCCTTGGAGTTTCTCTTCCCACTTCTCTTTTCTCCCGACCCCTAGGGATCATCTGGTGTCTCGGCTGGCCGTCTTCCCCCAGCCACTCAGACAGATCCAGTCCTCTGGAAGGGGGTCTGGTAGACGCATCTCCACAGGTTTCATTTTCTTCCTGGTCACTCCCTTGAGTTGACATCATATGCACGGTCCCCACAGTAGAGGTGTAATCCTCTCCGGGTTGACTAAAAGTGCAGATTCTGCTTAATGTCAGAGCTGCCCCAGTTTGCTCTCTCAAAGTAGGACTCGTGACTCAGAAACTGTTTGCAGCAAAGTCAGGCGGAATCTGCTGTTCCTGCACAAAATACAAAGCTATTCTTTCCAACTCCTAATCCCTCCCCCCATGACCAGTTCCCCCAGCCAGCCAATGTGATGCCGGTAAGATGTTTTCAGAAGCTCTGAGGTGTGAAACTGGTAATATTCCATTCTCAAGGCAAACAATTGAAGAACCTTGTACAAGCCAGTTTGCTGATTGGGTCTGTTGTGATTCAGGGCCAGCCTGTGGGTCCGGCAGCCGGCTCGGATGTCTCGGATGACTCAGACGAGGGGGAGGAGGAGGGTGTTGAAGACGAACTTGCTGATGATGGCTTGGAGGCTTCGCAGAGCCCCCAGCCAGGGCCCTCTTCTCAGCTGCGCGAGCCCGACAGTGCGGATGATGATGACCCACAGCTGGCCCTGTTCAAGGACGCCCGACGCAGGAGGCAGTCAAGCAGGAACAAGCAGAGAAAGGCTGTGGGACTCCTCGGAAGGAGGCACAGGGAGGCCACGCCCTGAACTCTAATAAAGGGAGTGTTTGGGGAAGGGCTGGTTGCTGAAAGCAACCGCTCCGTTTGAGGATCACAGTTCCAGTGTTTTGTTGTTTGTGTAATAAATCTTGGCTGACGCCTTCCAGCTTCAGACGCTCTCCAGCCTCTGCCGTTTGTACAGGGGTTGCCTTTCTGCAAGGCCGGTAGTAGGCTGGTTCAGAACAGTTTGCTTTCAGCCTCCCACCCCTTACTACTAAGATGGAGCAGCTACGTGCCGAGAATGCTCAGCTCACTCAGCAACTCACTTTGCTGGCAGCTCAGGTGGCTCAACTGCAAGCTCAGGTACATGCTGCACCCCCACCCAGGAGGAAATGTCAGATAGCAATGCCGGATAAATTTGCTGGCAATCCAGAACTGTTTCCTGCCTTCCTGGGACAATGCCAGCTTTTTATCAGCGTGAGAGCAGCTGATTTCCCCACTGACCGGGATAAGGTGGGATTCGTGTTAAGCCTTCTTTCGGGGGATGCAGCTCGTTGGGGCACGCCTCTGCTGGCACAACCTAGCCCTTTGTTGGATAACTTTGTGGGGTTTTGTGACCATATGCGCCTAATGTACGAGGACCCAATTAAGACGCAGACTGCCACCCGACGCCTGAAAGCTCTGAGGCAGGGTCAACGCCCCCTACAGGCCTATATCAGCGATTTCCGGCTGCTTAGCCAGGATTCCGCCTGGAATGAGGCTGCGCTCGTGGATGCCTTCCAGGATGGGTTGTCGGAGGAGATGTTGGATGAGCTGGCCCGCGTGGACATTCCCTCAGACCTGAATGGGCTGATCCATCTTTGCCTGCGGATCGATGCCCGGCTGCAGCAGCGAAAGAGTCGCCGTGCCACCCCACAGACCCCTGCCGTCCCTGTTGTGCGTGAGCCCCCAGTCCAAAGGGAGGAGCCAATGGAGCTGGGTGCCGCCAGGTCTCGTTTATCGGTGATGGAAATGGACAGACGACGATCGGGGGGGTTGTGTTTTTACTGTGGGGACCCTGGACATTTGGCTGCTTCTTGCCCAAAGAAGCGTCAGCGGGCATCAGTGACCAAGCCTGCCCCGAGAAAGTCCCCTACTTTGCTGTCGGGAAACGCCCCGAGCCCGATCTAGACGGTGTGATAGATCGGGCGACCCACAACCACACTGAGCGACGCCGTTCCGATGGTGCCTGTGAACCTCCACGGCATTTGATTTTGGAGGCACGTCTGATCCTTCCTGGCAAGCCAGAGGGGATTCCAGTCCATGCCTTAATTGACTCTGGGGCCACCACAAACTTTATGGACTCAGCCTTTGTGGCCAAATGGGCTGTTCCCCAGTGTCCGGTGGATCCGCCCATGTTAGTAGAGACTATCGATGGTCGAGTGCTCCTGTCCGGGCCTATTACGGCCACCACGCAACCAGTGTGTATGGCCATCAGTTCCCATGTGGAGGCCATCCAGTTCTACATCACTTCGGATCTGCACTTCCCTGTGGTCTTGGGACTGGCGTGGCTCCGGGCGCATGATCCACAGATCTATTGGTCTCAGAACTTGGTCACCTTCCCAAGCTTGCAGTGCGTGGACAACTCCTGCCATATCTGTGCCGGCCAGGTGGAGGGTTCCCCAGGGGTTTCCTTGCCTCCCGAACTATCCGACTTTGCTGATGTGTTCAGCGAGTCAGAGGCGGATCAATTACCCCCGCACAGGCCCTATGACTGCTCCATTGATTTAGTCCCTGATGCGCCTCTCCCAGTGGGGCGTTTGTACTCCATGTCGGAGCCCGAGTTGGCTGCATTGCGGGACTTCCTGGAAAAGAATTTGGCTCGCGGTTTCATCCGGCCCTCGTCCTCGCCAGTGTCTGCGCCCGTGCTCTTCGTCAAAAAGAAGTCGGGCGAGTTACGGCTTTGCTGTGACTACCGGAAACTCAACGCCATCACGGTGCGCAACCGTTACCCGCTGCCCCTCATCCCCGAGCTCTTGGACCGACTTCGGGAGGCTAAGATCTTCACGAAACTGGACCTGCGTGGAGCTTACAACCTCGTCAGGGTTCGGCCGGGTGATGAGTGGAAGACGGCGTTTGGTACTCGCTATGGACATTTTGAGTACACGGTGATGCCGTTTGGCCTGACCAACGCCCCCGCTGTGTTTCAGCATTTTATGAACGACATCTTTCGGGATCTGTTGGACCAGTTTGTCGTGATCTACCTGGACGACATCCTGATCTACTCCCCGTCGCGTGAAGTGCATCATCAGCATCTCCGTCAGGTCCTGCAGCACCTCCAAGAACATCGGCTGTTTGCCAAGTTGGAGAAGTGCCAGTTCTACCAGGTGACCATCGATTTCCTGGGTCACCGCATTTCCCCTGAGGGCATCGCCATGGAGCCGAGTAAAGTTGAGTCGTTGCAGAGTTGGCAACCCCCGCGTCGCGTGAAGGATGTTCAGCGACTTCTTGGATTTGCCAACTACTATCGAACATTCATCCCTGGCTTTGCTGCCTTGACAGCCCCCCTCACCCGGCTCCTGCAGAAGAAGACTCGGTTCCAGTGGAACGCACCAGAACAACAGGCGTTCCAGGCTTTGAAGGACGCCTTCATGAAGGAGCCCATCTTGAAGCATCCTGACACGCAACGGCCGTTTGTCGTGGAGGCGGACGCCTCTGACATTGCCATTGGGGCCGTGTTACTCCAGGCAACGACGCCCAGTGGTACCCTTTTCCCTTGCGCGTATCACTCTCGGAAATTGAACCCCTCGGAGCGCAACTATACCATCTGGGAGAAGGAGCTGCTGGCCATCAAGGCGGCGTTCGAGGCTTGGAGGCATCATCTGGAGGGGGCGCGGCATCAAATCGAGGTCCGGACGGACCATAAGAATCTGGAAAGCCTGCAGACCGCTCGGAATTTGAACCAACGCCAGATCCGGTGGTCTCTTTTCTTTGCGAGGTTTGACTTCCAGGTTCGGTACATACCAAGTGGGCACAATCAGAGAGCGGATGCTCTGTCCAGGAAGCCCGAATATACCCGAGTGGAAGACAAGCTTCTGCCCAGGACAGTGATCCCCGTCGAGTCTTTTGCTGCGGTGCGGGAGCCGGTTGATATACGGGCTCGGATCCGGGAGGCGCAGCAGCAGGAGGCGTGGGTGGCTCAGCGGAAGGAGGAGGTGGGGCTGGACTCGCCTTGGACGGTCACGGATGGACTCTTGTATTATCGTGACCGGCTCTATGTTCCGGGAGGGCCACTCAGGGGACTCGTCCTCAGCCAGTGTCATGATAACCCGGCAGTGGGGCATTTTGGCCTGTTCAAGACTCTGAACCTGGTCTCCCGTACCTTCTGGTGGCCCCGAGTCCGACACGACGTCCAGTCTTATGTCACCTCCTGCATCCCATGCAGGCAGGCCAAGTCAGTGACAGGGGCCCCGCCTGGTTTACTGCAGCCTTTGCCAACACCCAAGAGACCCTGGGGGGCTGTGTCCATGGACTTTCTGACGGATTTACCCCCATCCTCCGGCTTCACGACAGTGTTTGTGGTGGTGGACATGCAAGATGGCGCACTTCATCCCCTGTCGCGGCTTACCGTCAGCTCGCGCCACTAGTCGCATGTTCATCCAACAGGTGTTTCGGCTGCACGGCCTCCCCGATAGAGTCGTCTCCGATAGGGGGGCCCAGTTTACAGCCCGCTTCTGGCAGGAGTTGATGCGTGCGTTGGACATCAAGGTTTGCCTCTCGTCCGCGCATCATCCTCAAACTGACGGGGGAACCGAGAAGGTCATCGGTATCCTGGAGCAGTATCTGCGCTGCTACGTCAACCTGCAGCAGGACAATTGGGTGGACTATCTGGCCATAGCCGAGTTTGCCTTTAACAACTCGCAGCACACCTCCACGCAGATGACACCGTTCTTGGCCAATGTGGGTTATCACCCCCGGTTTTTCCCCCCTTTCTCCCGTGGACTCACCGGAGCCGGCAGCGAACGACTTCATGGCAGAGTTACAGGCGATCCAACGATTGGTGCGACGGCAGCTGGAGAAGGCCAAGGCCGACTACAAGAGGTTTGCCGATCGGTCGAGACAGGATACGCCTCCACTATCGGTGGGGGATCGGGTCTGGCTGTCCACCAGGAACCTACCATCCACACGGCCGGCAAGGAAGCTGGATCACCGTTACCTAGGACCGTTCCCAGTCGAGGCTGTCATCAATCCGGTCGCCTATCGTTTAACTCTGCCACGTTCCCTGCGCGTGCACCCAGTCTTCCATCGGTCCCTGTTGGTCCCCGAGCAACCGGCTTGTCCACTCCGCCAAGCGGAACCTCCCCCATCAGGACCTCGTGATGGAGGCAGCACCCCCGAGTACGAGGTCGCCAGCATCAGGGATTCCCGTTGGCTGAAAGGTCGTTTCCAGTACCTGATCGAGTGGAAAGGGTACGGGCCGGAGGACTTCACCTGGGATGATGCGACCGCCGTTCATGCCCCTGCGTTGGTGACTGCTTTTCACGAACAATTCCCATCCCGACCGCATCCGGATCGGCAGACCCGGGGGAAGGGCCCTGCGGTGCGGGATAGTGTTGTGATTCAGGGCCAGCCTGTGGGTCCGGCAGCCGGCTCGGATGTCTCGGATGACTCAGACGAGGGGGAGGAGGAGGGTGTTGAAGACGAACTTGCTGATGATGGCTTGGAGGCTTCGCAGAGCCCCCAGCCAGGGCCCTCTTCTCAGCTGCGCGAGCCCGACAGTGCGGATGATGATGACCCACAGCTGGCCCTGTTCAAGGACGCCCGACGCAGGAGGCAGTCAAGCAGGAACAAGCAGAGAAAGGCTGTGGGACTCCTCGGAAGGAGGCACAGGGAGGCCACGCCCTGAACTCTAATAAAGGGAGTGTTTGGGGAAGGGCTGGTTGCTGAAAGCAACCGCTCCGTTTGAGGATCACAGTTCCAGTGTTTTGTTGTTTGTGTAATAAATCTTGGCTGACGCCTTCCAGCTTCAGACGCTCTCCAGCCTCTGCCGTTTGTACAGGGGTTGCCTTTCTGCAAGGCTGGTAGTAGGCTGGTTCAGAACAGGGTCTTCCATTGTCACTTTTCCCTTCCCATTCCTTTCCCATTCACCATCACCTCCCTATTTCCCATCATTTCATACACAGGTGTGGTTTGCCTCAAATGCCTCCCCCCTCCCTTCCCCTTTGATGGCAGGAGCCCAGCAAGACACCAGGCCAATGATGGAGATCTTAACATTAACATAGACAGTAGTTAACACTTACCTAACACTTGCCACAGCCACCCAAGGGTCACAGTCCAAACTATGGTCGAGAAAGTAGCTCAGTACTGATTGGCACAGACTGCAGAAGCTGCTAATTAAATTCAGGAATGAAGTATGTGATGGCCGTTATTGCATCTTATATTTCCTGCTAAGGAATGTTTCCTGCTGAGCTATTTCAGGCTTTCATTAGATAAGCTTATCAAAGCAAATGATTTGGTCAGCTGTAGTTCTTCTGTTAAGGGACGCGGTGGCTCAGTGGGTTAGGACGCTGAACTTGTCGATCAGAAGGTCGGCAGTTTGGGTCGAATCCCGAGTGCCGCGTAACAGAGTGAGTGCCTGTTACTCGTCCCAGCTTCTGCCAACCTAGCAGTTCGAAAGCACGTAAAAATGCAAGTAGAAAAATAGGGACCACTCTGGTGGGAAGGTAACAGCGATCCGTGCGCCTTTGGCGTCTAGTCATGCCGGCCACATGACCATGGAGACGTCCTCGGACAAGCGCTGGCTCTTTGGCTTTGAAACGGAGATGAGCACCGGCCCCTAGAGTCGGAAACGACTAGCACGCATGTGCGGGGGAACCTTTACCTTTACCTTTTTTAGTTCTTCTGTTATGAGTAGTCTAGAATTATTTTTTTGTGTTAGGATTGATATTAAAATGCAAAGTCTCAAACTCCTTTCATGATATGAATTTTTTTTTTTGCTCTTCAACTATGGATAGGTAAAATAATATACAATTTGTTCATTTTTCAGGAAATCAGAAGAATATCCAAAAGTGTCTAACTGTGCCTGACAGGAATGCAGCTTTCCACCCAGAAGATAAACCAAGTGTGCTGCTGAATTATGAGAATCCTATTTACAAACAGGACCAGTCTTCTCAAGGGCAAACGTTTTTTAATACATTTTTAGACAGTGGAACGTCAAACGCTTCCAACTACCGGCTACAGCGAAGTCATGCTGGGCAAGAGATCGCAGCAGCATCAGAGAGTGACACAGCGCATGGGGACACTCTCACCCAGATGAGCGAGGACTCACAAGAGCCTCTGCCCCAGTGGCCGCTCCCTCAGGGAAAGGATGAGGCTGGTGCTTTGGGCTGGAAGTGGTCCCCTGGCAGGGGTTACGCCACAGTCTCACCTGGGACTTCAAGACACAAAGGCTTTCAGAGTGGCTGCCTGATTTCCCAGCAAGCCAAGGTCCAAGGCCCGAGGCGGGTTGACATGCCCCCGGATGAAGACTGGCGGCAGCACACCCTTGCCCCGCTGCCTGCCACAAGAAGCTTCTTCGTCCACTCTGGAAATGCCCTGTAAAACCCTGGCCTGTGCAGTGGTTCCCTCCATGCACAGCCATGACTGGTGAGAGGGCACCCTTCCGTTGGGCTGTTCCTTTTGAAAGAGGCCCTTCTCTGAACTGAAGATACTGAAATGCAGTTAAAAAGATAGCAAGGTGTGTTTTTTTCCAGCCAGTTTTGCCAGCTTTGTCTTTAAAATAGTTAATGATTGCCGAAAACTAACTGCACTTTATTTTTTTGTATGTACTGCTGTTTATAAGAACTTTTTCAGCAATTCCATTCCTAACCTTTTGCTATAAGAAATGGTTTAAGGCTCACTTGCAGTAGAAGAGAGGGCAAGATTTGCTTTTGGACTAAAATTAAATCCTCTGATGTCTTCTATAGGCTGTATTTGGTGAATTTGTGTATCATGTTAAGTAGCACTAGAAAGCCTGTGTGCCAACTTTCAATTCAGTGTTATGTTCTCCATTACATGCTGTGGGGAAGATTTCAGATCTTTATACAGAATTAGCAATGCTCATAATTTAGTAAGATATAGGCACAGATAACTCCTATAGGGGCTAGGGAGGGAGTGGTAAGAAGATATGGCACCAGCCGATTTCTCTTTTTTTTCCAAAGTAGACTAACAGGGTTTAAAGTAGCACGTTTAATAAGCACAGAATCATTGTAACTATTTTAGGCTCTGACATACTTGCCTTTGTAAGTTTTCTCAAAGAAATAAATGAAATAGTTATGTTTATTGAATGATTATTAATTACTTTCCTATCTTCTGAAAGGTATTTCCCAATTTTGAGTTCTTTTACTGTTTTTTTTCTCTTTCTGGTATTAAATATTTTATGGGTTGACTTTTATAATAACTTACTTTGTGAATCTAGCTAAAATAAGGTGATTCATATGTTTTATAAGATTATGATTTACAATAGAACCGTTGTGAATGATGCAGACAAAATACACATTTAAAGGCCCTGTTAAGAAGTTAGTGTCCTCATCCTGATTTTCATTCTGTTTTAAGGTTCACATTTTTGTAAATCAGGAGATTTAGTTACAATTATTTAGTCAAATGAGTGGTGACATTATGTCTATGTTCTTGGATTTATATAGGAATGATGACATGTGTGACTTTTTAAAATAAAAACTCATACATTTAGCATTTTTCCTTATATTAACATTGCAGAAATTCAGGATGGATATTTTGTAAATGCCAAATGAAACTAGAGTAGTATGAATTATATTACAATATAGTAAGCTCAGTAAATTTAGTGAATTCTTGGCACTTGGATTGCAAGTTGCTCCAAGAGTTAGAGAGCCAACTCCTGTCACCTTAGCCAGTAGTCGCTACCTTTTCACACTACAAATTGCCCCCCACCTTTATGTATTTCTAACCTTTAGAAAATTAAGCAGTCCATAAGGCCATGAAGATTTGGCAGTGGCTTAGTCTTAGCCAAGTTGGTCTTCCAACAGATACGGGTGATGATGTTTCAGCTATTATCTCCACATAAATGAACGAGTATTGTGGACTTAATGCATCCTGACAGCTACTCCACTGCATGGGTTCAGGAGAGACAAAATATTTCACAAGTAAGTAGTTCTGGCCAGAACACGTTTGTTTCTGATCCTTAAAATACAAGGTAGCAAACTATGACAACTTACCTCTTTAGCCTCCTGCAAGTATCCTTTCATACCCTCAGGCCACCTATCATTTCTTTCCTCAGAGCAATTAATCTGGAATTCCAAAATAGTAAGGTAATTTTTGTTTTTCATCTCTAGCACTTTGGATGCTCTTTTTATCAACTAGCTTGCAATTTGGGGAAAGGGGGGAAATTGTCTTTGCTTATCCCAAAGGAACATATAAATACAGTATAATTGTAAGTGGTGTCAGGAAAGTGACAGCTCAGAATGAGCTGAGATTACTAAAGGGTGCAAGGATGACAGAATGTGCTGAAAATACAAAGAATTAGTATACTGTACCAGCTGCTCAATGAAAAAGTCAAAATGCTAACTAGTAATAAATGCAAAGCTACTCAACTCATATTTTTGTGTAGCCTACACACCAACAAATTAGATTTTTCATTAGGCAGTGTGAAGATCAGGATGAAGGGGCAAGATTTAGACTGGAGATGGATAGAAATAAGATCAGGAAATACCTCTATTTTGAATGAATTGAAATTCAAGCAAACTGTATTTTGGGATATTTATTTTGGAGAAAAAACTGGAGAACTGATTTAAGTGCTGAGTGACTGGAGCAGTGCTCCTGTTCCTGTCTTCAAAGGCGGGCAGGGGATTATCAAGGAAATTATAAACTAGTGCGATAACCATCTAGAACAAAAGATTCAAAGATAAGCATCTAGGAAATATAATTACTCAAAGCCTGCATGGAACTTGTCAGGCTAGCCTTATCACATTTGCTATCTTTATTAATCAATTTGGGAAATGTTATAAAATTTAGTTTCAGTTTGATAAAATACCCTGTGAGAAGCTTAGAGTGAAGCTAGCTAAAAAGGGTGCTGCCAGATGCCCCCTCAGCGCCAAAGGAAGACCAGTTGGGCAGATGAACAACAGCATGATGGGCCTATGACAATTTGCTGTGGCCAACTGACTGCAGGACAAGAATTACACTAATATCAAAGAAATAGTGGAATAGAATCATTAAAGAAAGGACGCAAAAGGAGACACAGAATGAAATGTGAAAGGCAAAAATTAAAGTATTTATTTTAAATAATTAACTAGCATTGTTAAATTATCCCACAGCAAGTTGTCCTGTGGTGAGTTGTCCTGCAGCGAATTGGTTGTGACAAGTTGTCCCATTCCTGCTGCAGCCTCCTTCCCCTCCTGCATCATTAGGGCTGCCTAAAGCAATATAGCCAGACACGTGTGTGGGGCCACAGCTGGTCTAGTTCAGGAGAAGCCAGCGTTGCCCTTCCCCGTGCCAGACCAAAATAAAATAAATAAATAAATACAAGCACTTCACCTACTGGCCATTAGAAGTTTTGACAGAGAAAAAGAGAGCCGAAGAGATTCTTTGCTGGAAAGGCAAATATGTACAATCTATAAAGGAAGATTGGGCTATAAAAGTATAGGATTAGCGAGATGTAGAAGGTAGATATTGCAACTAAGGGCAATCTTAGTACTAGAAGTATAGCCTTAGAACTAAGCACAGCACAGGAATACCTGTTAATTAGTGTAATGGACCAATCAGCACCAAGACATAAGAAAACAGCCAAATGGCTACAGATACAAGCATAGATTAACCTATACCCAAGATTCCTCTCTGTACAGTAAAACTGCCCCAACTCCCAAAGGAGTGTAAGAATAAGTGTAAGAATAAAAATAATAAGAATAAAAAAAGTGTAAGAATAAAAAAAGTAAGTTCTTATTGTAGACTCTGAGGTTAATCTAATTAATCGTAGCCTCAGTCCAGTATCAAATGATATGAACCTCAGTCCAGTATCAAATGAATTGAGCTCAATTTTAGCAACCATATAAACATGTAATTGCAACAAAGCTTCTTTGACACATTTCCTTCCAAATGTTTATAGTCCAGTTTTATTCATTCTTTTCCCATATGGCATAAGCAATTATCTAACTTCCAGAATGCATTATTCGAAAACTTTCTCAAATGCTCACTTTCATTCACTTTATAAAATGTCAATCTTTTAATAATGTACTTAAATATCATATTGAAATAGAACTGTATTTTTCTTTAAAACTCTTGGCAATACAACTAGGCAATTATCAAATTGCAAGCTAAAATGCAGTTTTCTACCATCAATCAAAGCTTGAGAAACTAAAAATCCACTTGTGAATAAGTCATCTTAAGTACATTAAGTATATTCACCACTACTATATTAAATTCAAAAAAACAGATTTACAGTACTTTTTAAAGAGCTCGGTTTTCTTAAAATTGAAAATGTAACACAGTCATTAAAGAGTCAAGACTTGATTAAAATCTTCAGCCAAATTAGCCAGGTGAGGGGAAAATTCTGGGTGACTTTGGGTTGGATAAAAGGGTCTCTTATTATTGAAACATCTAAATACTAATATTAATTGTCACTAGTTCATGGTTCTGCAAAGCCATCTTCAGCTGCTGTGCCAACTACCCTAAAGGTTGGAGAGCAATCAACTTTGGAAGAGTTGGGAAATGAATTTAAATCAGGCAGGTGTCTGGCCTGGGTCTAGGAACAGCAGACTGGGACATTGCCTCTTAACAGGACCATGTCCATATGTCCTCTGGATGGCTATACTTGCAAGGAAACTGAAGGAAAGCAGCTTTTTTGCAGATTTAAGGACCAGGAGACAATATGATTAGCCATCTTGCTCCCAACCACAGCAGACACTTTTAAAGGACACTAAGTTAGCAAACATTACTTTCTAATCACTTTCAGGAATAAACTCATTAACTATTCCTAAGGTATTAGAGACTTTTGGAAAGACAAGTTGGAAAATGTCAGATCAATCTGCCTTCAATCCAAAATGAAAGAAAATTTTAATCATAAGCTTAGAATTTAAAGAATCTGAAATAAACAGCAAAAAGCTAAATAAGATTTAATCTTAGAAAACTATAAATTGACTAAGGGTCTAAAAATTGGAACGTTGAAACTTTTACAATAAGATTTAGGAATTAATTATAAAAACACTGCTTCTCATGAGAATTGATTGTTTTGGTGTTTACAATACATAATAAAGATATACAGTTTCATAATTTCAAAATTTATGAACAATTTTAAAAACTGGAAATTCGTACATTGTCTATATACCCTTTATCCCGTCCTTTCTCAGAGTAAACAACAGTATGCAAAGCGCACAGAAGTAAAAACAAGTAACAGACTCTGTGACTATAACAGAACAGACACATTTCAGGCAGCAAGTTTATTGTAAAGTACATGATGTGCTAAATTAAGGCAATTATATGTGCAAAATAAAAGATCCTGATCAACCAATGCATACTTATTTGTCTAGGATAAGTTATATTTTTATAAGCTCTGATAGCTGGTAGCAATAGTTGGCTGTTTGCAGCTCGTTTTATTTTCTGAGAGTGCTTCCTACTGACCCACAATGGCCAAGAGCAAGCGTCTGTAATCCCCACCGGTGTCACTTGAAATCATGGTAGCCAAAGTCTTGTGGTACATCTGTGTGAACAGCTGTTTGATCTGTACAAGATCAATCTGTCCCAAAAGAAATAGAATAAAAATATCACATGGAAGAAATTTAAAGCCACACCTTCAGGTTGAAAGAGAGGACACTCTTAAAGTTTTTCTTTTTAAAAAGTACAGTATACGTGTATGCATGTGTGTATCTTTGTTTTTGCCTTTTTTGCTTGAAGTTTTATTTCACCAATAAAAAAGGTCTTAAAAAACCCCAAATTTCAATAAAAAATTTAGATCACATCCTTTTCAACAAGAAACGTTACTTCAGAAATGATCATATTGCATTTATGTTGTTGGAGCAGTATTGAAATTAATGCTTTATTTAAATATATAGTTCCATTTCAGTCAGATGCAATTACATGTGCTAACTCAACCTTGAGATTTATCTCAGTCACATGGGAGCTGACCTTTGGACAGAGTAAATGCACAATCAAAAGCATTGTTCACCATTAGAAATGCAAAAGCATGGCTTCCACTACAGTATTTTAGTGGTTATAAATATATATAAATCAACCACCAATGACTGTAATGAATAATGGCTTCAAATTATATATATTTTGTGTAATTTTTTTCAGATTTTTTTTTTATAATTTTGGGTGTTCTTTTCAGTTTGTTTTTGTTGTTGTATTTGGTTAATTTAAAACAAAAAGGGGGATTATAGTTATTAATACTAATATTAATTAATATTTTAAAAAATGTCCCTGTTTATATCACTTTATATCATAAGCCACTGTGAGCAGTGGGAATGGCACATTTCCATTACTTGTATTTTCAATGAATCCAGAAGAAAGCTTCTGGATCAAGTAGTATTACCTGATGGAATTAAAAAGCTAAGTTGCTACAGGCAACGGCTACTTTCTGAAGTTCCAATGCTCATCACTATCAATTTTTCAACTGACTTTATTTACTGTCGTGAGAAATTCATTTACAGAAAATATATAAAGGAATTTCTCATGACAGTTAATAACATTAATAAGAAAATATAGTCCTTGACTTACAATAGTGCATTTAGTGATTGTTCAAAGAGGCAGCGGCACTGAAAAAAGTGACATGACCCTTTTTTACACTTATGATTCTTGCAGCATCCTCATGGTCATGCAATCAAAATTCAGATGCTTGGCAACTGATTCGTATGTATGACGGTCGCAGCGTCCCGGGGTCATGTGTTCACCTTTTGCAACCTTCTGACAAGCAAAGTCAATGGGAAAGCCAAATTCACTTAACTATGTTACTAACTGAACAACTGTAGTGATTCAGTTAACAACAGTGGTAAGAAAGGTCATAATATGGGGCAAAATTAACTGTCTTGCTTAGCAACAGAAATTTGGGGCTCAATTATGGTTATGAGTCAGGGACTACCTGTATGGAGTAAAGGACAATTGTTACATTATTCTAGTTTTTTATTGTTATTTTTCCTCCTAAAAGATGTTTGTTTTTAAATTGAATTCAACAGCTTACATGTCATATTAAAGGTGTAAAAATCTCTTTACTGATTTATCATGGTCTGATTTTTTTTACATCTCAAAAACCTGGCATTTTAACAGGAGTATGTAGACTTTTTATATCCACTGTACAATAGCAAGACACACTGCTATGTATACTATCAGAAACTAAAGATTCTTACCTCACTGCGAGTTACAATAATTCTAACCAGCATAGAATCATCTGTGCCAGCTCCTTTCATGGCACGATAAAGTCTTTCTGCAAAAAAGGCTGGGCGATTTAGAGCACATTGTACTGCAAGAAAGCAACCCCAAGAATATGTCCAAGTTAGCACTGGGAACTAAAAAAACCCATTGTTTTCCAGCAACAAGGCCGAACGTTTTAAATACAAACTTTAGACACAAAACTTAACTTTGGCATTATTACTGCAGCCCCTTTTAGGTAGGGAAATGAGTGGAAGCCCAGAGATCACTGAACACTGATAGAGGTAGGTGGGGATGTATAATTCAGTTCATTGAGATTTGTGCTATATAATTGGGCTTCTGTCAGAATGGAGAAGAGGGAAAAAAGCAAGTCAGACATAGCAAAACTCCCAATTTTTAGAACTAAATCTCTGGCATTAAGAAGCCAATTAATACCATGAGGTCCTGGTGGCACATAAAGAAATATTTCTCCTTTGAATTATTGCCTCACAGAAATGTATCCTAGATTAATAAACTATTGGATTGTGAACTTGATAATGAGAGACAAATATGAAAAATTCTATGTATTCACCAAACAATAGCTTATTTTTCTTTTTCTTTTCTTTTTTTTATTGTAATAAGTTATGCCAAGTATTTTTTTAAGAAAAGCATCACTAGAACTACTAAGGATACATACTGTCAAATGAGAACTTAGTGGTAGTACCTCCATTCCAGCTCCCAGCCATAGAACCTTGTTTTAGTGCAACCACTAATTGAAAAATATCTTCAAAGAGAATTCAGTGCTAGTATAAGGCCCTGCCTCAGCTGAATCTCTCAAGAAAGCAGAAGTCTTGAAACTGGCAGCATTTCAAAAGGAATTTTTGAAGAGAAGGCAGGCAGAATCTGGCGTTCCCACATGAAATCGTTAGGCTAAAACCCATTGTTCAAAACCCCTCCCAACTGCCCAGTCCAGAGTTGTGAAGATGTGAGAACTCCAGTCAAAAACTATGATAAGATGTTCCTAGGTGTCTCTTCCTCGGTGAGGTGAAGCAGATTGCCTCGGGCACTTCCCTCCCCCCTAACATTCCCCAGAAAGGTACATTAAAGCCCCCTCCCCCCCAGGAGCAGAGTAAACAAAGCAAAGCTAAACACATCAGAGACCTCCAAAGGTTCCCCCCTCCCATCAGGATGGCAGCCTCCCAACAGGGATCTATAGGGACCTGACAGCTAGTCTAAAGTTTTGTTCCAAGACATTTGTTGAATAAGATAATTAAGCACACTTACTCTTACATTACATAATTTCTTCTACTTTTAATTCCCTGAGAGAAGATATTATAAACCTAGCTTCTAATCAGTGGCATCTTTCAAAAACTATTCTAATTATTAATTCTTATAGGTCCTTGAAAATTAAATTAACTATAAAATTAAAAAAAAATGGGGAAAATAACTTACAGATAGTCTTCAAGCCATGCTCTACATTTCCTGAAAATTCCCGGCCAATGGTGCTTAATAAATCACGGTTAGCTATCTGCAAATAAATGTCAGGAAAATGAAAGAAACTGTAAAGAATGCTGGTGTAGCAAAATCAATTTTTTTCCTTTTGCAGGCAACAGTTTACTAGAGGTGCCCCACCTAATCTTCTCGCACTTTGGTATACCTGTGAATAAGCTTCCACAGTAGCTTTCAGCTGAGGGAAGCTTCTAGATGCAAGGATCATGTTGAAGCAAGACTCATCCGTTCCCAGCTTTCCTTCCCCAGCTTGGTAAAGTCGTTGTGCATCCTGCTGAGCTTTTTGATAATCTACAGTATGATTCTCGTCCCGATTACCCTGCAAAGAAAAACAATGTATTGTGACCACTGCACACTAACTTTCACTTTGTCACTAATCACTTAACAATATAAACAATGAAAACACTGTATTCTAAAAAGAATAGTCACGCTATGTTCTTTGTAAAATTACTTTTAATAAGAATTCATTAAAAATGAAAAATAGTCATGAATCATTTCTAAACCCAATGTTTAGTTTCATGCTCTTTGCCATGTTTTGAAAAAGTCCAGTTAAAACTGTATAGAGAAAAATTTCCACTTGGAATGTGGGCTGCAATCCATATATTTTTATAAGGGATTTCTGAACTTACTTGTCTACTTAACTACTTCTATTTCTGCATGGCAAATAATATTTAATGTCCATTTAATTTCTTGAAGATAACCTGTTTCAGTGCTATTAGGTAAACACAAGCAAGTACAATATAATAATCACATTCAAACTGAGTGATCTTATACAGCACCACTGAAAAATCAGTGCATCTTTCTATTTGCCATGGGAACTCCATAGAGAATTATATTAGTTTGATTTTGAAATAGTCCAAATGTAAATCAGCAAATTAACTTAGAAATCTCTTGCAACCTTCAGGAAACTAGAAAATTTTGAGGTGGTTAGTTTTGTTTTGTTTTAAAAAAAAGTTAAAGGAAAGGAAATTGGCTTCCTTAAGCATTTAATAATTTATAACATGTACACTTGAGCAGAGGATTAAGATGACCCTTAACTAAACTATATAACTAAAAAAACCTCCCATTCTTTTCTGTCAAATTACTTGAAATATTTAGGGGTGGAGGGGTGGCAGAATTTATTCAACAATTAGCATTTCAGTTATGCAATTCAAAATATATTCAATAATGCTTTTCTTATAGCATTTCTTTTATATACGTATCAGATTTTCTTTTTATTCTTATGTTTTGGACCATAAAGAAATAAACTGAATTGCTTATGAAACTTGTTAGAATATGACTACCAAATTCACTGATTTATACCTAAGCAACTTCTGCTTTAAAGCCAAACTAAAATGCATTTTTTTACTTTCATCCTTTATAACAAATGTTTAAATAAATTTAAATTTGGGCTAAACACAGAACTGAATGGTATAGATAGAAACATGCCCCAACCATTCTTACTGCTGAATGACTACAGACATTAAAATGAACTTCATTCCTAGTATTAATTTTATGTAAGGATCTGCCTTAACTAGGTCTCCCAAGAAAGCAGAACTCTTGAAACAGGCATTGTTTCAAAAGGAACTTTTATTGAGTTAATGATAGCAGTAGAGCAAAGCAAGGTCTGAAGATTCTGCGTGTGAAAGGTTACATTATAATGCCCATTCAAAACTCCACACGCACACCCCAATGTCCAACAGTCAGTTTGAATTCCAGCCAATCCATAGGTGCTAATATGTTTTGAGAACCTGGCAATTTAGCACGCATCTCAAGGTCTCCCAAGGGTCCCAGGTTCCGCTATCTGGAGATAAGGCAGATGTCTTCAGGCCACATTCCTTTCTCACAGAGGGAAGGCAACTCAAAAAACAATCAAAGCGAATACATCCCCCAGCAAGCAGCCCCTCTCCCACTAGAATGGCAGACCCCGAAAATGATTAAACAGGAAAATGATTAAACAAGCAATCAAAGCAGTAATAAAATGCCAGCAGGTAAAATAGAGGGGTCTGACATTTTATTTTAAACATTGATCAATCAATTTTACAAAGTATACCAAAGGAAAAGATATTAAAAGAAAGATAAAATAAATATGTTAATAAAAGAAGTAAGCTTTCATACAAAATACAATAAGAGAAAATTATTAACACTACTTTGACTCTATGGGAATTGTCCGCATCTGAAAGCAATCTGTTCCAACTTCTGCCATCATAACTGCAAGGCTGAAGCAAGTATCTAGGCATTTATTGCAAAACTGGAGTGCTGTCAGAAAGGCTATCCAACTCAGAACAACCATTCTATGTTTGGAGCAGTTGTTTGGGACATGTTTTGTTCTGTTATCTCTCTCTCTCTCTCTCTCTCTCTCTCTCTCTCTCTCTCTCTCTCTCATTTATTTTGCACTGAATTGTTTATTAAAAAGATTCCCTCTGCATTATATAACTGGAAAGGCAATAAAATAGCTTTTCTTCGCAAGTAAAAAGGATGCTTAGATTTAATAGCTGACCTATTGTAATCCAATATGGTTCTGCAGTGAGACACATGACAAATGTAGAATGCAATAAGCAGGTAATAATCATCCTCTCTTAGACAGCTAGTACAGCCTAAGTGAGACCCACTGTCTAGTCTAGTCCATCCCTAGTCATGGAAGCCTTCTGGGTGATCTTTGGCCATCACTCTCCCTCAAACCAATCAATCTCATGAGGTTGTGATGCAGATAAAATGGGAAGAAAGAACACTAAGTTGGCCATCTTGAACTCCTGAGTGAAAGGCGGAATGTAATTCTAAGAAATAATAAATACAATAGAGAATAGGACTGTTTGCTATCCACCAGGGCTACTAATAGGATGGGTTTGTATATCAGCTTCACGGAAGTGTAGTCAGCATTTGTGAAACTGTGAACTGACACAATTTAATTTTTTAATTTTAATACTAGGCAGCTTGTAATCTTTTGCAGCTTTCCTCTTCCTATCACAGATATCAAAAGAAATTAAAAATGAGTAACAGTTTGAGTGAGAAAGGCTCTCCAGGCATTTGAAAGGGGGTTCTGTAGGCCCAGTCAGGTTCCCGCTTCTGGTAATGTGTGCTGTGTGTGTGGGCCAGAGTTCTGGCGGTGTATGAATACTGTCATCCCTTTGTAAAGGGCAGTTATGATAGCTGCCTATGGAAGCCATCCCACAGCACTGCTTTTCTTCAGTGGGCCTTCTTCTCCCAAGACCTCTGCTGCATTTCTGAAAGCCTTGCTCTAGCATCTTCTTGAATCAACAACATATCTTCAACTGCTAATACTCTCTACATATGTCATGGTTCTGCCAGCTATTATACCTCCATCTCTTCTCACTGCTTCCCGAAGATTTTGTGTTGTAAGAGTCACCTTGCCACTTCCAGCCTTTTCCTATGGAAAATTGTGAGAACCTATGCTACTTACCATCTTAAACAAGAAATGTACCTGGCTGGATATATTGATAACAGGAAGCTAAAGATTAGTGGGTGACAGTGGACACCCAAACTTGCAGTATAAGAATAGGCTTCACAAACAGAAATATATTGTGACAGAATGTGGCTGTTATCTCACCTGACACATAGATACAAGTAATCGTTCAAAGTGACCAGATGTATCAGCCCGAACATCTTGCTCAATATCTCTTCCAAATTCACTCTTGTAACATTTGACTATTTCTTGAATCTCCCGATTTGTTCTTGTGCAAAGAATTTCAATTAATACATTTTCTTGGGTACCTACCCCCTGAAAACAGAAAAACAAAGTTGCTGTATCAACACCAAAAGGAGTACTAGAAAAAATGGTCGTGCCTATCTTTTAGAGTACAACATCTAGGCTAAGCTGCTTCATATAATTGAATATACTGCAAACATAAGTCACATTATGGAATTCCCAACTCCCAAATAAATCAGTATCTATCTTTGATCACCTCCTCCTCCTAATTTTCTGTGAAGTCCTGGCTGATTCCACTTTGTGAGATTACTTAATGGACAACCTTCCTAGTTGTGGAAAGACAATCATCGGCCACATAAGTTTGGAAAGGATGGAATATGTCAGAGTCTCAATGGCTTCTCTAAATTAGTGGCTCTTCTTTTAAACAGTAAATTCCTCAATTTTAACATTTTGGATTTTCCTCACTTTTCTTCAGCAATCTTACTGCTCTCCACCTCAGTCTGATTTCTTTTGTGCCTTCTGTTGCTTCTTTCCACTTACTGCCCCATCTCCCTGATGCTTTTCTTCACTTCTCAGCCTTTACTGCCTTTATTAATGTCTCTTTCTTCTCTCCCATACAAATAAGTTGCCACTAGGGCTCATACTGATTTGACAGGCCTAACATCCAGATCTAGTAAAATCATTCCCAGGACTTAAATATAGGCAAAGAACCAAAGTATTTGTTCAGAACAAGTACCATTTTGCTTTTCTAGCAATAAAAGAAGAGGAAGAGTAGCACTGGATTAAAATATTCATTCTTACTTAGAAATTCAAATGAATTAATGTTCTAGGGTATCTTGGTGATGATATTCTTCCTAAGAAGGAAAGGATAGCATAGAACAGGGGTCCCCAATCTATGGGCTGTGGCCTGGCCATGGGCTCTTGGCCAGCAGACCGCAGAAATGGCTGGCCAGGGCATGCATGCATGGGCATGCATTCCCACCGACTCGCTCTAACACCCACAGCCCTGTTTGCACATGTACATGGGCGCGAACAAGAACACTAGTGGCGGGGCATATATGCCCCATTTGTGTACACGCAAATGGGCCGCTAGTACAAGTGTGTGTGTGTGTGGCCCATCTGCGCATGTGTGAACGGGCCGCTAGCATGGGATGTGTGCACAGCCCATTTGCTTATGTGCGAATGGGTGCTAGCTGCTGTGGGGGTGCATGGCCATTTACGCATGTGCATGGCACCAGTGCATGCTGCATGTGCAAACGCAGACACTAGTACGGAGCCAGTGGGCGTGATCCTATTTGTGTGAGGAAATGGAAATAAAAGGAACATTTCAAGGAAAGTGCTATGCAATGCAAGATTCGTTTATTTTAAGGCAAGAAAAGTGAATGCAATTTTCTTGTCAGAAACCCCTTCAATCCTTCTTTTGGGGGTCCTGCCATTCTAGTGGGAGGGGGGAGGTTTTTCCTCTACTGAGAGGGGGTATTGTGGATTGTACTTCCTCTGCTTTGTTTCTCCTCCACTTTGATGTATCTCTTTGGGTGTGAAATGGATAATGGAACGAGCCAGGGGCCATCTGCCTTATCTCCAGTCCGTTGCAAGATCCAGTGAAGCACCTAGGAACCTTCCCTTATCAGCTCTGGTTCCCATAACAACTTTGCACCTGTGGATTGGCTGGACACGAACTGGACAGACATCATTACAGTTACATAGGTAAGAATGCAATTGCCTTCAAACCTTCCTTATCTAGATTTTAAAAAATGCCTTGTTGAAGCTGATATCTCTAAGCAAAGAGGATGTGTGACAGGAAAATGGAAAAAATTAAGACGATTATCACTTAAAGCTGCAAATTTCCAGAAAACTAAAAATAATATAAACATGAATGCATCAAAAACATCCAAGCCCTTCTGGTTCAAGGAATTATTATTTGGAAAGACATACATAAATGTCTAGATAACATTACACCAGGATTATTTTTAAATTTCTGCAGAATTCTATTTTTAATTGAGTTTAATATCCATTATTTTTGTAGTTTAACCTGTTTGATCAAACTGGGAACTTTGGTGCAATAGATACCCCAAAATTTCCCTCAGAAATTGTTATCCAACAGTGATCTTACATTGTTCCTGCGTATCTCTCTATCAGAGGTCTTTTCATAGGGAGGACCTCCATCTTTAATCATTATCTCTTTCCCATTAATCATCTTGGCAGCATGTATCTTAAGTTAAAAGGGAAACTTTTCTGATTTTTATTTTTAATAAAGTGAGGGACACCAAGTAAGGCCTCTGCCAAAAAGACAAGGTAGTGAGAATAGAACTACCAAACAGCTACACTAACAGAAGGCATCAGTGGGGTGCAAAATTCAAAAGTGAGGGCTTCTGGAAGAAAGCTGAGCTACTCCCCTCCTTCACTTACTATACTTACATTTAGGGATGATAGTGTATTAGACCCCTTCATGGATTACTGCCTTGTCGCGGCAAAGGGGCTTCCATAACTCAATGAAGCTATGAGTTATGCCGTGCAGGGCCACCCAAGACGGACAGGTCATAGCAGAGAGTTCTGACAAAACGTGATCCACTGGAGAAGGAAATGGCAACCCACTCCAGTATCTTTGCCATGAAAACCCCATGGACAGTACCAAAAGGCAAAACGATATGACACTGGAACATGGGCCCCTCAGGTTGGAAGGCGTCCAATATGCTACTGAGGAAGAGCAGAGGGCTAGTACTAGTAGCGCCAGAAAGAATGAAGTGACTGGCCCAAAGCTGAAAGGACACTCAGCTGTGGGTGCATCTGGTGGTGAAAGGAAAGTCCGATGCTGTAAAGTTTTTTTCTCCATAGGAACCAGGAATGTAAGATCCATGAATCAAGGCAAGCTGGACGTGGTCAAACAAGAGATGACAAGACTGAACATTGACATCTTAGGAATTAGTCAACTAAAATGGACAGGAATGGGTGAATTTAATTCAGATGACCATCAGGTATACTACTGCGGGCAAGAAACCCTCCGAAGAAATGGAGTAGCCTTCATAGTCAATAAAAGAGTAGGAAAATCAATCCTAGGATACAATCCCCAAAATGACAGAATGATCTCAGTGCGAATCCAAGGCAAACCATTCAATTTCACAGTAGTCCAGGTCATTGCCCCAACCACTGGTGCTGAAGAGGATGAAATTGACTGGGTCTATGAAGCCCTACAGCACCTTATAGAATCAACACCAAAAATGATGTCCTTATCATCATGAGGGATTGGAATGCTAAAGTAGGAACCCAAAAGATAACTGCAATAATAGGCAAGTTTGGCCTTGGAGTACAAAATGAAGCAGGGCACACACTGATAGAATTTTGTCAAGAGAATACGATGGTCATAGCAAACACTCTTTTCCAACAACCCAAGAGACGGCTCTACACATGGACATCACCAGACGGCCAACACAGAAATCTCATTGACTATGTGCTCTGCAGCTAAAGATAGAGAAGCTCTATACAGTCAGTAAAAACAAGACCAGGAGCTGACTGTGGCTCAGATCATGAGCTTCTCATTGCAAAATTTAGGCTTAAATTGAAGAAAGTAGGGAAAAGCACTAGGCCACTCAGATATGAACTAAATCATATCCCTGATGAATATACAGTAGAGGTGACAGATTTAAGGAATTAGATCTGATAGACAGAGTGCCTGAAGAACTATGGATGGAGGTTTGCAACATTGTACAAGAGGTAGCAACTAAAACCATCCCAAAGAAAAAGAAATGCAAGAAAGCAAAATGGCTATCTGAGGAAGCTTTGCAAATAGCTAAGGAAAGAAGGAAAGCGAAAGGCAAGGGAGAAAGAGAAAGATACACTCAACTGAATGCAGAATTCCAGAGAATAGCTAGAAGAGATAAGAATGTCCTCTTAAATGAACAGTGCAAAGAAATAGAAGAAAACAATAGAATAGGGAGGACCAGAGATCTCTTCAAGAAAATTGGAGATATGAAGGGAATGTTTCATGCAAAGAAGGGCATGATAAAGGACCAAAAGGGCAGGGACCTAACAAAGGCAGAAGAGATTAAGAAAAGGTGGCAAAATTACACAGAAGAAGTATACAAGAATGAGCTTAGCATCCCTGATAACCACGATGGGGTGGCCACTGACCTCGAGCCAGACATCCTATAATGTGAAGCGAAGTAGGCCTTAGGAAATCTGAGCAACAACAAAGCTAATGGAGGTGACAGTATTCCAGCTGAACTGTTCAAAATCTTAAAAGACAATGCAGTAAAAGTGCTACACTCAATTTGCCAGCAAATTTGGAAAACTCAACAGTGGCCACAGGATTGGAAAATGGTCAGTTTACATTCCAATTCCCAAAAAAGGCAATGCCAAAGAATGCTCAAACTATTGCACCATTGCACTCATTTCATATGCTAGTAAAGTTATGCTTAAAATCCTACAAGCTAGACTCCAGCAGTATGTGGATCGAGAACTTCCAGAAGTAAAGGCAGGATTTCGAAGAGGCAGAGGAACTAGAGATTAAATTGCCAAAATACATTGGATCATGGAGAAAGCTAGGGAGTTCCAGAAAAACATCTACTTCTGCTTCATTGACTATGCTAAAGCCTTTGATAGTGTGGATTTCAACAAATTGTGGCAAGTTCTTAAAGAGATGGGAGTACCAGACCATCTTATTTGTCTCTTAAGAAACCTATATGCAGATCAAGAAGCAACAGTGAGAACTGGACACGGAACCACGGATTGGTTCAAAAATGGGAAAGGAGTCCGGCAAGGCTTTATACTGTCACCCTTCCTATTTAAATTATATGCAGAGCACATCATGAGAAAGGCAGGAGTAGATGAATCAAAAGACAGAATTAAGATTGCCAGGAGAAATATCAACAACCTAAGATATGCAGATGATACCACTCTAATGGCAGAAAGTGAAGAGGAACTAAAGAGCCTCTTAATGTGGGTGAAGAAGGAGAGTGCAAAAGTGGCTTGAAACTCAACATTAAGAAAACCAAGATCATGACATCCGGCCTTCTCAATCCCTGGCAAATAGATGGGGAAGAAATGGAGGTAGTGACAGATTTTATTTTCCGGCGCTCCAAGATCACCGCAGATGGAGACTGCAGCCAAGAAATTAAAAAATGCTTGCTCCTGGGGAGGAAAGCCATGGCAAATCTAGACAGCATACTAAAAAGCAGAGACGTCACCCTGCCAACAAAAGTGCGTATAGTCATAGCTATGGTCTTCCCAGTTGCAATGTATGGCAGTGAAAGCTGGACCATAAGAAAGGCTGAGCGCCAAAGAATTGAGGCCTTTGAACTATGGTGCTGGAGAAGACAGCTGCAAGTCCCTTGGACTGCAAGGCGATCAAACCGGTCAGTTCTAGAGGAGATCAACCCTGACTGTTCTTTAGAAGGGCAGATCCTGAAGTTGAAACTCAAATACTTTGGCCACCTAATGAGAAGGAAGGACTCACTGGAGAAGAGCCTAATGCTGGGAAAGAATGAGGGCAATAGAAGAAGGGGACGACAGAGAATGAGGTGGCTGGATGGAGTCACTGAAGCAGTAGGCGTGAGCTTAAATGGACTCCAGAAGATAGTAGAGGACAGGATGGCCTGGAGGAACGTTGTCCATGGGGTCGCAATAGGTCGGACACGACTTCACATCTAACAACAACAACAATACATTAGAAGATTCTGAACTACTTGTACTGAATTATTCAAAATAATTATCCAAAAGCAGGTTTATCAATGCAGGTTTTCATCATTGGTATAAGTGTAAATATAATTTTACCAGTATAGATAATTTTATCTTGCTAAAAAAATTGATATAGTTTTTGTCTGTGATAATTTACAATCATTTTGATCTCACTGCTTTTATTTTTGCACCTAATATTTTTTTAAATAAACTCATACCTTCATTGCATGCCTTAAACTCCAGGCATCATAATAGGTACGTGGCATGAACAATGCAAGGATCAATTCTTCCATATTCCCACTAAGTTCCGACTTCAGGTCTTTAATTAAATCCTGTCCAGTTATCAAAATAAGTATCAGAAGGAAGTATATTCACAAAACCTTAAACATGTATTTGAACATATACTCAAAACAAAAATTAGCTATAGAAAGATACATTTCAAACAGAAATTTAAGAAAATAATGACTTATTTTACATTTTATATTATTTTATGTTATATTTATATTAGGAGACTCCAATTGTTTAATTATTTTAAAACAATTACTTTCAGTTTTAAGTGTAAAACTTAAATGCAATGTTTTAATTAGTAAAACACAACTGAATAACAATAATAATTTAATGAACATAGTAGCAACATTATTATGAATGGGATGCAATGCATCATACTTACCACAAACAATAGAAGCAAATAACTATAGCAATTAAGAAAACATAAATAAATAAAGCAATGTAAAATATCAACCCATAATGCAGGCAATTCACATATTCCCAACTAAAGTGTCAATTTTCCATTTGGCTCACCCCAGTCTAGATTTGCATTTTATCAAAAAGCAATTCACAGCTTATGAAAAATGTCTTGTCCAAAAAGACAACATCTGCTAGATTTCCTTCCTCTGCAGAGGTAGTCCTTGGATTATGATGGCACTAAGCAATGTGGTCATAAAGTGCAATATCACGTGACCGCATTGCACAGCACTGACAATCCCATCACTCCTGGTTACTGTTGTAATTCCAGAAATGTGTGGATCATTAAGTGGGAAGAAATGGGAGCCGCAGGCAAACAGGCTGGTGAATGAGACCTATGGTGAGAGCTACAAGCAGGCAGGGGTGCTCGGGCAGATGCCAAAGTGGGAAAGCAATAACAGCAGGAGCGCTATGTCACCTCCTGCCAACTTCCCCATTGACTTTGCTTCCAAGGAACCAGCAGGGAATGTCAGAAATCATGATCACATGCTGCAACAGCTGGAACTTTGAGGACCAATCATAAATATCCCTCATTCAGCACCATCATAACTGTGAACGGATGCTGAATGAGCGATCATAAACTGAGGGCTATCTGCATGTGCCAAGTGAAAGCAGATGTTCACATCCAATTAGCAAAAACACTATTCAGTGGTAATTCATTGTTTACTTCCTTGAAATCAGGTGAAGAATGGAGAATGGATTTACCCATGAAGTATAAAAATTTTTTTAAAATCTGTACATAAATATAACTTGATCTTTTCTTGAGGGCTAAGACCTCAAGAAAATTCCTTGAAAATTGTAGGACATTCAGAGGAGAGACTGTCATTGAACTACTGAGTGTCAATATATTAAACATCATTCCCACAACGTAAAGTTCAGTAAAAATATGGATCACACAAAAATGGAAGATCAAACCAAATTTCCTTTAGATCTCCCTTGGCTCCCACAAACAGTCCAAATGTCCTGCCATATTGCTGTTCTTCCTTTGTCAATTACAGGGAATCCTCAACTTATGACCACAACTGAGATCAAAATTTCCATTACCAAGCAAGGTGGTTAAGTAAGTCACACCCAATTTTACAACCTTTTTTGCAACCATTATTAAATGAATTGCTGCAATTATTAAGTGAATTATGTGATTATTAAGCAAATCCAGTTTCCCTTACTGAATTTGCTTGTCAGAAGCTGGCTGGGAAGGTTGTAAATGGTGATCTAATAACTTCGGGATGCTGCAGCTGTCATAAATACATGCCAGTTGCCAAATTTTAATCTTATATCCGTAATGATGCTACAACAGACTTAAGTGCAAGGACCAGCTGTAAGTCACTTTTTCAATGCTGATGTAACTCTGTCATTAAAAAAATAGTTGTAAGTCAAGGTCCAACCATTTTACCTTGCCATACATAGTCTTGAAAGCAGATTTAATTTGTTGCCTCTGATCATTTGAACGGTTGGCAACAACATCAATGATTGCTTGCTCATCCGTACCTTGGAAGCAAGAAAGATGTATTCAGTCAATTTTATACCAGAACCATTTGTTCATTTCACCCCTGAAGGTCACGCTTGGTATTTCAAAAGCAAAGTGCTCTCACAAAATGACTGCTAAAACTAGTCAGAAATACCGATTTATCAGGAGATAATCAATCCATCAAACAATATTTATTCGATCAGTGACACTTACTCCCTGACAATAGCAGCAAACATCAGCCTCTAGTTGACCTTTGCCTTTTTTCTGAGCACAGATATATTTCTTGGCCAAGCCACTGGACTACAGCTCCCCTCCATATTTATTTTTTAAAAAACAACTAAGGACCATCCTGTATGTGAATTCCAGCATCCTTCTTAGAATTTTTTTTAAAAAAATATAAATAAAGATAGGTCTTCTTTTTGCAGCACATTCACTTTCCTTTTAAAATTAAAATAATCCAAACTCTTTTTAAAAAAATAAATCCTGTGGGACAGAAAACCAAGAAGGCAGATACCTAAGAAACTGTCCTGGTGACCAAGATAGGCATCTCAGTACAAGGTTTTGCAGTGGGTCTCAGTCAACTCTGACAAAATGTCTGTGCATTTGGATTTTCACAAGTGTATCACAAACAGCACAGATGTCACAGGATTTCTTAAAATGTGTTTTCAGCAGTCCAGACTAAGGGAAAAGGTTTACAAATGTGGAGATGTCAGGGAAAAGTCTGAAAGTCAATGTTCTTTTGCTGAAGTGTATCTTTGACTAGTATATTATTCTAGCAAACAGATCTATGGAGATTCTCAATCATCCAGATCATGGTCATGCCAAAGATACTTTTTTCAAAAGGCAACTGAACTTTCTTGGGTTTTTTTTCTTTGAAAACATTTTGCTTCTCATCCAAGAAACTTTTTCTGACTGAATGGTAGGGAAGGAAAGAATGTATATTCTTTGCAATCATCTGGTTGTTAGCACTTTAAAGGCCAGTCATTAGCTCTCTGAGAGTCATTTAGGCCATTTGGAGGTTTACTTGTATGCTGAGGATAACCTAAATCAGAGTGCAAATAGGTATGAAAGCTTCTTGGGACTGCTGAAAGGACTGTGCTAGAGACAGGGGATAGTTGGTGAAATATCTTTTCCCCTCTCTTGATCAAGGGTTGTTCAGTTTTAACATAGATGGCCTCTTTGACCTTTCTGCTCTCCTTTTTTTTGTATAATTTTTATTAGTTTTTATGGGGTTAGGAATAAGGTGGGGTTGGGGTTGGGGTTGGGATTTAGGGTTGGGGTTTTTCCAAATAACATTCTCAATATTTAGCAAACTGCATAATGTCTGGGTTCAGATATTTAACAAACAATAATAGATAATAGTTAATTATCATATAAACAATATGTTAATTAATCACTCAATAGCGTTCTTCTTGCTAATAAATATTCAAAATTACTTATCACATTCCTTTCTCTCTAATTCGTCTTTCTAGCCATTGATAGAAATTATCCCATGTTCTAAAGTACACTGAGTCTTCTTTCTCTGTTATATTTAAAGGCAATCTATCCATTTCTGCACATTCTAAAATTTTCTTAATTAGTACTTCTTCAGCTGGTAAGTTTTCATTTTTCCAGTGTTGGGCAAATACAATTCTTGCTGCTGTTAGTACATGTAGTATTAAATATCCGCAATCTTTCTGATAATTAGCTCCTATTATTCCTAATGAAAATAATTCTGGTTTAAAGTCTATTTGTTTTTTAGTCATTTTCTCCAACTGTTTTAACCCAATTTTTTTTATTTAGGGCATGTCCACCAGATATGATAATAAGTACCTGGTCTTTGTTTGCATTTCCAACAGTTCTTTGAAGTATTTTTAAACATTTTTGCTAATCTCACTGGTGTCATATGCCATCTGTAAAACATTTTATATAAGTTTTCTTTATATGCCACTACTTTAGTTAATTTAATATTTCTTTCCCATAACTTTTGCCAATTTTCTAGTTCTATATTACATCCAAAGTTCTTTGCCCATGTTATCATTGTTTCTTTAACTTGTTCTTCCTCCATCTTTAAGTTTAGCAGAAATCTATAGTTTCTTAATCAATTTTTCATCTGTTTTTAGCAGTATCTGATCAAATTCTGTCTGTTCTTTATAACAACTCATTGTTTTAACATCTTTTTCATATCTCGTTTGGATTTGCACACATGGCCACCATGCTAGATCAATATCTTGTTCTTGCAGATCTTGCCTTTCAATTTTCCTTCATTGTCCAAAATATATTTATAAGTCACAACTTTATCATAGTTAATTAAATTTGGGTAAGCAAAAGCTTCCATTGTTGAAAGCCACTCAAGTATCTTAATATAATTTTTTTCTTTTATTTTTTCCCCTTCTGAAAGAAGGGGTCTTCTTTTTTTAATTGTGAGGTTGGAAGGGGGTGTTTTGGCACTGTCAAACTGCAGAAAAACAAACTGGCGGAACCAAAGACATAAACAGCCCTCACCAGTGCCAAAACACTTCCTTGCAACCTCACAATTCAAAGAAGAGCAGCAACATCCCTAGGAAAAGACCCAAACATCACCATCTTGCTGCCTGATAAAGGAAGATGCAGTTTATCCTGAACAGAGATGACTACAGTGCCAAGGTGAACAGTTTTCCAAAGAACACTGTTATACTGTATATGGGACTCTGAAGAGAGATCTTACCAGCAATTATAAGAAAAAAATAATCAATTTCCTGCAACAACTACTGAAGAACAATGCCATTGACAAGCCATAATAGTACTGTCTTTGCCATAGGGAAGTCACTAAATGCATATATGGACTCCCCAGAATCCACAAAGAGGGAACTCCACTCAGACCAATTTTCAGAAGCATCAACTCAGTTACATACAACACTGCAAAACATCTAACCAATTTATTACCTCCTCTGGTCAAAAACTCCACCCATCACATCGACAACTCACAGGACTTTATCAGCAAGGTTTGGAAATTAAAACTGTATCCGGATGAAACAATAATTTCCTATTATGTCCCTTCACTCTTCGCCTGCATTCCAACAACTGAAGCTAACATGGTAGTGAAGAAATTACCTCTGCCTGATCAGTACCAATTTTAAATATAATGAAGGTTTCTACAGACAAAATATGGCTGCACCATGGGTTCACCTGTGTCCCTCATTATGGCCAATCTCTACGTGGAAAAGGTAGAAACCAATATTAAATTTCTTCACAGGAATTCCACCCACTCACCAGTATAAGTACAATATATGGATGATACTTGGGTCAAGATTAAACAAAGGAAGTGGAAGCCTTCATCAAACACATCAGCTCTATGGACAGATTAAATTCACATGGGAAGAACTTACGGAAAATAGTCTGGCTTTTCTGGACTGTGCAGTACACATTAAGGAAGACAGAAGTCTCAACAATGAAGTATATAAAAAATCCACACATAGAGATCAGCATTTACATTCTGATTCTCACTACCCACTGGAGCACAAAATGGGAGTGATTAGAAATCTACACTACTGGTCTGAAAGTTTGCCTGTCAGCAAAGAGGGAAAAGAAAAAGAAGCCTTCAGAACTTGTGGCTATCCCAACTGGACCTCCATGAAATCCAGAAAAAGATCCAGCAGGAACTGCTCCATAAGAGATAAAGAGAACAACAAACGAAGCAACATTGTCATTCCATACGTTGCAGGTAAATCTGACAAGATTAGGAGGATTTTCAACCAACATAATATATGAGCCCAATTTAAACCCAAGAATACATTAAAGCAGAAGCTTTTCCACCCCAAGGATAAAACTCCAAGACACAAACTGAGAAATGTACATGCAGTGCAATGTAGTGAGACATGTGTGTGCCCATTTGTACATTGGGGAAACAAAACAACCACTTTATAAATGCATGGTACAATACAGGAGAACAAATCCATCAGGACTCAATTCAGCAGTCCATCTGCATCTGAAAAATAAAGGTCACTCTTTTCAAAAACAATAAAATTCACATTCTGGACAGAGAGGACCACCGGTTTGAAAGAGGGGTCAAAGAGGCCATCTACATTAAAACTGAACAGTCCTCGCTCAAAAGAGGGGAAGGGATAAGACACCAACTGTAGAACATAGTCCTTTCAGCAGTCCAAAGAAGCTTCCATATCCATTTACATTCTGATTCAGGTGACTGTGAGGGTACAGATAAATCTCCAAATGGCCTTAACAACTTTCAGAGAGCTAATGACTGACCTTCAACTGCTAACAATGAGATGACTGCAAAGAGCATAAATCCTTCCATTCCCCACCATTCAGACAGAACTGAAGAAGCTTCTTGGATGAGAAGTGAAACATTTTCAAAGAAAAAAACCAAGAAAGTCAGTTGCCTTTTGAAAAGCGTCTTTGGTTCTAGCAAACAGGGTTTAACCCAGTTGTTATTTTTATTCACCTGTATAGGTCAATCTGTTCTCAGCATTTTTGTCCTTTGATACTGTTGCCCAATCTCTTATAAAACAAGCTGAACAGTTGAGCCATGAAAGTAGAAAATAATATTGCCAGCAATTCTGTTGCACAATAATTGCATATCATTATTTATAAAAGCAGTAATAAAATATTTAGAGAAAGTGGAAGTAAATCTGTAGCTTTTGGGCTTAAATCTAAATGTAAATACCTCATAAATATTCCAAAATATAAGAGCTCTTACCAAATCCTTTCATAGCCTTGCGCAAAATTTCTGCATCCCTCTCTGCATCAAAGTTAGGAGCTGGTTGAATTGTTCCTTGCATGTTCTGAGTTAATGCTGCAGGCTGCGAATTAAAATCTGTGTTATTACAAAATTTTATTCTTATTAAGAATTTGTTCAATTTTAATAATCAAATATTGATTATTACAGTGTGACAAAGTCAGTGGACCAGTGAAATGCTCTTGATATAAATTACTTGGATTTCAATAAGGCATTTAATAAAGTAGACCACAGCCTATTACTTGATAAGATAGAAAAATGTGGTTGGACAGCATCACCACCAGGTGAATTCGTAACAATTGCACTAAAGTCTCAACTCTACAATGAACCTGGCTGCAGCCATTGTGCTCATTTTAGGTTGCCACAAGAATGGGAGGGGGCGCGGAGGATTTTTACTAATCTAAACATTTTACTGTCCCGTGGAAACCACCACCAGGAGCAAGAGAAGTCTAATTGGTCCAAACAGGAACAAGCTGTCCAAATTTCCTCCCTTGCCCTAACCCTAACCCCGGATGGAAGAACTTTCTGGCAAATGCTCTGTCTAGAATGCCCCAATATAAGAGCTGCCGAGAGGAGGTCATTATTTCCATCATTCCTCTGCCCCAGTCAGCCTCTCAGGTAACCATGAGAGGCCAAATGCAAAGGAGATCCGATGAATCAGGTAGTCAATTAACACAAAAGCTCAGAAAGGAACTAAAAACAGATTCTTGGTTCAACTACAATAGATCTCTACTGATCTATCAAGATGGTCTAGCCTGGAAGGGCTCTAAACTGTAGCTTCCAGAATTCAGGTCCTCCAACATAGTCATGATTCAAAGCAAGCTGGTCATTTTGGATTTTTAAAACTTTGCATTTGGTGCGGCAGCAGTTTTGGTGGCCAGGCATATGAAAAAGCATCCTGGCAAGCCTCCTGGTTAAAAGTGGCAGATCCTTCCCAGCCTTGGGAGGAAATAGCCATGGACTTTATTGTAAAATTGCCAGAAAGCAGAGGGAGCAGGATGATCTGGACTGTCATTTATTTTTTCTCGAAGCAAGCTCATTTCATCGCTTGTTCGGGACTCCCATCTGCCCAGAAGCTAGCCAGGTTGTTTTTAAAACACATCTATCGACTTCATGGAGCACTGAAATGGATTATATCAGATAGAGGAATTCAATTTACTGTAAAATTCTGGTAGATCATCAGATCTACTCAGGGGCTTTCACCTGCTTTTCATCTTAGCACGAATGGATCGGCTGAACGTACAAATGCAATGACATAATGATGTTATGTTTATTACCAATAAACTAATTGGGTGGACCTCACGCCTTTCGCTGAGGTGGTGCACAACACTGCACACAGTAGGACTGGATTTATGCCATTTAAAATAGCTACTGGTCAGGATTTTATTCCTGTGCCCGAAAACCCCCAGGAACCTTCTGCTTCTCAAACGTTAGATCAGTGGGTGACCTTTTTTCAAGCGTTTTGGGCCGATGTGAAAAAAAACTCTAACCCGGGCTGCAAAGACATACAAGGAACAGGCTAATAAAAAGCGATCTCCCCAGAAACTATTTCATGTGAGGGAGAAGGTTTATCTTTCCACCAAATATCAAGGTTAAAATTACTGAGTAAGAAATTGGGACCTAAGTTCCTTGGCCCTTTTCCCATAGTCAAAATTATAAATCCTGTGACAGTCCAATTGCAACTCCCACGACTATTAGGGAAAGTTCAACCTGTTTTCCACTGCAGATTGTTAAAGTCGGTCACAGAATTGTCCTTGCAGCCTGTTCCTAAAAAAGCACCTGCCCCATTCTGGTAGAGGGAGAGACTCATTATGAAATCAGACATATTCTTGACTATAGATTGTATAACGGTAAATTACAAAATTTGGTTCAGTGGAAGGGCTACCCTTTATCGGAAGCTACCTGGGTAAAAAGTGCAGATGTGAAAGCAGACAGGTTGGTTAATAATTTTTATGACAAATATCCACATAAACCAAGGGAGGATTCTTAACTTGCATCTTGTTTCATTTGCAGGACTTGCTTTCTTCCTAGGGGGTCCAACTGGCTGCAGCCATTTTGCTCATTCTAGGTTGCCACAAGAATGGGAGGGGTGCGGAGGATTATTATTATTATTTTTTAATCCCATTTATATCCCGCCCTTCTCCGAAGACTCAGGGCGGCTTACAATCTAAAGCACAAATCAATGTGCTTAGCAATTTTTACTAGTTTAAACATTTTATTGTCCCATAGGAACCAAGGTCATTTATTTCTGTTAGATGGGGGGCATGAGAAAACTCGCCAAACTTTTTTATTGGGGAACGTAGCTGATTAAATAGCATTAGGGTAGGAATTTCAACTTTGTAATATTGTTTCTCTTTGCAGGGGACTTCAGACTTGGTTTCACTTTTGACTGTGCCAGTATTATGTAACCAATAAACATGTTTTTTGAGGAATCTTCAAGCCTCAGAGTTCTGATTTGTTTGGTCTTATCTATAGGAACCATGACAGTAGTCCTTACTGGAACTGCATAGGAAGTATGCAGTGGGGTACCCCAAGGCTCTACCTTAGGCCCAGTACTCATCAACATCTTCATCAATGATAGAAGAGGAACTAATCAAATTTGCAGATGATAACAAGTTGGCAGGAACAGCCAACACTCCAGACTCAAGATATTGAAGGATCTTAACAGACTTGAACACTGGACACTATCTAATAAAATGAAATTCAATGGTGAAAAAAGTAAGTTTCTACATTTAGGCAAGAAAAACCAAATGCACAGGTATAAAATAGATAGTACCTGGCTCAACAGTAATAACCACGAGACTGCTCTTGGAATCCTAAAGACAATCAGTTAAATATGAGCCAGCAGTGTGCTGCAGCTCCTAAAAAACCCAACATAGCCCTAGACTGCATTAACAGAGGGATAGACTCAAGATCACAGGAAGCATTAGTACCACTTTATAATGGCTTGGTATTATACTTGGAATGTTGCAACCAGTTTTTGTTGCCATGATATAAAAAAGATATTGAGACTCTAGAAAGAGTGCATAGAAGAGTAACAAGAGTGATTAGGGGACTGGAGGTTAAAATATATGAAAAATGGTTGCAGGAATTGCATATGTCTAGTTTAACGAAAAGAAGGACTGGGGTGACATGATAGCAATTTCTAATATTAGAGGGGCTGCCACAAAGAAGAGGGGGCCAACCTATTGTCCAAAGCACCAGAAGGCAACAGAAGAAGCAATGGGTGGAATATAATCAAGGAGAGAACCGACCCAGAACTAAGGAAAAATTTCCTGACACAACGATTAATCAGTGGAACGACTTGCCTCCAGAAATTGGTATAGGATCTACTACTTGAGCAGGGGGTTGAACTAGAAGACCTCTGTTATTCTGTTATTCTGATATTCAGTGCTTTTAGCAAGACAGAGAAAGACAGCCCTACATATTGTCATGAAGCTAATTTATTACAGCTGAACAAATTTTATTTGTATCAAGTACATACTACTGCTAAAATCTGTGGTACATGTAGAGATACACATTGCAACAAAGTAATATAATCAATAAAACACAAATCAGGACTCCCAATACCTATCAACAGTAAGAAAATATGTACATTTTCCCTGATGCATTTGATTTTTTAATATAAAAAATCATTTAAATCAGATTTTAGATTAACTGCTATAGATTTTTTGTTCTTTTTTTATTTTAAGTTATTAAGAAATTACTTCCCCTTGGTGGTTCTTGAACTGGGGCATTCTAGATAAGGCGCCAGTCAAAAAATTCTTACCCCCTGGAAAATATTTCAAGGTGAAATGAAAATGGTTAAAGTACTGAGCCCACCAAACTTGTTTCAGGGATAATTTGGGGGGGGGCAGTTAGAACCTCCAATTTTTTGTGATCAGTCCATACCTCAAAAAGTATTCCCCCCCTTACAAGAAATGACACATTAGCAATGCCCAACGAACTGCAAAAGCCTCTTTCTTCCAAACAGCCCACCTCCTCTCGGGTGTCAGTTAATTTTTGGAAAGTGTAACACAGGACTGTAATTTATCAATTGCATAAACATAGCCAGGATCTCCTGCAGTCCAAAAGGCATCACTTTAAATTGGAAGCTCCCCAAAGGACAATTAAAGGTGGTTTTCCACTCATCACCCTCCTTAATCTGGATCTAGTAATAAACCTCTCTTAAATCTAGCTTGGTAAAAACTTTTCCTTTAACCAGGTGGGCTAACATGTCCTTCATCAGGGGGAGGGGTACATATTTTTATACTGACCACATTTAACCCTTTAAAATCAACACATAATCTAAGAGATCCATCTTTCTTTTCCTTGAATAGCATGGGAGCAGCCACACATGATTTGGCTGGCTGAATGAAACCCCAAGCTAAGTTTTTATCAATGTACTCTGTCAGTTCTTTCATCTCTCTGGGCATCATAGAGTACATCTTTGGTTTTGGGAGCTTGGAACCAGGCAGAATTTCAATAGCACAGTCCGTAGCTCGGTGTGTGGGGGGGTGGATGTCACATTCCTTTTCACTAAATGCTTCCGCTAAGTGGGGACAAGTTGAATCCCCAGCAGTCTTTAGGGTTTCACAGGGCTCCCCTTGAATCTCGCTGATGGCCAGTGTTTTTGTTTTATCATCAGTGGCAGGTGGGAGGGGTCCTGTCCCTAGCCTTAATTCTGCATTCCCTCTTCCCACCAGATGTTGGGATGCCATTCATCAAGCCACGCTAGTCCCAAAATTACTGCTTCAGTCATCTTCGGAACCACCACAAAACAGATGATTTCCCAAAGCCGACTCATTTCCAAACACACAGATTCTGTTAGGTACATGGCAGGAGTACTTCAGATGAGGGACCCGCCGGCTTGCTCAAATCTCATGGGTAGGGGCAGTAGTTTGGCTTGGATGCCCAATTTGAATATGGTGGGTAGGTTAATTAAGCACTGAGCTTAATTGAATAGAGCTTGAACTCTATTCAAGCTCATGCGGGCCCCTGTTTTGGGCACTATTAGCCTAGCGGGAATGGCAAAGGAGGGAATGTGCTGACTCACCATGAGGTCCTCCTTGCCTTATTTCTCATTGTCGTAAGGTGCCAGCATCTAGTGTGGCTCGGATCAGGTTTTGGCCTTGAGCTCGGTGGGAGTGGAGGCCTCGACGCTCGGGTTCTGACATGCCCAGTTTGACTTTTCTCTTCCCCCTCTAGGAGCTTTTCGTGGCTTTGCAGTGGTGACTGGCATGCTCTTGGGTTGAGGGTTAGGAGCTGGGCACTCCACAGCATGGTGGCCCATATGGCTGCACCAGTAGCACTTAATAGGAAGCCTGGCTGGTGCTTGGGAGATCCTGGTGGCTGCAGTGGCTTGGGAGTGTCGGCCCTAAAGGCATTTCTCCTGGACACATG